>NC_132805.1:10808500-12167000 GCF_048594095.1 Paramormyrops kingsleyae
ATCTAAATCACACTGTGCAAGAATTTCATGTAAGGATACAGTTTCTCTGAAAATGTTACTGTATACCTGTGTGACTGTTTCTCTAATGATGTCATAGCAAAAGTTTAAAAGAAGAGCAGACACTTGTTTTTATAATGTCAGGACGCAACAGCAGAAAAGAAGCTACTTGTTTCTATAATGATGTCACAACATCAAAAGACGAGCCAACTGTTTCTCTAAAGTCACAATAACTGAACAGCAGGAAACATGTTTCACTAATGATGTCATCAATTCCAAAATCATGGTTAAGTATAACAGTTTCTCCTAGGACAAGGACCTGTAACCTCCTGGCCACAAGTTACAAGCACATCAGCAGTGTATATAACAGTGATTCAATGGTTTTATACCATTTATTCCATAACCTGGTCAATTTACTGTTTAGTCAAGGATCAAGTCTCCAGAAGCATTAATATAGTTATCAGCAATATACTGTACATGGGCAAAAGTATTGGGACATTCCTCTTAATCAATGAATTTGGGTGTTTCATTCAGACCCATTGCCACAGGTGTATAAAATCAGGCACCTAGGCATGCAGTCAGGTTTAGAAACATTTGTGAAAGAATGGGTCATTCTGAAGAGCACAGAGAATTCAAGCATGGTGCTGTCATAGGATGCTACCTTTGCAAATTGCAATAAGACATTTTGAGAAATTTCTTCCCTGCCAGATAGTCCACGGTGAACTGTAAGTGGGATTATTGCAAAGTCACAAAGTGGCAGACCTTGCAAAGTAACAGAGTGGGGTCGCCGAGTGCTGAGGCGCATAGTGCATAAAAGTCGCCAAAGTTCTGTTGACTTGGAAACTGCAGAGTTCCAAATTTCCTCTGGCATTAAGCCCAGCACAAAAACTGTGCACTGAGAGCTTCATGGAATGGGCTTCCATGGCCGAGCGGCTGCATGCAAGACGCACATCACCAAGCGTCAGATGGAGTGGTGTAAAGCACGCCGCCACTGGACTCTGGAGCAGTGGAAACGGGTTCTGTGGAGTGACGAATCACGCTTCTCTGTCTGAGAGTCTGATGGATGAGTCCGGGGTTGGGAGATGCCAGGAGAACGTTATCTGCCTGACTGCATTGTGCCAACTGCAAAGCTTGGTGCAGGAGGGATTATGGTATGGGGTTTTTCAGGGGTTGGGCTTGGCCCCTTAGTTCCAGTGAACAGAACTCTTAATGCTTCAGCATACCAAGACATTTTGGACAATTCTATGCTTCCAACATTGTGAAGACAGTTTGGGGAAGGCTCTTTTCTGTTCTAACATGACTGTGCCCAAGTGCAGAAATCAAGGTCCATAAAGATATGATTGGATGAGGTTCATGTGTAAGGACTTGACTGGCTCATAGAGAGCCCTGACCTCAACCCTATCAAACACCTTTGGGATGAATTAGGACAGAGATTGCAAGACAGGCCTTCATGTCCAACATCAGTGCCTGACCTCACAAATGCTCTTCTAGATGAATCGGCAAAAATTCCCAAAGACACACTTCAAAATCACGTGGAAAGCCTTCCCAGAAGAGTGCCAGCTGTTATGGCTACAAAGGGGGAACCAACTCCATATTGATGCCTATGGATTTAGAATGGGATGTCATAAAAGTTCCTGTAGGTATAATGGCCAGGTGTCCCAATACTTTTGTCCATATAATGTATAAAGAGTTTTTTTAAGTCTCAAACTCTACTAAATGCACTTACATCAATGACTTTGAGCAAAGATGCTTAATTGTACCTGACTGAATTAACTCTTATTAGTTTCCATTGTTCTTGAACTCAGTATTCATTGTACAGACTATTTCTATGAAACCCAATTCATATGTACCAGTCTGATCGAGATCTATAAAAATGATTCTGTTGAGACAAAACGAGAGGTACTTAACAAGTGTGACAGAGCAGTCTGCACAGAGGGATATTAATTTCATTAATAAGCTTGCAGCATTTTAAGAGTTCTTCCACTGACAATCATTAACACTTCATTTCACTCAATCATAAAAGTGTCAATAAGCACAAATCACTGCACTACCAATCAAGAACTCTCTCCGCTTGACCACAATCACGCTTGGTCTCAACAAAGCAGCACATCTCTAGTACCGCATTCTGGAGTTTTCCATTGCCTCGTTCTTTGGCTGGGTTCAGTGGTTGTGGGTTTCCCTGAATTCCCCCATCCGCCGGTGAGTCAGCTCTGGAAGGCTGTACTGTCTCTCCCTGCCTTCCCAGCAGCCCAGATGATCCACACAGAAGTGTATCTGATTCACTTCCTGATGAGTGTGACACTGCACCCGGCCCTTGCAATACTTCCTGCTAAATCATCCCTCATACATTTCCCATCTGATGAGAATTGGATCCCCCTGACTTTTTCAGGGACTAAGAGAGGATATTTGGGAGGGGGGCAATGAAACACAGGGTTTCCCAGAACATTCCCAATGTGCTGCTTAATGACAAACACTTTACTAGTGTGAAGTAACCTGTCAAATTTCTATGAAATGTCTTAAATCTCCGAGGCAATCGAGAGGGGTCTTTATGGTACATTGGATGTAGTATATTATTTGAAATTCCCCCGCCTGACTGGACACCCACCACGCAGTGTGGCAGATTGTTCAATTAGCTGAGACCAGAGGCTGGTTTACGAGCGACCTCCACCCAGACAGCCAATGTTTTATTGCCCAAATCAGACCCTAATCTGGTCCCCATCAGCAAGCCCCACCAGAAGCCCCCATAAGTGGTTTAGCCCAACCCCTTTACTTGCCGAGTTAAGCTTCTTATGTTCTGTGACCCTGAGAGACGGATAGTACCACAGGCCCTAAGGCTACTCATTGATGAGGACCCATTGGCTCCCATGCTGAATGCTTGTCAGGATCGTTAAAGTCAGCCTGCAAAAGGTCTTTATAACCGTTTCAAACTGAGAAGCGTTTCAACACAAATATATCTGTAACAGTTTTATAACAGTTTTTCTACTCTGTAAACAGAACCAGACCTGGGACTTGATGTCCAGTTCAGTATCTACTGGTCTTGGGCCTCTGTGGAAAACTGCTTAAATCTCAATACGGTAATGAGCCGTTATGGTCATATGGTCGTCGTCGTCGTCTGAGCTCGGCCTTGATCCAAGGCACAGAACCAGACATTCAATCATGCCATTACCTTCAAGCTGAAAAACATTTCCTGGCAACAGGCATCCTACCTTATTTGACCCCAGAAAGAAAAACAACAACAATGCACAAACACAGTCCCTAAAATAAATATTAACAGTTGAGAGCACTTTAAAGATTGAGCTCCATGTAAATACAGGTCTGTGGGGCAGACTGGTGTGCCGGAAAGAACCATGCTTGGTCAAACTGAGAGCAAAGGAAACTTGTTTACATTTTGGCTAAATAACATCCATTTCCTCTCACAAGCCTGGCACTAGCAGCATAAAGAAGTCACCTATAACCATGAAACAAAAGTAAACAAGGGAACAAGAAAGTAAGAGGGAAGTGAAGCACGCCGCTGAGCGCCAGAGGAACCGAACTGTCTAGAATGCAACAGTAAGCGAAAGTGCACGCTTAGCACGAGCTGGCCTCCAAGCAGAATGACACCTCTGTTCACGCAACATGGACCTCTAATGCTGTATCTGCTGTTTATCAAACACAAGGTTTCGGAGCCTTCAGAACCTCTCTTGGAGACATATGCTGAGCTTTTCAGAGGAAAGTAAGACTCTCTTTGGCCTTTACATCCGCTTGTAAGAGTAGCTTTTTTTTGAACACCGAACTACCATGGATTGCTACGGTATGTTACCTTCAAGTTTAAGGTAGGTTGAGCCCACCCCCACCACATAAATCAGCACTCTCAGTATACAGTTTCTCAGTAATAGCTATTCAGCCTTCATTAACATACATTATGATGTATCCCATAATTCCCCGAGGCATGCAGTGCCAGCCAGATTCATGCACAGATGGAACATAGATATCTATTTGTTTCAGTACCTGAGTATCATTTTTTTTAAATCTTTACTTTGGTATTCATCCCTTAATGAGACAGTCACCGCTATACTGGATTTGTCTCCATGGCTGACGCACACGGCTGCTGGGTCATTCACGATGTAAAGACACGTATCCTGTCCTTGCTACTCGTCCGTCACATTTACAGGCACGAAGCGGCACGACCCTGTGTACAGCTATTATGCAGAGACTGCAGCTAAGGAAGACATTTACCCAGAAACGAATATCCATCACTGCTTGGAGAGCAGCACCTTCGCAGCCGAGAGACTTTGTGATTGACCAGAATGAGGCGTGCGGTTAATAATCTGCATGATTAATGGACTCATCAGTTCAGGTGGGTGAATGGTATCCCTTCGAAAGCAGAGTCGTAATTACAGCGTGACCACCACCCTGTGCATTTCGGGGGGGGATCTGTCAGTTCATATCCATGGCCAGTCTTGTAATTGGATGTTTGGGTGCCCTGGCTAATGGCTGCTTCGGCTGTGGGAGATGAACGAACCAATCACAAACCAAAAAAAATAAATAAATAACAGAATTGAGGAGGCATTATCATGAAACAGCCCATGCCGGTAGGCATGAATATCTTGGTGCTAAATATCCTGGTGTAGGATATCCTGGTGTAGAATGTCTCGGTGTTGAATATCCAGGTGTAGAATATCTCAGTGTTGAATATCCAGGTGTAGAATATCTCAGTGTTGAATATCCCGGTGTAGAATATCTAGGTGTTGAATATCTCTGTGTAGAATATCCTGGTGTTGAATATCTCAGTATTGTAAAAACCCCAACAGGACAAACCCATAAGGATGCATCTGTTCCTGAGCTCACCGAACACCAAAGTCAATGTTGAGCCTTCCATATACTGGATCCAGACTTACTCATAAGACTTTAGTGAGAGCCCAGCCTTCAGTATCCAGCTCAGCAAAGCCAAACACACTCAGCCGTAACCAGCAGAAGGTCAAACATTGCTGTTTTTGGCAACATCTTGTGAAAGTTTTACACTTACATGCATACAACTATTTTTATCTTTTACTCCAGGAGTCATTGACTGCACGTCCCACCGGTGCTCACTATACTGTCCTCGTGTAAATAAGAAAACACATTTTACCAAAGAAAGAGTAAATCATATATACCTAACATCTGTTCTGACGTTTAGATTCAGTCTTTAGCAGTTTAGCTCTGATGGGGAATCAGACCAAACTGTGTGTGAGACATGCAGTCAGTCATGGAGAGGAGAGGATTGGAGGTGCAGCTTCCATTTAGACAATAAGAACCAAACTTGTTTGAGAGGTGGAGACAATACGAGTCAACAGTGGCCAGCATCACTCTGTCACTCTGGGCTTTTTTTTTTTTTGACAAATTCAATCAAAGACACATTTCTCAAACCACAAGAAACAAAGCTCTGAAATGAAACACCCTCGCTGACTTGTTGACCGAAAATTAATTTCTTTTTAAACATCACCAGTGCTCCCCCCACGGCGTAGCACAGGTGGTTGAGGCCTGAATGCCCAGCCTGTTCCGGTCCCCCGCTCTGAGTCACTCTCTGGGCCCTGCAGACGTCTCCATTTGCTATGCATTCCATTCCCGGTGATACATTTCCTGTCTGTCAGAATGAAACAGAGCCTCAGCGGCCACCAGAGGCCGGCTTTTACAGCGATTGTGCCACAAAACACACGTATCATTCAGAACGTCCTACATGCAAGCACACAAAAGAGTTAGAAAATATTACAGCATCTCAAGAGTCAATTCATCTGTATAGACTGCAATGTTTCTTCATGCGACAATGCTGCTAATAATTTTTTGTTCTAGTAATGTTTGCTGAATGTTACGATTGAGGTTTGGAAACGTTCAGTGTCTAGCTTTCCTGATGTCCCCAGAATGTTATCCTACTGCAACAATTACTACTACAACTAAAAATAATAATATAACCACAAACAAAGGGCATGATACAGTGGGGGGTAACACTGTCCTTTGCATTTCAAAGGTCATGAGTTCCAGGCTGGATGGCACATTGGCAATATATACACACACTGCATTTTTCTAAAATAATATTTTATTATAAAACAATGATTTTCAACATTAATTGCACTGAAAGGATGTTCATGTAATGATGTTATTGTGTTGACACTGACAGAATCTTAGTTAAAACATAAAATGTGGGAATGATGTTCCATTAACGTTACGGTAAGAACGTTCTCTGGTAACTTTTTTTTATAATCAAATTTTTATTGAAGGACGATGGTTGGCTATCTTTCTGAGACCTTTCTCTCTTAGCTGGGACATGGTGGTGAAGATATAGACCTCAAAAATGAACAGCGAAGCACCCGGCAGTTTTACGGATTACCTCGGTTAGCTGGGTCCAGCATGTGAAGCAGGGAACAGGGAGGAGGTGTGTTATCACCTGCCATGATGGATAGGACAGCAAGGGACAGGCCTGGCTGCTTCAGGTTTTTAATATCATTTCAGGGCCATATAACAATCATGATTGGTACTGGCAATGTTGATTTTTTTTGTTTTTTTCTTATTGTTAGTTTGCTATTTTTAGTTTTAGGAAAAATTCTGCAAACTCTGCTGGGGTCTGATCCAGGAGGAAGACGTCTTATCTGTTCTGGGATAAATACGGAATGGGTACGATTCAGCTTCCTGGTATGTACAGCAGTGGGAAGCTCAGTGCCAGTTTGTGTGAGACGTGTGTGTTTGTGTTCGCTGCTGCCTTGGTGACAGCTTGTGTGTCCTTGGCGTCTGTATGTGCAGGTGTCTCGGCGTGTGGCACTAGCTGGCTGAACAACCTCAACCTAGATGGTCATTCAGATATACAGATGATTACAGATGATTCACAGAAATCTTCAAGGTGTCCAGACACAGCACCAGCCAGAGTGTGGAAATGCCAGCCTGCTTTTGCGGGGGGGGGGGGTTACAGTACAGTGTTTATTCTCCTGACTGTTTACTACAAGTGAATGAAAGCCTTTTCCCACAATGCCTCAGCTGGAGGTACCTTCATAATAGGTTGGGAAAAGCCCCAACACACCCCCTGATCTCTCTGAGCTGACCTATCACGGCACGGTAGTTTTCCATGGCACAGTCTTGTTAGTTTGGTGTGAGAGGAGTCGTTGCTGCTGGGGGGGGGGGGGGGAGGGAGCTGAACAGGAATGGGATCAGTGCTGAAGGTCGGCACGTTTCATGGACAAGGCAGCCAATTACGGCTCCAATTCATTTTTTATTCTGTTCCTGGCAGCAGAAAAGTACGTGAAATGTGGGAAAAGTGAACAGAGATGCCGATCTGTGCTCATCGAAATGGCCCGAATGTGCCTCATGATATAGAAGAGAAAAAAGCGAGCACATGCTCTGCAGCAGGATCAGAAGGGGCCCTCAGTCGGTGCAGGTGAGCGTGGCGCTGCCCCCCCCCCCCCGCCCAGTGGACTGGCTCCGCCGCTGACGGACGAGTTAATCACGTTTTCACGGAATGAGAGACGGAGGTTGAAGGGAGTCGATGGAAGGCGGCATGGTGTGAAGCCAGCAGGTCGCGATCCGGACCTCGGAAAACCTCCACCCCATGTGCGTTTATGGATCGCATCAATCCCAGCATGCTCTCTGTGTGCCCCCTTAATGGAAGCATGAACAGGTTTATTTGGATTCAATCAATCACTCTGACACTTTGCAAGTGTTTGGGGGAGGGGTGCCTCGCACTCAGCCGGCCCGCCTTGGCACGGCCCAAAAGCCCTGCTATACCTGCAATGGCTGCGTGTCGACAGCGGCAATCCTGGAAGATTGCGCCGGGGAGTAAAGAAGTGTTGGAATGCTCTGCTGCTCATGCAGCAAAATACTACTATCATACTCTACAGTTCATGCTCTAAGATAATTACTATTCTCTACTGCTCATACTCTATGATAATTATCATAATCCACTATTCATACTCTAAGATAATATCCATAGTTTACTGCTCATACTCTAAGGTAATTACTATTCTCTACTGCTCACTGTAATATAATTACCATACTCTACTGCTCATACTTCAAGATAATTATCATACTGTATTGCTCATACTCTAAAATGATTACCAAAGTCTTTTGCTCACACTAAGATAATGACCATACTCTACTGTTCATACTCTAAGATAATTATCACGCATTACTTCTCACATTTTATAATTACCATACTCTGCTGCTGTTACCAGGCTTCACCGTTTATAGCTCTGCAAGAAAAGGCATCAACAGAAAAAGCCTGCAATCAGTCCAGCCACACTCACATCGGGATAGCAAGTTCTGCATTTACCTCACAGACAGCATTCCGCATACATAACTGACTGCAGCACTGACAATGACAATTAACCAGCAGAGCCTGTTCATTTTCACTCTGTTTCATCCAACAACGCCAATCTCATCTAATTGGTCTAAAAAGAGCAGACGCTAAAGAATCCAAATTATAAGCCCCAAGAGCTTCAGTTTAGTTCACGAGCTGAAGGCAGCATGGTCATACGCTAAGGGAGGAGGGGGAGGTGTTCGCCGCAGTGCTATGCTAGCTGGGCGCACTGCACACTGCGCTGCTGCCGTGTGCTGCAATGGCGCTACCCGGCTTGGGGGCTTTTCTCATGGATGCTAACGGCAGCTTCCAATAAAAAGCAGCGGATATGGTGGATGAGAAGGTGCACGGAGATACTGTAAAGATCAAAGCATGTAAAGAGGCACGGGAAGGAGGGAGGGATAGCTTAAGACAGGAGGGATGAAGAAAGAGAGAGAAGTGTTAGCAGGCCAGCATAATAACAGAAAGGACAGAACAGAACTATTCATAGTCTGCTTTAAATTGTTAAATTATCTGTCCATCCATCTTCCAGAAGCACGCATTCACTGCAGGGTCACGCTGAGCCTGCAGCCTATTCCAGGACGCAGAGGGGCACACGGCACGGGTGCCAGTCCAATGCGGGACACACTCCCACACGCAGAGTCAGGGCGGGCACGGCCCTGGCAAACCTGCGGGCCAAGCCGCCGCACTGCATCCCTTTATTACACGTTACATGTAGTGGGGATGATGTCTCCTCACTGTCTGACAGCAACAGGACCCAATAAACTCAATGAAAGAGAGAAGACAGAAATGGTTAGAGATGCCTCTAACCGCATTACGTAATTTTTTTTTTACCTGTTTGTACAGCTAAATATATTTCTCCTGGAAAAACTCAGGTTTAGAACTTTGCTAAGCTGTAAAACAGCAGAGCTACTCCTTGGTTCAAATGAAAATCATTCGGGCGACTTGTTTACGTCTCAGAAAACTATAGCATCCACTGTGCAGAGCAGCATCTTCACACACAGACACACACACACACAAACTGAGACAGATGCACAGACATACACAGGCGCAGACAGATGCAGACGCAGACACAGACAGAGGCACACAAATGCACAAAGATGCAGACAGACACAGATGCAGACAGACAGACCAGGTCGAGTGTGGCACATCTCCAGACTAACAAATTATGACTCTCTCTGGAAGCCAGGCAGCCAGAACTGGGTGCGTCTTTATGGCATCAGAGCATGATCACGAGCCAGCCAGGCATGCTGACTGGCGTGACCCTCAGCCTCCAAGCAGCACATGGGCTCACACGCAACCAGCAGAGACGCTGCTGGCCTCCACATTGCAGAACACCTCCTCTGCATGACGTCAGTAGCGCCAGAAGGTTCTGGAGGGCATCAGGAACGTTCTGCTTATGGAAAAGGCAGCACGCTGCTGCAGAACTACCGGAGGTCTGGCGCCAACAGCAGAACTGATGATAGAAAAAGCCTGCCACGGACAATGGGCTACCTCTGCCACGAACAATGGGCTACCTCTGCCACGAACAATGGGCTACCTCTGCCACGGACAATGGGCTACCTCTGCCACGAACAATGGGCTACCTCTGCCACGAACAATGGGCTACCTCTGCCACAAACAATGGGCTACCTCTGCCACGAAAAATGGGCTACCTCTGCCACGGACAATGGGCTACCTCTGCCACAGACAATGGGCTACCTCTGCCACGGACAATGGGCTACCTCTGCCACGAACAATGGTCTACCTCTGGCTTCTCTTTGTGGATATTATGATCCAGAGAGAGAGGAACACTGCAATGTGAGTCAGAATGATCAGCTCAGAGCTTGGCAGGTCTGAAGTGGACAGCCTTTAGAGATTCCCCAGGCAGAACCAGCGAATGTGAATGCGGAATGAACACATCCACCTACTCGGCCCAAGAAAAATCATTTGCTCTAATAAAATCCCCCAAATCTCCAGAGTCACTTTCAAAACATTTGAAGCTCTTTTGAATATTTCTTTTTGACCCTCGAGGTCGATCTTTAGCCATCTTTTACGCAAAAGCTAAATTTGCAGACGACCTGCCAAGACAAATCTCACCCTTCACTTCATAATTTTCTGCTGATATTTTAAATAACATGGAAATAGTTTGGGTCATTAGTTCTGGTCCTGGTTAAGCTTATCACAGAGTGTCGTAGTAAATTAAGGCTATTGCCATTAAAACTTCTTTTCCAGAAATGTTTTGGAACTGACACAACTAAATCATGTTAATATTCCACTATAAGGCTGTATACTGCATCTGTATAGCTTATGCTGCCAAATGTACATAAAATGCTCGTTTATTGATATACAGAGCCGGCAGAGTGGTGGTTCTGAGGCTCGTGCCTGCAATCAGAAGGTTGTTGGTTCCAATCCCATGAATGCCAGGAGTGATTCTACTCCAGTGGGGTCCTGAGCAAGGCCCTTAACCTGCAACTGCTTCATCTTAGGTATGATGTTAATCTACATCCAGCCCTGCAAGTAAGTCCTCCAACTTCCAGGGAAAATTTCAGGGTTGGTGGCAGGATTGGCACTGCAGCCATCAGAAAAAGCTTCATTCATACGGTTCCATTCCATTTGGACTAGTGAGGTGCTGAGGTATCACCCGCCACACGGCTGCACTCGGACTCCCATCCCCAAGGTGGTTCTTCGTGTGGTGTGTGTGGTAACGCACTGTATCAGTGCTTGCTCCTTACCTCCTCTTCATATGCTGCTGCATATTATGCTATACATACCACATTGAGGAAAAATTCATTCTTACCATGACAT
Source organism: Paramormyrops kingsleyae (assembly GCF_048594095.1). Taxonomy (NCBI): domain Eukaryota; kingdom Metazoa; phylum Chordata; class Actinopteri; order Osteoglossiformes; family Mormyridae; genus Paramormyrops; species Paramormyrops kingsleyae. Next base: position 10,819,584 of record NC_132805.1, read on the forward strand.
GGGACCCAGCTTTTACTGTAACAAATGGGCTCACATAAACAATTCCATGTTTATTTGGATGGAGTAATATACAAGGCAGGAACAATAAGATTAATTTAGAAGCACTACATGTGAAACGGTAAGCGAATTCTTAATCTCCCCAGCACCATTAATGGGATAATTAGGCTGAGCTGCTTACATAATTGGGTAACGAATTAACCCCTTGCAAAGCCAGGCTGGCGATGGAGTTTGGGTATTCAACCCCCGGACAAGGCTGTTTGGGCCTCACCAGAAATGTGTGCGGGAACTCATAAGGCACTGAGATGTGTCAGATCTCACTGTAGGCAAGGCTTCTGTCTGGAGAGAGTTAGAAACCCATTTTAAAGAGTTTGGGGCTCCATCCACCATTCAGAAGATGGTCCATAAATGGAAAACCCCGAGAGGACCCAGGGGTAGAGGTCTCGCTAAGATCTCCCCGAGTGAAAAACCACAGAATCACAGAGGCATCCCAGAATAACTCCGAAAGCCCGACTGTCCTTGGTCACTTCGGCTGATATACGTCAAAGGCACGAGGACCAGGCTTTTCGGTGGGGGGGGGGGGGGACTTGGGAAGCACCGCTTCAATCAGAACAGAATGATGCTGTGCATCCCTGCACACATCTGGGGGAGCCCAAACACCTGCTCAGCTCCCCAGACAGATGGGTCTGTGGACAAATGACAGCCATCAAACAATAGCAAACAATTATCTTGGCAAAAACCAGCCACCACCCGCCTACGTATGACCTCATCTTTATGCCAGAAAATTCTGGAAGAGAATGTTGGACCATCTAATCCGTGGGATGATGCTGAGGTATGAGCAGATCATTCAGTCATGTAGCTATGAACAGGAACCTTCAACAGAAGAAGCATGAATCTATTGTTTTGCACTCTGGAAACAGCATCTGTACACATCCTACTGTCATGGCAAGGATTCACCACAGAATAAAGGAGGGCTTCATACGAGTTTGAATATTTTATTAAATAGATCATCAAAATAGGTGATTTTTTCAATCTTGTTGATTTTGGGAGGACGTAACTATGTTCTCAGCATGAAATGAGAGGGCCAGCAGCTTTGGATTCTGACAAATTGCAGGTCCAGGTGGTCATACAGAATGCAGACCTTTATCCTGCGTCCACAGGCATGTGTTTGCTACATTTTTATGTAGTTGATCCATTTAGCTGCTAATGTGACAACATTCATTTGCGTAATTGTTTCAATAAATGAGGTTTAGTAAATTATGGACATCCAGTTAAGCTTTTGAAAAATGACTGGGTTGGGGTAATTTTTAAAAATGAGTTATTTGAGTCAGGACTTTTATTTAAGTGTGCATAATACAGCATTTTTTTTGGAAATGAAATGCTAAACATGCATTTTATGAATTAATAAGCCTGACCCTGCTTTGCATATCTGAATATTTACTTGGATACAAGATATCTGTTGGTGTGCCAAAAGCATTTTTTTTTTTTTCTCGAAATGATAATACTGCGTCTATCCCAGATGCATAATCACACACATATCTGGCAAAAGGATTACAGGAAACCTTGAGATGTGCACCAGGACCCATCATGCTCAGGAAGGCTACCCCATAATTTCCCTTTAAGTAGGGCTGCCATACATCCAGCTTTCCCTGGACACGTCCTCTTATTGGGCCTCTGTCCGGGCGTTTTTTCAAAAATCGCAGTTCGTCTGGGTTTAGCACTGCAACCCCTATGACCCAGTGCTGCAAGTTACAGTGGAGAACCAAGTACAGGGAAAGGCACCGATTTTCAGTATACAGCAGCCACTCAGTATCATCACACAGCATTTGCGAGGCTCATGCACACGTTTACTTTAAAAATTAAAAGATATGCACGTCCTTACATGTCACTCCGCTCACGAGGGATGTCAACTCCCAGAAACTAAGTGATGTCACTTAAACATTTTATATTTGCGACATTTTGTTAGTGACAGAGCATCCTCTTTTTTGACTATCCATATATGGTAGCCCTGCCCTTAAGCACAATCTAAACTAATGTCCAGTCAATTGAAGTAATGTTGTCTTGTGGACTTTGGAGACAAATTACAAATGACACAAAGATGGGTTGAAGTGGGAGTAATAATAAACCAGCTTAGAGCTCTATCACCCCATAACTTTGGCAATGTGGAAACAGATATTACATTCCACTCAGCAAACATGTGTGGGAATATTAATGACGAACTCAATTTGTGTACAATGAAATGACTGGTAAGAGTAACAAATATTTCATACGTTGTTAAACAAAGGTGATACTCTCTGGACTCAGGTCAGGTATTTTCTCCACAACCTTTTCCTTCAGTTCATACACACACAGACATCGAAGCACCAGCAAAAGTGCCCAGCAAAACCAGGTAGCCGGGTAAAAAATCACCGTCCTTCCCAGAGGCTGGGAAAAGCAAACAATGTTTCTTCACAGATCCCATCCAAAGTCAGCCGTTCAATTTCTCTCCCTTCACAACAGAAATGCGTTCAATTACAAATCAGCACCGTGCTGAAGGATTATTTTTCAGGCCCAGCTTCCCCTGAGTGAAGATGTTCTGATAAGCATCTAAATCCAAACCAAACATGGGTGAACGTTTCGATCCAGTCGGTCAGGTGTGCTGCCTCCTTTCATTTCAGCCCTGAGACTGTAACTCCGATGTGGCTGCACTCACTCGGCCTCTTGAAGCGTCAGCATTCGAAGGCCCACAGGTATCATTTTGCTGAAATGCGTTCATTATACTTGGGTACATCAAATGTATCACACTGGGAATCTACACAGTGCACAAAATGAAGCACTGTCGTTCCCCAAAGGCTAACAATTTCCCAGTCCGCTTCACAAAATATTTCTGAAAAAGCAGGACTCTAGCTGTGAGATTTTTTTTAACTCATTATTGATACCAAATTCAAGACTGGGGCATTTTTTTCCCAACATCAGGAAACTGCAAACCAAGGGAGAAAAGTGACAGACTGTCACACTAGGAGACAGTGGGTGTGGCCTATTTGCTATCCGAGTTACTCCAAGCCTTTTCAGCAGAAATCTATACGCAACCAGGAACTGCACAGAACAACTTCTGGCAAGTGCTGGACAGATACATACTAATTAGTCATCTAATTAGTTATCTGCGTGTGTGTGTGTATGCGTGCGTGGATTATGTTTATATTACATTATGGGGACCAAATGTTGTGGGGACGATTATTCGGGTCCCTACAAAGACTTGTGAATGCAATCAAAAAACTAAAAATGCCAGAAGTCTTATATTTTATTTGGTTACTTTTGCTCAAGGTTATGGCTGGGCAGGGGTTAAGGTCGTCATGTTGGGATTAGAGTTTTCCCCATAGAAATGAATGGAAAGTCCTCACAAAGATATAATTACAAAACTCAGTGTGTGTGTGTGTGTGTGTGTGTGTGCTGTGAGACAGTGCCCACAATGACAGCAGCTGGTCTCTAGGGAAAAGCCAGCTTATTATGGGATATACAGAGGAACCAGAGCCAACAAGCTGCTACTACTGAGCTTTGCAAACCTGTCTAGAGGACATGATGTTCCGTGTGCCCCGCCTACCCCTGCCTACATGCCCCGCCCACACCCCACCCACACGCTCCACCCACACCCCACCCACATGCCCCACCCACGCCCCACCCACATGCCCCGCCCACACCCCACCCACATGCTCCACCCACACTGCGCCACCATGTCGCAGACGGGTCTCACATTTTCCACACAGTGAATGATGCCTTTTTACGAGCTGTGTGGAGAGCACTGTGAAGCTGGCCGCCAGTCCGTGACGCTTTACTCACGGCAGGGGGATAAATACTGCATCAAGCCGTTCCTTCCCTCGCATTTGAAGTCCTGCGTGGATGTTTATCCTTCTGACATGAGATCCCTGCTACACCCCAACAGAACTCCACTGGCCTCGTTTGTAGCTGGGTTTCCCGCCATTTTACCCACTGCACTGAGACAAGCTGCCTTTCTGCTGCCCAAAAGCGTGTGGCATTCAGGAGTGTTTGTCAGCAGAGGGAAAAGACACCAAGGCTTGAGGTATAAATTATGGAAGGTGAGTCTATAAAAAAACTGACAGAGCTGCCAGCAGTGTTTACTCTAGGAAGCAAACGCAGAGCTTCAGTTGACGGGCCAGCAAGAAACACAAAGATAGACAGTATCGAAGCCCTAGTGTCCTAATAAAGCAGAGTCAATCAGGACCTGGATTTTTAAACTCACAGCACCAATAAACGCTAAAAGGCTGAGAAATGGCTGCTAAACCAATAAAATTCAACTGTGTATTTGCTGGACTTTCACAATTTAGCAAGTAATCGAGGGAGAATGTCGAACAGTGGGACTGAGGCTGAATCCTTCAACAGCTTCACTGAGGCACCAAGATCACAGACAGTTCAAGCTAAACCGAAATTAAGACATGTGCGTAATTTCACAAGTGTGCTAATCTGAAACAGATCTTTGGCTTCTATCCCCCCCGAACCCAAAATTATCATGCGTTAACCCACCAAGTTTCACTCTTTACCACGTTAACATTTTGCTTTCCACTATGTATTCAGGACTAATTGAAAGATACACAGGTAATACATAGACACACAAACACACACTATGTATATGAAATTCTTTTCTTCTACAGTTGAAATCATTTTAGCATACTTACCCACAGCAGTGTCTCACACTGGGCATTAGGGACGTCCGCTCTTTCCTTGAAAGAGACCGTCCAGGGGTACCCAGGTGACAGGCGTGATCCCTGGGTCATTTCACCTCTTAGACCCACTTTAGTCGCTGCAGATGAAGGGGAGGAGACAGGCTGGAAAGGTCCGGCACAGCCGAGACGGGCTACGTGCGCGAGGGGGACGGATCAGGACAGAGACATAAGTGCCTCTCCGAGATGGATGACGTTAAGTTTCAGGCGAGCTGCTTCGACTGCGTTAATAACTAAAACCCTACTGCAGCTTGTCCCGTATGCATCTGGAACGTTCCGTCTCCCAACAGACACAACTGTGGGGAGCCCTGGGCTCAGCCGGGGCCAGTGTCCCTGCGGGATACCCCGGACACCTTGCTGTCCATGCTATGACAAGCTGAGGAACTCCCGCAGGTTTGGAACACGATGTTAGGTAGGCGGATTTAATGTTTCGTAAACTGTGTATATCTGAAAGCATTCCAGTTAAAACGAGGCCATTCCTTTTGAGGACCTGACCCCAGAAGCTGTGGACCATGAATGTTGGAAAAAAACGACAGAATCCATTAGGGATCCAGATACATCTAGAAATTTTCCATAACTGCTTATCCAATGCAGGACCACGGCCTGGAGCATATCCCAGCAAGCGCACGTTCACCTTTTTTGGGTTATGGCTACAGATGAGCCACATATTCCTTCTTCTTGAAGCATACATCTCATGTGAGGGTTTTTAGGCCACTTTGCCGGCAGAAATGTGAACTTCTGTTGTTGTTTAAAAGATGGCGTGACCTTATGTGTACTGAGTCAGCGTTATGCAGATTCGGGAGCTGTTTAGTTATGTTTAGGAAGATTTCTCGGTGGACTTTACTGCTGATGGTTAATTAGATAAGACCCACGTTTAAAGCCCTACTTGCATAAGCAAAACAGACAACAGGGAAAAAAAAAAAATCCCTGCACTCACCGAGAGTAAAGATTTGTGGGTATTTGTAAAATTGCCCCTAACCATATATTTGGTGCATTTATCTTTTTTACAAACAAGTTATGTATTTACCTATGTGTAGTTAAAAGTGGGACAGATTGAATGGGGAATACAAATATTAGCGTTCGGCGAGGTGTGACACACAGAAGATGTGGGCAGCATATCAAAGTCATAAATCTGTTTAATGTGATCAACCGTCCGCTAGCACACGGCTCCAATTACAGCTAATCGAGCTGGAACATTATCACACACAAGGCTGTTTCATCAGACGGGAAATGAGCAGCCTGTTTGAGGGACATTAAGCGCACAGCCTGACAAAATAATGCATTTAGACAGCAGCTCCGCTGCTTTGTAAAAATCATATAGAATCAGCTCATCATACATATATATGGTAACAGTAACTGTACCTTCATAATGCTTTTATATTACATTCATAAAACGTTCAGTGCACCTTCATAATGTATCCATTAAGTATTCATAAAACATTCATAAACATCATGTATATATACTTTAACATCCTAACATTCCATAACAGAAGATATACATTAATAACAAACATTACAATTGTATAATCATGTAATGTTTGTTATTAATATATATTAAAGCTGTTAAGGGATGTTAGGATGTTATGGTGAACTTGCATGCTGCTTATGAATGTTCTATGAATGCATTATGAATGCATCATGAAGGTGCGCGTAATGTAAAGCACTACCATATATACAGCAAGTCACAGTTTACAGCAGGAAATTAATACTGGAAATCTTAACTCAGAAGGTGAGATACTTTGGTGCCAAAATGACTGGATGGTCAGGAATTCATGCACTCCTGATTTTACACACTAATGTGCCCACAGCTTGCGTGCAACTGGCAAAGTACACGGGTTCCGAAATGACTACGAATCTAAAGGCTACTCAGTCAATAAATTAATCTTAGTGGCCACCAGCTGCAGCTACACGATCTGCCCCAGAGGAACATGACAGGTACTGGTTTAATCACATAAATGCATTACATCTGAGGCCTCTCTAGCGCCACCAACAGGGCAAAGCGTAATTCAGAAGATAGAAGCAAAGCATATCAAGAGCTCATGTCAAGAAAATACTGAGGTGATAGCAACAAAAAAAAATTCAAGACATGGGCATAGTCCAATATAAATTAAGACAGATGAATCTCTCAACAAAATTTCTCAGAAGATCTGTCCTATAATAGACCTGCCTTAGTGCTCCATGCAGGAGTGACAGAGTGACTGGAACCCACTGCTGTGACAAATCCACGGGCCCTCGGAGGTCACTTATGGGGCCATCAAGTTGGTTACCGCAAATTGGGTCCCAGCATGAGTGATCCTGTAAAACATAGAGGCTTCCGGGCAGAAATTCCACAAGAACGGGGACGTCACATGAGATGCTGGGTCCCATGAAAGCATATCGTCCTAATTATCCCCCCCCCCATAAACAGTTATGGCACCCCTGTCTACACGTTCCGCATTTTTAGGGGCTGCTCTCAGGGTTCGACGACTCAAACATGCTGACCAGGTTCCACAGAAACCTGTCATCATCATCCAGTCACATGTGAGCAAGATGCCAACCAGCCTGACAAGCGCTACAAGCCTGCGGTGCCTTTGGTGTAGCTGCACTCGACAGCAGAAAGTGGTTCCCTCGCACAAAGATCTGTTTCTGAATTAGCCTCGACCAACACTGCTAGTTTGACTTTGGGATACAGGAAGCGCAGCCAAACCACATCCCTCAAATTCACGGTACTGTGCGCGAGGAGCAGCTCTTTAATTAGGTTTCATCAGCTTTGAGGAAGCTGCAGTTCACAGGCAGTAAAGGCAGCGTCACCGTGCCCTTCACTGGGTTTAATCTGTAGATGGCTTGATTTCTCCAGAGAGCCCTTTGGGTCTAAGGCCACTTTCTCACTAAGGAAAAGACTCTGAATTTCATCCACGGACCTACAGGGGGCGGCTGGAGAGACACATAGCCATGGAGAAAGAGAATGGGCATTCATCACGGTACACTGCATCCAAGAGACACCAAGAACAGGGCTCAACTACATTTCCCTATGCTGTCTAATTTTCAGTGCTCAGTGGAATTAATGTCATCTTCTTGTGTCATAAGACTGGAAAATATAAATCACCAGCCACCCATTCATCCATCTAGTCATTTTCCATAACCGCTCATGCAGGAAAGGGTCATGGTAAACCAGGACGGGATGCCAGTCCATCACAGGGCACAAAGCAGGGGACACCCAGGACGGGATGCCAGTCCATCACAGGGCACAAAGCAGGGGACACCCTGGACGGGATGCCAGTCCATCACAGGGGACAAGGCAGGGGACACCCTGGACGGGATGCCAGTCCATCACAGGGCACAAAGCAGGGGACACCCTGGACGGGATGCCAGTCCATCACAGGGCACAAAGCAGGGGACACCCTGGACGGGATGCCAGTCCATCACAGGGCACAAAGCAGGGGACACCCTGGACGGGATGCCAGTCCATCACAGGGCACAAAGCAGGGGACACCCTGGTCGGGATGCCAGTCCATCACAGGGCACGAGGCAGGGGACACCCAGGACGGGATGCCAGTGCATCACTGGACACAAAGCAGGGGACAAACTGAATAGGATGCCAGTCTATTGCAGAATGTTCACTGGGACAAACAAGCATGACTTCATTGTCCAGTTAGTGACTTCACTGGTCCTGAGGTATCTGGTAAGTATGAGCATATTACAGACAGCCTTCATGTGCAATCCATCCCATAAAGGCAGCCACAAATTCTTGGCTGCTGAGACCATACCTGACAGATGAGGATCGGGGGAGAGATTTATAGGTGAGGAAACCTGATTCCCTCTTACAGGAATCGGAGGAAGCTCACAGACGTGTCACATTCTCTCCCTCATTCGCTCACTCAGTCCCCCGGTCATTTGCATGTATTTTCAGTTTATTTCCGTTCTGCTTCTATTTTGAGCACTTTACTTAAGTTAATATGAGTTAAAAATGATTTTGTAGTTTCCCTGAATGGTTTTGTTTATCCCTCCTACAAACACCTATTTTTGGCCATGATCTAACCTCATTTCAGCGACAAAATCGGGAAATCTTGTTTGTCTGGGGAAAGCAAACTCTGCTCGGCACAGCAAACCTGCCTGGACCTGCCCCTCACTAGGGGCAGACTCTCTGCTTAAATGTATTACCTCCATAAGCGACTCACTCTGCTTCTAATAAACGCTGCCTGTTCCCTGATGTCTCAATATCAGCACAAGCCGGGAGGCCCATCGGCGTGAATCTGCATTACCCATCTCACAGCGTACGCCTGCCTTCACAGAATCCGCATTACCCATCTCACAGCGTACGCCTGCCTTCACAGAATCCGCATTACCCATCTCACAGCGTACGCCTGCCTTCACAGAATCCGCATTACCCATCTCACAGCGTACGCCTGCCTTCACAGAATCCGCATTACCCATCTCACAGCGTACGCCTGCCTTCACAGAATCCGCATTACCCATCTCACAGCGTACGCCTGCCTTCACAGAATCCGCATTACCCATCTCACAGCGTACGCCTGCCTTCACAGAATCCACATTACCCATCTCACAGCGTACGCCTACCTTCACAGAATCCGCATTACCCATCTCACAGCGTACGTCTGCCTTCAAGAATCTGCATTACCCATCTCACAGCGTACGCCTGCCTTCACAGAATCTGCATTACCCATCTCACAGCGTACGCCTGCCTTCACAGATTTCTTCACCACCAATGAGTGATTGCTCTCAGAGAATGAGAAACTGTCGGTAGTATGAGAATAATGCTCCAAAGAAAATGCTTCCTGTAATTATACAGGGGATCCCTGTTACTCCCGGATTGCCTGCAAATACTTCCAATTAGAAAGAAATCCACCACCCCACGCACACCTGATATTGACAGATATACTCGACATGAGGACGGCTTCACCAAGGAAAATGACGACGATGATTAGCCCATTCAGAGTCCACAGGCGTGAAGGGAGTCGAGATGCCTTAAAAAGCAGTTCACACATAAACCACAATAAACATTTTTCCAAGTGTGTGTGGGGGGGGGGGGGGCTTCTGAGTAAACTGCAGGGGGCAAAGAAAGCTTTTGGGGGTCCAGTACAGGTGCCCTGTTCAGTGAGGTACTGGGGCCGTCAAGCGCTGCCCAGTCTGACACAGAACAGCAGAAACTGACTCAGCACAGTTATTTAACTGAACACCTCCTACTTATAGCAATATTCATTTTTTTATCTTTAATTGGTCTGAAATGGCCGTAATTATTTTCTTAAAGCTATAATGAATTTCACACAGTTCATGCTGACGTTTTTCCAAAAAGTAAAGGGGGAATTTGAGAAATGACACTTGTTTTTTTTCCCCTCATTTCCACTCCTTGGACTGTCCACAGGAATTCCGTCCTTTAGGCTGGGCACACATGAAACCCGAATGATGAGACAACAAAAAATGAACTGGGACAACATGAGCCAGCATAAGAACAGAGCGTATGGGACATGCCAGTCAGGGTGACCCCCCTCTCCTTGATGCTGATGGAGTATTCCACCCCAAGCCAGCAAGTTTTTTTGATACACGGACAAGGACAGGCAATCAGAAAGATGAGGAGACGGGTCCCCGCCCCAGTAACGAGGACCCCATTCCCAGCGACTACGGCCAATGAGGGACAGGAGAGATTGTCATGATTGAGGAGGAGTATAAAATGAAAGAGAGAGAGATGGGGCGAGGAGGAGAAGGAGCATATGAGCGAAACAGGAAGAACTCTTCCATCTATCCGTCTTCCATAAGCAGTTACCCAGTTCAGGCGTTCAGTGAGCTTAGTACCAGTGGCAGAAAGCAGGGGGGGACAAGGCAGGGGACACTCGGGGGGGGGGGGGGGGCACGTCCACTGCAGGACACGCGCTCACATGTCACGGGCATGAAGACACTAGTCCATGACGGCCGCAGGGCTTTGAGCGGTGAGATGACACCCATACGGTGACGGGACGACCAAACGGCACAAACAGGACGCGAACCCCAAACCCTGGAGGCGCAAGGCCACGCTGGTGCTCGCTGGATCCAACATCGGTCCACGCTGGCGACACAAGCGGCGTGTTTCAGCTCGGAATCCGAGCTGCGCTGGAAGCGGCAAGCGGAGATCAGGGCGGAACTGCAGATGCTAGAGTCGTTAAAAGGGAAGATATGCAAATGAGGCAAGTTATTCAGACGAAGCTGCTGCTGCCGCTGGCTTCCTGCCCCGTGTGGCTGTGGAGGGAGGGGCTCCCTGCGTGGCGACGGGGGACGGGGGGGGGGGTTCAATGAAACCGGCAGCTGCTCTTCAGAAAGCCAACTGATTACCCGGGGTAAAGCACCATCCCCCCCCCCCACCCACCCTCTCGTATCATCAAAATGCTTCAGAATCAGCCCCCACAAATGCGTTCTATCTATGCCCGTGCCCTGGCGCCCCCCACAGGTCGACACCTGCTACTCACACCCGCATTCAGTCTGATGCCACGGTACCACGTCGTTAGGGCAAGCTAAAACCGAATGTTTATCGTATCCAAAATGGATCTTAGAGAGAAGCAGATCTAGTAATACATTCTATAGTAAATATTGGTAAATGTCAGGCATCACATATTTATGAACAGTTTCATTTGACTAAATCCCAACCTGTCGTGCATTATTGTAAAATGTCACCTGGCTTTTGGACAGCCTTTGTGGCATTGAGGGAACCTCGGTGTCCTAACGATGGTTCAGATCTACTGTGAGAAACCAGCTCTCCGCCAGCTAGGGAATGACATTTAGCGCTCAGAATCAGACTTTGAAACTAGGAATCAAGAACAGCAACTGGAAGGGCTGGAATCAGCTCGCCAAGGATGCTGAAGAGCAGGCATCTGGCAAATAAACACATCAAGAGCAAGGGTCTCATGACCCACATTCAGCCTGGACCTAAACTATACAGGAGAGGCATCTTCTAAAGATCAGCTTTGAGGTCAAAAGGTTTCTCCAATAATTTTTCAGTCACTACCCTAATAGGTAATCTGGAAAATACATGTTTCTGTCCACAGGTCTCTCAGATGAAATAAACCACTGATACACTGATAAACCACTGAAATCTCATGGATCCACTTTGCAGTTCAGCCGTTCTGTAGTCTTAAAAATGCACAGACAAGGCATCCTCAGTGAACACGAGGTGAAAGGCACGGAGAGGACCAACTGGGAACAGCTGGATCTCTCTGTCGCCGGCTGGGTGGGATCGAAAGCTCCTCCAAGCAGGTTCAGAAGCCTGCGGAGAGGAAACAACCAGCGGCTGACAGAAACATGGCTGTGCTGGGGAAGATCCGGGACTTGTATTTTTCACCTTCAGTCTGAGAAATAATGGGTGCAGTTTTTGTTTTTACCTCAATCAGGTAGAACGAGAGTGTAAAACCTTATCTGGGCCTGACCAATGGGGAGAGACTTTCAGAATGCAAAATGTCTGAGGAGATGAAGTGAAACTGGGGGGGGGGGGGGGAAATCTCAGCTGAATCATGAAAATAAGGATCGGGATAAGAAAGAGGATTAAGTCAGTTTCAGGTACAATAAAAATAACCATTACTACTACTGCCTAAAACACACAGGCTGGAATTAATTTCAGGGTGGGGGTTGGGGGGGGGCAATTTTGTCTCAAGGTCTCCTGTTCTGCAGATTAGTTAAGTTAATATTCAATGCAAATGGAATCGCAACTGACCAGCGAACGCCATGGGTAAACGATTTCCACAAGGATATGTAAATGAGGCCAGCACATTAGCATACAATGGTCAACCGTTAAAATCCCCGCATGGGATTAAAGCAGATCACTTCAATTTTAGATCCCTTTACCAGACCACAAAATACACCCCACGCTCTGTTCTGCTTAAGAAAAGCTTTAAATCCCATTCCGAATGTCCTCGCCGAAGATGGCTCTTCATTTCCAGATAGCGGCGAGATCTGGCCTCCACTCTGAACTGCCCACAAATCTCCATGGCGCTGCCGCCAGAAGCAATCCAAGCCCCGGTTACTCATCATTACGGATCAGCGGCACCCAGGGCGGCCCCGCAGCAGCCATGAACCAAATTTTTGGAGACAATCGGCTCAGGTCATAAAATAAGTCACTGTCCCTGGGAGCAGAGACTGCCACCTTGAGTCACAGGGCCAAGACATCATGTTTTATTATTTTTTCCAGTATGAAAAAAATTTAGCTACTGCCACAAAATGCTTACTATTATGCCATATGAGATGTGAAAGAGAAAATACTGAAATACCTATCAAATGACTATTAAGGGGTGTTTACGACTTGTGTTTCCCTCTACAGCTATTTCAGAATTATTGCAATGAAATACAGTAGTACAGTATTACTGGAATATAGTACTAGAGCAGAGCAACATTACTGGAAACCACTACTGCCACAATATAATATTTCAGGAATATAGAACTAGGATAATAATGCATTATATTAGAGTATAACTGCAATATAGCACTAGAGCAAAACAGTATTACTGGAAAGCACTGTTACAGGAGTTCAGCATTACAGTGGTAAATATATTACCACAGCAGTATTACAAAACATAGTAATACTGCAAAACAGCATTATTGAAAAGGCACTTTCACAACTGCATCCAACACTAGACATTCTTCTGTATCCACAAAAGTTCCAGAAGCAGAATTTTTGAAAAGAGTCACTATTCCAACAGGCATAAATATTCATGAGCAGTGATAGCCAGCAGTTATGAAAATTATGCTCCTATCTTGAATAGTTATTAGACTCCGAACTGAAGCAGATCTTGGTTTCTTAGCTCATGAATATCCATAGGGGTCATCTTAACCACTTTTTAAGCACACAGCGCTCGTAGGCACTGACGTGGGTTCAATGTTAAGCAGAATAAAATATTTAAACAACCTCAATGTAGAGGATCTTATGGAGAATGGGCTGCTCGCCTGAAAAATCACGACAAACAGTTTTGATCATTTCTAATTCATTCTAATTCAGTTTCGATCATTTCATTGGATCATTTCTAATAGTTGGGAGAAAGACAATTGGGGACAAGTCAAAGTGCAGAAGACCCATAGCAGATAAATCTGTGCTGAATATACAGAAACTATAACTACTCTGCCCAGATCAAAGTCATATTAGGTGTCTTCAAATTACCTTTGAGCTCATCAAAGCACCAAAACTTTATATTTGTATAAATTATAAAATACAGTTTTCAGTTAAGCAGTGAAGAATTTTTCATCCAAGGGTCAGGGAGAGTGAGAAGGGGGTTATCCTAGAATGTTTGCCAGAAGAGTGCTCGTCCTGCAAGGACACGCGCGCGCACACGGACACACACACACACACACAAACACACGTTTGTAAAATCTCTAATCCCAACATGACACCCTTAACCCCTACCCAGCCCTAACCTTAACCATAAGTAACCTAACAAAATACATTGTTACCTCAGTTCTCGAACTCATTAGAACTCGAATTTCTTAAAAGTCAAACCAACCAGTTCGAAAAAAAATTACCTAGAGCTCGATCTGAATCTCACAAGTCAAACCATGAACGCCGACCTAAGATAACTTGTACGCGCGGGGAAATGAGTCATGTGGCACGTATCTCAGTGGAAATAAACGGTAACGCTTCAGTCTCAGCCTGGCATTCACTGTGATAGCATCGTGCATGTTTACACAAGCTGAATACATATATTTAGACAGTAAAAATACATTTAGACAATGATAGACAGTAACAGTAATAATTATTATTAGGGGTGCACCGATCGATCGGCGCACCGATCGATCGGCCTCGATCACGTTAATTTGAGGGGATCAGAAATCGACCATATTCCCATGAGATCCACCGATCTTAGTTATATGCTTTTAACTCTTTGGGGTCGAGTATGTCGTCGACGACATCGCGTACTTTTCGCGTCTATTTCAGTTTATAAATATCTCGCTGAAATCTTAATGTATAATCATGAAAAAAACGCTGGCTAAATCCGTAATCTGTCTTCTTTTCAAAACGTCCATTGTCGGAAGTATTAAAGTTTTTTTAATTAGGTTAAATCGGCAAAAAAGTAAACCATGTCATCTTACTTTGTTTTACCTGCATCGGGGGCGTGTAGTACCGCTCTCACCCGAAGATCGCTATTCACATTCTAAATAGCCGCATTAGCGCGTATTCAAATCGCATTCGCATGGTAATTTGATTAACAGCGCAACGGTGAAACGCGATCCAGATACATCCCCTTCAGCGCCATAAAAGGGGGTTGGGGACGTGGCCAGGTGACAATGGCTCATTCATACACATGAAAGTTGCTACATATTCAATGAAAGGAGCCAGAAATAGTTACATGAGTTAGGTTTTTCTTATTTATTTATCCAAATTAATGTTGCATCTACACCATTTAGTCATCTTCATGTAGCCAAGACTGGTGATCAGATATCTGGGATCAAAACAAACTGCCAGCATTGCTTACTATGTACTTTTATAATGTTTCTGCAAGTGTTCCAAACTGCATTTTGCAATGTCTATACTTTCATGTCAAATTTCAAACTTAACAAAAATCTGACATATTTACAATATATATTAAAATAAAGATGAGTGTAATGGCAAAACAAATATATAAGAAATAATTTATTTGCCATGAATTAAGTGTGATGAAATGTGTGATCATGCCCCAGTCAGTGAAAGTGTGTTTCCTACCCCTAGGCCCCAGAGGGTTAAATCAGCCTTTTCTCCCATTCCCGAGAGAGGTGCAGTGCAGGCTGCCTCCCTCCATATTTTTTGGACAAGTGTGTTATAACAGCTATATATATATATATATTTTTTACAAAATTAGAGAAATTAAAGTCTGGAAGAAAAAATATGATTTTGTAGTTCAAACAGCAATGCTCATTTATATGTTCATTTATATTTGAGGACACTACCTCGTGTTTTGTGAGTATTCATATCAATTTACTCAATAAAAATGGAAACATTGAAGTAACTGTCTTTTAGTTATGAAAGAAACAAGATCGGCAAAAAAAAATCGAGATCGGCAGGTAAGGTTGCCTAAGGATCGGTGATCGTTGATCGGCCAGAAAACTGCAATCGGTGCACCCCTAGTCATAACAGCTATATATATATATATTTTTTACAAAATTAGAGAAATTAAAGTCTGGAAGAAAAAATATGATTTTGTAGTTCAAACAGCAATGCTCATTTATATGTTCATTTATATTTGAGGACACTACCTCGTGTTTTGTGAGTATTCATATCAATTTACTCAATAAAAATGGAAACATTGAAGTAACTGTCTTTTAGTTATGAAAGAAACAAGATCGGCAAAAAAAAATCGAGATCGGCAGGTAAGGTTGCCTAAGGATCGGTGATCGTTGATCGGCCAGAAAACTGCAATCGGTGCACCCCTAATTATTATATAATAAAATACATTTAAAAATAAAGATTTCTTATTAATTATTTTAAAATCATTAATAATAAACACATAATTAATACATTTAACTATAACATATAGCAAAACGCAGACGAACAATACAATGACCGGACTGGGGAAACAAACTGAAACGCGGAATAAATAGAGGACTAATGACAACGACCAGAAACAGCTGATCACACGGGGATTCCACACGAGGTTAACGAGGGGGCGTGGCACACGGAAGGAGCGGACGATCGGGGCAGGACACATTGTTGTTTTTAACTTTACACATTATTTGGATACATTTATTTTCTTACTTTACAAATTACTGTTTTGATAAATGTGCTTAGATGTGTTTAGTACCGTATAGGCTCCTCTTGTTTTATTCGGTTCATTTTGTGTTTAAATGCTAAAAAAAATTGCCCGGGAACCAGTTAATTGGTTTTCCATTATTTCTTATGGGGAAAATTAGATCAGAACTTTTTAGAATTCGATCCGGAGTTCTGAACGGATTAAGTTCGAGTTCTGAGGTACCACTGTACAAGACTTTTGGCACTTTTAGCTTTTTTATTACACTCACAGATTTTTATAAAATTGAGCTTCCCTTGTGGGTACAGAAATGGTCCCCACGACGTCAACATAACAGGTTATCACATTGTAGGGAAACAGGAATTGGGGCGCGGGGCGCTAGAGATTCAGGGCCCCATGACAGTACGTCACATTAGCCCCCAAACCCGGGCCAATCAAATTATATTCCCAACTTTTTAGGGCCCCAGTCACTCAGAGGCCCCTGGAATCACCCTAACTACCCCTGTCCCCGTTTACAGCACCTCTGACTGGAATACCTAGAACCACAGCCACAAAGCTCAGGGAGAACATGAAAAGACGCAGGTGGTGGGGGGGGCCTCCAGGTGCGAGGTGCGGGTGCCACACACGGAGCCGCAGTGCCAGCCACTATTTCAGACACGACTTCATGATTCATAGATGCTCAGTCTCCTGGTCTCCTGCCGCCGAATGGTGACATCAGTCAGCATGTTGGTTACTGAGATGATCACAATACGAGAGCCCCCCCCCCTCCCCCAGCCCAAGCATAAGAGGTCTGTTTTGCTCTGGGGCCTGCTTTGACTTGATTGCAAGTGTGATACTCCCTTGCAACCCCCCCCCCTCCCCCACCAAAGCAGTGGGCCGAATAACAATGAGGGTGAAGTTACGAAAGGCTTGTTTGGTTGTACAAATAACCTGTACTTGAACAGCATGTGTATGCCTAGAGGGAATCAGGTGAATCGGGAAATCCCATTTAGAGGCTACGGGGGGGGGCAGGGCGGTGTGAGCACCCTCAGGGTAATTCCTCAGTAACTGATGCAAACTCGCTCAGAATCGGCCTGATCCACGGGAGCAGGGTGAGAGCTCAGCCCTGTGTATGCATGTGGCTGCAGTCCCAGGGAAACCCCTGTCCTTCCCAGGCTCTGCTCTGACACAGGGGTCTGGTATGTGGGAATATGCAGGGAACCAGATATGGCGAGACCTGAGCTGTGCGAAAATGATCACGCAACAAGCAGGACACCTTGTTCCCAATAACCCCCTCCCCTCCACACACACACACACACACACACAGACACACACAAATGCCCTATTCAGACTGAATAATCACTAAAGCATTTATTCAGACTCTCCGTTTACATGTCACTGCCGGAGGGTGGGGGTGGGATGGTTGGATAATTCTGGAATAGCAAAGGTCCCGGCGAGACCTCGTGCCCACGTGGAGGTCCGTGCGAGTCCTCGTGCCCACACAGAGGTTATGGCCAGTCCTCGTGCCCACATAGGGGTACGTGTGGAGGAATATATGTGTGTGTGGAATTTGCATGTTCTCACCCAGCTCTGAGTGTGGAGTTTGCGTGTTCTACCCCAGCAGGGTTTAAGAGGATAGCATGTTCTCCTCAGCTCTGAGTGTGGAGTTTGCGTGTTCTGCCCCAGCAGGGTTTATGAGGATAGCATGTTCTCCTCAGCTCTGAGTGTGGAGTTTGCGTGTTCTGCCCCAGCAGGGTTTATGAGGATAGCATGTTCTCCTCAGCTCTGAGTGTGGAGGTTGCGTGTTCTGCCCCAGCAGGGTTTATGAGGATAGCATCTTCTCCTCAGCTCTGAGTGTGGAGTTTGCGTGTTCTGCCCCAGCAGGGTTTATGAGGATAGCATGTTCTCCTCAGCTCTGAGTGTGGAGTTTGCGTGTTCTGCCCCAGCAGGGTTTATGAGGATAGCATGTTCTCCTCAGCTCTGAGTGTGGAGTTTGCATGCTCTGCCTCAGCACTGTTTTTGAGGTTTGCGTGTTTGCCTCACAGGCTTGCATGTTGAGTTTGCGTGTTTGCTCCATAGCCTTACATGTTGAGTTTGCGTGTTCTCCCATGTTTATAAACTTATTAGATCTCCTCCCCCGGTTTACAGGCGTTTGATTACGTTAAGCAGTGTCCTTCAAAGGTCCTTAGTTTGTGATTGAATGTACCCTGTGATGGACTGGCATTCCATCCAAGGGGCATATTGATCATGTGCTCCTATAACACTCGCCTGCCGGCTGTACCACCTTAACTTACTGCATCAGAGCGGCTTGCACCACCTGAACGTGAAACCTCATTCAGATGCCAGGGAGCAATTTTAAAAAGGGACAGTTCAGGAAAAAACCATAATGTGTTTAGATCATGCAGGAAATGTGAGGCGATGCCGCAATCTGGGAACTCCCTGGCAGGCAGCGGGGCCTTAACTTACCGCTGCGGAGGGAGAATTAGGTGTGACAGGGGAGTGTAAGCAGATGAATGCAGGATGTGGGGGTGTGGTACTCTCAGCGTACCCTGTGCTGCACCACACAGACACCTCTTGAGCGGGGGCCGCGCCAAGCTGCAGACGGCCCCCGCCGCCGGGATGTCAGCATCACGGACTGGTGCCTCCATCCTACTCATTACATCCAAGGGGGTGATTCTGTACAAAGTTCCCTTCAAGGACCCCCCCGGGGCCAAACTCTTATAATCTGCATTGGGCTTCTCCCCTGTAGCCTGTTAAACAGCCCATTTGCTGGTCTTTGCTAAGTAAAATAGCTACTTAATGTTTGCTCGGAGAGGAAGGATTAGCTTCTGCGGATACGTCCGGAACTCTCCCACTGGGCCCTTCGTCCCCAGCTGCTGCAGGATGTGTGAGATGCGTGGTCACCGGCCGTCCCTTTCTTTGTCAGCAGGGGTGCCCCCCCCCTCCCCCCGCGAACGCATCACCACCAGGGCTCAGCACTTCGCTGGGGCATGCCGAGAGCACAGTGACGTGGAGGGCAGGTCCCCTGAGAACGGAGAGATAAGCCGAGTTTACAGAGGTCAACAAAGACCCTAACAATATGCTAATTCACCTCCATTTCAAATGTTAATTCAACTGAAATTATAAGATGGCATGGGGGGGGGGGGGACGCATTCCAGGCAAAGTGTAGTCAGACCTCATTCACTGATATCACTTGAGCCTAATTATTGAGTTCTATTTCCTCTCCCGACCCTGGAACCCGTGCCTATAACCTGGCATCGGTCCTGTTTTCCAGCATGAATCCCCCCCTCCCCCCCCACCGTGCTTGCATCACGTAACTCTGTTGGCCGCCTCACGATAATAAAACAGACGTTTCCACCATTAAATTCCTTGGGAAAAAACCTGCCGGTGTTTTTCTTTGCAGCTCTCTGTGAACACTTGAGAGTGTTCCTGGTACGACAGCCAATAATTCACAAGGTCGGCGTGCGATGTAAACTCACAGATATGGGAGCAGGCAGGCGATGCCGGCTGACAGCGAGCACCCAGGCAGGCATGCGATGTAAACTCACAGGTATGGGAGCAGATGTGCAATGTAAACTCACAGGTATGGGAGCAGACGTGCGATGTAAACTCACAGGTATGGGAGCAGACGTGCGATGTAAACTCACAGGTATGGGAGCAGGCGGGCGATGCTGGCTGACAGCGAGCACCCAGGCAGGCATGCGATGTAAACTCACAGGTATGGGAGCAGATGTGCAATGTAAACTCACAGGTATGGGAGCAGACGTGCGATGTAAACTCACAGGTATGGGAGCAGACGTGCGATGTAAACTCACAGGTATGGGAGCAGACGTGCGATGTAACTCACAGAGTATGGGAGCAGACGTGGGATGTAAACTCACAGATATGGGAGCAGAGTGCGATGTAAACTCACAGGAATGGATCAGACGTGCGATGTAAACTCACAGGTTGGTCCCAGGTATGGGAGCAGGGGGGCGATGCTGGCTGACAGCGAGCACCCAGGCAGGTGTGCGGCGGCCGTGTGGAGTCGAGGGCCGACCCAGCTCAGCCGTCGAGGGCCGACCCAGCTCAGCATTCACTTTATAGGAGCGCAACATTTTCTGTGTTCAGGGCGCATGTAATACAATTTCTCTGCGCA
The DNA here is from genome assembly GCF_048594095.1 of Paramormyrops kingsleyae. Lineage (NCBI taxonomy): Eukaryota > Metazoa > Chordata > Actinopteri > Osteoglossiformes > Mormyridae > Paramormyrops > Paramormyrops kingsleyae. The sequence goes on from NC_132805.1 coordinate 10,840,082, forward strand.
CGTATGAATCCGTCTGATAAACAAAGGCTTAAAATCACTTCTGGGAGGAGATCCCCTTCCTCTCAGCACTGGAAAGACGCAGCCCCATGGGTTTGCAGGATTTATAAACCGATTCATACTTGTCGGTAACAAATAGTGCTGCCTGACAGGCAGTCATACCGCAGAATATTCTAGAAGCTCTTGTCTACTTATTTTGCTTAACCTATACATTTTTTATACAATTTTTAGACTGTGTCTCCATTCTATACTTCTTGTGTTTACACATGTTTTGTAAATAAGGCTTCGGGGCATTTGAAAAACATGAAGATGGCCTGGAAGAGAGGTCGGACAAAAGGCTGCGGACACTTGAGGGGGACTGGCGAGCGGGACAAAGCCGGAAGGAGCAGCCAGAGAGGGAACCCACATGAGCCCGTAAAAAAGACCTTTTGTGCGTTGCAAAACCAAAATAATATTTCAGACAGACGGGACATATTAAAACAAAACAGTAATTAATCCCCACTGACGACAAGGGAAGCCAGACTTTGCTCAATGCTCAGGCACGTCAATGAAGCCACAAAGGGTAACTAAAACAATACGAGAAACTGGAACCGCGGGAAAAACAAAGAGAGTGGTGAAACGGGAAGGCAGATCGCAGCATCTATTAGGCCGCATTGAACCACAGATTGGGAAATGCGTTTAGGAATGTTATTTTTGTGTGATAGCAATATTGTAGGCCGTACAAAGACAAGCAAAGCCCTATTTCTACACGCGGGCACCGTCCAGCTGTCGCGATAATGGAGCTCAGTGCAGCGAGCAGGGCTGTAGGCCGCGCCGTAGATCTTATCGGGAGAAACCAATTCCCGCTTGGCTTCTCATCTCCTCCAGAGCCAGTCCTGCCGGCAGGAGCCTGAGCGGGGAGCGGCGGGCGTGATGGCCTGGGGGTTCCTCCACACGAGACCAGGAGGGGCAGCACCCAGCACACACAAGGCCAAGTTTGGTCGATTTCGTTTAGTATTCACAACCGCGACAAGATAGACAAACAGCAGAGCATGGACTCGGAACAGGGCGTGGAACGTGACTGGATAAAGCGAGACACATTCTGACCACGGTCAGATAATTGCCCTTTATTTTGCATTAATTTACATAGATAGATTTACAACAAAGGAGAGGCTCATCTCACCATTCGCTATAGTTTATGTATCAAGTGGGGGAACCATTAACACATTCCTAAGATCCATTACATCAGATATCCATACATCCTCCTTAATCACTTATCCAGTTAGGGCCTGGAGCTCATCCCAGGTAGCACAGGGTCTTGGCAGGGGCGCACTGGATGACATGCCAGTCCATCACAGGGTATACACACACACACACACACACACACACACACACACACACACACAGACCTGTACTCATATCTTTGTGGGGACTGACCATTTATTTGTATGGGCAATGCCGTAATCCCAGCTATGACAACCTTAACCCTTATCCAGCCCTAACCTTATCCATATGTATCCAAACAAAATACTTTTGGCATTTTTGATTGCAGTCACAGATCTTTATAAAATTGAGTTTCCCCTTGTGGGGACCGAAAAAATGGTCTCCATTACCTAACAGGTTTCTATCATCAGGTTTTTTATTTATGTTTGCTTGGACCACACACACACACACACACACACACACACACACAGAGTGGGGGTGGGAATTGCCCCCGCAGCCCCAGTGCCCCTCAAACACGACACAAAGTTGTACGAATGCTCATGTATTTCGGTGAACTACTGGCCCAGAGATAAATGGATCACCAGCAAAAGGACTTTATAAAGGGCACAAGCACTTCAAGCAGGTGACAGAAATTATCCGCTCTAATTATGCAATTAAGTCAATCAAAAATCGTGAGTAATGATAAAACTTCAAAATTCACACTACTGTGTTAATAACTAATCTTTGGTACGTGATCCTTAGTCATGCAGATAAATAGCAGGTATATAGGCCATTCATTCAGACTGTAACCCTTATGAAAGATGCACGAATCAAGCTGTAATTTCTCACCTTCGAAATCTATTGCCAGTCTACACATGCAACGAGTGATAAAATCTAATTAACCATAAAAGCACTCCTGTCCCGAGTGCGTCTCGAACCCTTTGTCATTTGGCGGGGGGGCCGGCAGGTTTGGAGCCAGCGACGGCGTCCATTAGCGCTGCCCCGGTGACGGTGGGGGCTAGTTCTGGGGCGCCGGCGCCCAGCGGTGGGCCGGAGTGGGATGGCGTCCTCTCCGGCGAGGGGGTCGGCTGGTGATGAATGGGGCCAGATGGGCCACCAGCATGTGGGGGCCACGGCACCGCTTCTCGCGTGTACACCCCTCAAACCCCCCCCGTTTCTCGCAGTAAGTGGCGGCTCCTGCATTTCCATGCCCTGCGACACAGGCAGGCCAATTAAAATCCAGCGCCGGACTCGCAGTCGCTTTGCGGCAAAGGGAGACGAGACACCAGACACAACCACCGGAAGGATGAAGAAATGAAAGTTACGTCTTCCCATAAGTCTGGGGGGGTTGGACATCCAGTGGCACTCAGAGCCTGGTGACGAGGACAATCGGTTGTGTCACCTGCAGCTTATTACCAACCACATAAAACCAGCTTCTGTTTATTTTCTCAAACTCTGAACACCCTGCCTGGCCTGTTCCCAAAGCCTGATGTAGAGCCTTACGTGACCCATTCAGCATTCCTGCGTGATTCCCTGTGTACTGATGCAGCAGCTGTTCCTCTCTATTCCTGCCCCATGATAAAGTCCCTACTCCTCCATCCCTGTTCCTTTCCTCTCATCTCTATTCCTTGCATCCCAGCTCCTCCATCCCTGTTCCTCAAACCCAGGTCCTCTCATCCGTGTTCCTGCTACCCCTGTTCCCCCATCCCTGCTCTTCCATCCCTATTCCTTTCCTCATATCCCTGTTCCTCCCATGCCTGTTTCTCTTTTAGTCCGGAAGGAGTGCTAGACTCCTTTCTTTTAGAATGCTACTATAAACAGAGTTTGACCTGCTTAAATGATCGCCAGTTTGCACGAATGCGGAGCGGGTGATGGTGAGATATCATATTTCAGCACATGTCACGGCACGCAGAGGCAGAGTCTACAGCCTGATTAGAGAGCAGAAGAGAAGGCTACACCTGAGGGGGGGGGTGGATGACCATAACGGACAAAAATCAGTCACAGAATTCACATCATTCTCAGTGGTGTGGAGACAGCTCATCTGTTATGGCCTGAACGTCAGATGTCAATATTCTTCCGGTGCATCGAGGAAAACGTCGGGCTGTGAGGAAGGGTGGGGTCTTCTGCAGCCTCCTAGCTGAGCGGATGCTAACAGAGACCAGCCCCAATCCAGGGCTTTATCAAACGCTTCCCATCATATGAGCAGCACTTCTTTACTATTGTTTATACAGTAGCATTATTTACTTTTTTGTTAGTTTTGAGTGAACCAAAAACAAAAAATGATTCTCATTTGCATTATATCACAACCGGAGATCTAATTTGCACTGTTCAGTAAGGCTGTTTGACACATATGAAAATAATTATTCTTCTCTCCAATTATATCATAGGATTGGGTGTCCTGAGCTGGCAAACAAGCCCACAGCACATAGCTTTGGCTAGGTGAGGCTCACTGTATGCATAACAGCACAGAGGCAGGAAGTGAATGGAGAGAGACCACGGTGCACTGGGAGCAGTGCTTAGGCCTTGCAGGCATATCAGTGCCCTGGTGCAAGACTGACAGTCTCTTTAATTTAGGATTTAAATTAGTGATAAATGTGCCCTGTTGGACAATGGGGTTTCGTTACTGTACCGCACCCCTAAACCCCCCACCATGACAACTTCCCCACCTTACCCGCACAAATATGTTTTATCATGATCATTATTCTTTGCCGTGTCTTCAAGCCAGTAGCATGACTGATGGTGGTCAGGCAAGGCAGGACTTGCTACAGTGTCTTCAACAATTGACATTTAAATAGCAAGATATTCTATCTGTGATGACGGCTGAGTGATACGCGACTTCCCCCGAGAGACAGCCTCAACACGACATTCCTGCGCGCACACACTGTACTGCCACGGAGACTCGGAGCCGTAGTGCCCAGCACTCCAGATGGCCTCCCACATACCGGGACTAAAAGTGAGCCTCGACAAATCAGTGCGCCATCTCTGCCAGCAGCAAGGAGGCAAAGCCTTCAGGGGTGCGAGGCCCAGCCACACAAGTTCTCTGCGATTCATTGGAGGCTAAGAGATTAGCCGCCACCTGGGCTAATGCTGGATCACACCCAGGCTCCCCCGGGCCTAGCCCATTACGGGCATTCAGACGTTTCACCCCAGGGGTATTATGGGTAATTCCTTATCCCTGCCCATTAAAACTGCCCGGAACAAGCATGCCTTCATTTACTGAGTAGTTTGTTCGTTTAGTCACGGACGACCGAACGGGCAGCTACTGAAAAGTCTTTACTTATTCATTAATTTTTTTGATGGATTGGTTAATTACCAAGCTGATCAAATTACCTGGCTGGCTGGGCGAGTGAACTCATTCCAGGCCGGCCCAGATTGATGGCAAAGTCTGGGCCCTTCAGTTCCGTACCTGGGGGACCCACAGTGTGCTCCTCCAACCAGCGTCTTAATTAAACCAAAACTCATTTAAATTACTAATTATTTTAAAATGTGCAAATCCACACAAAACAAGAGCTTAAGGAACAATCCTACTTCATGCGCAATAACAACCCCAGCATGCAACCATAAATTTTACACGTAAAGGATTGAAAAATACTAAAAACAATACAGGTAATCATTAATTTGACGGTCTTAATTACAGCATATCATGCAAAATGTCAAACTAAACGAAAATTTATACAAACAGGGATCACGTGTCCTGGGCATAATTACTGCGGTTCCTCAATATGTACGATTACGCGCCAAGTTGAGCCGTTTTTGTTGTGGATGAAGCCTTAGGGGTTATGGGTTTTTTCCAGCGTTCCTGCACCACAAATTCACGCTCACACTTGGTGACTGGCGGTCCAGAAAATAGACAAAGGCCTCCCATTACTTTTCCTATCTTTACTAAATATTTCATCCCAGAGTCCCGCAAGCGCTAAATATTTCATCTCAGAGTCGCAAAGATCATTGGGAGAATGCCAGTTTTTTTATATATATATAAAATCATAGCTATTTTGAAACATTTTCCCAGAATTTTGTCCATGATATCTTGAATCTGATAGACAAGCTTTCCCCCTTTTTACAGTGATTCTCAAACGTATCTTCACAGTTTTTCATCACCAAAAGCTCTTCATCCCCACAAAATCAAAAGAGAATCATCCGGTGTTCAAATTCTGCAAGACATGAAATTACACATCAATACATGGGCAGGAGGGATGTGAAACCTTCACAACCTGGTGCTTCACAGTGAAAAACAAGCATCACTATAACTTAACTGTTCTTTGTTTGGATTTTCTGTCATCATTTAAGAACGCGTTATTCAGGAAGGATCAACTTCAATCAACATCGTTCTTTCCAAATGGGTCTGAGGATTCAAACGGCACAACCTCGGACCAATCCTGTAATGGACTCAGTACTTGCGGTGTCCCCAGCGGATAATCAGCTGAATCATCCATAAGTCATGCATATCCACTTCCCAGGAGGGATAGGACACAAGGCAGGGGATGTTCTGGACCACAAGATTCATGACACAAAAATATTATACCACCAATTTGGGCTGGACAAAATATTTTATATTTATTTGATATCTAGAAATAATACTTATTTATCATGATGAAACTCAAGTCAGGGTGCAGTGGTTAGCACGGTTGTCTCACACCTCTGGGACCTGGGTTTGAGACTCTGCCTGGGTCACATTGTCATGCTTGATGGCGAACGGAACGCAGACAAAAACGCAGGACGCCAGGAATTGGGGAACACGGGGTTTTAATGGAAGCGGCAACAAAAGGAGCAGGCAAAACACAGACGGAAATTACAATGACCGGACTGGGGAAACAAATGGAAACGCGGACTAAATACAATGGACTAATGACAACAATCAGGAAGAGCTGGTAAACACGGGGAATTCACACAAGGTTAACGAGTGGGCGTGGCACACTGAAGGAGCAGACGATCAGGGCATGACACATGTGTGTGGAGTTTGTATGTTCTCCCCGTGTCGTCGTGGGGTTTCCTCCAGGTACTCCGGTTTCCCCTCCACAGTCCAAAGACATGCTGAGACTAATAGGAGTAACTAAATTGCCCATAGGTGTGTATGTGTGACTGAATGGTATGTGAGTGTGCCCTGCGATGGGCTGGCCCCCCCGTCCTGGGTTGTTCCCCGCCTCGTGCCCATAGCTTCCAGGATAGGCTCCGGACCCCCCGCGATCCAAAAAGGATAAGCGGTTTGGAGGATGGATGGATGGAATTATTTCTTTACTTCAATGCTCAGTTTTTTGCTTCAGATTCCCATAGAATTGCCCTTAAACAGATTCAGAACATGAAAAATTACTGCAAACTGAAATTTAATTTTAATAAATAAGTGATACAAAAATAAGTTTGTGTCATAGGGTGTAACACTATAAAAATGGCAACAGTACATTTTGCTGATAGGTTGTTTCTCTGACCGCGTTGATGGCCCAGTTTGAGTAGGGCTGGGCAATATGCCCTAAGAATATCACAATATTTTCAGAGATTTTCACAACATTGATATTTATCACAATATTCTAAAATCCATATATAGAAAACAGCAAAATACGACAGATTGCTTTGTGGTTTTCTGATTATGATGACCATACTGTTTTAATAATAGTTAGGGAGCATGTGACAGGTATAATGATAAATGACTCTAACAACAGACTCATGCCATGATGATATTTGTGTAAAAACAGTACATTTTCACAATTAATTATGCAAGTGTTTAAGCTACACATAATACTCATGATACTCAAATTGATGACGATACGAATGCTCATAATCACGATATGATATTTTATCTGTCGCCCAGCCCTACCACCAATTCTCACAAACTATGGCTCTGTGCTTCCCAGGACTCTGCTGCGGTTACAAAAGATGGATGGATGGAAGGAAGGAAGGAAGGAATGAAGGAATGCTGTTGGAAAGGCACAACAGCACAAGGAGAAAACGGGCACATTCCACAACACAGCCAGCAGCAGAAGTAAAACAATCCTAATCATCCATCAGCTCACGCCATCTGCTAATCACACATCACCCAGGAACGTTCAGTCCCACAAACACCTATGGCCGCTGACGGGGGGAAGGCAGCTGTGCGATTGGGCTTTCCTGCCTGATACTTCATTACATCACATAAAAAAAAACCCTTGAACGCTAAATTCTAGCACTGATCGCCTATAAACAATAGATATCATCACGGATCATGGACCATCATGGAAACACAGAGAGGTTAAGCTCCTCCTTAATTTCACAGCCCGGCCGAAGGAACGACCAGCCGCACAAAATATGCTGAGTACGAAGCCGAAGCCGATTGGCCTCCAGGAGCCAACGCTGAGCAGAAGGGCCCCTGGTGGCACTGGCTCTGAGAGCTCAGCTCCATTTAATCTCTGTAGGAGAAGCAGACCCTTAGAACAAGGCCGCACTGTTCTCCTGCTACCAGATACCAGATGGAGACGGGACCTGGGTGCCACCGCTTCACATTACGACTGCAGCTTGAAGCCAGCACCCCCCCCCCCCCCCAAACTTGTACCTATAACCACCAAATCAACCGCACCTTATCTGGCCCGGCTGGTGCTAAGCAAAGATTTAACAAAGAATCAAAAAATGGGAAAAAAAAGCAACATGTCATCATACAAAACAGTCAAGATGGTGGTTAATCCTTCCATCATACACAGCTGCTAATCCTGTCCCCGTCTGCAGTGGCCCTGGAACCGGGGAGGAAACAGCGAGCATGAGAGGCTCGTAAAATAGTGGTTAATGTCACACATTGCTGCACAACGTGAAAAGGGCAGCTAGTGACCCACACTCCCAGGGCATGTTATTCACAGACGAGCCAAAAAAGATGTCAACTCAGGCTTCGTAAGCAACATTCCTCATTCTTTATAATCTCAAAAAGCTCGGTCTCATCTTCATAACAAACACTTCTCATTTTCTACTCCATCTCAGGGCCCTTATCATTTAAGTAAATAGCATTTCCAAATCTCAGAATCGTACGCACGCTACCCGAATCAGCGCTGCTCACGCCGGGGCAGCCGTCCATCTCTTATAACACGGGATCGCCCCATATAATACAGGACACAGCGGTTTATTTCCCAATGCGGGACAATTAGGCAGTGTTTCTCAAACCAGTCCTCCGGGACCCCCAGACGGTTCTAAGGGTTCTATGGTTCTGTTATAAGGGACAGGTGGCAATTCTAGCTTACGCTATTATGCTTTCGGGTCAAAGGGCGCTTCTCTGAATTGAGTTTCTGGAGAAGCAGTTACCATCCCAAAGAGGAGAGACACAGATGTCCCTCAGAATTACAATGGTTCTCGCGGAGTGGAGAAACACATACAGCGAATACAGCTCATCTTGAATCGAGCCTGGTTGTGCACGGATTTTATCGATCAGCGTCATTTTCTTCCCAGAGCCTCATTACCACACACATCCATCTTAATACGTTCCATTCAAACTCTGTGTGTCGCCATGATGGATCGCTTACAGCCAACGCTCTGAAGGTGCAGCCCATGCCCACTCGCCGTGCCCCCGACCCAGTTATTTTGAGTTCTTTACATTCTCCTTCAAACAGGGCACTATGACAGCAGAGGTCCGTCAAGCCAGCAGCTTCTGATGTCTCAGAGAACAGACCGCAGAAGAACCCAAATGCGGCAGCACAGCATGGCACTGCCTTGGAGTCCGGTAATGGAGAACCGCAACATTGGGAACCTGCAAACAGATTGCCGTAACACTGGGAGCCTAAGAACGAAGAACCATAACACTGGGAGCCTTTGAAAGGAGAACCGTAATGCTGGGAACCGGCAAACCGAGAACCGTAATGCTGGGAACCGGCAAACCGAGAACCGTAATGCTGGGAGATTGCAAATACAGAATTGTAACACTGGGAGTCTGCTAACAGAGAACCGTAACATTTGGAGTCTGCAAACCGAGAGCCGTAACGCTGAGAGGCCGCAAAAAGAGAACCGTAACGATGGGAGTCAACTACCATCCTAAGGGGGGGGGGGGGGTAGCAAGCAGTGCAGCTGTGAGGAAACAGGGGGTGGGTTCAAATGAGGTCAGCTCATTCCCCAAGATGATCTCTCCCTGACGTCAAGCCATTCATGACATGCTGGAAGCCTTTCTTTGAGAGAGGAGCTTGATGAGGCAGTACCGGGAGCAGGGCCCACGTTGGGCGGTACTTGGCCTGAAAGTACCTCAAAGCACAGGGCTGAGTAGCTGTGAAGGTACTTCACAGAATGAAGGAAAACGACTCCTACTTGATGCTTTGGGGACACTGCGTATAAATGACCTGGGGGTGGGGAGGGCTGTCCTTCAGGAAGTGGCATTCGGTCTAAATATGTAACTACCACCATTTGTTGGGGGGGGCACTCACATCTTTTTTCAAATGTCCCATGGCGTAAACAGGAAAGAGTCAGCCTAAGGGAGGAGCTGACTTCTTGTGGCGGCAACGACTCGCGGATGCAACAGAATAGTCCCAAATTTACTGGCTTACAAAGAGAGCACGGGGCGGGGCGGGGCTGGGTGGGGCAGGGCGGGGTGGGGCTGGGCCCGTGTGACATAGATCAGGGTGTTGAGACATGACGTCGCCTCCGAGGCACATGCACAGTAAATAACCGCGATCAAAAACGCACAGGTTAAACAGCCCATTTATGATCATTTCCATGTCCTTCATGTCCTGAAGTGTGTGTTTAATGGAAAGGGGAAGATAGAGGGAAAAAAGAACCAGTGGCACTTTAATCAGCGTGCGATCTGTCCAAATAGCAGAGGTGGCAGGGGAAGCTGCATGTTAATTGCACGTTAATAAAAGAGAAGTGGGTCAGTACCTTCTGAGGGGGGATGGGAGGGGGCATGTTTGCACTGGGAACAGCGAAAAGGAGTGTGAAGCAGAGGAGAGGGGCAACAGCTGAACAAGCGCGGGGGGGGGTTGGCTATGGGGGGTGCAGCTGTTCTCCCACAGCAGTGCAGCCTGTTCACACAAACGCGTCACACACCAACACACTCGGCTGTCCTCGGTCACACAAACAACACATTAACTTTGCCAGTCCCTGCGACGTCAAACAAAGAAGGTTTAAAGAGCACTGAGCCCCAAGCAGGGAATTCAGCCTCGCGGCGCTCAGGCTTCCCGGCATTCCAGCACATGTGAGGTACAAATGAGAGTGACCACAGTCCTCATTTTTACCCACAATGCACTACGACTGCTACACTTGGTCATTACCAAATTATATACCAGGCACGGCTGCCAGTTGTAATAAACGGTGAGCGGCTCTGTTATAGACAGTGAGTAGCCGCGTGTGATTCTCAGTGACCAGTGTTGGCCCTCAGACATCGATAAGGCTGACATGCCGATCCATTCTAAAGAGGCCTTTTACACAGCCATCGACTCGATTTGTTTGGTGAGCGTTTGGTACAGACCCTGCATCCTCAGAATGTCACTGTACAACTCTTGTCAGATACGTAAAACTAAATCATGTCTGAGGGGCTTAGACTTGACAGTTTAACAGAGAAATAACTTCTCACTTTTACAAAAAACAACACGACATGATACTGGATTGCTGATGGAATCCCATTCCATTCCGACTGGCAAGGGACAAATGGCTGTAATTTGAGGCAACACTGCCTCCTGCTGGTGGACAGTAAAAATGCACTTTTCTGCACACTTATAATTCAGGTACAAACAGTTAAATGCATGGACTTCACTGCTTTCCCCCTAGATGGCCCAATGACCAGCACTTGGTGCTTTCTGTTCTGTTTCTCTCCTATTTCATACTTCAGAGAAAGAAAACATTGGCTAAGAGGTAACGAACATCCATCCATCCAACTTGCAATGACTTACTTGACACAACCCTTCAGAACATATGAAATTCAGTAAAAAGTATTACATTGCCTTTGGTAAGACAAATGAGTCACCTCAAGTCTCTGCCGTATCCCCACAAGACACCAACATCCCCTACAAGGAGAATTTAGACAGATGGGAGTCTGTAATGTCAGCAGCTACAGTGACGGGATAGAGGCAGAACCACGTCAGCTGCACAAGGCTGTGCGTGTCCCTTATCAGTGCGTATCAGAGCACCGTCTACAGCATGGAACACTCAAGCAGCAGAGAATCAGAGACCTGTCTGCAGGAACGGAGAATCAGATCAGTGACTTCAGCATACAAGCACAGAAAGTGAGAATCAGAGCAGTGACTGCAGTATAAATGCCCAGATCCAGTTAGAGCAGTGATGGCAGTATAAATGTCCAGATCCAATTAGAGCAGTGATGGCAGTATAAATGTCCAGATCCAATTAGAGCAGTGATGGCAGTATAAATGTCCAGATCAAGTTGGAACACTGATGGCAGTATAAATGCCCAGAAGCAGTTAGAGCAGTGACGGCAGTATAAATGTCCAGATCCAGTTAGAGCAGTGATGGCAGTATAAATGTCCAGATCCAGTTAGAGCAGTGATGGCAGTATAAATGTCCAGAAGCAGTCAGAGCAGTGATGGCAGTATAAATGCCCAGATCCAGTTAGAGCAGTGATGGCAGTATAAATGTCCAGAAGCAGTCAGAGCAGTGACGGCAGTATAAATGCCCAGATCCAGTTAGAGCAGTGATGGCAGTATAAATGTCCAGATCCAGTTAGAGCAGTGATGGCAGTATAAATGTCCAGAAGCAGTAAGAGCAGTGACGGCAGTATAAATGCCCAGATCCAGTTAGAGCAGTGATGGCAGTATAAATGTCCAGATCCAGTTAGAGCAGTGATGGTAGTATAAATGCCTAGAACCAGTCAATCACAGCACTGGCAACAATATTGCTTTAATAAGGCTCAAACATAAGGCTTTTTACACAAAAGATCCTTCATTTCATGTCTTTCTGTCACAGCTGTCAAAGGTGTAAGGACTTCACACTGTTCCATAAAAATTACTTCCAGATGTTCAAAAATTCCCAAGGTTTACCATACTTTTTTTCCAACAAAACATGTTAAATATTATAATGTCAGCTCTTTAAACTTGTTTACCATTGCTAACTAAAGACACATAGTAAATAAATAATCATTACCCATGTGAACATGGCCAGAATTCAGAAATGTGTGTGTGTGTATGTATGTGTCTGTGTGTGTGTGTGTGTGTGTGTGAGCGGGTTTATTTGTCCTTATGGGGACACAATGTCCCCATAACGTGATAAATATCAGTTTTTTCTCCCTTATGGGGACCGGTTTCCTGGTCCCCATAAGGGAAAACTATATTTTATAAAAATCGGTGACTGCTATGAAAAAACTAAAAATGCAAAAACTCTTGTATTTTGTTAGGTTACTTATGGTTATGGTTAGGGCAGGGTAGGGGTTAAGGTTGTCATAGTTAGCGTTAGCATTTTTCCCATTGAAATGAATAAGGATATGTTTACCCTACATGTGTGTGTGTGTGTGTGTGTGTGTGTGTGTGTGTCCCACACGCTGTGATCAGCTAGGTGCTCCTGGCAGGCTGGGCCAGCTGCACACTTACAAACATCTCCCAATCCCACCCTTAATCCCATTACAATTCCCAAACTCATTACTATAATTACACGCACAGCACCTAGAGCAGAAAGCGGCCCACTGTGCTGACACGGCTGAAATGCCCCTCACTGCTTTATGTGAAATGAATCACACGACAGTGATGTGTATCGGTCCAGCCTGCATGCTTCCCCACCATGACAGTGAGACACCTGAGTGTCGGATGGAAAACAGCATGTTTGGTTCCACCCTCGAGTGTCTGTAAGGTCCCTCTAAAGAAATGACACTCAATTCAGCCAGAAGGGGAAGCATTTCTGACAGATTACTAAAAAAAGAATAATTCTCAATACTTAAACTTAAACCACAAACTCAACTTTTTCAAGGTGATGGTTTGGATAGGAGGTGCAAAATGTTTTAAAGCAGAATGGACGTGACAGCCAATCACGGCTTCATATTCTGAAAAAATGCCATTTGATTTCCATTGTTTTTCATTTTTCTTTGGCTGATTTTCTTCCTACCTGTTTAATCAGCAGAGTCTGTATACAAAGCATCTCCCTCATGAATTATTCAAATGCCTCCTTTTCAGAGAGAAATCCAGGAATCACAAAGACTCTTATTTTTAAGCACAGAAATACCAATCCATATCAGTGTCCTACCCACCACTTCTTCAAAACGAGGCCATGATTGATTCGGTCAAGGTTCTCCGTGTCTTCTCTGAGAAACCATCCATACTCACAAAGAATCACCACTTCAGGCAGAGAATCACAGGTTCCCCATCATTATCAGTGATACCACTGGAGAGGATTATTTCCAAATAAAACACCTTGGCTTAAAAACAGCCTGATGTTATACTATAGTACTGCAGGACAGAATCATATAATAGTATATGAGAATCCCTTTAGGTACAATGTAACATGCTAGTGCGCAGCCCTTAGGTTCACTGGGACAAACTAAGAAGCAGTCTTTCATAGGACTGCCACTAACGATGATTTTTCAATGGATTAATTTATTGAGTATTTTACCGATTGGTCGATTAATCTAAATGATTAATTTTCCTCCAGAAAATCAACTTTAATCTAATTTAAGTACATTTTATTTTGGACAAGAACAAGCTGCATGTCACTGCAGGACGCCGAGTTTCCGGCACTGTATGGACATTATTTTCGCCGACAATTCCTTAAGCAGATTGTCTATCTAAAATAGTAATGAGATGCGTATTGTGATGCTCTAAAGTTACCAATCTGTATAAATTCGGTGTATCCTTATGCTTATTCAGTTTCGTTATAGAAGCATGCCACTTACTATTGTTTTGGTAAATCACGGTAGCGATAAGCACTGAAGTGGCACAGCAGCCATAACAACTCTTAAAAGAGGAGATACTAGATAAAAGACATTGCTGGTGTGGTGATACTGCAGATTAAAGTCCATCATGTTCTGTTTTTTAGTTCTCATTTTTATTTGAGTTCACAAATTATTTTTTCAGTTTTCAGTTTTAGCTTACGAAAACAACGCTAGTCCCAACATTTTTAGCGTTGTCGTCGTCAACTGCGTCGACTAACTGCAGCAGCCCTAGTCTTTAGTTTTACTGTAGAAGGTTAATTCACCATGGCTAAGTACAATGTAACCAGCGTGACTAGAGCTTTTGGGTGATTCTTGTACTCATGGACTCCTATGGACCTCACAAGGTTTGAAACCAGTCTTCTATACAGACTCTGGTAAAAGATCTACCATTATTACAGAAGCTGCCAACCTATCATGGCAGAGTTTAAGTTGATCTTCCAAGATGGTCTTCTCACACCATACTGATATACCTAGGAAAACAGCAGATCCACACTATATAAGAAAAAAAGAAAGCTTCTGAGAAGGCCATGGTTTCAGGAAATCCAGCAGCGTTGCCTTTCAGTCTGTAGGCAGCGGCCTTCCTGCCTGCGGCAACAGCTGACTCTCAGTGTAACTGACAGCTGGCAGAAGAGCGAGCGTTCAGAACCGGACCCGAGAGCAGAGTCTAGGCTTCTCTGAAAAGCATACATTTGAAGTAAGTTCCATCAAAATCAAAGGAGCTGAAACGGAATGGTTTGGGTAAACGGAACCCAGGAAATCCCGAAGAAGGATGAGGTCACCATCAGACATCTTCAGGAAATAAATAAGGTGCTTTCGATTTTCCGGATTGTGCCGCAAGGCTGAGCAAAGAGTCAATGTGCAGCGGCCCTTAGCATATGACTGCTGCAAACCGGGAGAATCGGCAACCGCTTGGGTTCACCATGAGGTCAGGGGGACCGTCCTCGCTGGACGAAGCTCCCCCCCCCACCCACCCACCCCCGCCATGAAACGATTAGAATCAAGAATGAAAACAGTCCCTCAACTTAAAGAGGCAGTTCAGCCTGTGCAGGAATGAGACACAATGCTGAGGACATGTCATGCATCTTCACTTCCACAGCATGGGGCTAAAAAAGCAGAGCATGAAGATTCGTTTTAATCCACTTTAACATTTGAGAACTTTGAGAAACACTATATTAATTAAAGCATGGATTTTTTTCCTTTTACTTTCAGGAAGTCGTTAGTAAATACTGTAATTATAGAACATCGTATTACGAGTTACGCAATAGAGACATATGAGGGGTAGGTGCGCTATTCCATGTATGCAACAGCAAGTCAGTCCAGTCGGCATCAACAAAAGTCACATGAGATGGGATGGGATGGGATGGGATGGGATGAGATGGGATGGGATGGGATGGGATGAGATGAGATGGAATGGGATGTCCCACCAGTGTTAAGCTGTTTACACAAATGCTTTCATTCATTTTCTGTCTGGCTGTTATGCCTCCTGAATCTTGGCTGGTCTGTAGAGCAGAAGCAGCTTGTTTGAGAGACTGAGGTCATCCATTCTCACAAGAGACAAACTCTAGTGAGACTCTGTTGAGAATGCAGCCGCCTTTGACTGTAAATCCACCACGAATACAGGTACTAGCTTTTACAGCCCCGCTAACTTACCGTCATTATCTACGCCAGTGCTACCTTCTTCCAGCAGTAGAAGAATCGCCCTGACCCAACACCCATGTCTCTCTGCCTGGCCTTCCTATATGTGCTAGCAGACCCTTTCCAACCAACCAGAAGCGCAGCCTGCCTGTGATCTCTGAACCCACTACATTCATGTCACCCAAGTCCCAGATCTCTCCCAGCAGGTCAGGACCTCACCATCTTCAACATCTGCAAGCTTCACACCCCCCACTAAACCACTATGATAAGTAGGGGGCTGATATTTCATGACTTTTATAGCCTGGAATTTCAAGTCTGCTCACTTCATTCCATGATGTTGTCCCTGAAAGTCCCAAAGTCCAAATTAAATAGTTGTAGACATTCTGTCAATACAGCCAGCAGTCACCTACATATTAAATGTATTGCTATGCATTAAGATACAGCTACTCTGCCCAGGATGAAAGTGCGTAAATGTAACGTGAATGTCATATAAACACTTCTTTTGCTATCTAGTTTTCATGACAGTGTTCCCTTTAACTTGGATCCTGATGAGAATCACAAGGGTAAGAGTCATGGTATCTCCACATAAAACATTCATAATTCCTCTGTGGGGGTGACTCACTGCTGACCCTTTGGCCCGCTGACCACCATTACCCACAATCCTCAGCGATCCCGTTCCACATCACACGGGGCGGCGGGAAGGTAAGAACGTTTAACGGAGCCCTTTTCTGAAGGATCTCGACCGCGGTCACAGCTGCCGTAGCGCAATATCACTAAAAATCATTCGATAAAACGATCGGAAATTTGACAGGATTGCCCCACACTCTGGCCGGTGGCGCCCGTGGCTGAGATGGCTTGGGGCTCTCTGAGGAGGAGGCGCAACGTGAGCAGCCGCTGAGGAGGAGGCGCGACGTGAGCAGCCACCGTGAGCTTTATCGTCTGGCCGCAGCGCTCATCCCGTACATGGGGCCATAAAAAGCAGACACACACCCCCTGCGTCTACGGCCTTTCCCGCCCCAGAGATTCATTCACCCGCCATATAACCGAACACAATTAGCCTAATTGTTCTATTTTTCTCCTCTCCCCTCCCCTTTTTCCCTCCCACAACAATTTAAATTATACGGCTTCCTAATAAAGGATATAAAAGGCAATAATTATGGCTCTAAATGAGTCACTTAAGTGTGAATGGTTAATGGCAAACATTTGCATGCAGAAGAAGGGGGCCCATTGTGGTGCTGGATGAATGTGGCACGAGAGGGAGTGTCAGAGGAAGAAAAGGGAGATAGGCTTGTACGTGGGGGGGTAAGGGAAGCCTCAGTGAAAAGTGCAGTGTCAGACGCCATGGTGTAAATTACCATAGGTGGAACAAATGAGCAATTGCTGAATCCCCCAGACAACCCCCCCCCCATCATGCCCCTAATGTAGCCCCAGAGTGTGCAGAATGCAAAAAAATAGAAGCAAAAGTATGTTCACAGAAATCCGGGTTATGTATTAAATAAAATCAGGCATTGGGAGAAAGCAGACTCAGAACAGCAGGCGACCGTCTGATAGGCTGACGCCAGACCCAACCTCAACATGCTAAGTCTACTCAGAGCCTAGCCCACTAGCCTTCCTTTCTCCAGAACCAAACTCAACCCCCTGAGTCTGTAAAGAACCTTAATACCCAGCCTTTTCTGGAACTGGATCCATCCTCAAGAGTTGTGAGAAGCAGCCTCATTGCCCAGAATCACATCCGGCCCCCCGAACACGTCAAGAACCCAACGGAGCCTCAGTCTACTGACCCCATGCAGCACCATGCTAACCCAACCACACACCACATTGGTCCTCTGTGCTAAAAGCCACTAAGCCTGAGACAACCATGTTTTCAGATTTTCCCTTTAAGAAAGTGAATGGGCTACACTGGTCTGCCACTAGCATTTAAGGGATATCTATTTGACATTAATGCTGGACTTGTGCTGACTCGGACAGTCGTTGGAGGTCATGCCCTTATAACCGTGCCTCCAAATAGGAGATTATATGTATTTTTCCTCCCCCCTAAAATAAACATATCACTGAGGCCACAGAAAAGAAACTGGCCTTTAAAGGTATTATTTCTTCATAATTCATAGTAATGAAACTGGAGGCAGTGTCGAGGTCTGGATCTTAAAATGAGCTCTTCATCTGAAGGCCGAACATGACCCCGCATATTAATAATCTCGTTTGCATAAATTATGTCACTCAATTTAGCCTACGATTGCATCTCAAAACCCTAAATTAATTGTTTGGCTGACCCATCAAACGCCGTCTTTCAATGTGTTCGCCGAGTCTGCAAGTCTGTGCTGTCGTCTCTGAGTTCTTGCAGCTTAAATCCACTTTTGACCCGGTTAAGTGTCCACTTGCACGTCACGTCTTCTCCCAAGTCCTCCGCATTCCCAAGGCAAGATTCGTCAGAATCACATGCTTAGATGCAGGATACGACTCACGGCACATTAAAGAGATCCAATCAGGAGGCTAAACTGAGGTGGTCAGATACAGTTTCAACTCCCGGAGGTTTGTAAAATGTCAGAATTTACCAGAAAAACAGTAACTCCACACAGGACACAAATGCACGCCACCATAAATCTTACTTTACAAAGCACCAAGCTGGTGCTGATCCTTAAGGATTTGTGTGCTAACTCACCTGCAACGTATCATACATTCTGGAGGCTACAGTTTGCAAACAAGTCATTTTTCTTCATTCCCCTTGTGTGACACCATCACAGCCAAAGCAGTCTCCTCACTGATAGGCATTATGCCATGCAGTTCAGAGGATGTGTTTATCTATGCATAACTTCACTACTCTGCATTGTTTGTTTATCTCTGCCTCAAGTGTGTGTAGTTTGCATGGGGTCACACCAGAGGTGGATAATTCAGGTCCAGAAAGTAAAAATCCAGACCAAGATTTTCTTTCAACCAACCACTTGAGTAACCAATAACAGTGATTCTTTATATTTAATTGGTTGGTTGAAACAAAATATTGCTCCGGATTTTTACTTTCTGGACCTGAATTACGCACCTCTGGTTCACACAATCCAAAAGCATGCAAAAACTTCCCATCTGAATGAGCCTTATTTACACGCACATCCCAAAGGAATGCTTTTCCACTAAGCATACGTCAATGGAAACCAGCATCCTGCTGGTGTGGAATGCATCATCGACCATCAGAACATTATGCTTTATAGCGTTTATACAGCTGAGATGCTATAGACAGGAGACATCTTACGTGATTGGCCCACTTGCAAACGACTCCAATTTTTGGTTTTGTTTCGTTCTGTCTGCGTTTGTTTGGCGTTGGCAGCTAATGTAGGCATGCGTTCACTTTTGCACTCATTATCTATGTCCATTTTTTCTCTTTGTGGAAACCTTTGCTTATCTGATTCATTTACTGAACCACACATGCCCAATCCACATACGCCCACTCTGTATGCATCAAATCCTGATACGTTAATGGCCTTAGTTTACATGCCTAATCCAAGTTCACCAGTCTAACCCCTTTGTGTGTCGATGTTATTCCAGCTACTGATGTTTGCCTGTGTTTAAAAGACAAATGCTCCCTGGAGACCAGTAAAGGACAGTGAAGAAGGGTAATTTCTGCTTCTCTGGGATCAGGCCTGTTGTCATGGGTAACAGTCAGCAACCACAGAACAACAACAGCCAGAAGCAGACCTTCCCATTTCTCGTTTGCCAACAGCCGAATGTAATCAAAGTACTCAAGCTGTGCACATTTTCCGTTCACCTGCCGCACTTTACGATAATGATACCCAGCCTCCTTTGACAAAGTTTAATCGAGGGCACTGTACTTTGCCCTCAAATATGATTCTGATGCAACGAAGCTCCGCCCAATTCGCTGATTAAACTAAACTTCCGGCACCAAAAAGAATTTAATTAGACAAAGGAGAGATGAGAGTAATATGCTCCAGGGAGGAAATGAGAAAACAAAATTTCACTACCATTAATTGCCACAAGAGGGAGCTTAAGGGCATGCATCTTCCTAGAGATAACCCTGTGTACTGCTCTGTAGTACAGTATCCAGAGTCAGGCCTGGCACTTCACATCCGCAGGGGCTGAGAACACAACAACACTGCCGTCATTAATATTTATTGAATGATGTACATATTCATTTATTCACTAGCCATGGGTGAGCTGCAGTTCATCAGCGACTTACAGAACAAGCACATAAAGAACGAGCGCCTTGTATTCCAAAATATTCCAAACAGCGTTGAAATGCAAACACTGATAATGGAACGCGGTGCTCCCCCAGGAGGTCCCCGCGGAAGGCTGCACCGAGCCCCCCCCCCTTACAGGAACCCTGCTCAGGCTGGGTATCGCCGCTCTGCTGGTGGGAGGATGCCGGTGCAGCCTGCGAGGAGTCACGCACACCATAGGGGCCGTATCTGTGTGTGCAGACATATACCTGTATCACTGTTCTACTAACAGCTGTCTCTAATTCTCTCTCCATCTCTATCATACCTCTCTCACTCCCTCTCTTCATTCGTCTATCTTTTCCCCCCACCATCTCTCCCCTTGCTCTATCTCCATCCATCTCCCTCACTTTATCGCCTTTTTTCTCACACTATCACCCCATCTCTGTCTCTCCCCATGTCAGTCTTTCTCTCCATCTCTCCCCACTCTTCCCTTAATCACTCACTCTCTTCCCACCTTCTCTTTCACCATCACTCCCACTCTCCCCGTTTTTCTCTTTCTCACCACCTCTCCATCACTCTCCCCTGCTCCTCTTCATCCGCCTCTCTCTCTCTCTCTCTCTCCCCCCCCATCTCTCCCTGACACCTAGGCTGCAGCGAGGTCCCTCTGTCTGCTGTGGCCTCCTCTGGTATAGAGAGGCACTGACAGAAAGGGTGGGGTGGGGGGGGTGGGCTGGGAATCCACTCATGACAATACAGCTACAGCAGCCCAATCCAAGCCTTCAGGGGCCTCATTTAGCCAAATCCTGCCTGAGAACTTGCACTCATCTCCTGTCTGCCTGCACGCTGAGGGTGCTGGTGGCATAAGCTGTGTGTGTGTCTGTGTGTGTGACTGTGTGTGTGTCTGTGTGTGTGACTGTGTGTGTGACTGTGTGTGTGACTGTGTGTGTCTCTGTGTGTGTGTCTGTGTGTGTGTGTTTGTGTCTGTGTGTGTGTCTGTGTGTGTGACTGTGTGTGTGTCTGTGTGTGTGACTGTGTGTGTGTCTGTGTGTGTGACTGTGTGTGTCTGTGTGTGTGACTGTGTGTGTGTCTGTGTGTGTGACTGTGTGTGTCTGTGTGTTTGTCTGTGTGCATAATTCCTCCACTCCCCCTTATCCACAGTAAACAGGAGGTGGTTCTGACTTTACTGGTGTAGTTTCGCTCCCCCTTATCCACAGTAAACAGGAGGTGGTTCTGACTTTACTGGTGTAGTTTCGCTCCCCCTTATCCACAGTAAACAGGAGGTGGTTCTGACTTTACTGGTGTAGCTTCGCTCCCCCTTATCCACAGTAAACAGGAGGTGGTTCTGACTTTACTGGTGTAGTTTCGCTCCCCCTTATCCACAGTAAACAGGAGGTGGTTCTGACTTTACTGGTGTAGTTTCGCTCCCCCTTATCCACAGTAAACAGGAGGTGGTTCTGACTTTACTGGTGTAGTTTCGCTCCCCCTTATCCACAGTAAACAGGAGGTGGTTCTGACTTTACTGGTGTAGTTTCGCTCCCCCTTATCCACAGTAAACAGGAGGTGGTTCTGACTTTACTGGTGTAGTTTCGCTCCCCCTTATCCACAGTAAACAGGAGGTGGTTCTGACTTTACTGGTGTAGTTTCGCTCCCCCTTATCCATAGTAAACAGGAGGTGGTTCTGACTTTACTGGTGTAGTTTCGCTCCCCCTTATCCATAGTAAACAGGAGGTGGTTCTGACTTTACTGGTGTAGTTTCGCTCCCCCTTATCCACAGTAAACAGGAGGTGGTTCTGACTTTACTGGTGTAGTTTCGCTCCCCCACCCCCCGGCACAGTTCAGGTTTTCATACTCAGAACTGGCACCTTTCCGGAAGTCCCGGAGGTGGAGAAAGCAAATCAGTTACCACGGCAATTCATCTGCGTCGAGGATGAACAAAGCGGCTGCGGGCGGACATTCTGCAAAGGCGTGAACCCTGTAAGGGGACTGGGCGAACATGGGAGTGGATGAAAGACATTCTGTGTCCCAGTAACTGCCCGACTCACCCCGGAGACAGAGGTAATTACATCAAATGTAGCACCTCTCATAGCAAACGAGATAACAGGCGAGGAAGCACTACCTTCAGAAAAGTCTCTCATTCAATTAAACTATTCCAGCAGAGGACAAACAGCCCTACAGAACACAGGTTTTAATGTGGGACCTGAGATCTATCAGAAGAGGCAACACCCATATGAATATAATCACTCCTTCACATTTGCAAGGGTTTGGGCCGGAGATCCCCGCAAATGTGAACATTTATGAATAATACCTGAACCCATAATTAAAAATCTAACCTTAATGGCACTGTAAAGTATAAAAGTTACCGTGGTAACAGACACAGGTAACACATGACTGAGGCTGGAGACAAAGATGAGCAGCGTATCCTGTGTCGTTTTTTTAAACCAAAAATAACCAACATTAAAAATATGGTATGCACTTACACTAACAAATACTGAATGACACTAATATTTATACATGGTTTTATGTGATACAAATCATTTTCAGTGTTTATACAGCAGTTTTTGGCTTATATGTCGTCTATGAGTTTCTGTGATCTTTCGGGAAGCTCCAAAATACATTCCCACTTAATTGTTTACGGCAAACTGGCGCACATTGGAAACCGAGAATGTCACTTTAGGTACTGGGAGTGCAGTCCGGGAATTTCAGCCCAGGCAAGAGGTCTGTGTGCCGGAGGCTAAGAATGGGCATCATGTTCATGGTGGTGGGAGGCACTCAAATAGAGGTGACGGGGAGGGGGTGGGGGGTGTCCCAGCACCCCGGGCTGCTGGAGGGAGCCCAGCTTGGGGAGCGTTTAGGAGATGACACAGCCAACGCAGACGTGGGCTCTCCTCCCAGGAGCAGATTAGCAGCTCTACAAACGACAGTGACCAGGAAATGAATGCTTTACCTTTCATTTGTGGGGAAAAAAATCCAACTTCCCCAAAGACGCTGACTCTGCACACATTTCTGCACATCTGTCTCATTTGCCCATTTGACTTCGCAGATCATCCTCCCATCCATTTCCTGTATGTGCTTCAGGGTGGCGGGGGGTCCGGAGCCTGTCCCAGAGGCTTTGGCCACATGGCAGGGAACAACTCAGGATGGCACACCAACCCATCACAGGGCACACGCCATTCACACCTGCGGGCAATCTGATAATGCCAATTAACCTGAACATGTTTTTGGACTTTGGGGGAAAACTGGAGAACCCAGAGGAAACCCCATGACGACACAGGAAGAACATGCCAACTCCGGCCCTCACCCCAATACCAACTCCGGCCCTCACCCCAACGCCCACTCCGGCCCTCACCCCAACGCCAACTCCGGCCCTCACCCCAACGCCCACTCCGGCCCTCACCCCAATGCCAACTCCAGCCCTCACCCCAACACCCACTCCGGTCCTCACCCCAACGCCCACTCCGGCCCTCACCCCAACGCCAACTCCGGCCCTCACCCCAACGCCCACTCCGGCCCTCACCCCAACGCCAACTCCGGCCCTCACCCCAACGCCCACTCCGGCCCTCACCCCAACGCCCACTCCGGCCCTCACCCCAACGCCCACTCCGGCCCTCACCCCAACGCCAACTCCGGCCCTCACCCCAATGCCAACTCCACACACATGGAGCCATGGAGACTCGAACGCTGGTCCCAGAGAGACAACAGCGCTAACCACAGCACCCCTATGCCATCCATCATACATCATATATTTTATATTTCAATAGTCAGTACATGTCCTACCTATTTAATACCTTTATATTTTATTAATATATTAATAGTATATGACACAGCTTTTGTATTGTTTTTGGTTTTATTACTTTTGTTTTTTTGTTGCTTGTTCTTGGCTGCTTTGATTCTCATTCTGCTTAGGATTGTTTGTCCATGAAGCACCACTTATACCGAAAAAAAATCCTCGCGAGGCCAACTTACTTCACAATAAACTAAATTCTGAATTCTGAGATGGCATTCTGTTCCTCCAGGCTTCTCATCTCGCCTATCTTACCCGGAGCAAACACAGGCCAATTTTTATTAGAGAAATTAACAAAAAAAAATTAATTATAAATGTATGAAATTGATTACAAATGTAATACCATATGTTTGGATTCTACAGAAGAACACAGCTGTGAGGAAATGGAGGCTTTCAGGGTGAATAGATTTGTTCCAAACGCCGGCTGAGGTGGGGCTGATCTCTTCTCGACGACCACTCTTTAAGGTCAGCTCTCATTAAGTCCGGGAAGCCCCCCCCAGGCATGTCGTGTCAGGGAGAAAGGTCAGACTGCCACAGGAACACTGCACACTTTTACTCTCTGGAAGTAGATTCTTCCACTAGTTTCGAGGGGCCCGCTGTTCTGCTCAGCTGCTCATGTCCACATCCCATCGCTTCGGATTGACCCTCGAACATTTGGAAATGTTTCTGCCAGCAGAGAGCATCTCTCAGGCAGGTCCAAAAAGAACGGTACGGATGGGGCTCAGAGAGTCACATTTAATGACGTGAGTTGGGTCAGAGTACAGTGATAGGAACGGCGCCCCCACTGGAAAGCAGCGGAGGTACAGCAGCAGAAAGATTTCCATGGCAGTGTTGGACCACAAGCAAATGAGACGTTTATTTAACCCCGTCCAGCAGTAACCCACAGTGCACTGCTGCAGGGGGCCGGGAAGAGGCCCGCCCATTCGCATGCAGCCTCCGGCCCTCACCCTGAGCCCACACCGTGCCGGAGGAGGTGTTTAGGAATGCCGCAGGCTTTTAAAGGTCAAGTCTTGCTCGGCAGCTGCTGGGGGCGAGGCTGATGTTGGAGGGTGACCTCCCATCTGAGAGAAGACCGAGGACAGTTGACCTACCGCCAGCCCACTTTAAGGTGCTGTCAACTACCCCAGAGCGCAAATGCAAGCCGCCGTATCGCCTTGGTGACGTGGAGATCAACCGAGCTGCAAGCCTGACAGGTTAGCCGCAGACAGCATGGAGCTGGGGATTAAAAAACACGTGATAAGGTGAAGTGCAGGGTTCCTGAGGTTGGGATCAGGCCGAAGGGCAGGCAGGCAGGCGTACCTCTTCTCTGGGCCCTAGTGCCAGGTCACATGCAAGGATCTGTCATATGGAAGATATGGAAGTTTTTCCAGAGGCTTAAGAGTGCAAGCCAGTCAGATATTATGGTGTCAGCCTAATCAGATGTCGGTACTGTAGCCATCTAAGGGTAGAACGATGTGGGGTGTAGAGATACTAGTTTATACAGGCATACTAGTACTGGTAAGTGTCCTTGGCCAAACTGGAAGAAGATAAACACAGGGATGAAGGAATAGTAAATAATAAAAACAGTGATTGGCAGAGAACAGAGCACAGTGCTCTGATTGGTTGCCTGACTGGACGGCTTCTGAAAACACCCGAGGTGGCGCATTACTAGAGCAGATGAGATCAGAGACCTGAGGCTGTTTTCCGGAAAACGCTTGCCGATTACTGTGGTCGACTGATAACAATCTGCTCTGACTGCAGTGAAGGAAATCATAATTGCTTTTGCTATATCGATATAAAGAGTGTTAAATGCTTCCCCCTTTCTCCTCCCTCCCTCGCCATTCTTGGACTTGCATCTCATCTTTGTATGGTGTCCCTGTCCCTCTCTTCCCTTCTTCCCTTCCTTCAGTGGGATGGCACGGGACAGAGGAGCACCCCTCCAAATTGGGAGGTGTGTTTTGTGTACTGTCAGCGCTGATGCAAGATGGAGGCGGATGCTGTCAGCTGGAAAGGAGCTCCGCACTGCCACCAGTCCCCACAATCCTGCGCTGCTCTCTCTGTGCTCATGAAGACCATCACCACACCACATGTGTGCCATGATGATAAACTAGAGTTCCGCTTTGCTACTCATTTATTCCTCCCTACAGAGAGACCATCACACTGTGTTCCTGCTTTCTCCCTCCCTCCAGAGAGACCATCACATTGCACTCCTCCATTCACCCTCTCTGCAGAGAGACTAACACACTGCACTCCTGCTTTCTCCTTCCCTGCAGAGAGACCATCACTTCACTCCTGCTTTCTCTTTCCCTGCAGAGAGACCATCACTTCACTCCTGCTTTCTCTTTCCCTGCAGAGAGACCATCATGCTGCACTCCTGCTTTCTCCTTCCCTGCAGAGAGACCATCACTTCACTCCTGCTTTCTCCTTCCCTGCAGAGAGACCATCACTTCACTCCTGCTTTCTCTTTCCCTGCAGAGAGACCATCACTTCACTCCTGCTTTATCCTTCCCTGCAGAGAGACCATCACTTCACTCCTGCTTTCTACTTCCCTGCAGAGAGACCATCATGCTGCACTCCTGCTTTATCCTTCCCTGCAGAGAGACCATCACACTGCACTCCTGCTTTCTCCTTCCCTGCAGATAGACCATCACACTGCACTCCTGCTTTCTCCTTCCCTGCAGATAGACCATCACACTGCACTCCTGCTTTCTCCTTCCCTGCAGAGACCATCACTTCACTCCTGCTTTCTCCTTCCCTGCATAGAGACTATCACACTGCACTCCTGCTTTATTCTTCCCTGTAAAGAGACCATTACACTGCACTCCTGATTTCTCCTTCCCTGCATAGAGACTATCACACTGCACTCCTGCTTTCTCCTTCCCTGCAGAGACTATCACAGTGTACCTTCCTTTCAACCTATAGTAAGACCATCATACTGCCTTCTCCCTGCCAATAGAATGACCAGCAATGTGGTTTCACCCTGCCTGTGGTAAGATCACCGTAACTCCACGTTGCAGTTTGGCTCTACAGACACATACTAGCTCACACACATCAATTCAAACAAAAATCAAACAATATGGGAAACACAGAAGAGATTAGGGGTAACTTATCAGTGCCAACCATCCACCCATCTGTTTACAAGCAGCTATCCTAAGCGGGGATGGGGGGCTTGGAAGCTACCCCCTCTTGGAAGGACATATGAATAGGCAGAACATGCAAACTGCACACTGAGCAAGCAGAGGCGGGATTCAAAAGCCCAGCCTTGGAAGTGAGAGGCACTGGAACTGTTGAGTCAGCCTGTCACCCCTTATCAGTCCCTTCATGGAAGAATTTGAGACATTTCAGTATAACAATGCTACTCTTTCCTATAATACTCTCACATAAATCTGTAGCTTTGCTCCGTGCCCCACTACAGCGACAGATCTCTCAGTTCTTGGTACATCCCGTTGCTCCCCCTCTACAGCGCCCCCTACAGGTTCTCAGCGATAACGCCGGCACCAACAGAGCACGGCAAAGCCGTATTCTGGCACAAGACGCAATCCCATAAACTCTTGTTATTGACCCTCAGTATTTAGCCTGTAATGTAACGTAATGTAAATGGATGAAGGAATTATGCAGGAACATATGTTAGAAGCAACCCCATGGTTGACTCTTTTTCCTGAGAATCTTAAATAAAATAATAGCAATTTTTTGCATCAGCAATTAGCGAGTAATTATGGAGGAATTCTGAGTGGAAACGACTGCAATTTAAAGGAGCGGGGGGTGCGAAAGACGCCAAGCAGACAGCAGTCGCTTGCAGGGTGTCTCCTTGGCGACCAGCTTCCCGCCAGTAAGCGTATGCCGCAGAGATGACGGTGGCTGCCGGGCTCGGTCCAGAAGTCCAAGCCCCACAGACCCGGCCCGGTTTTCTCCAGCTGGGGGAGCAATAAAGTGAGCAACCAAGTGGCATCAATAAGCGAACCTATCAAAGGGCACTGAAGCACGGCCACACCACCCATAACTGGCATGCTGTAGCGCCCTCTAGTGGAGTCCCATGGCCATGTCGAGAAAAACATTCACAAGTGAAGCATTTATGCTGCTTTAATGAAAGAAAGTCAAAAAAATAACCATTATGAGAGGGGGAAAATGTTCTATTCCCTCTCTAAACGCAAAGTGACACATTCATTTGCCTGCTGTTGGTGTTTATCCCAGGTACCGACCGTAATTTCCCCATTGCGTTGCAGATTTAAAAATTGAGAATCGTGGTCACAGGACTGGCGGGGCTCCTAAGCAGGCAGCGATTTTGCTCAGAAAGCAGCAAAAGTTTTTGTTCCAACATCCCCACACTGCCATGTTTCCAAACGCTTAGCTTTTTATTAATGGTGCTTATGTTTCTAAAGTTTCTGTGCACTAACCCAGTGGGTTAAAATCTATTCTTTTTAAAGGATTCTGGATTCTCACAAGGTACTAGGCTGGTGAACAGTGCCTGCTTGCTTAAGACCCTGGAGAATTCCATCATTCTTTTGTTTAATAATATTTTAGAACAAAGTAATATTTTTTAACGTCTGTGTTTTGCTTTGGCAACGCTGAGACTAGCTTCTGTCCAACAGAAAGAGCTCATTCTGGATTTGAAGACGCAATAAACATTGTTTTAGTGGGTTCTGTTATTCGTGACTGAGATTGTGTTTCAAGCCCACTTCTCCTGCCCCCCCGAAAAGTCTGGCTGGAGTCAGTATGACTGAACACCTGCCTGGTTTAGATCAGCTCGCTGCATTACCACCCGCCCAACTTCAGTGGGCTGCATCTTGGTGCACGCCATGAGGAGCAGTGTGGGGTCCCGTCGTCACCTGTAATTTGTAGCTCTCAGCTGATCTGGGATCAGGGGAGGCCCCCGCCCCCACAACTAGGAGCACAGACACCCCGCTGCAGTGGTTGTATTTATGCAGCCCTGGGACACTCGGTGAAGAGGAGCCTCTCCGGCGCCGTTCACAAGGGCGGGCGGGCGATCATGATGTCATCCATCAGGAGTCCTGCCATACTCACACACGCACACGCACACGCACACGCACAGCTCTCCGCCAAAGCACCGCTGACTGAATCTGTGCTCCGCTGCTAAACTGGCCTTAATTAACTGCTGGGCTTCATAGAGATAAGACAAAGACCTCATTAAATTAATCATGTAACGGGAGTCTTTAAAAGCCCCCCTCTGCTAAATTGACAGGTAGGGTTTCCGCTATCGAGGATGGCATAGTTGGATGGGCCAGAAAGAATGGGGGAACTGGGGGGGCACAGCCAGGTGTCGGATATATAGCTCTGACATTTCGCCCCTCCAATCAGCTCCAGCTATACGCATGCGCCCATAGACTGTTAAATGATGAAAGCCGATGCCCCTCGTCACCCCCAAATGGGTCACGTTTAGTTTATTCTCACTGCGCCACTTGACTGCAGTGTGTGTCCCTCGGAGGTTAACGGCACAGAGACGGCCTTGACACCAGTAACTCTGGCAAACTGCGCACCAGTCGTCCGCTTGCGTCAATTCCAGTCTATGTGTGAATACTGTCTGCAGCCAGAGACGCAGAGATCGGGCACGGCGTCCCGCACTGCGATGCTGCCACTGCATTTTACCAAGAGTACGATGTCAGCAGAGCAGAGGGCAGCCCCGTGGCTTAATCTCCTGGGGGGAATCAGTGTTTCTAAGTGCCCATGGTATGTGAGCCCCGAGATGCACTGGCACCCTGTCCTGGGTGATATGATATAGTACCAATCATGCATTGTGTGTCCCTCATCTATAGAGTTTCAGTGCTTCAGATACTGAATCAAAGTCACTGCAAACAAGAGTAAAACAGCCCAAGCGTCGAGCTGCACGGCGGCGTCAGATCTGGGTCGGCGCGGAGCCCGGACAGCTCGCCAAAAGCAAAAAGCTCCCAGCGAACCGGCCAATCAGCCATCAGCGGACCACGGGGGGGGGGGGGGGAGCTGAGTGAAAGGGCCACGGGGCCTCGGAATAAAGCTCCCCCTGAATGAGAACGAAGCCTTGTTGCCCCGGAGGAGGGAGGGCTGGGGAGTCAGTGCCAAACACAAATGAGACCTGATACCTCCAGAGCCTCACGCCAATTTTAGATCAGCTGTAATCCTCATGGAACCAGGCCAGAAATAACAGCTCCGTCTCGTCATCACTCTGCCTGCCCGCCCAGCCGGGCCGGCTGCCCACCCGCCGTCGCCGTGGCCCTTCCGTCCCCAGGCCCAGGGAAACGATCGGCACAGCTCCAGAAAGGACAGGACACCACAGGTGGCAGCGGAGGCCTGCGAGGAAGGTGACCCGCCGCTCTCCCGTCACAGAAAAGCTTTAAAAATAAAACCGACTAAAACGCATCGGCAGCGGGGACACAAGCAGCAGCACCTTTCCCACTTTCGCTCATTTTGGAAAGGCTCCCACATGGTGAAACAGTTAAAGGAGACACTGCATACGTGTGACTGGTGGGCGTCGGGGATGCTGAGAATGGCTCTGGTCAGGACAGTGACCGCGTGTCACCAGGGAAACAGGACCTTGCGGGGAACGGCAGGGCTTCCATTTCCAGGGACACCACAGTGTAGGAATGTTGGCCGGTTCCGTCCCGGAGCTGTCAGGACGCACGTTCTACAGACATGTCAGAACTCGGTCCTGATGATCTCCAGAAAAACAGTACTGACGCCTATCAGTCTGAACCATAGTCAGAGCCAGAACATGTGGAAAAATTAATCTTGCCGGGCTTGGCAGTCCAGCCAAAAAACAAGAACAGATCTT
Organism: Paramormyrops kingsleyae; assembly: GCF_048594095.1. Taxonomy (NCBI): domain Eukaryota; kingdom Metazoa; phylum Chordata; class Actinopteri; order Osteoglossiformes; family Mormyridae; genus Paramormyrops; species Paramormyrops kingsleyae. Next base: position 10,870,381 of record NC_132805.1, read on the forward strand.
CAGGCCTGAAGTTTAACTCCCTCCCATACATGCACTGGGCGAGAATGGGGTGCAGAGAAAAACTGCACCAGGACGACAGGACAACCAGAAACCCGCCAAGGACAAGATGAACGAGCAACAGGAGGTTCACTGAAGGCCACCTGTATGTCCTGGAAGCTTCTGTCTGGTATTAAGTAAGCGAAGGTGCTGGCGAGCCGATAACGCAGGTGAAAATGCTCCAATGATGTGTTCTGCTGCCCCGGTTAATGACTCCGGAGCACATTCCAAGCGGATTACACCCATGCTAGCAGCTGGTCTGATGACCCCTTAATCCCGTGCCATCAGCAATCGCACGTGACCTCACAGGAGGTTAGCGGGCTGGGTCAGAGGAGCCCATTTTACTCAGAGGGTAAACAGACCCCCACAAAATTAGTTAAGAACAACCTCTGGATCTTTGGCACCTCCTGGCGTAGTTGATACACACCGATGCTGCGAGGTTCTGCCACATAAAATCACTGCATATGGAGCCCAGGTTTCCCCTTACAGAACCACTAGGTGTTACTATTTGGACCTACTGGATTTCACAGACTGGAATCTTACGCAGCAGCGAATGCACCTGCCAGATGCCATGTGGACACCAACAATATTCCCACATTGGGGCTGAGGGATCTCTGCGTGTTTCACAGAAGACAGAACGCAGGTTCAAAACATCTCCAGAGATAGTGGGGAGTCCCTTTGCAGTCTGGAGCCTCCTGCTGGACACACTCACCCGACGGCAGGCTGCCCAGGCGCTCCGTACGCCTCCGGCCCGGTGCTCGGACAGCTCCCTACTCCCCTCAGCCAGCTTTAGGGGCAGCTGGCAAGCAGCAGGAACCACAGACTGAGCAGCATCAAAAGACAGAGGAGGAGACATCGAGGGAGCGAAGGAAGATGGAGGTGAATCTGCACAGAGCTTAATACATAAGGAGAGGTAGGATGTGTGCTGTCCCTGCTCCGGCCTGAGCGGGGGGCCCCTCCGGCATACAGCGGGGAGATTTTACTGGAGGGATTTACTGCAGGGGGCCGGTAAAACGGCCCAGTGTGGCATAGTTATGAGCCTCAGGACGCAGGCCATGCCTCAGAAGGAGAAAGGGAGAAAGAGGAGGAGAGAGACAGACAGAGGCAGAGAGGGAGAGACACAGAGAGAGGTAGAGAAGGAGAGAATTAGAGAGCGGGGGAGACAGAGAATGGGAGAGAGGAGGAGACAGGGAGAAAGAAACGGTGAGAAGAGGATAGAGACAGAGGGAGACATAGAGTGAGAGGGAAAAACAGGGAGGAGAGAGAGGGAGAGATAGTGAATGAGAGAGAGGAGGAGACAGGGAGAAAGAGAGGGAGAGAGGAGGAGACAGACAAAGCCGGAAAGAGTAAGAGAGAGACAGAGAGAGGGTGATAGAGGGGAGACAGAGAGGGAGAGAAAGAAGGAGAAATAGAAGCAGAGAAAGAGAAGCAGAGAGGCAGAGAGATAGAAGGAGGTAGACAGAAAAAGGAAAGAGAAGGGGAGAGAGACTGAGGACTAGAGAGACAGAGGAGAAAAGAGGAGAGAGAAAAAGGGAGGAAGGGAGAGAAAGGGAGAGAGGAGAAGTGAGAGAGGAAAAGGAGGAGAGAGAGAGAGCCTGAGAGGGAGAGACGGACACAGAGAGAGAGAGGAGAGAGAAAAAGAGAGAGAGGAGTAGAGATACAGGGAGAGGGGGAAAGTGGAGGAGAGAGGAGAGAGAGATCTGCAGCAGCGATCCGGTTTTGCTTTTCAGGGTGCTGTGTATCAGCACACACTTATGAATGATTGTCTCCCTACCATGTGCTAAGATGTGTGTATTTCACACGGTTACGCCTTGCGGTTTCTGAGATACAGCCCCCCCGACCTGAAATATATTTCTCCCCACCTGTCTTCCTTGTGTCAGCTTCCTTCTCTCTGGATGTCCGTGTTCTGCTCCCATACAAAGACCCTAAAAAGGCCGTCTCTGAAGGAGAAGTCACATGACCCGCAGGCCGGCTGCCGCACCCAGCTGCCACATGACCCGCATGGAGCCCCACAAACCAGTGGGACAGTCCGGCCTTACGTGGAGATTACGCTGGCAGCACCCGGAAACAGCCGGGCCACCGGCAAGAACAGACCTTACCAAATATAACTGGCAAAGCAGCAATATGCACATTCTCTTCACCATATATATTTTCATGTCCAGCAAGAGGGAAAGACGCTATATCACTGAGCCTATTCATCCACCCTCCTTAACCGCTTACCCAGTACAGGTGACAGTAAGCCTGGAGGCAGCGGGCATGAGATTGGGGATGTAGGATGCCAGTCCATCACAGGGCACAGGGCAGGGGACACCCTGGACGGGATGCCAGTCCATCACAGGGCACACGGCAGGGGACACTCTGGACGGGATGCCAGTCCATCACAGGGCACAGGGCAGGGGACACACTGGACGGGATGCCAGTCCATCACAGGGCACACGGCAGGGGACACTCTGGACGGGATGCCAGTCCATCACAGGGCACACGGCAGGGGACACTCTGGACGGGATGCCAGTCCATCACAGGGCACACGGCAGGGGACACTCTGGACGGGATGCCAGTCCATCACAGGGCACACGGCAGGGGACACTCTGGACGGGATGCCAGTCCATCACAGGGCACACGGCAGGGGACACTCTGGACGGGATGCCAGTCCATCACAGGGCACACGGCAGGGGACACTCTGGACGGGATGCCAGTCCATCACAGGGCACACGGCAGGGGACACTCTGGACGGGATGCCAGTCCATCACAGGGCACACGGCAGGGGACACTCTGGACGGGATGCCAGTCCATCACAGGGCACACGGCAGGGGACACCCTGGACGGGATGCCAGTCCATCACAGGGCACACGGCAGGGGACACTCTGGACGGGATGCCAGTCCATCACAGGGCACACGGCAGGGGACACCCTGGACGGGATGCCAGTCCATCACAGGGCACACGGCAGGGGACACTCTGGACGGGATGCCAGTCCATCACAGGGCACACGGCAGGGGACACCCTGGACGGGATGCCAGTCCATCACAGGGCACACGGCAGGGGACACCCTGGACGGGATGCCAGTCCATCACAGGGCACACGGCAGGGGACACCCTGGACGGGATGCCAGTCCATCACAGGGCACACGGCAGGGGACACCCTGGACGGGATGCCAGTCCATCACAGGGCACACGGCAGGGGACACCCTGGACGGGATGCCAGTCCATCACAGGGCACACGGCAGGGGACACCCTGGACGGGATGCCAGTCCATCACAGGGCACACGGCAGGGGACACCCTGGACGGGATGCCAGTCCATCACAGGGCACGAGGCAGGGGACACACTGGACGGGATGCCAGTCCATCACAGGGCACAGGGCAGGGGACACACTGGACGGGATGCCAGTCCATCACAGGGCACAGGGCAGGGGACACCCTGGACGGGATGCCAGTCCATCACAGGGCACACGGCAGGGGACACCCTGGACGGGATGCCAGTCCATCACAGGGCACAGGGCAGGGGACACACTGGACGGGATGCCAGTCCATCACAGGGCACAGGGCAGGGGACACACTGGACGGGATGCCAGTCCATCACAGGGCACAAGGCAGGGGACACACTGGACGGGATGCCAGTCCATCACAGGGCACAGGGCAGGGGACACACTGGACGGGATGCCAGTCCATCACAGGGCACAAGGCAGGGGACACCCTGGACGGGATGCCAGTCCATCACAGGGCACAAGGCAGGGGACACCCTGGACGGGATGCCAGTCCATCACAGGGCACGAGGCAGGGGACACACTGGACGGGATGCCAGTCCATCACAGGGCACAGGGCAGGGGACACACTGGACGGGATGCCAGTCCATCACAGGGCACGAGGCAGGGGACACACTGGACGGGATGCCAGTCCATCACAGGGCACAGGGCAGGGGACACACTGGACGGGATGCCAGTCCATCACAGGGCACAGGGCAGGGGACACACTGGACGGGATGCCAGTCCATCACAGGGCACAAGGCAGGGGACACACTGGACGGGATGCCAGTCCATCACAGGGCACAGGGCAGGGGACACACTGGACGGGATGCCAGTCCATCACAGGGCACAAGGCAGGGGACACCCTGGACGGGATGCCAGTCCATCACAGGGCACAAGGCAGGGGACACCCTGGACGGGATGCCAGTCCATCACAGGGCACGAGGCAGGGGACACACTGGACGGGATGCCAGTCCATCACAGGGCACAGGGCAGGGGACACACTGGACGGGATGCCAGTCCATCACAGGGCACAAGGCAGGGGACACCCTGGACGGGATGCCAGTCCATCACAGGGCACAAGGCAGGGGACACCCTGGACGGGATGCCAGTCCATCACAGGGCACAAGGCAGGGGACACCCTGGACGGGATGCCAGTCCATCACAGGGCACGAGGCAGGGGACACACTGGACGGGATGCCAGTCCATCACAGGGCACAAGGCAGGGGACACCCTGGACGGGATGCCAGTCCATCACAGGGCACAAGGCAGGGGACACCCTGGACGGGATGCCAGTCCATCACAGGGCACAAGGCAGGGGACACTCTGGACGGGATGCCAGTCCATCACAGGGCACAAGGCAGGGGACACCCTGGACGGGATGCCAGTCCATCACAGGGCACAAGGCAGGGGACACCCTGGACGGGATGCCAGTCCATCACAGGGCACAAGGCAGGGGACACTCTGGACGGGATGCCAGTCCATCACAGGGCACGAGGCAGGGGACACCCTGGACGGGATGCCAGTCCATCACAGGGCACGAGGCAGGGGACACCCTGGACGGGATGCCAGTCCATCACAGGGCACAAGGCAGGGGACACCCTGGACGGGATGCCAGTCCATCACAGGGCACAAGGCAGGGGACACCCTGGACGGGATGCCAGTCCATCACAGGGCACAGGGCAGGGGACACCCTGGACGGGATGCCAGTCCATCACAGGGCACAAGGCAGGGGACACCCTGGACGGGATGCCAGTCCATCACAGGGCACAAGGCAGGGGACACCCTGGACGGGATGCCAGTCCATCACAGGGCACAAGGCAGGGGACACACTGGACGGGATGCCAGTCCATCACAGGGCACAAGGCAGGGGACACTCTGGACGGGATGCCAGTCCATCACAGGGCACAAGGCAGGGGACACTCTGGACGGGATGCCAGTCCATCACAGGGCACAAGGCAGGGGACACCCTGGACGGGATGCCAGTCCATCACAGGGCACGAGGCAGGGGACACTCTGGATGGGATGCCAGTCCATCACAGGGCACGAGGCAGGGGACACACTGGACGGGATGCCAGTCCATCACAGGGCACAAGGCAGGGGACACCCTGGACGGGATGCCAGTCCATCACAGGGCACAAGGCAGGGGACACCCTGGACGGGATGCCAGTCCATCACAGGGCACAAGGCAGGGGACACCCTGGACGGGATGCCAGTCCATCACAGGGCACAAGGCAGGGGACACACTGGACGGGATGCCAGTCCATCACAGGGCACGAGGCAGGGGACACCCTGGACGGGATGCCAGTCCATCACAGGGCACGAGGCAGGGGACACACTGGACGGGATGCCAGTCCATCACAGGGCACGAGGCAGGGGACACACTGGACGGGATGCCAGTCCATCACAGGGCACGAGGCAGGGGACACACTGGATGGGATGCCAGTCCATCACAGGGCACAAGGCAGGGGACACACTGGACGGGATGCCAGTCCATCACAGGGCACAAGGCAGGGGACACCCTGGACGGGATGCCAGTCCATCACAGGGCACAAGGCAGGGGACACCCTGGACGGGATGCCAGTCCATCACAGGGCACAAGGCAGGGGACACACTGGACGGGATGCCAGTCCATCACAGGGCACAAGGCAGGGGACACCCTGGACGGGATGCCAGTCCATCACAGGGCACAAGGCAGGGGACACACTGGATGGGATGCCAGTCCATCACAGGGCACAAGGCAGGGGACACCCTGGACGGGATGCCAGTCCATCACAGGGCACAAGGCAGGGGACACACTGGATGGGATGCCAGTCCATCACAGGGCACAAGGCAGGGGACACCCTGGACGGGATGCCAGTCCATCACAGGGCACAAGGCAGGGGACACACTGGATGGGATGCCAGTCCATCACAGGGCACAAGGCAGGGGACACCCTGGACGGGATGCCAGTCCATCACAGGGCACAAGGCAGGGGACACACTGGATGGGATGCCAGTCCATCACAGGGCACAAGGCAGGGGACACCCTGGACGGGATGCCAGTCCATCACAGGGCACAAGGCAGGGGACACACTGGATGGGATGCCAGTCCATCACAGGGCACAAGGCAGGGGATACCCTGGACGGGATGCCAGTCCATCACAGGGCACAAGGCAGGGGACACACTGGATGGGATGCCAGTCCATCACAGGGCACAAGGCAGGGGACACACTGGACGGGATGCCAGTCCATCACAGGGCACAAGGCAGGGGACACACTGGATGGGATGCCAGTCCATCACAGGGCACAAGGCAGGGGACACACTGGACGGGATGCCAGTCCATCACAGGGCACAAAGCAGGGGGCACCCTGGACGGGATGCCAGTCCATCACAGGGCACAAGGCAGGGGACACCCTGGACGGGATGCCAGTCCATCACAGGGCACAAGGCAGGGGGCACCCTGGACGGGATGCCAGTCCATCACAGGGCACAAGGCAGGGGACACCCTGGACGGGATGCCAGTCCATCACAGGGCACAAAGCAGGGGGCACCCTGGACGGGATGCCAGTCCATCACAGGGCACAAGGCAGGGGACACACTGGATGGGATGCCAGTCCATCACAGGGCACAGGGCAGGGGACACCCTGGACGGGATGCCAGTCCATCACAGGGCACAGGGCAGGGGACACCCTGGACGGGATGCCAGTCCATCACAGGGCACGAGGCAGGGGACACACTGGACGGGATGCCAGTCCATCACAGGGCACAAGGCAGGGGACACACTGGATGGGATGCCAGTCCATCACAGGGCACAAGGCAGGGGACACCCTGGACGGGATGCCAGTCCATCACAGGGCACAAGGCAGGGGACACCCTGGACGGGATGCCAGTCCATCACAGGGCACAAGGCAGGGGACACCCTGGACGGGATGCCAGTCCATCACAGGGCACAAGGCAGGGGACACACTGGACGGGATGCCAGTCCATCACAGGGCACGAGGCAGGGGACACCCTGGACGGGATGCCAGTCCATCACAGGGCACGAGGCAGGGGACACACTGGATGGGATGCCAGTCCATCACAGGGCACAAGGCAGGGGACACACTGGATGGGATGCCAGTCCATCACAGGGCACAAGGCAGGGGACACACTGGACGGGATGCCAGTCCATCACAGGGCACGAGGCAGGGGACACACTGGATGGGATGCCAGTCCATCACAGGGCACAAAGCAGGGGGCACCCTGGACGGGATGCCAGTCCATCACAGGGCACAAGGCAGGGGACACACTGGACGGGATGCCAGTCCATCACAGGGCACAAGGCAGGGGACACACTGGACGGGATGCCAGTCCATCACAGGGCACAAGGCAGGGGACACCCTGGACGGGATGCCAGTCCATCACAGGGCACAAGGCAGGGGACACACTGGATGGGATGCCAGTCCATCACAGGGCACAAGGCAGGGGACACACTGGACGGGATGCCAGTCCATCACAGGGCACAAAGCAGGGGGCACCCTGGACGGGATGCCAGTCCATCACAGGGCACAAGGCAGGGGGCACCCTGGACGGGATGCCAGTCCATCACAGGGCACAAGGCAGGGGACACCCTGGACGGGATGCCAGTCCATCACAGGGCACAAGGCAGGGGGCACCCTGGACGGGATGCCAGTCCATCACAGGGCACAAGGCAGGGGACACCCTGGACGGGATGCCAGTCCATCACAGGGCACAAAGCAGGGGGCACCCTGGACGGGATGCCAGTCCATCACAGGGCACAAGGCAGGGGACACACTGGATGGGATGCCAGTCCATCACAGGGCACAGGGCAGGGGACACCCTGGACGGGATGCCAGTCCATCACAGGGCACAGGGCAGGGGACACCCTGGACGGGATGCCAGTCCATCACAGGGCACGAGGCAGGGGACACACTGGACGGGATGCCAGTCCATCACAGGGCACAAGGCAGGGGACACACTGGACGGGATGCCAGTCCATCACAGGGCACAAGGCAGGGGACACCCTGGACGGGATGCCAGTCCATCACAGGGCACAAGGCAGGGGACACCCTGGACGGGATGCCAGTCCATCACAGGGCACGAGGCAGGGGACACCCTGGACGGGATGCCAGTCCATCACAGGGCACAAGGCAGGGGACACACTGGATGGGATGCCAGTCCATCACAGGGCACGAGGCAGGGGACACACTGGACGGGATGCCAGTCCATCACAGGGCACAAGGCAGGGGACACACTGGACGGGATGCCAGTCCATCACAGGGCACAGGGCAGGGGACACCCTGGACGGGATGCCAGTCCATCACAGGGCACAGGGCAGGGGACACCCTGGACGGGATGCCAGTCCATCACAGGGCACGAGGCAGGGGACACACTGGACGGGATGCCAGTCCATCACAGGGCACAAGGCAGGGGACACACTGGATGGGATGCCAGTCCATCACAGGGCACAAGGCAGGGGACACCCTGGACGGGATGCCAGTCCATCACAGGGCACAAGGCAGGGGACACCCTGGACGGGATGCCAGTCCATCACAGGGCACAAGGCAGGGGACACACTGGACGGGATGCCAGTCCATCACAGGGCACGAGGCAGGGGACACCCTGGACGGGATGCCAGTCCATCACAGGGCACAAGGCAGGGGACACACTGGATGGGATGCCAGTCCATCACAGGGCACAAGGCAGGGGACACACTGGATGGGATGCCAGTCCATCACAGGGCACAAGGCAGGGGACACACTGGACGGGATGCCAGTCCATCACAGGGCACGAGGCAGGGGACACACTGGATGGGATGCCAGTCCATCACAGGGCACAAAGCAGGGTGCACCCTGGACGGGATGCCAGTCCATCACAGGGCACAAGGCAGGGGACACACTGGACGGGATGCCAGTCCATCACAGGGCACAAGGCAGGGGACACACTGGACGGGATGCCAGTCCATCACAGGGCACAAGGCAGGGGACACCCTGGACGGGATGCCAGTCCATCACAGGGCACAAGGCAGGGGACACACTGGATGGGATGCCAGTCCATCACAGGGCACAAGGCAGGGGACACACTGGACGGGATGCCAGTCCATCACAGGGCACAAAGCAGGGGGCACCCTGGACGGGATGCCAGTCCATCACAGGGCACAAGGCAGGGGACACCCTGGACGGGATGCCAGTCCATCACAGGGCACAAGGCAGGGGGCACCCTGGACGGGATGCCAGTCCATCACAGGGCACAAGGCAGGGGACACCCTGGACGGGATGCCAGTCCATCACAGGGCACAAAGCAGGGGGCACCCTGGACGGGATGCCAGTCCATCACAGGGCACAAGGCAGGGGACACACTGGATGGGATGCCAGTCCATCACAGGGCACAGGGCAGGGGACACCCTGGACGGGATGCCAGTCCATCACAGGGCACAGGGCAGGGGACACCCTGGACGGGATGCCAGTCCATCACAGGGCACGAGGCAGGGGACACACTGGACGGGATGCCAGTCCATCACAGGGCACGAGGCAGGGGACACACTGGATGGGATGCCAGTCCATCACAGGGCACAAGGCAGGGGACACCCTGGACGGGATGCCAGTCCATCACAGGGCACAAGGCAGGGGACACCCTGGACGGGATGCCAGTCCATCACAGGGCACAAGGCAGGGGACACACTGGACGGGATGCCAGTCCATCACAGGGCACGAGGCAGGGGACACCCTGGACGGGATGCCAGTCCATCACAGGGCACGAGGCAGGGGACACACTGGATGGGATGCCAGTCCATCACAGGGCACGAGGCAGGGGACACACTGGACGGGATGCCAGTCCATCACAGGGCACAAGGCAGGGGACACACTGGACGGGATGCCAGTCCATCACAGGGCACGAGGCAGGGGACACACTGGATGGGATGCCAGTCCATCACAGGGCACGAGGCAGGGGACACACTGGATGGGATGCCAGTCCATCACAGGGCACGAGGCAGGGGACACACTGGATGGGATGCCAGTCCATCACAGGGCACGAGGCAGGGGACACACTGGATGGGATGCCAGTCCATCACAGGGCACGAGGCAGGGGACACCCTGGACGGGATGCCAGTCCATCACAGGGCACGAGGCAGGGGACACACTGGATGGGATGCCAGTCCATCACAGGGCACAAGGCAGGGGACACACTGGATGGGATGCCAGTCCATCACAGGGCACAAGGCAGGGGACACCCTGGACGGGATGCCAGTCCATCACAGGGCACAAGGCAGGGGACACACTGGATGGGATGCCAGTCCATCACAGGGCACGAGGCAGGGGACACACTGGATGGGATGCCAGTCCATCACAGGGCACAAGGCAGGGGACACACTGGATGGGATGCCAGTCCATCACAGGGCACAAGGCAGGGGACACCCTGGACGGGATGCCAGTCCATCACAGGGCACAAGGCAGGGGACACACTGGACGGGATGCCAGTCCATCACAGGGCACGAGGCAGGGGACACACTGGATGGGATGCCAGTCCATCACAGGGCACGAGGCAGGGGACACACTGGATGGGATGCCAGTCCATCACAGGGCACAAGGCAGGGGACACACTGGATGGGATGCCAGTCCATCACAGGGCACGAGGCAGGGGACACCCTGGACGGGATGCCAGTCCATCACAGGGCACGAGGCAGGGGACACACTGGATGGGATGCCAGTCCATCACAGGGCACAAGGCAGGGGACACACTGGACGGGATGCCAGTCCATCACAGGGCACAAGGCAGGGGACACCCTGGACGGGATGCCAGTCCATCACAGGGCACAAGGCAGGGGACACACTGGATGGGATGCCAGTCCATCACAGGGCACGAGGCAGGGGACACACTGGATGGGATGCCAGTCCATCACAGGGCACGAGGCAGGGGACACACTGGATGGGATGCCAGTCCATCACAGGGCACAAGGCAGGGGACACCCTGGACGGGATGCCAGTCCATCACAGGGCACAAGGCAGGGGACACACTGGATGGGATGCCAGTCCATCACAGGGCACAAGGCAGGGGACACACTGGATGGGATGCCAGTCCATCACAGGGCACAAGGCAGGGGACACCCTGGACGGGATGCCAGTCCATCACAGGGCACAAGGCAGGGGACACACTGGATGGGATGCCAGTCCATCACAGGGCACGAGGCAGGGGACACACTGGACGGGATGCCAGTCCATCACAGGGCACGAGGCAGGGGACACCCTGGACGGGATGCCAGTCCATCACAGGGCACAAGGCAGGGGACACACTGGATGGGATGCCAGTCCATCACAGGGCACGAGGCAGGGGACACACTGGATGGGATGCCAGTCCATCACAGGGCACAAGGCAGGGGACACCCTGGACGGGATGCCAGTCCATCACAGGGCACAAGGCAGGGGACACACTGGATGGGATGCCAGTCCATCACAGGGCACGAGGCAGGGGACACACTGGATGGGATGCCAGTCCATCACAGGGCACGAGGCAGGGGACACCCTGAACGGGATGCCAGTCCATCACAGGGCACAAGGCAGGGGACACACTGGATGGGATGCCAGTCCATCACAGGGCACGAGGCAGGGGACACCCTGGACGGGATGCCAGTCCATCACAGGGCACGAGGCAGGGGACACCCTGGACGGGATGCCAGTCCATCACAGGGCACAAGGCAGGGGACACACTGGATGGGATGCCAGTCCATCACAGGGCACAAGGCAGGGGACACACTGGATGGGATGCCAGTCCATCACAGGGCACGAGGCAGGGGACACCCTGGACGGGATGCCAGTCCATCACAGGGCACGAGGCAGGGGACACCCTGGACGGGATGCCAGTCCATCACAGGGCACGAGGCAGGGGACACCCTGGACGGGATGCCAGTCCATCACAGGGCACGAGGCAGGGGACACCCTGGACGGGATGCCAGTCCATCACAGGGCACGAGGCAGGAGACACAGGGCACGAGGGCGGATGGGATATGGCCCCCATCCCTGGGGGCTGCCCTGCCAAGGGAGCCCACAGGCCATGGCTAAAGGTTCCTTCTTCCTGCAGCTGAAACATCTTCTGCAGAACGTGGCTGCTTGTGGTATTTGCATTGGTGTCAGAGATACAAAAACAAAACCAAACACACAGCATCCCCTGCAGATACGGCCTTTGATGGAGGTAAAACACAGCGATACGGCACAGCCAAATAGAGAGATCTATATGCAGCAACAAGCCACACAGCCAATTTTCAGCAAAAACTGGACTGGAAACTAATTAATACATCCTGCAGTTCCATATTGTAGCATATCACAAAGGAAAACAAAAGTAGACTAGCAATTAAAAACCGAATCGCCCCACCAAAACAAAGGAATACCTCTGGGATCAAAAACAGCAAGTCACGCATTTTATTACACAAATAACATTTTTCTACGAGCACGTTGGCATCATTTTCCTCTTTGAAATGATTTCAAGGAGAGTGACTGATGGCTTTCTCAAAATATTTCTTAATTTTGGTCAAAGACCATTAAACGACAAGCTGTTTTTTTTAATTAGTTTCTTCAAAACATCTTTGCTACTTGAACACAAAAATGAGCTTTTATCACAGTTGTGCCCATTGCCACCTGTCACTTCATTGCTATGCCGTTCCGGCGTGACTGGCATTTCTTTCTGAAGTAGCCACAGCTAGCTATTGGTAGCCCCCGCTAGCGATGGGCAGCAGGCTAGCTGTGATCGCTGCGGAAACACGTCAGTCGAAGTACAACTTAATCTTCTAAGGTTGGCAGTTTCAAAACCCAGAAATGTCCAATCAGCGCCAGGGAGAGCAAAATCTCATATACATGATAATGCTGCTTGATGCATCACAAACAGAGAACTATCGATTCTTGTAAACAATGATGTATTGCCCCTAATGTGTTTAATTTTTTATGTTGTCTTGGGAACAGTATGGTATTTACTCCTGCCATTTTGAAGTATGGCCTGACATGTCGCTTTTCTGTTAAGGCAATCTTGCCAATGTCATTGTTGCATACTGTCACATATGTCTTGATTTGTATTGGTCTCTCTCTGATATGGGCTACACCTATTGCACTGATTGGTTGACTGGGTTAAGTGGGCGTGATCAATGGTGCAAGTGTCAGCTGACTATGCAGAAGGGCATCATTTTAAAACTTATGAAAATCCAAATAGCTTACAATCAGCTGCCGTACAGTGTGATGTATTGTACAATACCTCAAGAAAAAACAAAATAAATTATCATTTTTATCTGATTAATAAACAGTTTTGGCTGTGGAAAAAAGTTAGCAACTGATTGCAGTCATTAAAATCAATTTCCAACTGTTTTCGAAATTAGATTTCAAAAGCAACCGCTGTAATAAAACTGTAATTAAATCTAGGGAGTTTTCAAAACAAAAACTGTAATGAAACAACTTCACTCAGTCTTATAAACATGAAATTGTGAGAGAACATACCAGCCAATTAGAAAGTGCCTTAACGAATATAAATCAACACTATATGAGAATTTTCAGGCACTAAAAAAATAAAGGAATGAGTAATCCTCCCTGATGCTACAGCTAATCCTGCCGGACGTACTGTGGCAGAAAATAATGTTTCAGCCAATTAGCATATATACATCCTGAACCATAAGAATGCTCCGGAAGATGAAGGCTAATCCAGCCTAAACGCTAATGGGGGTCTCGCTGGATTTGCAGCGGGGGAGAGCAACACTGCCCAATTAAAGGAGCACCTTAATGGATGTAAGATTGGGTACATGAATATTCTTAAAAATTAATACAAGGTCAAGTTGCAGAAGCAGGTGGGGTGCGGCTACCCCCACAGCGGGCTAAACCAACATCTGAAAGAATACTGAGGTAGGAGGAAATGAGCATTTAACAGATGAGGGGACGGAGATGACAGACTTCGCCAACCAAGAGCCCTGGAGTGGCTGGCATCTCTTCCCAGAAAAGGTTATTGTTAAGTAACCCCCCAAACCCTCCCCCCCTGAAAAAAAAACTGAATTTATCCGTGTTCAGTCCAAATTTAGACCGGGATAGCAGGTCCTCACTGTAGAAAACCAAACACCAGCAAGGCCACCGCAATGGGTTATAAAAGGGCAGTGGGGGGGGGGGGGGGGGGCAGGAGCTGGGGACGCCTCAGGACAGAAGCAATGATCCAGGTCCCAGTTCACCGGCGTCCTTCTTCAATGGGCGGGTATCAGAGTCAATGGGTGGTGCCAGTTGGGCCGGGCCGGGCCGTGTCCGATGTCTCAGGGCGGACCCTGTCAGAGCCACACGCTGTCACACGCAAGCCTGTGCACGCACACACACACTCATACCTCCCCACCCCCCCTTCATCCCCCATTATTATTATACCCTGGAAATGCCCATTGCCCTAATCAGAATCAGGGCTTGATACCCAATATAACAGCCAGCAGCTGGTATCTATGAGGAAAAAGCCAGACTTCAAATCCTCTTACTTCCCCCAACACCGCCTGGCCACACCGCCAGATATTAGCAAAGCTTCACTGTACTCCCAGGACCCAGGACAGCTACCGCCCCTCTCCTGCCATGACTGCTGCACAGTCTACGTCTCTCTCACTTTTTAACCGATATTCGAACATTTGTTCAAACATGATGTGAAATATTCGTATTTGAACTATAATTCACCCATTCAAAGTTCACTGTAGCCTATAAGCCCATTCGACCATTTGCGGTAATTCTGTTGTGCGCCGTCTACAGGGCCCCTAAGAGTCTGGGTGGGAAAATATTTTTTTTTAATACTTTTGCTATGTCACAATACTTGCCCACTCGCCATTTGCTGCAATGTGACGGCAAGGATAAACCTAAATGATCCGGACATGTCCTGTAAAGTGTGCTTTAAGCATTAAACCATGGGGCACAATGTACACTATGTAACTAAAATATTCTGTGTTTTATACGTATTGCATTGGCCATTGACTTTAAGCGAGACTGGGCTATTGAACATTGCCCCTAAACACTGAAATATATTATAAACATTGAAAGGCACTAAAGCTATAATACTGCATATAAAGCTAACGCTACCGTTTTTTGGAGTTCAGGTTAAAACTCGAACCCAGTTTCTGGAATATTTCAGTATATATCTGCATATTTGCACATGCATCCTCAAGCGAGAATACCAGGGAGGTACCCCCCCAAGTGGTTTTGGGTTTAAACCTTAACTACGGCACCACGGTAAAGTTAGATTTATATTCAGTTTTCTGGCTGAAATATCTTTCAACAAAAGCAAGCAACACCCCTTGGTTTTCAGATTTCTTTACGGGCAAATTTAAAATAATATTTCAATGTTTGCGTGTGCACTTTACCGTCAACAGCCCAGCTGTTAAGTTTACAATTACTGACAATGAATGGATGCAGTGCATTTATTAATAAATACGCTTAAAAACACATGTCCCCTTTAGTTTAATGCTTAAAGGACACTTAACTAGACATGACTGTATCGCTTAGGTTTGTATTTATTAGTCAATTAACTCTATGTTTTGTACTTTAAACGGACACAGTACAGTCATCATTAGTAACGCAAAAGTATTGCAAAGGAACGTAAAAGTATTTCAAAAAATATTATCCCACCCTGATCTCTTGGTGGCTCTGTACAAATGTGAAGTTGTTAAATGTGCACAAATTGCGTAACATCTGAAATTCATTCGAATTTGAAAACGTGACAGTCCTAGTGCAGTCTGCTGTCTAGAGATGCTTGCATGTATTTTTTACAATCATGAACTCTATTTACTGGTCAAACACACGCAGGGGTGGTTCTGGGGGGGCCAGTACCCCTGTGACAACATGAACGTCCCCCCCCCCCCCCCCCCCCCCATGGCCCCCCTAAATACGTATGCTACTTGGGTATGAAATAAATATATTACTATTATTGTTATTAGATTTAAATATGTGGGCTAACATTTTGTGCCCTGGCGACAGGCGAAACAAATGTAGCACATTGTCTTGACGGACACGTGAGCGAGTCGGGTGGTGAAATCACTTCAGTTGTTGAAAAACAAAGCTAACGACAGAAAAAACATAATAAAGCTTGTGGAAGCGAGAAAGTCTAAACAAGAAATCAGAATGTTAACTGCAAAATGTGACTGCAAAGCATCGTATAACATCGGTTTTCATAATTGTCTTTTACTTCTTAATGCTGGCAGTCTAGTGTTAGTAGTACTTGGAGGACATTAAGGTCAAACGCAATGCCCCCCCTAACAGGACAACTGCTGCTAGTCAGTTAAAATGGTCTAAGAATGTCACCGAGCGCACAGCTCAAGATCACAACACCGATTCGAACCTGCAACCTTTTAAGCAAAGAACTCTGCTTGAGGACTGCTGCACCTAATGCCCTCTTCACACCTCGACGTCAAGTCACGGAAAAGAGCAGCATCCCTCAATGTGACTCTTCTTCAAACTTCCCAAAACAGAACCCTAACTTTTTTTATGAAGAAGAAAACTAAGTTAAGCTCTTGGAAAACATACGGCTAATTTTATTTATCTTAGATTAAAAAAAGCTAAATGTTACATTTGTTTGAAATAAATTACATCTGCGGTCACGTGTGAGGGAGGGTAACCTGGGGGATGAAGGGATTCGAGACACAGAGGAGGAATGAGAAAATGGGGCTAGGGCACAGAGACACACACACACACACACACACACAGGCCACATATATCTACATGTACATACATACAGCCACAGAAAAAATTGAGACCACAGCACAATTTTTGTTTCACTCATTTATCAATTTATGGGTGTGTATCTGTGAATAATATTTTTTTTCAAACTGCAGCCTGGTTCTCCTCTGTTTCTCATTAATGAAGGGCTTCTTCCTTGCATTATGGGACTTCCTGCTTCTAGGAGTCTGATATGAACTGTCCTAGCAGTGCACTTCACACCTGCACTTAATGTTTCCCATTCCTTTCGAAGGTTACTTGAGGTCATCCTATGATTCATGAGAAACTGTCGGATAAATCAACGGTCAACTCTGACATTAGAAAGTTTCTGCCCTCTACCTGGCTGGTTTTTGGTTATTGCCAGTGTCTCCTGCTTCTCCTTGTTCTTGTGTGCTGCTGACATATGAATTATGAGCCTAGAAACAACCTTCAGCTCAGCATCGTCTGCCAGCAGAACCCCGATTAAATCAGTTTTTAAAAATTCAGATGTTTGAAAATATAGAGTGGTCTCTTACCTTTTTCCACAGCTGTGTACACACACACACACACACACACACACACAGATATATAGAATAGGAAAAATGTAGGCATACAGTTTTCATTTTACAACACTGATTGGGTCATGTTTAGTGTCTTAGATGGTTGAAATGTCCTCCCTTAATGTTGATACATTCCTGCAGCCTGTCCTGTCACTGAGACACACTGTGGCTGCCTTGAGGACACCTTTCCACAGTGCTGGATCTTCAGCATTGACTGACCACCACGTTCACCCAACCTGACACCCATGGACTTTTATTTGGGGGGGGTGGGGGGGGGGTAGGCGTACAGGAGAAGGTTTTTGAGAGGAAGCCCCACACAGTGGATGAACTGAAGGAGTTAATCTCACACGCATTTGTGGATTGATGCTAAACAGGATTTGTGTGCTAACGTGTGTCACAGTGTCAGGGAGAGGCTCCAGGAATGTGAGAAGGACATCTCGAACACCTAAGAGGCTAAACAACACCCAATCATTACTGTAACATAAAGACTGTATACCTGCTTTTGGCTCACCATGTATATACGCACACACACACACACACACACACACACACACACACACACAGTGTAACACTTCACTTGAGGGGACACAAATAATGTAGTAGTAAGCTCTTACATAATTTTTACATATTTATTAACCAGAATGTAAACGTTAGTTAAATATACTATGTTTATCATTAATCAATCATGACAGTTTCATGTAGGAACTCATGATGTGTTCTTGAGTAGTAACTCAGTGATTAAGTTATTTGTGCCTGTTTAAAGTGTAACTCAGACATGCTATCAGAGCACAACTTCCTTCCTTAACCCCACCTGCATCTGTCCAGCATTTTGCAAATTCATGTTTTACTGATTAATAGTAGGGGCAGCTTTTGGGGGCAGGGACAGGGACGGGGACAGATGACACACTCTAGATCATCATTCTCCTTGCAGAGCCGCAGTCTGCACACGATGCCACCCTGCGGATCACAATCCAGGCTTCAGGAGCTTCTGCACACCTGCAGCCAAGCACCAAGGACGAAAGGCAATAATGACACCGGCAGAGAGGTTCAGATGCTGCTCTGAAGGACGACTGGTGCTAGTCAGTTAAAATGGTCTGAAGAATCACCTCCTCCTATTAGTAAAGATGCATGAGTTACAGTTCAAGCCAGGCAGGGAAGAAGGTAGAAGATACACAGAATTCAGATTACAACTTCCCTGTGACACTTTTATACTGTAAATATGAGAATAATAAAAATACCAGACTCTGCAGCTTCAGCGTCGTTGATCAGCACTATGCAGAGCCAGCAAATTTGGTGGGAGGGGTCAAAGGTCATCACACTGCAGTGGAACCAATTATCTCACAGATCCTGTGTTCTGTTTAAAATCGCCTCAATTGTTCCATACAATGGTGCTAGACTGGATTCCTCCCACAGACAGATACAGGAGGCCCAGGCCATTAAGAGAAATCTGTTAAGAGAAATCTGGTGGCATTTGAACTACCCATAATTAAGAGCGAGAAGCCGTTCCAAGAAGAGCTGAACATCTGAGCGTCTCTGGCAAGCCTAGCTGGAAGGCACCAGCCATACCGTCCTGTTTCTTCAAGCACACTGACGACTTTGCGCGCTTTTCAGCTGTGACACTAATGCCTCACAATCAGGGCTGAACCGAATGTGCTGGAAACCCGGATTAAAGATTCAAAGATTCAAAATCGTTTATTTGTCACATACATGTTATGCTATGAAATGTATTACCCAAGTCGCTCCTGGACTGTGTAATAAAAATAAGAAGCAGACAAAGAAGAGTCAGCAAAAAGATTTTTCAATTAAAAATAACCATTAAAAGACAATCCGTTAAAAGGCAATCAGATGGAATAATGCAATTAAAAATATATACAACAGAATAGCAGCTGGACTATGAATCATAAGTAGGAGAGGTGCAAATACAATAAGGTAACAATGTACATCGTTCACAGTAGTGGACATAGAACTAGAAAATGAACAACGTACAAAGTGGCTCTGTGCATGTAAGGATTCAGATTTCTGAGGTGCAGACGTGAGGTGCGTGACGTCTGGGGCGGTCGGAGGACAGGCATGTCACTATTAAGGATCCTAATGGCATGAGGATAGAAACTCCCCCCCGAGTCTCTCAGTTTTGGCCGTCAGGCTGCGGAATCTCTTTCCTCAGTTCAGCAGAGTGCACAGGAGTGCAGGAGGCAGGCCTTTGAATGTTAAAATGTCACGGAACATACAGGAAAGGCAGAGGGCGCTGGACCTGCAGGCTCAGGACACCCGAGACGGGTTTAGCAGGCTTAACACGAAGCTGAGCGGCAGCCTGAAGAAACCTGCGGCTGGGCCCCAAGCCCAGGGGGAGAAACGAAGGTGGGTGTTTCTGAGATAACTGGAAGGAGCATCCCAGCCCATTTCTCCAGTCACCACAGAGGGAATCCAAGTCATGGACATCAGCCGAAAATGACCACCAGGTGCATCGCAAGGAATGTCCTTAATCAACAACTCACAGACCGCTTTTACATGCAGACAAACCGCGTCCTACTGACCCCGAGAGTCACTGGTACATGAGTCCCTGCGATTACAATCAATTCAGCACTACAGACACACAGATCGCCAGTGTCGGAATCTCTGTAATTAGAGCAAAGTTATCAGCAGACACAGAAATCACAGTAATCAGTGTAGAATCAATGTAGCGCACAATGTACTGAATGACCACTGGCAGACTGTACTGAATTAAAATCACAAACAGCAAAGTCAGACGGCCCTCCACAGCGCCTACTGGTCTGCTCAGACCACCCACCCAGAAATCTACACTTTCCAAACAAAGGCGGCCCAAATTCCTGCCTTCCAACCAGTTTCACCGCTGTTGACATTACTGCTCATAAATACGCATAGCCTGTATAAGAAATGAGCAATATCAGCTCACACATTTCCCTAGATCTGAACTGACACACACACTCCTAACCCGAAACAAAAGTTTGTTGTCCACAGGGAAATTCAGCGAAGAAAGAGACAAACTACAAAATCTGCCTTTTAATCAATCACAAAGTGCCCATCACATCAGAAAAATACAATGAATAAATGACATTTAATTACAATGGACAGGCTGAATTTAACGCCTGAGCATATAAACACAATATCTGTCCCTACAATAATGATTAGAAAATCATTACCAGTGTTTTTATAGCAGCAAGAACAGACATGCGATAAAAAGTGTAGAAATGAGCGAAAGGGCGTAACTGTCACAATTAGCTAATTGTCATTTGTGTAGAATCAGATAAAAAGCTCAAGTTATGCTAATTTTCTTCATCTATTACTTAGACATCGGCCATTTGCAACTTCACGTGTGTGACAGTGCTGTGACTTTATTGGTTAGTGTGCTTTTCAAGTTACTAAGCAACACAATACTGCAGACCCAGGTGCCTTTTCCTCGGGCTCCTCCCCTAAGGCGCCCACAGATACCACCCGCCTGCTCTGCTAAAATCCTCCAAAACTACAGCCTGGAAGCACGACTAAATCACGACTGGATCAGTATAAATGCTCTTGGTTCTTCATTTTTCTGCATAATCCTGATTTTATACAACCATCGACTATGCAAAGGTCATATGTAAGACAGCGGCTCACTATTGCAGTGACAGATCCTCATGCATGTTTAATTTTTACCAGCATAATATGTATTTTTAAGGTACGTTTGTGTTTACTAAACAAGGTAGCGAATCACAGCCCCGAGGGAACAAAGTGCGTCAATTGGACACTCATGAACAGCAGGTGGGATGGAAAGATGACAAGTGACCGCAGATGGTGACGTCCAAACAGGGCAAAAATGAGCAGACGTCATAGTAGAGTGACATCAGCTGATAAAACAGGCAGACCAAACCAACATGGCTTAAGGCAGGGGTGTCAGACTGCAGTCCTGGAGGGCCAGAGCCCTGTGTAGATTACGGGAGGTCTGGACCACGCCACTGGTTATGGGAGGTCTGGACCACGCCACTGGTTATGGGAGGTCTGGACCACGCCACTGGTTACAGGAGGGCCACGCCACACCATGGAATATGGGCCACGCTACAGGTTATGGGAGGGCCATGCCACACCATGGGATATGGGCCATGCTACAGGTTATGGGAGGGCCATACCACACCATGGGATATGGGCCACGCTACAGGTTATGGGAGGGCCATACCACACCATGGGATATGGGCCACGCTACAGGTTATGGGAGGGCCATACCATGGGTAACGGGAGGTTATGGGGCGTGGGGAGCATCCAAAGAGGAACAACAATAATAAATATGTGTGGTTATAATGCCTGGCTGTTCATGTGACTATCAGAAAATTTTGAAAAATATACAGTAAAATCTCACATTAGGAATAACCACAAGTTTTAAATAAAACATTCAAGTAGTAATACACTGAAATCCAAATTATAGTTCTAAAAGAGCTATTGTGACTTCAAAAGTTAATTGATAAGCTCAATGGGCGCCTTTTAATTAGCAACACCATTGTAATATCAAACAACAAACATTTGTGTTTAGTATCCCTATGAGAGCCCAGTGACTACAAATAACAGAATGGAAAGAACAGAGCGGAATGTATCAATCAAAAAAATTATGATGCTTAATAAAAAGAAAATGTCTGTGTTAAGGATACGTGTAGATATTGCTTGTCGATGGACGTTTATTATGAAACCTATGAATTTTAAACATTGTTACAGGATTAAGCAAGCAAAGCATTCCAAAACTTTCTGCGAGCCCTGCATGGTGCCGATTTCTTATGCCGCCCAATGATCTGAACTCAAGAACCATAAAACTATTTTGTGGTTTGCATGTCGACAACTGAACAACCTAATGAAGTCCTCTAAATCTATGGAGTGAATTTCGTAATGCAGAGTGATCACTTCATTTACCAGTTTTCTAATTCTGCAACACTGGAACAATGGAAATTACACTGGGATAAAACTGGCGAAATATCACAAGCACGAGGAAAATGTCACCATTAATTCATGGGAAAAAATTTGAAAGTGAATAGAGGCGAGAGTAAGGAGTGCACAGCAACAAGTTTCCATAAGCTGGGTTTGCTTACGAAGGCCCGAGCTGGAGGGTTCTGCCATAATACCTCTGGATCCCTTACCTGTGTCTCACTCGCACATCTGGCAAAACTTTGCTCTGCGTTCTATGATCAGCATCACTCAGAGCCAATGAAAACTAAGGGGTGGGCACCAAGGGGGCGAATCAGATTTCAGGGACATCTGTGGCTCTGCTGCTGGCAGTGATGACATTCATCGGGCTATCTTAGTCATGTGCTTCACCTCGCACCTTGTGGGAAGTCGTAGTACTTGCAGATGGAGTTTCAGATGACAGATATATGACGTATTCCAGCATATGTAAATCTGTGGAAGCCTGTGGTGATCGTACTACCCAACTCCACACTGCCAGCATCACTCTGCTCTTCAAACAATGAACTGTACTGGTGCCAGAGAAGACAGAAGTCAGCCGAATAGAACGCTGTCATAGATGAATAATCAGTAGTGGGATATACAGTTTGCTAAGCACACGAGTGCTATATGCTGAACTACGCAGTACACCTTGCATAAGGTGGCCCCCCTAGGATTCCAAGAAGGTGGTCCTGACCACGTTTGTGCGCCATGTGGCCCTGGCACCCACCTGACTGCGGGTTAAGGGCACCAGGCATGGCGGCTGCATGCAGACCTTGCAAGGAGGCCACGCCCCCCCCGGAGAACGGGAGAAAAGCCAATGACGTCCATCCAGGCAATCGCGGTAGACCGTTTCAGTGGAGCTCATTCATCACTCTCTCTCTCTCTCTCTCTCTCGCTCAGGGCACTCGCTTACCTTCCTGTCCTCCTTGGGGGCGTTCTGCGGTGCGGGGGCAGCATCCGTGCCCTGCCCTGAGCCGGGGGCTCCGCCCTGACCTGGAGGCTCAGCCTGGGCCAGCAGTGGGGAGGCACACTCCGGGGGCTCTGTGGGGGGCTGAGCAGCTCCCTGCCCCTCCAGCTCCATCGTCCCCTGCGCTGCTGATGGTCCCGTGAGAGGAGACACATAAGAACGGCGGGCATGAGAGACACGTGGACACGAGACAGGCACAGGTGAAGACAGGGAAACACGGCAGTGAGATCCAGCAGAGGAACCACACACACACGGCAGCGAGATGCGGCAGAGGAACCACACACACACGGCAGCGAGATCCGGCAGAGGAACCACACACACACGGCAGCGAGATCCGGCAGAGGAACCACACACACACATACAAGTGCACACACCCATCTTAGCTGTCCATCGTGTCCGATGATGACACTTGCTCCGGTGAGCGGGAGTTAGAATTGGGGAGGGGGCCACAGGCGCACACACGCATACAGAGACACGCAGACATGCACTAACACACACGCTAATAATAAATATGGGTTTGTTAAGGTATGATTTTCATCACTTTTGAACTTTCCGGTTCTCTGATGATGACGCACCCCAAAGTTTGTGCCATCCACCAACCCCCACCTCTCAAGGTCATGTCCCCAAAATCTGCTGATGGCAGACTTGCCGTCCCACCCACAATGCCCCCCACCCCCACCCCCTAGTAGGTTAAACACAGATCAGCCAATGAGTGAGGGGAGTCTAGCAGGGGGGAGGGGCAGCACAGGGCACACACCTCTGCCTGCTAAAAGCTCCCTGTCAGCACAAATCTCCGCTGCAATGCACAAGACCCTGGGCTGGGCTGGGAGATCCCGGGTAACAGCTTCTCATTAGCATTAACGTCAGACAAGTAAGGGCTGTTAACTGCTCAGGTTTAAGCAGCATGCCCTGCCACAGGTGCAGAGCTGCCAGAGCATGGAACAGCACTCGTGTCCCTGGGTGACCCTTATGGGCACTGCCTTCCTGGGAACAGATCCTCACCACTAAGAGCAATGAGACACACGGAGAGCACAAATCCCTAAGTTTACTTAACATACTATGATGACACACAGCTTGTAACCTGGAACAGACGGACTGCAGCATGAACGAATATGGTTTCCCTCAATATAGCATGCTGCAGTTCCAGCAGAAGTGATACAGAAGAGGGGACTGACTCCTGTGCAGCTGATTGGTCAGACAGCTGTCCCGGGGATAATTGACCTAGAGGTTCCTCATCAGCACTGATTTCCACACCTCCTCTGTAATACAGGGGCAGCCAGCCGGACCCAAAAGCCCAAGTGGGCCTCATTTCTGACTGCCCAGCTGCTCACAGACCACCATTATCCAATCAATGGTTGTTGTGATAAGAATGGATTCTATCTCTATAGAGAATGCGGGGATACTGGAAGCCGTTAAAAAAATAATAGAACCTTCTGGACCAATGCCCAGTGAGCCTGGAGATCTGCAGCACAGCACCAGCCAACAGCACCCACAACAGAGCCCCCAGTGAAACTATGGCACAGGGGATGCTGGGGACCAGCTGAAGAGAGAGATCATCCCACTCAGGGGACCCACATCGCTGCTCTGTAAGGTTTAAATCCCCCTTGTCCCACAAATACAGACCACTTTGTTTACCGTTAAAGGAAAAGGCTGGAATTAACTTCCTTTGACCAGAAAACCTCTTGATGCCACCACAGCTAACAATATTCCTGGGGAAAAAACCCTGATGTCTTACTTGATCTCTTGGATTTAGGTTCTTAAAGATATGCTCTAAAGCAGCGTTTCCCAATCCAGTCCTCAGGGACCCCACAGCAGTCCGCAATTTTGCTCCCTTCCAGCTCCCAAGGTGCCTGAATCAGGTATTCATTGTTCTTGATTGGCTGGAAGCTGGGAGAAAGTAAAAATGTGGACTGGCTGGGGGTCCCTGTGGGCCAGGTTGGGAAACAGCGCTCTAAAGTTTCTCATCCTCTTGTAGATTCACTATTAGCAGATGCTAGGGCCATTCTCTGCCACTGGCCCCTCCCAAATAGTATCAAAGTTTGCGGTTTTTTCCCCCAAAGTTCATTGAGACCTGGGAGGGCTAGGTTTTCTGAACCACCTTGGAGGAATGCAAGAAAAGCAAAGATCTAATAAAAAAAAACATAAAAGTTTAAAAACAGAAGATACTTACAGCTGATGCAAGTCAATCACTGGATTTGTGGATTGTCAATAATAGCAACAAATTTATTTCTTATACAATTTCTTGACTAAAAAAGTGGCACGACATGACAGAAACTTCACTCAAGCTGCGAGTGTATATCTGAAATCCTCTCCTCCTGCTGGCTCCAGTTGAATGCTGAGAGTAAATATGGAATTTTTTTTCCTCTAAAAAAACTTTGGTATTTATATTTGGAAATACCACATGTAAAGTGCTAACTTTGAACTGCGGAATAACACCGATAAACCACAAACGAAAGCAGCTCCAAAAGCAAATTCTGCTAAATACATGGAAATACAAATCATCGATGTTCAGGTCATGAGAAAATCAGAAACTTACGCATGATATCAGCGTTGGTGTAAAAATAATGAGCCAATGTTTATCAGATTGAGCTGGACAGGTGATTGAAAGGTTTTTTAAGAGGAGGAAAGGCATGCAAATGGAAAAAACAGTCTTTAATGTGTGCCACTGTGTCGAGAGATCAGTCAGACAGGGAGGGAAGTTCTCCAAATGGGAGATATTTCAGAAAGATTCAGTGATGGGTCCTTAACTGTCTGCTTGCTTGCAGTGAACGTGCCCAAGAATAGCAACACATTAGCAGAAGAATTACTAACAGAAGCCTCTTTAAAAGACAGACGAGTTTTAAAAAATGTTTTAAAAATAAAAATCATAGAAAGGTGCCCAAACAATACTGCCTGCTATTTTCTTTGTTACTGTGTGGTTCTAGGCATTATTGAGTGAAATTAGAAATGCGTTTACTTTTTGAGGGGAACTTTTGTCTTGCCTAGAACACAAGTTTAATTAAGGTGATAAAGTTTAATGTGGAATCCATACCTTAATAAGCTTAAGTGGGCTCTCTCTAATAAGTACAAATTTAGGATGCAACATCAAAGTCATGCTGGGCACTGTCTCCTTCACTCTCCTTCCTCAGGACAGCTAGGTATCTAAGAACTCCATATATGATATGTAAAAATGAGAAGGAGATACACAGGCTTTGTATTTCACATCTGGCCCCCACCTGACAGGACGTTTAATACTGAGTACTAGGCAACTGCTTTATTGTCAAGCACGAAGTTCAATCTTTCTGGAGATACCGAGGATATAGGGGATGATGATCTCCCGTTAAAATGCAAGTAGGTGACCGCAACACTGGCATCCCATTATACCCGGGATATCCTTACTTGTGTTTTGATCTGAAGACGACATCTCGTCCTACAGTGACTCCCAATTCTGGCCATTTAGGACCGCAAATAAACAAACCGCTGACATAATTCAACACCAGATCGCCTGAAACAATTCGAAACTAAATAACACATACTCATACAATCACATAAAATCACGCAAAAGTTAATACTGCGCGTCCATTTGGGTCGGCAAAGAAGGGAAAAGAAGCAGTGCTGGAGCATGCAGACGTGCTGGGACACAAAGGCGAGTTAATTGGACCCACATCTGCAAGTTCGCAGAGCAGTTCAGCGGGGCGAACCGATCCGATCTGCCCCGACACCCCGACCGTGGCGGCGTAGCGCTCCTTGGCGTTAAGGTGCCACAGCTAGCTCGTCTATGCGCTTTATTCAATTGATTAGCTACGTATGCTACGGCCGGGGTGTCTTTTTTAAATTATTAACTGAAAGATGCAGCGGCAAACACAATCCAGTGTGCAATGGCTATCCGACGTGCAAGACCAGTAAGTGCGATAGATGAGACGCGGAAAAAAAACGCGCTGCTATAATGCATTGCGTGGCCGTGCATTGTGCAGAAAGAGGCACGAAATACGGTAAAACGTGTACCTTTGGCTTCAGTGTTCCCGGTTACGTTACAGTCTGTAACATAGTAACTGGAGAGGACAATGTGGTGGTAGTTACATACTACTCATCCTTTTTTTAAAGTGCACACCCTCGACGGAACCCAAAAAAAACAACTGGATTTACAAAAGAACAAATGAAAATTGACGAGAGAACGACCAACACGGCTGGCCGATTATTAAGTTATCCTTCAAAAAGTGGGTCCAGCGGAGCTTAGCTGCTGGTTCCGCGGTTGACGACACCGCACGAACTCCGTCGATGTCACCGGGCGGGCGGAGCCGTCGGCGCGGCACCCGCCCTCCGCCCCCGCCCCGTCTTTTACCCCAACCGGGGGGTCACAAGCCCAAAACCCTCCGAGGAGGAGTCGAGGGGAGGGACTGACGCTACTTAAAAAGGTGAAGTGAGGTGTGCGGAGGCGACAAACTGCACGCCGATACTGCCTCGTGTTAAAGCAGCCCGGTCTTGCTGTGCGAACACATATTTTTGCACAGTATTTCTACAACATTTTATATCTGACTTGCTACGCTATACTGGACTTAATACAATCACTTCAATCTATATTCCACAAAGACCTTTACAATATGCATTTATATTTCTGAAAGCACCATGCAATTGCTGATAATGGAATAAAATGTCTGAGACTGTGCAATAATAAGAATGTAAGGTAAATCGGTGTACCGTCACGTCGGCGCTCGGGGACGGTCCTTCCGTGGCCAGGCATGAAGAATGCTTCAGCGAATCGCGTTTCGGGCCCCACGAGCCACCGGGCATCCCCGAAGTTCAGACCCGGTCGGCGGCGTCGGCGGTGCGCATGCGCCGAACACAACCGATTCCGGGCTCCGGGAGCACGTGCAACGTGAACGGTGCCTAAAACCTTGTAATTACCTTGTAATTTTATTATTCGGAAGGAATGTCTTCCTCAGAGTAAAACGCACACTCCTTCCCGTCAGCTTCCAACAGATTAACTGACAGATGTTCAAAATGACTTTAAAACTACACAATTCTCCTGAATTTTTCGTTAAATTGATTCCCGTACTTACGTTCCCTTACATGTATTTTTAAAATGTACATCAATGCATATAATGAAACACTTCTGCCAACAATCACAGCACAATTTTTAATGATTCTTCTTGGAACTGTACATAGCGAGTAGACCAAAAGCATTTTTTCCCATAAATACTATTAAAAAGAAATTGAAGGACAACACATTTCTTGCGGGTTATCCGATAGGCTAAACTGAGGTTAAAATCTCTTAATCAAACAATTCAACTATTGTAAAATGCCAGAAGTTGTAAAATGGTTGGTTCATTCCGCCGAATGCTGAGTCTGCCCTGGGTCTCTCGGAATGCCTTGCGAGTGTACTAAGCGGGTAAGGGGAGCTGACGGGGCCACAGACCTCACCTGTAAAAGTGTCACCTTTATTGCAGGTGCAGAGCATGTGTGCATACTGAATGCATTCAGTTTGGATCAGGTACACTGCAAAGGATCCGTGGTATTACTGTACAGCTCAGCACTGGGAGCAGCCTGGCTAATGTTAGCGCTAGGCTACATTGGCCTTCTGTGAGTGTGTAGATGCCTTTGTTGGGGGAGGGGGTGGGGATTAGGAGTACTATATTTCAGCATCCAGGCCCATGGTCTTGTGTTGGATAACAAACCTGATTGTGATTACTGCAGGAGCAACCCCACCTCCCCAGAAGGAGCATTCCCTAGGATTTTAATCCCCCATTTCTGGGAAACAAACATACATATATAGAAAAGTTAAACAAAGGTAAAAAAAAAGTTTTAATCCCCTGCCAAGGCGTACATAAAAATCTACTGTGTTTCCCTCCGAGTAAGGAGGAGCCAATCAGAGAGCTGCGCCCGGTGCCGCCCGTTCAGCAGCACATGGCTGCCCTGTCTCCCCTCACCTGGCGGCCCGGATGGCACGCTGTGCCCACAGCATCCTCCATGTGTGTCCAGCTTTTAAAAACGAAGCCGCCAATGATGATCGTTTCTGCCTGCGGTTCCGACTGCATGCATGCCGTCGCGGAGGACCGCGCCTTTAATGCGTGATTCTAATGAAAAACAAGCTGCTGTCCTGGTCATCAGACTGCTCTGCATATATATATATATATACACACACACACCGACATACAAAGCTCTGGAAAAAATTATGAGACCACAGCAAAATTTTCAGTTTCACTCATTTCTCAGTTTATGAGTATGTGCCTCTGTAAAATACACATTTTTTTGCAAACTCCAACCTGGCTCTTCCCTGCTTCTCATTAATGAAGGGCTTCTTCCTTGCTTTATGGGTCTTCAGTCCTGCTTCTAGAAGCCTGATACAGACTGTCCTAGCAGTGCACTTCACACCACTTAATGTTTCCCATTGTTTTTGAAGGTCACTTGATGTCATCCTCCAATTTATGAGGCACTGCCGGATAAGTTGACGGTCATCTCTGGCAATAGAAAGTTGCTTCTGCCCTCTGGCTGGCTGTTTTTTGGTCATTGCCAGTGTCTCCTGCTTCACCTTGTTCTGCTG
This sequence comes from Paramormyrops kingsleyae, assembly GCF_048594095.1. Classification (NCBI taxonomy): domain Eukaryota; kingdom Metazoa; phylum Chordata; class Actinopteri; order Osteoglossiformes; family Mormyridae; genus Paramormyrops; species Paramormyrops kingsleyae. Next base: position 10,900,282 of record NC_132805.1, read on the forward strand.
TCTTAGAAAATCTGAGCCTGGAAGCAACCTGCTGCTCAGTCTAGTCTTCTGCCAGCAGAACCAGGATTAAACCAGGATTTAAAAATGCAGATTTTTAAAATATATAGTGGTCTCTTAATTTTTTCCTATGTGTGTGTGTAAGTAACATATTAACATATAAAAAATATGGCATGTGATGAAAATAAGGATAAAGCAGTTTAAGCTTGATATCTTCCTGTCAGTGTTCACTAGGTTACATTGGAAACTTACACTCACAGGTTGAAAATAATCACTGAAATAGCACACGATTACCACAGCACATGGTCTAAGAGGACACATTCTAACACACACACTCTGTGTCACTAAGGCAGATTCGAGTAACTTAAAAACGAGGTCAAAATAGCAAGTTTATCAGTAACCTCTGAACATCCACATGAGGCAACATGTTAATTGGTTATGTCACATGACCATTCTGGATGGCTAGGGTTTTTTGCATTATGAATACCATCAGTCAACTAGTAATTAATCTTAAATGCTAATCCATATGCCATATAGAGATGAGAGAAACATTTTCTGTATTTTTCAAACTGAAATTACACTCTCGAGTGTGCATTTAGGTTTGGATTAGCTTTTCATTTTAAATATTAATGGAGGCACGTAGAGACTGAATTACCAATAAAAACACATCAAAACAAATCTGTTTTTTAAAATCAAAGTGATACATGAAGTAGCCTGCGCCTGAGGTCACTGGAGGTCTACTCACGTTTGTCGGTCTGAAGTGACACATCTGAAGTCTAACCTCACAGGGCACGTCCTTCATCTGGACAGCCTCCTCCATAGCAATCACATAAGAGCGCTTCAGGGAGCCCCTCATGGCTCTGGGCTGCACACCAAGACATTCATGCTTATTTTCACCAATCACAGTACTTACAACCCCCTTTAAAACAATGGGATCGTTCCCTCTTACACTTACTTATCGGGTTTTAATATTACCGCTCGACCAAAGGAGCATCAGTACTGTTATTACCGGTCTAATACCAAGATTAAAAATAATAATAAACACACTCAGTCAGTGGAATGTTATCTTCAATTTGAAGTCAGATTGGTTTTTGTCCAGCGGAAGAAAAAGTTTTGGTATGAAAGTTTAAAAAGAATTAAATGTAATAAAGCCAAACTGGCCTCGCCCATTCCTCCCAGTCCAACCAGATTTGTTCTGATTACAGACAGTGGAAGCTGTACACTTTCCCAACCTGAGGCCATTGAACATTTAACGCTGTTGCCCTGGAAAGCTGCGTGATTCTTTCCTGCTGAAAGTTAAGCTCACATTGGCACAGGGTGCGTGATACAGCTCCGTGCTTTTTGGCGAGGCCCAGAACCGGGTGCGCGGACTTCCCAAGAACTCCACGTGATACTTCTGCATGCCGCCATCACCGCCGAGCTTCACGCATTCCCCCGATTCCGGGTCGGGGCTCAGAACGGCCGGCCACCTGACACACAGGAGAGCTGGCCATCAACCACTTGACAGTACTGATAACATAACAGGGATGCAGGCTAACCGCCATGGAGTGTAAGGAGAAAGCTCCACTTCTGTCTTAAACCTTCTTTCCTATGCAGTTGCTGTAAAACAATCTTTCATCTCAATTAATACATACCGTCATTTGATAACCCTCGCTAAAACAATGTCTGCCAAAGTTGTTTTCTTACAGCATTTGTAAACAGTCCCCTTTTGCACATTGCTTAATAAATGTAAACGTGAAAGGAAGGCAGATTTTTCTTCAGGCATCTGCGGGGACACTGTACCAGTGCCAGACCTTGGCGCTGAACTGCCGCTGTAACGGCATGCGTTGCAGCTACTGAAGAAATGCGTCAGAATGAACACGCTGGATGCAGTGTCGCACAGCTTCATTTACACCAAGGTAAGTAGCTACGCCACACTAGGGCAGCGGAGTTTGGATAAACAGCCACAGCAAAGCAACAACAGAACTTATACAAGGAGATAATTACATTTTAAAGAAGATTTATAAGCATTTTAAAGAAGCTTTTTGAAGTTATACCCTCATACCTCTAGCACGGATCTTCTAAACTGAACCCAGGATTCAACATTCAGTCCATTCATATGGATTAACGTCTGTTTATTTACATGAAAGTAGCCCAGCCTTTTGTTCATGATTGGAGAATCATGGGAATTCCTGTATGTATTAACACCATTGCTATGCTGGCTGACCGTTGTTTCCATGTGCCTTTAAAGCTTTAAAAGACAGTTACATGTAAAAACCTTGTGATAACAGGGTCATGAAATATCACTGCCTGCAGGTGGTAAATTTATCTATGTAATATGCTATCAATGACCTTACTATAAAAAAATCTGTAAGCGGTAATGAGCCAGAGGGTTTATAGATTAAATGATCCCTGTTAGATAAGCGTATTTCAGGTACGCTTCATTAACTTCAGGATAGAGGGGCTCCTGAGCACTGATCCAGGATCAGCTTCATGCCTTCTTATTGTAACAGCTGGTATTATGAGCAAAACTATAAAAGGTCTCACTCTCATTCTTCAAAGAGCCCAGTTTTTAAGAGCCTAAGTTATACATTTCCTCTATGCTTTTATTAAGTCCTTGCACCATGTTTAAAGGATATGCTGTCACCAGTGCTTCTGTTGACACGACTGTGCTTTTTAAAGAGCTTCCCGACCTTGGCCTCTCGCTAAGGCTGTCTTACCATGGCCACCTGCCTGCTTTCACCATCAGCAAGGTCCCGACGGGAAGCTGGCAGCGCCTCCCCCTCAGCTCCTGGGAGACGGAGCGGTGACAGAACGGCTCCGGGTTGGTTCGACCGCTCCACAGCTGATCCGGATCGAATGTGCAGCCATCTCTCACAGACTGCTGCCTCCTTTTGAGGCCTGCCTCAGAGTCATGCTTCACCAAGGCCCTGTCCACGTAAAATGGAACCTCCTCCTGCTGCTCGCTCTGACTCTGGGACTCCATTCCCTCTGGGCGAAAGGAGGCTGCCACTAGCTGGCCTAAGACATGCAGAATTTATCAGCGAATATTTACTCTCTTTAATAGGTATTATCCATGGCACGACAACACGGTCAGGTGACCCAGTTAACGGATGAGAAATTCTTATTTCTGAACATGAAGAAAAGTATCTACTACCAATTTGTATAATGATGACCTGTTTCAACAGCTATTAACCAGGCAATACACTGCCTTTGTTTTTGCTTAATTTTCATAGCATTTTCGAAGGACTGTTTTAGGCTCCTTTATGCCCATAAATATTAAAAGTGAATTAAGCTTTTTTTTTTTTTGCTTATAAAGTACATTACCTCAGTACCTATAATAATTATTGTATTCTTTTACCTGAAATCCATCCATCTTCTGTACCTGGTTATCCAGTACAGGACACATACACTTACACAATATGGGCACTTCAGATACACAAATTCACATACTTTTGGTATGCGAGAGGAAACCCACAGAAATTGTACGAGGGGTGGGAATCAAACCCATAATGCTGGTTGTGAGCTGGCACTGTACTACTCACAGAGCCACCAGGTTATGTACATCCATCCATCTTCTCACCATTTAAACCAGGCAGCATCATATGGGGGGCTGGAGCTTTACTTTGGAAGGATTCCATTCCCTCACAGGGCACATACACACACAGATGTCAGTTAACCTACTATGTGTTCCTCAATCCCGTTCTCAGGGACTCATAGTCGGTCCATGTTGCTCCCTCCGAGCTCCCTGCCAGACAGTCCGCATTTTTGCACCAGGCTGGGAGGGAGCAAAAACGTGGACTGACTGTGGGTCCGCATGGACCAGATTGGAAAACATGGGCCTACTATATGTCATTGGCATTGTGTATGCGGGTTTTCGCAGCAACTCCCTAATTAGGTCACTAATTAGAGGACTCATTGGCTGAAGAGTCCTCACACCTGGGTTTGAACAGCTGACCTACAGGTTATCCCAAAAACCTGCATACACGCCGGCCCTTTGCGGATAAGATTGGCCACCCCTGAGCTAGAGGAAACCCACCAGGCAAGGGGAAAACAAGCATGCTCCACACAAACGCAGACAGCAGCGCTACTCACTGCCACCATGACACCAATATATGTACATGTAGAGCCAAAATAATACAGTGGCAATACAAAATATTTACACTGAGTTTTGGCAAGTAGCAAATGAACATCACACTGAAACCACATAATGTATCAACAATGGTAAGACGAGTTTCAGTGGTTTCAGCCTCCAAAGAGAGAAACATAGAGACCTTTAGTTATATGTATAACACAGTGTAAACATTAATATTGTTCTTTTGATATTTTTTGCAACTAACTATATTAACTCTAACCAAAGAACGTGCTATTTTGAAGTGATAACCTGGAGTAACATTTACAAGTTATTTTAGTTATTTAATTTTAAAAGACGTGAAAATTATATAGTAGGAAAGATCATGTAACTAAATACATTATATTTCATTACAGTCTCAGGTTTTTGCGTTAAACATTCACGAGAAGAAAAATTAGACAGCTGCCCAGAGTCATTTCTGAAATAATGCCTTTTAAGCTAAGATCATTAATCATGCCACGGCGTTATTACCGAATGGCACGGTGTCTTAAAGCGTAACACTTTTGCCTCACGACTCTGTTAAGTTTAAACGTTCACCCTGTCGCGCGGGTTTTCTTATTCGGTTTCTTCACCCAGTCCAAAGACTTGCTGCGAGGTTAATCAGTGTCTCAAACAGTGTGACTGTGTGGTTGCGTGTACAGTATGTGCCAGGCGACAGACTGGCATCCCATATAGGGTGTACCTCAGCCTTGTGCCACAACTGCCGCGGAAAGGCTCGGGGCTAGCACGCGATCATGACTAGGACATGCGGTTACAAGGTGAATGACACAAAGAAATACATATGTTAAAAATAAATACTGAGTACCTAAAGCCGCTGGGTGATTTGACTCACTATCGGTTTAGTCGTATCACGTGACTATTACGTCACTTCCGCATGTTAGTCCCGGCCGGATGAGCCGTTTCCGGTCCCGTGCCTCATCTTCAGTGTTTTTTAGACCGATGGTGGTCGGAAGCGATCGAGTCGAGGGGGGATCGCATTTTTATAGTCTTATTATGAAAACGTGACCTGTCCCGATGTTATTTCCCTATTTCTAATAACTTCCTTTTTTAGAAAAGTTGTATTTTCAGCGACTGGTAAGTGGCTAGCTGGCTGAGTAACCAAAAGTGTCAAAGTTGACAAACTAGACAGCCAGGAAGTCAAACGGAATCATTTATACAGATTCAAATGGTTGGATCTGTTGTTATGTATGAGATATACAGCCGATTTTGTTGCATTTCTCAAATAAGGATATGCCGTGTCATTCCACGGTCAGTCCGTGATCATTCCTATTTTAGTTGTCATCTGAAGTTCTTTGATGGGCATACTGGCGGACCAGCTATTTTCTGTCTTTTTTTGTTTGGGGTTATTCTGCCAGCTGATTTCACATCACGTTATTAAGGCTGTCGTTTGGTGTGGGTGGGTGTGTGTGTGTGTGTGTGTGTGCGCGCGCTATATATATATATATAATAATAATAATAATAATGGTGTTTCTTTGTTTGCGTCTACTCCAGTACCCGGTTTGTGCACTTTACCTTTCGTTTTCGTCTTAGAGTTGACCGGCTAGCTAGCAACTTCCAGGTCAGGAAAGGGCTCAGAGAGCACCGTGTCATGCATGGCTAGTGGGTCATTGTCACAGGATGACTTGAAAAGGTACCTGTGTGATCCCTTTGCATGCATCGTGACTCCTGGTCTTTGGAGTGAAATGCTGCTGGTTGTGGTGGAGCTACTATATAGCTCAAACTCCGGTAAAGCGCTGTACATCTATATAATGTATATCACACACCAGCCAGCTGATCGCACGGCTGGAAAGGGTTGTAAAGCCACAAAACATGCGCTGTTACGCCCTTGAGTGCAGTAAATGTGCTGCATATGGATCAAGCAAACTGTCAGTGTGAAAGGATATCGGATCTGGCACGCTGACACTGCTGATCGTGCTGGAGGACCCATCTAAAGGTTCAAAGTTCCAGTTTATACCATTTATCGTCTAAACCCATGTATGCCTTAAGGGTTTTGATTAAGCGTATCTAGCAATACAATACTTTTAATAAGTATTCGTTGTGCTTTTTGTTTATAGAACCTACCACGTTTATAGACAGGGAAAATGAACTGTTAGTGTCTCTCAAATGTTGTTATAGTTTATTTCTAAATGGTTGCCATAGGCTACTGTTTAAAGTATATTTTAAAATGTATTGAAATATCAAGGCTTTTGTTTGCAGCCAACCTTTCTGAGAGAAGAAGGGCCACTATTCGCAGATAATTTGGAATTATTGCTGAATAATTCATGTAAATTGAATTGAATATATATGTATATATGGTATTTGGTTTTATGGGTGACAATGTTGAAATGCCAATCAGCTGAGACAATAGCCAAACAAAATTATGTAATTTAAATGAATGGTAATTTTGTCTTCTGCAGGTGGGGCACTGGTGACTGGAATGAAACTCTCAGGAGCTTTGATGTGCCTCTTTCAGTTCAGTTCTTAGTGCCATTGATTTGAAAGCCAGTTAAGCTACAGGGAAAAGTAAAGGATGTTTTTCCCATAATAGAGCTAATGGGTATTTCCTCCCTGGTAATGTCTTAACTACTTTGAAAACAAAGATGTAACTTAATGAAGTGTTTACTGGAACTTACGGTACTTTGGTATAATGGCACCTATTGTATTCTACATAGTGTGATTTTTCCACTGAACTTTACTTTAAGCAAGAAATTAACAGTTTAAAAACAGTCTGTCAGATGTCCAGAAATATGTAACACAAAACAAGATCCAGGGACTTTGCTTGACTTTCATCGCCTGTTTGATGGTGAAAAATACAGTCCTTACTGTAGCCCACAAGGAAGGTGAAAGTCAGTGCTATTGTAAGGTAAAGGTGCATTGAAATTAATTCCAGAGCTAGTTTAGGTGCCAGCTGTCAGGCAGATATTACAAATCACACACTGATGGAATTCTAAAACTGTAATGGAAGATGAATGACAGATGAGTCTGACTATTATTCCTGATGATGATTGGTCGAATGCTTTCGCAGGGTAGGGCGTGCCCTTATTGTAGTGCTTTTTTATTGGGGGAGAAGTTCTTTGGCTGTGGGGGGGCAAAATGAAAAGCCATGCCAGTGCATGCTGGGAAATGGCTCTACCCCAGAAGCCCATCGATCCGACAGGCTTCAAGGACTTTCCTGGAAGGTCTGGTCATGCCTCCACGTGGTGGTGATGGAGGATTTGCGGGATGGAAAACAGCTTCTCGTGAAAAGTTTGGGGTGGGGTGGGGAGGGTCACAGAGATCCCCATGAAACTTATGGAGTGCTGTGCAGTCAGCCTGTGCATTTCCTGGGGGGTGGTTTATTTTGTCAAGTGCATCGGTTTGCAAATAGGTACTGCTGCATTCCCAGAGGCTCTCTATAAACGATATTAATTCCATGCAGGAGGACGGGAGCCATTGGCCAGAGAATCTAGGCCCTTCCCAAATTCACTCTGGCCTTTCAGTTGCCCCAGTGTCACCAAAGTGGAATATAGACCTTGCGTCTCTCCCAAACTGCCGTCTGCGCAGTTTTAGACAGCCGAGCAGTTTTTCTGTTGCCCATCTGATGTCGCAGTGCGCAGCCACGTCTGCGAGGTGCAGCATGTCTGCGGGGCTTGTCTCTCACCCCCCCCAAGGCTGAGTCAGAGTTGCCCATCAGCTGTATTAATCCTGAAAAAAATAACTCGCATTTTGATCTAACATCTCACAAGTTTTCCAAAGAGTTATGCAGTTTGGAACTTATACCAGTACCAGTAGACTACTCTGAGTGCGTCAGGGTCTCATTTCTTAGCCCTGAGGTCTAATACCTGCTGTTCTGGGCTTTGATCCTCCTCCCTGTGTGCGTGTATATGTGTGCATGTGTGTGTGCATTTTCTTCCCTTGTATTGCCGACTGTGTGTCTTGCATCCAGGGTATTCCACATGCGCTACACTTCCTGGCATTGAGCTCTGGTTCTCCGTGACTCTGTACTGGATGTGTGTTTATGAGCAAATTCAGGAAAATAACCAAGAAATATGGTTTCCTGGTTGCATGGTCGACCTTTGACCTTTGACTTTTGACCTTCGTCCCCCAGGGCTGGCCATGGATCCGGCAACCATGGAAGACGATATCTGCATCCTGAAGCACGAGACGGCATGCCCGCCAATAGAGAGCCCAGTGTCGGGGTGCCCCGGGGACGAGTCACTGGCCTCGCACTTCGCCCTGGTCACCGCCTACGAGGACATCAAGACCCGGCTGAGGGACGCGGAACAGGAGAACGCGTTACTGCGGAGGCGCGTCAGACAGCTGGAGGACAAGGTGCTGAGCGCCCACATCTGCAGGAATGTTCCGGGGCTAGCCTTCACTGCTCGCATGTCCTGTCCATCATGCTTGGTGACATGTTTCTCTGCTTTTATGAAAGCATTGCTGTACAGTGTTCATAAGAATTCACCAAGGCCTGTCATTGGTAACCAATTATTTAAAATTGACAACAATTCCAGTTTGCTTTGAATTATCTTTGCTGCCCCGTGTACTCAGTGTAAATGTTTCTACAAACTGGCTCTTCCCTGTGTTGTGATGCTCTCTTATTTCTCTTTAGAAATATGTGATGCTGCCAGGAATTTAAGCTCAAAATACATATTACAAATCATGCCTTAATGATAATGAAGTATGTACCCTCTTGTAACGAGACACAAATGAACATTACACAGTCTGAACTGTTCCCATATTTAATGTCACTGCTGTCGAGGCTCCATTTTCCGAGGAGTTTCCAGCTCGGAGCAACACGGGTTTTGTTCAGCTCACAAAACATCCAGTTTCATCTGTGTTATGGACGTTTCCTATCAGTAACCTCTCTGAGAGCTCGGAAGTGCCATTTTCATGTTTTCTTTGCTGATTTTTGGCATCCACATCAAATTAAAACGCATATTTAAAATAAATTTACCTTTTACTTTGACGACATCTGACAGTCTTCACACAAGGCACGCTACAGATCCTCCCGATTCTAATTTTCACTTAATTCTTTTGTTTTACACTCAAGTTGGTGCTTTTCCTTTTTTTTCCTGTATTTAAAAACAATCTGGTGACAAAACAGAAATTGAAATTGCAACAAAACAGTCTTTGAGTTATATAAGCACTACGTCCGGATCAGGACTGAAGAAGTCGACCATTAAATCTGCAACCCATAAAACTGAGGGTGTGCTGCATATGGATTCCTTGTTTTAAAAGCTTTGAAAGCTCTTTAATAGGCTGCAGTTTTTTATGACGTTTGCGCCTCTGACTCTTACTGAGAAAACGTCACCCCCATGTGTCCTACTTTGTTACTGCACAGCTGTACAAACCAGAGGAGGCCGCTACAGATGGTCAGCGGTACGTCAACAAGGCCTACAGCGCATATCGGGGCATCTACATCCAGAAGAAGGACCTGCAGATGGAGCTCAACAAGCTGGTATGATGTTACCGGGGGGGGGGGGGGGGGTATGGCTTGGAATATACGGCTTGCGGGGTCTCGCTTAGTGGCACGGCAGCATTACACTTCTGGGGACTCTTTGAATATTTTTGGGGCATTTTGCTAGTTCATGCAGTCGCATGGTGTCATCCACAAGCAAAATGGCTATTTATATTGCTGCCAGTCTTGGAAGGCAGGCCTGTTGCGTTTCCATCCATGCAGCTCTCGTTTGTTTGTCACGGGTAGGTCTCGGGCGGGCAGTACACGCACAGCGGAGGCAGCATTCAAACCCCCGACCCTGGAGCTATCAGTCACCAGTGCTGGCCGCTTAGCCGCCATGCACCCTCCTCCTCACTATCCCTAATTTTCAAATTTCCATTCGGCGATTTGTGCTTGTGATACACTAATTTCAACCCTTAACTGAAGGGGGTCCTATAGACCCCTATTATTCAAATCACGGTCCTCGAGGTCCGATCCCTGCTGGTTTTCCAGCCTTCCTTTACCCGTGAGCCAGGTGTGAAGCCTCTGACCAATCAGAATCAGTAATTATTAAAGTAACTGCCTGGGAGAACTGAAAACAAGGCCTGGATTTGGAATCGAGGTCCAGATTTGAAGATTCTGCCATAGATCTTCTGCCCATAGCCTTTGAAGGGAGGGGGCAGGAGACCCTGACACAAAGACCAGACCCGGCTGTGCGTCGAGGCTTAAAAAGCGGGGCGCCCCCTCCCCCAGCCATTTCTGAGCAGAGCGTCTTCGTCGTGCTCCAGTGCGTGTCTCTGTCTTCAGCAGGACGCCGGCCTCCTCAGCTTTTATGTCCTCCCCAGTCTGAATGCGTGTCCTCTCTGAGCCATTCCCCCCTATGTCTTGGTTGGAGGGAGATGCTGAAACTAACATGTAAGCCCCCCCCCCCCACACACACACTTCAGAAACAGGAGAAGAGTGAGTCAGAGAGGCTCCTGACGGATCAACTGCAGGCCCGGGAGCTGGAGCTGCTGCAGCTCAGGACGGAGATGGAGACCAGTCAAGGTGCGACCTGTGTGTGTGTATGTGAGTTTATGTATGTGCTGACCACCAGACTAATGGCAGTGTATTTGCCCGGTCTCCTTCAGTGATGCGGAGTCTGAGTGCTTCCCACATGGGCACGGTGAACAGCGAGCTGCAGATCCAGACCCTGCAGCAGGAACTGGAGAGGCTGAGACTGCAGTGTCAGAACCTCCAGGAGAAATGCCAGGTGGGACCTCTGCCTGTCTCTCTCTCTGTCTCTGTCACTCTGTCTCTGTCACTCTGTCTGTGTCACTCTGTCTGTGTCACTCTGTCTGTGTCACTCTGTCTCTGTCACTCTGTCTCTGTCACTCTGTCTCTGTCTATGTCTGTGTCTATATCACTCTGTCTGTGTCTATGTCACTCTGTCTGTGTCTGTCTGTCTGTGTCTCTGTATCTTTGTGAGTCTGTGTGTGTGCGCATGTGTGTGCGTGAATGTATGTCCGCAATGTGGTAAAACCTGTTATTTTTCAGGTCCCCACAAAATGAACCAAATGCCAAAAGTCTGTTATTGTTTTTGGTTACTTATGGTTAAAGTTATGGCTGGGTAAGGATGAAGATTGTCATTGTTAGGATTAAGGTTTTTCTCATAGAAATAAATGGATTACAGTGTTTCCTCTAGGATTTTTTTCCTCCCAAAGGGGTTTTGTTGTACCTGGGTAGTGTGCATACTTGGTTCATTTGAGAACAAGTAATATTAGGTAATTCTCTCACATCACAAATATTTGATCACCCAACCAGTAAACACTGCAGATGCTACCTCTGCCATTGCATACTGCAAAAGCAGAAAACATTTCTCTCCCTCCGTAGCTAAAGTAACATTACCTGACCATCTTCCTCATGTTAGGCATCTTTCTCTTCTTGGGGAAGAAGAACAAACTCATCTGAAAATGCAGTCAGGAATATTTTATTACGTAGCTTGTATAAACATCGTTGGCAATTATTTTACTGACGTTTATTGAAGTAATGTTACGGGTATTCTGATTCACCGAGTTCGCTAATGTTAACGTTAGGTTAGCTAGACCATAATTTCATGATACATTAAGAATAATAATTAGTTGGCCATGAACATAAATAGAGAATTACGTCACATTGCGAATGTTCTTTTAAACCGTAAAATCTATCTAACTTAACGTTGGCCAGTTAAATCGACCTTTCTTTTACTTCTCTCCTGTCAGCCTTTTTCTCTCATTTCTCTCCTCCTGTCGGGTGCATGGATCATAGATATCTGACTGAATACATGCATATGTGTCGTCACGTGTCTCCACTCCCTGTATCTTTCATTTCAGATTGATGCCTTTTGCAGACTCGTGTAATTGCAATTTCATGTCATTTCATAAAATTCTGAAGCAGCAGCGGCAATAAATGAATATAGCAGAAACACTGGAATATATATGTGTGTGTGTGTGTGTGTGTGTGTGTGTATGTGTGTGTGTGTGTGCTCGCGCGCGCGCATGCATGTACACTCAAGTTGAGGTGCAGGAGAAGTGTATACATTGCACTGTTAGGACCTGTTATTTTGACATTGTGGGGACCATTTTTGAGGTCCCCACAAAGATATGTGAATGCAGTCAGAAAACTTAAAATGCTAGATGTCTTGTATTTTGTTTGGTTACTTATGGTTAAGGTTAGGGCTGGGTAGAGGTTAAGGTTGTTATTGTTAGGGTTAGGGTTATGCCCATAGAAGCGAATGGAGAATGCATACAAAAATATAGATACCTAATCTGTGTGTGTGCACATGTGTGAGACCCTTACAGTCTGCCTGCCTTTATCATCCTTGTTCTTCTTCATTGCTGTTCAGGAGCTTCCTGAAATGCCAAGCAGGGGTGCCAAGCAGAACCAGGAAGTGGAGTCTCCAACTGGGTATGTCCTGAGCCCTGTCTGTCTGCGCTGGGTATGTCCTGAGCCCTGTCTGTCTGCGCTGGGTATGTCCTGAGCCCTGTCTGTCTGCTTTGGGTATGTCCTGAGCCCTGTCTGACTGCGCTGGGTATGTCCTGAGCCCTGTCTGTCTGCGCTGGGTATGTCCTGAGCCCTGTCTGTCTGCGCTGGGTATGTCCTGAGCCATGTCTGTCTGCGCTGGGTATGTCCTGAGCCCTGTCTTTCTGCGCTGGGTATGTCCTGAACCCTGTCTGTCTGCGCTGGGTATGTCCTGAGCTTTGTCTTTCTGCGCTGGGTATGTCCTGAGCCCTGTCTGTCTGCGCTGGGTATGTCCTGAGCCCTTTCTGTCTGCTCTGGGTATGTCCTGAGCCCTTTCTGTCTGCGCTGGGTATGTCCTGAGCCCTGTCTGTCTGCGCTGGGTATGTCCTGAGCCCTGTGTGTTTTTGAATTTTTATATGTCTTGAGGCATGTCTGTGTACACTGGGTGGGTCCTGAGCCCTGTCTTTCTGCGCTGGGTGTGTCCTGAGCCCTGTCTTTCTGCGCTGGGTGTGTCCTGAGCCCTGTCTGTCTGCGCTGGGTATGTCCTGAGCCCTTTCTGTCTGCTCTGGGTATGTCCTGAGCCCTTTCTGTCTGCGCTGGGTATGTCCTGAGCCCTGTCTGTCTGCGCTGGGTATGTCCTGAGCCCTGTGTGTTTTTGAATTTTTATATGTCTTGAGGCATGTCTGTGTACACTGGGTGTGTCCTGAGCCCTGTCTTTCTGCGCTGGGTGTGTCCTGAGCCCTGTCTTTCTGCGCTGGGTGTGTCCTGAGCCCTGTCTTTCTGCGCTGGGTGTGTCCTGAGCCCTGTCTTTCTGCGCTGGGTGTGTCCTGAACCCTGTCTGTCTGCGCTGGGTGTGTCCTGAGCCCTGTCTGTCTGCGCTGGGTATGTCCTGAGCCCTGTCTGTCTGCGCTGGGTATGTCCTGAACCCTGTCTGTCTGCGCTGGGTATGTCCTGAGCCCTGTCTGTCTGCGCTGGGTATGTCCTGAGCCCTGTCTGTCTGCGCTGGGTATGTCCTGAGCCCTGTCTGTCTGCGCTGGGTATGTCCTGAGCCCTGTCTGACTGCGCTGGGTATGTCCTGAGCCCTGTCTGACTGCGCTGGGTATGTCCTGTGCTCTGTCTTTCTGCGCTGGGTATGTCCTGAGCCCTGTCTGACTGCACTGGGTTGGCTATATACCAACCAAGGGGAAACCGCAAACATAAGATGCAGATCTAGTGAGTCTGGGCCACACTGCAGGGAATGAGATACCAATAGCATCCAGTCTTGCCAACTTTAATTATGCATTAAACTTGTAAAAATACTAACATTCCAAATATTGAAATTGATCTTCAGTTACATAGACCTGTGTGTATATAGGAATTTATTTGCATGGATTAATGAGTTACAGGCTATTTATTGGTCAGAATCAGCAAAACTTCCTAGCCGCACGTTTGATCACAGCGTTTCGTAACCTTACAAGCATCTTAACGGTCCTTGGTGGTCCAGAACCAGCACTTTGTAAAGACTTTTTTTCTAGTCCCTTCCATGGCCTTTTCTGGGCCGCTGTAAGCCTGGGCCCTCTCTCCTATGAAACGTGTCCCATACCAACGTGCAAACGGATCACTCTGTGAATTTTATCACACCAACACTCCAATTATCCTCCTGTCAGAGGCTTTTCACTTGATAATGCACACCCAATTAACACCTCTCCCAAGGCCTAATAGTGGGGATAATTGTCCTGCTTCCCCCATCGAGTGCATGTGCTGAAGGCGAGAGGAAAATCATGTTTGGCATGTAATGATGCCTGCTGGCCACTAGGGGCCAGTCAATTACTTCTCTTTCATTGGCCTTCTCTAGCAATGATGGATCTTCTGTGTCTGTGGGTATTAACTGATGCGTAACACAATATTGTAACTTTATCTTACACCTTTTTGTCTAAGTCTTGTATGGGAACTGAGGGTCATTCATTTCAATATGAGCAGTTAGATGCAAATTTGTAACCTTTTGACCTGAAGCTTGTCTCTGATTCAGTGGACACATAGTTTCACTAATTTCAAGCACTCTGCATGTTAGCTGTTACTTCTGCCACAAGGGGGCACCAAGACATTAACGAAATGAGATTTGTAAAACCACATCCTTCAGCCATGATACATGTGAACCATCTGACATCAGCAGCTCGATTTGGGTGAGCGAAAGAGTTTCTAATTTCGTTAAAAGCATCTTTGAATTCCAGGTGATTTTTGTTATCGTTCCTGAACAGCCACTCCCTCCATGATTTCTAAATCATTGAAGGTGGAAATGGACTGCACCAGTCTTGGGTCTTCTGTAATACGAAAGCGATTCTGGGAGATGCTGCTGGTGGTTACTATCTGCAGAAACACCCCCCTCCCCCCCACGCCCATCAGCCCTTGGGCCACCCCGCCTGTTTTCCTTTGAATTTGCCCTTTACTGTTCGGAAGTCTCCTTCCAGTCAGTGCTAAGTAAGGGTGTAACATGCTTGGTTGTTGTTGCGCGTGCACTTTGCAGGAACTTGCACCAAGGCCTGAGTAACTGTGACTTTCAGAAGCTCCTGAGGGGGGGGGGGGCTTCCCCTGGATTTTTCGTCGTGTCATACACACATGCAGGGGATGGTTTCAGGTAAAGGAATCGCGCTGCTCTCCTAAGAAAAAAGCAGTGTGTGGCTCAAGATAGCTATTCTTGTTGCTGTGGTACCCCTGTTCTTCCAATAGAAGGCGCTGTTTCCCACACTGGACTGTCACACATAAAGCGGTTCATCTGAATACCACTTGCTCCTTTACTAATACATTTGTACATATTTTGCACAGGACGGCCGGTGGTCGCAGGTTTTAATTTGTCCATGGTTTTGTTCGTGCGCATGATTATTGGTGTGGGTCCCCTTTCTGCCTTTGGGAGAGACCAAAGTAATCCTGCGAATACACAGGTTCTCTGGCATCCTGTCCGTACTGCGCACAGCTGTGTCAAAGGCCCCAGTTTATTGTACAACCCTCATTAGCGAAGATGCCCCTTTAAGACCCTATAGCCCTCCTTCATGAGTGGTGGCCCTGGAATTCCGAAACCATAAAATGTGCCAAAACTGACCGGCGTCGTGTTCCTGTGCCATGTGTGGAGTTTACAGCTACAGCGTGATTAGCTTCACAACAAACTTTTACTGCGTGGAGTTCATCCTTCCACACGGGTCGCTTACGCCTCATGAGCTCAGTGGGATAACAGGGCCTCGGAGGCAGAGAAGTGAGGTTCTGAAATGACTGATGTATTAGTGCCTCGTTCAGTTACTCATCCTCTGTTGGGTAGCGGCTAAAGAGCCGTAGCGAAGCAGCAGTCCTGTCTTCGGTGAATGAGGCGGTGATGTTACGTGAGTTGAAGGCAGCAACCTGCCCTCAGCTGGTCTCTGTCAGTCACCCCGCTGGTCTCTGTCCGTCACCTCGCTTGCCCAAGCCTCCTACCCTAAGGTCTTCGCCGGATCCCTAGGGCTTAAGCATGCACGAGGGTTTTGTCGGTTCTCTTGTTTGTCCGTCGGCCCGTTTGTTCATGAGGAGGCGCCGGCCTGCTGCTGTCGTGGTGACGCTCCCTCAGCTCTGCCTTGAGGATTCGCTGCCTCAAATTTGAAGGAGCGGCTGCTTCAGACCGTGATGAGCCTTTGGCGCCAGTGCAGCTCCCGCCTCAAGCGCTAGGATGTTACTAATTACCCGTCCACACAGAGATTGACACCATACCCGCGGTGTTAAAATCCAGATCCGCCCGAGATATTTTAAGAACATTCACTTAATTCACTTAAATTGTTTGACTACTGATGTCTTTCTGTCCGTCTAACACTTCTGGCCCATGGATTAGAATTCGAAGGAATCGTTCGGCAGGTCACGGCAAGTGCCGCAGCCCTTCCGAGTCGTCGTGGCAGTTGTGTGCCTTGACAACACCGGTTTTCACAATGCTCCGAAGGCCTCTGCCGCTAGTCGGCTAATCATGTATAGCCACTGATTGCCCAGTGGTGTACCAGCATTTCCCAGCATTTCCCAGGAACCTTGATTCATTGACTATGGCAATATAACCCTATAGGCAGCCGCCGATCATCCAAGGGCATCCCGCCATTTCCCAGGAACCTCACCTCATTAGCTTCTTGTGATGCGGAAGCATAATCTGTCTCCACTCCTCTATACTTCTGCTTCTTCATTCCTCAAGGAAGAATCTGTTCTGTTTGTGTCTCAACACAAGGTCTAGTTGACTTAATTTCATAGCTGAATTACCTTTTCCGCATTACTGTCACAGGGTTAATGCAACATCGTTCTATTCTTCTTTTCTAAACTTAGTGGGAATGATTATCATGGTATGGAACATGGCTGGATTGATGGGTCTCTTTTTTTTGTTTTTTACACATTTGCGTCTTTGTGTGGGGGCTTGATGGTTAAGAGCAGGTTGCGTATCCTGGTTTCTCCTGGCAGGGGTGGCACGCTGCTGCAGACGTACGCTGATCTGCGCGGCGCAATGTCCCGCCTGCGCGTGGAGACCAGAGCACAGTCCGAGGCGCTGAGGAGGCTGAAGGACTCCAGCCGGCGAGGTGAGATGTCACTGGCCAGGTGCATTGTGGGAAGGCGTCCACCTCACCATCCATCTTCCTGCTGTTGCCCTCACCCCCCCCACCCCGGAATGTCTTTGTATCTGTACACCCGGTCAGGCTTGGAACGTCTCGTCTTTTAGGTTGACCAGTCTTAGCACCCCCATTCACCCACACGCATGTACAGAAATATAATCATGCACGCACGTGTGTGCACACAAACATAATCAAGCGCACACGCATGTACACATGTATACACTAACAATTGCACACCTGCATGTATGCAGTCTCCCATGTGTGCTATAATCACATACACGCGTGTATACAAAGTCATGCTCACACAAGTGCGCGCATAATCACGCGCACACACGTGTACATATACATAATCACATACACACATGCATGTAAACCTACATAATCACACACATGCGTGTACACAAACATAATCACGCATAGAAGCACACGTAAATCAGCATCTTTGACGTCCACTAAGTGGTCTGCGACCTTGACAGTTCTGACAGTGGCTCCCATATTTCAGTCCTTTAAATGTGTATTTTTTTTGCCTTTTTCCCCTCTGTCTTTATGTGACTTGTGGCTTCAGTTTGGTGGTGAATTAAGTTTTTATTATCGTTTTTTGTTGTCGTTTTTTGTGCCCTGCAGTTCCCCTTCGCTGAGGAAGCGCTGTCGAGTTCCCCTTTCTCTCTGATCACCACAAAACCTCCTTCCTCTTTCCCCCCCCCGCCCCTGGTCACCCAATCGGACCCCCCCCCACCCCCCCCTTAAAGTTGGGCAGCGGCCGTGCGCATGAAACGGCCCCTGTTACAAAACGGCTGTTAAACAGTAAAGGTGTGAAGGGGGGTCTAAAGTAGAGACAGTAATTAGGGGTGCTGGCGCGTGTCCGACTGGCCCTTTTGCAGTGTTTATAGACCACCTCAGCAGTGCTGGTGGCCACGGTAAAGTCTCTCTTATTTTTCTTGATTTATATATTTTCTTATTTATTTTTAGTGGCGGGAGAGATGATTAGAACATTCCGGATAATGATTTTTTTTTTTCCTCCCTGCCATCGCCTCTCCTCCCGGGGGGAGACTGTGTTTTCATTCCCTCGGCGCAGCCGTCAAACGGAGGTGCAAATTAAAACAACGGGAAAAAAAAGAGAGGCAAATATCACGCACATGCAAATTTAAATAAATCATACGAGCCGCATCAGCCCCCGGCTTCTCCTGACCCCGAGATCCGCAGACGCCGGGATCCGTGGCTCCGTCGTGCCCGGTCCTATCTGCACATTGATTTGCATTAAGGCGGCGGTCCTCAGCCCCCCCCAAAGTCACGGGAGATGGGGGCAGCCTGTCGAACCCGGCGCACTCTCACGTTCAGTGTTGGTGTGAAATAGTGATGATGGGGGGGGCAGAATGGAGAAAATGGTTAATCACCCAGATCGAGATACTTCCCCATTTAGCTGCTGAGTTAATGCGGTCACATTAACTGCGGATGCATCAATGTGCATTTGAATACATTCTGTTCAAACTGTACGTTTCTGCATTTATGGATTAGCTGCTGCATATTTCATTTCTCCCTAGTTAGTATTTCAGGATTACATTTTTTCTGGCCACCTGCCATTTGCCAGCATCATTAACATTTTTAGGTAATAGATGTAATCACCGCCGACCGAGGCTAATGTCACAAGGCGATCAGGTGACGGGTTCTCACTCGGGCAATTTCAGGACTGAATCCCACACAGATTCCGGCTGTCGCTGACCTTTCAGGCATGCGATTGGCTAACCCCACCCCCCCTCCCCCCACGCCAGCGAGCCGCACGTCACCTTCGGGGGGACGGGCCACGGAAGTAACATAGGTGGCCACTTCAGCGCTCCTCCGAAGGAGGCCAATTAAATTCCCATGCTTTTGGGACGCTTCCATCTGTGTGCAGCGCTTTCCTACGCTGCCACCTAAGGCTGCCTCGCCTCTCAGCCTGGCTCTGCCGCCTCTCCAACACCAACAGCGGCAGCGGTTACAAACAGGAAGGTTATCGAATGATTTCAGACCATTTAATTGCTAATACACAAAAATAACATTTTTCAGTTTAGCAGTATAAACGCCAAAAAATGGGGGTTGGTAATTCTTACAGCTATGTGTCGTTTTCGAGTCTTGTGGATATGCCACAGAAACACACACACGCACAGATTAAGAATCTATATCTTTATGGGGACTCTCCATTGATTTCTATGTGCAAAACCCTAATCCCAACAATGACAACCTTAAGCCCTACCCAGTCCCAACCTTAACCGTAAGTAACCAACCAAAATACAAGACTTTTGGCATTTTTATTATTTTTTATTTTTAAAAAACGGAGGTTATCCTTGTGTGGACCAAAACTGTTCCCACCATGTAAAAAGTTACAGGTTTTTATCACATTGAGGACAAATAAGGTCCCCACAATGTAATAATTACAAAAACACAAATAGAGACACACTAAACTAAGTGCTTGATCCTTTTCAGTCGCTCTCATGATTGTTAACCCACAACATTAGTTACATCTTGTTGCATTTTCTTTAACTGATTTAAAGAATTTCTAAGATTTTTTAAAAACCTTTGGCCTAACATATGCTCACACCAAGTATGAATCAGTGCAAAATATGTTGAAAGTTACACCCTTATCAAATTAATTTTCCACTCTGCTTCCACTTGTGTCTCTGTCTCTCATTGTGTTTTATGACTCTGTCTTGTGTATCTCTCTTCACAGCCTCCTCCAGTATCCCTGTACAGTGTCTGGATGACGTGGAGAGGAACAAGCAAATGCCACGCCCCCCAAGTGCCCCCCCAGTGCCCTCCAGTGCCGGCAGACCTTGCCCCCCCACGGGGCCCCCGCCGGTGGGGGGGGCTAACGAGTACACCTGGAAAGGAGTCTTCAGCTCCACCCCACCTGTTCCGGGCCCACCCCCGCAGTCCTCTGATTCCCTGGACATCAGCTCCTGGTCCTTCCCCACACCCCCTAAGCCCAGCGACGCCCTTTTCTGGGAGAACCCCTCGACCCCCCCTGCCGATATGGCACATGGGAGCCCTGGCACCGAGTGGCTCCGGCCCTATTGAGGGGCTGCACCCCCCCCCCAGGAGACCGCCTGCCCTGCTTCTCACTCCATGGCTGATCTCCCCCCCCCCCCTGGTTCACCACCAGTGGGCGCTGGTTGTGGGTCACTATTTTACGGATCAGCAGGTCTCCTTTGGCAGGATTGCGTTTCCCGACCACTATGCAGCCCTGGCACAGTGAACTCCCGCCCAGGTCGGGCATGGGGCCGCCTTCCACGTCGCTTCCGGCCGTCGTTTCAGCCTAAGTCACCCTTCCGGACTCAGCTGTGGAGGAAGACCATCCTTTTGTGAGGACGAGCCAGTAACATGAAGGATGAACCGGGCTATCAATGGCACAGGATGGAGTGCAGTTCAGACCAAATGCAAGGAAGCATGGGAAATTATTTACCCCCGTGAAGCAGGTGGTCAGCTCCTCTTCCCCATTCTGACGCTTTTGCTTCACTGGGTCTGCACCCCGCCCCCCATCACCCCTCCCACTCCCTCTCACGTCGAGGTATCGCGCATGATACAAAGATGGCTGACTGCACACTCCTGTTTTCCAACACACGTGCACGTGCATTTTGGTCACATGACCGCACCTTGGTCACGGTCTGCTCTCACGCCAAGTCTCGCCATCCAGGCCGCGTCCATTTGGGATGTGCAATACACTTCTCTGCTAATGCCCATCCTTGCCAGCTTTCGTTTCTTTGCCGGGCTGCCATTTCAGCATGGTCGTCATGTGACTGGTGGTGATTCACCACCGCGCTCTTTCATTGGCTGCCTGGATGCGCTATGTCCTTCACCTTCAGTGGTTTTGGTTCTTCAGCAGGAGAAGTGTGGCCTCTTACCATGTAGAATAAAGAGTGTGGCAAGAGATCTGATACCGAGTTTAACGTTTCAAATTCGGAATCGGCGGCCGTGTAAATAAAGTTGGACGTCAGCAACCGTCCCCTGCGAAGTTGGGATTCGGGCTGTGAATTGCCGGATCCTCCTGCAGGAACCAGGACAGACAAGCATTTTATCATTATTGTTTTTTTTTTTTTTTGCTGTTCGGTCTGACAAAGGTTCCAGGAATGGTTGCCCAGGGCCACCTCCACATTCAGCAGGGCTTTGAGGAGAACCATGAGTGCAAGTCCACACGAAGATTATGATGTAGATACGCAGCAGAGACCAGCAAGCAGAAGGCTGGTGCCTTTGTTTAGTGATGTGAGGATCTAGATCCATTCTTTATCTGGAATCTGTAGCATTGTGCTATAGAGAGGACCATTCATAGCTGTAATATTCATCCGCATCCTTACAATCACACTACTGAGCATCTCTATACCAAGTCCCCTTTGTCTTCATACTGTTTTATCTGCATCTTAGCCACAAAATCGTGTGTAGTGTAGCTACCTCTCGACCTCTGTGACAATGTGTCCTGTATTTATTTATTTTTCATTTGAGCCTATGAGAAAACAAACCACATTTCTGGAAACAGACCGCGTCACTAAAACAGAATGTGATGTGTACAAGCTTTGTCCAAACGTCCGTCCAATTTGTCGGTCGTAGCCCCTCCTCCTTTTCAAGGCCTTTGCTTATTCGCACGTCAGTGCCCACAGGTTTCTGCAAAGCGCTTTGTGAAATAATTCGTTCATGTTAAATTCTCCTGGTTCTGTTTTCAAGGTTTTGTTCCAAGATTCCTGTCATGGTTACGTTTTTTTTTTTTTTTTATTACAGCAAAAGTTTGAAAACCAAAAATGCAATGTACAGTATGTATTGATTATATTTTAAGATTACTCCAGATGGCAAATACTGTTTGTAAATAATGTTGAGATTAAAAGAAAACCGTGAAAACTGTGTCGATATCCTGTCATTCCTATACAGTTTGGAGTTCATCTGTCATTTCTGTTCCAGCATTAAGAGGATAAGAATGGTTGTGATGTGTGTCTGTCCATATAGGCTACAATTAGCTATACTTCAGCTACTGAGCAGTAAGGTACTTTTTTTAATGGCGTTTTTGAAGGTTAGGGCTCGGGCCTGGATCATATGAAACCCCGACTGCCTGTATGCTCGCTTTGGGGGGGGAGGGTGACCATGCCTTCAGTGGCTCCCCCATGGCACCGACCCAGCCCCCCCCCGCAGGGACAGAAAGCGTTTGGTGTCCCTGAAGCAGCTGTACAGGCAGTCGGGTGGCGTATGATCACGGCCAGGCCCTTAAACCAGCCTCCATAGCCATTAGCGGCGAAGCGGACCCCACCCCCAGTCGGTGTGCATCAGCAAGCTGTCTCCGCAGACTCCTTCAACGGGGAGCAGCATGCCGGGGTGGGGGGGGGGGGGTGTGTAAGAGGGAGAACTTTTGTTTTGGCCGCACGTCACCAAAGGAAAGGAGCCCCCCTCCCCCAGTTGAGGCAGGAGGCGTTTGGCGCACGGTGCCGGGGAGCCTGCGATGGTGACGCCGGCGTTTCCCCGCCCGTAACGCACGGCGGCGGCGACCACAGCTTTCCTCACAGCGGCGTTTGGCGGCTCCCTGCGCGGACGCCCGTGGGCGAGGCGGCTGGGCGTGGGCTGGCGTGCGGAGGGGCTGCACGCCGCCTCATTGTCTCGCGTCCCCTTTCTGACAGCAGCTGATACCCAGCATGTCAGCAGCCCCCCCCGGGAAGGGGGAGGGGGAGTCGGACCCCAAATCTGCCTGGCAGGTAGGGCCGCCCGCATCAAAGCCCACCTGTTTCAGGCTCATGGTTTGTTTCCACTTTAGTGGGGAATCCCACCCCCCCAAAGCTCCCCCACCTCTGGGGTGGGGTCATGGGCAGCACAGAGGATTGGTTCCTGGTTCTTAAAACTCATCCCAGTATTTTATGTCAGCGCATATATCAAAATATACGGTAATTATCCTCCCCATGCATATATATGTAGCCTTTTATTAAATGAAATCTACAAATTCTCCAAAGGCGTAAGATATGATGCAGTCATTCGCTCACAGCGCTCATGTCTGTGAGGAAAAAAAAACACTGCTTTTTCAAAACGTATGAAACGTAGCTGGAGGTCAACCTGGAGTTTAACGCTTATCTGTGATGCCCTTCAGGTGCCGAGCCGTACACTCTGCTTGGTGGAAGGCCGGCAGGAGGCTGGAGGCTTTGGATTCGGCTGTCGGAAGAGACGCTGCTGTGGGTCTAGTGAGAAAAGATCTACTGTGGGAGACCCGGGTGCAAAATAAGGCTCTAACCACGATACTAATTTTCTGTTACCAGTTAGTGTATTTTTCTTGGGCCTCTGGGCAAAGGCGTCTTCTTGGCACTGATTGGTGTGTGTATTTATAATAACGACGCTGTTTTTTTTTGAGGACTGTGGTACCAGAGGCTTCATACATTTCACTAAAATACATGAGCAGGCTGATGATATCGAGTTTTCTCATTGTTCTTGGCCAAATAGGTGACAAAAGTCCTTTAACCAAGTCTGAATACCTGCTTTTTTTATACTTTTGGAACAAGAGACATATGCTAAGTAAGGGTTAAGTTTCTTTTCAGTTTAGATTTCAGGAGTTCATTGTGTCATTCCCCCGATTGAGAATGAATATCCACAATGGGGGTTTGGTAAGTTGTGTTTAGCATTGTAAGGTAAAAAGGTAGGAAATCAGTAGTGGAATTTAACTGTATTTCCCACCATAATTACCATGAGCAGCATCCACCCAAATGGCTTGTCTGCACATCCAACGCAATTCAGGCACTGGTGCCCACCCAACATACTGAAATGCCCATCCCAGGTTGGCATTCTGTAACGCCTCTGCCTTGGACCACGTCTGTCACACCTGTGGGAGCACGACTGTACAGAAGGTGGGTTCTCGTGTCTTGTTGATATCTGCATGGCTCCTGCTTGCCACGTCCTGCCCGTTATGACCTTTAAAGTACATCCAGCCCTACAAGCGGTCCTCCGACATGCAGGGAAAAATTTGGGGGTTGGTGGCAGGATTGGCACTCCAGCCACCGTAAAACCTTCACACAGTTCCGATGAAACAGACAGGACTCTTCTCTGCTCTCTTCCTGCCCACAGGAAGGCTGCACGCATCCTGAAGGGGGGGGGGGGGACAGCCCTCAGGAGCCTGATCCCCGGACCGGCTGAAACCGCCACAGAGCCAATGGGGTTCGGGATCAGAACCGGGGTGGTGATGAGGGGTCTCATGCTGCAGGGCAGCACTCTGCTTCCAATCTGAGGTGGCCTATCTGGGCAGGTGTGTGGAACATCTTGTCTCTCCGGCATGATGCTGTCAGAGGAGCTTCGTAAACGCCGCATTTCGGTGTTGGCGCTCTCCGAGGTACGCAGACTGGGGATGGGTGTATTCAGGTATTAGACAAAAGTATTTTGGTTAGTGATCAAATTTTGTGATGCAGAAATGGAGACGCAAGCAGAAAACGTATTTATTATTTAACTTGTATAATTCCATCTGCTCAATCTCTTTTACTGCATTTCCGTGTAACTTTCATGTTAATGCCGGTGCTTGTGGTGAACCAGTCAGCAAGCTATGGCTAAGGTATGCTAAGTGCTTGCCCTGTAGGCCTACTTCGTGTCTGGACGAAAAGTACCGAGACACGATGATAGTCCCTGGTTCTGGAAAAAGGTTCTGGTTCGGGAGAAAGTTCCTGCGGTGTGAAAGCGCCTCTTCTGAAGCCCACAGCCCCCCCCCCCCCCCCATCTCCAACATTAGCTGCAAAGGCTGGCAGGAATGAAAGGCGCAGGATTCTGGTGAGGAACACAGGGAGCAGAACGTTCTGGAAAACACATGTGCTCCTACCCTGCAAAACTCTTTTAAGGTGCTTGAAAGTAGCTCTCAGCATTTAAGGTTGTGTTTTTATATCTGTATATTACCGCCCCTGTGTGCCTGCATGTTATTGGCTGGTGGAGAGTCTCAGGTAACTTCACCTAAAGATCTATTCAGGAATGTTAAGTATATATCCTTTTGGAAAGAGAAGTATCTCTAGCCTGGCCTTCCACCAAGAGGTATGGGTTCAGCTCCCGTCTCTATTTTGCATTTTTGCATGATCCTCCTGTATACATATGGGTTTCTCTTTTCCAAGTTGCAATCGACTCCGTATTCCAAAGACATATTCCCTGTGCCTCCAGGGTGCCCACTGCCTCATGCCCAGTGCATTCTGGGATAGGCTACAGGCTCACTCTCAGTCATCCTACAAAAACCTATGAAGAATGGGCAGAGTCAATGATGGATCCTTCTCCCAGATTCACTGCTACAAACCCGGCTGGGGGAGGTTCAGCTGTCTTCATTAAAAGTGTTACGTGTCAAAATTCCTTGCCAGCACTTGCCGTAGCATATTGACTAATGATGGAAAACAGTCAGCCTTTCCCAGTACCTGGGCCCCCATCCACACTGCCACCTCCCAAACCACAGACAAAGTGAGCAGCTCAGGTCAGGTCAGGTTGGGGAGCATGCACAAGATGAAACACGTCAGGATCCCAGTGGGCGACCCCCCCCAGGCCGACTCGTGGTGCAGTCCCACTCTCTGGAAGTGGCCGTCTGTCTGCCACAGCCAGGTGTTACGTAGGTGTCTCCTTGAGGTGGGTGTCCAATTGAGCAGATGGAATTATTTTTGTACCCAAGTTACATATAATGCATCAATAAATACATTTTCTGCTTGCGTCTCCATTTCTGCATCACAAAATTTGATCACTAACCAATATACTTTTGTCTAATACTTGAATACACTGCTGGGCCAAAAAAAAGTCACTGTTTGAATTTAAATCAGCAAATACTTACGAGTCAATGATTGGATCATTATTACACTCAGCAAGGTTATGCAGCAATCAAGTGAAGTCAGCTGAATTCCTGAATCTACTGAACACCCAAGTTATCCCTTCATTGGCTTTTTCCTTCCCTAACGGCATGGGGATATTCCAGGATGATTATGCCAAGATTCATCGGGCTCGAGTTGTCAAAGAGCGGTTCAGGCAGCATGAGGAATCATTTTCACACATGAATTGGCCACCACAGTCTTGACCTTAACCCCACTGAAAGTCTTTAAGATGTGCTGGGGAAGAGTTTACAGAGTGGTTCAACTCACCTATCATCGATAGAAGATCTTGACAAAAAATGAATGCAAATCTGGATGAAATAAAGTGTTGAGATGTTTCATAAGCACGTGGAAACAATGCACTGATGAATGTGCAGCATAATCAAAGCTAAAGGTGGAGAAATATTAAAGTGTGTTTTCTTGGCCAGGCACTGTATATAGCTCATTTTGTCTAATATCTGAAACTTGCCAGGGCTTATTAGTGGGATAACGTTACATCGTTCTTTATTCTGTGGAAAACAAAAGATCAGTCTGCTGGCCAGATTTAGTGAGGTTCAGGAACATTTACAGGTCATATAATTAAAATATAAATAAAAGGCTGTGTCCTGTTTTGATCACAATCGATCCCCCAAGTAATTAACAAATAACAAAACAACTTTTTATCCTCCACTGTTTTGGAGTGGCACTGCAGTTTCTATGAAATTATGTAAGTTTAACCTATAAACTTTTTGCATTTCCCATACTTATTTAGCATAAAGGTTCCAGTTCCTATTGTGTGGTGTGAAAGCAACACACAAGAGTGGCCTGGAGCTACAAAAGTCCCTGGTTGAGATGGCCCAGGAACCAAACCAGGAACAGGTTCCAGAATATCAGTGTGAAAGCAGCCATATTCATCCCAGGAATCAGGTCTGGGTGTCTCTACGGCAGGGCCCATGTCACATCTGCCCTCCCCCTTCCAAGGCACACAGGGCCCCTGCTGCACCCTGGGTGACCACCGAGTTGTAGTTGTTGTGCTTGAGCCTTTCGTTCGTGGGCGTGGTGTGTTCCCGTGCCTCCACTGCTTGTGCCGCTCGTGTTACCAACGCAATGTCACACGCTTGTCACATCCCACAGCTGACACAGCAGGCGTGTGGAGTGAGAGGAACGTCCTCACACCGTGTGCAGAGTGTCGTCCTCCAGAAACAGCTCAGCTTCTGCTGAGGAGCCTGTGTGAGATCCTTCAATGGCTCAACAGCATTTTCCTTAGATGATTCAAACCCACAAACATCTGTTCAGTACAAGGAAGGTCCAAAGTTGCTGGCCTAGCCATGCTTCCCAATCTCATAAGAATCACCAAAACAGACACATGGGCCAAAACACAAAATCCAGCTTGACCTCCACTGACTGTCATGGAGAGCCTCCACGTTAGTCCATCAGCATGTCCCAGTGCTGCCCATGAGCCCCCCCACACCCCCAGATCTGCCTCTCTGCCAAAACTTACGTCTGTCTGAACCTCAACTAAATTTATGAACTTAACACAAGCGTGCAAAAATACTTCCAGTACCACCGACTCTCAAGTCAAGTACCACCTACCACATCTGCTCTTATCTCTCAAACTTCATATTTCCTGTTACATCCCCAAACCAAAAGTATGAACCGCTGTTGGTAGCGAAAATGACATGGGCCCCATTCGAGAGCACAAGATCTGTCAGAATAACACGCACCCCCAAAAAAAACTCACCACAGGCTAGTCACCAGGAATATCTAACATACATAGGAATATACACTCATTCACACAACTGGTGGCACAAAGCAGACCAGAGAAGAACGGGGCCTACAATCAGCCCCCATGGTGGAGAAGAAAAATACCCCATCAAACCGTATGGTTTCATCAAGCCGGAGCCTTTGGGCAGACTGGACGGTAGGTGAGTACGGGCGGTCAGGGTAGGAGGTCAAAGTGAGCGATCAGGATGGGTGGTTGGGGTGACAGGTCAGCACGGGCGGTCAGGGCAAACAATAAGGTGAGCTATCACAATGGATGGTCATGGGGGGCAGGTCAGCGCAGGTGATCTGGGCGGGTGGTCAGGGTGGCAGGTCTGCACGGGAGATCAGGGTGGCAGGTCAGTGTGGGTGGTCAGGGTGGCACGTCTGCGTGGGAGATCAGGGTGGCAGGTCAGTGTGGGTGGTCAGGGTGGCAGGTCTGCACGGGAGGTCAGGGTGGCAGGTCAGCTCAAGTGGTCAGCATGGATGATCAGGGTGGCATGTCAGGGCAGGTGGTCAGGGTGGTAGGTCAGCACAGATGATCAGGGTGTGTGGTCAGGGTGGGAGGTCAGGATGGGTGGTCAGGGTGGCTGGTAAGCGCGGGTGGTCTGGGCGGCCTGAGTGGTCAGGGTGGGCAGTTAGGGCGGCAGGTCAGGGTGGCAGGTCAGCGCAGGTGGTCAGAGTGGCAGGTCAGGGTGGATGGTCTGGGCGGCAGGTCAGGGTGGCAGGTCAGCGCAGGTGGTCAGAGTGGTAGGTCTGGGCGGCAGGTCTGGGTGGCAGGTCAGTGCGGACAGGGTGGGCATCACCTTGCTGCTGATGGTTCCTCTCCTGTACATGCTACTGCTGGCCCTGGACGTATTGAAGATCTTCTGTGTCCAGAAGCCTAGAAGACCAAAGAAAGTGGCTGGGGGGGTCACTACACAGCGGGGCTCCTCCCCTAATGTAGGGGTCCCATGGGGAGAAGGACGCTGGCAAAAATATTGCAAATGTATTGATTTTGCAACAAAAATCATTACTTTACTCATTTGTTTACAAAAAAAAATATCACCTTTGATTCAGCTAGAATAAGAATCAGCTTTAATGGCCAAGTACGTTAACGCATACAAGGAATTTGTCTCCGGTTTTTCATTGCTCTCAGTTTACTTGTACAGGACAGACATACAGCAAAAAAAAAAACACTGCATGTGGCAATATCATGTTCAGTTTCTGGTAGAAAAGCATATAAATTCTATTCCAGTTTGATTTATAACTGCTCACATATTAAAATTAAGGAAGCCCTCTGCCAAATGAGTATCCGGACGGTTCCCATTCCGCAGGCCACCGTACGGCATGTGTTCCTGGACAGCTATTGGCCGGCTCGAGTGAGCAAAGAGGAGAGTAGGGGGGAAAAACACAGCGATACAAGAATTAACGTGACGGTGGGTGGAAAGCGGGCCGTGGACCAGCCCATGGGCCCTTAAAGCCCGATCTGTCTGCCCAGTCAGCAAGCCGCTCAGGCTTTTAGCTTCTCAAACCGACGATATATTAACCATCTGAGACTTTTGGGGTGCCTGAAATCTCTGGTGTCAATATGGGAAATTTCAGAGAGACAGCAGTGACCATATAATGCTAAAATAACCCTGAGGGAACACTGAGGAAACGCTGGAAACTGGCTCCTGTAGACTGGGCTGTCTCTGCCACACAGTCCCAGGTCAGCTTTTCTGTGGCTTTCTGTTGAATGTAGTTTTTTTTTTTTTTGGGGGGGGGGGGTGGGGTAGATTAAATAATGATCCAAGATAATAAAAAATCAGAAAGACTATACAGGCAGAGGAGCAGACAAGATAAGGCAATGTACTGAGCGCTATAGCGCAATGGTGAAATGCCTGTAGGAACTCGCTGCTGCCCCCTACAGGATCACAAGAACAGTGATTGACCGAGATGGCAGTGGGAATGTCACCCCATCTGATGGATTTAACTCGCTCACCCCCCCCTTCCCCGGGACACCTGGGGACACAGAGAGTCTGGCCGTCAGAGGCTGTACAGGCGCGCACACTTCACGCTCACACTGCGGGGGGCGTTAGCGCTGCGGGGCACCCCTGGCCAGGCCGCAGTGGTGGGGGAGTAAGGGGGTGGGGGTCTGGGGTCTGTGTGACACAAAAGGAGGGCCAGGCTGGCACAACTGGTCCCAGTCTGGTGTGGTTCAGGCTGGGCATCTCAAAGGCGCTGCTGGAAAGTGCTGAAATGGCCTCAGGCGACTCGCAAGCGTACCAGGCCCGGAGTGGGGGGGTGGAGGGGGCAGGCAACCCCCCTGCAGCTTTAATCACCGCTGAGCAAGTCCTTCCATTAATGGCATTCCTGGGGCCGTGAGACTGCGGCACAGCGGCGGGGGGGTCAATGCGACGAACCTGCCGCTCATTAAGAAATGGTAATGGCCAGCGTGCCCCCCACCACCTAACACTGCATGCCAAATCCCTCTCAATCCTAAACCCCACCCCCCCCCCCCCCCCATTAGACTCTCTTCGCTAAACGAGGGCCGACTCCTAGTCTTTCAGAGCTACACAAAGCCATGCCTGTGGGTTCGAGGGCACAGTGCTCACACCTGTTCTAGGTAACCTCACAGGCCTTAGTGTTGCCAAAGGATAGGAAGTAAGCAGGAAGTAATCCGGAAGTAAGCAGGACGTAATCCGGAAGTAAACAGGATGTAATCCGGAAGTAAACAGCAAATAAACAGACGTGTCTTTCTGCTCATGGCCATCAGCTGGAGGTGGTTATCTCAAATGATGCGAGATGGTCAGGTTGCCTTCAGAAACGGCTCACACCAAGAAGGAAATGCATCGCAGTCCGATGTCCTACTCCCTATTGGGTGTGGTTTAGGGAGCAAGTCACTGGAGGGAAAACAGTCACATCTATGGAAGCAAGAACTGGAGGCACTGGGAGCAGGACATCAGTCAAAGTGACATTGATGAGTTTGCAGCGATGCATGGCAGGTGGCAGAACCTCAATGCAATATTTAAATGACGTATTGCAGGCTCTGCTGAGACAACCCCCTATTGGATGGTGACGTGCGTCCAGCGTCTTCCTGTAACCCCCCCTCGCACTGCTCCTGCTGTGCAAAAAGTCTCATTAACACATCCTCATTTGTTGCCGATGAGTGCAGAATTAGGTGTTTATTTTATTGATTTCCTTCATAAACCAGCCCCCCCGCAGGCCCTCTGCTCAGTGGAGCCAGCTGTGGAAAAACAAGCTGTAATCATGCTGCGTGAGATAACCTGTGAGTGCGGTGGGCAGGGGGCCTGAACTCACCATGGCGAAGTATACATGGGGGAGGGGGGGTTTGAGTGAGCTCTGGACAGCAACCCCCCCCCCTTTTGATCAGTAGCATGTAGGCAGGGCCAGCTACCTGCACCCTTATGGTAACTCATTTAAAGACATTGGGAGGGGGGGGGGGGTGACAGTAAAATTGGTCCTTCCTCAAAGAATTAAAAATTCAGTACCTTTAAAGAGATACTTTAATGGTACTGTATATAGGTGTATTCTCACTGCATTTAACTGTCCTGACATGACGATGCTTAATGGGAGGGAGGGAGGATTATTTTTATTCCTCTTGTGCGTTCATCCCTCGAGGCACCAGGATCCAGGGCAGCATGCGGGATGTTCACACGTGTGGATGCTCGCGAGCATGCAGGCCGGCCTTCAGCAGTGTACATGCAGGCCTGGTGCCTCTTAGGATTCCTAGGAATCTGCATCCTCCTGCACCCCTGTCTCTACAGCGGAACACCAGTTCAGCTTTCATTGGGGCATTTCTTGAATTTGGCTTTCAGCTGCGTCAAATTTCAACAAAAAAAAGTCAAGTACTAAGAGCATTGTCACCTAATGTGACCCAGGAATGCAGGTCTTAAAAATAAACACGAAATAAAAGTTTCTGTTCATCACATTGACACTTAAACCCGTCTCCTACCAGCCTGATTCGTGTTGAGTCACAGTCAGGTGTCATCAGCTGAGTTCCTTTATTTAAATACTGAGGCCGTGTTGGGCACGCGTCTGCACGCGCGTGCGAGAGCGCGTGTGTGTGTGCGAGAATCCTTTTTTAATGAGACTCACAGCGAGACGGCTTCTGGGGGCAAATTAAAGGTGTCAGGAACAGATGAAAGGCGCAGGCTGTGTCAGTGTGGAGCCTATATTTAGGGCCCGGTTCTGAATTTTCACCGCAAGAGTAATAGGCCTTCCGAACGGATCGCGGCATCTCCGCTGTACCATTAGAAGGCCCTGTGGCTCTCAGTGAAATGTTTTTTCATGCTGGGCTCATTTATTGTTTGCAAATAACAGTAAGTGGTTTAAACTGAACTTAAACTGCGAAAAACAATCACTGAGACATTACTGTAGTAATTTGTTCACAAAGACCCCGGTAAAATTCCCCAGTGAGCCAAATTCTTCTGTACATGGATCGTCATCCCTGAAGTCGTTCTGCTCCTAGTATCTACAGCTACAGCATCTCTTTTGGAGAGCACAGCCAGGAAATTGTGTCAAAAAGAAAAACGTACTTTGGAGAATTTTGCAGATTTTAGAGGTATTTCTCAGAATTTCTAAATTTTCTTTGTGTGGGAAACTTACAGAACATAGAAATACACATTTTTTTTCCTGTCTGGCACTTAACAGTTCTCTTTTTTTTGTGGTTGCATCATAAAAGATAAGGCATTCATTAAGTATATTAGCTGCCTTGTTGTATTAGTGTATATTTTACATACATCTGGCTCTGGGTGTGACACTGTAGCTTAGTGGGTAACACCTCTGTTATTAGGGGTTTGAAACTTATCTCCACTCTGTGTGTGGAGCTTATTTCTTCTCATTGTGGTTTCACCAGCAGTCCAAAGATATACAATTAGTGTGTGTGGCTTATTGAGCTGGGATGCTGTGTTAGATCCCTGGGTCAGCACAGTGATGTCATCAAAGTGCCCTTGGGCAAGGCCCGTTACCCACAATAGCGCCAGGGACCGTTTGACGCTGCTTTCTCAAAAAATGCATGTCGTTTTAGATAACAGCATATGCTTCATAAATGTAAATGGCATCTCCAACCAGGGATTCTATGGATGGATAAAATATAATATGACTACGGATAATAATGTGGTAAGTAGCTGTACTAGTTATCATATTAGTACTTATTGCTGTTCTGGTTACCGACCAGGATTCAAATCTCATGAAAGAAGGTATTTCAGCTTTTAGGCAGGGATCAAGAAACACGTCTCAAATGGGCAAATTGAAAAACAGGAAATGTATAGCTGCCCTCCCCCCCCCCCCCCCAAAGGTATGATGGGAGTGTGCGGCGAGGCGCCCATCACACCGCCCCCCTCCTCCACCGGGCTGACGCGGGCAGGAGGATGCCCCCGTGGAGGAGTGTTGCGTCATTCCCCTGGTGGCGTGGAGCCGCCCCTGACGGCCTCTTGGGCCTCGGTCGCGCCATCCCGGCCTCGGGCAGCCAGGACCCGTGCCCCAGTCAGCCAGCGCACTGTCCGTGTTTCCCTCCTGCTGCCCATCGCGCTGCCTGCAGGACCCAGCGCCTACACACCTGCCGTCCAAACAGGCACTTTCCCTTAGTTAAGTGATATTTCCTTATGTTTATCGTGCTTCTTATTTATGTTTTCTCTTCCTTTAAAATCCCTTAGAAAACAGGTGAGTGGCGATGGCAGGAGGGCGGCAGAGTAAGAAGCAGGATGAGCCAGGTCTGTGTTACGACTTTGTCCATTTTGCAGTGAGAGGCAGGCCTGTAGCTGGGCGGCTTTTCAGGAAGGTGTGAGGGGTGGGGGCAGGGTGGGGGTTTATGCTGCCATTTTGGCCCGCGCAGCAGCAGAGCAGCTTGGAGTCTGACGTGCCCCGCACCCCCGGGGGCTCGGGCCCGGCTCTGGGCCCGGTCAGCATGCACACGGGCGAGGGCCCAGCCAGGGCCAGCCCGGCGCCAGCGTCTCAGTGGGGCGCCCCTTTCCTTCTGGGCCTGGGCTCGGTCCGCGCCCCAGCAAGGGGGTGAGGACACACGGAGGAGCGCAAGACAGCCCCATCTGCCTTCTCCAGCCTCGGCCTGCTCCCCCCCACCCAACCCCCCCTTCCCCTCTCCTACTCTCCCCACTCTTTCTCTTTCTTTCTCGCCCCCTCTCTCCTATCGTCCCCCTCTCTCCGTATCTCTCTTTCGCTGCCCTTCTCTCTCCCTCTTTTCCGCTTCCACTCTCCCACACTCCTCTCTCTCTCTCTCCCTCTTTAACTCCCTCCCTCACTCCATCCCTGCCCACTCTGTCACATTATGTAAATGACCAACTGGCACTAACGAAGCACAAATGTTATCATTCAAAAAGGTTAGAAGAAGAAGGACTTTTTTTCTTGTTCTCCCGCAACTGAATTTTGATCCCATTTTCTCCCCATACCTGGACGAGAGTCAGGTCTCTGAAATCTCCAGCCTGCCTTTTTTCCCTCGCGGTAGTCGGACCTCAACATTCTGGTGCCTGCACTTCTATTTCATGGAGCCCCCATGTGGATGAGGAACCAAAGGGTAAACAGAGTTGTAACACTTGCTCTTACACTACTGCTGCAGTCCCATTTCTAGATTATTACTTCTTTACCTCATGGCTGTAGTTCTGCTGAACAAATGAATGCCAATGCAGCAAATAAAAATGACCAATACAAACAGATAGTGACTAATAAATATTTTAAAAGTTCATGAATCTTTACCTGCAACAGGAAGGCCTTATTTTATCATGCACAAGCATAGATTATTACAGAGCATATCCAGATACAGGGAACTTTCCGTGTTGGTCAGACTGCTTAAATATAGATTTCCAGTTTCTGAAAATGTCTGACAGCTGTTTTCTGATGAGCACATGCTTCCCAGTTACACATCGTGATGCAAAAATACAACAATTACCTAACAGTGCAGGGTGAAAATTGGTCTCTCACATAATCAGCGCGACAGATATTTCTGATTGATATGTCAGGAACATAGATCTCATTTTCAGCTATGCGTGCAGCTAGAAGCGTGTTTGAAAACTAGGCCATCAGATTGGACTAGATGAAGGTCTACCAGTAAGACCTCTGAGCTATTTACTTGGATCTGCACTGAGGGCATCTGACTCAGTCCCTCAAAACCTGATTGCAATTCATTCATCATAATAAGAGACACTGAAC
The DNA here is from genome assembly GCF_048594095.1 of Paramormyrops kingsleyae. Lineage (NCBI taxonomy): Eukaryota > Metazoa > Chordata > Actinopteri > Osteoglossiformes > Mormyridae > Paramormyrops > Paramormyrops kingsleyae. Next base: position 10,935,040 of record NC_132805.1, read on the forward strand.
TCCTTTACAGCTGGCCCAGATCATCCACCCTGCATCTGCTGCAGCTGATCAGCAGACCCAATGGCCATCACCCTGAGGTTGCCTGGGTCCCAACCAAGCCAGCTGTGTGGTATCTCAGCATCTCCGTGTCCCAAACAGCTCACATTCCTCAGAGGCATCACCAGCATCTTTTCACTGGTATTGCAGTCAAAGTAGATGATCGAGTAATTAGATAATCAAGTGCAGTGCAGCTACTCAAGAGCTGAAAGTGACGAAGCAGCAGATTGGAATGGTGATAAATCTGGAATGGAACAGTGATGGGTGGTGCAGTGGTTAGCACTGTTGCCTCATACCTCTGGGACCTGGGTTTGAGTCTCTGCTGGGGCTCCATGTGTGACAAGTTTGCATGTTCTCCCCATGTTGGTGTAGCATCTCCTCCGGTTCCTTGTATGTGTGAGTGAATGGTGTATGAATGAGCCCTGTGATGGGTTAGTTCCCCCTCCTGGGTCGTTCACTGCCTTGTACCCATAGCCTCCAGGATACGATCTGGAACCCTTGCAACCCTGTATAAGATAAGTGGCTTCAGAAAACGGATGGAATGGTGATATGCATGTCTATGCTTACTCATCCATTTTTTTACACCTGTCCCTCTTTGATAACCACTCACCCTGTACAGTGTCACAGTGACCTTGGAACCTGTCCCAGGACACTCTGGACGGGATGCCAGTCCATCACAGGGCACGAGGCAGGGGACACCCTGGACGGGATGCCAGTCCATCACAGGGCACGAGGCAGGGGACACCCTGGACGGGATGCCAGTCCATCACAGGGCACGAGGCAGGGGACACCCTGGACAGGATGCCAGTCCATCGCAGGGCACGAGGCAGGGGACACACTGGACAGGATGCCAGTCCATCACAGGGCACGAGGCAGGGGACACCCTGGACAGGATGCCAGTCCATCACAGGGCACGAGGCAGGGGACACACTGGACAGGATGCCAGTCCATCACAGGGCACGAGGCAGGGGACACCCTGGACGGGATGCCAGTCCATCACAGGGCACAAAGCAGGGGACACCCTGGACGGGATGCCAGTCCATCACAGGGCACGAGGCAGGGGACACACTGGACGGAATGCCAGTCCATCACAGGGCACGAGGCAGGGGACACCCTGGACGGGATGCCAGTCCATCACAGGGCACTCATATACACTATGGGCAATTTACAGGCACAGATACAAGGAGATCATGCAAACGCCAAAGAATCAAACAGGGGCAGGAATCAAAAGCACAACCTTGGAGGAGTCAAGCTACATTGCTAAACTTTGTGTCATCTTAATTTTATCAAAGAATAAGGCACATATGTCTTCTTTGTTTCCTATGAAAAAATGCTAACATTCTCACTACCTTATAAAATGGCCCAACCTGGCACATGAGGTACAAAGAGCACAGGGTCAGGCAGAACTCACCCGGTGAAACTAAACAGCCTCTGTCTGAATAAACACAAACCCAGAGTGGAAGGTGAACGACTCCCACGGCCCACGCTTGGGGGGCAAGGAAGCCACAGAGGTAACACCCGGGGGCCCGTTTTGCCTGGAAGACTCCTTACCCCCCCAGCCCATGATGAGAGGAGCAAACTTCACCTGCCCAAATCTTTGATCTCGTATGCAGATGCGCCAGTCACGCATGCTGACTGCGGTTGCCAAGGTGAGACATGCAGCACTTTTTTTTTGCATGTGCCGCTGTTCAGAGGCTGGTGCTTTGTAGTGGCTGAGCCCCAGACTGAGCCGGAGAGATGGGACTGAGCACACAGCGCGAGAACGGCAACACCAAAACAAATGGCGGATGTGGGGGTGTGCTGCACCACTGTAGGGGGGTTTCCAAATGCCTGGGGGTCGACAGTGTGGAATCTCAAACCGGTTCCCAGCCCCCAAACAGCATGTGCACCTTTTACCCAATGGTCTGTACTATGGCCCTCATAGGGCCGAGAATGAAGTAGCCCCCCCCCCCCCAGGGCTCTGATGAAGCGAAAGTCGCTTCTTATCTGCCAATGGAGAGCCGGTTAACAATGACCACATGGTGCTTCCAGATATCACCATTCTACCGTTCTGCAAGCGACAGAAATTTTAGTGAGATTTTGTACAAGCGATCGGCTCTCCTAAGTTTCCTTTTTCGTCTGAAGTGTTGACAGTAACTAACATGAGAAAGGAGAAGCTCTTGACAGAATGGGGAAGTCAGGGGTCGCTGCTCGAGTTCCGGTGAGGACAAGGCCTGGGCCTTCAAGCTCCTTATCTGACAAAATCTTGCCCTGGGCTTAAAAATGAAATCCGTGTATGAGTCATTTGCGGAGGGGTGCATACATGCGAGCTGCATCCCACTCATGCAGCAGAAGATGGCCACAGTCGCTCGCACGAACCCAGAATGTGCCGGTGGCCCAGAGCAGAGCGTATGGGTTCATGTCCAATCAGCACACTGGGCCCTGGCTCATTAGGGGTCACGAACCTGCATCACCGGTGCATGCCGTCAACGGCGCAACCCAGAGCCGCTCCGCGTCGAGCCATTGGCCCCCATCCAGCTCCCATTTGCCAAATTGCCTGCATGCTGGTAGAAAATAGAAAGTCAATAATGAATCGAGAAAAAAGGCCTGAAGAAAAGGAAAACACTTTTCCTCCAAAACAGGGCAAGCAAGCTTCATTCTGGGCCTCCAGTGCTGGACAGATAGTGAATAGAAAGCGGATCGCTCTTCTGTGCGAGGCCCAGCTGTCAATTATTGGTGAGGGTGTGGGGCTGCCATGAAGGTTTTAACATGCTGCCTTAACAGCCGCCCTCGTTAGCCTGCGCTAAGACTCGTAGCCGCGAACGCAGAGTGTCCGCCGCACAAAGAGAAGCTAATTATCGCTAACAAATGAGTTCATCCGCGGCAGCCCGAAAAATGGACCCGTGCGGCTGAGCGGCCGGCGTCAATGGGGGCCCGCATCTCTTAATTACCGCCGCTGCACCGACACAATGGCCGCCGTTTTTTCTCCCGTGAGAGTGGCTTCGTTCTCTGTGCCTCACACAGCATGGAGCTGGGGGAGCCGGTCCGGGGATTGGAAAGGATTCCCCCCAGGGCAGAGAGAGAGGGGGCATGGGGGACGGGAGGAGAAAAGAGCGAGAGGGGAGGCCGGTACGGGAGCGAGGGCGTGTGAGGGAGACCCGTACCCCCACAGGGGAGCATCCAATCAGGACTCGGCCTTCCTAAAAGGCCGGGGGCAACATTGGCAGAAGTCCGTATGGTGCCACTTGAAAGCTGTGCGAAGGACCACAGATCACCGGGCCGGATTGCTGTCGCCCTTTGGGCTGCCCATTTAATTCAACACAAAAAAAAATAGAATTACACAACGCAAACATATGTACATACAGAGCGGGCTTAGATAGCCAAAAAAGGGTGCTTATCACTGTGGTCTGGAAAAAAAGGGGGTAGATTATCAAAACTTTTACTCAGTCGAAATAGGGGGGATGGGGGCGGTTTAGTGTATCCCAGGCATGTAAGGCTGCAGTTATTGTTGTGTTTCTCATCAGTGGAAAATTCTAGAGCAAATAAAGAGACTCCTTTCTCACGACGTCCCTGACAAGGCTAACGGCCCCTCTCGCTATGCAGCGTGTGCCTCACTCTTCTGACAGCGCCAGGCTGCTGTGGAGATGATGCCCAAAAAAGCATGTCGCTGATACGGGACACAAGATTTCAGCCAGAGGGGAAACAGGCAGGGCAGAAGACATAAATTGGAAAGTGACCGGTAGGCATGAAGTCAGGGCCGCAGTTAAAGGCCGTGTGCTCACGGCGTACGGAAAAGCGCCGCGCTCCCAAACGACTGCTCACGATCCTCAGAAATTCAAAAAAGACACCTGCTGTTTTTAACCAGCCAGCAGTGTGTGTATGTGTGTTTCTGCTTGACAGAAATGGGCACAACGTTTTACAGGTGACGAAAAAGCAGAAAAATATTAATATAGTAGGGAGATAACACCTACGTAGAATACTGGGCACTAAAGTTGAGAAACGGTCAGATATTTGCAGCGAGCCAGAAGACTGTGCTGGATGAGGTCCATGCTATTTACAAAAGTTCTATTACTTAGTGTTTTTTAAACTTTTATGCAGCTTTGAAAGTATCAGTGCGGTGGCACATGCATTCAGTGAAGCACCTAGAGGGACCACCCTGCCCCTTTTAACCGGAAGGCGGAACTTGCTGGACAGCTGGCACCTGACTGGCAAGGCGGGCAAGTTGCTTACAGCTATGGAGGTGTGGATATGGGGTCAGCCCACCGAAGCTCCCCGCGTGGATGCCCACGGTCAGAGCCCCTGTGCATTTGCAGTTACGCATCCGGGGACTGGAGCGGCCCCACCCGAGCTCCATCCGCGGAGGCGTCCCTGCCGAAAGCCGCGCCAAAGCTATCCGGCATGCTCGGCTGTGGAGCTCGCGATTTTGGATGCGCTTATACAGCGCGGTCAGACTGGCAAGAGTATGGGAGGGTTTTTTATAGCGCGGCGCAAGCAAAACCCTGTATGGAAACACTCACGCACACGCAGGCGTAAATGTGGCAACTGCATCATTACGCTGAGAGCTGTTTTAACGTCCATCCTCAGCAAAGCAACATGCTACCCTTTAGCTCCCATATCCACAGTCAGATCCCACTGTTTTCCATTCGGGAAAACTCTACAGACCCACAGGCCTCGAGGCTCTCTGCTCGGCGGCCGCGTGTGTTCAGACACGGGTCATTTCCTGCACACGCCTCGCGTCTTCCCCCTCAGAACACATGCATTCATCTCTTGTGAAGAACAACACTTGATTCGCTGTGTGACACTTTGTTTGAAGACAACTTTGATGCATCCAGCAACGTTAGGCCCTGTCCCTCATCGACACTCTGTCACCCCTCCCCCATGTTAGGCCCTGTCCCTCATGGTGCCGGTGTCGGACTTTTTCCCAATCCGGAACTAGTTCCTCATGTTTCCACTGCAAAAAATCGGCCCTGGACCAGAAAAAAAGGCTCCAGCACGGCACCAAAAGCTGGGACGTCAGCAAAAGTTGGACGGGCTATCACATCCAAACCAAACACATACCCGGAAAATTTAATTCATAACGGATATAGTTTAGTCTAATATGGCTGGTGCTGACAGCGAAACAACTTGCCAGCTTATTAGCGGATAGCATTTCATCCTATTTTTACTTGATCGTCTGGCCAGATTTAATAATAAAGTATAAATATGTCGCAGTTCGTATAAATAAAATATTATGCCGTTCGAGTGGAGAAGAGATCACGACAGTAAAGTTCGGTTTTTAACCCTGTTGTATTGTGTGATCCTTAAAAGGACAGTGGTAAAAAAGTGAGCGAGAATAAACACTAACACACACAGTTGGGGGAGACTTTATGGAGCAAAAATGTCATAAAATAGTTTGAAATAGTATGGGTTGTATTTGCTGAAATTACGATCATTATTAACATGAACTAAAACACTCGTTTAATTCACATAAATAATGCAACATTTCATCATTTTTATTCTGCAGAAAATGAAAGATTGATATAATAATAAATTATAAACATGTCGCAGGCCGAATAAATAAAATATTGTGATGGTCGAATGACAAAGGGATCATGAGGAAGACAGAAAAGTTCAGTTTTAAGCAGACTCATTCATTGCACAAATTATTTTACTCTCACTGCTGCCTATGTAATACTTCTGTTCCGTTCTTTTTTGAAAAAAAAAAGCACGGGCAGGTTTTCGAAAGGCACCAAGTGAGAACCAGCACAGCAGCTGCACCAGCACCAGCACCGGTTCCGTGTTGGTGGGAATGAGGAAAAAGACACTCTGTCACCCCACCCACATGTTAGGCCCTGTCCCTCATGGACACTCTGTCACCCCACCCCCCATGTTAGGCCCTGTCCCTCATGGACACTCTGTCACCCCACCCCCATGTTAGGCCCTGTCCCTCATGGACACTCTGTCACCCCACCCACCATGTTAGGCCCTGTCCCTCATGGACACTCTGTCACCCCACCCACCATGTTAGGCCCTGTCCCTCATGGACACTCTGTCACCCCACCCACCATGTTAGGCCCTGTCCCTCATGGACACTCTGTCACCCCACCCACCATGTTAGGCCCTGTCCCTCATGGACACTCTGTCATCCCACCCCCCATGTTAGGCCCTGTCCCTCATGGACACTCTGTCACCCCACCCCCCATGTGAGGCCCTGTCCCTCATGGACACTCTGTCACCCCACCCCCCATGTTAGGCCCTGTCCCTCATGGACACTCTGTCACCCCACCCCCATGTTAGGCCCTGTCCCTCATAGACACTCTGTCACCCCACCCCCCATGTTAGGCCCTGTCCCTCATGGACACTCTGTCACCCCACCCCCCATGTTAGACCCTGTCCCTCATGGACACTCTGTCACCCCACCCCCCATGTTAGGCCCTGTCCCTCATGGACACTCTGTCACCCCACCCCCCATGTTAGGGCCTGTCCCTCATGGACACTCTGTCACCCCACCCCCCATGTTAGGGCCTGTCCCTCATGGACACTCTGTCACCCCACCCCCCATGTTAGGGCCTGTCCCTCATGGACACTCTGTCACCCCACCCCCCATGTTAGGGCCTGTCCCTCATGGACACTCTGTCACCCCACCCCCCATGTTAGACCCTGTCCCTCATGGACACTCTGTCACCCCACCCCCCATGTTAGGCCCTGTCCCTCATGGACACTCTGTCACCCCCCCCCCCCATGTTGGGCCCTGTCCCTCATGGACACTCTGTCACCCCACCCCCCATGTTAGGCCCTGTCCCTCATCATGGACACTCTGTCACCCCACCCCCCATGTTAGGCCCTGTCCCTCATGGACACTCTGTCACCCCTCCCCCCCTGTTAGGCCCTGTCCCTCATGGACACTCTGTCACCCCACCCCCATGTTGGGCCCTGTCCCTCATGGACACTCTGTCACCCCACCCCCCATGTTAGGCCCTGTCCCTCATGGACACTCTGTCACCCCACCCCCCATGTTAGGGCCTGTCCCTCATGGACACTCTGTCACCCCACCCCCCATGTTAGGGCCTGTCCCTCATGGACACTCTGTCACCCCACCCCCCATGTTAGGGCCTGTCCCTCATGGACACTCTGTCACCCCACCCCCCATGTTAGGGCCTGTCCCTCATGGACACTCTGTCACCCCACCCCCCATGTTAGGCCCTGTCCCTCATGGACACTCTGTCACCCCACCCCCCATGTTGGGCCCTGTCCCTCATGGACACTCTGTCACCCCCCCCCCCCATGTTGGGCCCTGTCCCTCATGGACACTCTGTCACCCCACCCCCCATGTTAGGCCCTGTCCCTCATGGACACTCTGTCACCCCACCCCCCATGTTAGGCCCTGTCCCTCATGGACACTCTGTCACCCCCCCCCCCCCCATGTTGGGCCCTGTCCCTCATGGACACTCTGTCACCCCACCCCCCATGTTAGGCCCTGTCCCTCATCATGGACACTCTGTCACCCCACCCCCGATGTTAGGCCCTGTCCCTCATGGACACTCTGTCACCCCTCCCCCCCTGTTAGGCCCTGTCCCTCATGGACACTCTGTCACCCCTCCCCCCCTGTTAGGCCCTGTCCCTCATGGACACTCTGTCACCCCTCCCCCCCTGTTAGGCCCTGTCTCTCATGGACACTCTGTCACCCCACCCCCCATGTTAGGCCCTGTCCCTCATGGACACTCTGTCACCCCACCCCCCATGTTGGGCCCTGTCCCTCATGGACACTCTGTCACCCCACCCCCCATGTTAGGGCCTGATCCTCATGGAGGCCTGCGTTAGCGGCCCCTGGATGCCAAGGCACGGCAGGAGAAGCCCATAGCCGGGCACCGGGACAACAAGCATGGAGCTCGACCCCCAGCTGAGAGAAGCCACGGGGGGTGTTCGCGCATAATGTCCCTAGCGCTTTGGAGCTGGTCCCTGGAGCCCATGCTTGGCCCAGACTCGCGTCGTATGATCGTCCCCATTGAAAAGGCAGGAATAACAAGTGATGTGGCAGGCAGCCTTCTGGCACGGTGACATGGACATGGTGTACGGCTGCGCTCGCTCCCTCACCCCCCACGGCGAAGGAAACTCCGGAGCGCAGAAGCCAGCCTCCCCCCCCCTCCCCCCCTCTGGACTGAACAGTTTATCGATCGGCCTTGACTGGGTTGCATTAATCAATACCCTCCATGTGTCGAGTCGCACTGATTTCCTCACCTCAGCGCTGCTGCTGTCTCATGGGATCTTACGGCGGGAGACGTCATGTTGGATGTGGGGGTGCATCCGCCGCGCCGCTCCGCCACATACACATCTGACCTGGGATCCCTTTAAGACAACGTGAGCAAATGGTATCCGGATGGCAGCATCTGTGTGTTGTGATGCCGACATCTGCATTATCGTCTTGATGTTTCCGAGACTCACAGCACAAGAGGAAATAGGCCATAGCTCGCCTTCCCTGCCCAAAAACTCACAAGAAACGTGCAAATAACATTAACGACGTGTTTACAAGGGCATACAGCTGGCTTTTATTCAAATGGAGTGATTTTGTTGTTTTATTTCAGTTAAAACTCAGGTAGTCAGTCTTTTTTCTTTTTTTAATTTAGACAAGTTGTATGTCAGTTAGCTTAAAACCCATAAAGATATTGTGTGAGAATGTACATTCATTGCACACTGGCATCTATCTAAATGGATTACGAAACTCTCATTTAGTGGTCTGGTTGGGTAGTGCCTTAAAACAGAAGTGGCACATCACTGTGATATCAGTCATCTCAGTCCGGTCTTTCTTTGGACAGCCCTCACTCTGCCATTTATGCGCAAAATATGTGCAGCGCAAGAAAGAGAACAGCAAATTTGTCGCACCAGATACAGACCCAGCCTCTAACACCTCGTGTCCTATTCCCAGACTTAATACGCTAACGATAAAAAAATTAATTAAAATAGCAAGGACACTACAGGAGCAATGTAATCGGATTGTGTTACCCAAAATCTCTGTGAGACGACTTCAAACAGTGCACCTGCCTGGCTTAAATACAACCCAGATGCACATATCTGTCATGAGCCTAATCTAACTGAACCATAAATCGTTTTTTTTCAAACAAACAAATAAACAAACCCAATCACACCTACAAACTCCATCTCTAAAGATGTCGCAAATTGATAAATATTTGAAATCAAAGTTAAGGTTTTAATTTGCCTGTGGCAGTGTGAGAGTGGGGTGGCACAGTTATGATGGCTGATGGGACAGAAGCCCCCACATTGCGGTGACTCCCGACCGACGGCACGGACGACATTGCACAGTGCAGCAGCCGTGTGCCCGTGCCAGTTCCCAACGTGACCTTTAGTAGCCTTGTGCGCCCGGCCTCCTACGCGCTTTTCCGCCGGCGAAAAGGCGAGCTAACGGCGCCGCGCTCCGTGCGATTTTAACGCTGCCGGCCCCATACTAGAAAAAAAAAAGAGAAAAAATAAAGTTACAAAAGAGCTGTGAATATCTGGTGTTTGAGAATTGACATTGGTGGGTGTCAGGAGCACAGAAAATAAGAGTAATAGAGTTGATCTTAACCCTTTCAGTCCAGGCATGGGGGGAGGCACAATTGTATTTATCTGCAAAAGTTCCCTTTTGCTTTGTTTATAGATTAAACACCTGATAGAAAAAAAAACTTTGTATAGGGTGAGTCAGAGAAAAACCCCAAGGTCTTTTAACCCCCCACCCCCAATACGCCTATATAAATTAATATGAATTAATTACAAACAAATATTCCAGTTGAAAATGAAATAGGCCTATAACAGCACTAATCTCTCTACATACAATGAACGTAAACATTTAATCTTTTATTGTCAGGCACGCTGATTAAATGCAATTATTAAAACCACACCCGTAATCATTAACCAGTAAAACAATACAAATCATTGAATTTGTTTACTAAACAGGCCTATATAAGTTTACATAATTGATTTCTTTTAACCCTGCATCAATATATGTGTAGTGCATACAACACAAAATTAAAGATATTATTTAATATTATTACACACAAAAGTGGTTTCACTGGTTTTACTTATTAATAGCATGTTTGACGAGATAATAAATAATAAATTAATCACTAATGAAATCTGAATATAAAATATCTAATTAGAATTCTTATATATGGGAAGATTCTTGAAATGCCAATAAAGACATAACGGTATTAAACTATAGAAAAATATCATACAATGTGACTTCAGGTTAAAAATCATGAAGTCATTTCTAAATTTCCTGATTGCTTTTTATCAGACTATATCGACAAATATCCGACCATATTAAGTGTCGCTATATTTAAATTGCACTGAAGTTCTGAGATCGTAATTCGTTGGCAGATATTAGACGTCGTTTTCACATAAAAGTCAAATCGTTAAAGTTTTTTGTTTGTTTTTTTTGTTTGTTTGTTTGTTTTTTACGGACATATTTGTTTTATCAATTCTAAAGTAAGAAAGCAAATGTTTCTCGTTTTGTACCCCAATCCTGATTTTCTTCATGAGAAGTGAGTGTAGGCTTTGTGTCTTAATGCTTTGCATCTTTTTTTTTTTCCTTGTCACTATTCATAAGACGCAGTGGCACCACAAAAGGGGACTTTGTAACAAAAAAGCCGTGTGAGCGTAAACATTTTTTATCCCTCTGAGAAGATGTGAAAGATTTCTCTTCGGGCTTCGAGAAGCCGTGTCTGCTGAGATAAAAGGGGGGAACGAAGGGGGTGCGAGGCGGCCGGAAGCGAGGACACCGACACCTCTGGGTGCCGCCAGCGCACCTGTGGATGCGGCCGCTGTCCCCAGCGAAAGGCAGCCGTGCGTCTGGCTGCTCGGCTGCTCCAGGGAGGCGAGCTGTATTCTTTATTTCATAGGTTTTTTTTTTTTTTTTTGAAGTCACGGCCGCTTCTCCTCAAGGTTATAAGGTTATTCGCAGTTGTTTTCCACAGGAGGGTGAAAGGCGTTTTTTTTTTTAACACATCGAATGGATTCAGGTCAAAACGTCCAGTAGGTGCGAGAGAGACACTGTCCGTTTCTTGATAATGATACAAAGCAAAGCTGATTGCTCTTCTGGTCAGTAAACAGTAACACAAGGAAATACAAGCGTGATTTGATTGTGATTGGAAGATCATATTATTATAAATATTACGTAATTAATAATCAGCAATAAAACATATTTTAATAATTTTCTATAAAACATATCTCTATACATTTTCTTCAGACAACATTTATAAAGGGTTTAATTGCATTAAGATCTGAAACTATAAATAAAGTGCAACCACAAGAAATGGACTGAATGTTATCTTTGTTTCTCACTTTATTCATTTTCTGGTGATTGTACAATATAAATATGTATTTGATTTGCAGTAATGCATCCTGCTGGTGGAGGACGTTTGCTAAAAACTGTTCCACGGCTGGTTTGATGGATGTGTCTGGTCCTGGTGAAGCCATTGGGGTATCAGCTGCTTGTATAAAAAAAATCAGGCAATTCCTGTCCCCCACAAAACTGGACAAGCTGGGATTTGCACAGAAAAAAAGTACAAGTAGAAGCAATTTAAAAGAGAAAGTAAAATAGTGGATGTATTTCCAGTAAGAGAGTAAGCCACAGGTGAGTGGAGGAAGTGTTTGCCCTTGATTTGTTTTCGTTTTGAGCTCCCCGCCCCCCCCACCATCAACACTCAAGTGATTCCACCAGTCTGGGAAATCTGGAGTGTGTCAGGAAGCTGCAGAGAAGCCTAAACCTCAATTTATATGCGAGCGCGCACACACACACACACACACACACACACACACACACGCACACACACTTTAACAAACAGTCCATGTGTACACAGTAGAGATGAACAGATGACACAACTGGAATTAATATTCTAACTATCTTAAATATTGTTTAAATAATTGTCACCTCTGGTGATTGTGACTCAGCATCAAAGTGACTGCTGGCTCATTATGCAGTGATATTGTGACGCGTTAGGTAGTCAAACAGTCTCTCTACTTTTCTGTGCGACTGGCTGAAAGAAGAATCAGCCCCCGCATCTCTGTGGAGTCCCCTGCTACCTCACGGATGGCCACATGTGACCTTTGACCCAGGGTCTCGAGGTGACAATGAGCTTCTCAGAGACAGGATGTTCTGTGGCTGAGTCTCCATCGCTCAACAGCTTCCATGCTTCCTCCGGTATCTACATATGGATGGTTAGAAGAATCCGGAAATCAGAAGTACCTATTATGTTTATCATTACTGTCTTGCTCCAATTATAATTTAAATTACATAACAATTATCAAAATGACATCACCTTAATCTGGAACTTACTTAAACAATCAGGCTGAGAACTGAGAAAAGTGTTTCTTTGTTAAAAATACTTCCAGTACTGGACAAAAGTCATAGGCCATCAAAGATGATGTTTACAGCTATTTATTTGGGTAGTAAAAGCCTATCTTTTCTCAGAAACATCAAGGGACACACATAACTAGTACGTATAAGTATACGCATTCACCTTTAAGAACGATACGTGCGACAATCGATTGTTCGTAAAAGCACAAATGCGTACTTATTTTATGTGCATTTGCGCTGCTATGAAAGCAAAATATAATGCATTTTAATCTTTATATGCTAACTCGACTTAATTTGCGGTTTACGGGTTAAAATGCAAGGTATTTTCTTGTCATAGCAGCGCACATAAAATAAGTACACATTTGCGCTTTTACAAACAATCGATTGTCGCACGTATCGTTCTTAAAGGTGAATGCGTACTTGCGTACCAGTTATGTGCATCCCTAAACATAACACAATTTAATTTTAGAATAAATGCAAAAAGTTGCTGATATATTACTGGATGACTAGATGAGACGACTTCAGTTCCCAAACCTCTCCTTAGGGGCACCCCAGCCATTCCGTGTATTTGTTAAATATCACCACCAGCTCACTTAATTCTGTAATTTAATTAGTGAAATAATTTGATGATGTATTTATTAGCCATACGTGGCATGCTAGTGGTTCAGTGAGCTAATGTCTGTGTGTCAGACGGTTGCTGCAAATGTCGCAGTGACTTTGGGAAAGGTTTTGAAGTGACTAAGCTGACACACTTTGACAGATATTAAGTCATAGTTTTACACCAACATAAGACAATTTAAACTCTTTTTAATTTAAAGACTTTTGCACAGTACTGTAGATGCTTAAATATACAGTATTGGATTATACAAGATATATTAGCGATAGATCAATGCTTGTTACTCCCCAATTTTTCATCTATCACAGAACATTATAAAACGCATACATATGTATAAATACTCCATACAATATTTGATATAAATATTAAAATTGCAGACTTCACACACGACTGCTGGCCCTGGTATTGTGGGATTGAATGTATATAAACACTGATTCTACCCAAGCAGTGGGATTGAGGCACTCACAGACCCTTCCTGGAAGCTGGGATTTACTTAATATGTTCAGGAGCTCCTGGAAGACGAAGGTAGAAGCTTGGAGGCGGCTCGGATCATTTGCATCTGAAAAAAAAACAACAGTGTTTTTCTACGACCCAGCTCATGGAGAGAAACTCACCACAGCGTGCAGAAGAAGACTGCAACCCTACAGCCAGATGACTGTTCCAGATAGATTTTCCCTTCCAATAATTATCCAGTAGAGAGTCGCAGAGCCTGGAGGCTGTCCCAGGATATGCAGGGCATGGGAAGACGCTGAGCAGGATACGGGTCCATCGCCGGCCGCGCCACGTGGCTAATTTGGAGACGCTGGTTTCCATACGCCTTTCGGCCTGTGAGAGGGGACTGGAGAACCAGGTAGAGAGGTATATAAACAGGGGGGAACATGTGAAATTCAGCACCAAGAGCTTGGGACGGGAGGCGGAGCGGCCATTGTGACCTACCGCAAGTACATCCCATAATGAGAATGTGTGTGCTGCATCGTGTCCTTCACCTGCACACGCTTCAGGTGGCGTCCTGGTTATGGGTGCGAACTCACAAGCAAACCAATGCTGTGTGAGTGAACAATGAACCAACCCAGAGCCAATCGGGTAAAATATCACAGTCTACGTATGGATAAAACAATTCTTAAAACTGTCAGATAAACAAATAAATGCAAGATAATAATAATAATGAAATCTCTAAGTTTTTTACCGGTTGGTTGGCTGATTTACAATCCATGTGGCCTCCCATACAAGATGTTCCTAGGCTTTGTGCTTTGCATTGTCCCCCCCCCACCCAGAATTGCTTGAATGATGGATGGATGGATTTGCTTCAAAGGGTTTCTTTGGGCTTGACTGAGCACAATCTTAAATCGCAGCCTCTCCCTCTTCCTCTCTTCTCTCTGTTCATGCCATCCACACCCCAGAAATTCCTCCCACTTGTCTACCTGGGCTCATATCCTGAGGTCAGCGTGCCTTTGGCAGTTGCAGCCTCCTCTTGGACTTTGGGGAGGGGGATTGTGGATGGATTTGGCAACGCGGCTGCTGTCCAGCCAATGGTAATGGCTCTGGTGGAGCCCTTTGCTGGCGCCTTCCCCCGACCCCTGGCCGTGACACTCTGTCTGATTAACCGGGGCTTACTGCTCTCCTCATGCGGGGGACGTGTCAGAGGATGTTCTGCTAACAAAGCCAGTTCGTCCCCTAAGAAGAGCCGCTTGTGGCCACTTTGGTTGCCACTATCTTGGCGTCAACAGGGTATGGCTAGTTTATTGCTGACATGTGGTGTGATTGTGCTCTTGCAGGTGTGTGTGTTTATGTTTGCCCATGTGGTCTTCAGGTAGTGTGTGAATGGGCTTTTAAGGTTGTGTGGGTGTTTATGTGTGTCTGTGCAGTTGAGGCTGTGTGTTTATGTGTGTTTGTGCTGTTGAGGCTGTGTGTTTATGTGTGTTTGTGCTGTTGAGGCTGTGTGTTTATGTGTGTTTTTGCTGTTGAGGCTGTGTGTTTATGTGTGTATGTGCTGTCGAGGCTGTGTGTTTATGTGTGTATGTGCTGTCGAGGCTGTGTGTTTATGTGTGTTTGTGCTGTTGAGGCTGTGTGTTTATGTGTGTTTGTGCTGTTGAGGCTGTGTGTTTATGTGTGTTTTTGCTGTTGAGGCTGTGTGTTTATGTGTGTTTGTGCTGTTGAGGCTGTGTGTTTATGTGTGTAAGTGCTGTTGAGGCTGTGTGTATATGTGTGTTTGTGCTGTTGAGGCTGTGTGTTTATGACTGTGTTTGTGCTGTTGAGGCTGTGTGCATATGTGTGTTTGTGCTGTTGAGGCTGTGTGTTTATGACTGTGTTTGTGCTGTTGAGGCTGTGTGTATATGTGTGTATGTGCTGTTGAGGCTGTGTGTTTATGACTGTGTTTGTGCTGTTGAGCCTGTGTGTATATGTGTGTATGTGCTGTTGAGGCTGTGTGTTTATGACTGTGTTTGTGCTGTTGAGGCTGTGTGTTTATGACTGTGTTTGTGCTGTTGAGGTTGTGTGTGTGTTTATGTAATAAGCTTGTCCCTTTTGGAGCATGACCGAGCTCCTCTGTGTGCGTGTTTGTGTTTGTGGATTTACTTTTTAATTGGAAGGTGTTGAGTTGGTCCCCCCAGGCGCCCCAGAGGGTCGTCCCAGAGCGAGGCGTGTGTCACGGCGCCGTTCAGGCTGCACCTGTCACAAGCCGCCCGTCTCCACCATTGTTTATCCCGTGTGACATCGGCGCTCGGGTGTGCCGCCTGCAGGGGGGATTTAATAACGGCCGGCCGGCGTGGAGGGAAAGGTCCCCAGTCGCCGCGGCGCGTGCTGCCCTCCCCCTGCCGCCCCCGCGGGGGCCTTATTACGGGAGCGGGTGGGGGGGGGGCGCACCGGCCAGGCCCCCAGCCTACGAGTCTAATATAAACCACCAGTGGGATCCCCGAGAGCTGGCACAGGGCACCTATGCCACGTTAAAGCTTCTTATGCCATGGGTGGCCATGCCAAGTGTGGCAGCTCGACTGTCTGTGGCTTCGGCCGGGGGGGAGGAGGGCGGGGGGGCTCTGTCACTGTTGCTGTTAAAGGGACAGCGCCGCCGGGCTCCTCGCCAAGACGTCCGCGATGCCCCTCACGCTTCCCGGATTCCTTCCCTTCCACCGGACGTGTCTCTTTGTGTCGCAAACTTTTAAAGCTGACCTTCGGAAAGCCCCGCCGCTCAGCGCCGCCATCGCAGCCACGTGCGGCCCGTGGAACATGACATATAATAACGTACTTATGAAAGGGCCGGTTCCAGCCTCCTCTTTTCTCTAACCTGAGTACCAAAGTGCTGAGCAAAGGTCATATTTTTGGGTCGTGGAATAAGGAATGACCAAAAATAAGTGTGACGGCATGTTACTCAGGGGAAAGGGGCTGATAGGGTAATAATTTAACGATGCAGATGGCTGATTAACCAATGAGAACAATACAGCAAATAAATCATGAATGATTTATTGCTAAAGTATTAATTCTATGGGATGGACCAGGCTAGTTTGTTTGTGCGTTCGTCATTCTGCGCCGGTCTGTCCTCTCGCTGGGCGCCACATTAAAGTCTCTGACAGTAAGAGCTCCCAAATCTATCGGCACAGGTGCGGTAAAGCCCAGATCCGCCTTTAAGGAGCTTTGTGTTTTCCGTGTGGATAACGTCTCCACAAGTCGGTTCCGTGGCGGAGAGAATCCATTAGACGGGCCGGGCTGTGTCGCAGCACGCTGTCGCCGTCCGTCGCAAGCCCGTTCTCCCTCGGCAGATGGGTTTTTAGAAAGTGGTTAAGGCTGCCGGTGGGGTGGGGTGGGGGGGGTCCTCTGGGGCTGCCGGAGGGGGTGGGACTGTGGGCAGAAAAAGCCTCTGATCCCGGCTTTCGGATCAGCACAAATCGCCAGTTATCCTCAACTGTTGATTCCTCGGCCGTCTTCCCAGGCGTGTTTTTGGCGAAGGTGAGGCGGAGGGGGAACAGCCGCCCCGGATACCGGAGTGCAGGAGGCACCCTGCGGACTCACCGCTCCCCAGGCCGCCTCTTTGCGCCTGGGCTGGAGGCAGGATCACCTCGCGGAAGCGGCTTAAGGACATTCCGGGCTGAGGGGACCGGCTTCAGGAGGCATGCCAACCGCCGTGACGTTTACGCGCTGGGACGGCCTAACGCGCTCCCAGGTGAGGAGCCTGTAGGGGCCGCTCCCTGGCAGGGCTTTGTCTTTGCTCGCCGCTAATCCCCCGAGGCGCGCCCTGCAGATCCGTCATGTGCTCAAGCGTGATGCTTACATGGTAATACTCCTGTATCTCCGTCGGCTTTCCTGACCCTGGCATGCTGGGCAGACAAGCAGGTGTCTCCTGATTTCACAGCTGAAGGGCAGGACTCATCGTGCTTCAGTGAGACAGCTCGACGGGGCCCTCTGGTCCTCCTCGGGACGATGGCAACCTCCAGACCTCTGATCCTGCTCTCACGCGGCGAGGCGATGCCTGCCAGGTCATCGTCACAGGGCCGACGAGCCAACGGCCTGCAGCTAAAACACACACAAACACACACAAAGTCACACATCTACAGGCACACGGTCAGACACCCCTGGGTACAAAACACAGAGACGCACAACCTCATACAGACATAAAAGCACACATGCATGATTGATTATCTAGACGAACAGCCAGGCTCATACCCATGCTCGCAAATGCACGCTTGCATGCACACGCACACTGCCATGACACACCTGCAGAAATAAATCAGATTCGTCCTTCTGACCATAAGCGGTCTTCACGGTCTCTCACCTCCGTTCCCCTGTGTGATTGACTGAGGAGACCCTCTACATGTCCTTGTGGTCATCCGATTTGGACCCCACTAGCTCCTCGCTTTCCAAACCTCTCCAGCTTTTGGTCCCTTTCCACTCCTGGTGTGTTAACACTGATCCTGAAAGACTTTAGGGACACTTATACTGAAATCACCTCCAGAATCTTTAGATCTTCCTTAACATGCTTTGCTACCTTAATATTCTTTGTCCTCCCCCACCCCCAAAACGCTGTCCCCTTTCCCAAATATTATTCCCCGGAATCTGTGCCATACTGTGAAATAAAATACCTTTAGCTACTATGGAGGTAGTTCTGAACTTACCAGCCGTTACACATTAATTTGAAACGTGGCAGCTAAACATCGCTAATGCTGCCACATCAAGGGTATTTTATGGATGGATTTAAAAGCACTGAATGTATCTGCGAAGCAGTAGAGCCTAGATTACATGATATCCCGGGTTCGCGGTTATTCCCAGATACCCAGTGCTGTTTATCGCTGGTTGGGCTCCGGAAGTTTCCACGACCCGAAGATCAGAAACAGATATCCTCCACGGGCAGCTCTGGTGCATTTTCTGCCGTGAATGTTCTGCTTCCGTATGCGGAGAAGTCCGTGAAGTCATGAGAGGACACGGAGCCCAGAGCAGCATCCGTGCCCTGCTTTCCACGCCACCCCGCTAATGTGAACACATGGGATGTGAACGGAGAATGAATCCAGATTAATTTGTGTGGAAGAGATGCAGAGACGGGGCTTAGCAATATCTGTCATGGGGGGCCCAGATCAGGGTGCGAAACCCCCCTCCCACCTTCAACCACCTCCTCCAGAGCCCTGCTATTCCCCATCCCCAAACACGTGGCTAATTTATCTCTCTTTAATTAATCCTCTTTTTGCATGCTGTTAAAAAAAAAACCAGTGTAATTCTGTGGATCATCTGAGGATCACGGGATAACGATCGTGTCATTTTAACTGACGAACCAACAAAGGGGAAATCCAGGCCAATCCCAGCAGGCCAGGCAGACTTGTGCTCCGAGAAATAAAAACAATCCCACAATCCCCCTGTCCACAGGCTTTGGACTGCAGGGTGGTGGCTAATACAGCGCTTTGAATGCCAGCACCAGTAAAAATGCACAAAAAAAATTGTAAACTGCAATTTGGATTCTTTATAATGCTTTGCTAAATGACGTAAGAGGATGCTTCCGACCACAGGGGGGCGCCGCGCGGTTCCGCCTGGCCCGCAGCAGGCCGAACGCACGCGCGACGTACGCCGGGCGCACGTCCCGGAAACACTGACACGGTCCGAAGATCTGCCTGCAAAAAAAAAAAAGCAACAAAAAAGAAGACAGGAAAAAAGATAACGAATGAGCAGAGAAGACGTGCGGGAGGCCGGCGCAAGACGGCCACGGGGCAACCCCCGTCGTGCCCGAGGCGTCCATGGCGGCGACAGCATGCGCCCGGGAGCACATGCCCGTAACGGGCGTCTTTGTTTACCTTGGCGGCGGCGGCCTGGATTGTCAGGACGCGTTTCCTGCGAGCGCCTGAAGGCGCGCCGCTGCGCTGCAATCTGCACCCGCTTCTCAGGCAGCTAAACCCTTTGACACTGTGGTTTTTAATTAAAATTACATTATGATTAATCAGCCGGAAGGGGGGCGGCTGCGTGCGGCAGGTTTGATTTCAACCTGTGACGGACGCGCCGACTGCCAACTCGCTAAAGATGTGCTGGCAGCTGCCAGCGCCGGCCGGCCAGGGCAAGCCTCTGCCAGGCGCCCGGGGGCCAGGGGCGGAGCATGGGCTGGGGGGCGGAGCCTGGGGGCGGAGCAGTGCAGGCTATGGGCAGCTGTATCGAGTTAGACCCGCCCTCCTGGTGCCTGCACTGTCCCTCTTATGGCAATGCTGTGCACTGGGGCTTGTTCTTCATCCAGCAGCTTCTCACTTGGGGAGGTTCAGTGGGACGTCAGACGGGTCCTGCGGTTCTGGGTGGAGACCATAGGGTGACTGCGAGAGCGACCCCGCTGGCCCTGGAGGCCCATCCCGGAGTTCGCACACAAGGGCCGCACTGAAGCCATAAGACGGAGCCTCCTGCTCTCAGGACAGAGACAGCGCAACCAGTGAAGAAGAGGTGGTCTGTCTGTCAGAGCCCACCAGGGGCATAATGTAAAATGGTGGCATGATGCTACTTAACCGGCAGCGAGCGGCGGATTGAGTGGATTCAAACGCATTCTATCGGTCCCAGGTGACACGGAGCTTCCGCTTAGTTATCAAAGGGCACCTCTGGGCCCAGGGCAGGCTGGGTATGACATCTGCATGGAGGTGACGCGGTCCTCCCCAGTGCAGGCTCACAAACCCCCCACCTCCTCCCCCACAGCCTGACTGGACTTATACACATCAGCTCTGCTTAGCCATCAGGAGGGGCTGAGGAAGGTGCAGTAGGAAGCAGCCCCTGGGCCTGTGTCTGCTCAACAAACACAAGAGATTAACAGGACCCCGAGTTTAAGGGCAACGTTGTTTTTGTGCTTGAGGTGCAAACCTACATTTGCCAAAATACATATGACATTAACAGTGAGTTGTGCTGTTGCTTTTCTATTCGTGATATATGTAGAATATCTGTGACGTGGCGGCATCCCACCCTAAGTACCTCGTCTCCTTGATGGGCTCCAGGGTCAATGCGACTCGCTATTTAATAAGGTATCGTGAGAGATGGATGGATGGATGGATGGATATCGCTGTTTGGTCATTGTGATTACGAATTAACACGCAATTAAAAACAACTCTGTCCAAAGATTAAGGTTGCTTTTTAAATTGATTGCTGTGTATTCAATTGTCTATTGGTGTACAGTAAGGTGTAACATATTATATAGCAGCACTATGCCAATTAATCTTCATTGAAAATCAGCCTTTATACCTCACCTAGGGCAGTGTCACCTCCTGTCCCTCAGGGGGCACTGCTGTTAGACTCTTGAAGTGCTTCATTTCATCATCAGGATCTGCATGCCATAGTGTCCTTTATGGTTTAGGTGTTTGCTGTGAAAGAAAACTGTAACCATGACATTTTGATCTATATACAGAGATCATGGCATCATTTTGGTGTTTGCCTGCGGTCACCAAAGGCCGGCATATCAATGTGTTCCAAGCACATCTGCCAAAGTTTCCATAATCACTGCAGCTTCAAAGGAAGCACATTTAAAGAGATACCTGTGGTCTTAAGCCAACTTTGATAAATGAAATATACTTTTCTGCTATTAAAATCCTTTGCACATCACAATAGATGTATTTAATTTATTTAAATGGACAAGATTCTGCATATTGTCAATGCTATATTTTGGCCTCACCAGGCTAGTACTAAACTGGGATAAACACAAGCTTATGGGTTGGAATGGGTTGAAAATTCCTTTTTTGCTATGTAAGTTATTTTTCAAGGTCTGTTTCCAAGCAAAGAAGGGAATTTTCCACTATGAAGCATTAACTATGTAAAGCTACACTGGATAAAATCCCTAGCTTTAGCATGCCTTTAGCTTTACCATGCACTTTAGCATGCCTTTAGCTTTACCATGCACTTTAGCATGCCTTTAGCTTTACCATGCACTTCAGCATTGCCTTAGCTTTAGCATTCAGCATCAGGTTAGCTTTAGCATGCCCCTAGCTTTAGCATACCCTTAGCTTTAGCATTCAGAATCAGGTTAGCTTTAGTATCCATTTAGCTTTAAAAGCTGTTTTCAGATTTTTATCCAGAAATGTGGTAGCTGCTAATCACAACATCCCCACTGCATTATTGTGGTCTAATTATTCCCATATGGGAAGGTTTTGTTTTAAAGATGAGACCCAGTCCAGACGGGGCGCGATTTGGCACCACCAGGTGTGTCGATACCTTTTACCCAGGGTGCAACACAGTGTGTGCCACTGAGACAGGAGAAGGTCACAGCTCCTTCAGGCTCACACCCTCCCCCCATCCTTACCCACATACCCCTGCTGTTTGCCCCATGGTGCTGGCTCTGTGGGCATCAGTGCCTTGTTCAGGAAGGTCCATGATCTGATGGTTAGAAGGTGGGGTTTCTCAGGAAAAAGCATTTCTCACATGACCTTGAACCAAGTGCTGGCGTGGGCGGCTTCTTAGCGCGTCCAGGGCACTTCCGGAGATGGACTGGGGGAGACGCAAACCAAGCCAGGCAGCTCAGCGAAATTCCCTTCAACTCTGCTTGCCCCCGTAAGCAGCTACACCCAAACACCCCCACCACCCTTTAAAGACTGATTTGTACTCCTCTACTGTAGGTAAATGCAAAGCCTTGTACCCTACATCGTAACCTGATGCCTGTAGGTATATTTCTTGGCAGGTGCAAGGTATAAGGGACATAGCTACGCAGCAACCTACAGAGTAGATTCTACATAGAAGTATGAATCGGCCTTAAGAGATCAGAGGAACCCGGAAAGATTTAGCTTGGCATACTAAAGGCAAAAAGCCAAGATCACACCATCAGCCAGCCCTACCATGAAAGGAAAGAGACAACCTCCCCTCTGTAGGACAACTTAACTGCCTCATGTTAGCTAAAATGCAACAAGAAGGCAGATCTATGTCTATAACTATTTCTGTATCTAGAGAAATATCTACAGAGGAAGAGACCGCAGAATGTGAACTGTTATAATTCTGTCGATTTTCTGTGCTATACGTGTAACGCTGCCGCTGGCTGGCTCCTGCCCGTTCAGTCTGAAAGCACCCGCTGCTTTTATATTTCTGACAGCCTTCGATTTAAGATGGTGCCCGATCCCCCACTTTTCCGGGGGGGGGGGGGGGGGGGGGGGAGGGGGGGTTGGCTTTCTGGCACAGAGTCCCTGCACATATGCTGCCGGGCCGGGGGGAGGGTAGAGGCGGGGCGGATATTAAAGACGCGCACCACCCCCGCCGTGAGCGGCCCAGGGTTGGGGGGGGTTTAATTAAAGACAGAGGACCCCTCGAAAGCCCGTTTTGGGCACGCGAGTCCGCGCGCGGGGCGCCGGCGGGCGAAGTGCCACCATCACGCCCACTTACAGCCTCTTGACCTTGCTGCCCCATTTTGTTCCTGTCAGCCACAATCCTTCCGAACACCAACAGGAAGTCGTTAAAGTCCAAATGTGCCCCTCTCACTGCTGCTGTCATTCACCATTACACTGCTCTTGCACGTTAACCAACAGCATCTACAATTAAAGCACTTTTATTTACGTTATTATTTTCATTAATATCCTGGTTAAAGGGGCCCACGTCCGCGGTCCTGTGGTTCCTTGTCGCGTCACTGCCTTATTGTTACTCCTGGGCTGAAATATTGTTCCGTGCTGATATACAGCTTCCTGCGGACAGTCTGACAGCCAGAATTAAAACTCAGCTGGAGGTACTTTGCTGTCAAAACACATAAACCTTCATTGGGGGGAGAAAAAAGCACAGCTAATCGGAGCATCTTCCTAATTAAAGGAGCTTTGTTAATATGTGTCGCGATTATATCTGTCCTGGATTTGAAATTAAATACTACAGAGTGTTACAAAAAATTACTTTGGCAATTACTATTTGACATGACATTGGAAAACAAAAACATATGTAGATAAATTATTTTCTTAGCTGTGATGGTATTAGTTTTTACATAATAGAATGAATTTTAGTGGTGAAAATCAGTACCACTTCTACTGTCTCTTTATACAGAGAAAGCCCATAATTTCAGTTAAATGTTGCTGGAGCATTGCCCAAGCTTAAAGAAGAGGTTGTGCTTGCTCAGAAACAGCACATTGTTTCAGCCTCTGTCCTTGTATACAAGCTGATCTGTTATTTTCTACTTTTACATATTTACATTGATGTAGATTTAGCTGACTGGCACCAAATAGTCATGACTGATTCTGTTATCCAGAAAAATCTATAGGACCTTAGCCGCCCCCCCTTCACAAATCTCTAGTGACGCTCCTGGTTAGCATGTCTAGGGTGAAAGGTCAAAGGTCAGCAGGGATGTCTTGATGCCTGGATTTCGGTACTGCGCAACTGCATCTCTGAGCTCTGACACCTGCAGGCTTCCTGGCCAACATGCTTTGTGTTTCTTGCAACCAGGCTTGACAGCGACAAGGAGGCTAGCATGACACCCGCGTGGAAACAGGTGCAGGGAAGATACAGGCTCCTCCGCCCCTTGGGGACATCGAGGAAGTGCAAAAGCCAGAACGTTAGGTGGAGAGACTCTTCAGAAGATCGATCAGAATTAAAGGACCACAGAGAGAACAGAAAAACATAGTGTCCTGTGAGAGAGGGGGAGAGGAAAGAGAGGGACGGAGGCAGAGAGGCGATGTTCTCGCAGGGACAGCATGCTGAGCGGATCAGACCAGGCCTCTCGTTTCACAGCCACAGCTTATAGCTCGTTCTGAGGGACTCCCAGATGTTTCGGAATGTGTCCTGGGTCTGCCCCAACGCCTCCGCCCAGTGGGATGTGCCCAGAACGGCTCCACTGAAAACCTGCCATGTGGCATTTTGAGATGCCCAAAGCACCTTATCAGATTTTTCTTGATCAGAACTCCTTCACTAAGGGCAGACTGTTCTTCCTGGCCTGAAAAGAGCAATACTCTCCTTTCCAAGAGAGAACGACACGGCTTTCGATTCTCCTCCTCGCCGCTTCACACTTGGCATAAAACCATCCAGATGTCCGCTGGAGGTCCTCGCTAGATGAGCCCAGGAGCTCAGCATCATCTGCTAATGACAGGAATGCAACGTCTAGTCCAACATTCATGGCTGTGCCCATGAAGATGACCAGCAGGAATGGCCCTCTATACAGCTTCACCTGTGCCCAGTATACAGACAGAACTCTCACTGCAGGGGCCTAACTTCATGCTGTAGCTGCCCCAGTACCTCTACAGCGCCTCCCACATCATGTGCAGGGCATGTGTCCATGAAGTTTCATGTGCACAACACACATGTAGACTGGGTTAGCATATTTCCACGAATGCTCACACAATGGTGATGAACAGCAGTTGGTGCGTTTCTGCAATCTGTGAAATACTGAAGAGGCACATGAGTCAAGTCACCCCAACAGTATCCAGGGCTTTCAGCATCTCCAGAGGGATGTTTCGTTCACCTGCAGCCTCTCCACCGTGAAGGCCTCTTCCTGCCACACGCTTCCAGCCCAGTGTTCTGCTGTGAGGACAAAGTCATCCCGTTTGTCAGAGGATTCTCACAGTGCTTCTTTCTCCACTCAATGTCCCAAGAAGTTGGTCAACACTTCTTCCCTCCCGCTGAACAGAGCCAGAGCAGGGTCCCCTCTTCCATTGTGAAGCATCAAATGAGTTGGTAAAATATTTTTTGGGACACTCAACACTCCCAAGCCTGACCTTTTGCCCTCTTAATTTATTTCACTAAAGGTCCTCTGGCCAGTTGGTACTTTCCAGCTACTTCAGGAGACCCCCGTGTAAGCACTGCCCTGTCCTTCCCCAGCGTAACAGCGTCCCGCACTGTTGGTGAGCCAGGGTTACCTCCAGCATAGGTCTGAGTGTGTTTTGGACGCAGGTCTTTGAAACCTCTGCAGCCAACGAGGCCTTGAACACGCCACACGCAGACTTGCTGTCCCCAGTTTCACTCAGCATGCAGGAAAAGTCTTTCCAGAGACTTACGTTGAATTAATCCCATATGGAAGCCTGTAGACAAAAGCATTCCCAGCAAATCCTGAATGCTTGTCTCGGCCATCCCAGTCCACCTGGCCTCCTCCCAATGTGCCAGCTTCCCACCAAGTGGTTATCGGATGATAGCTCTGCCCGCCCCCTTCCCCTGTGTATGCGTCAGGTGACAGCAGCAAGTCAATCGAAGACCTTTAGCCTAGGCTGCTCTGCTCCATGCACAGGTGGCAGCATCCTTCTGTTTGAACATAGTGTTTATTAAGGCCTGGAGGGAAGTCAAATAACAGCTCCTGTATATGGGAGTGAAACAGACCTCACCAAGAGAGACAAACAATGCCACTTGTCTTTTCTCAGACGTATAAAAGAGTGAACTTCGATCCTTACTCCCTCTCTCTCTAATTCAGGGGCAGGTGTTCGGAGGGGTCGGGGGTGCTGGAGGCGTCTGCTGGACAGCCTGTTAGGGCCTGGTGGTGAAGATGCCATTGACACAGGCCATTATAGCAATAGTTTTCACACTTATTTGGATTATGTGTGAATCTTACCCAAAGCCATTAAAGTAAAAACTAAGTGTTATTTTAGCTGCTGTTAAAACTAAAAAATTTTCTCGTTTGTGTTTCTTCACTATTATTTTTAAAATGATATTATCGACTTATCTACAAACTGGAGGGTGCAAGAGCTTTGGCACCAGTGTTAAACTTCTGGTGCAAGGGAGGCGGCTCGAACCGAAAGGCTGAACACAAACAATAGATTTTATGTTTCGTTTCTGTGTCAGACGAAACTGTCTCACAAGATTCTGATTGTAGTCATGATGTATTTGAGTCCAACAGCTGATCGCTGCAAATTCCCTTCAGATGACATTTAAATGATTTAAAGTGAAATATCTCTAGCTCAAAAATCTTTCCGGTCACACCGAAAAATTCGCTTTTGAGGTACATTTTTCACGCTTTTTTATTGCAAACAAAAAGTCACTTGCAGTGTGTGTGACTTGAATGAAACATTGCAACCTTTGCAGCAATATGTTCCTGACATTTTTAAAATAGGCAGTTTATTATGATCTATTAAAGTGATGTCAAAGTTACACTGATTTCCATTTAACTAAATTCCGTTTTCTTCACTTAATTTATGAATTTTAGTTGTCTAGCCAGTAGATATAACTGAAATTCTACGGTGGCTCTTAATTTCATTCAGAATCGACCCCAAATCTGATAAGAGCCACCCCCACACTAAATGAAGGCTCATTGCATAAATTTCTGCAGAATCTTGGCTTCCTTCCGACGTGTCTGTGCATGAGGACGGCGTTCTCCGACACAATCTACGAGCCAATAAACCCACAGAAGCCGTCTTCTCGTGACATCCAGCCGACCTTTCTCAGTAGCACCGCCGCTCGCCGCCGGTCTTATCTCAGGCAAGGACGGCCCCTGGCCAGATTCGCTGAGGCGCGTTCGGCGCTAACGAACCCACATGATGTCCGATGCCGTCGAAGGCCAGAATTTCACTCCCGATTTATTTACTCATTATTGACGTCGCTCTGAAAGGGCAACACGTTTAGTGTGATTATTCTGACGCCACCTTTATAAAGATTGATTTTGCTGACATCTAGACAGATCTTCCAGGACGAGCATGATCCGGGGGGGTCTAGATCCCTAACCCTCAGCCTTTCCTCACCGTTGGGATGTGGTGGACATGTTTGCCCTCAAAGCAGGAGGAGGGTTCTCTTTTGCTATTCCAATCCTTTACAGATGAAGAAAAGGCACCAAGAAACCCCATCCTTCTGCCCCCACCCCCCGAGACTCAACTTGTTTTTTCACTGTCAGACCACATCACCCCAAATCCGTCCCCCCCCCCCCCCCTCCCAGATTACATGTTCCGTTTATCTGTACCCCGAAGTGGCACAAGGTGGGAGGGGGCAATGACTGATATCTAACAGTTTCTAGATTTCCCTGCACCTCCCAAAGATGATGTTTCAGGTCCTGGGGGGGGGGCTGGGGGGTGGGTGACAACCGGAGCCACTAATCGCCTGGGATGTTTTTTCACACGTCGTCATAAGGTGACGGTGCTCAGTTAGGGGCCCAGAGGTGGCGTCCTCGTCATCGCCCCCTGTGGGGATTCTCACCCCTCTCCTATAAAGGTCGTCGATCCTGCCTCCTCACATCAGCGAGCCGCTCTCCATCGAAAGACAACAAAGGGGAACGCGGAGACCTGTGGCCTGATCAGCACACATCAGGTTCCGGCCCTGCCTGCTAAATGACAGCATCCCAACCTTGATACCCAGAGGCATGGCAGTCGACCCTGACGGCCGTAATTGCCGCAGCCAGCAGTGCGTGGCTGGATGCCAGTCCTCATTCCGCTGTCGGCTATCATTTTCACCTTGTGCGTCTTACACTGAGATTGACATAAATGTCTTTAGCAGCTCAGTTGATTTTTACTGGAGCTCCTTTGAGGACCATTCCAATTCACATGGTGACGCAAATAATATTAAATATGATACAAAACTAAGTTACCTGCAAGTCTGCTCCTTGTAGTAGGACTGACTAGTAGTTTTAGTATGTCTGTTTTCAGCACTCCACTACTTTGCCTTATCTGGTATTTCCTAACAGGAAGTACAACTCTGACCGTAACTGATGGTTCCTAACATGAAGTACATCTCTGACTATAATTGAAGATTTCTAACAGGAAGTACAGTTCTGACCATTACTTAGTGTTCCTAACTAGAAGTACAGCTCTAACTATAACTGATGTTTCCTGACAGGACGTACAGCTCTGACCATAACTCTTGGTTCCTAAACAGGAAATGCCGTTGTTCCCCTAAACAGCTACCCCTCTCTGAGAGCCAGCCAGAGCTGCAGAAGGGGAAGGCAGCCCCCCCCCCCAGTCACCAGCACTAAGCCTACCCCCAGAAGCTGCCCATACAGAGGCTCCCTACTTCAGCCAGAGTTCTCTGCAAGCTCTTGAACGCACGTTGGCTCAATGCATAGTGGGTCACCCGAGTCGAGACAGCAGCTGTTGGACATTTTGTCCATCCTTCAGTTAGTCAAATTCTGGCCGAAAATACTAATTTTTCTGGGGCCCTCAGCTGGCTTTCAGGAGATCTTTCATCTCATTAGAGACACATTTGAGAGGCCTACTTCATTCCCGTGGAGTTTCTGGCCCTTTGTTGCCAGTAACAAGGCCAGGGACTAAAGAATATCTTTCAGTTGGAACAAACTTTTTTTTGTAATTAACCTTATTCAAGAACCAGCAAAGAAAGGCAAGAAACCAGAAAGTATATTAAAAAAAAAAAAACTTCAACAAAAGACAAGATGTTCTTTGCGATGCTGTTTAGAGCTTGTGGATTATATATGGGCCCCATTCATAGGACGAGCCTTCTTTTTAAGCCCCTGCTGGCTCTTTGCACGTGGAAATTAAGTTCTGGCCTATAATGAGTGGACTTCAGATATGTTTATGATAGACCCTCGGGCAAGATTGACTCCTTAATGACACAGGAACACAAAACGTGAAAGACTGGCCCCGTTCTGCCTGCGCCGTGCTCGCCCCGGGCCTGCTCCCCGTGGAAGGCTGCCCCCATGGCGTCCGTATTAAGGTGAGATAAAGCAGGGAAAAGTAATTTAGCCCCCCCCCTCCTCCCCCCCGCCCTATTGGCTTCTGCTTTCTGATGGGCTTTTAGGGAGACTCATAATTACCTGTGTGAGTGGTAAGCAGAGGAGCCTGCAGCCTTTGTGCAGTGTGCCCGCCACCCCCCAGCCCCCCCCCCGCCCCCCCCCGGCTTCCCTATTCTGAGGTATCTGGCCTGTTAGCGGCAGTGGCTAACTGGAGACAAGCCTTGCAGATGAGCGCCTCTGTTTTCGCTCACAGTCGGGACTGACGCCTGCACTCCCCTCCGCTGACCTGATATTCTCACTTACTCACAGCCTCCCATTCATAGCTGCGCCCCCCCCCCCCCACCCCCACCCCCCAAAAGGCCCAGGCTGCCGTCTGCACCACCAAGGCCCCTGAATGGACAGCACGGGCAATTAGCACTGCACTCGTCCGCGATGCCGCGACTGTTGTGCCCACCCCGGGGGCGGAGTCTTTGTCGAGCTGCCATGACCCCCGGCGACCTCCGCCCAACTGGGAGGAATGTCCTATTGGACCTCGTGCAGGGGTGTGTTGTGTCTGTCAGATCGTGTTCCTGGTTGCAATGGCCCCCCACCGGGGTGCACAAAGGCCCCGCAGTGGGCATTGGGATGGCACACATGGACCTCGAGTGCCCAATGGGATCAAACAGATACACACACACACACACACACACACACAAACACACGCACACACACACAAGCTTGTAACTATATGTTTGTGAGGACTTTCCATTCATTTCTATGGAGAAAACTCTAATCCCAACATGACGACCTTAACCCCAACCCAGCCATAACCTTAACCATAAGCAACCAAAAAAAAATACAAGACTTTTGTCATTTTTAGTTTGTTGATTGCATTCACGGATCTTTGTGGAGACCTGAAAAAAGGTCCCCACAACATCAAAATAACAGCCTTTTATTACATAATAAGGGATATTTGGTCCCCACAATGTAATATAAACATAATCCACACAGACGCACACACACACACACACTCCTGATTGACACGGCCTACACAAAGGCGCCGCTGTTCTGGTAAAAGGGGGGCACATACTGCCGCTGGCAGCAAGGGGGCCCCCGTGTGAATGGCATGTAGGACTTACGGACAATGACAGAGCGTGTGTGTGTGTGTGTGTATGTGTGTGTGTATAGATTACAGTGTGAGGACCAAATTTTCCCACAATGTGATTAAAACCTGTAACTTCTTACCTTGTGGGGATAATTTTTTCGGAAACTGCAGAAATCTGTGACTGAAATCGAAAAACTAAAATTGTCTTATATTTTACTTGGTTACTTATGGATAAGGTTAGGGCTGGGTAGGGGTTAAGGTTGTCATGCTGGGATTAGAGATTTCTCCATAGAAATTTATGTCCCCCACAATAATAATAATAATAATAATACATTTAATTTATAATGCACTTTATATTTGAAAGCAAATCTCAAAGTGCTACGAAATTAATTCGACCCGAAAAGCTCTGTTAAAAAGATAAGTTTTAAGACCAGATTTAAAAGCATCAACAGTCTGTGGCATCCTCAGATACTCAGGAAGAGCATTCCACAGTCTAGGTGCAGCTGCGCAAAAGGCTCGATCTCCCATGCTATGAAGTTTAGTCTTAGGGGTTTTCAAAAGATGTAATGATACAGAGCGGAGGTTTCGTGAGGACGAATGTTGGGCGATAAGTTCTTCGAGGTAGGGAGGGGCGTCCCCATAAATACACTGGTGGGTAAGAAGGGCAACCTTGTAATCAATTCTAAATGAAACAGGGAGCCAGTGAAGAGATTTAAGAATGGGCGTGATATGATCGTATTTACGCCCTCCCATCAGGATCCTAGCAGCACTGTTTTGAATATACTGCAGCTTTTGAAGAGTTTTTCCAGTAGTCCCAATGAGCAGTGCATTGCAGAAGTCCAGCCTGGAGGAGACAAACGCATGGACTAACTTAACCCCAAGGTTTATAACAGATGATGACAATGGGATATCCTCACCAGAAAAGGTAATACTGGTGATATAACTGCACACCTGTGTGTCTGTGTGTGTGTGTGTGTAGGTGGGGGATTTGTATTTCCGTCACTTTGGGGACCAAATGTCCTCACAATGTGCTAAACCCAGTTACTATTTAGCTTGTGGGGACATTTTCCATGTCTCAATTTTTAATGATCTGTGACGGCAATCAAAAGTCCAAAGTTGCCAAAAGTCTCATATTTTGTTTGGTTACTTATGATTAATGTACAAAAGGTCTGAAACTGTTAAGGATTTGGTGACAGAAACCCTTGTTATTTAGTTAATCTTTGTTAATTCAGTTGTTATGACAGTATTTGGGACCAGACATTAGTTTTTTGTTTCCATGGTTCTACATGGGACACACACAGTGCAAATTTACACGGTGCAAATTTACACGGTACAAATTTAGTTGCGGTCTCCATTTTTTTCCTTTTCATAGTATTAAGGATAACTGAGTGTGTTGTGTGCATAAATAGCTGAAGGGGAGAGAAATATTAAGCCTGGTTAATGTGAATGTGAATTTTGGGCATATAATCACTGTTTTATTGTCACGAATGGGGAGAGATTATAATTGTACAACATGTAGTGTATTATGCAGTGTAGTGTTGTGTATATAGAACTAACTTGGCCTCCGAAAATGGATTGTAATGTACACAGAAAGATCGCTGTGTTTCATTTGTGATTTGGAAGCTGAGAGTGTTACGATCCTCTGTTTCCTTTAGATCACACACACACCTGTACAAACCCCTGTGTTATGCAAGAACTGGATAAAGGATGTTGCACCTGAGTTACCCAGAAAAGATTCACCAGGATCTGGTGTTCTGGCCGACACTCTAGGATATACACAACTTGAATTATATCCAGCGCACAGGGAGAGTGATCCCAACTGTAGTCTCCACTACATTGGTGGTCCTTCGTGTATGTTTGAAGATGAATCCTGTTCCTGAGTATGAGGTTCAGGCTGCAAGTCCCAGAAGATGCATTCACCCCCCTGTCCGTTACGAAGATTATGAGTTAGGGTACACAAATTACCCAAGCATGGGCAACGGGAGTGGATATCTCATGATCCCCCTCACCTCCCCCCAAGAGTTCTCGATCTAGCCAGAAGTAATCATAGCAGCATGTGACATCAGAATTGGAAAAACTCCGAGTCATTAGGGCCGAGATGAGAAAGTTAGTGAATGTTGCCACCAGCCTTCAGTACCTTCCTCCATCCCTCTCCAGTCCTCAGCGTCAGGATGTAAGCACACGTGACTGGAGCCAGCTCTGATGCAGCCAGAGTTACACATTTGAGGTGAACCAGACAGTGAGGTAGAAGATCAGTGGCTTCCCTTTTCTGCCTGACCAGAGGTGAATGAAGCTGACCCATCACTCTGCAGTCGGCCCATGGTGGAACGACTGGATAGGATGATGAGTCCACTTCAGGTCATGAAGGAGGCCATGGTAACCAAAGATGACAAACCATCCCAAGTGAGATCACCAATCTGCACGGTATTCCGTGCCTCCCCCCTTCCTAAGGACTGGCATGAAAGCCCAGGTCATCAGCCCCTGATGCCATCCATACCTGTTCTGCCTACTCCACGGCTGGGCCTCACCCCCCTTCCAGGAGCACCTAAGACCTGTATGTTTCATGTGGCCCAGCAGCATCCCTTCAATGGTCACTTTCAGCCAGGGTATCAGTCTAGCCCCCAACAGTTACAGCCTTCCAGCGGCCACGTTATTCCTGAATCAGCCTAACGCAGGCCACAGCCAGCAATCCCTAATTGTACAACTCAGGATCCCAGCGAGTTTGCTCATCTTAAGATTGCCCCGGAAAATCTTTTACTAATGGATGGAACAAAGCTGTTTAAGTACCAGGTTTTAGTTGACCACCTGGAACTGGAGGAGACAAAGTTAGTGGCCGATGCATATCTCCATTCCCGCACTCCTTACACAGATATAATGGCAGCTCTGAATGAAAGGGCGGTCAACTGCATCAGATGGCACTGAAGAAAATTGCTTCTATGTGGGACTCTCCTGACATCAAACATGGAGATACTGCTGCTTTTGAGAGTTTTGCACTCCATATCCAATCACTGGTGGCTGGTAGGAATGCTGAATACTAATAGACTAATAGAAGATGTTGGCGCTGAGTACGGTCCCACCAGGCAACACAGTGCAACCTCAAGAAACCTTGCAGTTTATGTTAAGGAAGGCGTCTGCAGGTTTTGCATGAGGTCAACAACAGGGTCCCAAAGGGAGCAGTGAAGCCTTTTGTGGAGGAGGACCAGGCAGACGGTTCGCCAACAGAAGTGCTCTATGTGGATAAGCCAAATGAGGACAGTCAGGTATTACTGAAAGTTGTCAGAGTCCTCATCTATGGTGGTAATCAAACGCTGGATGCATATGCCATGCTGGACGATGGTTCTGAGAGGACAATGTTGTTACCTGCTGCTGCCCAGAGACACCAGAAGATCTCCCAGTGCACCATTAGGCTAGATGGTCAGACCATCAGTGGCACCTCAATGTCCTTTTCCATATCTCCAATTGCAAGACCAAAGATCAGGTTCTCTATTACAGGAGCTTCCACTGCAACTTGAATTAATTTGTCAGAGCATGCCTACTCCTTGGAGCTGCTCCAGAAGAAGTACAGACACCTGACCGGTCTGCCGATAAGGTCATTCAAGAATGTCAGATTATTGCTACTGATTGGGAGTGACCATCCACACCCCTATTGAGCTCAACTAGGTGCCGGGTGTTCTGACGAGTTGAGCTACCTATCAAGAAGTACTATCGAGCCTTTTTGCACATGTGCAGTTCCACCGTTTGGGGCTTAAGGTTAGGTTTTAGGGGTTTGGGTTGGGATTAGGGTAATGGTTTTAGGGGTTTTGGGGGTTTAGGGTTATGGTTAGGGTTAGGGTTAGGGCTATCGATTAGCACCTCGGTAGCCTAACTCAACAAAATAGCTTCACTGCATCACTGATGTCAAAATGTGGGAAATATAAATAAATGCGTTAAAGTAGGTTA
The DNA here is from genome assembly GCF_048594095.1 of Paramormyrops kingsleyae. Classification (NCBI taxonomy): domain Eukaryota; kingdom Metazoa; phylum Chordata; class Actinopteri; order Osteoglossiformes; family Mormyridae; genus Paramormyrops; species Paramormyrops kingsleyae. The sequence continues at coordinate 10,969,001 of NC_132805.1, forward strand.
ATGATTCTGTGCTGTCTAAACTGTATAAAAAGTTAGGCTACATGACATTTGAGTGGGCTATAACCGGAGGCATGGACGCATTATGAGAATGAGAAAGACGGTGCGTGCACACTAATTAACCTATACCCTATTCACTTACAATACACTGTAATGAGATGGGCAGGCAGCTGGAGGTGGAATTTTTGTCCTTGGTAAATCTCTGACGGTCTCCACACTAGTACTGGTAACAACGTTGTTTTCTAGGCATAGCCAAACAAATCTCCTTCTGTCTGAAAAGGCGTAGAAAACGCAATTTAGCCACTAAAACTTTACAGTTTTTGTGAGGGACAGTCGAATTCTCTCGTTAAGTTTTTTGGGTTCTTGCACCCACACTTTAAAACTCGTTTCAGTGCCGCCACATAAACATATGCGTGCGTGCGTGTGCGTGCGCGGGAGGGGGAGAGGAGGGGGGCCCCGATCGGTGTTTTGCCCCGGGGCCTTGTGTGCAGTTGTTCCGCCACTGGTACAAAACACCAGGTTCTCATGCCTGCTTGGCACCTCAGAATCACTGCTTTCATGTTGTCCTTCTAATCCTACTTTTGTGCCCTTGTTTTAGTACACAGTGTTGCTGAAATTTGCTTTTAGCATAAAGGTCACTCAAGGTCAATATGACAGTGATGGGAATATTGCTAAACAAATGCAGCTGTGGGTGACACTACAACCAGACAGGGGGGTCACTGTTTGTCACAGTTGACTCTTAAATGTCATTTTCAACACTGATATTTGATTGGGCGTACTGACCATCATTGCCCAAATGATGACATGATTGACATCAGTAGCTCTGATACCAGATTTATTGTCATGACTAAACATCATTACATTCAACTGGAGTTATTTTACATTCTAGAGTAAGTTCGTAACAGACACTCTTCTGTGTGGCACCACTCTGTGGGCTGAAAGTTTAATATTGGGCAGCAGATCTAACTATTGGCAGTACTAGTCTAATTACTCTTTTTAACTCCTAACCATTGTCAATTTGCATAACAACATATACTTCCAGATAGTTATTGGCTGGCAGAATACAGAGTTACATATATTATTATGCATATTATATATGCATATATAAATATGCATGTTATATAGTTTTACATAACTTTAACTGTTATTCCAACCATATATCTTCAAAACTGCTTATGCAGTGCAGAATCAGAGAATCTGGAGCCTGTCCCAGGAAGTACAGGCCACGAGGCAGGGGACACCCTGGATGGGATGCCAGTTCATAACAGGGCACGAGGCAGGGGACACCCTGGATGGGATGCCAGTCCATAACAGGCCATGAGGCAGGGGACACCCCAGACAGGATGCCAGTCCATAACAAGGCACAAGGCAGGGGACACCCTGGACGGGATGCCAGTCCATCACAGGGCACAAAGCAGGGGACACCCTGGACAGGATGCCAGTCCATCACAGGGCACAAAGCAGGGGACACCCTGGACAGGATGCCAGTCCATCACAGGGCACAAAGCAGGGGACACCCTGGACAGGATGCCAGTCCATAACAGGGCACGAGGCAGGGGACACCCTGGATGGGATGCCAGTCCATCACAGGGCACAAGGTTGTTTTCATAAGTGAGCTGGTGGAATCTGATGTCACAGATCCTTTCCTACATCTTCCGTGTGCATAAAACTTTCCGTTGGTGACTCAGTTCCTCTACAGCCTGGGCTTTCCCTGCTGTGGAGACGTTAGTGGAACCCTTCAACCATACCTAACGTGTACTCCTCAGAAATCACACGCCTTTCAAACCTGTCTATGACCCTGTGTGTGTGTGTGTGTGTGTGTGTGTGTGTGTGTGTGTGTGTGTGTGTGTGTGTGGGCGTATACAAGCCTCCTGCTGCGTGTCAGAGGAGGAACAGGAATAATATCTTCATTCTTTATGTTTTTAGAGCTTGAGTACATACTGTTGCACATTACTGTACGATATGTGTGTGTTTCTGTCATTTTCTAGTTCCTGCACATGCTCTTCTAACAACAGTAAAGTAAATCTGCCTTAGACAAACCCCAGGCCTTTTAGTCATTATTTCTCCTCTTCTGCCATCATCTTTGGAATGCTAGTCATACACGTTAAAATCTGCTTCACATTTTGTGAAATTAAAATACTATAAACATTGGATTGTACGCGTGTCATTTTGTTTTCTGGAACATTCTGAGATGTGGGCAGATGTTCACCTCTGATCTGTCTTGTGCTTCTGTCTGTGTGTGTTGTGTGAGTGTGCACCTCCTTGCCTGTGCGTGGGTGTGTGTGTCTGTCTGTGTGCGTGTGCATGTGTGGGCACCCCCCTGGCGTGCCACTGCTCGGGTCCCACCGAGCGCTGGCACCCCCCTGGCGTGCCACTGCTCGGGTCCCACCGAGCGCCGTCAAAACCGCATGCAGCGGAAGGTCTCGGAGATTTGCGATGAGTCATTGCAATGCTGCAGTTATGCAACGGCCCCATGTCACCCCCTCGGTGTCACCGCCAAGAGTGCCCGAGATGGGCCCCTCACGCAGACGATGGGGATGCCCCCCCCCCCAAGCACTGCACCCTGCTGTTCACACAGCAGTTACCCACGGACCCCCAAGGTGGCTCAGAGACTTCTGATAGCATTCGGTTATAGAGCAATTCAGAAAAAGCATAAACTGACTTAAAAAAACCTAACCCTATAAAACATGATGTTAAATATGGCAGGTTTCACATTGCAGTTTAAATTAAGACTGAAACATGAGAAGATCACAGTAATGCTATTACAGTTCAGCTGTTTACTCTTCAGTTGTTGTCATTCTGTCTTGAAAAGAATGGCATCTCTGAAATGACACACTTCGTTTTTACTGATCTGGACCTTGCTCTCCATCCCTGTACATGATGTTTGTATCTAACTGGCTACATGTTTCCACAGACCAAATGACATTTGTCTTTGACTTTGCTTGCAGTATTGCGCATCCAGTATTGTACTATTTAACCAGAAAGCTTATATTTGTTAAAATACACTCACCTAAAGGATTATTAGGAACACCTGTTCAATTTCTCATTAATGCAATTATCTAATCAACCAATCACATGGCAGTTGCTTCAATGCATTTAGGGGTGTGGTCCTGGTCAAGACAATCTCCTGAACTCCAAACTGAATGTCAGAATGGGAAAGAAAGGTGATTTAAGCAATTTTGAGCGTGGCATGGTTGTTGGTGCCAGACGGGCCGGTCTGAGTATTTCACAATCTGCTCAGTTACTGGGATTTTCACGCACAACCATTTCTAGGGTTTACAAAGAATGGTGTGCAAAGGGAAAAACATCCAGGATGCGGCAGTCCTGTGGGCGAAAATGCCTTGTTGATGCTAGAGGTCAGAGGAGAATGGGCCGACTGATTCAAGCTGATAGAAGAGCAACTTTGACTGAAATAACCACTCGTTACAACCGAGGTATGCAGCAAAGCATTTGTGAAGCCACAACACGCACAACCTTGAGGCGGATGGGCTACAACAGCAGAAGACCCCACCGGGTACCACTCATCTCCACTACCAATAGGAAAAAGAGGCTACAATTTGCACGAGCTCACCAAAATTGGACAGTTGAGGACTGGAAAAATGTTGCCTGGTCTGATGAGTCTCGATTTCTGTTGAGACATTCAAATGGTAGAGTCAGAATTTGGCGTAAACAGAATGAGAACATGGATCCATCATGCCTTGTTACCACTGTGCAGGCTGGTGGTGGTGGTGTAATGGTGTGGGGGATGTTTTCTTGGCACACTTTAGGCCCCTTAGTGCCAATTGGGCATCATTTAAATGCCACGGCCTACCTGAGCATTGTTTCTGACCATGTCCATCCCTTTATGACCACCATGTACCCATCCTCTGATGGCTACTTCCAGCAGGACAATGCACCATGTCACAAAGCTCGAATCATTTCAAATTGGTTTCTTGAACATGACAATGAGTTCACTGTACTAAAATGGCCCCCACAGTCACCAGATCTCAAGCCAATAGAGCATCTTTGGGATGTGGTGGAACGGGAGCTTCGTGCCCGGGATGTGCATCCCACAAATCTCCATCAACTGCAAGATGCTATCCTAACAATATGGGCCAACATTTCTAAAGAATGCTTTCAGCACCTTGTTGAATCAGTGCCACGTAGAATTAAGGCAGTTCTGAAGGCGAAAGGGGGTCAAACACCATATTAGTATGGTGTTCCTAATAATCCTTTAGGTGAGTGTAATTCTAATCAACAATTCATTTTAAAATCAAAATTAAAAGCCAGTATAACAAAAAATATTGAATATAAGTATTTATACCCTGGGATCCAGTACAGGATGGCAGTAATCTTGGAGCCTGTCCCAGGCAGCAAAGGGCACAAGGGACATGCAGGACAGGATGCCAGTCGATCACAGGGTATGAGGCAGGGGACACACTGGACAGGATGCCAGTCCATCACAGGGCACGAGGCAGGGGACATACTGGACAGGATGCCAGTCCATCACAGGGCATGAGGCAGGGGACACACTGGACAGGATGCCAGTCCATCACAGGGCATGAGGCAGGGGACATACTGGACAGGATGCCAGTCCATCACAGGGCATGAGGCAGGGGACATACTGGACAGGATGCCAGTCCATCACAGGGCACGAGGCAGGGGACACCCTGGTCGGGATGCCAGTCCATCACAGGGCACGAGGCAGGGGACACCCTGGTCAGGATGCCAGTCCATCACAGGGCATGAGGCAGGGGACATACTGGACAGGATGCCAGTCCATCACAGGGCATGAGGCAGGGGACATACTGGACAGTGACCACAGAGCCTCCCCATCCCAGTCAGCATCACCATGAAAGAACAGGCAAAATATCATACTAAAACAATAACAGACAGTCCATAAGGACAGAAATGAGCCTTTGATTAAGCTTACTTCATTAGCGTATAAAACCAGCATTTCAGTGTATACCGTATCAGAAATATACTGATACTTGTTTAATGTAAATAAATAATGTCAGCTGTGGGAAGGTGTAAATGCTAAAGCAGTGACTCTTAGGCAAACCACAGCAAGAAACTGTCACGACTACTCCAGCAGGACACAGCCTCTAACAGTGCCTCGTTTCCAGCAACAAAGAGCCAGTGCTGGGCTGGTTCTCGTTTGGTGCCTTTTGTGAACCTGCCTGCGTTTCCACTGGTTTCAAAAAAGAACGGAACAGAAAGGTTCATATGTATTTAGTTTTTTGAATTTGATGTGTTTTAGATTTAAAGTTTTTATAAGATGCCGAACCAAAAAAAAAATATTTTCAGAGTATAACTCGTTGCGCACTGCCTTGATTGCCTGTATACAGTTTTGTCTCCATAAAGGCTCCCCTGTCTGTGAGTGTAAGTTTATTAAGTAAGGTGGAAATGCACGGAATTAGTTCTGGATTGGGAAAGAGTCCAGAAATGGCTCCATCGTCACGTTGGTGGAAACGAGGCATAAGCAGCACTTACAGAATGTCCATAGACAATATTTTTTCAACGTCATATTAAAATCATTTTCAGGTAAAAAAAAAAAAGTGTAAAATGTGAAAATAATGTTCCAGTAACGTTACAGTAAGTACGTTCTCTGCCAGCTTTGAAAAGACCTTTAAATAACGTTCTGGGAATGTTCCCTGTTAGCTGGGTTATCTGCCATGTCTTTCTTGACAGTGGCTGTCTAATTGTCAAATGCTGCTTTATGACAAAATCTCATTTGGGCTCACAGCATTAAGCAGTGGTGTCACCGCAGTGACATTCTAGCACATGCAGTTGGGTTTGTTGGGTGGGCGCCAGTGTTGGAATTGTGTGTAAAGTCCTGGGGGGGGGTGGTCCCCTGGTGGCCATTTGTCAACTGGGGGGTGGGATGGGCAAGATTCTTTATGATAAATGTTACCATTACCTTATTTACAAACAGTGTTACCTCTATAACCCATCACAAGTTTTAGCTCTTGCATACTGTTTCAGAAGTCATGTTTCATGTACAACTGCTGTTTCATCAGACCTATCGCTGATGGGGGCAGCGTGTGGCTCTGTGGGCTAAGCCTCTGTGCTTGTGATCAAAAGGTCACTGGTTCAAGCCTGTCCATGGAACATCTGCTGGTGCTGCTATAGGCAGCTGCCCTTTAGAGCCAAGCTTCTACCTTGTAGAGAGCAAATTGGGAGAAGCAGAAAGAGAAATGCTCTCATTGGGGTAAATAAGATGTCTGATGTTATTTTGGCCTCAATTGCCCACAAAACTACCTGATTGACTGGAAGTGCTGCCTCATTACAGGACTCCTTTGTGTGTGTGTGTGTGTGTATGCCTCTTCATTCATTTACACTGTCTTACCATGAGCCGAGCCATGGTTAAACACGGTATTGTCCCATGCTGTCTGCTGTTAACCATATCGCGTCATTAGAAGCCTGTTCCTCAGCATTTTCTCGCTGAAAGGTTACATTAGTCACCACATCAGCTGCAGGAAACTTAGAGCTGAGCAAGCAGCTCTGTCATATGAGCGCTGAACACTGATGACATCATCGGGCTGCCTCACGGGGAGGACGATGCCAGGTGCACAGCAGAGATGCTGGTGCTGGTGGTTCTGAGGGCCCAGGTTCAGCTACAACCTCATATACTTGGTGGAATTTGTGCATGGGATCAGTTTGGAGGAACAGCATAGCTTTAAATGTCATAATATAATCTAATAAATGTGGAGCCCCTTCAGGAAAGGTGTGAGACTTTGGATATAAATGGGGGCATGGCTTTGCGTAGAGACAGCCCCTTGGAACCAACCAAGGAACCAATAACCAGCCACCTTCCCATCTCCCCTTGCGGTGTTTTGTTTTATTCGTTCTGCCATTGCCACTGAACTCGTGCACTCATGCATGACCCTGCGCCCCCCCCACAACACCAGCACCCCCACCCCCATGGCCCACTCGGGGCGGGCACCCGCACACCCAGCGGCTTGCGGAAGTGAGAAAATAAGATGCCACTGGATCTATTAACACATTGAGTGGAGGAGTGTGACAGCGAGGATGGAGCCAAGGCATGGGGGCCTAGGGTGGGAGGGGGGATGAGGGGGAGAGGGGGGCACTTCAGGAGGGGATGTGTGTGTGTGTATTTGTGTGAGGTTTCTGCTCATGCTTGCTGATTACTGGTTACCAGTAAAGTTCTGTCAATGATTCTAAGGCCTTGAAACAGGGTGCAGGGATTTGATGATTTTTTTTTTTTGTGTGTGATCAAATTTCAATTAAAGAAAAAGCACAGAAATGGGAAAAAAAAACTTACCATCGGATACAACAACAAACACTCCCCTACCAGCTCCCACCCCCCAACCTTGATTAATTTTGTTAATTTGTTTGTCCCACTGAAGGATTTTAGTAATCTGCTGGCTATGTTCTCATTGACACCATGGACGTCCTGATGGTTCCAGCCTGACACCGAAATGCAGCTCACCCACTCGTCCGCCTCAGCCACTGCCTCGCCCACTCACCGCCTCGCCCACTCACCGCCTCGCCCGCTGCCTTACCCCCCTTGCCTGCTGCCTCGCCCGCCTCACCCGCTGCCTCACCCGCTGCCTCGCCCACTAACACACCTCTCTTGGTGCCTCTCCCACCTGCCTCACCCGCCCGCCTCGCCTGCCTCACTCGCCCTCCCTTGCCGCTTTGCGATGCACTGCGGCTTTCGAGACATGGTTTTGCTTGTGAGTCACACGGCTGCAATTAGCATGCGCCAGCACGCGCGTTGGTAACGATCTTCAGCTCTAAGATTATATATATCAAACATTCCAAGCCCATGGAATTAAAGGAGTGAACTTCATATTTATACTAAAGAGAACATAGTGACATAAAAACAATCATCAGTGATGTAATCATATGACATTTCGTATATTATAATAAATTGGGACCAAAGCTCATAATTATGTCTATAGCAAAACAAAAAATAATCTGAAAAACAGTTTTTTAATCCAATATGTTTCTATGTTTTTCTTTAAGATTGGTATGTAATTCTGATGTCTTGGATACAATCAGAGAGAATCTGTTAATCCTCAAAGGCAGAGAAGGTTCATGCAACTGCAAGACAAATGGTGACCCCAGTCCGTAAATCGCTATATTTGAATGGATGACTAATTTAGACTAATAAAAAAATAATCTTTTTTTTCATCCTTAAGCTGTTACAGTGGAGGCTGTCCTTGCATCTGAGGAGGGGGGGGGGGGGTGGGGGGGCTTCTGAGCCTCACATGAGACAGTTACAGGTGTGAAATATACATACTAAATGAATTTCTGTGAAGTTTGTTACCCCCCAGCAAAGAAAAAGCCCCGAAATGTGCATTGGGTTGGCTTTCCTTGGAGAAAGTGTGTGTGTTTTTCTCCTCCTTCTTCTCTTTGGCTCCGTTTATAATAGGAGGCGAGTTGCAGTGGAACACAAGCCTTAAAAGAAAGTGATAAAATATACAGCGAGAAAAGCTTGCAGAGTGACAGAGAAGGAAGGCAGAGAGGAGCAGCGGGGGGGGGGGGGGGGAGGGGGGGGCAGGAGGCAAATCCAACACGACAGCAATCTGCTTGCCTGACTCCACCAGGAGTTTCGTTTCGGGGTGACACCACTTTGCCGTCCCCCAGCACGGCGAGGAGCAGGACGCGGTTGGGGACCAGTGGTTGCTCCTCTGGGGGGGTGGGGAGCGAGGTCGAGTCCTCGGTCAAGTTCAAGGGCCTCGTTTGCATTGGGGAGGGCTCAGAGTACCTTTGAGGGGCAGTGAGCCAGCGTCCCTAGTAGGAGCTGATAGTTTGACCAGGACAGAATTATAGAATGAAATGCTATTTCTCAAAAGGAAACCTTTGTGATCATGTGACCCCGCGTGGTGCTCCAGCAAGCCTAGCCCAATGCAACAGATTGTTTGGAAGAGCCCATTAATTAAGGGGGTAGAGAGGTTAGGGTCCAGAAGTAGGGTCGTGGAGCTAAAGGACGACTCAGGACGCAAAGAAGAGTCACCGCAAGCATAAGCGCTAATATGTCCGAAAAAATGCACGGACGGTGGAGCACCGGGGAAGCGGCGCCAGCATGCGGCTTGGTCACCGTGGTGACCGGTGCATGGATCCAAGCAACAGGGACCTCACGTGGGCCAGAACCGGGATGACTCACAGGCCCGACGGCATAGGGGTTCTGGGCCGACGTTCGCGATCACATGACAGGGATGCATAAGCCAAGCTGACCGATGCTGTATGTGCGTGTTTGTGCAGGAGGGTGTGCTGAGGGAGTTCTGTACACGCATGCACACGTGTGTTCCCATAGTGTGCATGAATGCTATGTATTCCTGTGTGTGAATGTGTGTGTGCGTTTGTGTGTGTGTGAGAGACAGAATGCCTGTGTTCCTTCGTGTGTGTATTTCAGTTCCTGTGTGTGTCCGTGAATGTGTGTGTTCCTGTATGTATGTGCGTGAATGCATATCTTCTCATGTGTCTGAATGCATGTGCTCCTGTGTGCGAGTGAATGTGTTTTCCTGTGTGTGTTCCTGTGTGTTCGTGAATCTGTGTATTCCCAAGTCTTTGTGTGTGAATGTGGTTGTTCCCACTTGTGTGTGAGTGAATATGTGTGTTCCTGTGTGTGTGCGTGAATGTGTGAATGCATGTGTTCCCATGTGTGTGTGTGAATGCGTGTGCTCCTATTTGTGAATATGTGGATTATGTTTATATTACATTGTAGGGACCAAATGACCCCCACAATGTAATAAAAACCTGTCATGTTCACGTTTTCCAGGTTAAGGTTATGGCTGGTTAGTGGATAAGGTCATCAATTTGGGATTAGAGATTTCCCCATAGAAATATAATAATATATAATAATTATAATATAATATAGTAATATAATTACAAACCTGTGTATGTTCCTGTGTGTGCGTGTGTGTGTGTGTGTGTGTGTGTGCGAAAGCATGTGTTCCCCTGTGTGTGCATGAAGATATTCCTCTGTGTGTGTGTGAATGTGCGTGTTTCCCATGTGGGTGAATGTGTGTGTTTCTGTAGTTCAACAGTGTATGTATGTGTGAATGTGTAGTTCCTGTGTGTTTCCGCAAATGTATGTTTTGCATGTGTGTGCATGAACGTGTGTGTTCCCGTGTGTGAATGCATGTGTGTGCATGAACGTGTGTGTTCCTGTGTGTGTGTTTATGAGTATGTGCATGAATGTGTGTGCATGAATGTTAGTCTTCCTATGTCTGGATATGAATGCATCACACATGTTCTCATGTGTGTGTAAATGCATGTGTTGCAGCACCATTACATGAGTGTGTGTGAGAGACAGGCTGCCTCCCTCTCTCCTCAGGTCACCTCCCTCTCTATCTCCACCTGCCTCCCTCTCTCCTCAGGTCACCTCCCTCTCTATCTCCACCTGCCTCCCTCTCTCCTCAGGTCACCTCCCTCTCTATCTCCACCTGCCTCCCTCTCTCCTCAGGTCACCTCCCTCTCTATCTCCACCTGCTTCCCTCTCTCCTCAGGTCACCTCCCTCTCTATCTCCACCTGCCTCCCTCTCTCCTCAGGTCACCTCCCTCTCTATCTCCACCTGCCTCCCTCTCTCCTCAGGTCACCTCCCTCTCTCTTCCTGCTACCTTCCTTTCTCTGCAGGCCCCCTCCCTCTCTCCTCTGACTGCCTCTCCTTCTCCTCTGGCCGTCTTCCTCTCTCCTCTGGCCATCTTCCTCTCTCCTCTGGCCGTCTTCCTCTCTCCTCTGGCCGTCTTCCTCTCTCCTCTGGCCGCCTCACTCTCTCCTCTGGCCACCTCCCTCTCTTCTCAGCCCACCTCCTGCTCTCCTCCAGCCACCTTCCCCTTTTCTACCCATTTCTTGCTCCTTTCAAAACTGACGCAACAGACAGCCTTGGCAGACCACACAGGAGGGAGAACTTTCCGGGTGCACCCAGTCCAAAGAGGCACAGCATGCCGTCCCTGGGCCACTGTCGGAGACCTGATCCGCAAACGCTTGTCTTCTGATATTCCTGTGTCCCCCTGACTGCTCAGGGCTCAGGGAAGTGGCCACGGAAAATCAAGGGAAAAGGATGCAATCATAAGGTGTCTGAGGGAACACAATACGATGTTGCATTCACCACGGAAGGGCCCCCCCTCCATTGCGATCGACTCTTCGCCGGTTGGAGACGAGTGAGTCGTCTTGGACTGAGACTCCTTTTGTCTCACCGAGACAGCAGCATAACTAACGCCTGCAGAAACAAGGAATCCCAGCGGGATGCACACCCCCGTCTCCGTGACAACCCCCCCCCATTCCGTCGTGGGCTATTTACATTTTTTCACACTTAAAAATAGTTTGGATACCAAAAAAAAAGCACAAAGAATGACACGTGCAGCTTCTGCACAAGTGGAAAAGCAAAGGGGATGGGATGGCATGCGAGGAGGGGCAGGCATGGCGACCAGCACCTACAGGAAGCAGGCCGGATGCACAGGAAGGCGCAGCTGCCAGTGGGAGCAGAGGGGGCGCCGCCGAGCCCGACGTCATTGACTCCCGTGTTTTATTACGCATTTTACAGCTGATGACTAAAATGAGGACAAACAGCAAATGACAAGCTGATGTACAGAATAATAATAATTTTGTGCATGACATTTGTCGTTCCATATTTTTACTGCCAGTAAACTTTTGTTCTCTTGGTCCTGTACTTTTTTACTTAGGTCTTTCCATCCTTCTTTGATGTCGTCCTTCTTCCCATTCCTCTCCCCCCCCACCTCCCCCCCCAATGGGCACCATGAGCCACAGTGTCATCCCTCCCCCGTTAATGACTGAGCGCGCAGAGCGCTTAATTAACAAACGCCACCTCACGGCTCTCAACAAGTTCCACGTCTGTGCTAATGAAGGGATTAGCGGCGCATTAAGGCGCGTTTAACCTCCGCACTCTCCTCGTGTTTTTTTAAAATTGTCCATTAAAGTGAGGCGCTCCCCCCAGCGATGGACAAAAGGGGGGAATGCGGGTGGGGGCCCCGTGGTTAGTGCCCGCCCGAACAGCGGCCGGATAAAAGGACTGGGCAAGCTGGGACCCGGGGCAATGGTGGGGGGGGGACAGCAGGCCTATTGTCCTGTGGCTGGCCAGCGAACGTCAGCAGAGAGCAGGAGGAATCTTCTCTAAAGTGCAGGGGTATCCATGACATACCTCCTCCGTACGTGTGACTCGGTGTGAGTCCCTGAAGAGGTGTGTCTTTGTGTTTCTTAAGTTTGTTTGTTTGTACAAATCTGTTTTTGAGATGAATACCCCCTCGAGGAAAGCAGTGACTAATTGGTAGAATCCTATTGGTAGAATGGCTTATTTTAAGGTATTGTGTTTATCAATTTGGATTTGTGGGTGTTAATAGAAGCCACATACTTCAGGAGTGACAAGAGTGAGAGTCAAAATGATGCGTCTCAAGGTTAAATGAAAGTCACTGTCTGTGTGCATCAGACAGCAACCACCATAGACCCAGTTTCTGGACTCAGTATCTCACTCCATCAAACATTCAACGACTGTGAAAAATGAAGAGCATTTCAATCTTTTCCAGCACATGTGGTCATCAGAGCAAACGTACGCTTCATACTCGTCAGACTGGGTCCTTCCGCCTGGCTCCCTTGCTGTTCCCCAGAGCCACGTTAGCTCAGTAGCTTAGCTGCCTGAGGTTCTCCACCAAACCTTTTGGGCAGTGGCTGAAACAGCCATTAGGAGGGATTCTGCTGTACATTCAGCCCGCTTAGACATACCCAAGCGGCTAAGCTGAACATCCGCCAAATGCTCGGAGGTAAGAAGAAGGTTGCGGTGCCTCAGAGGGTGAAGGCTGCAGCCAGAGGGCTATGCGCTCCCCCTCGTAGCTGGCGGGAGCCCCTGGCCCGCCTGCCATCCATCCCGGCAAAGCGGGAACGCAGGCGGGTGTCTACCAGTGACAGCAGACCCCCCGGAAAGCTCGCTCCTGGCTCCCGCTGCCGAACAATGCTCCCGTTGTTCGCTTGGAAAAACAAACCCTTGCAGCCAGTGTCTATCCTAGCTTTTTGTCTTTTCTTTTTTTTCGATTCCCCGCTCCACGCCCACAATTCTTTTCTTCCCGGGACGCATAGCGTGGGCCAGCCGCAGCCCAGTGAGGGTCCTCTCGCTGCGCGGAACCTCTAAAATTAGTCCTGCCCAATAACGTCTGTGGCTGCCATTTTTCCCAGCACAGAAGCCAGGTGATGTTTACTGGGGTGCGGCTCCAACTCGAGACAAAAAAAAAACTGTTGCTAACTGCGCCTTATTGTAAGGCTCGGCATAGATTCACAATTGCCATGTTTCATTTGTCCTTGGTAACCATGCATTCATGCCTGCAGATTACCTGCAAACAGTTGTGTCCATTGTGGTGTGTCGTGATGCATTCTGGGAAACTGCTTCAAATACAAGTGGAGGAATTTACTTGAGAAATACACTATTTTTTCATCAGCAGATTTTTTGGCCATATATGATTACATGTGTCATTGAAGTAACTGAATTTTGATGTTTCAAAATAATACATTTGTAACTGGATAGCTGGATAAATATTTATTATGAACTTCATTTTATTGATTTATTTCTCAGGATTTATTTCAAAATATCACACAATAATAATAATAATAATCATATAAAAAGCGGTCTTTGATAACTTTGGAGCTTTTAAGTGTTCTAATACAATACAATCCGTTTCAACTGTGGTAAAGATGTAATTCCCGGGAGAGTCTTATTTCATACAGAATACTGCGAATTTTGTTTTCTATCGACTGTTAGGTAACCAGGTTATGTTTAAAAACTTCATTTTGAGAACAACCTTAAGTCTAGCTCCAAGTATATTTTACATGATTGTCATTTTTTTTGTCTCAGACATGAAGAGAAATAAGACAATGGAGTGAAGGAGAATATAATACAATATATAGAAAAAGACAATGCAGGAAAGGGGATATTTTCTTCTATTTTGTTTCGGAAACAGCTTGGCGGAAATCTGTCCGTTGTTGTAAGATTACAGTTAATAAAATTAAGAGACGTTAATCAAACTTCTCTTTAATGTGGTGAATTGTTTTCATTACTGTCGATTTGCCTTTCCTTTATGAAACTGCAAAATGTGTTCCTATACGGTTTTTATTGCTTGCGGGAAAGAAATCATATATTTCTCGGCAACTCACTTCATCACAGATTCATGGCACAGCTTTATGTAAAGCCGTTTAATTAGTTTTGGCTTAAGTGTGTTAGAACAGAGCACGAGTCAATGAAATAAAAGGCTTACAGATTACCTCTGGGAAAATGATTAACGACGGCACCAATAAATCAATCAATGGGTAAAATAATCCAGCTACATTTACGTTTTGGATGTCGTGAACTCGCAGAATGACAATGGAGTTTAGAAAGGGGGGCTTCGGTAGATGCATAATTACAAAGTGTTACCAGACTCAGCATTTCTGAAGGCTGGCAGTGGTTCTACCGACATGACCAGACCTCAACTTCCAAGCTTACAGACACTCAGTTCACAGACGCGCACAGAGGTCTAAACTCGTATATTTCATTATACATGCAAATATATGCAGTTTAACAATTTTCGTTTTAACTGCACGTGTATTTCAATTCAATTTCTTGATAGTTTTAGGCGTTATAATATTTTTAATAAATATAAAATACATAGACTTTAACCTTCGTTTATTTGCAAAAAATGTCGGCTGTTCCGCACGTGCCGCTGTGAATTAAGAGTCCAAGAAAATCGGCGTAAGGGTTTTAAGCATGAACTGGCAGGAGATTTGCTGAAGCAGGTTCTAGGTTTGAACGTTTTTGCCTGGCACTTCTACTCAAACTAAAAGACAAGAGAAAAATCCAGGAAGCAACATTTATCATATTAGGGTCTCGTTTTCCCTGTGATACTGCTTTTGTGCTGGCGTCAGAACTCCTCCCTGGTCATTTGCGAAGTTCCGCTATATTGTTCAGGCATTTTCAAAGAAAGTTTTTAGAGAACTGGTTAAAATTGTATAAAGGATGATTGCTTGGCATTTTGTTCAGTGCAACAATCACAAATCCCTTTCCTCAAATTACAGTTGGAATGCATATTTTAAACAAAGCAAAACTAAGAAGAATGAAGAGCAGCGAGATTCATCCGATTTAGACTGTATTTTTTGTACTTTAAAACGTTTGTCATGTTAACGATCATTCCAGCGTTTCTCTGCGACCTTCCCTGAATCCGAGGGCGCTCTGTGGGACCAGACGCTACAGGAGCGATTCTCTGGCAGGTGGCCCCGGGAGTTTGGGTGTCCCTGACTGTTCAGTGGGCGGTATATCTGGAGGTGGGGGGGCAAGTGTTTGAGACTGGAAAAAGATATTATGATTATGATTATTATTATAGCTAACATGGAGTGAAACAGTACACCAGTAATCATCCCACCCACCGATCACAAAACTAAGTAATTTAAATTTCTTCAGTGTCTACACTGGGAATAAACCCCACTTTGTCTGGAAAATAATGAAAACAGAGGCAAAATCCTTTTCAACATTGTTAGACATATAAAATCAGAGGAAATTAATGGTAATTTGATAAGAGAAAGTATTATTATTAGTAGTAGTAATAGTAATAGTATTATTATTATTATTATTATTATTATTATTATTAATAATAATAATAGACAGGATGGTATTGGATTACTCGATGTGTATCGAGTAAGGGGCTGAAGATGTATTGCTTTGGTTTATATAATTTTTGACAGAAAATGCAAAACAGTAAAGTGACTGAAAGAGCACCTAATGTGTATAAAAATCAGTACATAAAACTACACAGCAATAACAGTGTAAGGTGACTTGCTCAGACGACTGGGGTCAGCGAAGCACGCCCTCTCATTCCACAATAACGCTGCTTCGGCCTTCGTATTAACACTGGCAAGGGCTCAAGCCTTCAGCGATATGGTGCTGTCCGGCAGGGACGCCTGTCACTGCGATTCCCCCAGTAGGATGCTCTCCGCTCGGCCTGTAGCCTTCTGTGTGGGAAATGATTCCCACAAATTAAGGTCAAGCTGTTTAATGTGGAGCCTGACAGGCATCGCCTGGGACTGCCAAGGAACGTCCACCCGCGTGCTCGGCCCCGCGTCCCGCATCCGGGGAGGATCCCACACAGACAAAAGCCGATTTGATCAACTTATGTTTAGGACGGGAACACTTTGTGGGCTGGAGATCAAACATTAACGCATCTGAGATGGAGATTCTGTGGGGGCGCGGCAGGCTTGGTGTGACATCACACCCCATCTTCTGTCACGTCCTGTCAGCGTGGCTCAGTCTCCAGGGGGCCCCTCACTGAAGCCGTACCGGATAGCACATGCTTCATGATTCCGGGAATCCTGGGGGATCTACTGGAAGAAGCAGCAACACACATCACACATAACAGGTGTGTCCGTAGCCCGTGTGCCCTCAGGACCCAAGGGCTCCGTAACGGCAAGGAGAAACAAGAGAAATTCACATGCACAGTTTACGTACTTGCCTGACGCTTTTATCATTCTCGCCTCGTGCTTTTTTACTCAAAAATAAAGCTGAATATTTTACTAGATGAATTCAGATTGATCAAGTTTCTCAAAGGTACAACAGCCTGCAGCACTGAGAGCCTATTCTTTATGCTCTGGGCGGCCCTCATTATTTTTGGGGCACTTTATTACAGAACATGTCCAAAGTACCTTTCTCTGAGAGTGGACAGCCAAGCTCCTAGCAGAATTCAGAACAGCAACTTCCTGATCAGAGGTTAACGGAATGTGTCTGTACTAAGGCATTCAAACTATGACAAAAAGATTTTCAAACTGTCATAGGTATTTGTACTAATAAAATGCCATCAATTGCTTGATCATTTATGAAAATGCCATCTATCCAATTTCTGTACCCGCTTGTCCTGTACAGTGTCATGGGGGCCCGTAGCCTACCCCAGAGGCTACAGACGCAAGGCAGGGAACAACCCAGGATGGGGGAACAACCCTTCGCCGATTTATGAAAATGGTCAAGTAAACATACTAAACCAGGATTTAACTGCAATGACTACAGTAGCGTAATTCTTCAAGAAAACACAATGATGCAATAATAAAAGCTGCATTGGAAGTTTAATGAATGAAAGAGGGAATTGAGGCATTTAAGAATTAAGTATTCTTTACAAGTGCCTTAAGGTAATTTTGACATTAGACACTTTCCCACCGCAAGAAGTTTTACAGAACCAGAACTTTTTCAGGAACCAGGAACTTCTGTCAATCAATCAATCAATCAATCAATCAAGCAATTAATCAATCTTTATGTGTATACTGTAGTACTGTTTTAACCACAGGGTCTGTAAGTGCTTTACAGGCATTTTAAAAGAAGAAAATTAAATAAGCAATTAAAATAAGCACTAAATAAACAAAAAAAAAACAAATAAATTATAAAATGGCACCAAAAACACAGGACTTTATCCACTCACATTCTGTGCAGGGGATTTGAACCCCTACCACACCGGGAAACACTAGTCCATACCTTGCCGGGGACCAATGGCAGCTCTAGCTTGTGTGGTGTCCTGAGCGAAACCCCCCTTCAGTCCTCCTCCAACCAATAAAAATGGTGCGTCCATTTCCCATCTCCACCACCCCCCTTCCGAAGAAAGCACGATTTGGCACTAACTGTCATTTTTATTAAGACATTTGTAACAATACAAGTAAATAATAATAAACTTTACAAATGTTTAAATATTAAAATATATACCAAATAAGAGAGATAAATATTAAAAAGAAGTAACAGAAACAGATTGTAGAAAATAAAAAGAGGATCGAATTATTGCACTATTACCCTATTAGCTAACAAACACACTAGTGTTATACCAGCCTATTTCATTGCATGTATAACATTCTCATAAAGAGGTGAAACAGCTGCATTCCTTTATCTTCTGCAAGTTCCCCCTCCTCGTCTTTCCTCTTCCTTCTAAACTGGCCACCTGATGTCTTAGACCTTTTCTTATCCATTTGTGTTCATTTAGCACTGGAGCATCGATACGTCACCCATCCCCAACGCTGTCGACCAAGAGTCAAGACTAAACAAATTCACCTTGGCGGTGGGCAGGCTGGCTTTATATTATTATTAACGATTTCGCACAAACAAGAAAAAAATGCAACAACATGTTTGTGAAACTACATATTCACAGTATTATGAATGAATTGTGATTTATATGGTAGCATTTCATAGTGTCATTGATTTTAACTGCATTAGTAGTTATAGACGCACTATTTGCTACATTGCCCTGTTCCCGCTATCTCGGGCATCCAGTGGGCTCCGCCCCCTTCCCACCTCATTCTCTTGTACTTCTGAGTGACAGCCTGCCTAGCTCACAAAGCAGAATAAAGGTGACCACCCCAGCAAGGTTGACTGACCCACACGGTGGCATGATGTCATTCATGTGATGTGAAAAATGATCCAATAGAAAATCAATCGCGCAAATGACACAATTCTGAATATTTTTTTTTTCGGGGTGCCCCGTGTTGCCCCCTGGCAAGATGTCGCCCTGGGTGGCAGCTCATGCCACCCATACCTGAATCTGCCAGTGCTGGGGACTTGAGCCCCTATCTCACCAGGGACTCTAGTGACTATTTGTTGAAAATTCATAATAATGTGCAATACATATTTAAAAAATCATTACGTTCAGGGTAAATTCAGCTTCATTCATCCCTCTTGTAGTGGAAATTACACATTTAGTGAGAAAAATTACGCTCACTTAGAGAATATTTGCTATGATCACAAAGTACCGTCTGTGTGGATGGGGGGGGGGGGGTCGCTTAGCGGCCGACCGGGAGGAAGGTCACGGCGATAAGTGCAGAGCTGGTTCTGACCGGCTCTGTTTGGTTGCACACAGAGAGGACAGTAACTGTGAACCTTTGTTCTTATCTCATAGAATGATAAACATGAAGCAGAAGTATAAAGGAGCTGCACAAATAACTGCGGGTACTTCTTGCATGCAGATACGGTGTCTCGGCATATTTGCTGCGTCAGGTGCAGCCATAGTCAGTATACTGCATACGCCGATGCAAAATAATTTTATAAAAGCAAAATAAATTAAAATGAAATAATAATTATATGGTTTTTCAAATGTCGTGGGTAACACTGAAGCAAATTAAAATAACTAAAGGTAGACTGCTGATAGATTAATTTATCCCAGGATGTGCGGCTTTCATTTAACCGAAGGGACTGCTTTAGTAATTTCTTTGCTTTCCTCTCTTGATGTCCGTGATGCTGACGGACTGATGTGTCCCTGTTTTGCTGCTGGTGCCCAGTTAATATTTGATCTGACATACAAAGTCGATGGTTTGCCTAACTTGCAAGGATAAGAATGGCCTTTAGGATAAGTTTCCAGGTGGAATATTTAAAGATTAAGAAATTTTATAAGTCCCATAATGATAATTTTCATTATTCATTAATCTGTTGAATTTTAATGCTAATGAAATAATTACTATTTCACAGAGTACTGGTATCCTGCAGTTTGTGTTAAGTTGTATTGGGATGGTTACTGAAGCTGAGTGAATATGACACAAACAGCCCCACCTAGAATATTTTTCACCAGGCTCCACTACCAGGGACTATAGCCCGTACCACACCGATGATTCTAGCCGTTACCTCACCGGGGACTCTAGCCCCTACCACACTGGGGACTATAGCCCCTACCTGATCAGGGACTATAGACCCTACCTCACCAGAGTCTCTTGCCCCTACCTCACCTGGGACTCCATCATGTTTCCACTACAGGAACTCAGTCTAATTGTAGTTCCTCTGAGGCAGTTCCGGAACCATTTTTTAGGCTCTACTCCGTACTATGTACTTTTCATTCAACTGCAAACTTACAGCGATAAATCTGCTGAATGGCTGACTTGGAAGTTATGTGAAAATGTGGGGAGAAGATTTAAAAGTAGTAGAGCATAAATTGAGCAGATGGAATAATATTGTATCTCAGTTACATGGAATGCATCAATTTCCATCAATGTCCCATTTTTGGACTACGCAATCAATCCCCCCAATAGCTAACAAATAAATCACAAAACGACTTGTGGCCCAGGAACCCGGAACCAGAAACTAGGTTCCGGAACTCTGGTGGGAAAATGCCTAATTTGTGACTCATTTACTTAGCATCTCGGATAATTAAGAGATCACCCAGAATCATAAGCTCTATCTACAGTGGAGTCAGACGCCTCTGACCTACGCTCAGACCATTGAGATCAAAGTGCCTGGATGAACCCTCCAGAGAAGTGGATCTGACAAGCTTCATGGAGAGAATTGTGTGAAGAGCTGTGGGGAGCTTTGGTGTGACCGTGCAGACTGAGAGCACAGCAATGCATGTGAAGCCATGGTGAATCCTCACCACGGAACTAGTGAGCAGGCGTCCCACACCCAGAGAGAGGAACTCACTTCAGAGTGTCCATGAGAAGCTGAGCCCTGGCCCAGGTTCCCACAAGACAGACTCATTTACCACAACTCGAGCTATTCGAGAGGGATTCACACAGATCCAACGGCTCCACAGCTGCCCAGCCGTGAAAAGCAGTAGGAGAACATCTCAGCTTCCCAATCCAGCAACTGAGAGGTGTCCCATTCCAAGACTTTGCAATCAGCATTGACCGCTCCACTGTACTTGCTGTCACAAATAGGACTCAGTTCAGCCTTGGTAATGGGCTCTGTACTGCCACTCTTCTGCCTGGCGTTGCATCCACATCCTTAACACCCGACTGCAGCAAACTTGGGAGTGTGAGCGGCACATGGTCCAGTGCTGAGCGCTGCTCTCCATCCTCTGACCTTCCTCATTGTTACCTCGTTTGCATTCCTACTTTACCTTGATCACAGGATTCTTACTGAGCCATGAGAATCATAAAGTAAGAATTTAACAATGTAAAACACCATATTTGGTTTTTTAATAAATGTTTATGTTTCAATGTTTTTGTGCTTCTGTTTCTATTTGTGTCAGATCTGTGTTTACCAAACCCCTCTGCTGTTACAGTTCCAACAGACCTTCCTAATTAATTAGACCAGAATTAATGAGTATTAATACGATATATTCCCTTGATTTTATCGTTTGTGTTCAGAAAACACAGTCATACATCCATGCATAGTTAGTCCATCACAGGGCACAAAGCAGGGGACACTCTGGACGGGATGCCAGTTCCTCACAGGATACATACGTATACACCCACATAGTGACACATTGTGGACAACATGGAGTCACCTATTTGCCTAGATGCATGTTTTCGGACTTCTAGAGAAAACCAGAGAGCCTGGAGGAAACCCATGAAAAAACATGAACACACACACACACAAACACACACACACTTCAGCCCCTGCCTACGGAGGTGTGAGGGTGCAGTTACCCATTGAGACACCACACAAAACAGGACATACTTACTACATTTATTTTTATTTTTTTTTAGTTTAATTGGTCATTCAGTTTACTTTTTAAGGCTTACAAACACGTAATCATTGATTAATTTAAAATAATAAACTGAATGGATGCACTATTGATCAGAAGGTGTTATAAATACTCCTAGTAACAATTTTAAATAAGTAACTTAATATTAACATGTAATATTTAAGGGATAACTTAATATTAACATGTAATATTTAAGGGATTTGCTTAAATAACAGCTCAATAAAGCCTAATTAATCAAAGAATGCAGGTGGGAGTTAAAGTTACACCTGATAGCTGGGGCTAATCAGGAACACAATTAGACATTTTGCATAATCGGCTTAGTAGGATTGTGAGTGATGGCTGATTGCAGGGGTGATGGAGAAGGGGCAGCTACGGGTGGAAAGGTCAGCAAAGGTCAACAAAAAGTCCTCAGAATATTTTTATCGTCCTGCAGGAAATTGCTTAATTTCTTCCTCAGTTTCACAGTGAGTATCGTCATTAATAGCAAGTATACAGGTCCAATGAAGCTGACTTGGGTTCTCACTTCACTTACAACTTTTTTGGAAAGTTCTTTGGAGTGGAAACAGGCAGGCAAAGTCAGAGGGCCGTGGCCCAGAGACACAGACAACTCGGGGGAGGTGTGAATGGACGACGAGGGCCGTGGCGAAGACTGACTGAGATCACATCCTGTCTGGGGTCCACGCGGGGGGCCGAGGACTCGCCGTTCTTCCAAGTCACCAGGGGTGGGGGTGTCCCACATTCGGAGGGTGGAAGTTTGACACTCTGATCAGCCACATTTGACCTTACACACATACAGACACGAGATGTAATAGCACACGTACAGACACACATGAATCCATCTACATAATCACATGCATCCACACATCTTAAAGGACCACACACAGACAAACCCACTCATACAGGTGACCCACAGAATCAGACCCATAAATGGGCACTTTCAGGCAAAATCATGCATTACACAAACAATCTCACCAATCGGAACGCCCACACACGTATCCAATTAGTGGAATTTCGCCTCCTTACTGGTTTCCACCATTAAAACCAGTCCATTCAGGTGATTTCTGGCTCGCATTTCACTGGTCCTGATCACGCTAATAAAGCCTTTTAGCAGGAAGTAAAGATTTGGCTAATCTGAATCTGCGAAACCTCTCAGGTCCAACATATGCTTCTCCAAAAATAACCCTGTGAAACGGGAACACTTCAGCGCCAACGCGCCGTTGATTTAAAGGTGTTCTGAAATAACTTCCGTCTTGGAGATTTCGGTAGGGAAGGTAATCCAATTACATCTTGTCTGAAGGGGGGGGGGTCACGACATGGCTGGACGTGAGGGATGTGAGCGGTCCCGCTGCCCTTTGCTGCTCATCAAGAACCTGCCAGAAGCCCCAATGCGCCATTTCCACGTTTTTCCGCCTTGTCTTCTTGTCTTTTGCGTAACCCAAGGTTTGTAGCTGGCCTTTACAGGCCCTCTGTATATGTATCTATTCATTAGCTTCAAAAGGGTGTCGTGTGTATGAATTATGCTAACAGGATCTAATTAGCGGATGCAAATGAGGATAGTCGGAATTGCACTGAAAGGCAGAAGAAAAGCTCTGTAGGGTAGCTGGAGCATGACAGCTCAGCAACCGCCCCCACGCTGGGCACCAAATGTGATGGTTCGCTCCTGCTGCTGCACTTTACAGGAGACAGGACCAAACCATAAACACGGACGCGGGGGGTACTGGGGGAGGGGGTCGCAAAAAGATTTGACCTTCTGGCGTAGAGGGCCCATCCGAGCTGCCCGCACAGGCTGCCCATCCTCACGCGAGAGCGCGGCGCAGGCGCGAGGGAGAGAGCGGGCATGCTGGCGCCAGTTCCCGCTCCCTGTGTCTCTGAGCATGCTCTTTGGGCACCGGGGCGATGATGCGGCCCGCTGGCAGCCCTCTCGGAGTCAGGTGGGTGAGGATGCACCAATCACAGGAGCACTGCAGGCCCCTGCCATTATGACATCACCGGGGCAGGCGGCGACCGGGCCTGGCAGAGGCCTGACCTTCTGGTGCTGGCCAGGATGGAAGCGGGCAGACGGGGGGGGAGCTGTGGTGGTGGGGGGCCGAGCCGGTGGAGCAGTCCTCGAGCGGGACAGCAGAGCACCGCGTGAGAGCCTTTATACGTGTCAACAAGCCAACGCGGGTGCACTGCTGCTTCTCGTCAAACCGCGGGGCCAGCCCCCCAAACACACACCCCCCGCCCCACCCCCACCCCGAACAGAGATCCCAGTCGTTCCCGCCAGCACTTCTGCAGGCTGCGTCGTTCCTGAGATGGGGAGCAGATAGCCAGAGACAACATGGCCGAATACTTGGACATGGCTGCAGATCGCCCTGAGCTGTGGATATCAGCACGGACACCTTCATGGCTGCTTCCTGATCCCGGTGATCATTTACAAAGTTAAACCGAAGCAGGCGAAGCATGCCAGACCTGCAAAAGCCAACCCCCCCCCTAGCAGCCACTCACGGCGCCCCTCCTCTGTCTCCATTTCCTGTTTATAGTCTCCTAACGGGCGTCTGTGCAGCCCCGTCCAAGCGACCAGGTGTGACCTCCGCAGCCGGGTGGCGAGCCAAAGGCGAGTGTTCCCACCTTCACGCTGAGGGGCCGTGCCACGCGGCATCCCACAAATACACCGGCGTGGAAATTTACATCCACCCGGCTGCTAAAAAAATTCAAACCCCCGTTCCTGCCTCCGACCCTCCTGACCTGGCAAAAATAAAAACAAACAAAAAAACACATGAGAAATTAAAGCAGAGGTTTCTGGGAACTGCAGCCTCTGCTGTCCCCGAGCCGAGGATGTTCCCTAGGTGAATTTCATGAAATTTGCATCGATTTTAATAGCTAGACATTTATTTGAATCAAGGATATAAGATGAAAATTTGACATCATCGGAGAGATCTGGAGGGTAGACAGAGGGAAATTTTGAAATGTAGGAGGTTGAGGCTCACTGCAGCTTTTCTCTGAATAAAAACAAAAACCTGTTATCTGATGACTCTCTGCCTCCCCATCACAAATCCCCCATCCTTACCACCCACCTTCTCACTCGCCTGAGCAGTGGAGAGGTGCAGGTAGAGCGCCTCCCACACAGGGTGAGCCGGTGGGCTCACATGCATGCATACACACTGCATGCACACGCAGATACACGACGAGCCAGCCGGTTCACACACATGCACACACACACTGCATGCACACACGGACACAGGGCGTGCAAGCCAGCTTGCACACATGCACACACACACACACACACACACACACACTGCATGCACAGAGCAGACATAGGGTGTGCAAGCCGACTCACACATATGCACACACACACACTGCATGCACACGCAGACACAGGGCGAGCAAGCCAGCTCACACACATGCACACACACACACGCACACTGCATGCACACGCAGACACAGGGAGAGCAAGCCAGCTCACACACATGCACACACACACACACGCACACTGCATGCACAGCGCAAACACAGGGCGTGCAAGCTGGCTCACACACATGCACACACACACACACACACACACACACACACACACTGCATGCACAGCGCAAACACAGGGCGTGCAAGCTGGCTCACACACATGCACACACACACACACACTGCATGCACAGCGCAGACCCTGGTTGAGCAGGCTGGATCACATGCATGCACACACACTGCACGCATACGCAGACGCAGGGTGTCCTGACTGGTTCACACGCATCCACTTGTATACTGCATGCACATACAAATACAAGAGTAGTCTAAAACTGCTGAAACGTGTTGTAGAAGTACAGACAGATACGTTTAGTGTTAGATGTCTCACCTGTCTGTGTGCAACTAAGTACCACAAACACTCCCTCTACACGTGTTTCAATGATTTGGGGTGCGGAGATCTTGTGACAACCTCATCACATTAATACCGTAACAGCAGTTATAATTTAGTTCTCACTCACTTGCATCATACATTTCATTCAGCTATGATGGACATTTTTTTCCTCTGGTTTTCCATTTCTTTTTCTTTCTTTTACACTATATTGCCAAAAGTACTGGGACACCCCTCCAAATCATTGAATTCAGGTGTTCCAGTCACTTCCATAGCCACAGGTGTATAAAATCAAGCACCTAGGCATGCAGAATGTTTCTACAAACATTTGTGAAAGAATGGGTCGCTCTCAGGAGCTCAGTGAATTCAAGGTTGGTACCGTGATAGGATGTCACCTGTGCAATAAGTCCATTTGTGAAATTTCCTCGCTACTAATTCTTCCACGGTCAACTGTTAGTGGTATTATAACAAAGTGGAAGCAATTGGGAACAACAGCAAACAACTGTCAATAGCTACAGACCTCCAAACTTCAGATTAGCTGAAGAACAGTGCATAGAGAACTTCATGGAATGGGTTCCATGGCCAAGCATCTGCATTCAAGTCTTACATCACCAATTGCAATGCAAAGTGTCGGATGCAGTGATATAAAGCACACTGCCACTGGACTCTAGAGCAGTGGAGATGAGTTCTCTGGAGTGACAAATCACGCTTCTCTGTCTGGCAATCTGATGGATGAGTCTGGGTTTGGCGGTTGCCAGGAGAACGGTACTTGCCTGACTGCATTGTGCCAAGTGTAAAGTTTGGTGGAGGGGGGGATTACGGTGTGAGGCTGTTTTTCAGGGGTTGGGCTTGACCCCTTAGATCCAGTGAAAATAACTCTTAATGCTGCAGCATTTAAAACCATTTTGGACAATTTCATGCTCCCAACTTTGTGGGTACAGTTTGGGGATGGTCCCTTCCAGTTCCAGCATGACTGTGCACCACTGCACAAAGCAAGGTCCATAAGGACAAGGATCAGCGAGTCTGGTGTGGAGGAACTTGACTCACCTGCACAGAACCCTGACCTCAACCCGAACAAACACCTTTGGGATGAATTACAGTGGAGACTATGAGCCAGGCCTTCGCGTCGAACATCAGTGCCTGACCTCACAAACGTTCTTCTGGAAAAATGGTCAAAAATTCCCATAAACACACTCCTAAACCTTGTGGACAGCCTTCCCAGAAGAGCTGAAGCTGTTATAGTTGCAAAGGGTTTGGCCAGCTCCATATTAAACCCTATGTATTAAGAATGGGATGTCATTAAAGTTCATGTGTGCGTAAAGGCAGGTGTCCCAATACTTTTGGAAATATAGTGTATCTGGATCACTTTCTGTTCCTTATTTACTATTTTTTTTTTTCATTTTATTGTACTATATTACTATTTTATTGTATTACATTGCTGTTTTTATTATGGCAGAGTTTATGTGAGTTCATTATGGTATTTCACTGCAAACTATAGCCTGACTGTGTACCTTACATGTGACACATAAAAAGATCCTTGAATCAGTCACTTACCTTCACTCTGCAATCCTATAAATCAAAGAGCTGTAAGACCGAAGTCCGCTCATTCCAGCACGCTGCTCATGTCCTGATGCCTGATCCTCCACCTGGTGCAGCCTCTTCCCACATTCATGAATCTCCAATCCTTTGTCTTCATTTGCACAATTGTGTTGTCGATCCTGCCTCCATTTCTGTCCCCAAAGTCCCCATTCCAAACTCACAGTCCCCTGCTAAAGACCTTGTGACTACATCTGAAGGTCAGCCACCCCCTTCCCCCTTGGTTCCATGACCGCTTATAGGTGTATGAATATACAAAACTGCTTTCTTCCCTTTGGAGGGCGTCACATAGCTGGGTTTCACAAAAATAGGTGGGATCTTATGCTGGGGGCCCACCTAAGACATTCAACAGGATGCCTCTCTCAGTTCTGTACTGATGCAGGGTGACACTGTCTGTAAACCAAAGCCCCCCTACCAAGAATATTGATGAGTGTTTCACTTCCTCCACTTGAGGACCCAATTCTGCCAATTCTGTCTATAGCTGGAGCCAGAGCTGCCCAGGAAACAGACAGTCAGACACTGATACTTATACAGGTCAGACGGAAACAGACAGTCAGACACAGAAACGCATACAGGTCAGATGGAAACACACAGTCAGGCACAGAAACGCATACAGGTCAGATGGAAACACACAGTCAGGCACAGAAACGCATACAGGTCAGATGGAAACACACAGTCAGGCACAGAAACGCATACAGGTCAGATGGAAACACACAGTCAGGCACAGAAACGCATACAGGTCAGATGGAAACACACAGTCAGGCACAGAAACGCATACAGGTCAGATGGAAACAGACAGTCAGGCACAGAAATGCATACAGGTCAGATGGAAACACACAGTCAGGCACTGATACTCATATAAATCAAGGGGAAACACACATTCAGGCACTGATACTCATACAGGTCAGATGGAAACACACAGTCAGGCACTGATACTCATATAAATCAAGGGGAAACACACATTCAGGCACTGATACTCATACAGGTCAGACGGAAACACACAGTTAGGCACTGAAATTCATACAGATCAGGGGGAAACACACAGTCAGGCACTGATACTCATACAAAA
Source organism: Paramormyrops kingsleyae (assembly GCF_048594095.1). Taxonomy (NCBI): domain Eukaryota; kingdom Metazoa; phylum Chordata; class Actinopteri; order Osteoglossiformes; family Mormyridae; genus Paramormyrops; species Paramormyrops kingsleyae. The sequence goes on from NC_132805.1 coordinate 10,996,849, forward strand.
CAGGGGGAAACACACAGTCAGGCACTGATACTCATACAGGTCAGAGGAAACACACATTCAGGCACTGATACGCATACAGGTCAGACGGAAACACACAGTCAGGCACTGATACTCATACAGGTCAGGGGGAAACACACAGTAAGACACTGATACTCATACAAAACAGGGGGAAACACACAGTCAGGCACTGATACTCATACAAGTCAGGGCGCTTTTCCACCACAGAGGTACTGTACAGTACTTATTGTACTTTTGCTTTTCTATTCACTTCTGGTCATGTACCAGTACCAAAAGTACCAACCGGACGAGATATTTCTTTGGTAGTTCGGTACTTTAAGCTGGGATTTGAAATGCTGTCTTTGTCGACTGGTTATGCAAATAGACCGCTCTGGAACAGTACTACAAACGCCACCTTGAAAACAGTTACGGGCTCAGAAAACAACGATATACAAAGTAAAAAAAATGTGATACAACAAAAAGATCAGAACTGCATGACAAAATATTTTTAAAGTATTTTGTTTAATATAGAATATAGCATATTGCATGCTGTCCTGGTGATGTGATTTTGTTGTAATAAATATTGGGGTATTTATAAAGCAAAAAGGGGTCCACAAATTTCTCACAAAACCATCTAGGAGCAAGTAGGTAAGTAAGAAAGTAAGTAAAACATTATTATGAAGCACTTTTCACAGACAAAAGTCACAATGCGCTGTACTAGTCCAAAGCAGTCAACCTTACAGTACACAAAGAATAAAATATATAATACAAATAAATTAAGAAAATCTAACCAAGATCTTGTTTAAATAAAACTGTTTTAGGACTACGTTTAAGAGACTCAACCGAATTAGCTGCACGTACCGAAGGATGAAGATCATTCCATAACCTCGGGGCAACAGACTGGAAGGGACAGTCGCCACGGGTATTAAACTTGGTGCGTGGAACAAATGACAGCCCTTTCCCCTGAGACCGGAGCACTCGAATGGTTTCAAAGTCGTTCCGTTAAATACTTTGGGGCTTGAATATTCACAGCCCTGTAATTAATCACAACGATCTTAAACCATATCATAAAATCAACAGGAAGGCAGTGCAAAGATCACAATAAAGGTGTTATGTGCACCCTTCTACTAGAACGTGTGAGAAACCTAGCTGCTGCTTTTTCAACTGCTTGGAGACAGAAGACAGAAGTTTTATTCAGTCCTGAAAATAAATCATTACAGTGGTGGTCCTCAGTGACAAAAAAAGTTAAGCACCCAGATGGAGTTGCTGGAAGTTAAATCAATCTGCACGTGGTGAAAGGCCAAGTGACTGTATTGCAATGATTATAATATCAGATCAAACGCACATCAGAGTTGGCAGTTTGGGCATTCTGCTGGTCCCATGTCAGTAGGGTGTGGCACCACCCGGCCTGGATACACGCGGTGATATGGTGCAGAAGGGAGACGTACAGTTGTTATATCCTCTCCTGCGGCAAGTCGGCCCACGGCTGTTGTAACTGGGTCTCCAGATCCTGCAGATTGGCACTGGGTCTGAGTTGACGTCTGAGCTGATCCCTCACATGTCAGATTGGGGAAAGATCAGGGGACCTGGCTGGTCATGGGAGGACCTCAACATGACGCAGGCAGTGTATATACCAGGGGTGCCCAACTCCAGTCCTGGAGGGCCAGAGCCCTGCACATTTTTGGGTTTCCCCTCATTTAACACACCTGATTCAACTCCTTGTGCTAATTACCATACAGCTTTTGAGCTGAATCATTTATGGTGCAACAGGGAAAGAACTAAGCTACACAGGGCTCCGGCCCCCCAGGACTGGAGTTGGGCACCCCTGACATAGACACACGTGCTGTGTGTGGACAGGTGTTCTCTTGTTGAAAGACTGTACCAGGGAGCTGTCTCAGGAGGGATAAGACATGCGGACACAGGACGTCACTGACTTAGTGCTGTGCTGTCAGGGTCCCCCGAATCACTACCAGAGATGACCTGAAGTCATAGCCTACGGCTCCCCTACCATGATGTCATACCCTACGGCTCCCCACACCATGATGTCATACCCTACGGCTCCCCACACCATGATGTCATACCCTACGGCTCCCCACACCATGATGTCATACCCTACGGCTCCCCACACCATGATGTCATACCCTACGGCTCCCCACACCATGATGCCAGGACTAACGCCGGTGTGTCTCTCCACAACACTGGTAGGATCGGTCCTCTCCCATACATGCATGCGACGGTCATCCATGGTTATGCAGAACCAAGATTCATCACTGAACATGGTACGACGCCACTCATAATCAGTCCATGCCACCTGGTTACGGCAGCCAACGGTGACTGATGCCAGTTGTTGAGACACGGTGTGGGATGACATGGGGTGTTTTAGAGAGTCCAATACCTGTGTCCAGATGGCAGGCGCAGATGTCATGGGGTTCTGTAATGTCTGGCGCACAATATGATGTTCTTCCCTTGGTGTGGTCTTGGGCGACTGGAACCTTCTCGATGTATGTGGGTGCCCTCACGTGCCCATTGGTTCCAACATCGGGGGAATGTGACATCTGCATACCCCACATGCCGGGCAATTGCACGATACGACCAACCGGCCTCATGCAAACCCACAACGTGACCCCTATCAAACTCCGTCAAGTGCTGGTAATGCTGTCTAATGCGTCTAAGAGGGATCCTCTGTGTCTGGTGACTAGACGTGCCAGCGACTTGCAAATCGAATCATTTATATACCCATCACCGGTCTGCACATGTGCCCAATTACATCAAAATCAGGCCATTACATCTGGGTGCTTAACTTTTTTTTTTGTCACTGAGTGTATATTAGATATTCTTTAAAAGGAAAAATATTTAAAATTGCAAGTTTTTTCTATGGCAAAGTAAAAATGTTTTAGCAAAATATATATGAGTAGTAAAAATTGCATGTGCATAACATGCGATGTTGGTATTAATCCAGCCCTGTAATATACTATAGCCAATTTCCCGAATTCAGTACAAAATACCTCGTGTAATATCATTCGGTGCCAGTACCAGTTTTTACACCAGTTGAAATCCAACACTCCAGTACCGTACTTTTGGCACCTTCTCGAAGTCAGGGGGAACACACAAACGGATATTCATACAGGTCAGAGAGAAACACAGAATGAGACACTGATACTCATAAAGATGTCTGACTGTGTGTTTCCCTTCTCTGTATGAGTGTCAGTGCCTGACTATGTGTTTCCCCTGACCTGTATGAATATCAGTGCCTGACTTGGTGTTTCCTTCTGACCTGTATGAATATCCATGCCTGTGGGTTTCCCCTGACCTGTATGAGTATCAGTGTGACTGTTTGTTTCCCCTGACTTGTATGAGTATCAGTGTGACTGTTTGTTTCCCCTGACCTGTATGAGTATCAGTGTGACTGTTTGTTTCCCCTGACTTGTATGAGTATCAGTGTGACTGTTTGTTTCCCCTGACTTGTATGAGTATCAGTGTGACTGTTTGTTTCCCCTGACCTGTATGAGTATCAGTGTGACTGTTTGTTTCCCCTGACTTGTATGGGTATCAGTGCCTGACTCTGTTTGCCTGATCTGTATGAGTATCAGTACCTGACCGTGTGTTTCCCCTGACTTGAATGAGTATCAGTGTGACTGTTTGTTTCCCCTGACTTGTATGAGTATCAGTGTGACTGTTTGTTTCCCCTGACTTGTATGGGTATCAGTGTCTGACTCTGTTTGCCTGATCTGTATGAGTATCAGTACCTGACTGTGTGTTTCCCCTGACCTGTATGAGTATCAGTGCCTGACTGTGTTTCCCTGGACAGGGCCAGTTCCAGCTATAGGCAAATTGCCAGTTGCTCTGGTCTCTTGAAGTACCTGCAATGTGCAACATTCATCAATGTTCTTAGCAGAGTAGCGTTTCCATTAGGGCCCCTAAAAAAGGCAGCCTTCATGTGTATTAGTTTGACTCTGCGGTTTCTTCAGTTTTCAGCTGGGATAAATTTTATACTGATCATTTATACAGACTAAGTAGTTTCTGGAATCTTCCTTTGCTGCCTTTCGATGCCCCCTGTGCACACAGAATTATACCTCTTGTCGTTTCATCTGTCTCTTCCTTCCACACACATACCATCACATGCTGACATAATGACCATCTAAATGCTGATTACATACTGCCTCAAGAAAAGTTTTCTATAAATGCTAAAAAAAAAAAAAAAATCTGCTTCGAAGTGTCAAAGTCTCACATCAAACAGAATCACAGTCCCGTGAGATGTACCTGTTTGCTGTTAGAGTTTATTATCAGTTTGTTTATTCCGGTCTTTGTCTCATTTGAGAACAACCATATGGGCTGGTGGTGAACAGCATTCTGGGAAATCCTCCGCGCCGGAGACGGGTTTGCTCTTTTGCAGGTCCCCGGGGGGACAGCCTCAGCAAAGAGTAGGTGCAGAGGGCCTGGACCCACAACGTGTACTGGGGGGGCTCACTGTGAGGCCAGTCCCCAGCCATCAAACATTTATATTTAATTAAGGCCTCCTCCCCCCGACGTGCGCCTGTCCTCGGTTGGAGACATCCCCCGTGCTTCATCAGAGGCTCCCATGCCAGCAGTCAGAAGTGTTAAAACTCTACATTCACACGTCTGATTCACTGGCTTAACCACATTGTGGAAGGAGTGGGGGGGAGGGCTTTGGTGCAAATCTGTTTGTGTTCCCAGTCCAACAAAATACAAAAACACAACAATGTAAGAGGACCCTTATTGCAGTTTGTGAGTCAGGTTTTCCACCGCGATAAAAGCCCACCCTCGACCAATCTCAACCACACCCCACGCCCCCCACCCCCCTCGACTACCCTGCCATGTCGTGCTGTGCTGGGGGCTTGTGGCAAGTGTGGCTGGGGGGGGGGGGGGGGGGCTACAGACGTTGTAGTTAGTCGGCAGGCAAGTAGGGAGCTGCGGAGCTGCCGGCTTTCATCTCTCACCCCCATCCGCCGACCACCCCCCCACGACCCCCCACGCCCCACGTTTGTGCTCCTCTTGCACCCTGCAGATGCACAATTGCCATGTTGCGACTCAGAAAGCAGATCATCAGACCGGATTCCTGATCTGAAACCCAGATGAAATAATTTCATTGTATTACCTTATTAACCATTTGTGGACCATAACAATTAGCCGTCACATTTGATACCACTCATGTTCAGCACAAATTTTTCATTACAGTATAAATCAAACCCAGAGTTTCTAAAAATCAACACACGATGTGTGTATTATTCATTATTCTTTCAGTGTGCAGTTTTCATTCATTTGCTTTTAAACACAAATACTACACACTCACATTTGGATATCACCCAAAAGACAACCAGACTCAACAGCTCATCAGCAACAGATCACCTAGAATTGAGCTGACAGCATTTCACCTGCTTGTGTGGTGCCTTAACCGCAATACCACCTGCTGACCAATCCCCTTCTGATTTCAGGCTTACTAAGGACTCTGACATCTTTCTATTCTGATCAACGAGCATGTCTCTCATCCACAGAATCTCAGTACCTAGGTCATGAAACCCATGCAGTTTGTGAGGGATATTGCAATTCTGGGGGGCCAGGGATGATCTTTCACTCTCCAAGTGGAAAGCAGGAACATGGAAACGTGCCTTTTGAAGGCATGAGGCCAGAGGTCTGTGAGGACAGAGGGTACAAGAAGACAGGAGTCAAGTTACTGATCCTAGATCAGGCCCCTGAGGGAGCCTGACTACAGAGAACTAATGAAGCATTTAAATGATTGGTTATTAACAAAAGTGAACAGCATTCCAACATTATTATTATTATTATTATTAGTTACTCCCTGTGATGTAGTACTGGATAAACTGTTCATAGATGGCTATTATTATTAATATTATTATTATTATTATTATTATTATTATTATTGTTGTTGTTGCTGTTGCAATTCTGCATTGGATATAAATTCATTATTACAATTATTGCTTCAATGATTATTGACAAAAATAATTGTTCTATATGAATTGACGTGCAACATATGTTTTACGTTTCAGTTTGCTGATTACTATTACTTCCCTTTATGAGGTTATCCATAATAAACAACATGATTACAATACTTGAAGGGAACACTAGGCTATATAAGAATTTGAATGTGAAATATTGTGTAGTTTATAGATGTGGCCTGTAATATAGATGCCAATAAGTTAACGGGGTTATGCTTATCAGTTTGGGATTAAAATCCTAGAAATTCATACAAGGCAAGTTTGCGAAGCGCTCTGCTTTGCGTGTTTGCGGTGTTTATTCCGTAATGATCCGCGAGGGCTTATCACGGGCTCCGAGAGAAACCCCCGGTCCCCTGCCTGCAGTTAGAAAAGGACGTTTTTAAGCTAATGTCTGCCGTTATCTGAAGGCGATGAGCCTGAGCCGGTATGTCTGTGTGATATGTCACTTCATCCCAGATGGCTGCTGCGGTACCTGAATGGGTTGTAACGACTATAGAAAGTTCTTGCCCCTTTGCAATTTACGAGGACATCTATCGCTAAAAACAAGGTCGAGAGAACAATGATCATTGTTAATGGGTTTCTGTAATTTAAATGAGGCACCTAAGAAATGTAAAATAACAAAAACGTCAAGAAAATGACGAAGATTAATTAATGAATAGGCCTAAAATAAAGCATAATTATGAACGCATTTTATTAACATTGTAATAATTAAAAAAAAACGCATCTAAGTTTATTTCCCACGTTAGTGCTACGCAAGGTCAGAGCGGTGTACTGGCTGTGTATTTTTGTGTATCTATGCGTCCTCTCTGTGTCAGACGCTGACTAGCATCGGGCTCAAATCGCGCTTTTTCAGTTCACCGACGTTTTCCGGGCATCCGCGGCCAAACAGAGCTCCTGGAAAGCAGCACCTCCCCGCCGCCTCTACCTGGCCACAAGCGCCCAGGTTAACCTTCACGTTCGCCAAGTCACTGACCTGCGAGCTCCGGGGGGATTTACTGTGTTATTTTAAATATTTTTTTTTTCTACAGCGACACTGCAGGAGGAAATCCGCAACGCTAGACCCGCTGGACGTGCAAAGGCAATGCGCAGTCCTTTAATTTTCTTTCGATTATAAATAAATAAATATTATTATTAATAACAATAATAATAATAATATTAATAATAATATGAATATTAATAATGCACACGCGACTCCTGGGGGTAAAGATGCCACGTCTCGGAGATAGGCGTGAGGCCGCCGCAGTTGTTTCAGTTCCCAGTGCCCCTCCCGCCAGGGGTCTTGTGTCCAGGGATCCACTAATGAGACGCAGTTATTAATCCTTGTGGCGGGGGTACGTGAACTCAGCCGTCAGCGAAGGCTGCTGCAGCCGGCTTGGCCCGTAAAACCTGGAATGCTTCCCTTTCATGTGCTCTGCTGATTATCCGCTCTGACAACAATATGGTAAGACTTCCCTTCCCCTGTCGTGCGGCCCCTGGCCCCCGGCCACGGGAGGTCATGCTGAACACACTGAGATTTTTATAGGTGGTCAAGGAACACGCTGACAGGTCAGAGGCGACGCTCTTTTACAGGGAGACGTTAACTTTGGCCCCGTTTGCGCTTACATTTGCGCGTAGGCGCTATATAAATCACGTTTAATTTGTTTATTTGGACTCCACAGGACCATAGTGATAATTGATGGAAATTAGACCAAAAAAAGCGGCGAAATAAAACGCTGCGAGGAGACTTCCAAGCAGGTTCATTTGCCTTATTAAATTAATACGTTCGCGGCGTGTTAAATACGATTGATTATGAAGATTGTTCGTGATTTTTTTTTTTTTGTGTGTTTAACATTTTATATCGAAATGTTTTGTTAATCCCCACAAGTATGACTTGGATGACCGGTTATAAGATGGATGGATCGCTATTTTATTACGCCTTTGCAATAAACGGACACTCACGATTCCTCATATCCGTTTTAAGAAAATCACAAAATAACTGACTTTTATGCTACTTTCGACGCAAATTGTAATCTAAAGGCATGTTTTAGTTTAATGTAATTTTATGATTATAATAAAGACAATCTCAGACAGTGAGAAAGGAAGCGATGGCACACAAAGACAACCAAACGCGTTCCACAGAGGCAGAGCAGAACCTGGTCTTGCCGGTGGTTCCGTCCCGCTTTGTGCGGCTTTGACCTCCGAGCCCTCGGCCGTCGCCGCTACGCTATGATAGCCTCGGCAGGGGCACGCTGCTCGGTGTACGCTGAGATTTTATCGTCACATCGTGTCGATCGGTAGAAGCGTGATGTGACAGGTCTGGCTGCAGACCTCCCAGTGATTGTCTTATTGCTAAGGATTTACTCCCTTGCAAATGTCACATTAATTATTAATTATTATTATTATTATTATTATTGGTGTTGATCATTGTATCGAGACAGAAATTGAGCTGTGAAATCAATAATACATTATTATCAGAGTGAAGGAGAGAACTATATATGATATATAGTATATAAACTATATTAAACAGTGCAGCCATTAAGATATTTACTGAGAAATGTGTTTGAATACATGTGTGTAAATAGTATATAGTAAAATAATAAATAGTATATTTATAATTCCACAGGGTCAGAGTAGTCAGAGTAGCGTAATGCTTCAATTGGCAACTAATTAACACCTGAAATACCAGGTGAGGCTACTTCCTATACTTATTTACATAAAGAACATCAGGAAAATCACCAAGGTAGTTCAGAAAGCAGCAGACTCTGCAAGGAGTACACTCTTCAGGTTTCACAGTTTTCGCTTTGGAACGACATGCGACGGGGCAGTGAGTCACATTACCTGGAGTTCCAGGTGTGAATCTGTCACACGCAGAAAGGTGCTTCCAAAACATACAGGGCACTGGCCTCCAGCGGTGAGTTTAACCCCCCCCCCCCCCCACACACACACACACACACCACTATCTACCCCCATCGCCGGCATGGCTACATTAAACGTTTTCCCGATTGCTGCAGATCTCACAGAGCCACCCGAAGACTGACACAGCCACGGATCAGACGGAGAGCCTTCCGCGTCGAGCCGCCCGGGAACTGAGGAGACTCGCGGCAACGTGGGAAGGTTCCTGACACGAAATTATCACCTCCACGCTCCACTTTGATAGCATGATGCGGGTGCCTAATGTCGCCTTTTAAGTCCTGTCAGTGTTGTGATTAGGCCCTACGAAAGGCTTCTTCTCCCTATGCTTTGTGAATTGAGTATTGATTAGCCCTCTTTTATGATAAGTACCTTCTGCAGGACCCCGACTATGAAGGCCTCCCATTAGTGCATGTACTCTCAATACTCTTTAGTAATTAAAAGCTTCCAGCAAGTCGACACAAAATGAGACAACATTAAACATGGTGTCATTATGCTGCTCTTCCATAGGAGGCCGATCTCCAATCGAACATCCGTGTCGGGGATCGTGACCATGTGCGCTGACAGAGAGCTGGGTGCTCTCTCCATCTCAGAACCCCACGGACACGTGTGGGACGGGTACAATGGCTCGGTTAGCCCTATCTCCTGGCTGATCCTAATAAGCGTATCTCACGCTGACAGAAGGGCACCACGAGTCGGGTGAAGCTGCAGTGCCTGATGCAGTGGTCTCTGCAGGTGCCCCCTCCGCACTGCTCCCTGAGAGGGGCTCATGGCTCTGCAGAACCGTGCCTGCTTTTGGCTTCCTGCCCTTCTACTTCAGGACAGCATGGCATTGCTTTTGTCGCTTTTCAAATCAAAATATTGATTTTAGGGGATTTTGTTTTCTAGCCTCTCCTCCTCTTCTCATTATGACGCTGCAGCCAGTCACCAAACCCCCCCCCCCCCCCCAGACTGGTGATACTGGCCCCAGCCTCTCTGATGTTCCACCTGGGAGGACATATTAAAATCCATTTAGAACTTCCTTTTTGAATTGTGAGACAGTCTTGCCCCACCAGCGTGTTTCCATGAAGCATTTCACAGATCTTTGTCCCTTTTCCCTCCTTTATCTCACTCTCTCCCACGCAAGCGCACGCGCATGCAGACAGATATACCAAACAAATACGTGCACACGCGAGCGATCGGGGAATCGTTTCACCGAAGGTGATGTAAGCGCTCCTAGATCTTCGGGATAAGGAATTGCAAAAGAATACAAATCTCTAAAACACTTAAAGACATAATATCCTATAACAGTTTCTGAATAAGTATGTCATAAAATCTAAAACGTTTAGTGATACATACCTATTTGAATATATTCATGTAATTGTACAATTTAACAACAATATTAATAATAAATAATAATTCAGGTAAATTTTAAACAAATAGATCAAAGTTTTTAATTAAAGGAAAAAATATGAACGATGGTCTTTGAAAACATTGATGTTAAAATATGTTCAAATCACTAAAAAAATACGGGTAATAAAATATGTTTATCGTATAATTATATATGTAAAACATTAAAATGTTAATATATATATATTATTTTAAAATATATAAGTCGTGCAATTTTTATAAGTGCATGACATGGTCTCGGAAGCCGAGGCCAGAGTGCGTAATCCCGGCCACTACTACTGCGATGCACCGCAGAGCACTTACCTCTAATGGTCCCGACATTTAATTGAACAGCGTTTAAATTCCTGCAATGCTGGAAGCACGATTGTAGGTAGTACTGCAAGAAATATTATAAATAATCGGACTCTTTTGCTTGGATTAGTTTTGTTTGACTTTTAAGTCAGTGTCCTTTAATTTTAAATGTAGCATTTCCTGCAAATATTTTGCCGAACGTTCGCGCAATTTAATTACTTTTGTCGAATGTATTTAATTCGCCTGCCACTTTCAACATTACAACAGATTTTCTGTTCTACTATTTGAATCCGAACACTTCTGATTTCAAGTCTATTCCCATAATCACTTAATCACTTTATTACCTGCCGTTGGCAGTAACTGATAGCCCACTATTACTACTGGGTAATCGTGTTTATAATTAATTAACCATTATACATATCAATTGTCGTGTGAGGGTTAAAAAAATCAGTCCGATAATTTTTTCTTTAATTAAATATCTACATATACTGAAAGTCTAATTAAATATGGGTGTAAGAGTAGACGTCTAAGATCCACTATACTCGTACAGCGAATACGAAACCATACTGTCGGGGACCTGAGAGAAAAAAGTAAATGCATTTTACTGCCACATGGGGGCGCTGGAGGTGACACAATACCCTGGACCGTGACCCTTTAAGAACAAGCCGTTTCTGCTTTTCCTTCAAAGCGAAAAAAAGATGTGGTGAACAAAGTATAAATTAGCGCCGTTTCTAATTCCTTACGCACAGTGCGAATGGCCCTGGTTGATTAACAGCAACTGTGAATTTACAGTCCCCTTAAAATATGGTTGTTTTTACAAATGCAATATATCGTTCTCCTTAAGTGCATTTGTACGCGTTGGTAAATTAGACGAAGAACAGCACTGGTAAGTTTATTTTAGTTTGTAATAACCGTGTGCATGATTTAATTAATCGTTAATGTTATACGATTTAAGATATTGGGCAAAACGAGAATCAGGCTGTTTATGGGAAATGCTGTCAACTTGTTGGTTGTTGAAAGCCGTACGCGGCTTTATATGAGTTCGCACCGTGCTCCGGGGTTCCTTCGCATTTTGACGCAGAAAGGGACCGGCTTCCATCTAGTCCGATTTCGTCGTGGCTTGGTATCACCGGCGAGCAGCTGTTTTAATAACGCCGTGTCCCCTAGCTTAGCTGTCTATCCGCGCTACATCACAGGTTCCTTCAGACGGAAAAATAATTGGCCGTTTTCCCTCCTAGAAGGGAAGGGACGATCCGGTGGGATTTGAATCCGTGGTTCCCTTTCTATGAAGCCAAACTAGCTGCTGATTATCCACACAGACTGTATTGAGTTAGACGCGGTATTAGCATTAAATTGCTTTTTCCGCGCGCGTGATTTCCTTCAGACATACATTCATACGTTTTTAATCGATTTGGAAAAAATATGTATTAACTTACGAAAATATTGACGCTTTATTTCTATTTTTCTATCGTGAATGTTGTTTTAACATGTAAATAGAAATTAATTTTAATTATGGAATTTGTTTAAGCCGGATTTACTTTATACGAATTCGTAAAGACTGTATTCTAAATGGCTGCAAGGGGGTACAAACGAAAATAATTGTTTTCAATAAATACTCACTATCCAATATTACTGAAAAATACACACCAGGGTCGGAGAAGCGAATGAGAAAAAAAAATACGTCAACACCTTTTTGAGGTAAGACAACTAAACAGCACGGGCGACAAGTTTCCACTGAAACTTTTCACGCCTTTTTTCAAACACCCGCGATTCGTTTATTCTGTAAACAAACTATAATTTGTCACTACATTTATAAGAAAAGAACTGCTGTAGAAAGAGGGGGAAATCAAATTATGCGCAAAATTGTATATCTTTAAACGTTAGATACTGATTTGAATATTGAAATGTTAAATGTTAGAAACAATTTAATTAGCCGTTTTTAAAAATGTTTTATTTGGTTTATGAACACCCTTATGAATAATATTGTACAGAAATTTAAGTAGGCCTATATGTTTGTTTGTTTTTATTTATGCATATATTGATGTCCCCCTTTTCACACAAAAAATATTGAAACTGATGGGGCCGTTGAACGCGGTCCATGATTAATTAGTGAACCACGAAGAAAGACTTCGGCGCATAACGCACGTGTCAAGGAAAAAAGGCCCCGTAACAGGCTGCTAATGAGAAATCAGTTATCTCTTAATGCGCTTGTGGACTCGCCATTCAAGTTTAAGTATCTCCAAATAGGACGCGTCTGGCTTCAATACACAACGATGTGTATGGGCCTATATATGTATGTATGTATGTATGTATGTATGTAGGCTATGTATATGTGTTTATACACACAGGGAAGATAAAACTAAATTCCTGCGAGTTTCGGACGCCCAAATTTCAGTCGTGCATTGAGAGGCGAACAGTTGATTTCGGGGTTGAATCACATTTAGAGGCCGTGCGCACACAGTCCTTGGTAAATGTTCAATCATTGAAGCTCCCACATGGTGGTAAATATATTCTAAGTATTCATCAAAGCAGTTTAAAGAAAATAACTGTAAAGCGATTATGGGTTTTAGTGCAAGTCCTTCTGAAATTCAACACGTAGCCCACTTGGCACAAACTAGTTTCTCGACGCAGAATGATGTTTAAAAGTGAAACTACGCCTTGAAATGTTTTCTTGAAGGGTTCCGAGGCGCTCGTGTTAATTAGCGTGTGTCTAATTAAATTAATGTCTGCTTCGTTCGGCCAATGGGCAGGGGGAAAAAACGGGGGAATGTTTGCCACGGATGTCCCGAAGCCCCTCCCATGACGCTCATGGCAAATTAAGAAGGCGATCGTATATAAGAACCCCGAAACGATTTTTTTAAAATCACTATCAGATTAGTGGGAGTCGTGGAAAAAAAAGCTGGAGGTGTGGCTGCGTAGGGCAACCACGGACAGCAGCGGGGAAACGGGGGACAGTCGCGTCTGAAGGCAGCCTTTGCGTTGCTTGGAGGCTTTTCTGCTGCGCCCTTCTTAAAGTCTCTGTGTCGCTTTTCAAGGATGCAGTTGGGAGAGGGGATTTTGCCCAGCGCTGCCGTCAACTTGCCCAAGACTTTTTACAACCTTTCGTCATCGGACGGCAATAACAGCCCTGGATCATCGCAGCTAGAATTTCAGGACGTGGATCGGACGGAATCCGAACCAGGCAGCGGGCCCAAAAAGTACTTAAGCGGCGGAGGAAGCACTATGCTGGGCGAGGGAGAGAATGAGAACTTCTCCGGAACTAAAACGACAACTGATGGAAGAAAAAGTTCTCCGGTGGTCGGTGAAGACGACCTTTCAAGTGGTAGCCGGTACAACATAGACGGATTCGGTTCCGATCGCTATTTCATTTCATCGTCGTCGCAGCAGACGACCGATGTGACCAGTCCTTGTTCCCTGTTCCCGTATGCGAGTCAGGCTGGGACTGTTTATCCCGGGTCCAATGGATCCAGGTATTCGGCCTCTCTTCACTATGGATCTGTCCTGCCACCGACGGGGTTTTCCTCTGTCTGCGCCAGCCGCAGCCAGTTTGGCTCAGGGTATCAATTTGGACAAGGTCCTGGGTGTTTGTACCCGTCTTACGCAGGTACGGGGTCGGGTATTGGCTCCGTACCGATCACTGGGACTGGGACGAGGGCTCAAGTTTACCTCTGCAATCGGCCACTGTGGCTGAAGTTTCATCGGCATCAAACGGAGATGATCATCACCAAGCAGGGCAGGTATGCTGGTTAACGGCACTTGCTGCCTTTAACACTACGACCATTAACCGTATATCTTGTAAACGCCTGTGTGTGTGTGTGTTAGTTCCTTATCAGTATTTAAATTTGCTCGTCGATTTAACTTAAAATCATGCGTGATATACCCCAAATAAATACGTTAATTAAATGGCATACTAATTCGTGACGTATTAATTCAGATAAAGCAGCGAGAACAATGTTAAGCCGCGTTTTTGTTGGAGGTGTAGCAAATTACCACATCTAGATCATTGGGAGTTTCAGTGTGTATTTATACCGTGTAGCCTCACATACATAATAATATAAATTTTTATTTCTTGCCGTTTCCAGTAAGGTATTTTTAAGAACACTCTTAATATTTGCTCGCGTTTTCTTTCGGCAGGCGAATGTTTCCATTTCTCAGTTTTAATATCACTGGGTTAAACCTCACGGCCCATTACAACGTCTTTGTTGAGATCATCTTGGCCGATCCGAACCACTGGAGGTTCCAGGGAGGCAAATGGGTGACCTGTGGAAAAGCCGACAATAATATGCAAGGTATTGCCATACAACTTATGGAATTTTGCAGCAGCCGAACATGGTCACTGATCTGCGCGTCTTAAGTTATAATCGGGCCATGGTACGGATTGTCTCGCTTTTATTCCTGAGGCTGATCGATTAAAGACCTGGCAATTTAGGCGAACTCTGCTACTACACGATTATCCTGAAGTGTACTGTGATGAAGTGTTCAATTTTTATTTTATTATGTTTTGTAAGGTAACAAGATGTATGTTCATCCGGAGTCTCCAAACACGGGGGCCCATTGGATGAGGCAGGAGATCTCTTTCGGCAAACTGAAACTGACTAACAACAAAGGCGCCAATAACAGCACTCAAGTGAGAATGCCCTCTGGCTTCTGCTCGATTCTGACGACACTCAGTTTTTTTTTGTTTTTTTTTTAACGAACTAACTTTGGAAGTGCAATTATGTTGTGGCAAGACTAATGACTCATTTTAAGTATTTGCCCTTCTAATGTAATATTCACTAAGGTCTGAAACCTACACCCCCCCCCCCCATTTACCTTTTCACTTTTTTTGAATTTTAAAAATGCCACACACTACTATGCTGTGTTTCCTTCACTCTATAATAGCTCACACATTTCTAGTGTAAACTGATGGCTTCTTCCTCACCTCTGTAACCCCTGTATAGATGATCGTCCTTCAGTCTCTACACAAATACCAGCCGCGGCTGCATATTGTGGAGGTTACAGAAGATGGCGTGGAGGACATGAGCAGTGATTCAAAGACTCAGACCTTCACTTTCCCTGAAAACCAGTTCATCGCGGTCACTGCCTACCAGAACACTGATGTATGTGGAATGGTTCAGCATAAGTCACTGGCTTGATTCAGACACATGACAAGTGCTTTAAAGTATTATTCAAAAGTTCTAAAAGATCTTTCATTTTTCATAGATCACACAACTGAAAATTGATCACAATCCGTTTGCAAAAGGCTTCAGAGACAACTATGATTCGTAAGTATTGGCATGCATGTGCATTGGGGGGGGGGTTTAGTCCTTAACATTGTCAGTGTTCGGTTGTCTAGTGAATGACCGCCTTCCATTGCAGCATGTACACAGCCCCTGAGAGCGACCGGCTGACCCCGTCACCCACCGACTCACCGCGCTCCCACCAGATCGTACCAGGGGCACGCTACGCTGTCCAGCCCTTCTTCCAGGACCAGTTCGTGAACAACCTTCAGCAGAACCGCTTCTACAACGGCGAGCGGGCCGTGCCGCAGACCAATGGGCTCCTGTCGCCACAGGGGGAGGACGGGACCCCGGCACAGCGCTGGTTTGTGGGGCCCATGCAGCAGCCGGGCTCTGGAAAGCTGGAACTGGGGGCCTACGAGGGAGACTACAGCAGCGGGGGCCTACTGCCCTACAGCTTAAAGCCCCTCCCACTGCAGAGTCCGCACAGCCTTGGATACTACGCTGACTCGGCGTTCACCTCCATGGCCACCAGCTGGGGTCCCCGGGGCCCGTACCAGCGGAAGGTGGCCACAGGTCTGCCCTGGTCCCCGCGGCCCAGCCCCCCAGGCTACTCTGAGGACCACCTGTCTGGCAAGGACAAGGCCCGGGAGGAGGACGGGGCAGCGGCTCCCGGCCCAGCCCCCACCTGGATCGACACACCCCCATCTCTGAAATCGCTGGACTCCTCTGACTCTGGCATTTACCCCATGGTGTGTAAGAGGCGCAGAGTGTCCGCTGGCCACTCGAGCACAGAGAACTCGCCCACCATCAAGTGTGAGGACTTGACCACTGATGAGTATAGCAAGGAGACAACTAAAAATATGGGCTACTATGCCTTTTACCCGAGCCCTTAATTTTATTTAATTTTAATGTCGGTCAGATTCCCTCCCCAAATGTCCCCTGGGCCCCTCCAGCCCTGAAGTCCGTTTCTGAGCAGCGTGCTACTGTGTAACTTAAGGTGCCAAACTGTACATCACGCAAGTCGTGCGAATATTTGATCATCGATGTTAGCCCCCCCCCCCCCACCCCCATTTATTTTGATAAGCATGCCCCATCCCTTATTTTATACAGATGTGATCTATTTATTGACGGCTCTTTCCTGTACAGTATTTGTGCAATGTACAATGTGCGGTATCTTGTACAAAAATGTCTACATGCCAGTGTTACAGAAATCGATAATAAAAACGGCTCGCGTGCTTTTCAGCGTTTTCGTGGTCCTGAAGCCATAGTAGTTAAGGCTGCGTGCTGGAACACATTAAGTATTTGTCTCACCTCGTGCCATCCGTGTCCGAACTTTTAGAAGTAGCCTACCAGATAATATTGGTGAAACGGCGAAGCTGTGCTCGCGACGTTGAGGGTGGGTATGCATTTGCACCCCTCTAAGTAACCTTTCTTCAAGTTTTGATTAAAATTTTAATTTTGTGATCAGGTTCGCTGTGTTAGTTTTTTTTTTTTTTTTTTTAAATAAAAGGGTTGCGTTTTACCTAATCGCTGAACATTTTGTGTTTGAGATGACACGCGTGAATGAGTGGATTTGCGGGGGCAAAAGGTTTTATTAGTTTCATTTTTTAAAAATCTGATTTTAACCTTGGAAACGAAAGTTGGAACTGAGTGGGTTGTAGGTGATGGCTCTGAAGTGCAATGTTATTGCGGCCTCGACAAAGACCTTTTTGAAATGTCTGACTTAAAATTATCTAGAGATTTTGCAGCGGTATATATAATTCTACAATTTCTTGCGTGAAATTTTTTAAATTGCTGCGAAGTCGGGGTACTCATTCCCGTTGCAATGAACACCATATCAAAAGCGCTACATGGTTTAAACGCTTCTGAAAGTTTGACAGGACTTGAGGGGGTATCAGTATTAACTTTCAGTTTATCGCTTCGATCTTTACACTTAAATATTTTTTAGCCTGCAGGGAAAACTTTACTTCGTCATAAATTTAAAAAAAAAAAAATCCGTTATTTAAAAGTGAAAGCTGCTACTTTAAGCTGTGTTTATAAATTTTAGTTTGGTAAAGGCGATAAATATGCGACTGATTTTATATTTGGTATATGATTGAGATATATATATATATATGTATATATATGTATTGATTTACCCCCGGTCTGTTGTACAGAGTTGAGACAAAAAATTGAATTTTAATAGGTGACTTTTCTGGAAAAATATACATGTGCTTAACCAAAAATGACACATCAGACCGCCAAAGTAATTGCGGGGCATAGTTTACTGTAATTTCTTGCCCATATTGTGGGATAATAGCTGCTGGTGTGGTGGGTATTTAACCGTGCAAAGCTTCAGCGCTGCCGTTACGCTGCGTGACCCCGCCTGTGATGCTCGCTTCTCTGG
The DNA here is from genome assembly GCF_048594095.1 of Paramormyrops kingsleyae. Taxonomy (NCBI): domain Eukaryota; kingdom Metazoa; phylum Chordata; class Actinopteri; order Osteoglossiformes; family Mormyridae; genus Paramormyrops; species Paramormyrops kingsleyae. The sequence goes on from NC_132805.1 coordinate 11,014,998, forward strand.
TGCTGAGTGTCTGAATGGCAGCGCGTGTGCAACTCGCAACTTCGCTCTTGCTTGCGGGAAAGTTCTATTTGTCCCCCCAGCGCTGCTTTTCTCGCAGCTTAGTCGTATAGGTTTGTGCTCATGCGTTTAAATGATTTTTTGCTGGTCTTTCATGTTCACTGACACGCCGGAACCTTGGATTTACGCCTTGCTGTTTACCGTGACGCTGCGGCTACAGTACAAAGGAAACAGCCGATTGCCGTTTTATATCTCGTTTTATTGGCAGATACCGCCTTTCTATCGGAAAACCCATTTTGCATGCTTTTTTTTTGTAACTGGAGATATCCTCATGTCTTATCGAATTTTGCAAAGGTAGTGAGTAATAATCACAACTAGTGTTACACGTAAAACAGCATATAAAAATTATATATTTGTGAAATTTGTCCGTGAATGGTGTGTGAGTGTGCCCTGCGATGGGGTGGCGCCCCATTCCGCCTTAATTCCCGTGACAGGCTGCTGCACAGAACAAGCGGGTATGGAAAACGAAAGGACAGATGCATGACAATGTATGTGATAATATTGGAACATTACAAAATTATTTCCATCAATATAAACATCTGTTTCGATGTTTATACTGTTTTTAATATCAATGGGAAAATGTTGCTAATATCGATTACATAGTACATATTCTGACTTGCTTTCGCTATAAATTAAACCGGTTAGACGAACTTTTAGGAGAAAAGTTGCCTGATAGATGCTTTAAATTTACAATCATTTTAATCCTCCTGTGTTGATAATGTACGATCGCTTCTTGCCCACGCAGCAGGTCAATGTGTGTGTTTACGCATGTACACTCATACCGCCTTACCACCTCAGAGATTTCTTTCACCCACAGGTTCAAAAGGAAAATACTTCTGAGATAACCGACAAGGAAGAAAAACCCTTCAAGCCACAATCAGATCACCTACGTTTTCTTCAAATTTACTCTCTTACAAGAAATCATAAGACTGAACATTTTTACTCTTTAGAATATTGCAGAATAGCGAACGGACGCTATGGTTTGACAAAACACAAATTTGGACTCTGAGTATTTTTGGAATGACCCGTACAAATTTGTAATATAAATAACGAAATAAAGAAACACAAAAAACACAAAGGAAACGCACTAGAAATACTATCATTTCATTAAAAAAAAATAACATCGTTATTTAGGGAATTAGCGAAAATTCCACAGATAACCTCTAATTAATATCAATTTATGTTACTATTTGGTGATTTTCTTTTACTTTTTAAGTTATTCTTTGTTTATAAAATAATGTGTTATTTTATAAGCAATTGCACCTGCACGTAACATGCCGCGTTTAGTTTATGGAGAAAAGAAATATTTATTATGTCGATATTTTTACGTAGGTGTTAATGAAACAGGATGTGGATAATAAATTCTTATTGTAATACATTTTAACACCTGGTAAGCCAAATTTAATTTTAGTTACTATTGTAACAAATGCTTAATCGCTTAATCTACTAGACAGCAGCTCAGACATTGCTACAGTAACGGGAATATATAAAGCGACAGTGACTTTTACTTCGTTACTCTTTTATAGGCTATATGTATTTTATACAGTTGGCTATGTTTGACTTACATGACTAATATTCTTTAAGGTTATTTTGCTAACACCTAGAATACAAGGGCTTTGGTCCAAGGCCTCAGTCGGTCGGAATACAGTAACAGCTTGATTTTTTTTTTTTTTAATCACCGATCTCTACCTGCTGGTTTTTCATCGTTTTTCGAAGTATGTAAGCGAAGTAGAACCGAGTATTAAGGATCCTGTTAACTTTGTGAGAGGTTAGGTCGCTCCGACAGGTCTTTGCGTTTGAATTAATGTAACTGCAGATTATTTGATATGCATGGCGTACAGGACACTTTTATTTAAAGAGTTTAGATCCATCAGCTTCCGTAAACGTCCAGTGACTGTTTCTGAATTAGCATATCATTCTACAAGCAATTGCGTTATGACACAACACTAAAGCATGCACTTACTGGTGTGACTGGAAGATTTGTAAAACAAAGAAGTAAATGAACGAGATCAAGATCAAGTAAATCCAGGCGGTAATCCAGCATATCAATAATCTTCTGTCCTGAGCGATACACCTATTGCTGGTTACGTCATACACTGCCAATGACTTCTTGGTGTCTCATAGCAGAAAAGCAAATAGCACATCAGTCAACTGGCACAATGGCACCCAACTACTGCGCGTGACATCATTGGCTAGTTTTTCATGGTTTTTATAGGACCTTGAGGCTGCCATAGTGCATCTTACATAAAGGCGTTTTTATTTTTATTTTTTGCTCGCAGTTTGAGCCCCAGATGTGCTTCACCGGACATCCCAACACCACAAAGATAACAGTTCAGGGGTGTACATATACAAAACGCAGCTATGGCTTCTCCTGCCCAGCCGTGTCATGGTGTTTTATGTTGCATCGAGACATCTTGGCCACACTGCATTCTGAAAAGTCACCCCCTCCTGGCCAAAGACAGCGTTAGCTTTCTGAGCCTAGCATGGCGCCCCCAGCCCGAAAGTTTCCTCACCTCTAAAAAGCAGTGATGTTGTTGTTAATGTTATTATTTTTTATAATAATAATAATTATTATTATTATTATTATTAATAATAATAATAATAATAGTAATTTTTATTATTATTATTATTCGGCTCCAGGCCTACCCAAGTGATGGTAGATAGATGATGACTGTTTAATAGTATTAATAATATTATTAATTAATATAATTAATTAATATAGTTTTAATAGTGTTTAATAGTACTAATAGTACTGTTATTAGTATTATATTGTGATTATAATAATGTTGAGCAGGCAAAAAAAAAACGAGGAGACGAGGATAATTCTGCATTAAACAGCTCACAGCTCTGCGGCAGAGGAGGCGTCTCAGTGCAGCAGAGGAGGCGTCTCAGTGCGGCAGAGGAGGCTTCTCAGTGCGGATGCCATCAGCCTTAGTTTTACTTAAAGCTGACTGGTTATAATTTGCCCCCCAATCACACCCTGCTTCACTCTGTTTCTATCCTGCTTTTGTTTTAGCGCAGAAATTTCTAGAAGGCCGGAAGGCTTCTTGTAAAGGATGACAAACATCCTAGAGGAGCAGACGGAAGCAAAGGTAATAAAAGTTAAATACTGTCACACCCCCTTCAGTACTCTTGACTTCGTTTGTTAATTTAACGGTTTCTGTTTCCATGAGGCAAAAAAAACAAAACACAAAGCCGTGTAGCACATGACGGCCTGGCCTGGTAATACTTCCGTTTTCTGCACTGTTATCCTAATTTTCTCCTGTTTGAATTAATTTAAATACCTCAGCACCTCGCCTTTCTTATTTTAGTTGAGTATGCTGTTGAGCTCCTTGACTGAAACGTAAGTGTCTGACTCACGCCAATTAACACCTTCAAATGGGGTTCTGATGCTCCGACTGGTGTCAGACGGCCCGACTTGTGCATAAATGTAACTAATTAATCCTCCTAGGATCGTTGCCAGAATCAGAATCTCAGAGGTGCAGTGAGGGGGTGCGGTTAAGAGTTAGGGTTAGGGTTATCTTAAGGTTTGACCAGTTTATCTGTCTCTTTAAACAGTGGGCCGGGCTTTTGGGACCCGGGTGTGGAGGGGTGGTATGGGCTGGCTTGGAAGGGTGGGGGGAGGGTGGTTGATGTGTGTAAACAGCCTGTAACATGGGGCCTGATTTGTGCAAATGGGCATAATGTAGAGCCTTCACTGGTGGATTTGTGGAGTGCAGTGTTGGAGTTTGATGGCTCAAACTGCATGTCAGGGCACAGAGTGGGGACTTAATGAATTTCTATCAATAGGGTGTAGCGCTGGGGTTTGACTTGTGTAAATGATGTAATGGTGAGGTCTGATATATTTAGGCACCCTAACACATGGGATAATTACCCGCAAACAGGAACTATCTCATTCCCTTTCTGTTTAGTTCTTCATGCCGTCTACATAATCTATTATACCACTTTGTCAAAGACTTGGCACACCATAATATGAATGTTAGGCTTGTCTAAACAAGCTGTAATTAATAACAGTAAATGAGGCCTATAATGATGACTTATCCACCTTGGTCCTAGAAGGTCACAGTGCCTATTAGGCTAGTGAAACAAAAAACCTGACCTCATTAGTCGTTTTCCCCTTGTAATCCAGCCTACCTCACGACGAGGAGAATTCTGCATTTAAACAGCTCAGATTTGTCAATTTGCATATCTTACCTCTCAGGAAAGCACTTCATGATCTTCACAGCTTCCATTATCACTGAATCATACTTAGCACATCTGGGATTATAACTTGGAGGCAGCGTTGACGTCCGCTGGATGGAGCCTCCCCCCCCCCCCCCCACCGCGTTTCAGGCGTATCGCGTGTCAGTCTCAGGCACAGCCGACAATCCCGTGAGCAATCAACACTTCGCTCTGAAGCAGCCCAGTAAGACGCGTTTGCCATCTTTTTCGAGCTGCGGGCCAAAGATGTGAAGCACAAGAACTCGGATTGAAGGGAGCGCAGGCAGCCAGAGCTGCGGTGTTAAAACGACGAAAAAGGGAGACGTCAGTACCTATAGCCCTAAGACAGTGGTGTTAGTAGAGTTGCCCCTTGATGCTGAGCCCTTCCCGCAAATCAGACGCTTCCCAGGATGCTGAAACTCCACAAGGTGTGGGTGGCTGGCATCTATGTCAGAAAAACAATGCATCGTCCAATCAGATTTCCAGGAAAGCTAGACAACGGTCTGTCGCCAATGAACATTCATGACGAACACTGAAGCGCTGTTAGTCCACTTAAGCATTTAGCAACGTGACCAATGAAAGTACTTTTTCTTACTTCTACAGGCCGTCGTCCACTTACAACCTTTGCGAATCAAGGGATGTGCAGTCAGGTAAGAAGAAGGGCACAGCGTCTTAGACTAAGGCCTAAGCTGATCTTCCAGTCAGGCACATTCCTGGACACCCCTTGATGGTCTGGATTCAGGACCCTGGAGAGCGTTAGTGTGTCCCAAAGTTTATCATTAGAACAGAACTCATATACCGTTGCAGCTGGTATTAGTTGTTAAACATTATAATAAGTTACAATTTCATCATGTAATTTTAGTTTCACCGCAAATACGCACACATTGCATCTCATTCTTCTGATCGAACTCTCTAATCAGAAATAAGGAAAACCACGTGCATTTAATCAAAAAACATTTAGTGACAAAAATTCTGAATTTTAAAAGTATATATGGGAAAAACAAATTCCCCAAAACGATTCAATCAAAATAAAATGCTTTTTCGCTTTTACGTTCAATGAAAACGGTGCCATTTGCCAAAGGTGCCACAAACCACAAAATTCAGTGATTGCTTTTTGGCCGTGTACTGTAGGTAAACGCGCCCGAGATCAAGTCGCTGACAATCGCGTTTCGGTTTCTGTTTTCACTTGCATATGTTGGGACTGGGCGACGAAACAGGAAACCTTACCCAGTTCACTTAAAGTCTGCCGCGCTGAGCTTTCGAAAACGCACGGTGTCGCAGGATTCGAACCGTTCATCGTGTACATAAAGCATGAAAGAGTTACGGTTGCCTTTGGTGAGTGTTTACCCGTAAAAAGAAAAAAAAAATCTCAACACAGTACTAACCACTACCACTTTTTCATGAAAAAGTGGATTTGAGAAGCTTTTAAAGAAACAACTTAATAGTAATTCAGTCACTACTCAAGTACAAATCATGATCAAATATAGTTTGTGGTTAATTTGTACATTAAGTAAGAGTGAGTTTATGATTAAGTAAGGGTAAATATACTATATATTTGTGTCCCCTCAAGTGAAGTGTTACCAAAATGTGATATATACCTTATGTTTGTAATATATTTAGTGGGAATTTTTGTAGGGCTATTGTGTACTGCATGAATGTTGCTAAAGCACTTTATACTGAAAAATAACTTGCATGAAGACTGAAGATATAATCACCTGACTGATTCTTTGAGTATAGCACAGTGTCTCAGCACTGGGGCCTCGTACCACCAGCATTATGGGTTTGGTTCCAGTCCCAGTTCTGCATATGTGGCTTGAATCCTTTCCCTGCTTCCTCCAGGTTCCCTCCCACGGCCCTTCGCTGGGCTGGCCTTAGCATGCCTGTGAGTGTGCCTGTGAGTTTGCCTGTGAGTTTGCCTGTGAGTGTGTGTATCTATGCATGCTCTGTGACAGACAGGGCCTCCATCCTGGAGGGCACCCTGCCTCGCCCTCACGCCCTCCACTAACTGGGATGAGCTCCAAGATCACTGTGACCTTGAACTGGATGAGCAGTTCTGGGAAATGGATGACTGTGGTAAATACTGGGAGCTGAGAGACAGACGCAGGCTACATGTAAATATGTGCCGCTGACAGTATACAGTGATTATTTTTCTTCATGTTAATCTTTTTCAGTTAATCCTTTTTACTATTTATATAATTACAAGCAAGATGATGCACTGGGAGCTGGACAGAAGGAAGGACGAACCACGTCTAGGTGCATATGGATGTTTTATGGGGTTTCCAAGCGGTCAGAGGCATAAACGCATATCTTGACAGTCGATGGAATATGTGCATAAAATCGTAAGTCGTTTTAAAAACATGGGGTGGAAGCTTTCGCCACGGCAGTGTGATTCATGTTACGTCACCTGTTCTCTCACAGGTGCGTTTCCGTTCTAGTCAGCGGTCAGTGGTCACAGATCTAGGTTTGCCAAATTGACTCCTGGGTGTGTGTGTGTGTGTGTGTGTGTATGGAGGGGGGGCTGTTTTAAATGGGCAGGAGCTTTATGAAACACAGGAAAATCTGCAGGAAAGGCCACGGCAGACAGAGGACCACAAAAAATTTAGCGGGACAGTTTTCAAGCGACCCCTGCACTTCTCAGAGAGATTTCCCGACGCAGGTTTTAAAAATTTATATTTTAGGTGTCAGAAACCTGCAGAGTTCATGCTACATTGTTTCTGTAATCAGCTGCCTGCCTTGGTCATGTGATCCAGGCCCTCAAGTGAGCTACAAGCAGAATACAAATTGATTGTGAACTTTATCTGATGAGTTACATTAAATAAAAGCTAATTATGCATAAATATGAGCTTCTTTTAGAGGTCAGCAGAGCATTAGGCCACCCCGGCGTATGTGGTCACACCTACCTGTCCGTTGCAGTGTTTGTGCACTGCAGTATGCATATGGCTGTCACTGCTTGTTTACCTGTTATGCACGTCCATACGTGCGTACGCTAAAAGTTAGCCTCTCTGTCTTTGAGAGGTCAGAGAGCACAGGGGCTCATGCACAGGCAATAGAAAGCAAGATGTCAGGCTAACAAACGCCTCAGCTGGAGACGACCCACTGCTGACTGTGCTCTACTTTCAGGTTTTGCTGTCCTCCATTGAGTCCGAAGAGAAATAAAGTTACAGATTCAAAAAGGGATTAATAACTGGTCAATAAGCAGCGGCCTGAGAATTTAAAGCAGACAGGCCACAAGTGACACACGGAAAGCCTCTACGAGGAATACCACCATGGTCAACAGGGATCATGACGGTTACACGAGAACCAGAAGACAACAAGATAGACATGGACAAATATATATAAATCACATGCACTCCTGGCCAAAATTGTGGAAACACTTCCAATTTTTAGAGATTGCAGAACTTTATTCAACTATTACTCCAGTTACTTATTTCATCCAATGTATGATATTTGTAAACATTTTTTGTTTATAAACACTAACAACAATATTCATGTAGTAATTTTTAAAGCGTAATGCCAAAAATGCTAGGTGTTTCCACAATTTTGGCCACTTGTAGAGGAGACCAGGGATGGTTGTAACATTTTTTTTTACATTTTTGCCTGCAGCTCTGAGCTTTTTTAAGGAATCACATTCAAAATTTGATACAAAATACATGACTGTGTCTTCTTTTAAACGGCACAGGTTTCACACACACAGTGAATGGTTTAGCTTCAAACACATGGCGTGAAATGTTACATTTTACTCCATAATCAGTGATAGTTGTAACATAGCCTTGGGTTAAATGTTGCATAATAAATAATGTAAAAACAAATCAAGTTATTTATAGTTACCTCTCAGTCAGCCAATAATAAAACAGTGCTTCTCAACACCAGTCTTAGGGAGCCAATGTTACTAGCTTATTGAAAGGTCATCCCAGTAAAGGTCACACCAGCCCTCCATGGATCAGGTTCTCCACCCCTGGTCTGTGCATTTCACCCTCTGACTTTGAAATGCAGAAGTTTCTGGGCTTGAGAAGTATGGAGAAATACTGTTACAGCCATCTCAGACTGTGATAGTCATGAACAAGTTTACCTTAGAATTAGGTGGCCAGTGGTCATTGTCAACACACAACAACGAAATGTGTCCTCTGCATTTAACCCATATGTGACTTTCGTGACATAGCAGGGGGCAGCTAATTCAGCGCCCGGGGAAGCAGTGCTTGGGGGCGGTACCTTGCTCAGGGTACCTCAGTGGTGTCTTGCTGGTCGGGGATTCGAACCTGCAATCTTTCAATTACAAGTGCACTTCCCTAACCATCAAGCCACCACTGCCCACAAAGAGCCACAATATTAGCACTCAGAACTTGTGTAAAAGATATTTACACTGGCACATGATTTTAGTTTGAAAAATGTAACTACAAAGCTTACAGTGCTATCACAAAAATAAATAAAGTAAAAAATTACTTTCTTACCTCGAATTCCTTTTTTCCTTACAAATCTGAGTGTTTGTTACAGGGTGCTCCTTCTCCACATGTGAAACAAAGACTGAACTGAGCGTGTGCAGAGTGAGTTATGTCATTTGTACGTCGTTCCTGATTTAAGAGCTAACCCATGTTATAATCATCCCCAGTCTTCCCTCTGTATTTATATATAGATTTGCGCCCTAAAAAGTCTTGTGGTATGTGGGATGACACTCTCACCAACCAAAGTCACTTCACCTTCCCCTGGCTGGGTTTTTTTTTTTTTTTTTTACTTTTTGCACTTTTACATTCATTACTACTTCCGCTGCATCTTTTCGACAGCCCGCTACCTGTGTCTTTGTGTAGTTTGGAAGAATGATGAGAAATCTGCCAGGCCCCTGAAGGTGGACCGGCCTGGAGTGTGTCTGACCACCATAGGGGGCCCACAGTAGTTGGTCATACAGGAGTCCGTGAGCCCCACAGAGGAGACACGCCGCTCCCTGCGTGATTTTCCACCTGCGGCTTGACCGCGTTTTGTTCTTTCTTTCTCAGATGCACTGCATCCTAAAGCGTGTGAAAGCTCTGGGGAGGTGGACGCGTGCAGGCTCGCGCCTCATTGGTCTGTGCGCATGCAGGCGACGTGTTGCTACCCGAGAGGAAGACCACATAGGTACAAAGGAACATTACATTTTTGCATGATTACTATGGGTTGAAATAAAATAAACTGCTCTGTATTCTTCTATTAACAATTTTGTATTTCAAAGGGTTAGCATTATTATTCTTATTTTTTCTTTCATTTCGCCGTGAAAGAGTAAGATATAAAACAGCTCAATAAATAATTCACCTCCTCGGTTATTCGGGCCCATGTTTAGGAGTTGCTGCTCGCCACCTCCTGGCCATTCATAGAAATTACACCTCCGCGTTCTTCATCCCCATCTCTGTTAGGAGTTCCTGTCCTGGGCGATAAAGCTTTTTTGTAAAGCCAATAAACATCCGTTTTCTTGATTTAAAAATGAATAAAGGCTTCTCCCGCATCACCTGGGCATTTCGGGGCTTAGCTGTTGTCACTTTCTGCCCTACTTAGGTTTGCTTTTTTTATGGATTTCAAGGCCATTGTCGTGCAGATGAAGAAAAGAGACAAACAATGAGTTCACTGAGTGGTTTTAAATGATGTTTCCAGGGGAATTTCCTTTAATGGCCAATGAAAATGCTCTCATAATATGTGTTTAAAGGAAGACAAATTTGCATGTTCGAGCATTTGCAACGGTGCTTATGTCATTGTTGTTTTTAGTGAGGATTTGTGGGTACAAGACACTGTCCCACGGGCAGCACTAAGGTGAAGAATTATGAGATAGACTTGGGCTAAAGGTTTAATATGATCCACATGTTATAGGTGTCTTTGCGTTGAGCTACACACAGCAAACCCATGGAAATGAAGTTTAAACCACGACTAGAAAAGTCGTGTTTCTTTTAACTTTCACAGTTTTTCCTGCCAGGAGATCAGATGTTGTCCTTTCACTTCCGATCGCTGTAGTTCTCTCTCGTTCCCTCTTAACATCAGTAATAATGGAAGGTGACCCTTTCTGTCTGAGGATGGCAGCTTTTCTGCCAGTATGATTTTGTACTGGTCTACTTACTGGCGCCTTGGTCTATAGTAACTCAGTGTGGGAACGATATGGCCCTGCTCACTCAGGTCAGTGAACGCAAAGATTGTTTAGGAATTTGTTGTCAATTTGTATCAATTCTGAAATCGTATGCAAGTAGGTAAACACTTGATTTTCTGTAAAGTCAACTGTTTTAGTAGTTAAATCACATTTTAACATGAACTCCCCAAAAGGCCTAATGAAACATATATTTTTGTTTGAAAGTTGTATATTAATCCATCAGTGTTTGGTTGGATGTCATAAAATGTTAGCGGAATCCATTCAACTTCTAACCACTTATCCTGGCTGAAGAAGGGGGGAGGTTTTTTTTAAGAGGGCACATGGCTAGACAAAGCAGATACGTAAAAAATATACGCTTGACCGGTTTCTGGGGAAACACTTATTATTGGCCGTTATAGCAATGGCTTTTAAATACTTCAGCAGTTACCTCGCTATATTTGTGGGGCTGGGGGGTCAAAGTGGTATCTTTTTTATACCAGTAATTCGCTACATTACATTGTCAATGCTAATCATTTTTTAAATCGTTTTAATTATTAATTTTAATCAATTTTATTCCGTGTTTTGACTGATGACCTCTCATCTAAAGCACAATCAGTTACATAAAGGCGCCGTATGAACGCCAAAGGATTGCCGGCTGCTTATGTATTAAACGCGTCGTGTCGCTTTGACTCGGCTCGGCGACGCAGCGACAGCAATGGAAATTCAGCCATCCGCGACGGTAATAACTCCGCCCGAGGTGGGGGGTGATTTGGGGGCGGGCGGCTTCAGTCATCTAGCCGGGTCTCAGGACTCGGGAGTTTGCGCAGATTTGCCTAAACCTCCGTCTCAGAGGACGAGTCGGTAATGAAACCCATATATACGCGGCTTCATATTCTGCCTTATTAAGCAGGGAAAGGCCGCGAATCATTTCCTCGCAATCAGGGACCTCAGTTAATTGAACTCGGCGGATTAAGATTAGATGGATTGACTTTTTGATGATCTTCTGGTTTCAATCACTCTCTCGACGGAAAAAAGTATTATAATTCCTATTCAATGAAAGTAATACAAAATCTTTTTTGTTGTTGTTTTAATGGAGTTTGTGGCAGCAAACGTGCGTAATGGTAGAGGAAGGCATCGTTTGCATGCTGAATCCTCCGAGGCTGCCGGCCGGCTTGGCGGTGACACAGTTTCTCAGATATCCTGCAGTTTAGTCCTGGGATTAATGCATGCGGCTCGGGGGCCGGCTTTGTATTTGCCCGTGCGGATATAGAGCCAGGGACAGACCAATATAAACACAATGATTCGGACGGATGATCTTTTCCGGTGAACTGCCTACCTTTCATACACAGCCTAGGCCTGCATCAGAGATAATCAAATGATATTCGGAGAGTAAGATATATATATAATAATTCCACAGTGATGCCCTTGTATATATTTATGAAGAAAAGAGATACGAGATTGGACGTGGGTAGGCTTTGGAAGCGAATTTATGAAACAGAAAATGAATCTGATTTTTTTTCTGAATCTAAGGCGGCGGAAAACGTTGTCAGTATTCATAAGAACACGTATCCGTGTCTAATTCGTTCTCTGAAAATAATGCGCATATCCAAGTGCGTATTCCATAGTGACAAACTAAAAGACACTGTGTCTAAAGGTATAAAATCATGTATAAGAACATAATAGTAGGAGAGAAGGCCATTAATCGGTAGAGAATTAATTGATTTAGTTCTACGTGTTAGTTTGAACTGTATAACAGCGTGGCAAGAAGTCTGGAGCTCCGGCGTTTGGCTTTTAATGACGATCAGATAAAAGGTTTTCTGGAGCCTGAAGTTATCAGTAACTCGCAGAGTCTTATTCACTTAGATGGCCGTCTACTTCGCAGGCGATATCACCCTGTCATTCTTATTAATTATACTTTTTAATGCCCCAATAACTTGTTCTACAGAAGCAAGAGATTCCGAATATGATGCTGATATCAATACGGATATGTTTGGTGACATTATATTAGCAGGCTTGTTTGCCGTCCGACCCGGAATCCAGATTCCCAAGCTGAGGGAAACGGGGGGGGCGACATGTTCGCCTCGGCGGGGCTCGGCGTCCCACGGCAAGATAAAGCCGAAACATCTGGATTTCCGCGGTTCGCTGTCGTCTCCGTTTGCATCCCGACAGACCGCCCCTGTTCCCAGGGCATTTCCAGGGCATCTCACCACTCTCACTCTCACGGGTGACTGTACACATCTGCAGAAAATTGCACATGGTCCTGACATCCTGACATTACCACGACTTTTTAAATTTGCGCATTTGCCATCCTAGGTTTCCTAACTTGTCGCAATTCTGTACTGGATAAATTGTTATGGAAGATTGATAGATGGATAGGTGGACATCTGGTTATATAGCAACTATTACATTTGCTCAAGTTTTTTTTTAATCATCATTATTCTACCCCACTGATAAATGCACAGCCGCGCCTGACACACAGACTTCCTTCTTCCGTCCTCCGTTCGCTTAGCGTGGGACCTCCTTTCCTTTCCCTTTATTGACGAGCCTGTGTTTCCATGTGTGACCACAAGATGGAAGCAGAGGACGTATATACGCAACACAGCTAGCGGCCTGCGTTTGTAAACTCATTAAAGGAAAAGGACACCTTTCTGGATATAAAGATCATAATCATCACCGTCCAGTCTTTGTGGCGTTTTTACTAATGAAACTATAAAAGCAAATCTATTTAATAAATATTTAAAGGAGTATAAGTAGCAGATTACAAATTTGCAGATGGTTGCAGAAAATTAAACTTTGATTCGTAGGTGGTTGGTGAAGATCTTTTAGGTTTTGGTTTCACGAGGTAAGTCTTTTATATGACCACATTTCACCAATCCCAGAATTTGAAGTGCCTATAGTGAATCAAATTAATGGTTCCTATGAATATATATACCGGTAAAAGATGGTCGCATTGCTAGCTCCATATAGGAATTGATTCGCAGTATAAAGTTAAAACGGTCCATAATTTCTTGCCATAACAGCAACGATACGTATTCATTTGATGCACATTTGTGCTGTTATGACAAGACAAGAAATTAGCGCGCATTTGATGCTTCATACCGTGAATACATATATATATATATACTACTTGCATACCAGTTACGTCATGCCCTGTCAGGCGCGTGCAGGCGTTTGACGACCAGCCAGTTGTACCCACACTATATGTAACGTGAACTTTAAATGTGACGAGTGTCCCTTTCTTAACCTTTGAGCACCTGTCCCCCCCAAAAGTCGCTGCACATCCCTGAACTCTGACGATATAGATAATTTTACCCCAAGGGTATATTTGGAAACCAAAGTGCAGACAAAAAGATTGAAATCGTGAATTAAATCTATAAGGGAGAGAAGAAGAACGAGGCAGGTACATTTTCAGTGTATTTCGATAAAATGCTGAACCCATAGCTGCTATGAAGGCCCCTTTTCATGAGCTGCTATTTCCCCGCGCTAGTGTACAGTCTTATGCTGCTATTTCATAGCAGCGAATGCATGGTGCAATAAGAGGGCGATTATGTTTCTTTGGAAGTTTAAGTATGAAAACGTACCACAAACCTTCTCGCCAGAAACAGGTCAGCAACGCAAACCAAATTTAATTCACTTTAAGAAATCTTAACCTTTCACTGCAGCCTCGATTTAAGTGTCTGATGCCGGTGTTCTGAAATTCTTTCCTACCCATGAAAATGTCCTACCCGAGTCCTGCCCAATTTTGTAGTGCTGAAAGTCATGTCATGATTATGCCTTGAACATTTTAACCTTTGCTTTACAGAAATGGAAAATAAATGGGAAGAGGTACATGCTCTCTTGACTGAAGGCATATACCCTCCAGGTTATGAAAAGAGTCAGAGACAAAACCTCAGAAGATATGCTTCCAAATTCAGATTAAAGGGTTAGTATCACATGTATATGATGCATGATATTTAGATGAATGCAGTACATGGTAATATTAAAGATATGTATTATTAAAGTAATATATTATTAACAGATGATGACCTCTGGGTTGGCAATAGGAAGGTTGTCAAAACCAGGGATGAAGCCAGGAGACTCTTCAATGAGCTTCATTCATCCCCAATGGGAGGACACACAGGCCAAAAACTATGTCATCTGTAACAGGTTTTACTGGTATGGGATGTCTGTTGACATAAAGAATTGAGTATTTTATTTATTTTATTTTTTTTTTAAAAACCGACTATATTTTCTAATAAAGCTGACAAAAATTCTTAATAATCTTATGCATGTTTTCAAGGTTTTGGAGTGTGACCGATGCCAGAAGGTTGGAAAACCATTGACTGCGGTGGTGGAATTACAGCCTATAAAAGTACATGCATATTAATACTAAAGGTGTTTTATTCAGCTTTTTAATAATATGCAGACCTATGCAGTAGATAACATTATCATCTTCATTATACTGGTGAAATCACATTCTCCCTATGTGCTTGTGGGCACTGTTTGACGTTATGGATACCTTCACCAGACTAAACAAATTACATTTATGTGAATTTGTGAAGCTAACTTTTACAGGAATGATTTGAGCATGGCTATAACTACATCTATTATATTTTCATTAGTGCCGTTCATTAAGGTGGTGCATCGTTTACATTAATCTCAGAAGAGGACCAAATATTCCTGGAATGTAATTTTGTGAATATGATGAACAAAATGTTAATACTTTTTCTTTTTTAGGTATCTGGTGTGTGGGATTTGATCGGAATCAACCTTACTGGACCACTTCCAAAAACTGTAGATGGCTTTCAATACATATTGACAGCTACAGCTTATTTTTCAAAGTGGGTTGAAGCATTTCCAATGAACCAAATCTGCTGCAGAAGTCGCAAGATGCCTTTGCAGTGTTATATTCAGGCATGGCTGCCCAAAGCACATTCTCTCCCCGACCAGGGAAGAGAGTTTGTTAATGAAGTATGTACATTTTAATAACAAGCATTCAAAGCATCAGCACAGTTGTGTGTTAGACTTAATGTCAGATAAATAGTTGGATTTTTACTGATTTCTCTGTTTTATGCTCAACCACAGACTTTATGATTTGCTCTGCATTGAGCGAAGTGTGACAGCAGCATATCATCCAAAAAACAAACGGTCTGGATGAAAGAACTAATGATAACATCAAACGGTATTGTTATAACAGCTGTAAGTCAACACATTCATTATTGTTTCAAATGTACTGTTTTCCATGATTATGGTTTCATTTTAGAGCCCTCAAGTAACTGGTCAATGACCAACAAAATGACTGGGACATTTATCTCATTTCCTTTGCTATCCAAAGTTCACAGTACTACAAAGTACACCCCCCCCCCTTTTTTTTTTTGATGTATGGAAGAGAAGCAGTATTTCCATCAGAGGTACCTGCTGAAATGCCGGTGAGTGTGTTATGATGTATGATTTCATTTTATCTGTGTAGTAAAGTTTGTAATACTTGAGTCTGCAGATATCTGACCCCTCCCTGAACTGTTTGTAAGCTGTCGCATTTTCGCCTGTAAAAGATGTAAGCACTGAGAGAAATCAAGTGTTGACTCTTTAAATTAATCAACTTCGTCCAAAATTCTACCACAAAGAACACATGTAATACTGGACTTCAGGTGTATTGCCTGGCCCCATAGGTATGGCTAAGTTCTTACTGTTATGAACAGGTGCTGAGTGTAAACTATAAACTATTAAATGTAATGTCTGATTAGTACATCTTCCTTTTTGTGCCACTAATTACACTGTGCTGAATTGTTTTTAATAATAACTTTTAGACATTGTTCCTGCAGAAGAAAAGTACAGTACAGTAGTGGAACAAAAAAAAGAAATGGAAGCAGTTAAAAAAGAAGTTGAGGAAAATATTAGAAAGTCTCAAGAGAAACAGAAGGAGGCATATTCCAGGAGAGTAATGAAGAAGTACAAAAACACAGAAGTACAGTGTTGGAGATGAGGTACTTTTGTGCAATATGAGGAAGCGAGGAAGGAAGGGAGGCAGGACTGAAGCGGACTTCTCTGGCCCTTACATTATTCAGACTATCAGCGGTAAACTTCTTACTCTAAGTACACATGAAGGAGCTATGCTAAAAAACAAGTACAACATGGACCACATAAAACCTTATAGAAGAAGCCCAACTGCAGATGTACCAGGCCAGAAAGTCCCAATGCCTAGTCAAGTTGAGAACATGATGATATCTGGTGTGTCTCCTGAAATCCACCCTCCAGATTTACCTCCACAATCTCAAATGCCTTCTGTTATTCATCATAGATTAAACGCAGCATTCAGCAAGAAGGTCTGATATCTGCCATGAACTTGGTTCTTGAGTTTTGACCCATTGGCCAAATCTCCTTCACTGGTTTGTTCCTCCCACCATCCTGTACATAACCACACGTTTCTCTGTGACTCAGCTGACTGCTCTGTATGACTTTTCCCACTCCTACACTTAACTCCACTCTACTCATTCGTCCACCTAACCAAAGTCCTCTACCTGCATCCACTTCCACGTGCCTTCATCTACTTCCACAGACATCTCCGTCTTCTCCTTCTCCTGTACCCACGCCATGCTTCCTAATACTAGGTTGATTAGTAGAACTAATTAGCAAACAGTGTTTACTGAACTGATTGATAAAAAGTTGCTTTCTCCACCTGTGAAGATCAGATGATATGATTTCAGATGGAGAAAAGAGATCTGATGCAACTGAGAACTGTGCAGAGGTCTTTAGTCAAGAAAAATTGTAGTCACAAAGCTCACATTAAACATGCCTGTATATTAGATAAATGTAGTAAATCAATCACAAATTTACATTCGTAATTAATTTTACAGTATGCTGAAGAATTCCTTCTGAGTGGAAAAATGTGTCATGTACAAACAACACCAGGAGCAGTAAGTGGACATAGGATGGACATAGGATAGACATAGGATGGACATAGGATGGACATAGGATGGACATAGGATAGACATAGCCTGTTCGCTACTGGAAGATGGAGGTAAATGATAAAAAAATCATTTCTCTATGCAAAGACTACATTTTATCCCAAGACACGTTGTATTGGAACACGCATGAATATATGATCCTTTCTGTTACCATTTCTGAAAATATCAGTTTTCTGAAGAATCATGGATTATAAGTGCTTTATATTTTCTCTATTACAAGTATGTGCTGCTTTGTGTAACATGATTAAATTTCCTCTGTTTTCAGGTGCTGTGTAACTAATGAAGCTAGTGGGGACATTGTGATTGGACAAAAAAAAACATTATTCCAGTTAATTAAATAACAACTTAATTAGTAAAACCTGTGTGATCCATTTATTGCTGTTCTTTTTAAGGATTTTTAAAATATATTTATTTATTTATATGCAGTGTATTCTATACTCTACACCAGGGCTCTTCAAATCTGAATCTTTATTCCAAATCCAAATTTTCAGTTCTCCCAAGTAGTTAGTTTAATAATTACTGATTCTGATTGGTCAGAGGCTTCACACCTGACTGACAGGTAAAGGAAAGCTGGAAAATCAGCAGTGCTCGGACCTCGAGGACCGTGATTTGAATAATAGGGCTCTACACAGTGGTCATCTTATATGAAATATTCACATTCCCAAATGTTTTAAATATGAAATGGACCTGCTGGTCTAATGAGTAAGGATGGGTTAGGATACTCATACATTCATTAAAGGGAAGAACATGGACATTTGAAGATTATTTAACTATGAGAATATGAAAGATAACTATATCTATATTTCTGTATCTATAATAATGTCCTACCACCCTAAACATAGAGGGGAGCAGATATTTATGGAGTGTTTACATCCATAATAATGTCCTACCACCCTAAACATGGAGGGGAGCGGATATTTATAGAGTGTTTACATCTATAAAAATGTCCTACCACCCTTAACATCGAGGGGAGCAGATATTTATGGAGTGTTTACATCTATAAAAATGTCCTACCACCCTAAACATGGAGGGGAGCAGATATTTATGGAGTGTTTACGTCCATAATAATGTCCTACCACCCTAAACATGGAGGGGAGCGGATATTTATAGAGTGTTTACATCTATAATAATGTCCTACCACCCTTAACATAGAGGGGAGCGGATATTTATGGAGTGTTTACATCTATAAAAATGTCCTACCACCCTTAACATAGAGGGGAGCGGATATTTATGGAGTGTTTACATCTATAAAAATGTCCTACCACCCTAAACATGGAGGGGAGCGGATATTTATAGAGTGTTTACGTCTATAATAATGTCCTACCACCCTTAACATAGAGGGGAGCAGATATTTATGGAGTGTTTACATCTATAAAAATGTCCTACCACCCTACACATAGAGGGGAGCAGATATTTATGAAGTGTTTAAGTCTATAATAATATCGTACCACCCTAAACACCGAAGTGAGCAGATATTTATGCTGGTAGGATATTATCACAAGGTAGGACAAAATAACAGATATGGTTATAAATTTCCGCTACGCGTGGGAAAATATTTTAGGCAGGAAAAAATTTCAGAACACCGGACGTCTTCTATACGTCGCCCTCGGAGAAGACGGTAAACCGCAAAAGACAAATCGTGCCACTATTCGTGAAGCTTATGATTTGAACCACACTTGGTTTATTTACGCTCAGAAACAAAGGCAGGAAATGTTTATGGTAGTTTGACACCTTGGCTTCCGTACATTCCCGCGGTGTCTGAATATGTCAGATGGAGGAAACAGGCCATAAAAGTGACACCTCCTCGTGCACAAAAGCCAAAATTTTATCGCTGTCATTTTAAAATGATATATTAACAAGTCGTGCAGCCGACTTAGTTACATTGTGGCTTCTGTTCATGTAGAGTTGGAACAGGTCTTCTGCATAATGAACTTTAATAAGTAATTTGCATTCTACTGACGCAACGATGTTACATTACATTTCAAAAATATGTCTGAGTGCTAAAATATCGACTTATGATACTGCTTCCGATCGAATCATCAGCACAAACAGAATGCATCGTTGTACTGAGAGTTACGTATTGAATTGAAAAACAAATTGCGCAACCTCTATACTGTGTGTGTAAACCACCGGTTCAGTATAATTGCGAATAGTTTCAATTCAACGTGTGTAGTGTAACTGACTAATTGCCAGGGTCTTTGCCTTACCCAAAGTATAGTTTTATATTTGATTTTCCCATACTTATTAGTAGTTCATTATTGAATACATTTAAATAGGTTTAATTCAGTGGTAAAATACCGTGGAGTATCGTGGTATCTAAACCTGCAACTTATTCATTTATTAAAAAGGTTTTAATTTTATTAAATTTTTCCCCCCAACTGGACTGATCTGTGTTTTCAATTGGCACCCTATTTTTTCCACATTGCTAAAATAATTAAAAGTCTAATTAAATGCTGCTTTTATAGTTCACTAACCAAGCAGTGATGGACTTCGCGACTGGTTTCCATGTGCAAATATTCCAGAAAACGTTAATTTGGAAGAAATTCTGAATGAAATTATTTATACCTGCATGCTTTGCATTTTAAACAGATTTCACATCTCTGTCAGTTTTGGAAAAAGAGGTACGTGGGATATTGGATTAATCTATTGGATTAGGCCTATTTAAAACCGATACAAACATTGCTGAATTTTTAAACACAAACAAGTCAGATAATCTCTGTAAGCTTCTTAGAGGGACCGCAGCCGAGCCAAGTATGACTGACAGCTCTGACCTTGCGCACAAACGTAACACTCAGTAAAAAAAAAGTACAAACGATGACGATGCCCACTTTTGAAACACACGTTATCCAAAAGTAAAATTAGGTTTTAATAATAATATTTCAGAAAGAAATATTAATAGCTGCCGCATCGTGGGTTTAACTGTGTGTTAGTCTTATCTGAAATTATTCCGTAGCCTATCTGCATGTCGCCGCCGATTGCACCGCATGCTCGCCACACGGTTCCCCGCGTCCTTCACTGTGTATCGCAAGGACTATGTTTGTCATCTTCCCCCCCAGACGACTTCCCGATTTGGACAGACTCCCCACTGGCAACCCGTTGTGATGGACGAGCGTCTCTACAAACACAGAAGCCTATACCACAGTAGGCACGCGTAGACCCCCCTTCTGATGAAATGGCCCGACTCTGTAGCCCTGAAACAAGTAGACCACTCATACTTCGATGACTTACGTTTAGATCTTCAAGTAGGCTAACATTTTATAAACTTTGCATATTTATTCACTTCGCTGACGACACTGTCAGAAGGGACGTGTAAATTTTAAATTTCAAATAATTAGTGACATTTTAAGAAGACGCTTAAAGTTTCAATAAATGGACACGAAATTATGCGGTTTATGAATGATCTATTAATGTTAAGGCAGTATAGATTATTATAGCACGGCAAGGGGTAAGCTAGATTTCAACACGAATTTAAAAGAAATATAGGCCTATTTGGTAAATAGGATGTGTGCGGTGATGTGTTTTAATGTAATATATCTAATTTAGTTTCATTTTCATTTACACCATGTGAGCAGAAATATCTTCCATTAAATTTACTCAGTATAATTCCACAGGTGGCCTATGGCTGAAGTGTTCAAGCAACTCGTACTAGATCATGACACTTTACATTTAGTCTGTGGTATTTGTACGGATCTAAGCACGCCACGATTCACTGATCCACGGGCAAAAAGGGTCCGAACGACAAGCTTTGCGCGTCTTTGTTATCAGACTCCGCCCCTTTTCTGCATAAAGACACGCCCTCTAATGCTATTGGTGGAAAGCGGCGTCTCTCCGAAAGGGACGGAACCCCCTCCTCTTCTCCCCCTTTTTGTGTTAATCTATATGAAAATGCCAGTCTTTCGCATCTGCGGTGACAGTTACGCGGGGCTTTATTCCTAAAATCATACTCCGATTGGTGTGAGGCAGGGTGGCCGAAGAGACCGAAGCCGAAGGACATGGAGGAGGAGAACAACGAGCAGATGAGTCCTCTCCTGACCTCGGTAAAGTGGAAACTTTATTACGCCTTGGGTTAAATCTTTACAGTTAGTAGCGGCAGATGGCTGGTTAGCTTCGCCTTTTGTGGAGAACAGAAAGAAAGAAAGAAAGAAAGAAAGAGGGAAGGAAGAGGGTTGCCGGATGGCCGGTAGGCTCCCAGTGTCGTGTCGTGTCGTGTCGTGTCGGTGAGCGGAATAGAGGAAGACAGGCTGGCCCCAGCTAACATGGTGGTACGCCGTGAGGAAGCGCGGCGCTGCGTGGTGGTGTTCAGCTACGCTCCGACGGCCGGGAGGAGGGCTATCCCGGCTGTGGATACCCCAACCATGTGGGATGCCCATCACTGGGGATCAAACCCACCGCTAACTTTTGCCCCATCTCGCAGCAGAGAGCTGTTGGTTCTGGGTCTGAACTTTGATCAGCCTGTGGTTCAGTTACAGCTTGGCGAGGGTACCGAGAAGATGAAAATGTGGATGAGACATGCTAACCCCCCACGTCTAGCGATGGTGGTGACCCGGTGTAACTCACTAAGCATACCCGGATCGGCTGCAGTCTGCCCGCATGCAGAACCGCTTCTTCGAACTGTAAGGCTGCCGGTGGTGGCTGGATTTTAGCGGGGCACCGCGCGTAAAGCAACGCCGAAGTACCACGGCTCCATCAGAGTCGGAGTATGCTTCACCTTTCACAGCATTTTAGGTTTCCGTTTTAATTTTGATGAAATCCCTTTGGGGGTTGTGACTGGTATCATCAGCACGTTGCGCGCGTTCACGTGGAGGTTTGGCAGGTGCTGCAGGTCGCCGTGGGACTCATTCATTCACGACTTTCGCTACAAAATGCGATTTTTTTTTGTTCTTATACAAACTTTTCTGGTTCGCGAAATTACGATACAGGGACGCCCCACGAAGTCTTTCTCCTTATTATCGCAAGCGTGTCTTTGATCTCATTTCCTCATGTATGCTACGATGAATGAAGCTCTTTTAACCTAAAGAAATATGGTAATCGGCACTTTTTTCCTGCATATTCTGGCATATTATAGCCTACCGTGTTCTAACCGGTCAGGTTTCAATGGCACATGGTACATCCTTCTATATCATGCCTTTCTGCAGTTCAGAGTGGACTCGGATGTTGAGAACGATGGTTTTTGGACCATCTCCCGTGTTTGCATTTTTATTCATTACCTCAGTTAATGATTTATGGGCATCCCTTTTGGTAAATATAGATCGGTGGCTCTCACGCGTCGCTGAGATAAGGTGTCAGTCGTAGCTCCAGAGGGGGCGGAGTGGGACCCTTGGTGGGCGTGCATTTACGGACGGGCTAGGTGACGCACGGCAGAGGAGGAGTCGGGTCGCGGAGCGGTCCGGTTCGGAAGATGAGCTCAAACGTTTCCATGATGCTTATCAACAGTACATTTGCATGGGTGATGGTCCTGTCCAGGGGTCTGTTAAAGAGAGTGAGTTTTTGAACGCTTATTAGAAACAGATGTGACTGTGGTGGCCTGAACAGCTATGATTCAGGTACTCAAGGACAGGAGGAAAATTAGGAAAATTTATGACCCCCGTAAAATTGTTAGCAGTTGATTACCTCTAAAAGAATCAGACTGCCTGTCTTCTAACTGCTTACCCTGGTAAAGGTCAGGAGGACATGGAGCCTATTCCAGACAAGCACCCTGGACTGGAAGCCATTCACCAACAGGATATGAGCATGTTTGCATGCATACAAACTATCATACATTACTGGCTATTTAGAGAAATGTTTGTCTAATTGCATGTCTGTGGGTAGCTGGAGGAATGTGGACAACCTAGACGGAGTGTGGGGAGGACAAACAAACTGCACAGAGAGAGATTCGAGCACAGAGACTGGCGGTGTGTCACAAACTGGTCATCGTCATAGCCAGCAAGCCGCCAAATAAGACCGTCCAGATCGCAGAATTCCCAGACAGTCACGTTTTCCCTTGATTCGCCGAAATGCCAAACTTGGTCGGTATAGGTTAAGAGGTCGCATGTTGTCAGAAATGAGGGGTTTGTTTTTGGTAACCTTGGGGGGGGGGAGGGGTACAGCCAGCAGGCTGCATAGGGTCCCAGATTGTTTCTGCCCCAGGAGAAGGTGAGCGAATGGAAGATCGTCACCCCCCACTGCCCTGCTGGTGCTGGGAGAGTTCACTCGAGGACAGTGCACTGGGGAGCGCTTTTTAAAGGATAGCCCCCCCCCAGGGGGCTTTAGCATGCCGTGCTGGGAGTGAGAGGAGGAGGAGGAAGAGGATGAACTTATGGCTTTTACTTTGAAGATTTGAAACTAAATTTGCATGGGAGGGGGGTTACCAGAAAGAAGCAGTGAATTACAGGTGGTATTGAGCCAGAGTGCCGATTCTGGGGCCTCTGAGTTAAAAGTGTGATTGACGCTCCTCAGTGAGGCGTGGAGGGATGTCAGCGTCGTGGGGGGGGGGGGGGGGCGTCAGCTTTCAGGCTCACGCTGCGAGCTTACTGGCCAACGCCTTTCATGCTCAGCTTCCCTCCTGTGCTATCAGTGTGTGTGTGTTTATACCCGCTTCTCACATTGATACATTACACTCTGCAGCCTCAGGGTACACGGTATGTTGTGTGTGTGTGTGTGTGTGTGTGTGTGTATATCCACAAAGATTGGACACTTGTGTAGAACGCACCTTTAAAAGAACTACACATTTACAGTGAGTAGATTGATGAGTGATTAAATTATAATGCTGTGCATTATTTTTTAGGTACAGTGAAGGAAGAGTTGGACCGTAAAAGGTACAACAGAATGGCCCAGCCTGGGGACCTTCTCCCTCCCATCGTGTGTTGGGGGGGGGAGGGGCCCGGTCAGCTGAGGCACTGGGCCAATGGCCATTTTGGTCACACACGTAGCTCGTGTTAATGACTATGTGTGATTTTCCTGTGTACTGGGGCTACCTGTGTGGCCTGACCTCAGCCTGACAGTCCAGTTGAGTGTTCGCCTCCAGGGGATACTGCAGGAGCAGGGGGAGTGGGATCAGGTGACAGGTGGCTCCCGGCGATAACCTGAACGACGAGTAATTAATTAGGAGAGCAGTTTGTGTGTGCGTTTAAGGGTTCCGAACCCACGTCAAACTCTCTAACACCAGCACAGGGGTGAATAAACTTCAATCCCAGTGCATTCTGTGTGAAGGCCTCACTAATCCATGGGGCTTTGGGTCCGGACGGGCATTGAACCGTGTGACTGAACAATGTGCAGGGAGTCCTAGGGCTGCCCCAGCCTCCTCAGACAGGTGCTGCTGCGCTGGGCTCTTTGTTGGCTTCCCACACACACCCTTGTTCCGCAGGCCGGATTCTGCAGGATGTTTTTGTTCAGGTTCCAGTTCCCTGGAAGTCACGCTAAGGCACTTCGTCTAATTAATCCTTCTGTGGTTGTTTTTTTTCTTCCCTCTCTCCTTCAGGGCTTCTTAAAATTGGGAGGGAAAATTGTCAGCTTGCCGTTCTAAGAAGTGTGATCCCCAGGTCATTTCTTCTCATACTGTTAAATCAATTAAATAAAACAATTAAAACGTACGGCTTTCTCCTGATTTGAAGCAACTTGAAACAATTAGGATTACAGTTTTCCGCATCAACAAAAGCACGCCCCCCACCAGAGGGCCCACCCCGCCCTGTCAGTCAGTCATGCGGGGGACAGGGCGACCCCACGGCTGGCAAAGGAGGGGGGAGGCCTCCCTCCTCAGTAGTGGAGACGTTTGGCTCCCTCTTTGCCTAGGGTTGTTATAACAACCACTTGTGTGTGTGCCTCTCTCTCGCTTTTTCTGAATCTCTCTCATGTGCACATACACCAGCTGGAGAAGAATCGTGTAAGATCATCACCCGAAAATACATTATGTGTGTGCCTTCTGAGTAAAGAGGAAGCGTGTTTTGTAAAATGCTAAGAGCTGAGTTTCCTTCGTAATCGCTGGGTCTGATGGAAAACAGGCTGAGAAGTAGTTTCCACGACCCAATACAGGCTCACAAGCAGCTTCTGTTGTTCTGCTGAGCAGCCGAAGTTGCCGGTAGTTTGTAGAAAATCACTCGCCACATTTTCTTTCATGATTGTCCACTCCTAGGGTGACAGGATTACCCAGGTGCACTTTGGGGACAGAGTCGTCCTTGAGGTCTCTCATCCATCTTGTTGACATCCTAAAACAGGGGATATTGTTTGTGTTTAATCACTGATGGTTGCACAAGAGTTTCTGTCCTACAAGTTTGTGTCCCACAACAAGATTCTACGAATGTCGTAGGTGTGTCTGCTGTTAATATTTGTGAAATGCAGGGTCTATTGTTTTGGCCCTTTTATTTTCTATTGTAAGCTGAGCAGTTTCAGTTCTGGGAGCTTGTTGTTAATGAGGATCTGTGATTTACTACTATAGGAAATAAAGGCAGATTTAGTTTGGTCGTTGATGTTATAGGTGTGTGACTGTGCTGAAACAGAGTCTCGCTCTGTTCCAATGAACACACTTTTTATATTTAAACATTAACAGCTGGGAGGCTGTCAGGCAGCGGGTGTTGATTGAGAAGCAGGTGGGAAGGCCCGGTTGACCAATGAGGGACTGAGCTGGTAGGGAGGCTCTGAGCTCAGCCATTAGGGGGAGAGGGGCAGGTGGGGATGGCTGCAAGTTTAGCCAATGAGGAGTGCAGGGGGGTGGGGGAAAGCAGAGATACATGGAGCAGGCTGTGGAGCTCAGGAACAGCTGGCTTCTTGCCATGTGTGGGGGGAGGGTGCTGCAGTTGAGCCCCCAGGTTGTAGGTGTGATGGGTGAGTGCTTTCCAGTGAAGACGGGATCGATCCGTGGGTCTTCCTGGTCCCCAAAACCTTCTTTGTGCCTCTTCATTGATGGATCTTTGACAGTAGTGAAATTGTAGCTAACCATTTTTTTTTGAGGGGGGGGGTAAGACCCGAGTTTCTTATTTGGGATGATGAAATTGAGGCTTCTGGGCCAGGTATCTTTATGAGGCAAATGAATCCAGCCGGGTTCGTAATTAGATCAGCTGAGGGCTTAAGTGCTTGGAATGAAAACCTGCGGTTCGAAAAGGCCGGAGGAGACGGCAGCTGGATGCAGCGGCTGTTTGGGCAGCAGCTCAGTGCCGGTGATCAGGCCTCGGCCTCCAGGCTCCGGCTCCTGTGTCACTATGCCAGGCTCGCGAGCTGCGATATCGTTCCCGGAACTTTTGCTTCTCGGGAGGGCTGGGAGTCCTCAGTGGGCCGGAGGAATGCAACTCGAGTGTCTGTCGCTCAGGTGACGGCGGCGCCTCTGCTTCTCTGCCAGGGTCACATTAGCTTAGCTTAGCTCTTTAGAAACGTGGGTCGGGGGGGGGGGGGCGGGGGCTTCAGCTCCATCCCCAGCCTCGCGGGGAGTGGGGCATCCCTGCTCCAGGTGTCCGGCTTCTGAATTTAGACAGAAATCTGGCTCCAAACGTGAGCCCTGTACAGGCCTTGTATGACAGCATCCCCCCCCCCCCATACTAACACTGATGCCCCCCTCCCCCCCCACCTTGCTCCAGCCCTCATATCTTTTATTTGCACTGGCTGGCTTCCAGAGAGCAGCGCATCACAGTAACCAGATGCCACGGTCATGGTGGCACGACAACGCTTTTCTGATCTGATGTTTGCAGTTCCTCTTCTCTCCATCTCTCTCTCCCTCTCTCTCTCTCTTTCAGACCCACTCGCTTGCTGTCTCTCTCCATGGACACTTTTTCTCTTATTTCTGTATTTTCTTTTATTTTTATTTTTATTTCCAGTCACGTGTTTCCCTTCCCAGACTCACCCAGGTTTTCTCGCCATTCCTTCCTAACTCCCATGATGCTCTGCCATTACAACTTGAAAAACAGATTAATTTCGGTTTTATTGACATGAGCGAGTCCACCGAAAAACCTTGGATGAATCGTGTTTAATACCTGCCACAAGCAACACGTTCTGCAGGTGACACTTCTCACATTAAAAGAAAAGTGTAAAAATGCTTCTCTTGTCACACAGAAGGTGCAGGATTTGGAATTCATGCTTCTCTAAATTAGAAAAGCCTGCACCATCCCCCCCTCCCCCCCACACCACCTGAGCCATGTATTCACAGGAGATGACAATTAAACCCCCTGCCCCCCCCCCCCCGGACAAGCGTGAGACACAACGTTGGCAGGTGAGCCGCCAGTGGCTCAGTGGGCAGCAGTAGGGCAGCTGTAGGGCAGCAGTAGGGCAGCTGTAGGGCAGCAGTAGGGCAGCTGTAGGGCAGCTGTAGGGCAGCAGTAGGGCAGCAGTAGGGCAGCTGTAGGGCAGCTGTAGGGCAGCAGTAGGGCAGCTGTAGGGCAGCAGTAGGGCAGCTGTAGGGCAGCAGTAGGGCAGCAGTAGGGCAGCTGTAGGGCAGCAGTAGGGCAGCTGTAGGGCAGCAGTAGGGCAGCAGTAGGGCAGCTGTAGGGCAGCAGTAGGGCAGCAGTAGGGCAGCTGTAGGGCAGCTGTAGGGCAGCTGTAGGGCAGCAGTAGGGCAGCAGTAGGGCAGCTGTAGGGCAGCAGTAGGGCAGCTGTAGGGCAGCAGTAGGGCAGCTGTAGGGCAGCTGTAGGGCAGCAGTAGGGCAGCTGTAGGGCAGCAGTAGGGCAGCAGTAGGGCAGCAGTAGGGCAGCAGTAGGGCAGCTGTAGGGCAGCTGTAGGGCAGCAGTAGGGCAGCTGTAGGGCAGCTGTAGGGCAGCAGTAGGGCAGCTGTAGGGCAGCTGTAGGGCAGCAGTAGGGCAGCTGTAGGGCAGCTGTAGGGCAGCTGTAGGGCAGCAGTAGGGCAGCAGTAGGGCAGCTGTAGGGCAGCAGTAGGGCAGCTGTAGGGCAGCAGTAGGGCAGCAGTAGGGCAGCTGTAGGGCAGCAGTAGGGCAGCTGTAGGGCAGCAGTAGGGCAGCTGTAGGGCAGCAGTAGGGCAGCAGTAGGGCAGCTGTAGGGCAGCTGTAGGGCAGCAGTAGGGCAGCTGTAGGGCAGCTGTAGGGCAGCAGTAGGGCAGCTGTAGGGCAGCTGTAGGGCAGCTGTAGGGCAGCAGTAGGGCAGCTGTAGGGCAGCTGTAGGGCAGCAGTAGGGCAGCTGTAGGGCAGCAGTAGGGCAGCAGTAGGGCAGCTGTAGGGCAGCAGTAGGGCAGCTGTAGGGCAGCAGTAGGGCAGCTGTAGGGCAGCAGTAGGGCAGCTGTAGGGCAGCAGTAGGGCAGCTGTAGGGCAGCTGTAGGGCAGCAGTAGGGCAGCAGTAGGGCAGCTGTAGGGCAGCTGTAGGGCAGCTGTAGGGCAGCTGTAGGGCAGCAGTAGGGCAGCAGTAGGGCAGCAGTAGGGCAGCTGTAGGGCAGCAGTAGGGCAGCTGTAGGGCAGCAGTAGGGCAGCTGTAGGGCAGCTGTAGGGCAGCAGTAGGGCAGCAGTAGGGCAGCTCTCCATCCCGTCGCCCCCAGATGACGCTGACGACGACTGTGGCAGAGGATGGTACAGAAATCTTCACCAAACCTCCGCAGGTTGGTCATTCTGAGGAGCGGTACTTTATCCCCACTGTGGAGAGTCTGAGAGCAGCCCCCCCCCCTCTCCCCCAGGCACTTTAACAGTAGCTGGATTATCAGAACACAGGAAACTGGCTTTGTCTGCTGTCTGACTGCTCGGTGCAAAGGCGGTGGGTTTCTGGTTGGTGGTGCTGACGGTGGCCACGCCCCCACACATTCTGCTTCTCTGTCACTCATAAGCACACAGCCAATGACCGGGCCAAACCCCCCCTGCTGGATCGAGCTCAATGGGTTGGTGGCGCAGCTAGAAGGACCTCACTACCCCCACACACAAATCCTGGAGATTTCTGATAACATCCTGGATGTTCATCTTCAGGTCTTTGATCCAGGTTCTCGCAGTTCCCATCACAGTAGGTGGAGACCGCTACCCACGGTCACGGAGCTCCGTAAGACTGGCATCAGAAAGCCTCGCGATGGTCTGCCCACCCAGACCAGCAGTTTCCGTTGGTGGAAGTGGCTGGTCGTGGTGTGTGGGGGTAACTAACACTGTGCTTTTTGTTGTGGTGGTATTCCATGCCACCCGACCTGCTGGCCTGGAGACGAGGTGTATCTGTGTTTTCGACGTCTTTGTGCACTTCTGCTTTGCTTCTTAAAACCTTGCCACTGTGGTTTAGAGGAACCCCAGGGAGATATCTCACGCTGCACTCATGCACTCAGAGAGCAGCTTATCTCTTCCTGAACATCTGAAATAATGGTACCATCCCAACAGAGGTCTGGAGCTCGACACCTTTAAGATCCGCATGCTCACGTTTTATGTGATGCGACTCCTTTGGATTAGTGGGCTTGGTGCTGTGTTTCTGTCGGGTAACGGGTAGGATTTGCTTTATGTTTCTGCAGAGGCTCCTTGTGTCTCCACAATGCTAGGAGGTAGATACGTGTTGAGTTTCTCCTCTTCTGGACGCCCTCTTCTTGCGCAGCAGTCTTTGTATGTTTCCCTCCATGTACACGTGACGGTTCGTATCAATTCGCCTTTTCCTGCGTCGCGTTTGACGCCATGCGTGTTTCCTCCTGCAGGAACCTGTCAGTCAAGTCTTCCTTTGGCTTTCAGCCCCAGCAAACCACACGCGGCCGTGGAGCAGGACCGTTTACAGCAACAGGCTTTTGTCTTGCAACAGAGCCTCTCGTCTCTTATCTGGCACAGCGAACCCCTGCTTCTGTCTCTTTGCGAATTCCTAGTAGCCTGTGAGGTCTTCATGAGTCTGTGAACAGTGTGGCTTGTCGCAAAGCTGGTGTACCGTTTCAGCCGGGGGGGGGGGGCAGGTTATAGTAAGCAAACTTCCATGTATGCAAACCCAGCAGTCACGTCGGGTGGGGGGGGGAGGTGACCTGGATTTGAAATTCTAACCATTTCGAAAACCTAATCGCCCATTGTGATGTCAGAAGAGGAAATGATGTTGTGGGGAATTGCCATCTCTAGTGTTTGGCCGTTGTAACCGAATTAAGTCTGGATTGTTCCGGAAAGCCACCAGGCCAAAGTCGTATCTTCACAAAGCTTCAAGTTGAGCTTGGAGCTCAAAGGCGAAAGCTTACATGTTCACCTACTGACCACTGAACTCTGGTTCTTTGGGGACCTCGGCCAAGTATTGCTTCAAAGAAGGTTGTTCTGAGTACTGAAAAAACGCCTGATGATGTCGTTGTCGTTGTTGTGGTAATGACTTGTAACCTGAACATTGTACTGTTGAGCCAAACCGCTGTGGTTGAAATTTCCCTTGACACTGCAACTTGATGGCTACATAAAGTCAACATGCCTCTCAAGGTCACGTGTGCCCTTTGACGTTAGTGTTTACAAAGGTGAACAGAATTGCAAAGAAAGTGCAGCCTACAAACAATTGTGTTGCATCAAGGCCCAGCCCAGCTTTTGAAAATGACGGTCTGAATTCTACGGAACGGGGTGGCCTTTAGGACGTGGAAGCTGAAGGCTGCTGTGCATCTCTCACTGTGGGCTACCTGGCATCACGCCAGGGGGGCTAAGCATCAATAAAACAAACAATGTGACCGTTACTGGGAGCCAATAACGACTTGAATGTACTTGAATAGCCAAGCCAGATTTATAGCTCAGCTTGTGGCTTCTGCTCACAGATCTGAGAGCATTCAGTCCCCTCTGTGGCAGAGTGCGGTACAGAATCGAATGTCTGACTGATCTAATCGTCAGTAGAGAACCAGAGGACAGGTTTAGAATATTTGAGGGTTGGGTGAGATCTGTGTGTACTTCACCCCCAGATGGGTTGGCCCCTTGCAGTCTGTCCTGTAACTTTCACAGATCTATGAGAGCATAAACTGTGTCCGTCTCGAGACGTAGGGGGACAGCTGTCCGATGACACAAGGGACCCTTGAAGGTGCTGGCTTGGAATCCTCTGACATTCTGACACCTCTATCGCTGGAGCAGGAAAGACCTCAGTCAGATGCGAAGATCAAATACCCTGGATGGAGGATCAAAGCTGTGTATGGCCGCTGTCCAGGCCCACCGTCGCTCTCCGTTGTCCAGGGTTTCACATGGGACTGTCTCCTGAATGGGCGTGTTTTTATTTAGTGCTTCCTAAGCCAGCATGAGGATGTGTGCTTGCTGATTGTGGAGAATCGTGGGAAAATTGCATCTTAGAGGAATAATGGAAACGTCAGGCGATATTTCCTCGCGTCCGCATTGTCAGGTGTGTGTGTGTGTGTGTGTGTGTGTGTATATATATATGTATATATGTGTGTGTGTGTGTGTGTGTGTGTGTGTGTGTGTGTGTGTGTGTGTGTGTGTGTGTGTGTATATATATATATATATATATATATATGTATGTGTGTATGTGTATGTGTGCTCGCTCGCGCATGCATTCTCATATCAGGTTCTCAGACATGCCTGGCCTTGAAGCTCAGTGTTCCCAACTTACTTTGTGAATCTTTCTGCCTCTGCTACTGTCAGGGGCTATAAGAGTGGCCTGCAGGGTCACCGTCCCCCTCTTCCTGTCCCCTGCTGCCGTCCGTCACCTATTAGCTTAGCGGTGCCGTCGTTAACGACTCGGCCACCGTGATTGGCTGTAGCTGGCCGTGATGTCCCTTTGGAGGGGACAGGACTGGGGCACTGCGGCCAGCTCCTGCTATCGGTCACTGCACTCTACAGTGGTCAGGGTGGATCACTGCACTGCGCTCATTGTTTATTACAGTGATCTGAATGACACTGTGGATCACTGGTGTCAGACAATCAGCAACACTGAAGTTAGTGACATCAGATAATGAGCGGCCTTAACGGGCTTTATGAGACGAGGTCCAGGCCTGAGACGCACAGGTACATAAACACATGTACACACGTCGACACATAGACAGCCATCATGCTGCCGGCACAGATCGACACGGGAGCAGCTCAACACTTTGATTTTTCGGCTGGTCAGGCACCGTTTCCTGCGTCAGGCCAGGTGGGCAGGTGTGGAGCTTGCATTTCGGGTCGTCTGCCTTCGCTCTGCGCTCACCGTCCTTTCGCGGTACCAACCGCTTCCCGCAAACAGGCGAAACGCCAGAGAGTTCAGGTCCCGTGCGCCTACGACCTGCCGGGTTGTGGTTGGGTCACCCAGGTCCTCCAACCACAGATGTCTGATTCTCATCTTTACGATGAGTATGGGTTCAAAACAAATATCACGTAACTGCTTGTGCTGGGATCCGGTTTGATACTAGCCGTGTTAATAGAGGTTTGTCGCTTTGATTCTTGGGTCTCTGGCGGCCCTGAGTCAGTCTGGTCCCATGTGATGGACCTCCACAGTCCCACTCACAGCATGATGTTGGCTGACATTTATACCCTCGCTGTCATCTTCCAGAAGGACCCGCCAACTTCTCTGTCGCATGAGATTAGAAGGGTGGGAAGATCTGCTCCTCTAGGGAGATGCTGTACGTGCGCCGTTTCGCAGTGCCGACTGGCTTTTTAAGGGTGTAGCGCTTTGCGTTCTGCGTGATTATGCCGGCGGTAACCTGAGCCCGCCTGGTCGAGTGTGCTTCCCGGCTCGCGGGAGACCGTCCCGTTACCGCCGCGATGGAACTGAGGGCCAAATTCCGTAAGAGAAAAGAGCAGCCGTGTGTGTGGGGCCCCCAGCCAGCGGCCCCTGTGTCCTTTTCTATAAATAAAAGCTCATTTTTAGCCCCCAGCCTGCTCCACTGTCAGCCTTCCAAGTTAAGTTGCAGAGCCCTCCTCTCTGGCTATAGGCTCTCGTGGCCATTGGCCAGTCAGCTCACTGGCTCCGCCCACAGCAGCCCCCGCCCACCTCGCTTTCCCCCAGCATCACCACGGAAACTTCTGCCTTTAACAGTAACCATCTGTCTGGGACCAGCAAACAGACGCAACACCGGGGGCTGTAGGAAAATTTCCTCCTTTTGTTTGGGGCCAGTTGGCCCCCTTTTATTTAATGTGCCTTCCCAGCCAACGCTGACCGTCTAGTACGGATATAGCCTGACCTTTTGTCGGTGTGGAGACCCCCAGCATTTGGGCTGTTCTGCCACCATGTCGGACTTCTGGGACGGAGCGCTAAGCCTGACGGCCAGGGGCCCCCGTCCTGCCAGGGGCCCCCGTCCTGCCAGGGTACGTGTGTGTGTGTGTGTCTGTGTGTCTGTGGTTTGAGCATTTCTGTGTGTGTGTGTGTGTGTATGTGTTTGCTTGGTTTTGTGTGTGTTTTGTGCATGTGTGTGTGTGTATTGTTTTATTACATTGTGGGGACCAAATCGTACCCACAATGTAATAAAAACACCTGTTGTTTTGATGATGTGGGGATTATTTTTCAGGTTCCCACAAAGATCTGTGAATGCAATTTAAAAAACTAAAAATGCCAAAAGTTTGGTTACTTATGATTAAGGTTATGGCTGGGCAGGGGTTAAGGGTGTCCTGTTGGGATTGGAGTTTTCCCCATAGAAATGAATGGAGAGTCCCCACAAGGATATAATTACAAACCTGTATGTGTGTGTTTGTATTATAAGTCTGCTTTTGATGTCACGGACAGTCACCTGTCTCGGTTGTGTCTTGCACACGCTCAGAGCACGTTCACAGACGTCACACACGGTGGTGCTTCCCGCAGGTCGTCTTGTGCGTAAGGGCGGCTCGTTAAATGCACACTTGACGCAGACTGACCCGGAGAGACACAGCTGCCAGCGGGGCGAAGCCTGGCAGCCTGTCTGCGGGCAGTGGGGCGTTACCCAATACCCATGCTGGTGTCCGGGCGGCAGGATGCAGGCAGCGCAGCCAAGAGTGTATGCGTGTTTCTCTTAGCATATGCGTGTGTGTGTGTGTGTGTGTGCATGTGGGTCTGTCTGTGTGTGTGTGTGTGCATGTTGGTCTGTGTGTTGGTCTGTGTGTTGGTCTGTGTGTGGGTCTGTGTGTGTGTGTGTGTGGGTCTGTGTGTGTGCGTGTGGGTCTGTGTGTGTGTGTGTGTGTGTGTGTGCGGGTCTCTTAGTTGAGCACGTGCTGCTGCACTCGCACTGGGATCTATTCCCAAACGAGCCCAACATTCCAATGACGCTGTATGCTGTCGTGTGATATTTTCAAGCTGGATTGGGGTGGCAGTTTGAAGTCTGAAGGGGGGGGGGACTTAACTGACAGGGTCTGTGTATGGTGCCCCCGGCCCCACCAGCCTGTACCTCAATTGGGTTCTGTGACCTTCTAGGATGCTGTCCACAGCTCTCTATCCAGGAGTAGCAGGGAGGGAGTTCTCAAGAGCTTGGCAACGTTTGTTTTAGAGTCTTAGGGTTTTAGTGTGTGTGTGTGTGTGTGTGTGTGTGTGTGTGTGTGTGTGTGTGTGTGTGTGTGTGTGTGTACACTACCAGTCAAGTTTTGAACACACAGATTTTCTGCATTTGCATGTTACTCGCTTGGCATTTACTAAATATATACTTCTTATTCTTTGCTAATTTACAGCACGTTTACCATTTGTGTACCTTTATTAGCAAGAAAAAGTCATATCTTTGATTCATGAAAGTAAATTCCTGTAGCAGTTATAACAGCAGAGAAAATTCATGGCATTCATTCTACAAGGGGCATTAAATACTGCTCTGTTTTATGGGATGAAACGGTTAATTAGTGCAGTTAAAGTTAAAGGACGGCCTAGAAACACACAACCAGATAGTAGGATGTCAGACGTGCCCTGTTACTTACTCTTTCCATGTTATAAAGGCAACTTGTTTTATTTGACTCATTTCCAGTTGTTCACTCAACTTTCCAGTGCTGAACAAGAATAAAAAATCTACAGTTTATGAAATAAATAGAAAAGTGGTAAAAAAACAACTTAAGTCCTTAGTTTTCTTCTGACATATTATGATCAAATGTCCCTGCAATGTAATAAAAACCCATTATTTTGACCTCATGCGAACCATTTTTTCCATAAAAATCTGTGACTGCAGTCAGAAAACTAAAAATGCCAAAAGTCTTGTATTTTGTTAGGTTACTTATGGTTAAGGTTAGGGCTGGGTAGGGGTTAAGGTTGTCATGTTGGGATTATGGTTATTCCCATAGAAATTAATGGACGGTCCCCACAAAGATATGAATACAAACGTGTGTGTGTGTGTGTGTGTGTGTGTGTGTGTGTGTCTGTTACAGTAGGTGGGGCTCCTGTTTATTGGCGCCCAGCCCTGACCAATTAACAGGTGGCAGTAAATTTGAGCTCCTGCTCTTTGGAAATTGTCATAATCATTACTGTTGTTGTTACTGTTGTTATTCTATGTTGGTGTCCTCGCCGCCTGTCGTTAGGGAGCCACCCCCACCTATAAATACATAGTTGCAACCCCCCCTCCCCCAGTCCATGAACGTGAAGGGACTGTTATCCCAGCCTCAGCAGGTCATGTGACTGACCTGGTAGCTCGAATACATGTGGGCTCAGCCAGCCAAACCGGGGTGTGTGGGGTGGGGGTGGGGGGGGGCTTAATTTCAAACCTGCCAAACGCCGCATCCCACCCCCGTGTCCGCTGAGGGCCGTCGTTACGGCACCGGTTCAGGCCCCGTCATCGCAGGCCGGCGAGGAAGGCCCAGTCTCGGCGACGGCGCCGGTTGCAGGGTCACGCCCCCATCGGAAGCAGCCAGAATGGGGGCAGAGCCCGGCCACCCTGTTTGTGAAATTACAGGTTAGCGTTTGCTCAGGCAGGAGTGTTTCTGCAAACACCGAAAAAAGCGTTCTAGCCCTCGGTTGTGCTGGTAGAGGATGAGGTCAGCTGACCAAGATCATGACCAATGGGGCTTAGAAGTGTGTCTCGATCCATAAGAATACCTGAGTGGCTGCATGACGTTTGGGAAGAAGCGGCTAACAAAGTATGTTGTGAATTCTGTAACGGTACCAGGTAAAGAATTCACTATATAAAATAGTCCCTGGTTCACCCAACCTGACATCAGTATCTCTACGACAGCACGCCTACTGGCTTGCGTGAAATAGTTTGCCCCAGACTGTGTTTACTCCTGGTGCAAATGAACAGTATGTGGTTTCTGGGCCAGTTTGACCAAACATTCATGAGATAAGCTGACTGACATGGGCTCGCCCATTCTCCCACAAGATTAATTGTGAATTAAGACATTTTCGGCCAGACTAATGTGAGAACTAGTGAGGCTCCGATAAGGAAATTTCTGGCTGATACCGAAAGCCAATTATTTAGGAAACTGTCACTGATACTGAATGTTTGGGAGGTTCTGCTTAAATAAAGGGACACTCCACCCAAATAAATGGAAAAAAGAAATTACTTTCCAAAAATAACACTAACAGTCCGAGTACTTTATATTAATATTAGTCCCAGAGTATGTTATAGGATTTTATAACTGAATATATGATGATATTATATATATTATATTTCCATATTTATAACATTAACTGCTTTCACACATTTCAAATGACTATTTGTTACTTAAACTAGTAACAGAAAAAACCATCTCCCATGAGATTACTGTAGCGCTTATACAGTAACTGCTACCAACCATGGAATACAAATGAACTCCGCTTCCTGTATCTTCTCCCAGCTATACATTTTATGCATGCTGTTAGTTGTATTATGAATTGCTGAAAGCCAGTGTCCTACACAGAGAACGGCTGATCATCAAGTCTGATTAACCTCATAATTTTCTGAGTAATATCTTTTGATTTTGCACCATCTGCACTGAATTTTCTTTTGCTATCAAACGCTGACAGACTCGCATTTTCCGGCAGCACTGCGGCCTGCTTTATTGGAACAGACTTGTTTTTCAGAAGATTTTCATAGTTTTCATGATGTCACTTACAGTTGAGCAATCAAATTTGTTGTTGATGTATTTCTTCGTAGATCCTCCTCAGGAGGCATAAATACTTAGTAGTAACTCAGTTGCTACTGAAGAATAAATTAAGAACAGATATACTGGCTACTTGACATAAAAGATGTTATGATTCATTAATGAACAAACATGAGATCACTTCACTTGTGTTATTCATAACTTGTACCTTCAGAAGTTCACAAAGGTTTATAGAATTAACAGATAGAGTAACAAATATAGCAATTGCTTGAGATAAAAGATGTCACAATTCACTAATGAGATCATTATGTAAACAGACTTGGTTTATGGCTAATTAACACAAAAGTAATAGCATAATTTGTGCCCCGTCAAGTAACGTGTTGCCCATTTTTCTGTTTAGTATGCAGATGTGCAAAGCAGTTTGGGTCACCATCTCAGCTCACAATTCAATACACTTCGCGAAATTAGTAATTTCAATCAGATGTCTTGGTCCCGCCTCCTAGTTGCTTGGACCCACCT
Organism: Paramormyrops kingsleyae; assembly: GCF_048594095.1. Taxonomy (NCBI): domain Eukaryota; kingdom Metazoa; phylum Chordata; class Actinopteri; order Osteoglossiformes; family Mormyridae; genus Paramormyrops; species Paramormyrops kingsleyae. The sequence goes on from NC_132805.1 coordinate 11,052,540, forward strand.
CCTTTACAATCTGATTGGTTATGTCTTTGAACCAGTCATTTTTCATTCTGCCCTCAGAACATTTTTGTGTAAGTAAAACTCCCATGAGCTATCTGCTCACCGGCACACCACAAACTGACAGTGCAGCTGTCATGCCAAATCACACCCCCCGTCCGAATTCCTTCCCCTTTCCCTGTTAGGCTGGTGATGCAATCATGATGATGTAATCCAGTCCAATACCCCGTACATTTCAAGTGACCCTGGAAAATTTCCAGTTCACCCTTAGCGCTGCAGTTTAACTTTATAGTACAACCAACATGTTTTATTAGATTATTAATGTATATTTAGCTCCATAGCGTTATATGGCATTCACATACGTTTACAAATGTTTCAATAGTGTGTTTTTATGAATTATTAAGAGATTGTTTGCATTTAGCATAATAGTACAACCAACATTTTTTTTCCGATTATTAATGTATTTTTAAATCGACAGTGATGTTTTACACTTCACCCCAACCACTGCGGCAAGAGTCCACATCAGTAAAATACTTTCACAGATGTTTTTTAAAGGTTAAAGAACATCTGTAAACGACCTAGTGCAACACAACTTAAACACTGCAATGCGTATTGAAACATAATTGCATCGCAAAATTTCATTACACCCGTCGGTGGTAAATATTGACTCTGTATTGGTCTATGGTTAAACAATATCTGTGCATATCTAATCAAAAACATAACTATTCTATAGCTGGGGTGCTTGTTTGCACATACGGCTAGGTGGCTAGGTGATGTAGCCTACAATCCATATCGTGATTTTAAAAAGTCATTTACGTTGATAATAAGTTCCCAACTAACTTATTTTTACCCTGCAAAATTAAAAAAATCATCACAGCTTCCTGTTTTATAATAGGATTCAGTTATTTAAATGTGCTCAACTGGATCCGCTCGTGCCATTTCATATCTCTGTGCTGGTAATAATTCATGGAGAACAACAGAACACTAGTGCAAACTACTGTTTGGTGCTATCTGGTGCTGTCGGTAAATTCTTGCTATACCACCCTACCCTTTTTTGGACGTTTTCACAAGCTCATTACTGTAACATATGCCAATTTTCTCTAATATGTAGAAAGAGTTTGACTACAGAGTTTACAAATTCCATGTCTAGACTGTCGATTTTGGGGGTTGTTTTCTGGGGTAGTTATCGAGTTTTATTATTTTACCCCTTTATTTCTGTAATAAACTAAACTATTTTATCAAATCTGGGATAAATGGTGAGAAAACATGATAAAAACTAACAAAAAATCAAGCAAAAAACCTCTGCATGTGATGATAGAGGTTGGTGTAACGCGCACGGTGTGATATCAGGGCTGCATGGCTCTGTTTGCTCAGGCTCACAGGGGGGGGGGCTCATGTTCTGCGTTCAGGCTGCCCCCCCCCCCTTTCTTTCTCTCTCTCTGTTTTCATTCCATTCTCTGTAGTATGTTTACATGTTTTCATTTAATAGAATGTAACATGGATCCTCTCATTGGTAGTACTAGGTCACGTGACTAACCCTTCAGATCCAACTGCTTATATATTAAACACTGGCATTCTTCCTTCACCCCCCCCCCCCCCCACCACCTCTTTCCCCTGTGCTTTTCATCCAGTATCACTCCCCTGTACTCTATTGTAACCTCCCCCCCATTTCATCCTCTCGGCCCTGATTGAAGAGACCCACAGTCATATTTTATCACCTCTGTCACTAATACCTTAATAATAATAGGCAGCACCTAGCGCCCCTTCAGGCCTGCCGTTGTCTGTGTGAACGATCAGTAGTGCCAGCTGGGCTCCGGAAGCTGTCCGTTAGCCTGCTGGCGCTTTAATGGCTGGTTAGCATCCGGCTTGCGCCTCTGGCGACGCCCCCCCCGGCCATGGGCTATACTACATAGAGGAGGCGTCTGGGCCAAGCTGCAGACTGCGGGGTGGGAGGGCCTCATGGGGCGGCGGGGGGTTAGTGAAACGAGCCGCTCGCTTCCTGGCATTGTGGTCTGGGCCGCTCCCCCCCCTCCCCCGTCTCGGCACCACCCCGCATGAATGGGTGACTTGGGGGGTGTGATCCAGTCTGAGGAAGTCGCCTTGCCGGGTTCCTGAAGGATGCTGCTGTTTTAATGCCAGAAAACATTCACAGGGTCTCCTTAGCGACTGTCTCCATCCCCCCCAGTGGACGGACTGGTCATGATGTAGCTTTTAGGTCACGGTTGAGGACTCGGTCAAGTCTGATCTCTGTCCCCTCCCAGAGCTTTTTCTGGGCGGGGGTGCTAGTTTGTGGGTGGATTCCGGCTGATTGTAGCCTATCTGGGGGGCAGTTCCTCGCCTCCCCCGTGGCCCAGCGTGTCCTCGCCTGACCTGAGGAAGCCCTGCTCGGCACAAGACTCGCTACATGCACAGGGTCGGGGGGGGGGGGGGGGGGACTTTAATTACCGGCTGGACTTAGAGACAAATCACAAATAAGAGGCTTATCAGCCCCCGTATTTGAGCAAGTTACAGGCGCGGGGTTAGGTGAGAGCGGCTTAATGAATTCTCTGTGATTGGTCTCAAGGCGGCACCTGGCTTAAGTCTGCAGGGACGGTGACGCTTTGGTAGCAAACGCCTGCGTCTGAAAGGTCCCTTCATCCCCGGCAGCCCCCGTTCAGATGTTCTTCGAAGCCTGGCATTGTGGCATCTTATGCGCATAAGCGCTGGGATATGAGCCGTCTTCGGCGTCTGACCTGGGCGTTACTGCTACCCGCAACCAAATGTCCCCACAATGTTATAAAAACCTGTTACTTTGACATTGTAGGGACCAGTTTTTCAGTCCCCACAGGGGGAAACTCAATTTTATAAAAATCTGTGACTCCAATCAAACAAGTAAAAATGGTATAAGTCTTGTTTTTTTTGTTGGTTACTTATTGTTATGGTTAGGCTGGGATTTGGGTTCTGGCCATAGAAATGAACGGAGAGTCCCCACAAAGATATGAATACAGGAGTGTGTGCGTGCGTGTGTGTGCGCATGTGTGCTCACACGGGATTCATATCCACGCGGCTGAGGAGTCCGGTGACCCTCCGGAGCGGTTTCTGTGAGATGGGGCAGTCTGTTCTTCTGGAACTCTTTCATTTTGCCTGGCTTTGTATTCCTTGCTCCTGCGGCTGTTGCTGACTGTGGTGATGTGTGAGTCACCCCGTGCACACGTGCGAGACAGGCTGCTTATCCTGTGCTGGACTGCTGGGGACCCGGGGCCTGTCCCAGGATGCGCAGAGCGTAGTGTGTGGGACACCCTGAGCGGCTGCTTCTGCAGCTTACGTTAGTCAGATGGAGTGATCCAGCAAGTACACCCCGTGTATCATAAGGCTTTTCTGTACATGTCATGCTGCCCCCCCCCCAACCCAAGTAGGACTTATGTCTTGCTTTCTGATTGGCTTTTGGCAAGGGGAGCTTTTGCAGTATCACCGAAGTCGTCAGGATCAGCTGTGTGTATCTGTCTATTTCTGTGTGTGTGTGTGTCTGTCACTGTGTGTGTGTGTGTGTTTGTTGCTGTGTGTGTGTGTCTGTCACTGTGTGTGTGTGTGTGTTTGTTACTGTGTGTGTGTGTCTGTCACTGTGTGTGTGTGTGTGTTTGTCACTGTGTGTGTGTGTCTCTATCTGTCTCTGTGTTTGTCTCTTTGTTTGTCTCTGTGCGCACCTGCATCCCGCCCCAACTGAGTCTATTCCCAGGGGGCACAGGGGATTTCAGCTTGCTTGCTTCCCCCAGGTGGGGGGGGGGGTCTGTCTGTGAGCTGCGTGTTTGTACAGCCTGATGGGAGCTGCCTGCGGCGCCTCATCAGACACGTAGTGGCTCGTTCCGCATCGCCGGCTGTGGCATTAACATTATCTAACCGGCGCTGCTCGGTCCTGTCCGCCTCGGTTCTGAATGGTCCACTGCGTTGATCTCGGGGCGTTAGAGTGACGCCCCGAGCCGGGGAAGCGGGCCGCCATTATGCTTTCATTTAGACTCTTTCTGGTTGGCCACTTTTTGGGACTCTTAAGATCAGGCGTCCAGGACCTGTGAGGGTCTCTGCTGCTCCTCAGCCCCTCCTCCCCAAGGCAGAAACACCAGAGGAAGGCAGGGAAGGAAGATGGAAGATGGTAACGGTGTCCACAAGGCCCACAATACCGCAGGCCGCCTCAGCATGACAAGCATTCGACTTTGATGCCCTTATTTAACAAACACTTTTCTCCATAAAAAGTGTTAGACAATCCCTGAAGTAATTGGGGGTTGAGGGCCTTGCTCAGGGCTCTGACGATGACATCACTCTGGCAGCCCTGGGATTCATACCCAGACAGTCCGATCATAGGCATTGTCTGAACCCACTGGTCCACACATTGCCCCATTCACCAAGGAATGACTGAAATCCCTTAGGAATTGGGCCTGATCAACTGGATCAGGTATCTGTCAGGATTAATTAAGCAAAGGTCACTATGGGGTTTCCCAGCCTGCCAGGAAGCCGTGTTATTGGCTGAGAAGGTGTCAAGAAAAGGGCGTGTGCAGGGCGGAGTGGGCGGCTCACCTGCACAGGGTATTTCTGCTTTGTGGTATCATTGAACCAATTAAATCCCACTTCTGCTCCCTGTATATCCCTACAGCCAATTAACTTCTGGCTGATGCCTCGCACTTAAGTGCAGTGCGGCCGGGGGAGGCTCTGGTCTGTTTTTTTCCAGATGTCACAAAGCAAAAGTGAAAATGAGAGACTGAGAACGGGCCGAGAGCCTGCGCATGGCGAAGCGCGGCTGCGTGACGTAGGGCTTCGTGCAGAGTGAGATGCACGGGACTTCCCAAAAGAGACTGAGAGGAAAAAACAACGACTGCCGGGCAGCCGAGATGATGGGGGGGGAAGTGGAACCGAGTACAGTGAGCAGCATGACACGTCCTCCATCGCTGCCTGAGAGGCTGGGGGGGGGGGGGCAGGTGACTTCCTGAGAGTTGCTCCCAGGAAATTAAACCCTGTGGTTCCTAAACCACAGTGCCCTGTCTCCAGGGTTTCTCATTTCATGGGTTCTGTGTTTGCCGGTGAAATAAAGTTTAAAAAAAAAATTGTCTGACATGATGTTGATTCTGTGGGATTGGTTTCAGTAATTCACAGGAACGAGACTGGGGCGTGCTTTTTACTTGCCTGATGGACAGGATGGAACAGGAAAGTGGATGTTTAATGTTCGGGAGTGTATGTCTGGCGCGGAACGTGAGTCATAGACTCAGATAAGCTGGATGCACCCCCGCCCCCCCCTGCTGTGTGATTATTATGCCGCACCCACCTCCTGTGATTGACAGCAGTGCTGAACTCTCACCCCCCCCTTTTCTTTCCTAGGGACATGATGAGGAGGCTGTCATCGACCTGGGGAAGACCAGCTCCACCTTAAACACAAACTTTGAGAAGGAGGAGCTTGAAAGTAAGAATCTCTCTCTGCGTTCACTGTTGCTGGGATACCAGAGGCGTCTTGGCTGCTGGACGTGATTAAAAAGCCAAAGAAAGCATCTTGCTGATTTCTGCATGAAGCTCCCTCGTGTCATTGTCAGTCCTGGGCCTTGCTGACCCCCCCGGGGCGTCCAAGCCCAGCGCCCCAACCGCAGCCAAGTGGCAGAGCTCGCCGGCCTTGCCGCGGCCCGCCTGACCTCGCAGTCCCTGGTGGTATTAGCATGGATTAGCCTCCCGCTGGGCCTGGGCTCATTAAGTCCCGCCATGATCTTTCCTGGCCTCGCGGCCTCCCTGCTCCCTGGATGCAGTGAGGAACGTCGTGTCCACGTCTGAATTGTGGCCCCTCCAGTGCCCACTGAGGGATTATGTGCTCTGTCTGTGCTGATCGTGCACTGGCGCCCTCGCGCTCTGGCAGCACAAACTGTATGTTGGTGTGCGTGTGCGTGTGGGCGCAGCCAGGGTCCCTGCCAGCCCCGTTGCCCGGGAGACACGCACAGGCCTCCCTCCGCCTCCCCGCTCTGTGATTGTGTGCTGACATGGACGCTCGGATTCGGCTGGGGTACGGACATGTCCATATGGCCCTCGGTGGGAGTCGTGCCGAGCAGAACACAGGGTCCGAACCCAACTGCGCCTTTGCTGTCATATCCTGAGTAACTGGCATAACTACAGATGACTGTACCTGATGTGCAGATATTAATGTTCTAAAATCTCTGTATTGTTAGCGAAGCCGCATGTATAATAAGTAGTCAGGTATGGAAGCACAATAAAGGAGGTCATATTGAATCACTGTATCACTGTATGTTATTTCATCTTGAACGTATCCCTGCTTCAGTGACCAAAATCTTGCCCTGACTTGTCAGAGATGCTAAAGAGAACAGAGAAGCTCATTGAACCCTGGAAACTATGGATCTATGCATAGATTTTAAATTTAAGTAACCAGCTTGGGGTATTGATTGGCTGTGGGGGGATGAGTTTCCACTTCACGTTGTCCCATTCTGACACCCCCCCCCCCCGCCCAGGTCACCGAGCCGTGTATGTCGGCGTCCACGTCCCGCTGGGCAGGCAGAGCAAGCGCCGGCACCGACACCGGGGCCACAAGCACCACCGCAAGCGGCGGGAGCGGGGGGGCTCCGACCGCGAGGACGGCCGCGAGTCGCCCACCTACGGTAATGCCGGCGATGGGGGGGGGGCGGGTGTGAGCCCTGGGGGCGTCAGTCGCGTGATCATGTGGTGATCGTGTCGGTTTTGTTGGCCCTTTATTTTGTGTCGTTGAGTGAAGCTGGTGGGAAATGTCGCCTCATCCCTGTCTGTGCTGCCCCCCCCCCCCCCCAGACACGCCCTCCCAGCGGGTCCAGTTCATCCTGGGCACCGAAGACGACGATGAGGAGCACATTCCACATGACCTCTTCACAGAGCTGGACGAGCTGTCCTTCCGGGAAGGGAGCACCTACGAGTGGAGGGAGACAGCCAGGTGGGGTCACTTGGGGGTCACTTGGGGGTCATGTGACAGGCCGGGGCTCTTCCATGTGTGTGTTCTTTGGGGCGAGCCTGTCAGTGGGGTTCTGTGTCAGCTGTGTGCGTCTCTGTGTCTGTCTACACGCATGTGCATGTTTGTGTTAGATTTTTGTGTGTCTGCAAACACCACAGTAGGGTGACTGGAATCGACACCAGCAGCCTCACCACATTTAAAATCACTTAGGTCATGTATCTATGCCGTTGTGAAGGGTGACCAAACAGTAAGTGAACCTCTGGACCTGCATGCTGTATATATTCAGGTGTGGCCACATGATTTGCTGTTTGAAGGAGAAGGCTGTTAATATTAACGAGCAGGTGTAGCTAATGAAGAGGCCACAGTGTGTGTGTTCAGCGTGTCTGCGTGTGAGCGTGTCTGTGTGTGCGTGGTTGTGTGTGTGTGTGTTACGTATATATATATTACTTTGTGGGGACCAAATGTCCCTACAATGTGATAAAAACCTGTTTTTTTTCATATTGCGAGGACCATTTTTTTTCTCTTGTCCCCACGACTCCATGACTGCAGTAAAAAACAAAAAATGCCAAAAGTCTTATATTTACTTTGGTTACTCATGGTTAAGGTTAGGGCTGGGTAGGGCTTAAAGTTGTCATGTTGGGATTAGGGTTTTGTCCCTAGAAATGAATGGACGATACAAGCGTGTGTCTACGTGTGTCTGCGCAGGTGGTTGAAGTTCGAGGAGGATGTGGAGGACGGTGGCGAGCGCTGGAGCAAGCCCTACGTGGCCACGCTGTCACTGCACAGCCTGTTCGAGCTGCGCAGCTGCATCCTCAACGGCACCGTCATGCTCGACATGCGGGCAAACACCATTGAGGAGATCGCAGGTACCCTGGCCGCCCTGCCCCGCCCTGCCCCCACCCCCGCCCCCCACGCTGACACGCTTTCCCCGCAGAAATGGTGATCGACAGCATGGTGGCGTCTGCGCAGCTGGACGAGGGGCTGCGTGTGAAGGTACGGGAAGCCATGCTAAAGCGACATCACCACCAGAGTGAGAAGAAGCTGAGCAATCGCATCCCGCTGGTGCGCTCCATCGCCGACATAGGCAAGAAACACTCCGACCCGCATTTGCTCGAGCGCAACGGTGAGAGTCCTGGCTGTCCTGCTTACACCTCACATCTAACTGCGGAGTTTGGGCCCCCCCGTGGGCATTAATGCTGTAAACCTGCGACAGAGGGGCTGGTGGGAGTTAATGCCCCTCCCTGCTCTCCTCTGTTCCACAAAACGCCCGCCTCGGGGAACAAGGATTAAAAATTGGGGTGTGTATCACTCGGCTTGCGAACTTGTTTTTCGCAGATGCCGATTTTAAGCTTGTTTTTGGAGAGGCGGGGTAAACAGCAGCACGACTGGCTGATTGGCTGAGTTGGCTGGTGATTGACTGCTGGGGAATTCCTTTCTCGGTTCCTGCGTCTCGATGACGCCGCCGCCTCTCTGTGGCACTCCCCGGCGCAGAAACGGCACCGGGTGTATTTGCATTGTAAATACGGAGAACGGGAGCTCAGAGTTGGTCTGAAAGTCACGGCATGATAACGTGTCACTTCTGAAGTTTGGAAGGTCGGTGACCGACTGAGAAGGTCCTGTTCATATTTGAGCAAAACTTTTAATCAATAATAGACGCTGGGACCTGAATCTTGGGCAAAGCCACTGACAGCGTCTATAACCCTGTGCCTGATGTGAGCAGTAGGCGGACACTAAGTCCTGTTATACAAGTTCTAAATCCTGCTGTAAGGTGTGAGCTTAGCATGTGCCTGGCGTGTTTGACACGTGCTCTATGCTGCCGTTGCTGTGAGGAATGTAACCTTCAAATGGACATAATTGTTCCCAAGATTCTGAGTCACTCAAACCTCCACCCCTCCCCCATGCATCCTTGCCTGCATTTTCTCACATGTGATTGGTGGTCTCTTTGCCCATGCAAGCCCATTGGCTGGTTTTTGTGCCATGTGACCACTTGCACTGCTTGCTCCGCCTCCCCTGCACTGCCTGCTCCACCTCCTGTGCACTGCTTGCTCCTCTCTGATGTGGTGTTCCCTTCCAAGCACAGTCAGTTTTCTCCATCCTGGTTTCTCTTTCTCCTCCTTCCTCCTCTTCTCCCCCCTGCTTCCTCTGCTCTCCCTCTTTTCTTCTCCTTGCAGGGGAGGGCCTCTCCGCCTCTCGTCTTTCCCTGCTGCGCCGAGCTTCTTCCATAATCCTTCCCTCCCCCAGCTCCACCCCCATCCCATCCCCCCAAAGTAGCCCCTGCCCCCCAAAGCGCCTCCTGCCCCCGCCTCGGTCCCGCTTGGAGCCCCCGGAGCCCCGCCCCAGCTGGGGAAGCATCCCCGAGGTGGTCGTTTTCCCCCCTGAGGAAGACAAAGAGCACCCCCCTTCGGAGGAGAAGCCCCCACAGGACATTCGCCGTGTATCCCTGCTGCCCCCATCACCAGAAGGCAAATACAGGGGTGGGGGGGGGGGCGCATGGTGTGGTGCCTGCTGGAGTAAGCCTGCCGGGGGGGGGGGCACTGTAGTGCCAGGGCCACCAGCTCATCATGAGCCTATATGCGTCTATGCGATGCTAATATCTGTGCATGTGTCACAGTGAGCCTCCATGCGAGCGTGTGTGTGTGTGTGTGTGTGTGTGTACAAAGGTTGGCCTGCCGCCTCTCACTCTCGCACGCCTGCACACTGCCCCCCCTTTGCTGTGTTCCTGCCCTTGTCCTCCCCCTGCCTGGAGTGGCTTTCCAGACCTGCGGGGACCGCCCTGCGTCCTCGCCCCATGTAGCTGGGCTCCGAGGCGTCTTGGTGACTGTCATGGCCACTTCTTCATAGGTGTCCCATCCTGGGAAACAACCAAATCATGCTAAATTACAGTAACATCTTGGTAAATGGGAGTCCTAAGTATGGTGTGGATCGTTGTAGATCCATGGTGGTGTGGATCGTTCTGCTAGAAAAGTTCGGCTCGGTGTTGTTCCCTGGTGGTCCTGTGCGGCACGGTGTTGTTCCCCGGTGGTCCTGTGCGGCTCCGTGTTGTTCCCCGGAGTTCCTGTGCGGCTCGGTGTTGTTCCCCGGAGTTCCTGTGCGGCTCGGAGTTGTTCCCCGGAGTTCCTGTGCGGCTCGGAGTTGTTACCCGGAGTTCCTGTGCGGCTCGGTGTTGTTCCCCGCAGTTCCTGTGCGGCTCGGTGTTGTTCCCCGCAGTTCCTGTGCGGCTCGGTGTTGTTCCCTGGTGGTCCTCGGTCCTTCACTGTGAGCTTCAGCAGGTCTCTCGGCTGAGGTACCAGGTCTGACGCCGACGCCCTGATGCCAGAGCAGCTGGCCACGTTTCATGGCACTGGTGTACCCGATGCTCTGAGAAGGACCCCGCCCGGTCCAGGACGCATAGTGACAGGTGCTCCCCATGCACGGCTGCGAGGGGGTGGGGTCTCTCCGCAGGCGAGTCGCACACCGATCTGTCACCTCGCATCGTTCTGTCACTCGCCTGCTGCCAGCCCGCCATCCCCCACCAGCCACTCGATCCCGCTCAAGTGGGCGCCATGTCTTCATTATTGCTAATCATCCTCCTTTTTGTTTGCTTGGTGGATTAACAGCTTAGTCAGAACGGAAGAAAGTAATTTCTGCGTTATTTCCAGCTTGTATAGAGGGATGGGGGGCAGGGGATCATCTCCGCTCTTGCTCACACAAGATTATACCGAAATTTAAGTCGCTTGGGGCTGTCCATGTATTCTGTTGGGGTCCTTCTGAAGTGTCATGTAATGTATTTGGAGAGAGATTATTGCCAGTTAAAGGAAAGATGTGTTTGCAAAGAATATGGTCATATTTTTGGTAGCCGTACTTGCTGTATTAAGCATCTTAGGTTGGGATCCCTCGTGATCTTTTGGTTTAAACAGATGGGATTGAGAGAACAGTTGGGATTGGCTGTGGCTCGAATGAGAATGTCAGGATTGGCTGTAGCTCGAGTGACAGTGTTTGGATTGGGTGGCAGTTTCCTTCTTGTCGAGCAAAAAAGAGCAAAAGTTTAATGAGACTGTTATGCTTTAATTCATGTTAAAGAAGATGAACCTGATTATTAGGGTAGAAGAAGCAACTTTGATTACAGGTTGACATTGTGGCAATGTTTTTGGTTTTTATTTACATTTAAATGTATTTTTATTTATCAGACACCATACAAGTGAGGTACTTAGCACATTAACGATATACGGCTGTCGGGAAACCAGCTAGGCAGTGAAAACCTGGGTACAGGTATGAGCAGTATTGGAGCAGGAACTACACAGAATAGTGGCCTGATTGGTTGCCCTAAAATGCCCCATGGTGCCCTCACTGTCTTGTATTGTCCCATGGTGGCCTCATTGCCCTTTATAGCCCTGTGATGGCCTAATTGCCCTGGACTGTCACACGGTGCCCTCATTGCCCTGTATTGCTACGTCAGCGTCTGATTGGCTTGTATTGCCTCGTGGTCTTCTCACCTCCCTGTACTGCCCCGTGGTGGCCTCACTGCCTGGTATTGCCCCATGGTGGCCTAACTGCCCTGTATTGCCCCATGATGGGCTCACTGCCTGGTATTGCCCCGTTATGTACTCACTGCCCGGTATAGCCCCGTGATGGCCTCACTGCCCACTGTTACCCAGTAGGGGCTTGATTGGCCTGTCTTGCCACACGATGCATGGATTTTTCTTGGCTGCCTTTAACTTCTGGCCCTAACTGGTCTCCCCCCCACCAATCCCCCCAGGTCTCCTGGCGTCTCCACAGTCGGCTCCAGGAAGCCTAGAGAACAGCAAACTCAGCGAGTGTCGGATCATCAGTGGCAGTCGGGAGAACAGCACCGTGGACTTCAGCAAGGTAAACGTTTTCAGCAACGTCTGCCTCTGTTCTTCCGGACATTTCTGGAAGGATTCCAGAACAAAATTTCAGTGCCCGCTCTCACCCTGCGGGATGCAAAACTAGGCCGACCTCAGGGGTCAGTTCTGTAACACACTTGTGAATTTGCAGTTGCTCCATCAGGTCCTTATACATGCCAGAGGCCTCAAACATACCTCTGGAGGTCATTCAGCCTCTAAAATGGAGTGGAACCCTGCCATGCTGGTGCAGTGAGGGTTAAGAATCCCTGACAGCCTGCTGGGGGCGGCCTTGAGCGAATGGCCTTTGGCCATGTTTCCCGTCATCATATCTATTGGATTGTTCCTGTTTTTCTTGCCTCTTGTACAAAATGTTTGGTGATTCCAGTGACCTTTAGGTTATATAAAAACTGACTGACTGTGGCAGTGAGGCGCTGTGAGACCCTGTTTCTGTCTGTCTCGCCCCGCCTCGGTCACCCAGGACTGCCACCCCTCCTTTCACTGTAGTTGTGGCTCTAATGGAGGGAGCCCCAGGAAAGCAGCCGTAAGTTTTGTCACTTGGGGCGACTGTGACATCGTGATTGTGCCCATTCTGATCGTTTCTTGTGACGTGGTAGTGCCCTCTGTCTGTGACTGTGAGCGTGACCCCGAGTTCCGGTGTGGCTTCCGTTTAGCCGTGGACGTGACTCTGTATCTCTGGTGATGGAATGGTAGTGCAGGAGACTATACTGTGCTGCATTCCGAGGCAGTGACTGCGAGTCGAATGAATGAGGTCAGTGGCGTGCCCCAGGGAGGCAGAGACTGTTAATTTCATCCCCTGGGGTGTTTTTGCACCCTTATTGGTGTGTGAGCTGTCCAGTGGCACACCTTTGCGTGTCGCGTGGAGTGTGTTTGTCGAGGTGCCATGTTTGGAATGTTGTTCTGCTCGCTTTTGATGTCCTCGCACGTGCTTCACCGCAGAGCCCCACCCTCCTTGTGGCTCCCAAGCTGAAGGACAGGAGTCCAGTGCATATCTACCCCCCCCCCATCTCCATTTGAATCTCTGACCTCCAGGCTGTTCACCCAGGTGGACATGAACTTCATGAGGAAGATCCCACCAGGCGCCGAGGCCTCCAATGTGCTGGTGGGCGAGGTGGACTTCCTGGAGAGGCCCATCATCGCCTTCATCCGCCTGGCCCCCGCCATTCTCCTCACGGGCCTGACGGAGGTGCCCGTGCCCACCAGGTGCTGCCCGCCTCTGCCCCTGCCTTTGGTCACGATAAAACCATCTCTGTCTAACCAGTTCACATGTCTGATGCCTTCATTCAGAGAGGCAGAGAAACAGGAAGTGGTTCCGTGTTCCAGGGCACTAGTTTCATAATTGGACCAGTAGCAGCTGGCAACTGTGTTGTCGTGTTCTAAGGAGCCGGGAATGTGGTAGAACTGTTTTCTGTAAGGCGGCCGGGGCCTTCACACGCTTCGCCCTGACGCCAGTGTGCTCCGTCCTACAGGTTCCTCTTCCTGCTTCTCGGCCCATTTGGCAAAGGGTCTCAGTACCATGAAATCGGGAGGTCTATCGCCACGCTGATGACAGATGAGGTGCGTCACACGGCAGGAATGTCTTAATCTAAAACATCGTGTGTCCCTAAGCAATTCTTAGAAAGGCCCAATGTTCTTAAAAAGGCTCATCGTGCATGACTCGTAGTTTTTCTGTTTGAGATTAAAATGTGGTGAAGTATGTTGTGATGTTCGCTTTCCATAAACCCTGCCTCAGATTTTCCACGACGTCGCGTACAAGGCCAAAGACCGGAATGACCTCCTGTCCGGCATCGACGAGTTCCTAGACCAGGTAACCGTGTTACCGCCTGGGGAATGGGACCCCAAGATACGGATCGAGCCCCCGAAGAACGTCCCGTCTCAGGTACACGGCCATCTTGTTTTTCAGCACCTTTGTGGGGGTTTCCATTGATGTTGATGACCGCCCTACAACAGCAACACATCAGTCACTGGCCACTTCAGAGGAGGGAACACATGAATGTGGTCGGGTTCCTGTGCTTTTGGGTGAACAGAGTGTGCGTCACCATTTTATTCACCATTTGGCCTCCCCCCCCCGATTGGCAGGGGCGTTAATGAAGGGTGGGTACATTAGCTGCCATCTGCTTCTTGGAAGGAAATGGAAGGCAGTAGACTTTTGGAATCTAGTAAATTTGGGCAAGGATGAAGGTGAAGGACAGAAGGGCTGGTGTGAGATTGGTCTGCACTTTTAGAGAAGCGTTTGCTATCTACCCTCAACTTCCAGCATTAAGAACTACAGGAGAACAAAGTGTTTAAAAGTCTGTAGGAGTGGGGGAGGGGGGATCAGGGTATATCTCAGTGGGGTTTAGTGCTTGTCAGAGGGTCTGTGTTTTGGGGGCCTAGCAGTGTTTGGCTGTCAGTACCTGAGCTGCACTGAGTGCTAATAAGACACCCAAACTCTTGTGCCCCCCCCATCAGGAGAAGAGGAAGATGCCCCCCCTGCCGAATGGCTTGGTGGGGGCCTCGGAGGCAGAGAAGGAGGTGGAGCATCATACAGGGCCGGAGCTCCAGCGGACAGGACGGTGAGGCTGGATGGGCAGCAGTATAGCACAGTTGCTGCGGTTACCACAGTTGCCACGGCTACCGTGGTCCATTCACACAGGGAGCCAGTGGTGTCATGCCGAGCAGCCAGCGCAGACAGTGTGCGTCAAATGTAGAGACGTACATGGAAGGGCAGGGGGACGTTTAACGTTTAAGGAACAGGGAGGTCTTTCAGCTGAAGTCGCCCTGCAGCCTGGCAAACACCATGGAGAAATTACCGCTGCAGCCTGATTCCCCACTAAGTACCTTTTTATGAGGCTAAAATTAGCCACCCACTGCGACCAAAGCAGCGGCCTAATGAAAGCAGCATTAGGAAAGGGGGGGGGGGGCAGATTTAGTGACAGAAAATAACCGATAATACAGCAAATCCTCAGAGCCGAGAGTCTGAGCTGAGGGCCGGTACAGGCTTTGATGTGGGGTTGACCTCCCGGTACTCCAGCTACCTGCTGATAGGAATGGGCTGCAGCGGGACCCCCCCCGGTAAGAGCGGATGTACACGTGGCCCAAAGAATGAAAGCATGAGAGCGGTCAGTGTGGATCACAGTGGTCAGTGCGGGCAGACTGGTTGATGCTGGTCGGCATGGTTAGCCTGGGTGGTCGGCGCGGTTAGCCTGGGTGGCGGTGGTCGGCGCGGTTAGCCTAGGTAGTCGACGCGGTTAGCCTGGGTGGCGGTGGTCGGCGCGGTCCGCTTGGATGACGGAGGCCCCTCCTTCCACAGGGTCTTCGGCGGCCTGGTGAGGGATGTGAAGCGAAAGACCCCCTTCTATTGGAGCGACCTGCGCGATGCGCTGAGCCTCCAGTGCTTGGCCTCCATCCTCTTCCTCTACTGCGCTTGCATGTCGCCCGTCATCACCTTCGGCGGCCTGCTGGGCGAGGCCACCAAGGGCAACATCGTGAGTACAGAAACAACAGTGCCAAGCCAGACACATAACACGGTCAGGTTTTTGGTCACTAAGAAATAGTCGCTTTTTCTTAGGAATGGAGGCTCTGCAATGGAGGCTCTGCAGAGATACAGTTACCCTGGCTAAAACCCACTCTTCCCTGCTGTCCCCCCCCCCCTTTGACAGAGTGCCATCGAGTCCCTGTTTGGCGCCTCTCTGACAGGTGTCGCCTACTCCCTGTTTGCGGGACAGCCTCTCACTATCCTGGGCAGCACTGGGCCCGTCCTGGTCTTTGAGAAGATCCTCTTCAAGTTCTGCAAGTAAGAGCCGGTCTGCCCTCCCAGAATGGGCCGGTTTGCCTCAGCTTGTGTTTGCAGGTGTGTCTGATAATGCGGCAGGGAAGCGCCCCATCTGCATCTGGACCCCAGCTCCCCGAAACGACTCGGAACAGACTGCTCAAGTGCCAGCCGTCTGGTTTGTTTTAACACAGCACCCTCTCCTGGCCGCTTTGTGTAACAGCTGCGGCTCCTCACAAACTCTGCGAAGGAGGCGCACAGACTGGACGCGCTTACCAGAACAGGGCGATGCCCCAGATCGCTGCGTACACTTGCAGATTGTCAGTTTTCAATATGGTTGGGTATAGGAGTGAGGGGTTTGCAGAGTTTCACGCTTTGAAGCAGCATGGAGCACTTTCCGCTGGAGGGAGGAGGAGGTGTTTGGCAGGAGTGTTTGGGTTCAGCTTACGCCTTTGGTCAGTCTGGCTGGCATGTTGTTCTCTGCCCTTTTTAGCACTGTGTGTATGTGACTGAGCTTCTACACTGCGACTGATCCAGATGGACCAGATCGCTGGTCCCAGTCATTCTAATGAAGACGTGTAGCATCAACTGGCATCTCTCCCTCCACTCTCTGTGTCTGTCTCTCTCTAGTGCCCTCACCTCCATCCCCTGCCTCATCTCCCTCTTCCCCCTCTCCGCACAGGGACTACGGCCTCTCCTACCTGCCCCTGCGCACCAGCATAGGCCTGTGGACGGCCTTCCTGTGCCTGCTTCTGGTTGCCACGGACGCCAGCTCGCTGGTCTGCTACATCACCCGCTTCACGGAGGAAGCCTTCGCCGCTCTCATCTGCATCATCTTCATCTACGAGGCGCTGGAGAAGCTCTTCCAGCTGGGTGAGATCTACCCCGTCAACATGCACAGCCACCTGGACAACCTGACCTTCTACACGTGAGTCGCCATGGCAACGCGCCCATCCAGAGGAAGCTGGACTGTGTGGTATGGTGAACCCGCACACACACCTTCTCCCCTCTTGGCTCACCCCCAGGTGCACGTGTTCTCCACCTGTCAATGCCACTGCTGAGGCTGTGCAGCGCTGGAATCAGTCTGGCTTCACGACAGAATCCGTTCCCTGGAGCGATCTGGACGTGACAGTGAGTGACTGTCAGCAAGTGTGTGTGTGTGGGTTTTCTGACAGCTGTGACCATCTATGTGTCACCCTGATTGACTTTTCCTAATTGTGTCACTGTGACTCGCGTTCAGCTTAAATCTGTGCATAAATCATCGCGTTAATAGCACCCCCTGGTGGAGGAGAGAAGTCCGGCGCACTGCTGCAAACCACACATTTACCAAGCAAACCAGGAGCCTTGCCAGTGAACAGTAATCACAACAGATAACTGGTTTTATTTCACACAGGTACTGTGTTAACCCTAAACTGTTAGATGTACAGCTGGAAGAATGAAATGAATAGAGTTTAGAACAAACCTGGGCTGTGGGAGCAGTAGTAGCATATTTGGGGCTGCACTCTGCTTCAGAGACTTGGCTTGTGCTCTGCCATCATGAACATTTATCAGTGGGGGTGGCCAGGTGTAAAAAGCTTAACCAGAATGATTAGTGCAGTTTTCTTAAATCACTGGCTGGACCAGATCAGTGACACCCTGCATTTCTACCTGCCTCCCATTATCTGTGACACTGAGCGAGAAAGGGCTCTGACAATAGACTCCTTGTCTCACCCGCTTTTGTTCGGGTGCGTGACAGAATTCATTTAGCACAGACATTCCTGCCGATCAGCCGCCTGGACCTGATGCTGCACGTCAGGCCACTGGCGTCTGTTTCAGAGCGCAGTGGAGTGTCAGACGCTGGCGGGTGTCCCTGGTGACTCTGAACCAGTGAGGCCATGCTGGGGCCAGGGGGTGGGACTGTCCAGCAGTTACTGTGGCAACGCATCACAGTTTGATGGCTGTCAGATAGCCAAGTGTTACAAGATTAGTCTTGAAAGAATTTGGCTAATTAAATATGACCAGACAGGGGCGGCATGGTGGTTAGCGCTGCTGCCTCACACCTCTGGGATCTCCGCCTTGGCTCTGTCTGTGTGGACATTGCGTGTTTTCCCCGTGTCGTCATGGGGTTTCCTCCGGGATTCCCAGTTTCCCCCCACAGTCCAAAACAAGTTACCAAATTCCTCATGGATATGAATGTTGTGTGAATGTTGTGTGGGTGCCCTGGGATGGGTTGGTGCCCCATCCTGGGTTGTTTTAGCTCTTTTAGCTCCTAGGATAGGCTCTGGACCCTGTGTGACCCTGAACAGGAAAAGCGGTTACAGAAAATGGATGGAGGGATGGATGTATGCATGGATATGACCAAGCATGTTTGTCCCCACACACACAGACATGTAAGGAGTTTGACGGCGTGTTTGTCGGCCTGGCCTGTGGACACCATGGACCCTACATCCCAGATGTGCTCTTCTGGTCTGTCATCCTCTTCTTTACCACGTTCTTCCTCTCCGCCTTCCTCAAGCAGTTCAAGACCAAGCGCTACTTCCCCACAAGGGTGAGGCCGGCAGCTCGTGCACCCATTCACGCTCACCCTTTTGCACTAAAGTGCATGCCTTATTAGTGACTCCGTAAGCACTATGTAGCTGAACAGTACTGTTGACTCACCAACATCACATGATTGGTCATGTGACCCACAGGTTCGCTCCACCATCAGTGACTTTGCAGTGTTCATCACCATCATGATAATGGTCCTGCTTGACTACCTTGTGGGCATCCCTTCTCCCAAGCTGCGTGTCCCCGACCGATTTGAGGTAGGCTAGGGGGCTTGCAGACTAGACCCAACAGATTACTCAACTAGACCAAATAAGCATGAATGTGCATAGGTTAGTCAGGCTTGTGTTTTGGTCAATTGAGATCAACTCTCCCTGCAGCCCACCTCCAGCAACCGAGGCTGGCTCATCTCCCCGCTGGGGGACAACCCGTGGTGGACGCTGCTGGCGGCTTCCATCCCGGCCCTGCTCTGCACCATCCTCATCTTCATGGACCAGCAGATCACGGCAGTCATAATCAACCGGAAGGAGCACCGGCTCAAGGTTGGGAGTCCGTTCCTGTCTGGCATCTCAGGGTCTGCACTTGTTGACCCCCCTCGTGGTGATTGTTTGATGGGTCGCCATGGATTGTAGACCTCAGATTCTCCTCATCCCTGTTCGCCCCAAACAGAAGGGCTGCGGGTATCACCTGGATCTGCTGGTGGTGGCAGTGATGCTGGGCGTGTGCTCCATCATGGGCCTGCCGTGGTTCGTGGCCGCCACCGTGCTCTCCATCTCGCACGTCAACAGCCTGAAGCTGGAATCGGGCTGCTCGGCCCCCGGGGAGCAGCCCAAGTTCCTGGGCATCCGCGAGCAGAGGGTCACCGGCTTCATGATCTTCTTCCTCATGGGCCTGTCAGTCTTCATGACCTCTGTGCTCAAGGTGAGGGCTCTGCCCTTTGGGCGATTGGCTTGACAAGAGCTCAGGGTGGGGAGAAAAGCCAATCAAGTGAGGTGTCTCAGTTCGTAGGTGCAGTGATGTACTTCAGTGCCGGTGTGTTGAGGGGCAAGTTAAGGAATCGGGAAAAAATCATGAGACTCTTTTTCCCTTCTTATTTACAGTTTATCCCTATGCCTGTTCTCTATGGGGTCTTTCTGTATATGGGGGTGTCATCGCTGAAGGGTATCCAGGTAAGGAATGACCAGAAGCAGTCAACTGTTTGATTGGTGATGAATGTGTGGACACACACATCACACACACACACACAGACACACATGTGTACACACAGACCTGTACTCATATCTCTGTGGGGACCGTCCATTCATTTCTGTGGACAAAACCCCTAATCCCAACAATAACAGCCTTAACCCCTGACCAGCCTTAACCATAACCATAAGTAACCAAACAAAATACAAATCCTTTTGTATTTATATGGTTTTTTATTGCAGTCTCAGATATTTATTAAATTGAATTACCCTTTGTGGGGCCCGAAAACAATGGTCCGCCAACGTCAAAATAACAGGGTTTTTTTGTCACATTGTGGGGACATTTGGTCCCTAAAATGTAATGTATACCTGGACCACATTGACACACACAGGATCACACGTTTACACATTAACACAGACACACTCCGTGTCCTCCTTGCTGCTGTTAGTCATTGAATTGCCGCTTGGAAGTTCCATCCATGAGATGTTAAGCATCTGAGGCCTGTAAGGGACTGTAAGGGCTGTGGGTTTTGTCCCGAGGACAGTCCCTGGTTACGTGTGGCTGTATTTCATACGCTGTCAGAACATGCTCATGGCTGAGTTATAGTTGCATTTTATAAAATTTGAGAATTTCAGATTTTCACAGTTGGATGATAAACATTTCATAGAACACGATATCTTCTGCTTGCTGATACGTTCCTGTTAGACAGTCTTGCTTATCTCATCCTTTCATGATGGATCCCATTTCCACAGTTTTTCGACCGGATAAAACTGTTCGGCATGCCGGCGAAGCACCAGCCCGACCTGATCTACCTACGCTACGTGCCGTTATGGAAGGTGCACCTCTTCACCATCATCCAGCTCACCTGCCTCATTCTGCTCTGGGTCATCAAGGTGTCTTCGGCCGCCGTCGTCTTCCCCATGATGGTGCGTGACGTCTGGCCTGGCCACCTCGACGCCTCCCGATCCTCGTGTTCTCGCAGAGATGACGGGTGGGGGCCTCTCCTCCGTCTCACGGCAGACCTCTCTGTTCTCCAGGTGCTTGCGCTGGTGTTTGTCCGGAAGCTCTTGGACTTCACCTGCTTCAGCAAGCGGGACCTCAGCTGGCTGGACGACCTCATGCCCGAGAACAAGAAGAAGAAGGAGGACGACAAGAAGAAGAAGAAGAAGGAGGAGGAGGAAGAGGAGGAGGTACAGTCGCCCTTCAGTATCGCTGTATTTTTAGACATGAGCACACAGATGAGAACAATATCTGCACATAACAATGAATAGCATTCTCATGCTGATGTCGCCGTGGTAACAGGAGTCGGAGCCCATGCTGGAAACAGACGAGCTCGACTCAGCCAGAATCCGCTTCGGGGAGCAGGATGTGCTTAAGCTCCCAGCCAAATCTCTCAAAGACAGGTGAGGGAGGTCGCTGGCACCCCCTGTTGTTCGCCCTCTTTCGTTTCATTTCGTTCCTGCACTGTTTCTTCAGCGTCGGGACTCCTGCCTGTCACCGTGCCTTGTCGCCAGCGGTAACAATCCCAACCACAGGTCGGCTTAACGCCATTAAGGCGCCATGACAGGGAGTCTCGCTTGACGCTAGGTGGCGCTCTCCAGCGCGCAGGGCAGCTGCAGGAACGTCGTGGTGGTTTTGGCGGCCCCTTGAACCCCTGTCGTGTTTCTCGGCACAGATCGGAGCCCGTAGTATCCGACACGTCATCCCAGGACGAGGCCACCGCAGGGGTTGGTGTCACGCTTTGCCCTCGGCCTGCGCCTTTCACACTTCTACACCTTGTGGGATTTTTTTACGTCTTTCCTTAATGATTAACTTTTGATGGTTTTTAATCTTACCATCACAACGCTTGCATGGGGCGGAGAATAGCATTATTATTAAGAAGGCCCCGTCCTGTTTTTGTGTGTGTTTGTGCACGTGCATGTCTGTGCATGCGAGTGCCTGTTCGTGGCTGTGCATGCGAGTGCTCGTGGGTGTGCGTGTCTGTGGATGTGCGTGTCTGTGCATGCCAGTGCCTGTTCGTGGCTGTGCATGCGAGTGCTCGTGGGTGTGCGTGTCTGTGCATGCGAGTGCCCGTGGGTGTGCGTGTCTGTGGATGTGCGTGTCTGTGGGTGTGCGTGTCTGTGGATGTGCGTGTCTGTGCATGCGAGTGCCTGTGTGTGCACTTGTCTGACTGTCTGTGTGTGCGTCTGTGCACGTGCGTCTCTGGCTGTGTCAGTGTCTGTGTCTGTGCATGTTCGTGCCTGACTATTTGTGCACCTACATTCCTGCCCTGGAGGCTGTCAGTTCGGGGCTGGATGCTGACTCCATTCAGCTTCTTTCAGAGCTTCAGTAATACAGCTAAGCACCCTCCCCCCCCATTAATTAAATAATCGGCTTATGAGGTCACAGGAAACTAGATGCAAATAACGTGGCACTAATGTTATGGCAGGTGTCCCTGGGGCGCTGTGTCTCTGTCTTTCTTACATGTTCTTTTACAGTGCTGGAGATATTTGCCAGTTTTATTAGTTTGCGTGTCATTGGAGAACTTCATTGCATTTGCAATACCTGGAGAATATTGGGTGCCATCTTAAAGGCAATGTTTCCTCTAGCATTTTGATGTTGTGTGTTTGAGCTGGGTTCGCGTGCTTACTGGGGAGACTGGTCCCAGTGTGTTCCCGCTCGCATGCCTGGCTGAAGGTGGTCTGGTCTGTCTCCCACTCAGCTCTGATCCTTCCGTCGTAAACATTTCTGACGAAATGGCCAAAAGCGGCGTGTGGAGAGCTGTTTCCTTTTCGACTGACAGTGCCAAAGGTCTGAAGCCTAGTGCAAGGTAGTTATATCTCTGTTTTTACTCGCTGTCCTTTCCATAAACAAACTCACACACAGTGACTGGCCCCACCCATGTCATATAGCCCCACCCATTTCACTTAGCCCCACCCACTACTGACTTTGACTGCAAACATTTGATTGGAATGTAAGTATGAGTTGACAAACAGGCGGTACCTTTAGCCTATCCGAGACAGACCCAGGCACTCCTATCCTGAAGCTGATGAAGAGGTTGTGGATGGGGAAGAGGTGGGGCTTTTACTAAGGATCTTTCCTATTGGTCAGCAAAAAGGAAAACTTTAGTGGTCATGGAGTTCAGTATAGCTAAGCAGTGACTTTGTGTGACAGCTATGCTACAGCAGGTCCCTGCTCAGCTCTGCATGGCTGCCATGCACAGGACCAGCACCTCCATCACCATGCGGCGCCCCCTGCGGTGCCAGCGAGGCATGATGCATGACGTGTGATTTCTTAGGAATGCGATTCACGCATGCAGATGATGGATGTGTCAAGATGAAATATGACAGGAAGCATGGTGATTTAAACTAGGGCTGGGTGATTAATACAGTGTCACAATCATGCTTGACGGAGAGAATTTTAATTATAGCGAGGTTTGAGTCACAATTAAATGACAAGGCGTGTGCATTTTTCTGACACAATGCTTACGCAATGAAACTGGGAATGTTTTGCATTGCATTTTTTATCACCTCACCTGGTTGGTACATAGACTAAGAGGCCGTGAATTTATATATGTTTGTCCTGTATTTTGTATGTATATACATTGTCTGTCTTTGACATTAACATAACAGAGCAGCATTTTTCAAATTATCATCAATACTAATATTACCAAACATGCGCGCACACACACACACACACACACACGCAGTGCACAGGGTCATGTGACAGTACTGTGGCTCTTGCTCCTAGTCAGGAGAAGATGCCTGTGAAGATCAACATTGAGGATGAGACCAGAGAGAAGACGGTAGATGCGGAGACTTCACTCTGAGCCACAGGAGGAGAAAGATGAGAGCCTTGGGGCGTCAGCAGAGAGGAGGACCCCAGCCTAGCGGGGGCCAGTGCCAGCCAAGCCAAAGAAGGCCCCGGGGGGGGTGGACGGTGTCACTCATTCTTTTATTTATTTTTTTTATGGGCTTGAATCATAATTTTACCTAACTTATAGTCACATTGTTTTTTATTTGTTGTTAATTTTATGTGAAATATACAGCTTAGTTTCAGATCATCATGCGGAATCGACAGGGTTTTGTGTACACGTCCAGTAGTTTTGCGCATGTTCCGTATAAACATTGTGTTCTGCTCTTCACAAAAAAAGATGAGCGAAAGATACACGCTGTTTCTTGCCAGTTCTGGTTTCTTAAAAGCAAGGGTACAAGGCATTTAATTACCATATTAGTTCTTCTAAATGTTTCTGTTTCCTTTTTTTTTTTTTGTGATCACACGGTCCAAAACTCGTCTTTTGCAGGCAAAGTTACCTTGTTAAATCGGGCTTGCGGTTAATAGCGAGATGTCTGGTCAGCGGTGACCCCCAGATATCCTCCAGCAGGCCAGTAGTGAAACGTGCTGCAACTTCAAGGAACAGAATAATGGGCATAGGGAGAGTAGGTACTGGAAGTGTCCTCGATGACCAGCAGGTGGTGCAAAACTGCCAATTCTGTGATTTATTGCAGATCATTTTTGTTGTATGAAATCTATGGCTGCTCCAAGTTTCAAAAATGAACCTCAGAAATTATTATTAATATTAATAATAAAGCCCCTGTTTTTTACTATTAACCTTAATTTAGTACTTAAAAATCTGCATAACGGGTAGAACTAGACAAAACAGTGTTAACTGTTGTTGATTAGGGGGGAAGACAAAACTTTTTATTAATTTAAAAGGTTTACATATGTAATATTTACTGTAATGGTGTGTGTATGTGTGTGTATGTATATATATATATATATATATATATATATATATATATATATATATATATATATATATATATATATATATATATATATATATATATATATATATATATATATATAATATATATATATATAATATATATACACGTGCATATATATATACGTGTATATATATGTATGTATATATATATATATATATATATATATATATATATATATATATATATATATATATATATAGTTGATTCTTATCATTATTATTGCTATTATTGGCATATTCTGTTAGTTTTAATTTATTGCCAAATTCTGAAGCAACACAGGTGAGTAAATGGCACTGTCTGTTTTTGTGTGTTAATTTTAGTATCCATGCACTTTTAGTTTTGCCGTCACATATGTGGGATGGGTGATGCGTACATAGGCCTAATATTTAACGTGTCTACTTGGAGCCAATTCAGGAATATACACGTAAAGCGCATACTGCTTTCCCAGAGGTCTCTCAGTACATATACACCGTGCTTCAACCCTCCACTTCAAGACGACGGGATCGTTCCGCTCCTTTGTAAATGACAGAAGTGGCACTTGCGAATAGCGCTTTCACACTAAATGCGGCGGACCTGGGAGCGACAGGGAGGTTCGCGATAACGTTGAATCGGTGTCAGGACTGTGCGTGCTGCAGGGTACGGTCCGTGCACATTAAACGTGAAGGATTTGGGGTGTAATTACTCCGCATTGCAAGCACACTCTGTCTAATTATAACCAGATAGCTGAGGAGATTAAACTTCATAAAGATCTTTAACAGGGCGCCAAAACCAGGGGCTGAATATAAATGTAAAAATGTTCTTTCCAAGTGAAATTGTCCATTTCCTGATGGTGATATAAATTTCTGGCATTGGGCTTCATGGGGGGCTGGCGTTCAGCCTCAGGCCTTTGGAATAGTGCAGTGACGTCAGGGCCCTAAGTCGTTACCATAGCAACACTGTACTCCCGTTGCACCCCTTCTGCAAACGGATGTGGGTGCCTTTCCCGTCCTGGTCAGTCACCCCACCCCACTCTTCATTGCCCAACACACTACAAGAGACCCTATTCTGTAAATGGTATCATCTGTCTTGTGTGTCCGCAGCTGGGTGTTTTATAATGCGTTTTTAATTCTATATCCTCAGCCGAATGGCTGAGGGTGAGCATGTACACCGCTCTGCTTTCAGCAATGGGGGAGAGCAACCCCCCCCCCCAACCTCCAGCTCTCCCACTTCACTTTAACTTGCTATTAATTTGTCATATTTTAACTCCGTGAGCAAGATGCCGTTTCTTTTTGCGTTATCCATTCGTTCGTCCGTTGACAAGATATTTGTACGTGCCAGCTTTTCTTTCGTATTTGAGGATGAAATTACACTTCAGATTTAATTTCTTCACTAGTGCGCATTTATTTTGTTCTTGTTTTGCCATTTGCTTGTTCTGGGGGTGAGAGGGAAAACTCTCCTGTCACGGCTGTTCTGTGGCCTGTGTAGTTAACGTCTTCCTTTGGCTTCCACAGGAAAAACACGCAGCCGCGTTCAATCGTGTTGTGTGTGTGTGTGTGTGCAGCGGACCCATCTTTCATGATCAGCACACACTGCGGCCTGTAGTCTTCGTACTGGACTACAATTAACTTGCTGATTTTTTTTTGTGTGTGGGGGGAGCAGCATCAGTCCAGCCCTGATCAATGTGAATAGACAGATTTCGGCCTTTGCTGCATCATTTGGTGAATGTCACCATGACAAGAGGAAATACTGACAAAAATATTTTTTTGTAATATAACTTCTTAAAGCAATAAAAGTTACTGAACACGTGCTTCCGCGTTTTATTGACCTACAACCTGACCACAGGAGCGCACACTGTATCGCCCAGGATGTGAAAGTGTACCTCGGTCGATTAATAGTCTGTCCACTATGTGCAGAAGGTCGCCTATCATGGGCAATCAACTCAAGGCCCTTAACATCAATTACTTACTGGAAACTGTCTGGTCCCTCCTCTCTCACCCTCATAGTAGGATTTTGGACAGAAGCATTTGCTAAATAATTACAGAATTTTAAGGGGGTTATGTATATACGTCTATCACGAACTAGTGGTTTATGAACGTTATAATACTACACAGCAAAGTGGTTTATGAACGTTATAACACTACACAGCAAAGTTTGCCCACAGAAATCTAGAAGGTCAAAGGTCAGCCCCTCTCCTAAACAATGACTAGCCAGTATGGCAAAGAGACTGTATACTAAAAAGAGAAGCCAAATGATCAACACACATCTAAGAAATGCTTTATTTCAAATACAGACAAAATACAGTTTAGAAAAGAGACCTACAATACCACTGGGTTTAACTCTAAAAAGTTCAAAATTACAGGGATATAAAGTTCATCTTTAGGGGGTTCTTTCTGGGCGAGACCTGCCCACCACCCCTAAACATCCTACAACACGTACCAGTCTGAGCAAAAGCTCACATTTAGCATCACTTTCAACTTCACCCAATTCTACTGCTACAATTGGTTTCTGGTAATTTTGTCTATTTGTAGCTAATTAATTTTCTGCAGACAAAGTGTTGGCTTGGTACACCTGAGGTTGTCACAAACTGACGATTTAGTCTTAACACTAACTTGTGGTACTGATAGAAGGGGTGATTTTTAAAATCACAGTAGCAAATGAAGGGAGGGTATCAGTCCTGAAACGACTGCGACTGCAGGATTCATAGGCGTCCAACCTGCTGCCTGATTGACCACCTCGACTTAAGGGGGACCCAAGGCAGCCCAATGTCAAAGACCCTGACGTGAATCTTGCAGAACATCACCTTGGCAAGGTCAAAATAAAGTAACAAGGACACTTTCTGAGCAAGGGGTGCTACATAATTAAGCCACAATTAACTGGCCACGTCCTATTGGATGACGGAAATCGCAGCTCATTTGCATCTAAAAGCAAAAGACTAATTCAAAAATTGACCAAAATTCAATTTCACAGCACAGTTTTCCTTTCACCTTTTCAAAGGCCTTTTCCATTATCAAAATATTTTTCCCTGACATTTGGAGGTACAGACATCACACTCCGACAACAGAAACACTAAACACACTCTACAGAGAATAAAAACACCAAACACAAGACGCAAACAGGCTGCTTACAATCACTTTTGCCCCCAAAGAAATTCAAGAAAAGCGATTACCATGGAAACCGTAACGAGACAGCTGCCTTCTCTTCTCTCTAAATAAGCCTAAACGCAAACAGAACCAGATTCCGGCAAACTTGATGGAGCCTCGCAGATTAAAAAGCTCAAAGGCTTTACAGCTGCTGTTTTTTTGTCAAAAGGGTTTGAACCTTGGACAACCTGTGATAGCTGCACAAAACACAACTGTTGAGCAAGGAATAAAGTCAGTCCTTCAGATATCTATTAAATATGTCCTGTGCATAATATGTGAAATGTCAAACTATTGCCAAATAATACTGAAGAGAAACACTTGAGAGAGTGACACTTGCATGTTCCAGTGGTGAATGCTGCAGAATGAGGTTCGTAAAGATTCGGTTCCTTCCCCGGTTTACCAGAAATATGCAAATGAGGAACACTGAGCATTTTGCATAACCGTGGTGTTTGCATGATTGAAACCTTCTTGGAACAGCACGGCTAACATGTAAGCATGTTAGCCAGCAGCACCGGATGCAGGCATAGGCCACCGTGAGGGAACCCCACATTTGCTGGGAGAACATGGGAGAAGATGCAAAGGGCCAAAGCCACATTCATACCCATGTGAGACGGAAAGGGTTACAGAGACTTATGAGCCACACTTGCATATCCCGTGCAATACAATACTGACATAAGTGAGACACAAAGGGTGAGAGTTTCCTTCTGCACAAACTTTCTACAAGCTCAGTGACTGTGTGCTCCAAGAATGACTCTTTCATCTGGGACACTGAGTGAGACTCCTGATTGCCTGAAGCATGCAGGGAGGGTAGGTCCAAAGCCATTTTTACCTCACCCGACCCGACTGATCTGGGAAACTGCCCAGTTCAATCTAGTGTAGAACACTGTCCTGAATAAAACACTCTACTGCAATGACCATCTGCTCCTAAAGAAACCTGCGTAACACAGGTTCAATTCGCTGTCCCCATTGTTGAGATTCATAGTACTGATAGTTAAAAACAGAGATCTGTCAAACCGGGATCTTAAAAAACTGCAGGAAATGAACAGCACCGCAAATGGTGACATAAAGACATAAAAATGCAGACAAAACCCATACAGGACACTGGGGGGGGAGCCTTCACATCCCCATGCGTGCAAAGCATTCTTTAAAGGTGGTCACGGTAAAGTTTGACCCTGGTTAACCCGAGAACGGGGACGTGTCTGTCCAAACAGGGGACACAGAGGGGAACAGGGCTGGAGATCCGGCAGCCTGGTTCTGGCGAGAGCCAAGAGCCGTGTTGATGCCGTGGCCCCGAGTCGGGTTATCTCAGCTCTTTGGTGCCTCTGGGGACGCGGAGGACTTTGTAAATGTCGTTCTGGAACACCAAGGTGAAGTGAGGCCGCGGGTCGCGGGACATCAGCGTGCAAAGCGGCACCTTCCCGCGGTTCCTGGGGTCCTCCACGTCCCAGATCTCGGGCATGCTGCAGCCGGGCCTGGGTGACGTGGGAGGCAGCATGAGAGTGCATACAGGTCCCACACAGGGGGGGCGGGGGGGGGGGGGGGGGGTTACCTGGAGCGCCGGGTACACCACGAGTCCTCCAGAACAAAGTAGTCCACCTGCAGTTTGATCAGCTTCTTCTTCACCAGCTCAGGTGGCATGCGGCTGTACATGGAGTACACCAGCTTCGTCCGCTCCCTGTGGGGGGCGCAGTTACGGGTGAGGTCAGTGCCGCCGTGCCGCACTGGGAGGGGGGGGGGGCACTCTGCTTACCTCAAGCCGGCATCCTCATAGTGCGGGTGATTCACGATGGGCCTATGGGCCGACAGCTTCACGCTGGCCATCGTGGGCATGGCTCCTGCAAAGACGTCACCTGTGGGGAGGAGAGGCGAAGCCCCGGGGTGGGGGTGGGGGTGGGGGTGGGGGTGAGGGGGCGGGGCTTACAACACCCAGAAGCAGAATGACGTCACTCACTGGGCCGGGTGTTTTCCTGAATCCACTCCAGGAGTTCCTCCTGCGGCAGGTTGCTGAACTCTCCCATGATGCTCCACTGCGCCTGCAGATTGGACACGCCCTGCACGGCCATCAGGCAGAGCGCCGCGATGCCGGCCAGCTGAAGTCTGTGCCGCTCTCTAATCCAGCCGAAGAGCTGAGGTGCATGACAACTTCGCCGTCACGCACACAGACACGCATGCTCGCGCACAATGACACAAATAGACACATCTCCTCTAAAAGTGCATGTTGCATTTAAAAGTAAAATGCTGAACGCCATTAGCTCCCCACCCCAGCCAGGACCACTGACAGCGCAAACCCACACGGGCTCTGTTGTCCTCATTAGCTGTTTTGTTCCCCGGTGTCCTACAGTCGTGCCAACACAGCTCAGAGCTGGCTTATTTTACACATGGGGGGTGGGGGGCATAGAGGAGCCCAGCCAGGAGGGGGTGGCATGGCTCACCGGGCGCGAGCAGATCAGCGAGGCCATCAGGCACATGTGGGGCGTGAGGAAGAGCTTCAGCCTCATGATGAGGACGGCCAAGACTGCAAAGGCAAGGAGCTGCAGGGCGTGGAACACCAGCTGGGGGGAGGGAGCGAGAGGAAGAGGAAGAGGGAAAGAAAGGGGGAGAGAGCAGACGAGGGAGGGAAAGAACAAGGGAAAGGAGGGAGGGAGAGAGTGATGAGGGAAAGAATAGGGGAAAGTGGGGAGGAAGAGGAGAAATGGGGAGGAAAAAAATGGAGAGAAAGGGGGATAGGAAGGATGGGAAGAACATTATGGGAGGAGGGAGAGAGTGATAAAAGGGAAAGAAAGGGGAAGAGGAAGAAGGAAAGAAAGGGAGAGAGGAAGCGGGAAGGAAAGGGAGACAGGAAGAAAGGGGGAGGGATGGAGAAATAAAGAGGGAAGGGGGAGGGAGAAACAAAGAGGAAGAGGGAAAGAAAGGGGGGAAGGAAAGAACAGGGGAAGGGAGAGAGAGATAGGAGAGTAAAGGAAAAAGGAAGATAGAGAGGAAGAGGTAGATTAACAAAAGGGGGGGTTGATGTCATATTGATTACAAGCTCTGACAGGATGGTTATGCTGGGGCCAAAGTCCTTCATGTGTGTCACTCTGACAGAGCCGAGAATGAGAGACATCGTGCAAAAAAACGCCCTCCATTACCGGTTAATGAGGCAGGTAATGAAAATTCATTTAAAAGAAGATTACTACCTTAGATCTTACAGACAAA
The DNA here is from genome assembly GCF_048594095.1 of Paramormyrops kingsleyae. NCBI lineage: Eukaryota > Metazoa > Chordata > Actinopteri > Osteoglossiformes > Mormyridae > Paramormyrops > Paramormyrops kingsleyae. Next base: position 11,082,878 of record NC_132805.1, read on the forward strand.
TGGCATTGTGTCAGAGAAAACATCTCCAAGACAACCAGGCACAGACCATAATAAGGCCCTTAGTTTGCAGCTTTTATACAGCTGCAACATTGGCATATGCAAATGGGGGGGCGAGAGCGTTGGTTATTCGGTGAGGGGATCGCAATAGCTAGCAGAGAAGAGATTACCTCTCCGTTGGCACATTGTGTGGTTCTTCAGAGATGGAGGGGAGAGAGAGAGAGAGAGAGAGAGAGAGAGAGATGACTGTGGTCTATTTTTCACAAACAAAGCTTACAGAAAGCAGCCGCAAGCCAAGAACTTGTTAACTATTGGCTCTGTGCAAGTTCTGCTACACCTAAGTTTCATTAATTACACAGACACGCTGATCTTAGCAGAATGGACCGTACCACTGCATGCAAGGCCAAAGAACGGGGGGGGTCTTACTGCTCAGAATCCTCATGAGGCCCTTTCACTGGCTCTGCTTCCTGCCTCAGCGACCGCAGAATATCTTTTATCATCTGAAGAGGACACAGCACAGTGAACAGAAGGCCGGTCTGAAGCAGCTACAACAGTCATTTCAGTTAATCGAACTCTGAGCCTGCGGAGTGGACAGGCCATTTTACCCCCTCATCACTAGCTAAGTTAACGCCGTCTGCGTGGATCAGGCGATGCTGCCGCAGTCGGCGATCAACGCTAAGCGCTTCTCACCTTCGCCGCGATGGCCACCAAGATGAGGACGTTCACCGGAAGCAGCAGCGTTTTCGTGTAGCGAAGAGGGGTCTGAAAGAGTGGAGGAAGAGACGCATCGAGACAGAGCTTCACAGAGAGCCCGGGAGAGGCTGGCCGTCACATAATCACGCTTTCTTTCCCAAATAATCATCACCTCCGGCAACTAATTATTTTTTTTTGTAAATGAAACCCCCCCCCCCCCACCTCTTTTTCCATGAAGTCAAACTCAGCGGCGCAAGTGTACATCATGGTGTCAAAGTCCTTGTAGTTGGTGAACTTGGACTTGATCAAGCTGCTTATGTGAGCCTGGGATATAAAAATAAACCACGAACATAAAAAGGTGTCAGAGGGGCAGCCAGCTTCACGGAAGACGCCCCCCCCCCCCCCCCCCCCACCACCAAACAGCCACGGCTCACATCGTCCGCGGATCCGAATGCAGCCGACAGCGCGAACTTCAGGGCAACCGTGACCACCACCCAGCCAAGTCCTTGCACCAGCTGGCCGAAAGAGAGAGGGCACATCACATCACATCACAGCATTTCAGACACGCAGCGACACTGACCAGAAGCACCAAGCCGGTGGTCTTACCCAGGTCATCATCCCCGGCTTGCAGGCCCTGATGATTCGGCCTCTCAGTGCCGTCATCCCCTGGAAGACGACAGATCATTTGTAGGAGTAAAACAGGCATCTCTGCCAGCGCCGGCCGCCAAGGCGGCCCGTGGCGCGGCGGATAAGCGAGCCGATTTCCCGCCGGCCAGAGATGCCGCTCACCCAGATGGATGCCAGCGAGGAGGCATAGAAAGACGTCAGCAGCATGGCGTTCCCGAACATGCCCACGAAGCAGACCCCCAGCGAGACCTGGGAGGAGGAGGGGCGGCCAACGTTACGGGAAAACCAGGCCAGCGGGCACCTTTCAGACCAGCCGCGGGCAGCGATAGGCCAGGAGAATGCAGGAGGCAGCTCCCCCAGCCTGTTCAGTGGCTAGTCTGCATTGTGTGGTCTGCATTTTGCTACTCAACAGTAGAGGTTGACCAAAATGGGTTTTTCAGTAATTTTTTTCGGGGGGGGGCATGGGCATTGCCAGGATGCTCATGCTCGTATCTTCTGTACAGTGATACATATGTGCAGTTTGGTAGAAGAAAACAGTTTGTACGTTAAACTGCTAACTACAAAGTCTGTGGATTATACTCAATAACTGGGTGATGATTTCTGGTAAGAGACACCTCCAAAACTAGGTAACTTCTAGCAGAACAACCTAGATGGACAGTCAGCACTAAAGCCCCTCTAAAGCATATCAGTTTCAGTTTTGAGGTGAACTGCCCCTTTAAAAAAAAAAAAAATTGGTCATTTTTTTTTCCCCCGGCCGGTCAGTCACCCTCTACAATAGTCCACAAAGCTTCAAACGTGGAAAATCAATCGCGATTAAAACTGTCAGGCTGAGCCTGTGGCGCCCCCTCCCCGCTGGGCAGAATTACCATGTGCGTGACGAGGAGTGCTTGCATCTTGGCTGGGGAAAGGTAGCCCAGGATGTAGCAAGCATACAGGCAGGCGATCTGAAAGGAGGGAATCGTCATGCAACATAACGGCACCACAAACCGTGACGGGAGAAGCAGAGCTTCGGAGACCAGTAGGCGGGGCTAAGTGCCATCAATCACTTTCAGGGTTAACTCATTGCTTATTTCATTGGTTGAGGCAAGTGACTTACAGCAGACTCATCCCCACCCACTAATGCCCCCCCCCCAAAGCTTCACCTATCTGAAGTGCACTTCTCTGGCATAATGTCTTTTTTTTCCCCTAGCACCAAACCCTGTGGCTCGGAGCGGAGTCACATGGTGACTGTTGCTAGGCGATGTCGCCTGTAACCCCTGACCTTGAATGAGCCGCCTACCTGAGTGAGTAAAACGAACTGGGCAAACTGCCAGGGCACCATGAAGAGCAAACTGGAGACTCCCAGTGCCAGCAGGGCCTTCTTTCCAGGAGTGGGGGCCCTGCATAGACAAAAAGGAGCCCACCGCCCCCCCCCCACGGCAGGTTGAGCATAATGCTGATGGCAGCTTTGCAGTATGTGCTGACCCTCTCTCTCTCTCTCTCCCCATCACACACACACACACACACACACACACACACACACACTCCTACCGGAGGATGTAGGTCAGCAGCAGCATCTGCAGAACGAGGAAGGGGTAGGAGAAGCTCTCACGGAGGGGGGGCGTCCACATGACGCGAGTGCTCTGTCACCGCAGGGCAAAGCACATCAGACACCATCAGACAGCCACAGCACTGACCTCTGTCAGTGCGGGACATTAATACACTGTACTGCTCGCATTAATAACGGCAGCAGTAATTTGAAAGAACAGAGGGGAGAGAAACAGAGTAAAAATGCAAGAATGGCTGCGGAAAAACCTGGGTCGGCCTATGCACACATGGCGGTACGACCCGCCAACCCCCACTGCCCACCCCCACTGCCCACCCCCACTGCCCACCCCCACTGCGCACCCCCACTGCGCACCCCTGCCCCCACGCACCTCGCCGTGGTTGAAGAAAAAGCAGAGCGTGGTGACAACTCCACCAAGGCGACTTCCGCTGTGCCGCACACAGACAGAGACACAGACAGAGACACAGACAGAGACAGCATTAGCTCAGATACACGGGTAAGTTGGACGTCTCACTGACAGCCTGTCCAGCTTACTTTGGAATGCCCTAAATACCTGAAGTACCTACCTCACTGAACTTTGTGTGTTACAATCTACTCGTGTCCTTGACTGCGGACGTCTTCTTGTGAACTAACCTTAACTAAGGTTAAATCACGACACAGATGACATGCCAATTACAAAGTGCGCATGCTAATCAAAATATAAATTGACGATTAACATTAGACATCAGAATGAAATTTTGCCAAGTACATTTGCGCATACAGGGAATTTGACCCCGATTGGCTCTCGTACAGCAGATACAAACACAGTTTAGACAAGACAAGACTGATCAGTACAGTCCAGTTGTGATACGCAATGTGGATGTTTTGTTGATAAATGTATAAAAAATGCAGGAGTGCATGTCAGCACAAGTACAGAACAATACAATAAGTGCAGAACAATACAGTAAGTACAATGGGTTAATTACAGTAATGATGTATTGCTTATTGTTGTAAATAACTGATTGTGCTTAGTGTATTGTAAGCACGATCACTTTAGATGTCATCACTTTAGCAGACAGCGGAAAACAAAACATAACCTAGCAAGACTCACAGGAATTGGTAACTGATGCTATTAAAATACATTACCAAACGATCTAACAAACAATACTGTATTAATATCAAAATGGCTTCCTTTCGCTGGCTCTCTAAGTTAAGGTACTTCTGTTGGTCTTTCGTCAACAAAACGAAAAGAACAAAAAACCAAAACCAAAGTTGAAGGTCTTCATTGTTTTTTGATGGTGGGTACAGGTCATAATGCACCAGACACCCGCATTCGGCTCCGCTAAGCGGTTTCTGGTCGTAACATTGTCGCTCTACCTGCCTTTTTCCTTTGTACCAGTTAGTATGGCATCTCCTAACAGCACACGTAATTCAGCCATTTCCAGCATCCATAACGATCAGAAATTTCCCGCAACCTTCAACACAATTTCTTGTCTAACCTATGAATTTCAATGGACAGATGAAAAGAGAAAGTCACTGGAAGTGGGTAACCGGATGTTCTACACAAATGTTCTCCGTGTGGGGAGGGGGGGGGGGGGGTACACTGCACACTCTGTTTTACACCAACATGATCTATCAGTACTTCAGAGGGCTTACCTCAAATACGCCCCGTAAACAAAGAACAGGCTCATCATCCCTCCATTCAGGAGGAACACGACCGTGACGTAGAAGTAGGCGGGGTCCCCCAGACCTGGCGGGGGGGGGGGCAGCACACACACCCAGTCAATACACTCGCCCACCCCACCGGTTAATCTGTCTTACGGTAAACATCACTGAATTGGGGTTGGGCCACCCTCTTCTCGGAAAAGGTTCCATGGTCAAAAAGAAATAACAGGTTACAGACATCCGGGTTTCGCCCAGCACCACATGTGCAAAGGAAACACCGGTGTGGGCAAGGCAAAGGTCACAGGTGATAAAGCTGTCAAACAAACGCTGGACCCACACCAAAGCCAAACGAAACGCCGCCGCCAAGAGGTCTCCACGGTAAACAGGAAGCGGGGCTGAATACCTTCACAGCTGTCCACTGCATTCAGCCCATCCCCCCGGTTCACAGACCAGCACATCTTAGTGGGAATCCCAAAGAAGTTCATTGTACTGGTGTAGATTCGGTACCAGCTGGCCAAGACCACCTAGCAAGACAAAGCGGGGGGGGGGGGGGGGGTTAATAGGTCATGGTGCTATCAGTGGTGCTTCTTCCTTCCAGTTACCTCCGAAGGCATCAGTCAGACTCCTTCTTACAGCAGCTAAGTGCCTTCATCATGCCTAATTTGCATGATCACACATAAAAGATACCAGGTAGGCCTCCGAACGGGGAGGAAGGTAGGCCTCCGAGCGGGAGGGAGGTAGGCCTCCGAACGGGGAGGCTCGGCTGCCAAGTCAAGGCAATAACGATGAATAAAAAATAACATCCTTCGAACATCAGCCACAAAACCCAACAGTGACCTTTTGGCATCATTTCTGCTGGCGTGACTTCGGCATATTCAACCGTTCCAGCAGAGTTTGCTGAGCAGCGATGAACAGGTACTGATCTCGTCAGATCCTGCTGGAGAGCAGACACAGGACAGCCACAAACTGGTGCTTCTCAAACTGGTACAGGACACCCAACACCCACCTCTGGGTACAGGTTGAACCTCTTCAGCGTGTTTATGACCAGCGGGTATTCCGTTAAGCGATCGTTCATTATCGAGTGCAGCCCACTGGCAAAAGATGGTGCTTCAATTATGGTCTTAAAGTACGAAAAATAAAGACCCTGCAGAGAAACAGCATGGGAAGAACATGATGCCATTTAAGCAGAGGTCCGCTTCTTCTCCCCCGCCCCGCCCCTTTGAAGAAGTGCACCTGCTCACTTACCATCTCCGTCCGAAAAGCCATCTCTTTCTCCAGTGTTGAAAGGTGGGAAAAGTGCCTGTCATTTTCAAACAGGTATGAAAGATGATACCTATGGGGGAAAAAAAAAACACCTCATTGACTATTTGATTAATGAGTGCTGCCTTGATTAGACTAACAGCGCATTTTCACCCAGTGTTGTTCAGACACTGTAACTTGCCGAGTAGCAGCAATCAGCAGGGGCAAATAATGGCATCACCATCACAGAAATGAACTCACCAGTGCGCCACGCCAGCGACAGCAGCTATAAATAACAATCATAAAAAAAGAATGTTAATTTTCCCCTTCAAATCACCCTTATTACTTGAATAACAGAAGTGAGAGGCTTTGTTCTCATCAAATATTCACGATTTTTTTTAATGAACAGTATTCGGTTTAGAATTCAGAGATTAAAACCGTAGGCTTATCGGGAGTCAACAGACCATGTTTACACATCTCGCGTTTGGCCTGAATACAACCACTTTTAAAATATTATTTTAAATGAAAATGTCAATTTCATGCAATAGAACCCTGCCCACATTTGGTAAGACAATTTTCCACTTCGACAAGACGAACAGGGCTGAGGTGGTGATCTGCTTAAGTTTAATTACAACTCAGTAATTATCCGCAAGCCCACACGTGGATGAGTAACTTAACCAGCGCAGTCAGACACCCACACTCATGCTAAATGGGTCACTTTGATCACTGGTTACTTCGCTAGGGTTTCGCTGGGTCTGATTATCAGGTTAACAGAGTCGAGCTCCCCCCTGATCAAGGATCAGGACACATCTTGTCACGCGTCCGAGGTTTTGCGTTCCTATTGACTCAAATAAGGGGACTGAAAACTCTGGTAACACTGATTAAAGAACAATTTCGTTTCGTAAAACTAGACTAAATGACTGAGCCTACTGCCAGAAACATATGTATGTTCATTTGCTCACGGGCTATATTAAGTTTTAATGCACGATGCACCCCCATTACTAGCTCCCCGATAATGAAATATAAAATTAAGTATTTATATGCCACTCGTTACTGAGAAGAGAAATCGCATCAAGTAACCAAAACAGCAACTGATCAGAAAGAAATAAACAGCGTCATTGACGGAAAGTCTTTATTAGCATCCGCGAACCACCACACCGCCCGATCCGCGCCGGTGCCGCGGCCGGACCGGGCGAAGCTATAACGGGTCAGCGGGCTAGCAGAGAGCCGACACCCCGCTCACCAAGCGCTACGGTGACGGCTGCGGCCAGCAGCGCGGAAGCGGAGAGGCCCAGCCTGCTGCGGGAGGACGCGCCGGCGGCGAACAGCCCATTCCTGCTGTGTGGCGAGCTGCAGCCGAAAGCGCCGCCTTTGCTGTCCCTGCCTGAGCGCCTGCCTCTGACGCCGCTCGGTGCCGAGGACGCGGGCGCGCTTCTCTCCTTGTCCGCGATCTGAGCTGACGCGTCCCTCCCGGGCTGCTTTCTTGCTTTTACCGCCATGTTTTCATACCCCAAATCCGGGAAGTAGTTGGGGGTGGTTTTTAAAAAAGGGAGGAAGTATCGGTGGTGCTTAGATGGAGCGGGTGTTCAGCTGCTCAGTGGGTCCGCTCTCTGCCCCCTTCCCTGCGAAGCCACAGCCGTACTTTCCGTACCCGCTTCTTGGAGTCTCTGCCCCCATCTGGAATCACCCTCCGCGGCCCCAGGCAGCGTAGCCGCTCTGCTCCATTTAAAGACACAGCAGCATCGGCGCCCAATTCTAACTACCTATGAATGTGTTCACTTTGATCAAATTTACACGTACTTCATTTATATTACGACAAATTCTTGTTTTTAATGCTTCTACATTATATTAACTAAATGCTCTTCAAGTGATACAGATTTTTTCACTCCGCTCTGCTCCTATTTATGAATAGCCTACTCTAACGGGCTCCGGCCTTAAACTGTGATTACACCAACATATTTTCCTTTAAGTATTTATCTTGGGCGATTAAATTAATTCTTTCATGCTTTTTAAAAAAAGGTTTGTTTAGGTCTAGTTTTGAGTGCTTCAATTAACGTAAACTAATCCTTGCTTTTCGAACAAACTATAAAATTAACCATTTGTTTCTAGCAACCTTTTATCAACCTTTAACATTTGAAAAAGTTAGGACTTTTGTAGGTTCGTTTTTCAGTTGCATAGTAGGGACGTAATGTTTAATTTTACATATAGTCACTAGATGGTGCTATTGTTCTTTTTAAAATAACGTTCCGAAGGTTTCAATTACTACCGTAACTTATGCCAGAAAGTCTATTACAAATGCATTTAGATATACATAACCGAAGGGCAATTGCTCGTCATTAGCTTACTTGTCATTAGCTTGACTTTACCCCTGGTTTAAAATGAGTTATGCTAAACGGTTTATTTTAGGGTATAACACGTTGCTTGCGTGTTAATTTTTTTTCAGTAGGTTACACGCCTTGACTGAATGAATTCACCAATTAATCAGTTGCTGACGCTAACACCGCAGATGCATGTATTTTGTCTCCACAATTATTACGCAATACTGTTGTTTTCACACAATTAGCAAACCTGATGCACATATTTTCCAAAACTCTACGTGCACATCTTAGCGCGTTAGCACATCTATCATTGTGAGCACACCTGTTCATTTTGGAGAAATCCCTCCATCAACCATCAAGACACAATGGGCTAATGCAGGAAAACACGTATGACAGGTGAAAAAAGCACAAACAGCCAAAAAGGTTAACTTAGTTCCCTATATATTCTTTAGTAATGAAACATGGAACAAAGAGGTAGGCAACAAAATGGAACCAGTTAGACTAGGCCTGCAATGGGAAACAGGTAGATGAAGATAATATATAAGAGCAGTTATATATTAAGAAATAAGAGCAGTTTTGGTTGACACTGTCAACGATGGCATGACCATGCGAGAAGCTGGGCAGTGAGTCCAGGCCAATTATAGTAGGTAGCCTACACGTTAGCCACAATGCACCTGGTTTCTTAAATGTCATTGCTGTGTCCTCTGTACTGGCAGTTTAAATCAAAACTACAGTTTGAACCCAATTACGTTGTACCTTTATAAATCACCTAATCGCCACTAGAGGACACTTTTTCTGATATCTTACACCTGCACTTCACGTACTTAAGCTGCATTTTCAGGAAAGATGCTCATAGTTAAACATGTCAGGTGATTAATAACCTATTTAACACCCTGTAGCCTATTGCATTTTGTAAGCAGCACTGATGAAACTTTGAACTACATTCATGCTTGGTTTGCATAAGTTCTAATAAACTGACCTTTGCTGCAGACTTGCTTCAGGGTTATAAATGATTTCCTTTCATTATGTCTATTGGCAAAAAGTAACCAGCATGCCTTCTTAATAGAACAAAAATACTGCTCGTATTCATTTACATTTACATATATTTTTATTTTGCAGGCGCTTCTATACGCAAATAGATGTACAAGTGAGGCAAATGGCACAACTAGGCATTAATGTGGCTGTAGGCTGCGCTGCCAATGACTATTCATTTATGATTAATTCCACTTAAAAAAAAATTCACATATTTTTTTTCCAAAGATACAACTCGAAATGACCCACTACAAATAGGTTAACCGAATTTGTTTATGACCGACCGCCGACCCCTTAGCAATCCTTTTAATAAAGCTGAACTTTACCATTTTACCCAGAGCATTTTAAATCCAATGCTTTTAAATTCAACATTTTATACCTGAAAAAATGTGTAGTGAAACAATATGAAAGACGTTGTTATTAAGACAAAAAAACGTAGGCCTATACCTCACAACGAACAAGTCCCAGGTTAATCCACGTCAGTGAATAATTTTGAATTGGTTTTATATGTTTTTATTTTTGCGAATTATAACGAGTACAACAATGTTTGTTCTACAATCAACTAAAGTATTTACGCTCGGGTTGGGAACGCGATTTACATCGTTGGGTGACTAAATGATAAACAGTGCACATTGTGGGTGATGTATATCTTTTTATTGCCTTCCTGAGTGATTGCTACACATACAAAACACAAACGGTAGCCTGTCTTGCTATGTATATAAACCTGGCTAATCAAATTAAAAACAAACATCGATAGCCTGTCTTACATTGTTTATAAAACTGGTTAATCCGCGTCAAATTAAAAACAAACATAAAACGAAGGTGGTCTATAGCCTTAGTCTGAATCAACAAAATGCCGGTACATATTATGAAGACAAAACTAAAATACAACAAAATAGGTTATGTGCTGAAATGGTGTTTTAGCTGATATGGGTGAAATCGGGTCACTGTCTATAATTAACGGGTGTTTTCGCTATTCCCTTCTCCCCAACTTGCGGAAGCAGCGTTCATTACAACACACCGTTCGGGTAGAATCAGGATTCGTTTTTCATCAAGTACTATAACTACTCTAAAAAGAGTACAAATATACAGTTTGCATGACATATACCTAATTTCATAACAGAAGTGCATAAAATGTTAATTAAAAAATGATTCTTTGGACGAAAGCCGGCAGATTATCATTTAAACACAAACTCCAAATTAAGATAGCTGAGGGAAATTAATTTCCCAGCCCCTTTAATAAAACTGACCAAATAATAAAGTTATCATTGACTGCACAATTGTTAACAGGAACTTTCCGCTAACATCTATCGATAATGCTATAAGGCGTATATGGCATTATCATTTACTGCTGCAGTTAGGCTGCTTTGTTGATTCCTGCTGGTATACTTGGTCGACAGAGCGTTTAATTAAAAGCACTGAAGTATTACACACTCAATACAGTATCGGTACTCAGTGTACAAACGAAACTACCATGTTATACACGGGGTGTTTCATAAACCGAATAACAATAAAGTTTCAGGAAGGTGGAAATCAGGGATATCTAGGATACCGACTTTTAAATGGAAAAATCTTCTTCAGGACATTGGGTTGAAAACTATAGGCCTACTAGTAATGATATCTGTCCCTTAAATATAATGATTCGTTATACAGTATTTTTGTGCAAATCGAGTCTTAAAATGACAATATGAAAAACTCACAATTTAGCCTACCAAAACTGATGTTTACCATGACACTATTTAACAATTTAAAAAAACAATATAGCCTTTACTTAGGCTACGTTTTTTCCACGTCACTAGTCTAGTCAGGGGCGGTTCCAAGGGAGAGCCAGTTCCCCCGTGACACATGCATGTCCTCCCCCCATCCCCCATGGCTCCCATAAATACGTGTGCTACTTGGGTATGAAATAAATCTATTATTATTATTTATATATGTGGACTAAAATGTTGTGCCATGGCGACACTCGAAACAAGCGTGCGCACATTTTCTTGACGGACACGTGGGTGAGTCGCTTCAGTTGGTGAAAAGCGAAATTAACGGCGGAGAAAAATAATCAAGCTTGTGGAAGCAACACAGTCTAAATAAGGAAACAGAGTTACATATTTGTAAAATGTGACTGCAAACCGCTGCGTAAATACCTTCGGCTTTAAAAATTGTGTTTTGCTTCTTTTGCTCTAGTGTAAGTAAAACTTGGAGAGCATTAAGGTCAAATTCATCTGGCCCCTTAACAGACCAGGCGGCCCCAGTCTGCCCCCCTGGATTAGAACCGCCGCTGCTTTCAGTCGTTGCAGTCGTAAACCCAATTGTAATTGCCATCAGTTATGTAAAGTATTTAGTTAATCATTTGTTCTATGTACCTTGTAACGGACGAAATTAACTTCGCCTATGTCGTATATCTTAACGTGCAGTTCAGGTTACGTTCATCACAGGGCGCTCAATGGTGGTCATTCTAATCCGCACCTTTTTGGTTACAAATACGAGACCTTAACGTATCTCTGTCACTTGGTGCCGCTGTTTCCTGCAAATACTGCAATGTTTTACATCAAAGATGTATATATTGATAAGACGCTCCTCTCTGTGTGATATGTAAATTAGTTGTAGGCCTATCTCACCATCTTTTCATCAAAATGTTGTGCAGTACTTGCGATGATTTTTATTTTTTTATGTGTCAAGAATCAAGTCTGATGGACCAATATAACTATTTTACCACTAACTGAATTGAAAGTTGTAATGCGAAATAATGTATATTGGCAGATTATTAACTGATTATAACAATAATTTTGTCAGATTACCTGGCATGTAAATTTACTATAATCCTGTGTTGTTTTTTCTAACCGTGAAATTGCAATCATGTTTGATTTCGGGTGGCCTAAAATGATTCATAACAACATACATACTTGGTTCTCCCACACTGAAATAGCATCTGGTTCATTGGGATTCCCCTTGTGTGGCACTCAGCGCTGCTGGGCGACAGGAATCGCTTGGTCATGGGACACCAGGAAGGTGCCCTGATCTCATCTGTTTAGGTTGGCTAGGCGACAGTGACATCATGACAGCTTCCCACCATCTCCACAAACAAACTCCCCGAACGGACTGCCTTTTTCCCCTCTTCTGACATCCTTGGTGAGCTTGAAGAGCACTCTCTGTTTGTTTTTACTCGGGCAGATGCCGCCGTGCCAGGCGCGGGAGTGGCTACGGCCTGGCTGAGGTGAATTGCGCCAAGAACGCAGCGGGTAGTACTGGAAAGCTGGCGGACAGGAGCCATCTGTGAACCTGTAAACTCCATGACTTGGGGGGGGGGGGGACCTACATTATAGAAAGCGATGTTAACCGTGGGGCAGAAATAAGCTGTGAGAAAAATAACATCACAGCAAAAATCACTCAAGACCCAGTCAAGAGATCCAGCCGGGGGCCAAATCTAGCTCCTTTAGTGCCTTTTATATGGACTGTCACAGTGCGTTTCATGTATGGGGTTCCTACTCAAAGTTGAGTCACATAAAATTGAAATAAAGTTACAAAATTGAAAGTGCTATAGTTAATGTACTGGTGATATTTCATCTTCAGCCTTTCCTTATGTCTTTCTCACATGCAGTGCACTCTGTCACCACTTGGAGCAGTAGACTATCTATTGATCTGTATGTTACAGCTTATTAGTAATCTCTGGTTTGCAAGCACTGTTCCACTCACTCTGGAAATAGTTGAAGAACAGTCTGGGTCCAGATTAGTAACTAGCGACATTTAAATACATCAGACTTAACTCTGCTCATTCAATCCAATTGGTTGCTTCATTTAATCAGTGCAGCGCAGAGCTCCACAATACAGCTGAGAGTGTAATCAAGCTAAGAGAGATCAGATTAGTATTGAAGATGGACCTTTCATTGAACAAAAGCTAGTACGTAAACTGAAAGTAGCTTAATAAAGGTTTTAAGGATAACAAACCTTGCAAACATGACCTTCCCACTATAAACATAAGTGAGACATTTTATTTCAGTGGATTATCTCAGTATCTGGAGAAATAGCTGGAAAACAGTCGCTGCCTAATTGATCTAGAGAACTCCTAGGCACCAAAACTACAGACCCTGGTCATTACACTGTAGACACTAAATCTGATTGGTTGAGAGACTCTGGGACATTTGACTGATTGGCCATGATCCTTTGGTTTGATTGGTGGTTTTATCCTACACAAGATCTTTAACAGAGAAAATGTGAATCCAGACAACAATCTTTGATAAAGGCAAATGGAGTCCCAGTAACGTGGTGAAGATGGGCAAGATTCAGATGATTGTTGGTGCATATTCCATAATATAGCTTTGACTCACTGTTTGTGATGATTTTCCACCAAAATTAGTCCAGTAACCAAACTGAACCAATCTGCATTGCAATTGCATTATTCTTTTTACGCATAGAAATATATCACACATTTCCCAATATTTTTCACAAACATTAAAAAAGTCAATTAATCTGATGTCAATTACTCAAGTGATTTTTAGAAGCTGCAGAATGTGAACACCAAGCTACACTGAAAACAACCATTTCCAAAACATTACAGTATTACTTTAGGACTTTAGTCACCATCAACTACAAATGTAACTTTCATTAGAGTAGCAGACTTTCATTAAGAGTGAGAAATTCGAATATGATTTCCCAATTATCTTCTTGTTTATCGTCTTTGTGTCACCGCTAACCTCCAGCATACATTAAAGTCACTGATCCACAATTAAGGCCTTGATTACCCAGCGGAAGTCGTCCCTCAAGGCATTCTGAGCCACTCAGGGCTTGTGTTGCCAGGTTAGCATGCTAACACAAGGAGCTGTGCTTATAAAGATGGCCTTGACTGGTTTCCAGTTCAGAACTAGCATGCTGGTGAAGACATTTCCAGTAAAACCACTGTTATTCCCCAGAACTTCTTTTAGTGATATGGACTGTGATTTCATTTGGTACCTTGAAGAGATCAGTGTGCTTATGAGCTTCATACAAAGATTCTACTGGCATTCAGAGAGATGTTGTTTCTGGACCTGAAAAGCATTGCCATGACCACGGCCAGCTTGCCACTCCGTCACCTGCTGTGCCCAAGCCAAGTTGTTGGTGGCATTCTCGGCATCCCAGACCGAACCTAAATACGGAGTCCGGGGGCCCGGTGCCCACTCTGCGCATGGGTGAGGTGCCATCAGAAATATCTCTGCTGTTAGCTCAGCTTGTGACCACACTGAGGGAATTTGTTTTCTCACCAAATAAACGGCAGATTGTGGCCTGTTTTGCAGGGGAAACCGTGGGCCCTGGTGCCGGACGATGACATCCCAGATCCTGGGGACGGTGCTGAGGGCTGCTGCGCTGTAATCCAGCCAGCGGTGGGGAGAAGGACCTGGAAGGTGTGTGTGTGAATGGGCACTGGGACAAAATTCTGAGAAAATGTCCAGACATAGATAATGACTCTTGAAAACCCAGTTTTGCAGGTACATAAACAAAAAGAAAAACCAACTCTGCTTTTTCGTCTGCTGAATATCTTTGAGCTTGGGTCACTAAGTAGGATTAGGAGTCATTAGCTGCAGTGATGTTGGAATCATTAGGATGTCCCCACGTGTCAGATGTGTGCGCGTGCGTGCATATATATCTTAGCCTCTGTTTCCTGTGCTCTGATAAACGCACCTTTGATCAAGTGCCCAGACAAAGCATTTGTAGCCATGTCATGGACAGATATGGCTGCTATCTGAAAAACAGAAAGGGTTCTTCTGGATGTAGAAGCATCGGTCAGCTTGGGAAAATCAATCTGCCCAAAGGCTTTCCACGGTTTTCCAGTTCGTAACAGTGTTTTACGGAGAATGGTCAGATGGATTTCGACTTTCAATTGTGGGGTGGCGATTTGTTTCGGAGATGTTCTTTTTCAAATGATCCTCAATCACTTGGATGGGGGGCACGTGTAACCTAATGGGCAGAATGAGTGAAGTGCAGAAAATGTGAGGAAAATGGAACATGTGTGAAAACACTAACAAAAGTGAAACAAACATAAATGAAACCAAACAAAAAAAATGACCGCAAACAGGCAGAGGAGAGACGAAAGCTGGCTGTCAGGGCCGACGGCCCAGGGTGGTGGGGGGGATCTGAAGTGTGAATTGTTGACTAATGTTTATGCAAAGCTCAGTCGGATCAGTGAAGTTTCCCAACCCGCCCCCCCCAAACGGCTCCCAGATGAGTGGAACTGGGGGGGAGTAGTGGGGGCGCCACATCTGGAGTCCCGCCGTGGCAGGAAGCGGGTGCCAATGTAACTATGAGTATTTGGAAGGAGGTGCATAGTTGAGCAGGGTCAGCAATGGGGGTGGGGGTGGGGGTGAGGGGGAAGGGGGGGTCTGTAGGAGGAAGGGGGGGTCTGTAGGCCCCACCACATCATTGGGAAGGCAATCCGTCAGAAGAGAATGGGTCTGGAAGGCCTCCTAATTATGTCACTCTGACTGATGGATTAGGTAACAAATTAACGGTAATTAAACTTCAGCTACGACAATCACAAATGCATTTCCGTCAGTCAGGTAATAAAGTGCTGCAACATTAAAACAAAAGAAAAATCAAAGGCACTTAACATAATTTCACTTTATTTAAATATTTATTTATTTAAATAATTACATCAGCATAATAATTGTTATTCTTATTAATTATGAAGACTATTAATAAAACAATGTAGTTCAGAATGCTCCACTGGAAGAGGTCATATGGCTTAATGCAATTAGACATTGAGGTTTTAGGTGAGAACGTTAATTCGGTATTTATAAGCACTCAGAGAGCTGTATACTTGTTTTTTTTGGCTGTGGCATCTAGCTGTAAAAGCCTCCAACGTTACAGATAGGAGGTGGGTGAGGTCAGGTGCAGGAGGAATGCTGTGACCACTTTACATGGGACAGCATAGGATCTTTAAATTATACAGTGATATTGTCTGTAAATTTCCTGCTTATAGTGGGTCTGACTAACGCATTTACCCATCATTACCTTCTATAGCACCGATTACTCACCTGAGCATCCATTCCGTGTACCAGGTGCTGCTTCCACTCTCGCCCCTTCCGCAGCACAACCCCGCCTTCACCTCTTCCAGTCGGCGAAGATCGCACCAAAGTCATCGATGGGCTTTTCCTCACCGGCATCGGGTTGAAAGAATGAAAATAGTCTCTGTCCATCTACAACCATGTATTGCGCTCACATTAACAAATCAATCCTTTATTTCTTATAATCTGCTTTTCCCCGCGGTATTAATTTTGCTCGACCGACGGCTTGATGGAGATTAAATTCACGGTGATTTACTCAGCAAGCCATAAAACAAACCGTGCTATGGGTTTGCAGGACTGTGTCAGCGTGGGAGGATATTCATTTCACTTCAGCCGACTCCCGATTCCCGTGACATGTTTATTACTGGCCAGGACCGCGTATTGTCAATGATCGGTTATTCTTACGGAATCCGTTATCTCAACATTACGCTCCATTTGGCATTCCCTGGAAACTCATTCAATTAGGCATCTCCTCCTGGGACGGTAGGGCATTTACCTCCCAGAAGAGCGCGCTTGGCAGGCAGTGGCCCTGCAGCCCAGGGAACGTCACCGTGCGGAGTCAACCTGCTTGTTTGTGTGCCGGCGGATCCGGTTTTATTGCTTTTACGTTCACGGTGTGTTTTATTTATTTATTTTTATTTCGGGATGTCCTTGTATATACGAGAGTCCTTGGGGGGTGTCGGCGATTCGGTATTCTCACTTTTACGTTTTCAGGAAATGTTTTGCGTTTCACGGATTTTTTTCTTTACTTCTGATGTTTTAGCATATGGCACTGAAGGACATTAAAGGCACCTCAGATGGAAGTATAGTTTTTTTTATGAAACAAAAAAGAAAACTGCAAACCAAGGCACCCCTTAAGTTAAAATGCCTTTATTATAATGACGTCCTAATTGCACTGTTAAAAATGCTCACGCGTAGCTGTGCGTAATACTGAGGAAGGTGTGTAGGCTATACTTACTCACTCTATCAATCAAATCTGCAATCTTTTCCCTTGATACCAAAGAGCACTCGACTCAAGCAACATTTAGATTTTTCATCATAGAGCACACCTACAACTACCCTTCCAATACGCTAATTTTTAGCTCACTCGGTCAAATTGACCGTTGCTTAATTCTCGCTAACCCCTACTTCACAGCAGTACCCTGTTTCGGTGACAGCCATAATAGGCACCTTATTCCTTATTTTCGGGGGGTGGTCAGGGGTGGTATCCTGTGAAGCACAGTCCACGCACACATGTAGACACGGACACACACAAAGGGCCCTGGTAACACACACCGCAGTGCGAGGCGCTAACAGACGGACAGATGACAGGCGCTCTGTAAACACGCTCCATACCGGGGACCGAGGTTCACAGCTCCCATCAGCCTCAGAGCTGTAAGCGGAAGCCTGGGGTTTACGCTGGTCTGTCGCCATGACGATGGGGTCCCTCACCAATGCAGAAACACTGCGAAGGGACACTGCACAAAAATGGGCATATATTATATATATCATATATCATACAACATTATACTAATGAGGGAATATTTAAAAAGAAAAGTATACGATAGAATATTTTACGAATATTTTTTATAGATGATTTACACATATATTCATCATAGCTGTCAAGTCTCCCGTTTTGGCCGGGAAACTAACGTATTTTACCCCTCTTTCCCGCCGTCCTCCCGTATTAGTATTTTCCCGTAAATCTCCCGTATTATAATATAATTTTTTTAAAATTCCTCTGCCTCTCCAAACTGAACTGTGAGTAGCCTCGCGAGAACTGCCGCCTGCAGTAGTCTGCAGGTCATTTACAACATTAACCAGGTCATAAATACGGAGGTTAAAATAGCAATGCTGTGTGCCAAAAACAACGTTATTTTCACCTTCTGTGACGACTTCAACAAGGATACAAAGTCTGCAACAAATCTGTTTAATAAGTCATTAGTGATTGCCAGAGAGCCACATGAGTGAACATGAGAAATTAAAAGAAAATTTGTAATGAAAATAAAATGTAAATGACAAGTGGTTATTTTAGATTTCTTGTACACCTGTCTTAAAATGTAATGGATACTGGAGCTTGGTTTGGGTGGTGGGATGGCTCGTGGTGGGTGCCGAAAAATTTCCCTTATTTTCAAATCCAAAACTTGACAGGTATGATATTCATGCAGCTGATTATTTATACCAGGGGTGGCCAATCTTATCCGCAAAGGGCCAGTGTGTATGCGGGTTTTCGCTGGAACTCCCTAATTAGATTACTAATTAGAGGACTGATTGGCTGAAGAGTCCTCACACCTGAGTTTGAACAGCTGACCTACCGGTTATTCCAAAAACCTGCACACACACCGGCCCTTTGCGGATAAGATTGGCCACCCCTGATTTTTACCCATAATTTTGTATATATGGCTAAGTCCTGTCGCATCAAAAGTGACAGATTTCTATATGATTAGCACTGATCATCATCCCAGACAGAACAGAGCTGCACCCTGGACAGCAGGCTGGTCCATCACAGGGCATCGTACATGAACACATTGCAGGCAGTTCATGAGACACCAGGATTCTAACCCCTTTCCCAGACACAAACAGAGAGACATGCTTTATTTTCCATGTGCAGAAGTACAGGACATTGGAACGCTTCTCTTTGCTCGCCCGGTCTTGCTGTCCATAGCCTGGGGGGTCACAGTGCAGGGTCAGCTAACATGCAGCACCCCTGAAGCTGGGGGTTAAGGGCCTTGGTCAAGGGCTCGCGGACAGGTGCAGAACCTCAGCCTGCTGACCCCCACGCAAGAGTTTTGAGGCAATAGTTTCTGCCCCCTGATCCACCCTGCGAGTGAAACAGTGTGGTTTATTTCCTGCTGCTGCCAGGCTCTGGATGTGCACTGGCTTTGTGTTCTGTGGCAGATCCCGGAGACAGGGACCATGTGTGAAGCAGTGAGACCTCCAGAGTTCTGTGACCCACGGGGCGGCGGGGGCATCCATCCTGCCCGCGAGTCCGAAACCGAGGGCGGGCACAGCTGCCGCAGGCGCCGCCGAGCTGCGTGGGATTTTACGAAGCCCCCACAGCACAGATTGTTTTCTTTTTTTGACCTTCCCGTGAATTTTCCACGAATGAGCAAATGTTTCTTCTCTTTCAAAGCACAGTTCTACCCACATGGACATGCACGTAAGCACGTCGCTATGCCAACAGGCCAGCTGTGGAGTGGGGCACATCCACCTGCTCAAGATCAAGCTCAAGGCCGTCTGGGTAGCTCTAATCCGGGTAATAACCTGACCCCCCCGGCTTCACACCTGCCGCTTGCTCTCCGATTGCTGATGTGCTGATAGACCGCCGGCGTAGAGTGCAGCTCGAAGTACACATAAACCTCTCGGCAGGGCCATTCATTTGCACCCCCAACCCCCCCACGGGCACAGAGAAGAACATCCCAAGTAATCACCAAATTAGGTTAACGAGGGCGTAGCAAAGCACTGTGGGATGTTGAAATAAATTACCCACTTTGTCAACTCTTTCTCTACACCCGTATAGTCTCAGGACTTATATGTATCAAAAGTCCCTTGTCCCTTTAAAAAGCCCATTATCTTAATGAGGCATCTTTCTGGGCCACTGGGGGCTAAGCTGCTTACCTGGGGGGGGTTTATCACCACGACAACAACAGCACAATTCCTCACTGTTCCTGCCTTTTTTTGCACAGAGACTTCTGTCTATGTTTTCAGCCTCAAATGTCCAGAAATGTTACTAGATAACTATCAGTCATCAGGCACACATTAAGTTTCCTTAAAACAGACACATCTTTTGGCAAAACCAGTCCTTATTTGCTAACCATTTAAGAGCAGTTACAACTGGAGAAATCTTGAAAATATGTTAAGCCATTAAACCAATGCAAACAAGAGTGCAGCCTTGATGAAACAACTTTAGTTTTTTTTGTTTTGTTTTTGTGGTTTTTATTTCTTCATCATGACAGAGAGTAGTTCCGCCCGGTACGAGGGTCATGGCTGGAGTCTCAGAGAGACTGAGGTGGCTTTGGGACGTCGAAGGGACACGATTGGCCTGGCTCGGTGCAGAAAGATTGCTTCCTCTGGGCCTGAGCTTGGATTTCCTGCCCTGTGCCCTGTGATCATCTCTTCCACATGATTAGAGCAAAGTGCAGGGCATGCAGTCACATGACAGGGTCACGGCACAGGACGCCCAGCTCAGCAGGCAACCCTGGGCCTAATTCGGCAACACTTAACAAAAGTGGTCATACGTTCTTATATGTATGTATATAGGGCGTGGGGGGGTTGAGTTCTCCACCCATTTAAAGGGGACATGATTACTGGGAAGGCTGTATTGTCCGGTTTTGATTATTGGGGGGGTTACAACCCCCCATCCCCCATGTAATTTATGTGCATGATATACACGCAAAGACATATTATACACATATATACACACACACTACTACTTCTGGAGTGTGTTGGTCCTCCCTGCTTTCCTGCACAGGACTTGGTCAAGACATTTGAAAATTAAGGTCAGTAAAAGTGTTTGCTTTGGAGTAGCTGAGTACACAGCCAGCATATGGCCCTGACAAGGAGTAAATAAATAAATGCCAGTACAGCCGGCCGCTTTCCCAGGAGAATGGACTGGGGAGGCGGCGCTGGGAGGCGGCGCTGGGAGGCGGCGTGGGGAGGCGGCGTGGGGGCGACGCCCGTGCTGTCGGCTCCTCCATCCCTGTCTCCGCAAGACCGTGAAACAGCAACAGTAACAGTGTGTCATCTTTGGCCTGGAAAAAAACAAACCATTATGGCTCGTAAAATGGCAAATTACTTACAGCCACATAAAAAGGTGGGGAAGAAGAAAACAGCTTGGTGAGAAAAAAAAATAACTGGGCTTTTCTTTTAGCGCTAAGGAAAGACAAAATCACCCAAGAAGGCTCAGGAAGGCAGTGGTGAGGCCAGCTTCTGCGTTCACAATGCAGAGCGAGACCTTGTCTCCTGCGGACTGTGGGCTTAGATGCCGTTCAAAAATTGGCGGCCGTCGTTTTACAGAAGCATGATGTCAAAGCAGCGCTGCTTGAGCGAGATGCCAGACGATTAATGCAGTGACCTTGAGCGAATCTTCCGAGCTGCGTAAGTCACTAACAGCAACAAAAAAACACATTTCAAATACCACTGAAGCAGAGCTGAAAATGAAACAGTTACAAGTTTCGAGCATCTTCAGCATCAGTCGGTCCCTGTCACTGAATCTCGGTCATTCTGTTAGCAAAGCATTACCTGTATTTGTGTGTATGTGTGTGTGTGGTCCAGATATACCTTACCTTGTGGGGACCAAATATCCCCACGTGATGAATACCTATGTTTTTTACCTTATGGTTTCCTGGTCCCCATAAGAGAAACTCAGTTTACTACAAATCTGTGACTACAATCAAAAATGCCCCCTAGTCTTGTATTTTGTTTGGTTTCTTATGGTTATGGTTAGGGCTGGGTAGGGGTTAAGGCTGTCACAGTTAGCATTAGCATTTTTCCTAAAGAAATGAATGAGTGGTCCCCACAAAGATATGAGTACAGGCCTGTGTGTGTGTGTGTGTACAGATGTATCAATGTATCATATGTGTTTGTTAGATGGAGTCAAGAGGCCGTGGACGTGTGACACCTGTTGATCAAACAAAGCCTGCTGACAACCGCCAGACCTTCTGAAATCCTCAAATCTGCCAGACATATAAAGAGAAGCTGTTGCCCTCCATGTTCTCCCAGATGAGGCCTGCAGCCCCGTAACACGATTAGCTGATTATGGTGACCTATTGTCGGCCAATGCACAAAGAACGAGGCCCTTCTGTGGCAACCCAGCTGGTCCTATCTCTCTAATGGAGGGGAGCTTTGGACGAGTCTCTTTATATGTCCATCACAGCCTGATAATTAGGCAACTAAGAAGAAGGCCAACGTGGGTTTTAGAAGGGGTTGGGTTTGGTTAGGCTCCAACTGAGAGTCAATAGGACCCACTTTTACAACCTATTCCTTGGCCTAAAAGAAACTGTCCACAGCCTTCGTCCCTGTCCCTGCTGGACCCCAGGAAGGAGCCGTGAGACACCCCTAAAGAGCTGGGGTGCACAGAGAGATTCCTCTGGCTGTTTAACCTCCTAATTATGAGAAACTTTCTAGATAAGCGGTTTACTGACAGAACGACCACAGCCACTCTTCAAGCAACCTGGAAAGCCAATTATTTTAATTAGCATGGCAAGAGCAGAATGAAAGCCCATGGTGTTCGGCTGCTTTAGAGACACACACTCTCTGCAGAAGTTCCTCTGTCACCTGTCAACACTCGGACGCTTTAATCTGTCTGCTTCTGAGGGCATTAGGGGATTACCGGGGTCCATGCGAGGTTGAAGGCAGGATGCCGGCCTTTCTCTTCACGGTCTGCTGGATCTGGGGGGGGCGGGGGGAGTCTACGCTCCACCGCTATTTACAGGTTTTTTGGTCCTAGTTAAATATTCCGTGAACGTATTTAACACTGTACTTTTAATCTGCAGAGCTGGCTGTGTATTTCAGACAATTCCACAACCCCACCTTTGATCTTTGCTGCGAGCAAATGTGTTTGTGTATTTTTCTCTGTATGTCTGTGTATATTTTCACATGCCATGTGTGTGGATTCATGTGTCTGCATTTTGTGTACATCTGTGGTTTGGTGCGACTTTATCTGCGTTACTGGGTGGGAGAGGATGCCCGTGTGTGTGTGTGTGTGTGTGTGTGTGTGGGTCTAAGGCCCGCCTGTCTTTCACAGCCTGAATCCCACACGCTCTGCCTCCTTAGTGCTCCTGCTTGTTATTCTCTCCTTCTGCAAACAGCGAGGCGCAGGCTTGATCCGGGAGCCTCACAGGTAGAACCACTGCTGTAATGGCTTCTTTCAGCACCTTAGAAACACGGGGCCCTGTGGCCATCTTTCAGCGGCTTGGCTCAGACCAGGTCTCAATTAGCGGTTTATTATTGCTGGGGGGGGGGGGGGGGCAGACCTGGGTGCTGAGTGCCAGCAATGCAGAGGAGATCTCTGCATTGGGGCGAGAGGCTTTCCTCTTGGGCCAGTGGGCGGGTCAGGGGGAGGAGTCTTGAGAATGACACCTGTCACTTATGTCAGAGAGCGCCGTTGCCATGTGGGATCCCGTCAGCCTCTGGTGAATCACATTTTCTCTTCTGTTTATCAGTTTAGATACAGCAGAAGCTATTCAGAATGCTGCACTAACTGATCCCAGTACAGTGAGCATTGTGAATGACAGCATGCAACAGCATCCGTATGTAACACTATTAAATGGACCATAAACTGAAGGAAAAGCCATTACTGAGCACCATGACCCGGATAGACACTGAATAAATTCCGGCTTCTTCGTTTATGTGTACATATCAGTTTTCTTATATTAAAATAATCAGCTACAATAATTTGTGGAATCCTGGCTAAAGCTAAGTTAGAAAAGTTCACAACCTGAGTAAAGTTATCCAACCCGCTGCTGGAGTTTGTCCTCCGCTGGGGGGTCCGGTGCTCACAGGAGTGTCACAGAGGAGCTCCGCATGCGGGTGGCAGGGGTGAACATCTGAACAGGAGCTGAGGGCAGCGCAGGAACCAAGATACGGCTGCAGATCTGGTCCGTGATGAAAAAGATGGGGCAGGTGCTTTGCTTAGATGCACACGTTTGCGCTGCAGTCCTGGTGGGGACCACAAACGCCTCTCGCCTTCATTAAAGCAATTAACAGTTTTGTTTGGTTACTTATGGTTATGTTTAGGGCTGGGTTGGGATTAAGGTTATCATAGTTAGCATTAGCATTTTTCCTACACCCCATTTTGACAAAGCTGGAAGCCAGATGTACACTGTAAGTAGCGGGAGGTTTTGGAACGTGTCATTGTCACCACATCTGTTACTCAGCAGTTATTATCTTTGTTGAGACACAATATGGCTGAATCGTGACATACAGTTACACAGCCTATGTGCACACACACACACACCCACCCAGACACACACACACCCACCCAGACACACACACACCCACCCAGACACACACACACACACACACACACACCAGCACTGCTGTCCGCTTTCCTCCCAGGCTCCTATCTGCCAATGTGCTTGTAGAGATATTGTTATCATTCCATTTGCCATTTACATTTTCCCTGCTTGACATAATTGAAAAATGGATGCTCTTATGAAAATTAAACCTACGCTCCACCCGAGCTACTGTAACCCTGTTAAAATGTAATGAGATTCTTTATGCGACTTCTTGTGATTTTTTATTAAATAGAATATCAGTATGACTAATTTCCCCCGGCCTAAATGTAGACGAGGACACGGCATTATTGATAGGCCGGAGCGTAAGTGCTCTCCTCTAGCGGCTCTCTAATGGCCTAATAATACATTATACCAGTATCAGTGGGCCTGTGGCTTCCAGTGCTTATTGTCATTATTGAAAACACCTGGGTAAACCATTCATCAAGGTTAAATCAAGAGGGCCCATTTGTTCATTAGCCTGTCAGTAAACATCTTCATTTAGCCGGGGGCCGTCTCACACCGAAGGAGAGTCCCGAGCTGGCCTCGGCGTGCCCCCCCCCCCGGCCCACCCCACAGCGGATCTGACCGCTCTCGCCCGTGAGGAATGACGGAGTAAGCCGGAGATGGCCGCAGAGAGCTCGTTCCGGGAACGGTGTGGATCGGCTTGCTTACTTACTTACCGAGCGTATTTGTCTTACGAATGATCGTAGTGCAAGTGGGAGGGGGACAGGAGAGAGGAGGGGGTTATTTTTAATCGAACCGGTGCCTGGAATTTAACTTGATGCAGTCTGTTTTTGGCATATATATTAAGTAAAAAATAAGCATTCATTTTGCAAAGGAAAAATTAATCAGTCAAGGCAGTGGAGGAGGGGTTATGGAGGAACAGGAATTCCATGTAGCTCTGGAGGCGTGTTAATGTTCAGCAGATAAATAAATAATTTGGAACTGCTGTAATTGTGTAACCATGTTGTAAGTAAGGTACTGTTTGACTGGACTGAAAGTCACTGAAAGTAATTTGTAGGCAAAAAATAACTATGGCATGTAAAATGAACCATGGGGGAAGATTTTACTAATATTTATTGAAATAAGAATCAATAAACCTTCCACAGTTTAATTCTCTAGAGTGGCCACCCCCTCCCCAGAAAAAAAAACAATATGCCAGATAATGGAAAAAAAAAAGTTAAAACAATGAACTCTTGGTATTCATCCAAAGCTGAAATGATCGCGGCAGGGCGCTGGTTCGATATTTCTTTAAAAAAAAAACTCTGGTGCGGTTTTTGATCGGCCGCAAAGCTAAGAAATAAGAGGCCACATGAATAGTCTTTCAGCTCTTTAATTAATCTTCACCTGCCAATATCATTATCTCCTCCCTAATCAGCGACGCTGACTATGAATAATTGTTTTCAATTAGGTTCAGACCCAATGTAGCACGTCGTTGCTCTTCAGCACTTGTCTGCTTACTGCCTCTTTAACCTGAAATTAGGTGTATTTAGACATGTACCTGTTTACACGGCTCTAGCACTCTATCCTGCTGAAGCTCTTAATGTCCATGAGGAGAAAACGAGACTGTTCTTGCCGAGAGGAGGGTGCTAATAATGAGAGGTTTGGCTGGTGGGAGAACAGGAAGCGGAATTGGCCATCTATGGGACAGGGTAACACCGTGAGTTGGTCCGACTCCAGCGCTGGTCCCCACAAAGTGTGGCGGGTTGCCTATGATGACACTAAAAGGAGACAGCATGTAGAATGGGAACAGTAATCAGGGCGACCTGGCTAAGCCGTCCCATCCTTCTAGGAAATTTCACATCCATTTATATCTAATTGTCTTAATTATGTGTACTCTGGAACAAACCCCTATGCATTTGACAAGGATACCCAGAGGAACTTGGAATCTTACAAGGCTAGCAGCATTTATTCCCGCGATCTCGAGTTTGCTGAGGATAAGCTGCGGGGTCATTTTGAATCTATTTTTTCCTTAAATTCCAGGCATCATGATGGCAAAAAACACCAGCCTCAGAATCCTACATCATGTTCCAATAACATTTCAGTTGGCTGTTTCCACCTAGAAAAATAATAAATTACGTATTACATAACTGAAAAACACAGTGAGGAAACAGACTATAATATGTCAGATATTCAGTGCATGTTTTTATTGAGTTGTGTTTTTGTGCCATGGTCTATGTTAGTGTTTCTCAAACCAGTCCTCGGGAACCCCGAGACGGTCCATGTTTTTGCTCCCTTTCAATTCGCAGGGAGTTGGGAGGGAGCAAAAATGTGGATGGTCTGGGTGTCCCCAAGGACTGGTTTGAGAAACACTAGTCTGTGTAATGCATGTCTGTCTTTTGTACCCAGGGTTGCCATAAAGGAGGTGGGGGGGGAGTTAGGATGAATCGAAAGGCCCTCACAAAAATGATTTAAGTAATTGTATTGATCTGGGTTGGGGGCCTAATATGATATGCTTTCAGGGGGCCCAAAAATTCTAGCCACACCCCTGTTTCTATCTGTCTTCACACTGTATTTCCATTAAAATAAAGAAGTGAAAACATTGAAACCAAGGAACCAAGAAAAATTCTATGATACGTAAACCACTTGGCATATGCACAAATACTGTTAATTGCTAATTGTCTTAGTTAAACTTCTTGATGACAGGAAGGCAGCAAGCTGAAACTTCGGAGGGGCAAAGCTGTCGTGTCCTTGAGTTGGTGCTTAACCTGAAGCCCCGGCGTCGCTGTCAGCTGTGAGAGTCACTTTAATTAAAACGAATGCTCTTCAGCCATCAGCACTGAAGATGCTCCCACAGCTGTCAGAAAACACCTCCATCACCCACCTCCGCTTCCAGGTTCCCCCCCACCGGAAGAGCCTGTCAGTCTTAAGGAGGACGGATGTGAGTTGACTGGAGCTGGGGGGTGATTTCCTGGGGAGCACTGGGCAACAGGGGGTGGAGTGACCCATCAATCACCGGGCCCTTGGCAGACCTGCTCTTGCAGTTTTTATTTACCTAAACAGCTGGTGAAATCAATGGCACGCTTTATGGACGATAATTCCCTGGTAGAGGGGAGCAGAGCCTCTCACAGGAGACAGGCACCGATTCATCTCAGGCTACCCAGCATGCCTCTCTGCTCTCTCGTTCATTCTCTCTCTCGCTTTCTAGACAGCTTGGATTCAGGCCTTTGAAGTGCTGGCAGAGAAGGAGACCGAAACCCAACTTGTTATGGGAAACTATCACACAGATGCAGTGAAGTTCTGACCCCTTGGGCTCCACCAGCAACCCCAGGGAAACGGGCCAAGGGGAAGAACGGGCCACGGGCTGGGAGGAACGCAGTGTGTCTTGGGCAGAACCGCCCTCTGCGGCGGCAGCTTCAGCTGGAAACGGCTCATTTCCTCCAGACCTGGATGCCAGGAAGCTGCTCGCTCACCTCGGCCTCATCGCGGCCAAGTGTGCCGAGGAGAGTCTCAGCCAAGTTCGCCGGGCCCCAGACCGTCTCCAGCCGGCTCCCGCTGCGGAGGGTCATGCGTGATGTGCTTGTCAAATGCCGCTCCACGATGAGGAGCCGTTTGCCGCTTAACACAGAGGAAGGTTTTAATCGACCAAGGATCTGAACACATTAAGGCCGCTTGTTTCTCCAAGGCTGAAGGGTCTCACTGATTTATTTAACTTTAAAAAAAAAACACAGACAGCTAAACGTCACAGGTGTTCTGACGGAACTCGACAAGATGTGAGACGTTTGTGGAAAAACATGAGAGGAACACACGCTTAGTTAGTCCGCTGGTTCGAGTCCCGCCAGGGGCCGCGTCGGAGGAAGTGTCCGTGAAAAGCGGCCCACATGCAGGGCTGCGGAAGACTTGCGGTGTTGACACATTGATACCCTCCCCCTCCTGCCGGCGGCCCGGAGGCACAGAGTCGTGATTCACATGGCCGGATCGCCACGCGGGTTTGGGAGAGGTCTGTCTATCAGTGGTTCAGTCTGGGATGTCAAGGGGCACAGACCAAAAGCAAACAAACAGCCCAGCTGGTGGCCCACGGGCACTCTAGCTGCTCCCCCCCCCCACTCAACACACACACGCACACCAGCACTCGCACGCTGACTGCTCTGGCGATGGTGATGCATGCAGGGAGGTCTGGTCTGTGAAGTGAGGCTCTCCCAGACACTGCTAACACTGCCCATGGCCTTAGAAGTGCGCTCCAAAACTCAGAGAGAAGTTGACACGTCCTTCACAAAACGAGGGGAAACACAGGACCCCCCCCAAGGACCAGCTGAGTGAACAACCAAACGATTTCACCAGTACCTCTTATTCCAGAGGTGGTGGTTGAAAATATTGAATGGAGAAGCTGTGCGTTTGATTGTTGCAAATAGTAATGTGCACTGTATTATTAATTTCACTCACAATTAGACAGGAATCCTTTGGAAAAGTATGTTGACAAGGGAGAGAAAGTCGTCTATACAGCCAAACCGCCGATTCAAAGTTCCTTCCATTGAACTTCAGATGATGCAGTAAATGCCCTCTAGGGGGAGCACTGTATCCCTAGGTGAGCATGTAGGCTGTGTGCTAATTCTGGGCTCTGTGAGGGGTGCCAAAGGGGGAGCTGAGAGACATTCATACAGGCATTAAATGAGCCTTTGCATTATTTATTCATAAGGCTCTTAAGACGATTTCACTTTCTCTTCATTAATCTACCGCGATTACCCAGAGGGCCTTGCAAGATTTATTTCCTTATCCAAAATGATTTTCTTTACCTTAAGGTTTCATGTGTTTGTACAAGCTGATCATCGAAGCCATCTGGGCGGATTGAGCTCACAATAAAAAGATCAGGGTACCATGCACTCGTAAAGATTAGATTTTACAGCTGATTCTGAAAATCCACCCATCTGGTTATTCAGTACAGAGTTCAGGCAAGTTAATAGTGCATCTCAGGAAGCAGAGGGCACCTTGGACAGGGCAGCTAGACTTACTCTCCTTCACATTCCCGAGACACCCTCTCAGCTAGCTGAATGTTTTTGGACTAAAATTAAAATGTCTTTGCAAATTAAATTCTTAGCCATGTGTGTGGCATGTGTTCATATAGGAGTGGGAGATATTTTACAAGGCTTCTTCTGATTGAATAATTAAGTTTAGACTGATTAACCTCATTTAAAATAAGTATTTTTCCTGGTACATGCTAATGAGCGTGATTATTTGATAATCCTTTTAATGTGATTGAAGGGTTTGCTGGGAGCAGGACCAAGGGTAATTACCGAAGCAAATGAACAAAAACACATATTACAGGGGATTATATATAAATTAATACACACAGAAAAAGTTAGCAATGACAGTATTTATTACATGCATTACAAGCACTAATCATATTGTCTACAACCACTGTTGAATTGCATATAAAATTCTAGTTGGGTACTTTCGTGTACTAAGGTCATTTAAAGGTCAAGCAGGGTCAGTGCTCCCACCAATCAGCAGTCGGGAGAGCATGGGTGATAACTGGCCCTATAAAAACACACACACACAAGCACACATACAACCATGATACGTATAACGAATTCCCATTAGCCCCCATTTTAATACATTTAATTATCGCTGACCCCACAACAACAAAAATAGATGAAAATGACCACAATAGATGGAACTGGCAACAAATGACGGGTTTCTGCACTTTATATTTTTCTCATAAGCAAATAACGTTTTCAGGTTTACGCAGGACAGCTAAATGAGCCCAGATTTGCGCTCCCACACAAAAGCACATAAGCAGGTCTGTCTTGGCTGAATGCTGGGCTTTCCTCGCCCTTCCTGCTGCAGACAGACTGGGGAGGCATCTTGTGTATAACAGCAGTGTGCAATTGGCTTATTTTGTCAACTGGTGTCTGCTTATTTGGCCTGAAGGCAGTGGGAGGAAAACTCACCAGCTGTTTGTGTAGACTGGAGGTTGGCCAGTGACCCCAGGTCCGGGACTCATACAAACCTCACATATATCACTTGTCTTCTCGTATATAAACACAGTGACATACATTCTCATTTTCTAAACACCTACATGTATACATGTACATGTATTTGCAGCCACACCTAATCAGCTGATGAGGATTCTTCAGTTCACGGTCTCAGAGCCCTCAAAGTCCCATTCACCCAGCCACACTATGGGTAAATCTAGTCACTGTCATGACAGGAAACCCGTACGGAGAATTATGGAGAATCTGGAAATGTACAGCCAGACAGGAACACTGGGGCATGAGACCGAGACACTGGGCCACCGTTTGATCAGAACGCAGATGGTACAGGTGGCCGTGACAGTGGACAGCACACCCCGTAGAAGCGGATGGAGGAGCAAATCTGCTGGGATGTAGTCCCCAGCTATTGGGGACTTTATTGAGTTGCTGGTTTGCCATGGCGAAAATGGAATACCCAGTGCAATTGGGAGCATGACGATTCAACACACGGCCGTGTCACTGGGGAGAGCGAGTACTCCTGCTCATCTTCAGGCCAGGACAATGAGTAAATGCTATAAAGCTCACAGGTGTTTTTAAGCAACTAAATGTTTAAGCAAATATGGTCTTTACCAGCTAATGTTCTGTATGCTGCATTGGACCATAGTCTGGAATTAATCTGGCAGTTTGGGCAGAGAGTGGAATCGAACTACTTGTTCATTATGTGCCGCCTATATAAGGTGTTTCTGCTAGACGAGTCTGTCACTTTGAAGCCCAGGGAAAGTATTAACCTGGAAGCCAGTCGCGCCACGCATGCTGCATCGAACGCGCAGATGTCCTGCCCGTTTACGAGCGCCTCCCTAGAAACCGTCCTGCATTTGCCTGCTGCCTCGACAATTAAATTTCATGTCACTTCACACGCCAAATAAAAAGGGGAAGGAGGCAGGACGGGACACGGGGGCCACTGTCTCCATCGCCCCCGACAACGGCGATGAGGGTCAGAGCGAGAAGAGGCGGGCGGCAGCGCTGTCAGAGCGGTGGGCCGCCTGGGCTCGGTCAGTCAGCGCCAGATCACGGCGGCCGTGAAAAAAAGAAAAGAGGGAAAAAAACATATCTCACCGCTTGCAGGGCAGAAACTCAGATGGGAGGGGGGTGTAATCACATTACCCGAGAAACTTTTACTTATGGCTAATGGAATTCGTTTAAAATTGAACCGGTTTGATGTAAACTGATTTGCATTGATCCAGATATGTATAGAGCCAAAGTCAGTCTATCTATTTTGTGAGGGAATTAGAGGTTGTGAGCCTATAGTGCCAGACTGTATAATCCTACGTTAAAGGATCAATATCATCCAGGCTGCTTCTGGGCCGCTCCACGTATGTCCATCTCATATTTTTCCAGTACATTCCGGAGCGCGTGGGAACCGGACTCCGGTCCCTGGCATAGCTGCTGGTGAGCAGGCTCATCTAAAGGCCTGGTTTCTACCCAGTTCATGCCCAGCCATTAAACCAGGCAAACAGGGCTTGGAAATGTGGGTATGTTTAGTCTGACATCCCAGCATCCATAGTCCTCTGACTGCCCCTCTGGAACGCAAAGCTCGGAGACAGGCATGAGAGGGAGAGAGGCAATCAGCCTTGCTTCACTAGAAAAACTAGGGCCTATTAAGCCACAGATGCTAGCTACACACTGTCAAATACATGAGCCTTATCCCTGGTCCCCCATCCTGGAGGTCACTGAGCCCTCCATTGGTTTGGGGGTCCAAGGCAGATGCAATGACATCGGTGATAGACAGCAGGAGGTAAAACTGATGACTAAGAAAGTCAAATATGAGATTATCCCTTCCCATGTGTCCCCCCCGAGTGCCACTCGGTAAAACGGCCCCTAAAAAGATAATAACCTTACAATTGCTTTTATAGGGATTGAGTTATTTGATTAGAGCCCCATGAAAGAATTGTGTTGCTCCTTTTGTGCTCTCAGACTTTGGGAACAAAGCCATTCTTCCAGCCTTCAGCGCTCCGGGAAGAGCCTCACGTGAGGGAGGTGACGGGGAGGGGGGTGCTGGGAGCCTAGGGGGAGACTCCTCGCAAGCAGGAGAGACGGAAGCGGAAAAAAGCAGGTGTGTCTCGTGGGTCAAGTTTGAAGCACACCTGAGTTTTGAATGAATGAGTTGGAGCTTATGAAATCGTGAGATGTAACTGGGTTATAATGATAGATGTCTCTGGGATTCCTTCTCGATGAGGCATGCGGTAGTTGAAAACCTGATTGCCTGATAGGTCAGTTTAACCGGCTTTTATCTGATTTGATTAGTGAAAAGGCTGACTGTAAGAGAACAGTTTTAACTTGCACAGAATAGGCACCATTTCCCCAGCCTGTGCTAAAACATTCTTTTCTTCTCCACCAATGAGAGGACTGTTTACACATGTGACTCTCCACCAATGAGAGGGCTGTTTAAACATGTGACTCTCCACCATTGAAAGGGCAGTTTACACATGTGACTCTCCACCAATGAGAGGGCTGTTTTGAAGCCCTGAACCGAGAAGGCACATGATACACCTGTAGCAGCATATCCTGCTAAAGTTAACCTTCCTGCTAAAGTTAACTGGACTTCAATATCTTGTTGCATTTTTTTTATTGATATTCAGTTAATATGACTGGTTTATATTGCTTGCATTATAGTTACAACAAGTAGAGCATTGCACTAACAATGCAAAGATTGTGGGTTCAAATGCCAGGGATCAGGTATAAATTACTACCCTTCCCTGCACTGTAGGTTGCTTTGGATAAAAGTATCAGATAAATGAGGTAAATGTTACATAATTGTAATTCTCTCTTCGTATGGTTGTGTCATTGTAATGGTTTAAATAGGCTAATATACCTGGAATAAACAAAGTGACGCTCAGCCCCAGGTTTTCCGTAGGGAATTATCATTTGGGAATCCTGAAAGGAACCTTTCTTACAGGAATTCTGTCCCACTCCCTGTGGATCAACGGCTTATGTGGTGGCACCTTTTTGTCCAAAGGGCATACACATACACCTATACCGCCTGCAGGTATCTCACGGGCAGGTCCATCTGGAGGGATGACGGTGTATCAGTCATTTCAGGGTAGTATGTTTGGAGTGTTAAAGCAGCAGCTCAAGGTGCTGACAGTGCGCTGCCTGGTTGGCAGTCTGACGCATTTACAGAAACGTCGCTTACCTTTGATATTTATGAACACCAAAAATGTGATGACACAGCTCTGCGGTTGTTCGCCGAAGATTCGCAGGGAATCGATAGGCGGCTTGTGACAAGCGTTCGGACCTTGAGCGAGACTTTCGATCAATCCAGACCCTGCGAGATATGAGCACCTGACAAATGATCAGGGCGGGGGCCTTGCGGCAGAGCCTCACCTTCCTGGACCTCAGTCGGCCGTCTAATTGCGCAGCTGGCTAATGGAGCCGTATCGAACCATGGGGGGACTTAACACTTATCATTCTGCAATGTGCACTGTGCTCCGCTCCCATCTACATACCGTGACCCCGCGCCTCCCCTAATCCCTTTAGGTGCTCTTCAGCGGCCCACCGTCAGGAACGCGTCGCCCTGCTTCCCATCACGCACACGAGCTACACATGCACAGGTGCTGCGATGTTGCATATCTTAGTGCCTGAGTATTTGCATGCACACGTAATAATTCTGCACAGGCGAAACTGGAAAAAAACATCCGAAATAGGCGCATTTCAGAGGACGACGGCAAATTTCTGGTTGCTCGTAGAGACTGCTGCTTCCGCTGTTGTGTGAGGGCATCAAGTCTGCTTCATTAAAAAGAAATTGATCAAATTTCATGTAGCGAACCCTCCTAATAATTAAAGCAAAATACTGGTCTTGCGCTTTCACTGGATAGTTTTTCTAAAGA
Source organism: Paramormyrops kingsleyae (assembly GCF_048594095.1). Classification (NCBI taxonomy): domain Eukaryota; kingdom Metazoa; phylum Chordata; class Actinopteri; order Osteoglossiformes; family Mormyridae; genus Paramormyrops; species Paramormyrops kingsleyae. The sequence goes on from NC_132805.1 coordinate 11,116,774, forward strand.
CATCTGCTGCAAAAGTTCCAAGCCCTGGAGAGTGATGACTCATTTTTTCCTTCTTAAAGACATAATTTTCTTTTGGCCATTACTTAAAAAAACATCCTAACCGGAAGTCAGGGGGCTGTAAAAACCTCCTTCTCACAATGCCAAGTCGGCTCTGTGGCCGATCAGGAACCGCAAGTTCCGTTCTTCACAGCTCCGGCGATCCTGCGGTGGCGTGTTCTCCATTCTGCCTGCCTGCCACAATACCTGGATGCCGAATGTTACGAGACCAAACAGGCTATGAATCAACCCGGCCAACTCGTTGCCAGCCATATTAGCTGGGGAATTAATTATGGTCCCAGAGGATCTATTTTTGCTTCAGACTGGAGGGAGACGGGAGCCATAATTCACGCTGGCTGTGCTGCGGTTGTTGTCTTCAGGAAGGATCTGAGGAAATCTGTCTGGCAGGAAGCCCTAGCTGCTCCGCTAACACAACGCGGCGCAACATAAAAATGGAAAGTGACGGCTGAGCGACAGGGGCCAGCGATGCCGGAGGTCCAGGCCACCCAGCGTCCACTGCAACCAACATCAAACAAATCGCAAATTGTCATTGTGAATGTTGCTGACTCAGTTCACCGCCATTTTTCCCATAGATTACAAGAATAAAGTGCCTTTTATGGGCCAGCAGTATTAGCACTGTTAAGTGTTTTTACAATAATAATCTGTGAAATTAGAAAGAAAAAAACTCAGAAACCTATCTGGCATGCCTTTCTGTTCCTTTTTAGGCAGTGTCTGTCCAACATGCCGCAGGTTAGCCATGCTGAACTCAAGCGATAAAAGCAAAGTAACATTAGCTTTGGCTAACACAGCATTTCATCTCTTGCCGCTACGACCACAGTAGCACGGCAACGGAAATGAGTGATAAATGGAGGGATTTGAACTCGAGCCTCAATGACGCATGCTGGAAAAAGAAGATCACCTTCTCCTTTTCCCTACCACTGTCCTCCAGAGCCTGCACAGTTCATTAGCAGTTTCACAGCTAACTAACCGAATGCGTCCAGCTAGAGGAGAAGCAGGCCAGACGTGTTATTTATTACGGGACCTTGAAGAGGATTCACTCAAGGCAAACTGCTGACTAGACTCGTGCCTCTGAAGGGGTAAAAGAGTTTAATCCTAGATTTTTTGTTGAGTGTGAAAAGCACAAGTGAGAGGTCGAGTTTGCATCTACAGGAAGGAGATGAGAAATTGCATAGGAAAGAGTTTGACATGGGGGGGGGGGGGTCACAACATGATAATTTAAATACAAAGCTGTGCCTATTGGAGGGGATGAATGAATCCAAATTAAACACTGGACGTGGGGGTACCCGGCCTGCCGATCCGCCTGGTTCCTATGCCCCTGGAGATGAAAGATGGAATCCCGGGTTCTCAAGAAACTTTCACGCCAATGTTTATGTAAGATGTTCTAATGATGTTTTATTGACCTGCATAGCATGTCACTGGTGTTGCAGTAGCATCAAAGCGAGGAGGTTTGCCATGGAGCAGTGACCTAACAAGCAGCTCTGAATCAATCAAGTGTCGTACCAGGTGGTCAATTAATCAATGCGTTGACCTCCGTGTGTGGGGAACCACAACAGGAAGTGTGCCGCAACACTCAATATGAAGAGTAGGAGTGGCGAAGGAGTGCTGAAAACACCAGGACCCGGGTTTCACCGGCGTCGACGCAGAAGGACCAGAATTTGCTCTGGGATAGTACTGTGCTCATAATCTAAGGTATTTAAGTGTCCACGCGGTATGACATCACTCAGCGCATTACAGTGGCATGGCGTAGGCTGGCTGTAATGCGAATGCTAAGAAAAGCAAGCGTGGGTTATGCCAAGCTGTCCTTTACTAACATCCATCTTAATGAAAAGCGCACATTTTGGGGGGCTTTAGAAGCACTTTAGACAGAGAGGACAGGCCTGGGCTGTTTCAGCGGGGCCCCATCCACGGCCGCTCTGCTCCCTGGCTTCCCCAGTCAGGTGCTGACAGCACGGCACGTCCAGCTCTTCCTCCATTAAGAGAAAGCCCTCCCTCTCCTTCGCCCTTCGTAATTAGGCCGCTAATTTCGGTGATGGAACATCCGGGGGGGGGGCACATAGCCTGGGATGGCAAATCATGCATATTAGATTCCACAAACAATGCCCACCCCACTCAGGACACAAGGACCCCCCAGCTCGCTGTGACACTTCTCATGCTGGGATTTATGCTAAAAGGGTGGGGCTGTGATACCCTGATCCCAGACCCTGGCCTACAGGTCGCAGTCCATAAACGAGGACACAAGCAGACACAAGGTTCCACTACGGGGAGCTGAGGCAGATCCAGGTAGCATGGTCCTGAGCCTGGGTCCAGTCTTCGGGTAGTTTGCAAACCCTACAGACTATTTGCAAGGTAATAAAACTGCTACATGCACGTTAATGTATGTGCAGACTTGCTTCAAATTGAAAATCTCACTCTAGCCAGCTGACCAAAGTTGGCAACCCTGGGACGGATGGGTGAATGAACGTAGCATCTGTTTTGTGGTCCATGCCTTACTTTTGCAGACTTCCTGTTGATAAATGTCACCAGTGTTCAAACATAACACAGTGCCTAGACACGGGTTTTGTTAGCTCATCCTCACACTGTAGGTTTTAGGGGAAAAATCAGATTGTGATAAATTAGATTAGTGGTCCAGTTAGGCTAGATTAAGATGTCAGATACAATTTCAACAAGGCGTTTGTCTTATTATCCCTCAGAATGACATTGTGTGTGGGAACAAAGGAGGTGCATCTGTCACTGCTCACAGGGAGGTGACGTATGACATCAACATGTGGCTCCACTGCCCTTCAGCCCATCCAGTGTCTGGAGATTATTACTTTCTCTGGTTCCAGGAGAGAAGCTGTCTCGACTCAGAACCCTCCCCCCCACCCCGACGCCGTCGACTGGTGTTTCATCACACAGCACAAATCAGCCCTAAATCAATTTTGGTTTGATTTCGCACTAAGACCTACCCCAGAAGATCAGCGCTAGATCACGCGGCGGCATCTGGGCTGGGGATTTGTTTTGGCTGCTGTCTTGAACGCCGTTTCATCCACTGTGCATCAGTTTGTGTTACGAGCTGAAGAAATGCAAGATCCTGTAATCACTTCATTTGGATGAATGAATCGGTCGGGACGACCACAGCAAGCAAAACTGTAGCAAACAGCTGAATGAGTGATTTAAACTGTGCAGTGTTAAACTTGTGGTTGTTGTTTTCTTGGAAAATTACATTCAGGAGCGAGACACATCTGCAGAGATGGTTGGTGCTCAAATGTGCGGAAATTCAGTTTTATTCAATGGCAGAGTCACTTTCATGAAAAGTTGGGGATGACATCTTTCCTCTCATGATTGTATTTCCTCTTCTTATCTCTTTCCTGACCCTCTGGCCAACAGGTCCCAGCGTTTCCTGGGAATTATGGGTTGGGTATCTGCCTACCACAGCCAGGATCACCATGACGCCAGGGGATCCTCTTCATATCCGCCTGGCTTCATCCACACTAGCTGTGTCAGTGATGCAGTCAGCCGGCCAGAAGGGGGCACCACAGCCAGGGGCACCACGCACTGCCGCAGACCACCGAGGGAGTGGGTGCTCTGGTGGTACGTAATGTTCTCTTGGTGTTTCCCGCAAAGCTGCTTCAGTCTTTCTTTGGCTCAGAACAATGTCGGGTTAGAATTGCTGATGACGTCTACATCATGGGTCTTGTAGTTCGCCATGTCGGCTCTTGCCCCCCACCCCCAGCACCATGATGCCTCCCCTCGAACCCCCGGGCCACCACAAACCTTCTCCCAGAGCCAGAGATAATGAGAATACTGCAGGCGGCGACGGTGTGATAAGAGCCAGTCAGGGAGGGCTAGCAAGACATGGAAAGGGAGAAGAAGAGGAGGAGAGGAAAAGTAAAAGTCTAAGGGGAGGGGGAGAAAAACTGCAGCCAGTCTAATCTCCAGCCTGGCTCCACAAACAGCTGAGCTGAGAAGCTCCAGAGCAGTCCTTTGTTGGCCGAGTCCAGATCTCAGAACCAGCCGCTTTTATGGCGGGTGGGGAGTGGGGAGGGGGGAGTGGGGAGGGGGTGTAGACTGTCAGTGTTAACAGCTGAAAATGGGGACTTCAGCAAAAGAACAACGGAAAGGACAGGAAGTGGCTCTGAGATTAACAGGTTTCAGAGGCCTTGCCTGATGATGTCATCACAGCGCTGCAGAAGGTGAGCTCTTGCTCCTCTGTTGAAGTTGCCTGCCTTACAGACTCCAGCAGATCATCTGCGGCCTGTGGCAGGTAAGTCTGTTCTCGCATGAACCTTCAACATGAGCCCACAAAAAAAAAGACCGTTGATCATGGACAAAGAACAGAACACTGAGGTGCTTTCTGATTGGATGATCAGTAATATTATTAACTGTTAATACAGAAATTATTACTGCGGGTGACACAATGGCTTCGCACCCACAGGGTTGTGGGTCTGAGTCCTGCCCCCAGCTTCCTGTGAGTGTGGTGTTTGTTTATTTCTCCCACGTATGTGCTGGCTTCATCCCACAGCCCAAAACCATACAGTTAGGTGAACTGGTGTCTCTGTATTGCTCACATATTTCTGAATTTCTGCTGTGTGACTGACAGGAAATTCACTGACACAGTGTCGTTTTAGGCTAGGGCTGGAGGTCAGGCTTAGGTCACTACATTAAAGCTATTTTGCTCCTTGTCCTTTGAAAGTCAGCCAGTCATCACTAATGGAGGCTTTACCCCACATTAACAGGTCCGCTTCGCTGGGCCGGGTCACCCTGCACTCCCGCTGCCACAGCTACAGGGGGCCGGCTCCCCACCAGCTCTGCTGGGACTAAGCAACAGGGCACAGCGCAATCTAGTCTGGACGTCTGAGTTTTATTTTTGACTAGACTGCAAATGGGCTGAGGTGCTCTACTGACATCATACCCCACAGGTCCCTGTAGAAGGACCTCGCATGTAGCTTTTGGCTGATCGAAGGGGCGTTAGGATCATTTTGGGGCAGACGACAGTGTTTGGAGAAATGTCCCACAAGCCACTGATCAATGGTCTTTTTGGTTATCGTGCTGTGCTTCAAAACAGAAGATCATGGGCTTAAATCCTAATTCATGTTGGTACTACAGACCTGATATTCGTACTAGAATGTTGTAGGTTTGAGTCCCATTGTCTCAGCCTGCCTTGTGCCCTGTTATGTACTGGCATCCCATTCAGGTTGTCCCCTTCCTCGTGCCCTGTGATAGACCAACATTCCGTCCAGGGTGTCCCCTTCCTCGTGCCCTATGATAGACCAACATTCCGTCCAGGGTGTCCCCTTCCTCATGCCCTGTGATAGACCAACATTCCGTCCAGGGTGTCCCCTTCCTCGTGCCCTATGATAGACCAACATTCCGTCCAGGGTGTCCCCTTCCTCGTGCACTGTGATGCACCGGCATCCTCTCCAGGGTGTCCCCTTCCTCGTGCACTGTGATGCACCGGCATCCTCTCCAGGGCGTCCCCTGCATTATGCCCATTGATGTACAAAATACAAGAGTTTTGGCATTTTTAGTTTTTTGATTAGAGTCACAGATTTTTGTAATATTTTCTTTACCCTTGTGGGTACCGAAGAAATGGTCCCCACAAGGTCAAAATGCCAGGTTTTATCACATTGTGGGGACATTTGGTCCCCACAACATAATATATACATAACCCACACACACAGACACGCACACACAGATTAAGTATCTATATTTTATATTTTTAGCGTTTATATGGCCATAACCCGAATCCCAATATTTGTCCTCACGATGTGATAAAAACCTTTTATAAAAGCCTGTTATATTGACGATATGGGGACAACGAGGGGAATCTCTGCATTATAAAAATCCGCAACTGCAATCAAAACACTGAAATGCCCAAAGTCTTGTATTTTCTTTGGTTACTTATGGTTAAGGTTAGGGTGGGTCATTGCTGGCGTTCAGGCCCCCACTAGTCTCGTTGTCTCAAAGGAAAGTTTAGACTCAGGAATGGTTAAGAATTAAGATGTATTTACCGAGTATTGCTACATGTATATGGGGCGCTACTCTAGGGAGAATGTCACAGGTAGGAGATGAACTACCAGGGTGCAGGCAGCATGAAAATGCTCCGTCCCACCCCCACTCTGTGGGAAGCTACAGTCGTGAAGGTGAGAAAGTCCCAGCCTTCATATCCAGGCTTATGCGCCCCTGCCAGATCTCACTTACCTGTCCCCCCCTTCAGATTTACGACTGCATGAGCTTATGAAACCCCCCCCCATACACTCCATGCTCCCCTTTTGCTGATTTATGCCCCCACCCCAAACCTGAGCCCAGGGCACCCTGGGTAATGAATGCCCTTTGCTCTTAGTTCAGCCCTTGATGTGATGCCCAGTGCAGCAGACCGGCAGGAACGTCTAATGAATAGAGAACAACTAGTAAACTTTTTTTCTTTTGAATCAGAGACAATTTTTAGAGTCACGTTCCGTCAAAATGTTAAAATGTCACTTCCAAAGCTCAGCCAGTTACTATAGCAACCGCAGTGCCAAACAGGTGGAAGTGAGTGAAAAGTATGTAGTCTTAAATACCAAAACGGTCCCAAAAAGGCACTAAAGCTGAAGACAGTTTCACACACTAGCACACACCTCAGCTGACGTCGTTATGAATTGCCATCCTTAAGACAGGATGATTCCGAAAAGTGGACACATCCAGATCTCGGCATCTCGGGCTCTTCAGGAATCCAGAAATTGCCCTTCGTCACGAAAAAGCATGCAGTTATCCAGCAGCAGACGGCGGCTGCTGTCAGCACAGCCCACGTTTCTGACATTTTTTTTCCTTGTGGCCCAAGGGCTTCGCTTCTGGCATTTGAGACGTGTTTACGCCAAAACTAAACCTCCGTGTATTTATTACTGCACAGAAATGCGGGGCACTTCGCTGCCGGCAGGCACAGGGGTGGGTGCCGAGGAAAAGCAGAGCCCCGACTGGAGATAGGGACTAATCCCCAAGCATCTTCTCTGGGATCGTGCGAGAGGGTCTGGTGCTGAGAATGGGGGGCCCCCACACGCACCGTAAAGCTGACCCAAGTACTGCAACCCGAGAGCAGAGCAAAAAAGGGAGCAGAATAGTTTCCCTCTCCCCCAGTAGGAGGTTGGGGGCATTTTTCAGCTTTCTGCATCCTCCCCTTGCCATTTCCTCGCACCCTGGCTTTCTGACCTGATTTCCTGTTGGGGTCCCCTCTTCCCAAAAGTCTTTGGATGTTCCTTGGAGACCGTGATGCAGGAGGGGGGGGAAAAAAGCAGATAAGCAGTGATGGGATTAGTGTGGCGTGGGCCTGCTGGAGGGCGGCCGTCTGAAGTGACAGCGGCTCAGGCGGTTTATCAGCAAGGGCTGGTGCTGGCGTCCTGCATGTTTTCACTGCCGTGGAGACGGCAGATCTGCAGCCAGGAGTCTTACGCGTATCAGTGTATCAGCAGTCAAAGACTTTCCCACGTGATTATGCGAGTTAAAAAAAGACCCCCGAACACTGCAAAACCAAATGCCACACTTCACTTAACATTATTGTCTTGTTTTACAACGATTTGAAATGGCTCGTTATCTTAACACGGACAGTTAGTGATTGCTTTGGATTCTTTGTATGCACTGTTCTAGTGAATGGTTAAGCATTTCTTTCAGGAAAATAAAAATAGAATAACAATTCTTATAGTTTATGTGAACTAATGTAGACATAATGCTTTGGCTGGTGAAAGTTCATTAACCAAGGTAAGGTAAATGGCAGCCTAGGATAGCAGATGGTGGCATGTTGGTGGAGAGAGATGTTCCGATGGAGCCCGGTTCCCACGCTCTGTGATGGAACAGCTATATTGGTCCAGGAATCTCACCCTGAATGGCACAGAAGGTGACAAGTATGGCGTCTGGCCTGTTGTCACTCCAGGGTTCCTGGGGGGGGGGGGGGGGGGGGGGTGACTGACAGACAGAGAGACAACAAAGCCAGACAGACAGGCAGAGAGACAGATTGACTGACAAGCAGACAGGCAGAGAGAGAGACCGACTGACAGACAGGCAGATAGACTGACTGAAAGACAAGCAGAGTCCGACCAACAGACAGACACACAGCGGCCTATCGACTGCAGGATTGAGCACACATACATTTTTCTTAAGCTGCATCTTCAGTTGGTAGCTCACCAGCTATCATGGAGACTGACCTCAACACTCATACACCAGGGGCAAAAGCTGTGAAACTGGTGGTTTCTGCCCACATCAGCCTGGCTGGAAATGTCCTGTTTAAAGAGGAAGGAGGAAGCTCATGCTGCTTCCCATCCAGCCATTGCACCTGTAAGATGTCTAGCTATTTAAATGGATAAATCCGTAAAAGTATCAGCTGAACATAATCTAAGGGGGAAAATCCAAAGTGGAGACCAACACAGACAGCAAGGTTGAGAAATTTAAAAATCCACTGTGACATTTGATAAAGGCATCTTCAATTTTTGACGTACAGGCTGTAGGCGCTATTCCAGGTAGTTATAAAATGAAATATGGTTGCCACAGCTTAGAAGAAATGCATTTTGGGTAACCTAACGGTTTTCACTCAGGCTGATCATTGGCCATGGAATTAACAAGCACTATTAGGTTAAAATTAATTAGCCAGGGATTGCTGTGTCCTAGCCAGTGCAATGCATTGTGGTCCATTGTCCTGATGACATCTTCCATATATTTGTGTGTGAGTGAGCATACATGTGAGCCAGTGCAGTGCATTGTGGTCCTTTTGTCCTGGTGACATCCTCTGTATCTGTGCAGGCACGCGTCAGCCCTGCCAACGCATCACAGTCCTTTCTCCCGGTGACATCTCCTTCTCGATGATGCACCGTCACGGTGGAGCAGCCCTTTGTTTGGTGTTGAGCGGCAGAAAAAGGCAGTGTGGTGGGGGGGGGGGCGTGGGAATGAGCTTAGTGACATTTCACTCTTTGCCTGCAAACTCACCCCCCCCAGTCAGGCAGACAGAGCAGCAGCCTGCAAACTAAACACTGTCACCCTTTTGCAGTCTTCCTGGCATTGTGCGGGATTGTTATTCTGCTGCATTACTACCACGGCATTAGTGTTTTTACCAAGAGCTACTAACAATTGGACAATCTTGCAGAAGCAATTTGGGTTAAGTTCCTGGCATATTGATTATGACAACATTCAGGTTAAGTCTGTTTCCTTCACCGCCATGCTGCCTGCTGCTATGTTGGGATCACGTGATACTGTTAGACTTTACAGTGCATGGTGGGGCTTTTGGGGGCATTTTAGGGCATCATAGGATATTCTAAGACATTCTGAGTGTGTGCAGTGTTGTAGTGCATTGTGGGATATTGTAGAGCATTGCAAGAATGGGAGGGTGCCGTGGTGCATTGTGGGGTATTTGAGGGTATAATGAGGGTGTGGGGGATGTTGTGATGCATCATGGGTATTCTAGGGCATGGTGGGGGTATGGGGGTGCTGTGGTGCATTGTTGGGCTGTGTCCTCTTGCCCCCTTCAAGTCACACTGACAGCCTCACCGGGTCCATCAGGCGGAGCGCCACGTGCTTCTCCCAGCGAGGAGGCACAAACGAGGCCGAGGCAGATGTAAAAGCCCTCCATTGCTCACTATAATCTGGTTAGGGCTCTGCAAATGTGATTGGAGCCCCGGGAGTTAGCCTTCAGCTGCCTGTCATTAGCGGCGGCCACCGGGACCTCAGCCCTGGCCCCGCAAGGGGGGTTAACCCAATTTGCGAAGCTGGAGTCTTCACAGGCAAGAGGGGGAAGCTAATCGAAGAGGATCCCCCCCCACACACACACCCAACCCCTTAACTAGCACCAATCCCTCTCCACCCTGCCTCCCAATACCAATGATGGCTAAACTCTGTCAGATGTAGAAAACAGGCAAAATAAAACAAGTAAACATCACAACACATGAACCTTACAGTCACCTGGTTAAACAATGTAGTTGCTAAGTATTAGGTATGTAAAAAAACAACCAAAAAGTTAAGAAGCAAACAATGTAGTATACCGATGTCCAGGCTTTTTCAAGCAAAATGACAACAATAAACAAATGAGTGCATGTTTGGTGATCAATCGCTGTCATCAGAACCACTGAGTGAATGCGTTGATGTGCTGGATAATAAAATATTGATTTAAATGGTACTTTTTTTTCCATTAACCACATATGCAGTCTAGGATCCTGGTGAAGCAGGCAGGAGATGCCCTGGACATTATATGGCAGTCCATCACAGGGTACAAATTCACACACTGAGACATTTAGAGTCTCCTAATCCGTGGAGAAAACCTACACAAATATGCAGATAACATTGAAAATCCACAGACACATAGCTGGACGTGGGATTCAGGCACACAGCTACAGTGCTTCTCAAGGAGGCCCAGTACGGCCCAGATACTTTAACATGGACAACTTCGTAATTCCCAAAACCACATTGTTCCATTACAACAATGTTTTGTGAGGGTGCAGAAAGAGACACTTGGGTGAAATGTGGATGGTAAAGCAGAGGGAATGTAGCCTATTCTGTGAAATGTAGTGCATCAGATTTCCCATGTCTGTTCTCAGGTTGGATGTCTGTCTTACACACACAGGTGCTGTGGACTCAAACCTTCTCGCTTTTGGTCTCCAGGTACTTTTCCTTGACCAACATCCTCTCTGCACTTGACTTCCTTCATTCCTTAGTTTTCATCCTCACTACCCATTCAAAATAGAACCTGAGAGAGGAACCTGATCCATTGCACTCCGCTCACACTAAGTGTCCCTTTTTACCTTCTCCAAATTGGGAGGGGCATTGGGGGGAGGTGCTTTGTTGTATTAAGCAATATATGTCTCTCTTGTACGTTTTGATGCAGTAATTAGAATGGAGGTAGAAACTCATTAGCCTGACATGTGTCATGGTAAGTGATGGTGGCTGGGGAGTGACTGGGGCTGGGGGGTTAATTGGTGTACTTACAGTATTTAGTGAACAATGGGCCCAGGTCTCTATCACATGCTGTTGGGGGGTAGATCAATGACAGCTTCAGAAATCAATGGCAGCTGCATTTTCTATGTAACAGGACCCGAAATCCTCAACCTCCCCATCACACCTGCTCTGTTAAGGTCTATCACTGGGCCCTGAGATTTGTTCCACAAAGTGATCCATACCTGGGCTATACCTAGGATATGACGTAAGCTACACCTGAGCCTTGAGGTTGCATGCATGCATTTTCACTTGATGTTTCTGAACATGATCCTCTGACAACCTGCGTCCTTTGCATTAATTACCATCAGAATTTTAATATCTTGACCCACCTGAATTGTACTGCACAAAAGTCCCAGATGGCTAATAAAGCCCTTTTCATAAGAACAGCTACTTTGCTGTAAAAACCTCATAATTTCATGTAACTCAGAATGAGGATCTGGCAGTGTCTTACTGAGATAGAATGTGCAGGTAACCTTTATTAGACATTTTGAAAATTCCTGATATCATTTAATGAATACTAAACACTCACATTCAATTGTAAACATGTAATGGTTTATTCATAGGTTTTAAGTATAAAAAGTTTTAAGCATAAATGTTTTAAGTATAAAAAGACATAGACATTATGAAATAGACATTTAAACATTGTCCTCACTCTCCTCCACTACTGCTTTACTCTAATACTGCATGTTCTTCATTATTGCAGTAATCTCCTTCACTCTCTCCATCGCCTACAGTCTTTTCCACATCTGAAGCCTTGCAAAGCAGCTTCATCTCCAGGACATCCACTTCTTTTAGTTCATTTTGTAATATCTCTACACCTAGCTTGTAACATGATCTATTACTATATTTGTTCTGTTCTTACTGCATAGGATGATGGTCATTATTTAACACATTTCACCATACATCTGCATTATTCAGCATTTTTTGTCTCTCAAATTAATGAAATAAAAGGCTGCTTTCCAGCAATATATTTCCTCTTTGAAGTTTTCCTTAAAATATTGTTAAAATATCGTCTCGTTCTCGTGAACCCAATATCGTGTCTCATCTCGTGGGCTGAGTATATCATTACACCCCTACTAGATCATAATCTGGTCTATGCTAGGGTCAGAACATGGTTTATTTCTTTCTCATGAGCTGATCTATGTCATGACCTTCACCTGATGGTCTATACCTTGAACACATGATTGGCACAGGAACCTTTTTTTATTGGCACTGCCAAGGAAAGCACATCCAAACATCATCTTTCGAACCCCAAAACCATCCCAGACTGGAACCTCTCACTGACAGAGTCTTCAATGAACCTGAGTTTTCAGGCCACTTGGATGAGATTCCTCACGGAAACATGTGGCTTGTATGGATTCCTGGCTCTCTGCAGTGCAACACACCCAAGGACACTTTATCTTCAGCAAAGAACTTAGGCTGGTTCTCTTTAGTATATTATCCAGCCGTATGAACCAAGTACGAAGTGTAAGTCGCTTTAGATAAAAGCATCGGCAACGTAATTCAGCTATCCTACAGAAGCTTGGGGTCTGAATCATTTGAAAAGCACTTAGTTGGAAAAATGATGGAAGGAATGAGGCTTTGAGAGCAATAGGGGGAGGGATTACAGCACTCTGGCAATCACTGCCGAATGGGAACCAATGACATGACAGAAGACAAGTGGGTTAAACCTATTGGTGATTGACAGTCCACTGGAATTCCACCATGAGCTTTTATGCCGCAATTCTTGATTTTTTTTTTATCAATGTTTTAACAATGCTTTACTTACTGCAGATCTAGAGAGGAGATACGGGGGCGGGGGCCATTTTTTTGGGCTTGGCCATTTCTCAGAGTTGCCCATCTGCTCGCCTGCACGCCAGGGAGATGAGTCCTGCAGCGCACCCTGGAAATGAGTTGTCTTTCTGCTATCTCTTGATACTTTTCCCACAAAGCTCACCAAAGGCAAATTTAATCTTCATTTAAAGTTTACAATGTCACCTTTGGCTTTTCTGTAGACCTCCAAATTGACCTTGCAATTAACCTTTCTCCTTAGAGTATCTTTGTGAAGAGTAAAATCAAGTAGAAGAGGAAGATGACACACCAATTATTTTTTCTAGTGGGTCCGGACGGCTGTTTGAGGAGTATAGCAGCATGCTGTACAAATGATTTCTGTACAGCTCACTGCAGTGGTGCTAAACTTGGCTGCCTCTCCCTGACTTTAACTGTTCCAAACTATACGAATGCACTCGAGGTCGACTGGGAGGATCACGGCCTTACATTCTAGAAAAGTCTAGACACTCATATGGAAAATTAAAAAAGCCTGAAAGTTAGCATCTGCATGCATTTTCCTGCATATATCCAAGTCCATTTAATGGACTCTATTTTATGCTGATTCCCACTGGTTTATCTGGGAGGACTGCCTTACAGCATCTTAAATGTGTCTGTGAGAGCTTAAAACTTCAGAAAGGCCGAAGTTCAGGCTTAAACCCCTCCAACCATGGGAATGTGAAACCAGGAACCATGCTTAATCCCTGCGTCCCCCCAGAGAGCCCCCCCGCGAGGCTGGCCTTCGATAATGAGCATGAGGACGGCGTGGCCATTCGTTCGCTCAGCGAGATACGGCAGGGGAGTCGCGCTTTACGACCGGGAGGCATCCGTCTCCCTCGATCGCCCTCCTTCAAAGGGAGAGGGAGACGACATTTGGCTGATGGGGGAAGCCCCGGCTTGCCCACGGTTATTAACCACGGCATTCCGAAAGGAAACGGCATTCCCGATGCCTCAGTCACTCGGCGTCTCCGTTGACATGAAGTATGCAGCGTGTGTCTGGCGTCATGCTGGGCGCGTTGCTGTCAGAGACAAATGACGGGCAGGTTAATCGTCGTATTCACTGAGATTTCATTAATGTTTAACACATCAACACTTTATGGAGCAGTCAGAGTGCATAATTATTCATACAGTCATGTCGTAAACATTGTATGAAGAAAACAGTAGGTTCACACCATGAAGTTCAGTAAACTGGTGTTTAAATTGCCCATGGTGACTGTATATGTGTGTCATACAACTGACTGGTGTCCCATACAGGGTGGTCCGTGTCTTGGGTTCTGTTCTCTGGAATACAATGAATGATGAATTTTTTCATTTAATATCTGACTATTTATTTAGCCATACAGTTTAGATGAATTTAAGTTAAGAGGAGTAAAACTGGACAATGTATCATAGCCTGTTCGTCTAAAAGGGCAAGCTCAGCTGCCTGCATGAAAAGATAAAACTCTAAACAAATATGACAAACAATTCAAGGGAAACGTCTTAAAGGAAGACAGAACAGAGGACAATTCTCACGTCAGCACTTCATTTTGGTTCAGTGTTACGTGTCCCGGTGTAGAGAGGAATCCTGGGGGGTCGGGGAGGGAGGAGGGGGGCAGGTCAACTGAGTGAGTGTGGGAGGGAAAAAGAGAGGGAAAGGGAGAGAGAGAGGAGTTTGCACCCCCCGAGATGGACATGAGTCCGATTATTTTTAATGCCTTATCTAAGTTGGGCTTAGGCCCTAGTTGTTTATTGCATTGTGATAAGTTTATCCCAGATAAGTTTAGCCTGCTTGGAGACTGTCCTGGGATCAGCCCTGAGCTAGCCAAGGTAGCACGGGACCCTCATAAACAAGCTGGCTGAGATCTAATCAGTGTATCATCTCTCGAGTCCCGAGAGGAGTCCAGTGACTTTGTAAAGCCACCAGCAGTGGTCTTGTAATGACATAATTAGCGAGTCACTTGGCTGGATGTCACAAAACACTGACTCAAAGGGGGTGAGCCGTCAAACTGCACTCATTTTGAGGGATATTCGGTAAGTAAACGAGTCTGTATAAATTATTTTATTATTCTACTCATCTCCTTACACACACAGTCATTGCTAACATCACTAGCGCATTTTAAAATGGAGGTATTTATAGCTTTGGCTACACTCTCACTATGGTGTTAGTGCTGTTAACAGTACTATTATTTTAAGGCAGAAATTATATAGCAAGATTCAATATTCTTCATGAAATGAGAATCTGTGTCGAAGGACACAAAGGCAGGCTTCCTGTTTGCCAGACAGAGGAGCGCAGCCAGGACACTGAATGACATGCCAGCGCTGACAGCCCCCTAGAGGTGACTGACGGTGTTGAAGGGGGATTTATATTTAACAGGCCTGCAAGCTGCTTAGTGGTTAGGAAACTCAGCAAAGGGTTTTAGAAGCTGCTTAGGGCTTTACTGTTGTACCTTTTGGTGAGCAGCTTCACCTGAGTTTCTTCATTGATTTACCCACTGGTGTCAGTGGGTAAATTTGTAAGCTGTTTTCGGAAAATGACATGAATGAAATGTATATGACGAAGCACAAATCAAATAAAGAAAAATACAGTGTTCAAATACAAGTACAGTGTTCAGTTCTTGTGTATGCAGTACTGTAGATGGTCAAATGGGAAGAGGGCTGTGGCCTATGACCTTGAGAGATGCAGTCGTGTGACCTGGCTTCTCTGCATTGCTTATCCGACCTGCTGCTGGTTCCTGATTGAACATGTAAATCTATGTATTCTGAGTTTGTCGCCCCCCAGTTAAGCTCCATCACACTCGTGGTGGCAGCCCCCCCCCCTCCTCCTTCTGCCTTTCACATCCAGGCTTGTTTACCTTCCATTCCGCCCAGCGAAATGGCTCCTGTATTTCTGAGGTTCACTTCAAAGCTGTGTTCATCCATTGACCACCCTGGACCCAATAAAGTCCTGAGACGGAAAGCTCAGTCCCCAGCAAACTTGTCATTCCCGGTCCAGTCCCGGCATCCCGTGGTTCCATTCCCAGCATTGACCGGGGCAGTTCTACCCACGAAATTATAGCCAAACCGGGCCACGGTGGCATTGGTACCGGGTGCAGCAGCAGCACACATGCTGAATCGAGTTAAGCAAACAGCCGCTTAACACACCCAGCTGACAGGAGCTTGTTAATGTGGTACAGGGCAGCCAGGCATTGTCAGGATAAGGGCAGCCAGGCATTGTCATTGCTCCTCCTTTCCAGGTTCCCAAACACGTCATCAAGTGGCTGCTGTGGAGACTGGACCACAGAGAGCATCCTGACCTGCGCAAGCACACAGACACACACATCACCCCCCACCAGCCATCGGATTAGGTCAGCTTGTGTGTCCCATCACGCTGAAAGTTTGCTTTCATGAGCTGCTTTATATCTCAGGCTTCTTTCATTTGTTTACATCTCTTTCTTGTGTCTAAATTTGGTGAGTCAAACTGAAAGGGCCATATTAAAAACACCGATGAATATTTGGGCTGTTCAAGGCTTATTTATTTAGCTAATAACAGTATGACCCAGTTATTTGGTTTAAATTTGCCTTATGTAACTACCATTTACAAATGTCAGCTTTTTTAGTAAACATTATTCCTGAAAATTCTTTTCAGATAAAACAGAACAAAGACATTAAAAATCTGTCTGAAGATATAGAATTAAATGAAATGTGTCCACTGGGACCATGAACCAACATTCATGTGTGTCTGTCAGACCTCACCCGTGGGTCCTTAATTTAAATGAGAAATTTGTTTAGTCCCCTGAAATCAAAATCATAGGATGTTTTTCTGAATGTTATTCTAACTCGATGCTGTTGCACTTGTCAGTGGGAGGAGGGGTGGAATGGGGATTGGGGTAGTGTGGGGTGACTCAGGGTGACCCCTAATTCGGGGTAGGGCTGTAACGTACATGTATTCGGTGTGTGCCGTTCGCTATTGTCATTTGTGGTTCGGAATTCACAATGAAATGAATTCATACATTTCTTCAAATGGGTGAAGCCAAAATTCAAGTAGGCCTAGATGTTCAACACGGAAAACATTATGCTAATTGTGGCTTTGAATTGGTTATAGCTAAAGCTGGTCATAGTCACTCATAATCAGTAGTTTGGAAACATTTTGGTTTCTTAATAAATCAACACTGGAGAAAGAGTAGCTGATAAGACCAAGGCTGTCTGTCAAGTCTATTATATCGAACTCGGATATGTTGCTGGAAACAAAACCAAATATCTAAACTCATTTGAGACGACATCATCCAAATGTGTGTATGATGGGAGCAAGACGAAAACAGTCAGCCTGGGAGTCCATTCCAGTTCAGTAAAATTTTTCAGTTTTGAGTTTTCTGGACACTTGTCAAACAATGAAATTCTGCGGCCTCCAAAGGAGGCTGCTGCGAACGCTGCATGTTGAAGACTGCCTTGATTGCCCTCTATGGTACTGCCTTGATAGCCCTCTATGGTACTGCCTTGATTGCTCTCTATGGTACTGCCTTGATTGCCTTCTATGGTACTGCCTTGATTGCCCTCTATGGTACTGCCTTGATTGCCCTCTATGGTACTGCCTTGATTGCCTTCTATGGTGCTGGTCTGTTATTGGTAGTTGTTTGCACCTGTGTATGTCAAAAGTACGAATGTTTCTGTTTGGAGCTTTTTGTGCCCCTGTAAAAAACTCAGAGATGGAGAGATTCAGATGCTCAGATGCTACTGCGAACTGTGTGTCAATGGTTATGTTTACGTCAGTGTATGTCAAAAGGACCAATGAAAATCTCTGATTATGTGATTAGATTTTGGATTAGTCTCACATCCAACATTATGTTCTGCTCTTCTATTGATGAGTTTAAATCTATATTACCCACCTTTTTTCTCTTGCTTTCAGCTCAGTTTGAGGTTCCTAGTGTTTTATCAAGTCCATCATTAAGTTACTTTCAATTCCATTTTAATAACTCTTTTAATTTATTTTAATCGCCCTCTTTTTTCTGTTGCTTACTGTTCTACTTTCTTTAATTTTTATTATCTTATTTCTCGTATGCACATTTTTATGCATGTTATTTATATATTTTATATTTTACTATGTTACAGTATTTATGTAATTTTATTTATATATATTACTTTGTATGTAATATTTATTCATTTATTCTTTCTCAACTGGAAAGCACTTTGGGTCAACTCCTGTTGTTTTTAAATGTGCTATATAAATAATTGAATTGACTTCACATGACTAGAAGAAAGCTAAGTTAATTTATAAATGGCACCATCAATGCAACATTCAATACTTTGGCAATATTTTACTTTAAACAAGGCATTAAATATAGCTATGTCACAAATTTGATGACTTGTAACTCGACGCGGCAAAACTGATGGAAAGACTAGGACTTGACTTGAACTTGAGGGCAGATGACTGGAGACTTGGACCCGACTTGGACCCTATGACTCTAGAAGACTTGAGGTTATAGTCCCCCCTCTGGATACTATAATGGTAATTTTATAATATCAGTGTATATTTATTCTCTGGCATCTGCATTTTCAGTTGACTGAATGCAAGGTCTCCTGAGTTACTTTGCTGGAAAGATGCATCACTCCCTGTTTATACACAGACATAAAAACTGTGTGAGCACAATTTGTAGTAGAGTGGAGACTTTTCAACCTATCTCTACCTATGAAGAACAACATACTGTCACGGGTTTTTGCTGCAGCACGTTCTAATCAATAAAGTAAAAAAAAATTGACATAGGTAGGGAGTTACATGACTCACAACTCAACTTAGATTTCAATCAAATCTGATGACTTGTGACTTGACACTAAAAATGAAACTCTTGGACTCAACTTGGACTTGAGGGCACATGACTTGAGACTTGACTCAGACTTGCAATGTTTTGACTTGAGACTTGACTTGTGGAGTAACATGTTCCCATCCCTGTAAATTGGTATGAGGTTGGGCATCAGGGTCTGGGTGTATTTAAGGGAGGTGAGAGAAAACATTCAATAGGCTTTAAGTGGCATCTGTAATTTGCCACTGTGTGCGTGTCCGTGTGTGTGTGCGTGCGTGCGTGTGTGTGTGCGCGCACGTGTGTGTGTGTGCATGCGCCTGTGTGTGTGTCCATGTGTGTGAGTGTGTGCGTGTGTGTGCATGTGCGTGCGCGTGTGTGTGTGTCCGTGTGTGTGTGTGTGTGTGTGTCCCCGTGTGAGCGGGTTTACCTATCCTTATCGGGACATAATGTCCCCATAACGTGATAAATATCCGTTTTTTTTCCCTTATGTGGACCGGTTTCCTGGTCCCCATAAGGGAAAACTATTTTATAAAAATCGGTGACTGCTATGAAAAAACTAAAAATGCAAAAACTCTTGTATTTTGTTAGGTTACTTATGGTTATGGTTAGGGCAGGGTAGGGGTTAAGGTTGTCATAGTTAGCGTTAGCATTTTTCCCATTGAAATGAATGAGGATATAAGGATATGTTTACCCTACATGTGTGTGTGTGTGTGTGTGTGTGTGTGTGTGTGTGTGTGTGTGTGTGTGTGTGTGTGTTGGGGAGTTTCTAGGCAGAGACTTACTGTCGTCACGACTCCCACTCTGTAGGCTGACAGTCTGGCTAAACACCCTAAGAAAAAAGCTTCACTAATCAGCAGCATGAGACCCAGCACCCCTACTCAGCGCAGTCACTAGTCTCAACCGCCACTTATCTACAAATGAAGACAAATTTGGAAAATGAAAATGCACCCGTGGGCCCCCCGTCCGCCGAGAGACCCAGCAGAGTAGCCCTGAGCAAGAGATAACGTGAGATGTCTGGGGCCATAGTCCAGGATGCTGATTGGCCAGCTCAGTGAGAATCGTGATTGGCTCAAAGTCTCACATGGCTGCCGGGGGCTGATGCCTGCAGTTTCAATTCTCTGACAAACTGTTTGTTTGCATTTGCAAATATTAAAGTTTACTGTGACACATACCTTTTACAAAAGATTAACCTAGTTTATTGTAAATATATATGAAAATATCCCTTGGTGATGAAGCATGTATCAAGTTTTCATCATTTCTGCAACGCCTGTATCACAGCACCTGGAGATGTGACTTGACCTTGTGTAAAATCAGATTGTGATTTTAAATCCACATCCCTGTCTAAGACCTGTGTGATGATGGGTTTTTAATGTTTTTTTTTGGGGGGGGGGGGGCTGACATGCGAGACACACATACACAAACACACCACACACACACAAACAACATACAAACACTCCTAGTTTTCACACACACACACACGGATACACAGCAGTCTCACCGATGGCCCCAGAGCATTCAGACACACACAGCATGCAGACACACACACACTTGTACACATACACGGTCTCTCTGTGCACACTGGGGGCAGACATTTCTCCCTTCACCCCTTCTCTGGCATCCTCATGTCCTTATCAGCACAGTCCCCCAGCCAGACTCCCTGCTACTCTCCCTCCTTCCTTTCCTCGTTTTCTCTCTCTATCCTTCTCTCCATCTCAAGTTCAAATTCACACCCACAGTGCTCAATGGGTGTGATGATAGTCCATCATGTATTTCATTATATTTTTCTTTTTCTCTCTCTCTGTAACTGTCGTTCTTCCTCTCCTCTCATCTCTTGACTTTCTCTCTCTCCCCCTTTCCTTCTGTCCCTCTTCTCTCTCCTCTTCCTGTTTATCCAGCTGCCTCTTATTCTATCCCTCCCTCTCCTCCTCTGCTTCCCTCTTTTGTCATCTTTCCTTCAATCCCTTTCTTCCCCTTCCCCTCTTTTTCCCTCCCTCCCTGTCACCCAAACACCCTAACAGTACCCCAGTCCTCCCAGCCTTCCCAGTCCATACTGAGGTACTGAGGCAGGCTCCCTGCTGTTTGTGCGGCTCTGTCGTTAGCCTTGCTATCAGCCCACGAGGGCCTGAGATGGGGGTGTTCTGTTCAGTGTCTCTGTGCCGAGAGCAGCGATAGGGTCACAGACAAACATGGCAGCCGCCCATCAAAGTGGCCAGACAGATCCCCCCCCCCCTTCCTCCGTGGCGCTGTGAAGCAGGGGAGCACGGGGGCCGGGGAACCTCGACTTCTGAGTGGTTATCAAAGCATTCTGCTGCCCTTTACTTTCTCAGCATGACCTGCCCCCCAGGCCCCAAAACCAGGACACTGCGACCATGAGACACTATCTGTCAGCAGGGTGCAGAGAGCCTTAGCACCCAAACACCTGCTGCTAATCATCCGATATTCATCCCGGGGCCTGAATCTGCAGCCTTTGGTTTGGCAGCCATTACCCACAATCCCAGGTTCAGAGTTCCTTTCTCTGCTCATGGGAGTGGCTGTGAGACTGTGGCACTCTGGGCAATGACTGAAAAGATCTCCACCATTTTAGACCATAGTCAGACACACAGCCTGTATACAATGGGATTTAAAGATATACGTGCATGTTTGGATATTTCAAAATCAAAACGATCGATGATTGTGCTTTACTGGTACTCTAGGGCCAGTCGATATTCTGGTCAGACCTACCTAGAGTTTGCATGTTTAATTTGTATATGTAGTCTCAATTTCAGGGGGTGGGAGTTAGTCACTGATTTAAACCAGAAATAATTACAGCAGCTTCATAATGCATTATAATGATCAGTATAAGAATTAATAAAGCACTACAGCATCTTCTACTGACAGGCATAAGGCATTATAGTGTTAATTATAATACTTCATAAGCTCCAATGAAGTTGTCATCTATAATGCACTATAGATACCTTCATAATGCATTATAATGTTCAATATAAGAATTAATAAAGCATTACAGCATCTTCTACTGACAGGCATAAGGCATTATAGTGTTGATTATAATACTTCATAAGCTCCAATGAAGTTGTCATCTATAATGCACTATAGATACCTTCATAATGCATTATAATGTTCAGTATAAGAATTAATAAAGCATTACAGCATT
Source organism: Paramormyrops kingsleyae (assembly GCF_048594095.1). NCBI lineage: Eukaryota > Metazoa > Chordata > Actinopteri > Osteoglossiformes > Mormyridae > Paramormyrops > Paramormyrops kingsleyae. Next base: position 11,138,467 of record NC_132805.1, read on the forward strand.
TTCTATTGACAGTCATAAGGCATTATAGTGTTGATTATAATACTTCATGAGCTCCAATGCTGCATTATGAAGGTATCTATAGTGTGGTATAGATACGAGCTTCTTAAAGCATTCACAATACATAATAAACATAGCTATGTGTTATGCCTTTTTATAAATATTTATAGCCACATTTATAATGCCTTATGAATGCATTATAATGTGTTATGAATGTATTCATAGATTCTTATAGATATGGCTTTCATGGAACGTGTTACCTTATGTAATTAAACAATGCGGAAAACTGTTCCGAGGTGTTTTGATACAGTTATCAATTTTAATTCTTTTCAATCAGTATTGGAATAATAAAACAAAAGTTGTGAAAGAGGTCAGCCTGGTTTCTCAGCGGCCCGGGTTCACGCCTCGCCCCTGACACAAGCCATGTCTCCTAATCAGAACTCTGTCAGAGCAGGCGTCAAAAAACTCTGACTTCACCAGGCGCTGTCAAATCCAATTAAGGCCGACAGCAGGGAATCTGATTGTTGCCCGTCCCCCTTGATTGCCTCACCGGCGAGAACATGCTAGCTGTGGTGAGGAGACCTGATTCCCGTCAACGACGAGTCCGTCAGGAGCTGCCTGCACCCACAGTCACTGTGCTTCTATGGTGCTCACCAGTATCACCAGTCGACATCGCTGACCCATAAATAGTGACATCACTTTGTTCAAATTGGAAGAGCCATTCTCAGAGCCTTTAAAAATCCACCTGGCTGTCTCACATGCTAAAAGTATGGCCTGAATCCTCCACAGAGGATCTGTTGTGAAGGTTAATCTCCAACTCTGACAGCATAGCATTCCATGTGCAAAATATTGTGCATCACAGTATGGACTCTAAGTTAATTCATGGGCAATATACTGTATAATGGTATAACTGCACCAGTCATTAAACTAGTCTTACAACCAATATCTTGACTTCCAGAATGATCCACAACCATCCCATGGTCAACATTCCAAGGTCTGTCCCCCTGCTCTTCAAAAAAGCACCACACCGTCACAGGTCTGCAGATCAGGTACTTTATCATCCTACTCTCTTCACCTATTCGCCTTAAATAATACTCTCACTATACCTGACATTAATACAGAGTCATGCAGAGCCTGGATCCACCCAGAGAAACACATAAGACCTTGGACACCCTGGACTCATCACTAATCGAGAGAACTATTCAAAATCATCTCCACTAAACCCAAAATAAAATCATGTCTATGGTTGATCTGAGCATTTACACCCCGTAATCGTGCAGTTGGGCGCTTATTGACTGCAGCTACATCAGCATGCGCCTCAGTCCCCTGTCTAATGCGTCTTTATCATGTTGTCCTCCACTCCGGATCCTGGCATCGGCAGAATTTGGCAAATGTTCTGTCCGGCAGCTTCACTGAGCTGCTGATAACAGCGATTCTATCAGGAAGAACAATCACCGGGATGGAGTGGCCAGGGGCCGCGGGGGCCCAAAAGCTTGGGGCTGTGGAATTCCGCTCCATGCCGACTTCGTGGGACCCAATGTCCCACCCACGCCTGGCCCCTCCCAGACGCCACGACTTCCCAAGGGGACACCCCCCCCCCCATGATCCCACGCCTCCTTCTCACCTAAATCCTTCCTTATCCCTTGGCAACCACCAATGTGTGGCTCCCACATGCCTATCAGTCCCAGAGCCACAGAGGGCTGTGTTGCCCAGTCTGGGGGTGGGGGGGTGCCGGGGGGTGGGAGCAGATAGCCATGGCTCCCAGCATGCCTAGATCCCAGCTTATCACTGCAGCCTGGCTCCTCGCAACCCGGGGGGAAGCCACTGTCTCCAGCCCCTCGGCAGATAAGAGTGGTCTGGGGGGGGGGGGGGTGTCTGTACATCGACTCTCCCGACTCCACTCAGCCCTTCCTGTCAGGAATGCAGCATAAGCAAAGAGTGGCCAGCAGGTGACATCATCTGGGCTCACCTGAGCTTTCAGGGCTAAGGGGAGGGGCCGGCCACTGTAGATGAACCGTCTCATCATGACGAGGCACCGCAACATCTGTTCTAAAACTTTATAAAAAAGAGCAGATTTAAGCAGCAAAAGAACCCACCCATTAACAAGATAAAAAGTTAGTGAGGCAGACTCCACCAGTAAGTGCTCTTCCCGTATTTGGTTGTTATTGATGGGGGGGGGGGGTTGGGGTTTACGCCGTAAGGACGTCGAGGCCATAACTTCATGGGGCCTCATCGAAAAACTATCGTGTAATGCACTTCCTGTCTGGCATAATTGGACAAAAGGAGGGATTACAAGCCAATAACGACGCGGCACTCTGTAGAATGTCATTGTGTACTGTCATGCTGATTTCATTACATTACTGGATAAGAAATGGGGAGGTTGGTATAAAAAAAGTCTGTATCTGGGGGGGGCAGTGACAGCCCGTCGGGAATGATCAGCCCCCACAGGTTAGGAGGCCATTTCCTACTGTAATCTGGAGTTAAGGCTGCTAATGTATCCTGTGCTGGATATGCCTGGCTCTGATCTTCCGTCACTCTCGGTGGGGGGTGCAGTCAGGACTTAAGGGGTTTAGAGGACAGATTTTTCTAATACCCCCCCCCCCCCCGCCCGCCACAGCACGCACACACTCACTCACGCAAACCTTCATCGGCACAACGCCTTCCGTATCTTACATCCCACTAGAACCTGAAGCTGCTTACGTCCCGCAAATGTTCTGAGCCTGAGATGTCAGTGCCGAGCTGATCTTCTGGTTCTGCGTAACGATGGTGAGATGACAGATGATCAGAGAGGAGATGCTGGGATACGCTCATAGCTACCTCACTGCTGCTCAGATGAGGGGTATGATGTCACACTATGTTCAGCTGGTGAACCCAAAGGCAGGAGCAAAGGCTCTGGGTATGTCTGAACCTAGAACGCATTCAGTTACATCAGGATACATGCAGACTAGCCATCATTTCACCCCATTGGTCCAGAGTGATATAAACCTCCCTGTATGTTCTCCAGGTATATTGCTGGGTCTGCAGGTGGCCTTTCTGGGGGGGGGGGGTCTGATGCCCACGCGCCTGGCCAGCCAGGATGGGCGCCTTGTAGGGAGGCAGCATGACTGTGGAATGTCTCGGGGGTCAGAGGTCGCGGCACATGGCGGGAGGCACGGGCTGAGTCTCACACGGCCAGGCTAACCTCCACGAGGCTGCTTGAGCACTTCAGGCAGGGCGTGAGCATTGCAGTACTGAGGGACAGAGGCTTCCCTGCCTCTCTGATACCCATCAGAGGTACACAGGTTTATGGGAAGGACAACCTTATTGTCACCTTTGCATGATTTGGCAGTTTAAGCTGGGCTGTGTCCTTTTAAATGTGACTGCTCAGACTGCTTTCCTAGCTAAACCTAACTTAAAAACTGCAGTAATCTCAGTACAAATAGGTTAGCATGGTCGCCTCGCAGCTCTGGGACCTGGGTTCAGGTCTCCACCAGGGTTCCATGTGTGTGGAGTTTGCATGTTCTCCCCATGTCATCATGGAGTTTCCTGTGGGTATTCTGGTTTCCTGCTCCCCCCTTCCCCCAGTCAAAAAACAGGCTGAGGTTAATTGGCGTTACTGAGTTGCCCATAGCTGTGAATTGTGAGTGTACCCCTGGATACTCCATGCTTTGTGCCCATAGCTGTGAATTGTGAGTGTACACCTGGATACTCCATGCTTTGTGCCCATAGCTGTGAATTGTGAGTGTACACCTGGATACTCCATGCTTTGTGCCCATAGCTGTGAATTGTGAGTGTACACCTGGATACTCCATGCTTTGTGCCCATAGCTGTGAATTGTGAGTGTACCCCTGGATACTCCATGCTTTGTGCCCATAGCTGTGAATTGTGAGTGTACCCCTGGATACTCCATGCTTTGTGCCCATAGCTGTGAATTGTGAGTGTACACCTGGATACTCCATGCTTTGTGCCCATAGCTGTGAATTGTGAGTGTACACCTGGATACTCCATGCTTTGTGCCCATAGCTGTGAATTGTGAGTGTACCCCTGGATACTCCATGCTTTGTGCCCATAGCTGTGAATTGTGAGTGTACACCTGGATACTCCATGCTTTGTGCCCATAGCTGTGAATTGTGAGTGTACCCCTGGATACTCCATGCTTTGTGCCCATAGCTGTGAATTATGAGTGTACACCTGGATACTCCATGCTTTGTGCCCATAGCTGTGAATTATGAGTGTACCCCTGGATACTCCATGCTTTGTGCCCATAGCTGTGAATTGTGAGTGTACCCCTGGATACTCCATGCTTTGTGCCCATAGCTGTGAATTGTGAGTGTACACCTGGATACTCCATGCTTTGTGCCCATAGCTGTGAATTATGAGTGTACACCTGGATACTCCATGCTTTGTGCCCATAGCTGTGAATTGTGAGTGTACACCTGGATACTCCATGCTTTGTGCCCATAGCTGTGAATTGTGAGTGTACCCCTGGATACTCCATGCTTTGTGCCCATAGCTGTGAATTGTGAGTGTACCCCTGGATACTCCATGCTTTGTGCCCATAGCTGTGAATTGTGAGTGTACACCTGGATACTCCATGCTTTGTGCCCATAGCTGTGAATTGTGAGTGTACACCTGGATACTCCATGCTTTGTGCCCATAGCTGTGAATTGTGAGTGTACACCTGGATACTCCATGCTTTGTGCCCATAGCTGTGAATTGTGAGTGTACACCTGGATACTCCATGCTTTGTGCCCATAGCTGTGAATTGTGAGTGTACACCTGGATACTCCATGCTTTGTGCCCATAGCTGTGAATTGTGAGTGTACCCCTGGATACTCCATGCTTTGTGCCCATAGCTGTGAATTGTGAGTGTACACCTGGATACTCCATGCTTTGTGCCCATAGCTGTGAATTGTGAGTGTACCCCTGGATACTCCATGCTTTGTGCCCATAGCTGTGAATTGTGAGTGTACCCCTGGATACTCCATGCTTTGTGCCCATCGCTGTGAATTGTGAGTGTACACCTGGATACTCCATGCTTTGTGCCCATAGCCGCTGTCATAGGCTCCAGACCCCCTGTGACCCTGAGTAGGATGAAAATGGATCGATGAGGATAAAGCTAATAATGAACAATATTGCAGTAATAAACATCCTAATTAGCCACCTAATTTATATGGGATATTTGCACATAACTATGATTAGGCTAAGTGCTTATTCAAGGGTTCAACAGCAGTCTCCAGGCTGGCCTGGTAACGCGAGCACTCCGCCCCACTCCTCCATCAGCCTGTCCCTCTCGCCTCGTTATCTGCCATAGCTGACTGACCTCTGACCTCTGACCCCAGGCTCTCAGCTCCTCTTCAACACAGACTGCAGGCATTTGACACATTGACAGACTGTGACCTAAATGAGAAGGTGTCTTGTGTTTGTGGCTCTTCATAAAATTCTTATCATTTACCTTTTGTACCCTATTTGCAATTTGCCCAAAATAGGCATATATCTATCTTCTGATGTTGTCAAAATGCAGACCTATGGTAGCAAGAACAGACAAGACACAGAGACACAGACACAAATCACACAGACACACAGATCCAGAGACAAACACACCCACACAGACATAGACACACAGACATAGACATAGACACATAGACACAGACATAGACAGACAGACAGATACAGAGACACACACACAGACACACACACACATAGACACACAGATACACAGACATAGACACACAGACAGAGACACACACACACAGACATAGACACACAGACATAGACACACAGACAGAGACACACAAAGCGTCCTGCTGCAGATCTTACCAACAATCCCTGAGGCTACTGGACAGGTAGCTGCTGGGGCGTTAAGGTCCTACACAGACAGCACGTTTCTGGAGGTTTGTGGATGTTTCAAGTCTGCTCTGAGAAGGACAGGTGAGAAGTGCAGATGGGCTAAAATAAAACTAAAGTACAAGCAATTCAGCTCAAATGTTTAAGCCACAATGGAGCAACACGGTGTGGTAATGTGTCAATTCCTTCCATGCATCTTCCATGACCTCTTACCCTCTAGACCAGCGGTGGCCAATCTTACCCGCAAAGGGCCGGTGTGTGTGCAGGTTTTTGGGGTAACCTTTAGGTCAGCTGTTCAAACCCAGGTGTGAGGACTCCTCAGCCAATCAGTCCTCTAATTAGTAATATAATTAGGGAGCTTCAGGGAAAACCTGCACACACAGTGGCCCTTTGCGGATAAGATTGGCCACCCCTGCTCTAGAAGATCAAGGTGATCTGAGTATGAAGCAGAGAACACCCTAGAGCAGGGGTATTCAACTAGAATTTAAAGAGGTCCAGTTAGAGAACTTCTTGAAGCAAAGGTCCGGAAGATGATAATGTCTAACTATTTAGTGTGATCTACGTTTAAGTAGCCTATTAGTTGTACCAACATTGCATGTAATCAGTACCTGACTGTCAAATCAAATTAATTCAAAAACGTTTTGACAATATTTATTGTCACGTGACATAGAACTTCGGCCAGCTGGCTGGAGTGAGACTTTCAGTTCGAGATGTCTGCACACATATGTAACAGTTCTTACCTTATAAATAGTCCGCTTTTGTATTTAACCGTGTAAATACACTTTTGACGTAGCTAATTTTAGGTTTTATAATGAAATAATATAGATTTGCCGTAAGATTTCCAGCGTGAGTCTGAAAGCGTGTCATGCCAGATGCTTGAGATTTGGCAGCCATGAAAATGTACATTTTTTGTTTCACACGAGTTTATTTATATAACAGATAATATTACTTTATACATATGTTAAAAAGCAGAAACTTCAACGAACATGAAATCAACAATAAACTACGTCTATTTATCCATATAAATATAATACATACTGTATTTGAAAACTTACGATTTCAGGACAGACCAGTCACTCTGTTAGGAACATTACGGCTTTTTGGTTGTGGTTTTAGCTTCGATGCTATTAACACTAACGGCACATTAGCGCAAAGGGCTGCATACGCCGAACTACATCTTGCTTAGCGGTCAAAGGTGTTTGACATTCATTGGCGTGGGAATTGCTAAATTACCGAAAAGACTACAAACGCTGCGCCGGTTAAAATAGAAGCGTCCCGTCAGGTTTTAATTAATAACTTAATGTTATGGCTATCGGCCCGGGTCCGTATGGGACAGCTTCTGGGTCCGGACCCGGCCCGCGGTCCGCCTGTTGGTGACCTCTGCCCTAGAGGGGATGCCAGTCCATCTGAGGCACACACACACACACACACACACACACACAATGGGCCCCATAAACACGAAGCTAGAGGAAGCCCTCATCCCCACACATGTCACAGAGTTACCCTCTAAGCCACAGCATCATATAAACCACTCTGCATAATCACTTACTAAGAGCGACTCATAAAATGTTCACATAAACATTTTATTCGCTGGGACATAATTAAACGAGTCCCGTAAAGCATGAATGACTGTCTGCTTTCCAACGACCAAAACCATAAAACTTAACCAGCTGAGTTATAATTACGACACTTCAGTGTATAAAGAGTAACGACCCTTAATGTGAGACATGAGGCTTCATTAGCCAGTCTGAGTAAGGCTACGTTCACACTGCAGGCCTTAATGCTCAATTCTGATTTCCTGCTCACATCGGATTTTTTGTTTGCCTGTTCACATTACTCTTTTTAATGTGGGCAATATCAGATTCCAATGTGATTTCACTTTATTGATTTGAAAACTGCCCGGTTACGATATGAGCCTTTCAGTTTTGCCTGAACAGATTTATCTCCCCAAATACTTATTAAATCCAGCACCTCACTGTTCCTCCACTGGCCAACTTCTGTGCTCTCCTCCATGTTTGGCACTCTGACGGAGACATATGGTGACTTCCGCCTGTGCAGAATTGTGACGAACGTCGATCGGGAGTGACGTAAAAGTCACATGAATTCCGATTTCGCTGTCCAAACTGAGGTCGCATTGCAAAAAAATCAGACCTGTATCCGATTTATAACCACATACTGAAGTGGCCCAAATCGGAATTGAAAAAATCGGATTCCATGTGACTTGTGCTGTTCACGTTCTCATGAAAAAAATGCGATCTGAGTCACATACGAGCAAAAAATTGGACTTGGGCCACATTTGTCCTGCAGTGTGAACATAGCCTTAGATATGTGATTCTCGCTTTATCTCGTTTTGGTATCAGGACAGCTGCATCTTGGTCATACAGGTAGACACACCATTGTCATGAGGCTTAAATCCAACAGTACTTTTTTTTCCAAAGGTTAAAGGCCCTTATCATCTCTAGCCCAATCCATTCCTGCTCAGTTGTCTTATTCCACTTCGACAAGATACACCAAGGAAGGTGAATTTGGGCCAAAGTGGATGCAGTCATCTGCCAACCCTGAAGCAGAGGTTGATCCCACTCTGGAGGATAGAGTCGTTCACTTGGTAACACTGTGGCCTCACATTTCCCAGTTTGTGGGTTCGCTTCCTGCCCCAGCTCTTTCCAAAATTCCCGGTTCAAGATACAGAATGACACCTGTCCCTACTCAGGCATCAACATGCTCTGTGACTGTAGTTTAGTTCCCAGAGAGTCTCCACGCACTGCGGTTCCTTGGCGTATTGAACGTGCCAGATTACACACGCAGCATACCGGTCCTGTCCTTTGTACCACAGTAATAATATCAGGCTTGAATAACAGCATCCTGACAGCCCCCCCCCACCCTATGACCTTGACAGCGTTACCCCTCAGCAGGTGACACCTGCCACCTCACAAGCTGGGACAGAGTGGGGTTCACAGACATGTGCGCTAATGCTTTCTTGGTGCAATTTTCACTGTGCAGTAAGTAAAGGAGGGGTGGGGGTGGGGGGGGGGACTCCAGGGGATCTAAAGTCAAGGGTATTAACGGTGCTCTTTGCACATGAGACACTCTCGCTCCTCTGCTCTTCCCTGACTGTTAACACCCCACTGCAACCACGGAACCTCAGAATGTGCAGCTTGTGGCTGAGCAGCAGATAAACCCTCTGCACAGAAGCCTCAGACAAACAAGGTCACCTTTTCAGCCCAAGCGGTTCACAGTAGGAGATGTTTGTCCAGGTTGGTTCAGTCAGGATGAGAGATTTTGGGGGGGGCCTATGGGCTTGGGGTGTCTGGGGGTTCCCTGGGGGGGGGGGGGTTTCTGGGGGGGTTCGGCGCTGGGACTGCGGTCCTGGCCTGGATGGGGCTTTGGTGGCTCTTGGGTGGCGTCTTTCTGGCGGCTGCATGCAGCGCTGCTGGGGTAGCCTGTGCCGGCGGACGTAGGGTACCAGCCTGGCAGCCGTGCTGCTCCTGGGTGGGTCCGGGGCGGGCTTGGGGTTCTGGGGGCGCTCTGCCTCCGGGCTGGGGTTCCGGCTGGGCTGGGGGGGCTTGGGTCCTGGTGGGTGGGTCGCCGGGGTGTGGGCTGGCGCGTGCACTGGGGCCCGGCCCCGGCGCGGGGACCTTCGGCGCATTGGAGGGGCTGGGGGCCTCTTTAGCTGGTGGGGAGGTTGTTACCATCTGCCCGCAGGTGGTCCCTGCCTTAGGGGTATCCACTCTGCGGGGGTGGGGGGGAATCCAATAGAGTAGGAGAATGGACCAAACCTGGGTGTCTGTTGTCTTATGTAGTCTGGGAGTTGACTGAATGGTGGGGTGGGTGTAGTTTTTCCCTCTGTGGTGGGGTCTGGTTGGCTGCCCCGGGCTCTGTGGTGCCCGGTGGTGCCGCTGCTCTGGGCCCCCGGACTGGATGGGCCTCGGCTCTCCCACCCTGGGTGGATTTCGGGGAACGGGGGTGCTTATGGGGGTCAGCGGGGGGGCTGGCTCCAGAGGGGGGGTACTTTGCCCCCCCCGATCCTTTCCTCCCCATCCCTAAATGCTTCCCTCCTCCCGCTCCGTCACCCTAACACACATATAGGGCTTTGAGGTGCAGGTGCGTCGCTGGGATGCAGGGGATTCCTCCTCTGTCCCCCCGTGGCCACCTGTGTCTCAATCACACATCACAACTTAGACACTCTCATTACTTACTCTCTCATGACACATACATTTAGGGCCTTGGGGGTGGGCACAAGGAATGGCGTCCAGAGGGCGGTCTGTTCATTCAGCCTTACCTCTGGTGCCAGTGCCCACTTCTCAATTTTAAGTTGCATATAGACATTGAGGGTTCTGGGGAGGGGCCGAGCTGACACCAGCTGCTGATTGGCAGAGGGTGGTTAGCACCATGCCCTTCCCCTGTTTTAAAGCACTTTAGAACAACACGCACCAACACCACATATGAGCGGGCGGAGGGAAGCATGGGGTCTTTTCACACCCACGTTCTCTGTTCACCATCTGGGGCCGGGGGCTGGGAGGAGCTGGCCGTCCGGTCGGGGTCTGGGCTGGTGGGCTTCTCGGCTGCTGTGGGGTCCGGGGTGGTCTTCTTGTCCCCATGCCAGAGGAAAAATGGGATCCATCTCCGAGGTCTGGTGGCGGATTGCCCCTCTGGGGGCGGTGGTGCCTAGATCTCGGAGTATAGAGTATATATGGGGAGTGTGAGTGTGTGTACGGCGTTCATTTCTGTGTCTTCATGTTGGGCGAATGGGTGAATATTTGTTTATGTGTGCATGAGGGTGGGAACGTATGCTTGTGTATGTGTGTGCCTGTCTGTCTATACGTATGTGTCAGGTTGGGTCTTAGACTCCACCTGAAATAACATCTCAGGCTCTATTACCCCCCGCCACACTCCCTGCTGGTGGATGAGGCCCCCGGCCGCCGATGCGTTGGTGGTTCTCGATGTCTGGGGCTGGATGCTCTGGTGTGTGCTGGCTCACTCTCGGCGGTTGCCTGCCGGGGCCTGGCCCTTCCGGCTCTGTCGGGGCCCTGGCTGGGGGGTGGGGGGTCCCTTGGATCTCTGGGCCCGGGGTCCGGTCTGCCCTGGTGTGGCCGGCCGCCGGCGGGGCCTGCGTGCTCGTCGCCACGGCCCCCTGGGGCTCCTGTGATGTGGCTGCCGGATGGCCCCCCTCCGGAGCGCTCCTCTGCCCTTTTCTCGGTGGGGGCTGCAATTGTCCCTGCGTTGGTCCTCCTGGGGTTCCCGTGCCCTGGGGGGCCTCTGGATATCTGGGGCCCGGGTCTCCCCCGTGTCGACTTCATGTCCTGGGTGGGCGGGGCTGTGGCTCCCCACACACACTACTAGACAATTACTTGGAGAAACCTTAGGAACACCAGCGCGCTGACACACAGGTGTGCACACAGGTGCTCACGGACACGTGCTCACGGACACACACTGTCTTGATCGGCTGTTGTTTCTGGGCATGGGTTGTAATGCTGGTTGTGTGTGCTGTTCAATAACATTTAACGTTTGATGGTCGTTGTGATTAGTACAGATGTTGTATGTTGTCTTTCTCTTTTCAACAGACATGGAAGCAGATTATCTGTTTTGTTTTTTTCTTGGTTTTTTTGTTTTTTTTTTTTGTTTTTCTTTTGTTTTTTTTTTTTTCCGTTTTCTTTCCATTCCTCTCTCTCCCTCTCTCTCTCTTCCCTCCTTCTCCTTTGTCCCCCCCCTCCCTCTCCTTCTTTTGAGGAAGTAAATAAAAATATAAAATAAAATAAAAAAAAGATACAGTCCCCCGCAGAGGGGGGGTGGAGGAGGGAATATATAAAAAAAAAAAAAAAAAAAAAAAAAAAAAAAAAAAGAATGAGAGATTTTGGGGATGGGACCCAACCATGATAAACATGTTGTTTGTTTTAAACTTGACCTGAAAGTTACAAATTACCCTGGTTCCCCCACACAGTGCAGATACACTTCCCAGCCAAAAAAAAGTCGCCATTTGAATTTATATCAGCAAATACTTAAGAGCCAATGACTGGATCATTATTACAGCTCAGCAACGTCATGCAGCAATAGAGTTAAGTCAGCTGAGTACCTGAATCTACTGAATGGCCAGGTTACACCTCCATCCATCATCAATGGCTTTTTCCTTCCCTAACGGCATGGGGATATTCCAGGATGATAATGCCAAGATTCATCGGGCTCGAGTTATCAAAGAGCGGTTCAGGGAGCATGAGGAATCATTTTCACACATGAATTGGCCACTACAGAGTCTTGACCTTAACCCCACTGAAAGTCTTTGGAATGTGCTGAAGAAGACTTTGGTCTTTCTGGTTTGACTTCACTCATCAATACAAGATCTCGGTGAGAAATGAATGCAAATCTGGATGAAAATCAATATCTAGATGTAGCATAAGCACGTGGAAACAATGCATTGGCGAATGTACGCCATAATCAAAGCTAATGGTCTAACGAAAAATTCAAATGGCAACTTTTTTTTGGTTGGGCAGTATATGTAGTTAGGCTAATCGGTGTGGTTTAGTTGTCTCCTAACCGTCAGCACTGTATGATTATGCGTGTGTATGCATATGTGTGTCCTGTAATGGACAGCTGTCCCGTCCAGGGTGTGCCCCCGCTGCCTGGGAGAAGCCCTAAGCCCCCATCCCATCCTTCCAAGGACAAGCTGCTGAAGATGGATGTCAGTTTCATCTTAAAGAGCGTATTTACAGAAACTCAGGGTTTTAAGGGGGAGAGATTGCTGGCATGTCCCATTCCATATAAAAGCATGTATTTATGGTTTGGAGGGGGCAGAAGCTGTAGGCTCAGACCCCAGTATCCACATGAATTCATTTCACAGTATGCCTCAAAGGCAACATGCTCTAATCCAGTCTTTGCCAGTCTGATCCATGGGGACCCACAGACAGTCCAGGAACTGGAAGGGAGAATGAATGTGAATCGCCTGTGTGGGTTGGGATACAGTGCGCTAATTGCAGAATTCTGAAAAGTTGTTGAGGAAAAATTTGGAACAAAGAACCAGAAGTCAAAGTTACAAAAAAGCAGTGACTTTCCCTAAAGGACAAAACCACTGGCTTGGCACTTTCAGACAGGAAGTCGCCGTGGATGGTAGGAAAGTCTGCCTACGGCATGTCGCAGGGGACAAAACTAATTCTTAATAAGATGTGGTCAGGCTGGAGGCCTACACAGAAATGGTCCCTTTCCTCGCAGCTGCAACCTGAGGCTTTTATCGCAGCCACATCTTTGCTAAAAACTTGAGGCCAGCCAGTGCCACACTGTGAAAAGCGTTTACCTCCCTGCCTGTCGCACTTGCCCCCCCCCCGGGGGGAGGCCCAGGCAGTCCTCCTCAATGCCTGTAAACCACATTTGGACACTCCTTAAACCACCGGGACTCTTCGATCGTTCACACAGCACATCAAATCCAACATTCCCTTTAGAGCTCATACATTTGTTCAACCAGAAGAATATTCAATATTTGTGTCTAGGTGGCAGGAAGGACAAGCAGATTGTTCCCTGGAAGCTTTTCCTTGTTCATTCTGAGACTGTGGGGACTTTGCGGGTTGCTAAAGTCACCACACACATACACACCTCTGTTTGAAATAGCCATGACTGACCGTTTCAAGGTCACTGCCCAGCAGTATTCATCAGCAATAGAAATATATATATAATAAGGAAACATATGATGTTCTACTGGTTTTCTGCAGCTACCGTTATGCACGTGTCATGTTTAGCATCCAGAGACTTCTTCACATAGTCCTGCATCAACGTTTGACAAAGTATGCATCCATTATATATAATAATCAAGGTGGGTTGTGCCTTAAAGAATAATGATAGAGACTGGTTAGGTAAATTAAGGGTCTGTCTAAGCACATTCCAGGATTTTGGTTATGGCCAAGTGCAGAATGGTCCCTGTACCTATCTTGGTGGACCTGGGACTAAAAAAATTCATAGGCAGGACTATCTGGAGGAATGCTAAGAAATGTGATGGAAACAATCACCAAGGTGATTGGCCTGCTCTGATATAATAAAATGCTAAACTTGTAATTAGCTAATTGGATAACAATATCTGCTATGTAGCTGTATAATAATTGAAACCCAGAACAATCGCTATTCACTCGGGGTTGAATAGCATTCTAGGTTGGCCTTTTGGGGGCGCTGTGTGCTGTCTGGCTTAGAGCAGAACAGGGATCCCTGTCCACACCATCCAAGAATCATTCATCACCAGAGCTAGAGGCCCCGTTCAAAATCCCCATCCATCCCAGGGCTGGTTGACCGTGAGCAAATAGGGTTGTTGGGCGATGGGTTGCATGTTGGTTGAACCCCCTCCTCTCGTTATAATTTGTGCGCCTAACGAGCCTGATCTAAGGGCTTCCATTCATCCCAGTCCATCCAATGTTAAATGCACAATCAGCAGGGGCGGTTGGCAACTTTGCTATGGGCCCCAATGTTAGCCCTGGGGGGGTCCAGAAGGGTGACTCAGTGTGGTGCTTCATACAAAGATACAAAGGGAGGGTGAATGGACAGTGTGCTGCTGAGCTCCACAGAGGATGGGACAGCCCACGCCCCCCCCCCCCCCCCCCCCCAGGCTATCACCAGGCTGCTGCACTGGGCGACCCCCAAAAAATTATACTGGATGAAATGGGACATTTAAGGAACAGTGGCAGAATTTTTCTAATTTGTGCTTCGAAATGTTAGAAGTGTCATTTGTATTATATTTCCCCTGTCAGCTAATGAGTAATTAGCATTTGTATGTATATAAAGAAAGTAGTCAAAAGCTCATCTTTCCCCAACATCCTGTAAAGTTAAAGTATTCCTATTCTCCAGAATCCATTCCTATTCTCCAGAATCCATACAAAGCAAATTTATTGACCTGCAACGTAACTGTCAAATAAAATAACCAATACACAACCAAAAATATCACTTAACATGAAACCCAAGAAGGATATTTGAAGACATTTGAAGCATTTGTTACCATGAAACCAGTTAAAACCTGTATATGTGATGTTTGGATGTATTTTGTTTTTAATATGATTGCAACTGACTAGGTTTAATTTACAAGGAAACGCCAAAAAAGTTGCCATTTTATCAGTACAATGTTATTGCCTGATGTCTCAATAACTTAAAATTTTAACTTAATTTGATTAAGTTTGTACTTAGCTCCATGGCTATGAATTGCAGCTCTCGTAGCATAATTAATTACCTAGATATCCGGATACATTTCGTGATTATATAACCATGTAGGTTAGCCAGTTTTATTACAACTAATTATGCTAGGATTGTAACTGGTTGAGCATATATGTAAATATATAAATACATCTTGTGCAGGTTAATACGTTTGAAACGTGTTTATTGTGATTATAATATGTGTATTACGGTATAGGCATTGAGCATTCAGAGAGTGTTAGTAGGCCTGCTATAACTGATAAATGATAAACATAGCCATAAAACATTTAGAGAATGCCACGACGTATAACTACGCGTAACACGATTTATATGAGCATTACGGCAAATTGCGAGCATTAATTGTGAAATTATCGTTGATTTTTGGATTACATTGGAGGAAGGTCCAGAGGTCTAGCGCTGTCCGAGATCTCTGGTGGGCGGAGGCCGAATCAGATTGTGTGTCGGGCAGAAAGGCAGCAATCATTTCATTACGGCAGCATTAGTGCGGCATACAATTCAATCACTGCACTGTTTCCCCCCTTCATCTCTTTTCTTTCTTCTGTGGAAATATCGTTCGGACGTAAGCTTTCTCTCTTTTAAAAACACCAAGACTAGGAAAACGCCCTCTTAAGCATTTCGTATCGTCCCCAGATTTCTTTACTTGTTTTGTTTTCCTATACCGATGACATTTAGGGGGCTATCAGCCGTCGGACACTGTAAAAACATCGCGGCGCCTTTATGTGAAAGACAGTCCAGAGAGCGCTGGGGCTCTAACAGACTGGGGTATCTTTTGGTTGCTTCCGCCCCGACATCACTGTCTCTTGTACAAGAAAAAGTAGGTCTACATAAAAAAAACCCGGACCGATAAAAAGCAGTAGCTTACATTACTGTACTCATCCTTCAACAGCAGAACAAGGCAAAAGACCCAAAATCTAACCTTAAGAGAAGGTTGAGCCCTAAATTTACTTTAATACCAGTGAAAAGTACAGTATTACAATTAATTACAATTTTCAAATGCATAGAGGTTTAGCTACAGGCCAAGTATACAAGTCCGTCGTTTTTAACTAGTGAGACAGTTAAGAGTAATTCATGGGATATAATTAAGAGCATTTATGAAATAAACGCGGACAAAACGTATTGCAGGGCCAAATTGTAAAAACAATAAAAATTAAGAATTTTGGAAAACAAAGCTATGCTAAAACGAGTATTTAAATAAAGATTTTTCATGTTCGATATTTAACTTTTAAGAAAATGTGAAATAAAAGGCACATGCATAGTATTTTAAACACTGGATCCAGAATCCTGAAACACTGTAGGTACCACATTGTCTGAAACGGCACATTAATCCCTAGAAGCGATCTGTAGATCGACAGTAATAAATAGTTCATGACGTATGTTAACACCGTAGTTACCGCTTCTATATTTTTTCCATGTAAATGAGCAGTTAATGTACAATTAATAATTAAGTTTCGGCTTTATTATAAACATCGATAAAATATGTTCCTCAGAGTTTAGTAGGAGATAAAATTAAGAAATTTCAGTTATCACATTTCAAGTAAATCGAATCCGCAGTAGAAAAATGCATCAGGTCCTTGGACAAATGTCTGTGAAATTTGCCATTTTAGGCAGTTCTTGGAGAATGACATAAAGCAACAATAATAATAATCGTCGCCGTCATCATCAGTCCTCCAGAATTTCTCTTATCTTTATATTATTTTTATATGGGCTATTTCTAGTTATTATTATTATTATTATTATTATTATTATTTGTGATTATTTGTCATTGTTGACACACCACAGCACACACGCAGTTAAAAGATACTATTAACTTAAAATATTAATTTGATGACAACCAGATTTATAAATGTGGTACTTACTGTTCTGTCATTTTCAATAAAGTAATGGTTTGTGTTTTGTTGGTTTGTTCTGCTGTTTTTCACATGTATTCGTAGCAGCTGTATTATTTATTATTAAAAAAATACTGAGCAAAATACACGTAGATATTAGTTACCATGATGAAACATCTTTAATCGTGCCTTTATGTCCAGGCCGAACCATCTTTCAATGATGGCAGGTTGTTTGCTCCCAATTAAAGTAATTAAAATGAAGCGGAGCAAATGGTAAAATCACTTCAAATGAGCACAATTATTATCCCATATAGGCTATACAGGAGGTCAAAACGTAAAGCATGTCGGGGGTGATATTTCATAATGAAATGTACTCGTGCTTGTGTAGGTTAATTTGGATTTAAGTGAGCAAAAGACCCCACATAAAGAATTAAATCTATGGATGTCTAAGGCGATAAACACGTAAGCCTATGCCTACTACGGCTCAAACGTTACAGAGAAGAATTCGTTACTTTTAAGAACTTTATGGCGAGCATCTGCCTCCGTCTAAAGACTGCATGGTGTTAGATCTGGGGGAATCAATGGTGTAAATTATAGAAATGGTCTGTTATTAATGATGGTATTAATTAATCTTATATTTAATTTTTAGAATTTAATCTTGTATTAGTTTTTGGATTTACGCGTATTTTCCTCACATATACGGGCCTAACTGTCGTAAAGTTTCAAACAGCTGCGTGGACACCGGATTTGGTAATAACATAGCATGCAAAAATGGGATATGGAACTTACCTTTTTCCACGCTTTATGTTAAGTTTTGCGCACGAAAAGCACAGTTTTATGTATTTCCATGCATAGTCCGTGTTTTTAAAACGCTCTCGCGTCACTGATTATTCCATTGTAAAATAAAAGGCCATTACTGAAGTTATTCACTGAATCACAGAAACGCAAAGCAAAACGAATTATTAAATAAATAGACAACATTGCACAACATTCTTTTAAACTTAAAACAGGGTGAACTGCGGCTGCTGTGCCTTGTATTATCGAAATCAATGAAATTTAATTTCGCTGGGAAACATCCTCTTGTGTTTGTCATATGCGGTTATTATTGGTTCCAGGTTATCGAATATTACGGGCCTAACTCGCGTGAATTACAAGCTGCCAAACTATTCTGTTGACAATGACCTCCGTTTCAGGGTTTGCTGTATCTTTAAGAAGTGCATTCAGCCGCAAGAACAGTAGCCCCCAATGTGTGAATAATTTTCAGTAAGGAGTTACACTAAGTGGCAAAGCTTTTAGCACATTATCCACCGGCAATTGAAAGGTAATCTAATTTGTCAACCCAGGTCTCTTATTATATATCTGCAGCACGGGATTTGCATTTCGAAGTCACCTAATAGGTTTAAAAAGCTGTAGATCTCGGGTTCTTGTTTATATAAGCGTCCATTTCTCTGGCTGAGTGACATTGAGGCTGAAAGGTGATTCGTTGCCCGAGAAACCACGGTGTCAGCGCTTTGAAAATATATATTTATATACATAAGACGAGCGGCAGTCAGTGCGACAAGGTGGGAACCGTGCTTTCTGAAATTGGATTTATAGGCGAGCTCGGCTGCTATAAATCGCGAAGGACCGAACAAACGAGACACACGTACATGTTTAAGGTTTTAAAATTAAAACAAATCAACGAAATAAAAGTATATATTAAAATGTGCCGTAGTTTTAACGTGGACGTTACGTTTCCTTTACACTGACCAACCCTCCTAATTGCATTGTTGTTGTTATTTTTATTATTATTATTATTATTATTATGCAGTGAGCAATCTTGTTTTGCAACCAAGTTTATTTAAATACATTACACACAATATCAATGGACTCTTCCTTGCGCGGCATTGACGTTATTTGTACGCACACTTGCACGTCCCCGAGTTTGCAGACTGTGGGGTCCAAGAAAATAAATTAGTGAAACACGTCGAACTGATATGACGTCTAGAAGGATTTGTGTCGTTATCGAAGGATGAAATGGTAACGGGGATCTGATGACAAAAAATATACGCCTACCCGTTTCTCCACGTTTAATGGGTACGATATTAAATTAAGTATTACCTTAAATTGCGTTTATTATTGCTACTATTTCTGTTGCGAGTATCGTTGTCGTTAAGGACCAGTAACAGTAACAGTAACAGTCATTTTTGTTCTAGGCTACTCCGTTACGCGGTTACGTTGTCCGGCACCGAACCCTTACAGAACCCACCCTAAAAGTAATAAATAACGTGTTATTGAAGCCGATCACGGCATTGGGCCACAAATTCAAATTGACGGATAATAATAATAATAATAATATACTAACAATAATATAATAACAACACCAACAACAACAATAATAATAATAATAATGATAATAATAATAATAATAATAATAATAATATCACGGATAAAAGTTTATCTCGATGCTTATATTAATTATGTGTCATTAACCCCTGTCTGTGTCTCGTCATACTTATTAATATCAACCAACGGTCAACACCATGGCATATTCTGACGGACTTTGTGCTCAAAATGCGTTTTTTTTTACCATATAAAATATTTTAAAATGTAGTCTACATAGTTTTTGTAAATTATTATTGTTTTTTTTTTACACAGACGAGTCCTGCCACTATACCACGGGCGGGTTGACGATCCCTGCTCGTAACTGTCATTGGTACAGCATCAAATGTCTCTCAGATCATTGATTCATAGTAATACTAAGGTATTTTAATAAATGAATAATGCTTAATACACATTATGCGCACGTCCTTGATTTGTGCCTTGTTTCACGCGGGGAAAATTGCTGCAATAGCCCGAAAAGATATCATTTTAAGTTGATATTTTGAACATTGTTCCACCATAATTAACGCAGAGCAAAAAATAACATAAAGGCATGAACAGCCTGGCCATTCTATAATACTAGCATGTACAAATTAGCTTTATCATTCTAAGTTAAACCACTCAAAGTGAGTAATAGTTATTTGTTATCAGTGTTGCGTAAAAGGTCCAATCAGAGTCCCCTCAGGCTTTGCCTAATTGTTGAAATTGGACTGAAAGCTGTTTTTAATAGGCTCTTTGCCTGCTATTTAGTTCACAGGACGGCATAACGATGACGTCGAGCGCAGCACGCCGATTGGCTACCGCCGATAGCGATCGAGGGAGAACCGAAATTAAGGAGAGCGCAAGTGTCCGGTCATTGCAATGTTAAAGATCCCAACAAACTGGACGCGTTGACGAGGAAACGTTTCGCGCTATGATCTCGCCCTGCCGCATAGGTCAGCTTTAAAGGGCTCTGAAAGACTTTACCTTTGTGTCAGCTTTGTTTCGGTTTTTAACAAGGGGAGCTCGAGTTGGCACGCCGAACTCTCGGCACCCTAGAGCATCTTTGGTGAGAAGCTGCTTGGCAAATACACAACTTTCTCCGGCGACTGCAGCGAGCCGTCCCGCCATGGAGTACACGTCTGCGACCAAACCTCAGCTTTCCTCCAGGGCCAATGCCTTCTCTATCGCCGCTCTTATGTCAAGTGGGAAAACTAAGGACAAGGACGCGGAGGAAAACACTATCAAACCTTTGGGTGAGTTGTCTTAAGACTCCTGCGTTTCTCTTTGTGGGCAAAGATAATCACCGAATGAAAATTACAAGTTAAAATGTGTTAGCGGAATCAATTTAAGCTTCACCACTTAGACAAATAAAATAATTCTATGTTTAATTTATATGAAGATTTTACACTTTATTTCCTATCTAAGTGGGCATGGTAAATAGCACTGCTTAAGGAGAGGCAGATTTCTTCTTTTGATACACTCGTCGCTTTAAAGCGCACCGTAATTTCAGTTTCACTTTATTGTCGGTGATTTTAATAAATTCATTTAATGTACCCTATTAATTATCCTATTAACCAAAAATAAAACAAATTCTAAAATAGTGTACATGGATAAAAAAATAACTGGTTATTCACATATGGAAAGCAAAACAATATCGGCTTTCGAAGCGCACATGTAATTTGTCTATTTGCACGAATTGCTTTTGTCTCTGCCCTAAATTACCCACCGGGTCTCTTTGGGTCGCCCTGGTGAAGCGGGCCGCTCCTGCTGTCATTTGAAACATTCAGCGAGGGCTGTAGGCGCCAAGCTATGAAAACGAATGGGGCTCCTTTTCTAAAAACAAACATGTAATCGTCGTGTTTCTTGGACGTTGTCGTATGAAATATTGGTGCTTTCAGGTGCAGAAAAAAATAAGGTTGCGACCTTGTAGATAGAGGCTTTCTGAAAATGACAACACCCGGGGGAAAAACAGAAAAACCTTCTTTAGAGAACGTGGCATAGACCTATACAGTGTGAGAACAAAACAAGCACAATTTATTTTTACCCTTTGCAAACATGCATATTAAAATCAAGAGGTATAAAGTTTGAATTTATATTTGATTTAAAGCCCAACGATATCATCAACTTGCAGACCAAGCGCACATTTTAACGAAGAAAAACTGGAAGGGAATTAGCACGAATGATTTCGGACATCAAGGCAAATATCCACGTTAATGTCATCGGTGTCATGGCCTAAAGTATACGATGAACGTGTTATGACGGCCATGGTCTCAAACAGTTGCCTTTGAAGTGGAGCAGTGATTATTGAGAATTAGTTTACAGGGTACGCTGTGCATCTTAAGCCAGCAAAACTTATCGTAATTGGCTCGGTTTTGTAGGCTTAACTAGTGATGCTGCATTTTCCGTATACTGTAGTCTGTTAATTATAAATCTTAATGAATTTCCGCTGGTCGATTGTAATGAGAAATCTCTTTGGTTTCAAAAAGAGATTGTACTCAATTTATCACAAGCAAAATTCAACAAATGTTAAAAATAAGCTGTACCACAAAAAGCAACAATTACCCTACTACTATCAATAGGGCCTAATAATAATAATAATAATAATAATAATAATAATAATAATAATCATCATCATCGTAATAATATAATCATAATGATAGTAATCATAACTGTACTAACAATATTAATAAGAAATTAACTAGCAAATTATGTATTTTTAGAAATATCTATGGAATTTTAGCTCTTAGGGTACATAAAAATCATATATCATATTTTATCAGAAAAGTGTATTGTGAAAGGAAGGTGATAAATGTTGTAACATTCTTTCAGAGCAATTCGTAGAGAAGTCGTCCTGCAGTCAGTCCGTGGGGGACCTGTCCGCCCTGGAGGCGGCCGGAGAGTTCGGCGGCAGTTCGCCCGTGATCTGCACGGAACCGCTCATCCCCACCACGCCGAACGTCCCCAGTGAGGAGATGGCGAAGATTTCCTGCAGCCTGGAGACCAAGGAGCTTTGGGACAAGTTCCACGATCTCGGCACAGAAATGATCATCACTAAATCTGGAAGGTAGGCTATTTTAGTACAGGGAAAACGAAATCTTAATTAAGTTGTTTGGTCTTTTAAAAAAAACCATTAATACAGAATGCTACGTAAAATGTAAGCTTTTCATACCATGCGATTTGTCTCTTTATTAAATCTTTGTCCTTGTGGAACAAATTGTGATTACAAATGTTCGGTCTATTACTTGCATTAAATATTTTCGCAAATTAAAAATATTTTTCTGATTGAATGAAATATTTCACCCAGGCCTACTTGTTTTCGAATTTCATACAAGGCGGTATATAGATTTAAGGAAGTAAACTTCATTTGACAGTGTCTAAACCTGTCGTTTAAAATGGCTGTGATATTATAAGATTTTTTTAAAGCATTGACATTTTAAAATGCATTTTACATATATAACTATTTGTACAGATTATTTAAAAATATATATATATTTTTCTCCTGATAATCTTAACCGCTAGCTTACTGTTTATAACTATAGATTGTGCGTAACTGTAGATGTTTATTGCAATTGCATTCTGTTGCAATTATATTATGATGCACTTGAGGACAAATTTCTATTTTATGCAAACATTGCGGAGGTATTGCTTTTTATATGTTGTAAGTGTAGTGTTACTGCAATAGGATTAAATTGAAAAGAACATATTATTGATAAATTACTAAGGAATGGAAGTTGGAAATTTAGAATTTCCAACTATTCAATTAACCAATTATTTTTTCTTTTTCGAAATAAATGAGTTATCTTTAGAAGTGTATATGGCTTAGTGATTGAAGCCCGTAATAGGCCTAGCAAGTTACCGTTCCTGGTTCTTTGCTTTGCGGTGGTGATCACAATATCACAGAGAGAAAATCTTCCAGATGTTTTCTTCTCACACGGTTTTTCCGTTTTTTTTTTCCAACAGAAGAATGTTCCCAACCATCAGAGTATCCTTCTCTGGAGTGGAGCCGGACGCCAAATACATAGTGCTGATGGACATTGTACCCGTGGACAATAAGAGATACCGATATGCCTACCACAGGTCGTCGTGGCTCGTGGCGGGGAAAGCGGACCCACCGCTGCCGGCAAGGTGCGTACTTATTAAGAAACATTTTTTATTTTATCTGCGTTGTTGAATTTCCACAGTTTAGTCTCTTACATTGCTGATAAATGGCGGCGAATGACGTATTTTGTTTCCTGTTTCGTTGACGCAGTTAATTTGGATCCTCGACCCAAATAATGATAATGTTGCGTTTAATGTGAATCCAACGGCTGATAACAACCGACGCTGTTATCGCCAGTTATTAGACTGCGGTCAGTTTATATCTTGGGTGGAATTTGCAAAATGGGCCACAGACCTACATGCTTCCCCCACATAATGTAAACCAAAATCCAAAACGATGACAAAACGTGCAATTTTGAATATAGTCGGCATTTAGTTTTGGGATCACGGTCTAAGGGGCCTGAGGATAAGGCCTTACTCTTAAAAATATTTAATATATATTTTTCTAGATCTTAAAAAACAAATATATAGTTGTGGGATTTGTCTGCCATATAAGTGGTCCCTAAAGTAAAGCTTGTATCGAAAGGAGAGCCGGCGACTATTTCTTAAATTGATTAACAGTAATTTTGTTTCGCATTTGATTTTCTAAGGTGACCAGGCTCATAAGCCCACGCGAATTAAAGGCACACGCAGTTGTTTTCACACGTCAATTAGCCCAGTGTTTCTTTCTTTCTTTTAGATTGTATGTGCATCCCGACTCCCCATTCACCGGCGAGCAGCTACTGAAGCAAATGATCTCCTTCGAGAAGGTCAAACTGACCAACAACGAGCTGGACCAGCACGGCCACGTACGTCTTTTATTTCCTTAGCGTTTCATTGCAGGTACAGAAACGGAAGACGAGGAAAAACTGAAGCGCAATGCTGACAGGAAAACGATGCAGTTGAAACACATTCTAAATTTAAATACTTAAAAAAATTGCTTGGTAATGGTGAAGAGTCAATAAAAAAATAGCTAAATTTGTATTTTACTGTAATACATAATTCTACCGCATACTTTAGAAATTTCTCAGATCATTTCAAAGGTCTGAAGCTTACCAGCTTTTTTATTGTTTTATAACGTTTAATGTTTTTATCATCTGAAATATGTTTATGTAATCTCTATGTGTTCCCTAAACCGTAACATTTGCATTTTATGTGATCATGTCAGTCATTTTTCAATGTTGCTTTTGGAAGTTGAGTATTCTTTTGTCTAATTGCTTTTATTTCTTTGTCTAATAATTACATATAATGTATGTGTTTGAAATAAGGTGTATGTGGTCCGTTAGCCCATTGTCATTTTCCTTCCTGGGCCGTTACACGTTTGGGCCATTTCATATTTCATATTCTATTTGGGGAGGTTGCTAACGTTTCCAACCCTTAAACACTGGTAATTCTTACTGGCTGGATTCAAAATTATATAAGGTCATGTGTTTGGGAGCAGGGAAGCTGTCCGTACAAACGTGTCTGTAACAAGACTGTGTTTGTTGTACAGTGTTTTGATTGAGAAAAAAAATAAATAAATTGAGCAGGCTACATTTTTAAATAGACCTGCCCTGTCCATGATAAAAATTGCATTTTGATTAAAACGTCCATCAGAATTTGCTATATAGTTGACTTCTTTTTGAGGAGAATAACAGTGACTATTATGTTATGCTTTCACTAGAGCCATTATAGGTCTTATGCTAAAAAGTGACATTGATAAAAGTGTTAAAGGTCTCTTAATTTCCTCTCATCCATTTTCTGTACCTGCTTGTCTTATTCAGGGTCACAGGGGTCTGCTGATTTGGTTCCCATAATTTTAAACATGAAAACATATATTTAGTTCATGAAACATAACACTTTCGAATTTGATTCCCATAATTTTAAATAAGAAAACATGTCTTTAGGTCATGCACAGTGACATTTTTTATTTGGAATGATAAGAGAAAATAAAAAAAATCTTCCTTTATGCTTGACCTACCCTTAGGTTTTGGCTGAGTCGACCATCTCAGATGGGGGTTTTTCAAATGGCCAGGCAGGACACGGAAGTGAGGTCCAACCAAGCACAGGGAGGGGGTGTCGGACCATCCTGCTAACCCCAGTCTTCTCTCCACAGATCATTCTCAACTCCATGCACAAGTACCAGCCCAGAGTGCATATCATTAAGAAGAAGGAACACACTGCCTCACTGCTCAACCTGAAATCCGAGGAGTTCCGCACCTTCGTGTTCACGGAGACCGTCTTCACTGCAGTTACTGCCTACCAAAACCAGCTTGTAAGTGACACCAAGCAGATCCCAAATGAGATTTATAGTTATGGGTATTGACTGATAGATGGGTATTTAACAAATAATCATTCAAAAATATGTCAGAATAATATTAATATATACACATGATTTTTGGTAGTCAGCTTAGTTAGTTTGCCATGGAATTTTTAAAAATTGTACAGTTATGCTGCAAATAGGTGTGAATAACTTGTGCATAACTTCTCGATGACGTCGATGACGGTGGGTCTTGAACTGGACGCGCCACTGGCTGTATTGCAGATCACCAAGCTGAAAATCGATAGCAACCCCTTTGCTAAAGGCTTCAGAGACTCCTCCAGGTTGACCGACATTGAAAGGTATCTCCCATAATGCTTTGCTTTGTTCATTTCTGTCCCGCAACAGATGGGACAGACGCTGTCTTGAGAAAGAGCTTCTTGGCAGCACAGGGCTTCTTGAATATATTTTGGAAGAGCCTGTTTGCCTGTTATTTGTTTCTAATTGGGATACTAATCAGAGGGACTAGTGTTGAGACTCGTAGACTGTTAGAGACTTAACATTTACTGTACATATCATAGTGAAAACTGAGAATTTTATATACTTACAGTGTCTATAGAGACAGTCCTTTTGCAAATGTTTTTCCCTTCTAAAACACAAATCCACCACCTGCCAACAAGAATTAATGTTACGGTCAAAATATCCAAATTATAGTGCTTTTTCCATTAACCGAAACACATAGTCATTATCCTTTTAAAAGTTTTTTTTTTTCTCATTTTTAAAACACCAAAAATTTAAGCAAACAAACACACATGCACACCAGTCATCTCGAAACTGGTGTTTTGGCCCAGTTCTTTAAATTAGCGGCTTTGATTAAACCACACCATCCCTCTTGACACCGAAATCCAAATCCAGCCCGCTAAACGAAACCAAACACTAAGTCCTTCTCTTAAGGGGTTACGAATTAGATCTGATCAATTGATCTTTAGAGACCTGCAGAAATCGCATTAGGCTGGAGTCGGTTACTGCACTAAAACATGATGTAATTCAATTGGTCTGAGTAACTGATTGAAAACAGTATGCCTCTATTTGCCATGCAGAGAGGTCCTTCCAGGGATCAGATCGGAGATAAACACACACATATTCATATTGCATGCTGACAGATATTGCACTTTGCTAACCTGATTGCGAAGCTAATGTGAATCTATGTCTTTGATGGTACAGAACCACGAGGCCTAGGAAAATTACAGGCGGGGGGGGCATCTGTGGGGGTGGAGCTGATGCAGTTACTTGAGGGGAGGTTGGGGCTTGCTGTCATGCACACCACATGTGGGTGGGGCCTATGAACGGATGAGGCCAGACACCTGTGTGGAGCATCTAATGAAAATTCTGCTGAGTCTCTGCTGAAACAGAATTAGCTGAAGATGGCAGCTTCATTCAAGCCATTAGTGGCCGCTTCAGAGTTCAGTCGCAGCCCTTATCTGATAAGCTCTATTAAAATATGCACTTTTATTGAAAGGGTAAAATTGTAAATTTAGTTTCAGATGAATGTGTCTACCAGTTGCAGTGAAAGTGCTATATTTGTATTTATACTTATTATTATGTATTTATTAGGGCTGTCAAAATTAACGGGTTTACGTGGATTAATCCATCATCATGATTAATCTGATAAAAAAAATTTAACGCAATTAACCCATCTGCAGCGGAGAATGACTCAAAATCCCTGAAATGTCTCTGTCAACCCATTTCGGGCAGTTTTGGTGCGTTCCATTTGCCCTCGGAACTCGTATTCCGAGTCGGATTCTGAGTTTTGAAGCCGGAAAGTGACGGCATGCGTGCTCCCGTTTCTCGGAGATCCCAGAAATATCTCGGAGCAACACAGAGGATCCCGAGTTCAGAATCCAAGATGGCTGCACCTTTTATCAACAGAAGGGAAAGTTGTAGATTTATACTGTTTAAGCACTACTTCTCATTTGTGGCTCATTAAATCGGTTGCACACACTATACCGTCCAACTTATCTGTGGACGTGTTGCTGTGGAGTTTTATACGTAAAGCACCGCGTGTAATGTGTTATCAAGTGGTATTGCTAACAATGGCAATTAATCAGGCTAGAATTGGATTTCATGATTAGTCGGATTATTTGTCGGATTTACGGTAGTTCGGGCTAAGTGAACGAAGATAAAGACCATTTAAACTGAGGTACCTTAAATCCGACAAGTTGTCCGGCTAAGCAAAAAATCTTGCTTTTTGATGGGTCCATGGTATTGCACTTCTGTGGCAGATGGAATGCATCCGACTCGTGTTAAAGATGTGAAGTGCATATATATTCCCTTTTTTCTTGAGTCTGGTTGCTCATGCAAAATGAAATGTGATTAATATAGATTAAAAATTAATGATATTTAATCGAAATTAATCCACAGCAACCCTATGATTAATCTGATTTAAAAATGTAATCGTTTGACAGCACTAGTATTTATACTTACTTATTTTTTTTCCCAAACTTATTAGGGGATTAACTCAAACAGCTATGAGGACCTTGCATATTTAGTCTTGATAGATACGCTCTATCATGCATTTTCTGCTATTTAGTTTTATGTGTTTCTGTTTTTTTTAATTTTGGCTGTTGTGCTACCTGTATATTCACAGAAGATGTGTTTAACTTTCTGTTGTAGGGAAAGTGTTGAGAGTTTGATCCACAAGCACTCATACGCACGGTCGCCCATCCGGACGTATACCGGGGAAGAGGAAGGCCTTGGGGAAGATGGACACGCCACGCACAGTCGGGGTAAGAAACAGCGCCACACTGTGGCGAGTGCAGGCACTGAAGGGTGTTGGTGACACTGAAGGGACAGACAGTAAATTAGGCTTGAATAAAATGCTATATTTTTCCTATTAATTCTGAATGTTCTTTCCATCAGCAGTAATCTCACCCAGTCTATTATTCTCTTTCCCCCCCCACCTCCATTTTTACCCCTCCTTCCATCCTGGCTCCGTCTCTCAGGCTCCGCCTTCACAGCCTCAGATAACCTGTCGCTAAGCTCCTGGGTGACAACCACCTCCGGCTTCTCCAGCTTCCAGCACCCACAGTCCCTGTCCGCCATTGGGGGCAACACTGCCTCGCTGGCCAGCCCGCTGCCCCACCCCATCCAGGGCTCCTTGCCCCCGTACGGACGGCTGGGCGTGCCCCTCACCCCCTCTGCCCTCAGCAGCATGCCGGGCAGTGGGCCCAGTTTCCCCTCCTTCCACATGCCACGGTACCATCACTATTTTCAGCAGGGGCCCTATGCCGCCATCCAGGGACTGCGGCATTCCTCCACGGTCATGACACCCTTTGTATGACTCCTGCCATCCCCCACAGAGACCAGATCCAGCCCCTACACGATCCAGTATCCAACCCCCATCAACAGGCACCCTCCCTTGCCCTCCTTCTCTATATCTTCGTCAAGTTCCTCCTCAATGTAAATAAGAAACCATGTTAAAGTTCAGTGAACGACCTGGAGCCTCCGGCATAGTCGGCCGCTCTGGAGAAGAATCCAGAAGAATGTGGACTTTCTACGGGTTGGAGATCTGTAGAAAATATTTGTACAAAGACCATAACTAGCATACCTCCCCTTCTCCTTGTTTGGTGAGGATGAGCTCATAGTCCTTTTGCCAAAGTTTTCTGGACAGAGTTTTTGGGACGCAAACTTGTTGAGTATCTCACCAACTGGGGTTGGTGTTTGCTCTGCTTGGCTTACCTCTGTCGTGCATGGAGAAGAGCTACTGGCTAGGAAATGATGACACAAGGAGTATGTCACATGATGTGACTAAGACACACCCACAACGGACATTGGCACACGTGGCACAGTGACCTCAGAGGGACAATCTGCATACTTTGTGGCCAGACTCCACGGAGCCAGGAACAAGCTTACATAAACACAGAACACATATTCTGCAAGGCAGGCAGAGTCCTGCTTAAGGTGTGGAAAAGTTGTGAAAAAATCCTGGGAATGAGAATCAGTATATGTATGTGACAGGCCGACTATCAGAACAAGGCAATACAGTTCAGTGCTCTGACTTTGTGGTTTGGCCTCAACTTTCACCAGAAATTAAATACTTTTTCTAGCTTTTGTTCAGCTTGTTATGTATAGCATGATTTCCATGTCCTGATGTCTTTCAGACAAGCTTAGGCACAAACCACTAACAGGAAGAGTAAGAATTGTTTCCACCCTTTAAATATACCTGGAGCTTCTGTCTGCTTTGGGTGAAACATTCTGCATAGTGATTGCAGCCTCCACCGTCACTGCTAGCGGCTCCAATGACAGCGGAGTCCTGAACATCAGCCCACCCCCACCTTCACACCAGACCAATCACAGTGATGTCAGATTAAAGGGCAACAGAGATACAGTCGAGACATCCCCCCTCAGACAAATTAGGGAAATGGATGTATCGTTCAGATGTTCTCCATTTGTCACTCTCCATTGTCTGTGTTTAAGTAAATACAAGAATATACTGGTAATTTCCCTTTAGGATTTTTTTCTGTTGGAAATATATCAATTTTTGCTTACCTGTATCCTGGACTGTATGAATATTACAGGTAAACCCAGGGTTTGGTGTGTAGTTGGCCATTTTTTGGATGCAGACATCTAGGAAGTGTAGTTTATTTATTGGTGCGTGCTTGTTTGCTTAACAAAATTGGGGCAGCTAGATGGCTCTGCCGTGCTGTTGCTTCACATCTCCAGGGTTAGGGGTTTGAATTCCACCCTCGCTGTGTGTGTGTGTGTCTGTGTGTGTGTGGGCATGTCCTCCACATGTCATGTGGGTTTCCTCACATAGTCCATAGACCTGCAATTAGGCAAATTGGTGACTACATTAACTGTAGTGTGTGCATGAATGTGCCCTGTGATGGACTGGCATCCCATGCAGGATGTACCCCAGCCTCGTGTCCCCCGTGCTGCCTGGGATGGGCTCAAGTTCCCCTGCAACCCAGTTTAGGATAAGCAGTTGGTAGATGAATAGATGACTATATTATACAAAAGATCACTGCCTTAAAAAGTGACTTACAGCATAACACTGAGGACGGAAATGCAAGAAATTACTAATTTATATATTTTGAAAAAAGCTAGTTACTATCCTCCTTGTTTCAGATAATGAAATGGCCAGTGACCAACTCTGAGTGGATTTTACATAATATGGCAGCTCTGTGAGGAGAAGAGGACCTGTATGTTTTTCAGAACAATACATTTGTTTAAGTCTCGAAGCTCCCCATCCAGCCCTACACAATCCGCTAATTTGCTCATAATTTACAATCGCTGTAGCTAGTTTGTGGACAGCATGCCCTGGAACACACCTGTAAAGAACGAGCAACCCTGTCCTCTTCAATGCGTGTAGTGACTCATTGCTGAGTAAGTCCTGTCTCACTGAGAGTAATGTGTCAGAATTCAATAACCAATTCACAGCGAATCCTAAAAGGCGTAATGGACTAATAAGCAAACAAAACGGATTGTGTACATATGGGGAAGGGGCGACAGGCAAGACAGACAAAAATCCCCACTGTACTTTCAGCAGACAGTATTCTACAGATCTACCAGCGTTGCTGTAATGGCTCAGCTATGATCCTGCACAAAAGCCAATACGTTTTGTGTCTTGTTATATCCATTACAAAGAAGGGAAAATAATGTGTTACTTTGCACAACATCTGCCAGGGAACTGACACAAAATTATTCATTAATTGATTGTGACATCAACATTTAAGCAATTTAACCAACCAATTTAACCAAAACAAATAAAATAACTTCAACATAAACATTATCTCAGTGCCTAAAAGAAGAATAGGTGATTGCATTTCAGTCAGGCGTTTTTATTGAATACATCCTAAGAATTGTGGGAACTTAGATTGTGCATTTGGTGAGGGAAAAGAATATGTGCGCACAGTTGTACCAAGAAACATATTTTCGTTTTGGTATATGCCATATAATGTACCCTAAAGAAGAACGTTGTTTGGGTTTTTTGTTGTTGATTTTTAAAAGTGCAATATATTTATTTGTTCTCTCGAAATACGAAGCATTATGTAATATTGTACGCATTTAAGATCAGATATTATTTGTAAGCGATGACAAAAATATATCGATCCCATAAAAAATTGTGTGAGTGTTTTAATGACAAAAGTCATAATGTCTAAAAATACAGTGAATCATATTTTTATTGAATAAATACCGACGGCTACAGAAATCTGTTAACCATTAAGATTCATCTATGGATACCTTTCCACGTGACAGCTCTGAATAACTCAGCAGGCAGGTATTTGCATACTCCAGATCAAGTCTACTTATTACACTTAACATATAATAATATAATACACAGCTGAACAGGTTACCACAGAGTTGTATATTATCAAGTTTTATAGAGCAAACTTAATCATTTAAATGCAAGGGCCTATTTATAGGGGAGATGAACAAACCCAAATATATTTAATTTAAGTCAGGGAGTACACATGTCCTGAGTTGCTTTACCGCTAGCTAGTATTTTGTATGTGTGCTTGTGTTATTCACATGCACAAAACATGTTTCCCGGAAGGGGCATTTATAATTAGACATACTAAACACACAGCAGAGAAATCACAGTCTATCTCCATGTCGATGCTGAAGGAGTCTAGTCTAGATAGCTGAGGCGTAAAGACAGACGACTTGGAGATTCCGATGCTATGGCTGAGGTGAGGCACCGTAACCAGTCCCATGGAGGACATGCATGTTGTCCGAGCTTTTGAACAGTCAGGAAGCTCCAGGTGGGGTGTAATATCCAGCCCAGCCCACTCACTCCTAACACACTTAACCGATCGCTGTAAGAGATTCCAGTTCCATGTGAAGGGTGTTTAAAATTACAGCTCTACATCACTAGGCATGAGCGTCAAGAAATCAAGTAAATTCTGGGCTATTACGTAGAACTTAATATTTCAATCAACTTCTTGTCTTATTTTTACCAAGAAACACAGTGAAATTCCACAGAACACAGGCACCTCTAGTCATCAGAATCTGACCTTGCTGAATTCAATTTTTTAAACAAACGAACAACTTGAGTATTGAAAATGTAATGGTCTTACTTCTACCTTGGCAGGCTCAATTAATAAATAACCACCACATTATCTAAAAATGTGACACAGAACTTCACTTAGGTTATTAAATGTGAATTATATCTTTTAAATTGCAATTCACCTCAGTTTTGGTCATTAGGGCCATTCAAAACACCATTAAGTTATTCAAGATATAATAGGGTGGAATGTAGCTATTTTTTGTTTGTTTGTCCTCTAACCAGTGAGGCATGAATAACTTAAAACCTGAATCCATAACATTTGGTCCTAAGATTACGTGTTTAAGATTTTGATCGATTGTTGATGTTGACTTACAGTGGTCAGTGGTGGATTGCGATTAAAAATTGCCCTTGGACTTTGGGGTCCCCCACTATAAATTTTTCTAAGCGGGGGGCACAATAAATTTCCCGGCCCACATACCCCTCATCCAACCCAGAAGATGACCAGCCCAGCCCTAGTACTGATCATATTTTAGCTCAAGTTGCTGCAGTAAACACAAAAAGTGCAGGGGTAATTTGAGTCAAGGCTAAGGTAACGATATCCGTGAGCAGCATTTTCAGAGGTGTTCTCTGTTAAGTTGTTTCAGCAGATGCCGGAAAAGGCTTGCTGCCGATAAAAAAGAACAGTTGTGTCCTTTGACAATATATAAATAAAGAAATATCCTCGTGATTTTGATCAGATTATAAAAGGATGAACAGGCTGTACAGTGTCTGTGACTAATGGTCAAAGAAATTGAAATGACAGACCACCAGAATCACTACAGTGTGAGGCCACCAGGTGTAAAATACACAGCGTGTATTTAAACCAATTTAACTCTTATAACACCATGGCATTGCATTATAATATTACATGTATTAATCGCAGCATTTCTGCAAATATTGTGTCGTTCAGTGTGCAAAGTGAACAGACGATTGATAGGACAATCTTCAGGGCAGCAGGCCTACAGGTCGTACGGTACAGTTGGCCCTCCACATTCGGCCTTCCACATCCAGCCTTCCACATCCAGCCCTCCACATCCACAGATTCACCCAACCATGGGCTGACAATAATCGAAAAAAAAATCCAGAAAGTTCCAAAAATGTGATGATTGTTAACACAGTGTGTTGGTGTATATCTGTGTGTGTGAAAGAGCGACCGATGAATGCATATTTTGAGAGAAATAGAGAATTAATTTATATTCTCTACATTTAAAATTATATTTTTTGTATGTATTACGATGTTTATGTCTGTACTGAACATATACAGGGTTTTTTTTCATATAATTATTCCCTAAACAATATAGCATAACTATAGCATAGCAAATACATTGTATTAGGTATTATAAGTATCACAGAGGTGATTTAAAGTATAGGGGAGAGTATACGGTATGGAGGTTATATGCAAATACTAGAGTATCCACGAATTTTAGTATCCATGGTTGGGGGGGGGGGGGGGGGCCTGGAAACAATTCCCCAAGGAAAGGGAAGGCCGACTGAATGTGGAAGTGATACAGTGATAACAAATAAATTTAAATGTGTATCTTGATTTCCTTTAGATCAGTTTATCAGAGCCCTGTGATGGACTCCCATTTCAGCCGAGATGTCCCCCCTGCCCTGTACGTCTCTCCTCCCTGGGGTGGGACTCATACTCTGTGCAACCCTGTATTGGATAATGATTGGCAACACTCCATGATGCATCGTTGCAGATTGTGTGCCACAGTTTGGAGCTAGGAATTCTGGGACCGATTCCCATCTAATCATCTGATAATTCCAAGAAAATTTGTATGGGGAACCGGAAGGTTACAAGTTCAAGCTCCAGATGTAACATTCTTAATTGTTTCTTTACTTTTCCAGCAGCATTTTTGTGAAACTGGAAGATACCTACAGTCCATGCATGTCTGTCAAAGGGAAATCAGCGAAAATCCCGCAAATCGAACCATTAATAAAATCGAGTGTCTGATAAAATCCTCTCCTCCAACCCTGACCACCAATGTTATCTTAATCTACTCAGTTACTTAGAGGCCCCATAACAAAATAAAAGTCTAATACTGTCACTGCCATGAATAATTAATTGGACTTAATCGATGTACTAAATAAAATCCATTTTCATTCGATTAGCGGTTTCCTCAGGATGCAGAACGTCTCCTGCATTTACGAGACTTACCTTACTATCTGCCTGTCTCCATCGCTCTCTGATTCCCGAAGATTTACCCTTCTTTCCAAAAGCCAGTGACAGGGGCTGTCTTGGTGACATCTATCAATTTGACTTCAGCTGCTGGTTCTTCTGCCTTTCATGTAACTGATTTAGTGAGCTTTTAGCAAGCCTGGTGATGGATCCCAGGGAAGAGAATAACCACAGAGTGCAACGCAAGAGATCAGATTTTGGAATTTCAGCCGTTTTCCAGAGTGGCGGCTGGTGTTAATGCTTTGGAAGGGTGACCATATGGTTTCTGGTGTTAGTCCCAGGAGATGTTGTGCTGTCTTGCTCCCAAACCAGATACTTAATCTCAACATTTCAAGTAATATGTCCAGCTGTATAAACAGCTAAAATTGCAGTTTTTGTTAAGTAATTAAATGTAGCTGGTGTGGTGGTTAAGGACCTGAATATAAGTAATGAGTTCCCATGTTATAACCCTACTGTAATATATATGAAAAGCACTTAATCTGTAGTGGTGAAAAATATAAAGTTATTTAAAGCACTTTAGCTCTTTTGCATCAATTTAGCAACATAGTATTTTGAAACATTAGCCTATCCTAAGGTAGGTAACTGTAAAAGCCTATCCTAAGGTAGGTAACTGTAAAAGCCTATCCTAAGGTAGGTAACTGTAAAAGCCTATCCTAAGGTAGGTAACTGTAAAAGCCTATCCTAAGGTAGGTAACTGTAAAAGCCTATCCTAAGGTAGGTAACTGTAAAAGCCTATCCTAAGGTAGGTAACTGTAAAAGCCTATCCTAAGGTAGGTAACTGTAAAAGCCTATCCTAAGGTAGGTAACTGTAAAAGCCTATCCTAAGTTAGGTAACTGTAAAAGCCTATCCTAAGGTAGGTAACTGTAAAAGCCTATCCTAAGGTAGGTAACTGTAAAAGCCTATCCTAAGGTAGGTAACTGTAAAAGCCTATCCTAAGGTAGGTAACTGTAAAAGCCTATCCTAAGGTAGGTAACTGTAAAAGCCTATCCTAAGGTAGGTAACTGTAAAAGCCTATCCTAAGGTAGGTAACTGTAAAAGCCTATCCTAAGGTAGGTAACTGTAAAAGCCTATCCTAAGGTAGGTAACTGTAAAAGCCTATCCTAAGGTAGGTAACTGTAAAAGCCTATCCTAAGGTAGGTAACTGTAAAAGCCTATCCTAAGGTAGGTAACTGTAAAAGCCTATCCTAAGGTAGGTAACTGTAAATTCCTACGAGGAAACTTGCCTTGCCCTATAATAATTAGGCCTACTTAAAATATCACGTTTTAAGAAACGGTATGGGGTATTTCGATAATTTAATAAATGCGTCAAATAATTAACGAAATAATTAAAATATTGAGCATAACAGCTCAATAAAGCTCTACTTGATGTGTCCACCACCCCCCAGCCTACGGAGATGGCGGACCACCCTGTAGCGAAACCCTCCTTCCCCTTCACTCGCTTTCCCCGTAGCACAAAAATAAAACCTCCATCATGATACACGGAATTCACGAAAGCAGAGAAACACTGGCGCCACGCTCCGAAGATGCATCAAAGCTACATTTGCAGACAGCACAGCCAATAAAATCTTAATGTAGGGTTTTAGCAAAAACCATGAAGTCTTGCCTCTTTGGATATCCGTCCGAGTTTCCATGGCATTCCGACGTTTGTTTGCATAAAGGACACCGCGTGAAGTTAGGGTGTGTGTATGTGTGAGTGTGTGCACATACTTCAACTGTGCATTAGGTGAAAATTATAGCATATACTGTAGGTTAATTCATGCGGGTCAGTTACGTTCCGATAACTTGGGCTTAATAAAAAAAATCAGGGCAGAACTAATGAACTGCAATATACCATATCATAGTCCTTTGACTGAGAAATCAGGGAATACAAAACATTAAGTGTATTCATTATTGTTACCCTTGGAATAACAACGTAACAACGTTCACAATGCTTTTCTCGCTCAGGCGAGAAAAGCATTGTGACCTTGGATTATTTCACTAAACCATTTTTTAAATATAAATTTTATTTAAAGTATTAAGAAAGATTTTTAAAATGCACATTTTGATGTTTCATTATTACATCACTATTGATTTAAAGCGAAACGGTAGGTTTCAGAAACATTTGGAAACGTTTAAGTCTAAGATGGAAACTTAACAAACAGCGCCATCTCTCGGGAAAAATAATAGTTGAATGTAAGCTCACCCCAAAATCTAAGGCTATGGTCACACTGCAGGACAAATGTGGGCCAAATCCGATTTTTTGCTCATATGTGACTCAGATCGCATTTTTCATGACAATGTGAACAGCACAAGTCACATGGAATCCGATTTTTTCAATTTCGAATTGGGCCACTTCAGTATGTGGTCATAAATTGGATACAGGTCTGATTTTTTGCAATGCGACCCCAGTCTGAACAGCGAAATCGGAATTCATGTGACTTTTACGTCACTCTCGATCGACATTCGTCACAATTATGCTCAGGCGGAAGTCACCATATGTCTCCGTCAGAGTGCCAAACATGGAGGAGAGCACAGAAGTTGGTCAGTGGAGGAACAATGAGGTGCTGGATTTAATAAGTATTTGGGGAGATAAATCTGTTCAGGCAAAACTGGAACCAGTTTTCGAATCAATAAAGTGACATCTTTGTTTTTGCGCATGCGTGTCATTGTGTCTTTGTTTTGTGCGCATGCGGGTCAGTTCAGTATAGTGAACCGTTCACATTGAAATCTGATATTGCCCACATTAAAGAGTAATGTGAACAGGCAAACAAAAAATCCGATCTGAGCAGGAAATCAGAATTGAGCATTAAGGCCTGCAGTGTGAACGTAGCCTAAGACGGTACCGCGATTCCGGTCCTGGAGGAACAGAATCCAACACCGTTTGCAGATTTCCCTGCTCAAACACATATTAATCAGCTAATTGGCAGGTTAAGCAGGTGTGTCTGAGCAGGGAAATCTGCATACTGTGCTGCAAACTGGCCCCCCAACACCAGAATCAGAGTGTTGAGAGACATCGGATCGATGCACACGTCAGGGACATTTTTAGGAGTAGATTGGCAGAAAAGTTCATGCGGATTTGAGGAAAAAGTAAAGCAAACTAGCGGAGGCAGCAGAAGCCGGTGTACACTAGCTGTCACGTCAGCCAGGAAGGCACTTGCACAGAAAATAACACGTTCACCACATACGAGATTCTATTCTGGTTCATGGTTTATTACGAAGAGTTCTGATTCAAAGAGCCCCACATAAGACAGACATGTAGCAAATATGTGGTTTACCAAGTAGTACATAAAAGTCGGTCATACTGATATATTCAAAAGACAGCAAGATCCAGATATATATGCCACCACAGATGAAGTCCAAAATAGAGACCACAGGCAACCAAGATACACCCACAGACCGATCTTCACTTGTCAAGTAAAACGTCTCAGTGATGAATACAGGAGCTCAGCAGTCTTGGTCCAAGTTCTTGGGAATCTAGTCTGCATGAGATATTCAACTGCTGGGACTATTGCTGTGATATATTTCATACCAGGACTATGCAGCTCTGTTTGATACGTTAACAGCATAAACAATGAGAAAAGGCCAAATCAGTGCCATACTAATCTCCATGAAATGCCTAACTGTTTGACCAGATTGAAAATATGTACGTGTCAAGGGCAGCTAAGAACATAGGATGAGTGCTGACCTTTATTCAGCTACCAGGACACAGGGTGACACCACACTATACGGATCTATGGATAATGAACATTAACACGAGTGACTGGTCCGGCCCTTAGAGCTTCCGCAGGACATCTTTGGCCAGCTTCTTGCTGTACTTGTTGATCTTGTGGTGACCCGGCATCCAGCCCAGGAGAAAGCGGTGGAAGTCCGTCCAGGCAAAGGCAAACATCTCACGCCACTCAGCCTCCAGTCCTGCGACATCCACCCCCTCCCCCAGGACGGCCCTCAGCTCCATAAAATAATAATCCAACAATGGGGGCACCTGCTGCTCACACTCCCTCTCATTAAGGCAGCTGCCCAGGAAGTAGGCCACGTCCTTCATCCCACAACCCCCGCCGACATACTGGAAGTCCACTGCCGCCACATCTGTCCCGTCCCCGGAGAAACAGAAGTTAGCCAGCTTTGCATCACCGTGGACGATTGTCTTGAACTGGCACTTGGCTAGGACTTTGTCGATCTTCCCAGCAGCAGCCTTCAGCTCTTCATCAGCCATGGCTTCCAGCTCATCTGGACGGGTTTCCAGGTGCCAGTAGGTACCAGTGGGCCACAGTCCCTTTGGGTCCATGCCTAGAAAGCGAGCGTGGAAGTGAGCAAGCCAATGTAGGCACAACCTTGCTTCAGCGTCGGTGACCCTAGACCGCCTTTGGTCAAACCCAGCCACGTCCAAGTCTTCCAGGACAATCAGGAGCTCATCTCCATATGAACGGGCCGCAAAGCAGGCAGGTATCCGGCAATCTTCTCCAGTGGAGTAATGGTGGTACCAGTGAGTCTCCACTTGATAGGACTTCACCTTGCGTAGATGAGACAGTTCGGTGTCCCAGCCGCCAGGGGGAGCCGAGTCCTGGGGAAACACTACGTGCTTCACGACAACGGAGGGCCGGTCGGCACCTTGCAAGTGAACCCTGACAATCTGCCCGTAGCCGCTCCATAGCGTCTGGATTTTCCTGCCGACACGTAACGCCTCCGCCCCCGTAGCTTTCAAAATTAGGTCCTGATATTCTGGTTTCATTTTGTGATCATGCGTGTTCAGTCCATGCAAACTGCCCACATTTAATACTAATCTGAAAATAAAATTTCATTGATTTTCTAAGCAGAATTATAAGTTATCAAAAATGGCGACCCCAAATAATGATATGACTCATATTTATCACAATAACATTTAAAAGAGTATTAGTATGACAGAATACGACAGAAGTCCTTCTTAACCTGCGATGACCGTAGCTACTTGCCGGTTAAATATTAACGTTGACCCTTTGAATCTCTTTCATCTGAATCTCTTTTCAGCTGTTGACTTGAGAAAAACTGTTCCTTCGGCCGCACTTCTATCTTAATTACAGTTAAAATTCTGAAATTTATTTGTAATTTTCTTGCGTATTATTGAGTGTTCCAAAGACCTGCCATGACGAACTGCTTCTAAGGGAACAACAATTTGAAACACACTTCCTGTGCATGGCATCCTGGGAAATGCTGTTTTTATTTACGTACTTTGTAATTGAACTATCTGTGCATTACGTGAATTATTGGTAATTTACTTAATATGCATGTGTTATTGGTAAAATAACATAACTGGCCATTTATGCATTTCACAAAATTTTCGAATTAAACTTTAACTTGTTTCAGTGCATTACGAGATATTAAGAACAATAATGTTGAAAAAAATAGTATCATTGATGGTTCTGGAACTGGCCTCGGATTATTTTCGTCCAAGCTTTATTTGCACCTAAGAATTTAAATTATGTGTTCACCTGGGGGTTAAATAGGTCTAATAAGTACACAATTGTCACGGTACATAAAGACGGTACATAAAGACCAGATTTAATTTTTTTATACATATATTTTTTAAAAGTTATTTTACACTGTTTTGAAGCAGACATTACGTAATTAAAAAAAGAAGAAACAGGTTTGTGGTGTTAATCCTGGTTTAATTTTGAATTCGATGTGAATTTGGGAAAACTTGAAAAGCGTACCATCTTGTGGTAAAAGAGGAGAACTGCTGTTTTGTGAATGGAACTGGATCTAGGGGCGCATTAGACGGAGGGGGGGGATTGGTCTGGGTTGGGGGCCCGGATTCTCGGATATGCTTTGATGATGCCCGGATTCTCTAGCAGCGCCCCTAATTGGACTGAAGTAAACTATTTAAACATATATTTTGGAAAGAAGAAAAACACCATTTCCAACCATTATGAGTACAGTAATGATAAAAAACACCACATACTTAGGTTTGTAATCTTGATGACTGTTCAAACAAGTGCTTATGCCATATATCACTATGGGCTCAGAAAGCAAATTAAATCAAACACCATTTTAGGAAAAAACAATAGAAAGATATTTTAGTCACTGTGGCCAATATTTTAGGTACACATGTTTGCTAAAGCAAACAGCCTGCTCTTCCAGAGAACAAATCACATGGCTGCAACTGAATACTGGATACATATAGTCATTAGGTTCACTTTCTGTTTGACTCCATATGAGAATGATTACCACGCTAAGTGATTCTAAATATGGTGAGATTGTTGGTTCCAGATGTGGTGGTTTTCGCATCTCAGAAATAGCTGCCCACCTTGGCTTTGACTGTTTGTTTTAATAGATACATTTTGCAAACTGCAAAGCTTTGACATGCCACATCTGGATCAGTGCCTGGAAACCATGAACAGGTCCATCAACTGGGATGCCACCATCCATTGGCATTTCAGCCCCAATTCCAGTTCAGGTGTCTTTACCCCCCATAAGAGCGGCTTTCTTTTGTTCTGTTTGTTCTGCTTTTCTCTGATTATGTTTTTTTGGTGACCTTCTCTCCATCTCTGCTCCTCAGGAGTACCCATGAGCTTGGCCTGATTTCCCTGTCTGCTCCAGAGCTGCCCTGCTCAGCATCACTCCAGTCGCTCTGACACAGATTCCACTCCCATCCTCCCATCCTTCTAGATTAGTGCCCTCTCTGCCACCAGCACTGAGGCGATCAGCTTCTTCATCTCAATAGTCATTTTCACCTGGATTACAGTCTAAGTCTCCTCCAACCACACTGCCACAGCTGTGTTGAAGCTCTTTGCCCAAAGCCCCCCACTGTCTCCTGCTAAATCCCTGTAGATCTATTGCAGCGGCAGTTGTGGGTTCACTCAACACCCCTCATGAGAATCTGGTTGTGTTGCCTGCTTGGTGTTGGCCCTGAGGGAATGCAGTCTTGCAGCCTGCTGGTAGGTTGCATTGGTGGTGCTGCATCTGACATAGTAAGTAAGTAAGTAAGTAAATGAACTTTATTGTCATTCACACCGTACAACAGTACAACAACAGATGCATAGCTGAACGAAATTGCATATCTCCAGGCTCAAAGTGCAGACATAAAAAGAGAAGTGCACATAGACAACATACGGATATTACTAACAAAATTTCACTTTTTACACAGAAGTAAGTAGGACTGTGTAAGACAGCATAAGGCAGCACAAAACAGACACTAAACATACAAAACAATATACATATACAGAAATGTGAAACCAGTCACTGGTGAATATGATGAAAAATATTGCACATCGTTTCACAGTGATTGTATTATTGCACTATATAGATACAGTATTCACAGTGATTGCATTATTGCACTATATAAATAAAATGTAAACTTAATACCTATTGTGGTAAGAGAGTTAGGGTTTCACATGAACGGGATATTGGTTTGAATGTGTATGTTGATAGTCTATGTACAGTATGTGTTAGGGTTCAGACATTTTGTCACGTGTGTGATCCGACAGTCCCTGTATGTGACATGTGTACAGAAGTTCAGTTTAGTATTCTGATGTCTTAGGGGAATAAGCTCTCGTTAAATCTGGTTGTTCTGCAGTGCATATTGCGGTAACGTTTACCAGAGGGCAGAAGTTCAAGCAGCTCATGTACCGGGTGCGTGGGATCTTTTATGATCTTAATGGATCTGTTCTGGCAACGTGAGTAGTGTAGTTCTTGAATAGATGGGAGAGAGGTCCCGGTGATTTTCTCTGCCATCCTCACCACTCTCTGAAATGTCTTCTCTTCAGCGAAAGTGCAGCTACCGTACTAGACTGAGATGCTGCTGGTCAGTGATCTCTCTATAGTGCCTCTGTAGAAAGTTGTGAGGACAGGAGAGGGGACATTTGCTCTTTTCAGCCTTCGGAGAAAATGAAGTTGCTGTT
Source organism: Paramormyrops kingsleyae (assembly GCF_048594095.1). Lineage (NCBI taxonomy): Eukaryota > Metazoa > Chordata > Actinopteri > Osteoglossiformes > Mormyridae > Paramormyrops > Paramormyrops kingsleyae. Next base: position 11,181,033 of record NC_132805.1, read on the forward strand.
GTGCCCTCTTCACAAGAGAAGTGGTATTTGTGGTTAGGTCATCCGTGATGTGCACTCCCAGAAACTTGGTGCTTCTCACTGAGTCCACACTGTTACCATGGATTGTAAGTGGCTGGTGTGGCATGTGCTTCCTTCTGAAGTCAAGTGGTGATCTCTTTTGTTTTGTTGACATTCAGTGCCAGGTTGTTTTTTCCACACCAGGTAATGAGTTGGTTAACTTCCTCTCTGTATGCGGAGTTGTCGTCATTACTGATGAGTCATTCTACTGTCGTGTCGTCTGCAAATTTTATGATGTGGTTCGAATTGTAATTTGCACAGCAGTCGTTTGTCAACAAGGTAAATAGTATAGGGACTTAAAACACAGCTATGGGGAACTCCAGTGTTCATGATGGTGGTCTCAGAATCATTTGCTTTGGACAAAGGCATCTGCCAACGGTGTAAATGTAATTTTAATTGTCAATATAAATGTGAGTTTCTCCATTTATTATATGTTTATTAAGTATAGTGTGCAGTCCTGCACTGATGGATTATCTTTCAAGCAATGCTGATGCTTCTCTTCCTGGAAATCCTGCTGGTCAAAAGGCATAATTATCCAAAGAGATTGTCCAAAATGTGGGTATTTTAACCGGCTGTCAGCACAATGCCACGAGGAACCGCCAGTCCATAGCAAGCAGTCTGGATGGCATCACATTCACATGTTGTGGAGTGTTTGCATTAATCAGATAGCTGATACATTCATCTCTTTCAATGAACATATCAAGGTTGAGACAATTTCCTCATGGTTGCAAAGTCTGCTGATGTCGCCTTTCCACAATGAGGGGTATCTTCTTTTGCCCAAGGAAATTTTGACACAGTTTACAATAAATTTCTTAACAAGAGTATAAAGCAGACAATGGTGAAAACTGTTTTAACCCTTTGATGAGCAGGCAGATCTGACTTTTTTTCTCTTGTGAAATTGGTTATTTCATGTCTGGAGTAGTATGTCTGGAGTAGTATATCTGGAGTAGTATGTCTGGAGTAGTATGACCGATGTGTATTCCTGATTTTGATTCTGTTGACAAGGTAAAACTAGTGAGAACTGGATTTATAACATTTAGTAAAATTAGTCAGTTTAATTAAATTAAAAGAGCCTCAGGACTGTATCTTTAAGTGTGATATGGAGTGGAAAATGTGGCCCTCACACAGGAGGTATACCACTTTGGAAATGTCAAGCTGAATTGAACAAAACTAGGTTAGGTATCTTCTGTATGATGGAAACTGGTGGCCGGTGAGCAACAAGACAACAAAAGAAACACTGATTGGCAGAGCAGAAAGATCAGTTAAAACAGACGTGTGCTTAGTAAATGTAACCACAAGAGTGATGTCATGGTTTCTCTTTCAGCCTTTGCCTGAAATCTCTGCCATCATCTGTGTGAGCATTTCCACATTAGTTTGCCCTTAATTTACACAAACACGGGTGTGCACAAACATTTTATCTCTAAAATGACTTTACTTTAGCTGCAAGTAATCCTGCAAAGATGCATATATCAGGTCCAGGGAGTGTTTAAAAATCCCGTACTGTTATTTATCTTATTCCAAAAATAATTTTGCAGATACGGAAACACGTCCATGAAAGGCATTACCTAAACTGTAGCTGTTCATTATAAGCAACATTAATGTTTTCAATACACAGTTGTATCTTGCTGGCATTAAGCTGACAGCTATTTCCATAATAAGACATGCGACTCATTTTGTGTGGAAAACCTTACCATCGATTAACCATGCAGAAACAGCACTTCTGAAAGAATGGAGTAGGCTGTGTGTTTGCGGGGCGGAGGGGTTCAGTTATTAACAGTGCTGCTGAAATGTTTAATTAGTGCTAATCTACAGTAGTATTCTGAGTTGTACAGTAGATCATAGATCATATCGTTGAGATAATCATGCTAACAAAGCAACGTATAAGGCCATTGGTTGATGATGCTGATTTTTCTTTCCATCTTCTGGTGAAGTGCCTGTAAAGCAACCGCATACGCCACGTCATTCATTACACACAGCGCTGCGTTTTGACCGATTACGATATATTTTCCATGCATTTATTACGATCTTGAATCGGAGTTTTCACATTTCATCAAAGGAAATTATATTTCACCATGCATGAAAAGACTAAAATGCTAACCAGGGGAAAATGAATGAATTATTGTTATTTCTGATCATGCGTAGAAGAACAAAGGAACTTGCAGAAGTTTTATTGCTTTTTGGGAAAATAAGCTCATTTCATGAGAAATGGTGCAACTTGGAAGAGACTGTATCTTCAATCAAATGTATTTAACTGTTAGTTCTGTATTTCACTTTTTGAAGACATTTGTTAAATATTCATGGCTGCATTTAAAATTGTAATAATGCAATGCAGTGTCATGGTTGCCTGAAGAGAATGAGAAATTCGAGTATTACAACTGTTCATCATTGAAAGTAAAAATCAGAATATCTGTGAGTTTATTGTTTAAAGATGTTCTTTCCTTTTCAAAGCAGTATACTATCTGCATTGTTCGGATACTATCTGCATTGTTCGGATTCAGATGAAAGTAATTTGGGAATGCAAGGGTGTTGACTTAATACTTTATAAAATTATTGTTTGATTATTTATCAGTTCGTAAAAATGATTATGTAGTAGTAAGATATTAATCTCTGTTGGAGAATAAGGAGCAGGGACAACTTTCTGTAAATGATAAATGTGCAATAAAATGTTTCTAATTGCTATAATATGTATCACATTACCAGTAAATTATTTGTATTTGCTGAAAATCTAATAACAGAGATGTTATTTCAGTAAATTCTTGAACTCATGTACTGACTATCGCCATTATTCTTAATGCCATCTTCATCTTAATAATACAAGATTCAGTAAACTGTTGAAGAATGCAGCCATGGAAAACCACACTAAGATGGTTCCAGGTTCAAAATTTCTAAGACAGCAGTACACAAGAACAAGGTGAGACAGGAGACACTGGGAAATGACCAGAAACCAGCCAGATAGAGGGATTTTCTAATGCCAGCGATGACTGTCAACTTATCTGACACTTTCTCATGAATCATAGGATGACATCAAGTGACCTTTAAAAGGAATGGGAAACATTAAGTGTAGGTGTGAAGTGCACTGCTAGGACAGTTCGTATCAGGCTCCTAGAAGCAAGACGGAAGTCCCATAAAGCAAAGAAGAAGCTCTTCATTAATGATAAACAGAGAAAAACTAGGCTGCAGTTTGCAAATATATATATATATATATATATATATATATATTAGGGCTGTCTAAATTAACGGGTTAACGCGGATTAATTCATCATTGTGATTAATCTGATTAAAATCTTTTAACGCAATTAACCCATCTGCAGCGCAGAATGACTCAAAATCCCTGAAATGTCTCTGTCAACCCATTTCGGGCAGTTTTGGTGCATTCCATTTGCCCAGGGAACTCGTATTACGAGTCGGATTCCGAGTTTTGAAGCCGGAAGTGACAACATGCACACTCCCATATCTCGGAGCAGCACAGAGGATCCCAAGTTCAAAATCTGAGATGGCTGTGCCTTTTATCAACAGAAGGGAAAGTTGTAGTTTTATACTGTTTAAGCACTACTTCTCATTTGTGGCTTATTATATCGGTCGCACACGCTATACAGTCCAACTTATCTGTGGACGTGTTGCTACAGAGTTTTATATGTAAAGCACCGCGCGTAATGTGTTATCAACTGATATTGCTAACAATGGCAATTAACCGGCCTAGAATTGGATTTCATGATTAGTCGGATTATTTGTCGGATTTACAGTAGTTCTGGCTAATTGTAAGTGAACGAAGATAAAGACCATTTAAACTGAGGTACCTTAAATACGACAAGTTGTTCGGCTAAGCAGAAAATCTTACTTTTTGATATGGGTCCATGTTATTGCACTTCTGTGGCAGATGGAATGCATCCGACTAGTGTTCAAGATGTTCAATAAACATGTTAAGTGCATATATATTCCCTTTTTTCTTGAGTCCGTTTGCTCATGCAAAATTAATTGTGATTAATATAGATTCAAAATGAATGATATTTAATCGTGATTAATCTAAATTAATCCACAGCAACCCTGTGATTAATCTGATTAAAAATTTTAATCGTTTGACAGCACTAATATATATATATAATATTTTTTTTTTCCACGGCTGTATATGCAGTATACTTTTAGTCTTCAAATATTCCATAGTCCATTTATTCACTAGAGACATTCCACCATTCAGTTTTAGCTTTGAATGTCAAACTGTAGAATAGTTAAAGTCATGGAAAGACAAGCAAAACCAGCTTTGCTGAAATAAATAATTGTAGCTTTTATATGATTTCCCTGCAGGATCTTGAGTAGCAGAATGACATCATTCTTTTCAGTCTAGGTGCATGGAAGATGATGTTGCCACTGAGCTTTGTGTTTGATAGGGTTGGGATTGGGGTTCTGATGACTGACTTTCTGTTCCATGGAGCCAATTCATTCATCTTCCTGCTGCTTTTCCAGTACGGGGTCATGGGAAGGAGCCTGGAACATATCCCAGAAATACAGGGTACCAGGGCCATCCACACACTGGGCAATCACACACTGGGCAATCACACACTGGCCATCCACACACTGGGCAATCACACAGTGGGCATTTAGGAGCTATCAATCTGCCAGACTGTATGATTTGGCCTGGTTGAGGACTGCTGAATGTCTCTACTCAGCTACAAGTACACAGGGTGACACTGCACTAGTATCTAAGACAAAACTTGTTGTACTTGTTGATGTTGTGGTGACCCAGAATCCGGCCCAGGAGAAAGCGGTGGATTCAGTCCGGGAAAAGGCAAACATCTCACGCCACTCCAGTCCCGCGACATCCACCCCCTGCCCCAGGACGGCCCTCAGCTCCATAGAATAATAATCCAACAATGGGGGCACCTATACATATGAATGGGCAGCAAGGCAGGCAGGTAAGACAAGGCCAAGCAAGGCAAGTTTATGTGTATAGCACAATTCAGACACAAGGCTATTCGAAGTGCTTTACATAGGCAAAAGAGCACATTTAAATAAAATACATTAAAATCACATTTAAAAGAAAATAATAATATAATATATAATAATAAAATTACATAAAAAAAACTAAAATCAGACAAACAGTTAACTGAAAAGAAATGATATTGTAGTGATAATGTATGACTCAACTCGGCAACAGGCATTCGGCGATCTTTACCTTGCGTAGATGAGACAGTTCAATGTCACAGCCGCCAGGGGGAGCCGAGTCCCGGGGAATTTACGCGTTTCTCGTCGGAGTATTTCTCATTTAGAATCTTCGCAAGCCATTCGTCATGCACAATGACAGAAAGCAGGTGCTATCCTTGACTGGGTGGCGTAGTTGCGTTTTCCCGGCACCTCGCAAGTTTCGATGAGGACAGGCTCTTAATAGACGTTTGATAATGAAGCTATTCGGGAACCAGTCCGTACTTTAAGAACTGGTGTGTGTAAAGTGTATTAACGACTATTTCGGTCTATCGCAGTCTCCGTGCGCATAAAGTACTGTAACCTCGTGTTGAACTGGTTGGTTTTTTTCATGCATTTCAGTAGGTGTGAAGTACGAGGCTTTAGTTGGTTCCTTATTCGCAGCTCCTTATTCGGATTTTCCGGTCTACCTTAAATGCTGCACACCCGAATGCAATGACGCGATTGCGCCTGTAAGGGGGTCATTTAGCGAGGCTTACCTTCAGAACTACATTTGGCTTTCGATTCGTATTAACTGAACACGATTCTATTGACTTGTTACCACTTTGAGGAAAGTACATATCTGGGCAGTTTCAGTAATAGTATGTGTGCATTTTATCAGAAAATGAGACAAACACAAACGTATTTCCACCCCTTATCAGGCCTGGAAATATGCCCCATCAGGCAAATATGAACTTCTCAGTACACGTCAGGTATCCCACTCTATAGAAAAAGTGACATTGTCCTGGCCCAAACTGATTTAATGCTTTAAAAATCAGATGGAAACAAGGCATGTCATACTATAGTGCATAAAGGTGTGAATGAGAAGCCAGATTTTCATGCCCATTTTAGTGCCATAAACCTCTCTGGGACAGGCAAATATGAACATCTCAGTACACGTCAGGTATCCCATTCTATAGAAAAAGTGACATTGTCCTGGTGCAGACTGATGACCGTCAACTTATCTGACATTTTCTCAGTTTGACTCAGTTAAGTCAAATCACTTTCAGATTTAAGGCTAATCTTGAGTTTCGTGAACAGCTTGGTGACTATGGCCTTCATTTTCTGTCCATGATCTTCTCCATGGATAATGTGAACCAAACTACTGAATCTTGGAACCAAAATGTCCATGGTGAGGAGAAATCTCACCAACCTCCACAGTGGAGTTAAGGCAGAAGACTGTGATGATGAAGATTATAGCAAGGGCCTGTATCACAACGCGAGATTTGTTGGTTAGCTAGATTAGTAGTCAGATTTAAGGTACCCCAGTTTAAAAGGACTTTATCTTTGTTTGTTTACATTTAGTCCACACTACCTTAAATCCGATCAGTTAGTTGCAAACCCAGAAATCCAGCTTTGTGATGCAGAACCTAGATTCCAGATTGCAGTACACAGAAAAGGAAACACCAGCCAACCCACTTCTAATAAAGACAGGTCTTTCGGGGTAACCCAGTCCAACTGATGTATTTTCAAATGCTAATCATTAGCATGCTAAACATTAATTCTAAGAACTCTATGTGGAATTGGAATATCTGAGGTCACATGTGAATCATCCAGTGAAGAGAAACATATTTAAAGCTGTTTTCTCTCAAGGTTGTCGGTGATTAATTCAAACTCTTCCATTTTCTTCAGAGTCGCAAGACAAAAAAGACTCCAGCCATAAAATGGCAGTGGTGTTTGGCACTTTGGTCACCTCTCTGCTTGCACTGCTACTTCTCTGCATGGTTCTTCACTGCAGATATAGAAGATCTTCAGGTGAGACAAATTGTTGCACAGTGACACAGTGATGGGGTCTCTGGGAATGTAAACAGCATGCATGTCTCCTTTTTCTGGCCCGAAAGACATTAAAACAGGTTGCTGCCTCTTTTTTTTTATCATTTTGCAGATGTTTCAGCTAATAAGCACTTCAATCAAGAGTGGAAACACAGAAATACAGAAAGTTCCATACTAGAGGTACATTAACAGAGCTGTATTCACCAGAAAACTCCCAGACAGCATGTAATTTCATGCTTATGGCATAGATAATGCTGTAATCTATTATACACAGCCTTTTTGACTCTATATGACTAATTGTTATATTACAGCTGCTGTGCCATTGCCACTTATGATGCTTATTACATTATTAATGTATACATTTTTTATTATTTCCTTCTGTTATTTTACAGGTTGGTGAAACTGAATGTGAGGTAAATCCTGAACAGATCTGTATTAATGAAAGTAAGAGCATTTGCATATATCATTTGCTGAAGACCCCATCAGCATCTGCTCCTGGGAATCAGGGTTCACAATGACTTTCAGCGAAGGCACAAACTCATCAGACACAAGTCCCTTCGTTCCTTATTGGATGAAAAGTCCATCCTGACCTGCAAATTGTGTTGAGAAGATGGATTCCTTTACATCTCATTAACGTGAGATACGCCTTATGGCCAAAAGTATGTGGCACCCCTATTACTAGAGGCATTGAAGAGCAAATTTTGAAAAGTCAATCATTCAGTTTCTTGTTGTATTTGAGAGGGGACCGTCAATGTCAGGCTTCCTCATCGCATGTTACAGTATTGGGAAGCAAAATTCACTCAGTCCTCATGTCGTCCAGTGACGTTCTTTTGTTAAATTTCACAGTCCACAGAAATGGTACTTATCCCATTTACATATCCTGTGGACTGAGTGAGCTTTAAAAATTTGCTCCTCAATTAGCTAGTTACACCATAGCCATTGCTAACACGGGTATATATTTAAGCATGCAGACATGCAATCTCCTTCAACAAGCATTAGCAGTAGAATGCTTCATCGTACGAAGAGGTTAGTGACTTGTGACTTGGCACTGTCTTAGGGCACCATCTCTCCAATAAGTCTGTTCCCCAAATTTCTACCTTGTCAGAGCTGCTTTGGTCAGGCACAAAATATTGTGCAGTGATAATGTCTGGGAGCAAGTTCATTTGCAAAGTGGTCGATCATACAAACTCACAGAAAGGGACCCAGTCTTCCAACATAAAAACTCCACTTGATTGGCAGCAAATCCGACCAGCAATGTTCTAACAAAGCCTTCCTGGAAAAGTAGAGGCTATTATGGCAACAAAGGGTGGACCAACTTCATATTAATAATAATGGCATATGATGTTGACAAACTATTTCCACATACTTTTGGTCATTTAATGCACACTGCAGAAGTTGATGACACAGCTGGAACTAACTTAGATTTTTTTTAAACCTTCTTGAACCTTTCATACTACGATCGTACATAAAGCTGGATGTGCACCCATTGGATGTGCCCCATTGGATGTGCACCCATTGGATGTGCCCCATTGGATGTGCACCCATTGGATGTGCCCCATTGGATGTGCACCCATTGGATGTGCACCCATTGGATGTGCACCCATTGAATGTGCACTATTAAAATAGTCACATACCTATTAATTATAGGAGCAACAGTGAAATGTAATAAACATTGCAGTTGTTGTTTTTAGCACCACTGTTGACTCTCAAGGGTTTTTATTGTACATTTTGTAGGTCGCACAACAGTGCTAGATGCAAGGGTGGTGTTGTGTTAATTGCCTGCATTTTATGTGAACTTAATGCTCTATTCGTTTGCAGAGCTTGTATGGAAAGTGTACACCAAATAAATTCTTTTAAATGTAAAGATAATGTGCAGGCTCTTTCTTGCTGTCCTTGACGAATGAAACAACGAATAAACACATTTCTTATGAAACCAGAAATAGCAATTAGTACCATTTTCACCCAGCTTAACCAGAGATGAACTATGTGTTTGGTTGCTTATTAACTTTGGTTTTTGTTATCAAGTTTGTCAGAAAGAAGTGGTGTTGAAAATGGCATTTATACCACTGTTAATGTGAAGAAACAATATGTTAACCTCAAGTAGTGGTGAGACTAAAACACTGCAAGACCACTTCTTTAGAACAGTTGCACACATCTGATGTTCTGACATTTATATAATTCATAAGACCATTAAATATGACGTTCATCATCAGGTAATATAAAATTACCAGTATAGTAAATCAGTACATTTCCCCCAGAAACGTGCATCTTTGAGAACACAAATAAATGACAAAGAGCACTTGGTGGATTTATCCATAAGGTTTGATGACAGGGCAGCACATTAACTGAGTGGGTACTTCTGCTGGCAAAAACATCCACATGGGTTTCCTGCTTCTGCTCTCTTTGTGGGGAGTTTGCATATTCTCTTCTTGTTGCACAGATTTCCATGGTAAATATGTGGCCAGTGATTGACTTGCCTCCTATCCAGGGTGGGCCCTAGTCTTGCTTATGCTGTCTGAAATAGGATTTATCTGACCCCCACCATAACTGCAACCATAATAAACAGTTCATAGGTGGATGATTGATGACTTAATTTAGGCTATAACTTCCCCCGTAAACTCTAGTCATTCAGTGTCTTATTTATAGTGTGTCAATGTACTGCCAGGTCAGCAATGTAATACAGAAAGAACATGGGTCAGTCTTCTAATTGTATTTTAATTTAACCTCGTGACTGTCACTTTTTGCCTATACTATCACAGAAAAGAGTACAACTCAAGTACAGATTTGTACCCCAAGGTACAAACAGCATTATTGTACCCCCAATGGTACAAAAATGTTCCTCAGAGTCAATTTCTGTACATTCTGTACAATTTCTGTACATTTCTGTACATGTAACTACAGCTGATGTACAATTGGCTCGATCCCCCCAATATCTAAAAAATAACTTAACGATGTATTTATCCTCCATCGTTTTGGGATGGCGGTGTACACTGGCGTGCACAGATAGAGACGAGGTGGTGCTGAAGCACTTGCCCTTTTGCCCTCAGTCCAAAAAAGTGCCCTTTTGAAAGACGTGATTTTTTTTTTTTTTTATAAAGCTGCGCGATTTAAAAAGGTGTGAAAATAATGGCTTGATTTGTGCCCCTTCTTCAAAGACACCCGAAGCCTGTCGCTTTTTCACTGTCACCGTGTCACGTGAACACGCTTGCAGTTCATTTGTTGTGAGGCGTGTAGCAGCGGCATGACATAGGACTACTTGGAGTAGGCATAGTAGGCTAACTATAGCGACTGGGAGCCACGGCGGACAACACGGCAGCTCTTTCCCTTCCCAACCAGTCAGGTAACCCATGAATCGAGTGAAATTATTCTGTTTGCCCTCTAAGACCAACCTGCAATTGTTTTGTTGTGAAGTAGCCTGTCAGAAACTGCACATGACAAACTTTGCCAGCTTGCCCCCTCCATCCATCCATATGGATAAACAAAAAAACGACACATTTAAAATGTAACCTAAACCATTTAGGCAACCCCACTCTCCATCAATTCCGACCTTTTTGCATACACTATTGAAAATATCACGTTATGCTATAGGCTACATGCCGTTAGGCAGAGGGCTCTTTTGAGCCTATTTTTCGTTACAAATTTTAGGATGATCTCACGGAAATCTGTGAATAAATACAAAGTTTTCAAACTGAAGTCAGTGACGGGAAGACATCACACTTTTTAGAGATGGAACTGCAGAAAAACCTAAAACCTTGACATGATTATGAATAATAGAATTATGGACGTTTCTCCGTTTTTGTGGATTAGCCTTTCCATAACTAACGTCAACTACTGTCCTACTTTGGTAAGATTGAAATTAATGTCTTTGACTGTCTTTAGTAGGTGTCTCCTGTGAGAAAGTTAGAACACCGTCCAACTGTCTAAAGATGCAGTCTTTAGCCTAACTGGTTGTTACTGACTCAGCGATGCTCGCAGACATTTACGCACTGTGTTGTGACCTGATTGTGACAGAACAGTGACGTTGTTATTGGTAGTTTGAAGGGTACGGTGTTGGGGGTGCATGTTAAAAGTTTTGAGAAGCACTGGTTAGACATGTTAATTTTTTTTGGTGTAACATATTGGCAACATTAACACATTAATTTGCTAAAGGAAAAATAGGCAGTTCCCAATTGCCTGTGAAAACGACCATTCTGCCCTGTTCTTGTAATGACCACAGTCAGTCTTATTCGTTCTCATACATTTTCGTCTATTTTTAGAGAATGTTTTGAAATAAAAGTCAAATTGCATTTAACCTGTGCGTTTTTTTATTATAAAAAGAAAAGGTTTTCCACATATGCAAAAAGTGCCCTTTTTTCCCCCTGGAGCACTTGCCCCCCAAAATGTCTGTGCACGCCACTGGCGGTGTAGTTTCCTACGAAATCATACGTCAAAACGTGTTGCGTTTCCTATGGCTATTTAGCGTAAAGGTCCCATTTGCTTTTGTGCAGAGTACAAATGTTCCCAGTCGAGACGCAGGAACCTGTAAACCGGGACCAGGTTATGACATGACGTGCAAATGAGCCGATAGAAAACCTACCGCGCAAATGTCACAAGTGGTTTTTTACGCTCCCCTGCGTGTCTGCCCAAGGCGCCCATACCTAAATGCGCCAGTTGGTGGCGTAGTTGTGTTTCCTGGGTACCTCGCAAGCTTCAGTGACTGACAGCCGTGCAGAACTGGTGCGTGTGAAACAGTTACTTTCTGCAGCTGTCTGAGATTGTCGGATGACATTAACAGGTAAGCACTTATGGACATTAAATAAGCTTATGAATAGGCTAATTAAACAAATCTTGCCAGCGTCTAAACTAGAATAATCGAGGGTGAAATCGCTAATGGATTTTTTTTTATTTGATCACAGTAGTACATCTCATTTTTTCGTGATGACTATGGTAAGCTGATAAATTTTCTTTGATGTTTGGCATCACATTCCACTAAAAAAAAAATACAATGACGACATATAAACCACAAAAAGTTACTCATTTTATACAACATATTTGTTCTATCGAGTACAGATATATGTTCGCAGAACACAGGAAGTCATGTATTTCGTTCTCTGCGCCCATGTTTAGCACTGAAATTGCCTAATGAATAACTGGAAATGCGTGTTAGCTGGTGTAAACAATGCTAGTTTAAAAATATTTTTAATTACGTGTGGAGTATGTGACATAGCCTATTTGATTTTTTTAACAAGAAATCTCTGACATTTGTATGTGTAAAAGTAGTGAATTGAAATGTTCAGGATGTTGCGTAAGTTTGTTTTTTTGTTGTTTTTTTGTTGTTTTTTTTGCACATTTCTGTCGGACCGTACAGTCTTCTTGTGTTCAATGTCCCGGCTGTCAATATGCTACCGTTTCTGATCTGGATCCAGATTTTATCAATAAACGGTAAGTAATTCAGAATGATGTCACTGATGTCTAAGCAATTATACGTAAGTCGCTCTGGCTAAGGACGTCTGCCAAATGCCATAAATGTAATGTAAATGTAAGATCGTATTTGTGCAAAACATCGGCAGTTCTGAAAAAGAACCAAATTTCGATCCTCATATTAATAAAATGGATCAATGAATTGTTAAACTGGGCTATTGGGTTTATTTCTCTTGAGTTTATTAATATTTCAACACCACTATTTACGGGTATGTATAGACTATTATTAAGGAACATTAAACGTTGTGATTTGCCGTTTTGCTAAAGATATTAACATTTTTTCATGTTTAACGCACTTAAAAATGTTACCACATAATGATAATCGTAACTTGCGTTAGAAATTCATCTTGGTAATGTACTTATAATGATAACACCGGAAAGGAAACAAGTAGGCTAAATAAAATACAACTGCAGATGTTTATTTTATGCGCATTTAGGCTACTCGACGTCGCAGGCTTAACCTTCTAATTTTAATTGACCATTTTTATTAAACATTTTGAATGTAATTTAAGGTTTCTCTTTCTGTTTGCCCTGCACAGCTGTACAGTTATGCGCCCGGCCGGGGGAAAAAGTTGAAATCCCTTGTCGAAATGAAAGAAAACTCTCGAAAGTGAAATGGAGTTATTATAGAAACGGCGCGAAATCCTTTTTAATCTCCAGTGGTACAGATGGAGTGAGGAACTACAACGCAAACTTACAAACCCAAGTCAGAATTTCACACGACAATTCACTTGTTATTGAGAGTATGACAGGAGAGATTGAGGGAAATTACTCCTGTGAACTGTGTAGAAAAGACGATCTTTGCGAAGTAACAAACGCTTCCCTGTTACTGTTAAAAGGTAAGACGTATATGGAGATTAAACCAATGTCAGCTGACTACATGTTGATCAGATTTCACCCTTTTACCTTGAATTACTGTAGAGACATATCTGGGGAACAAAACGAAGGCGATCGCCGCGCCGGGCAGTGTTTTTACTCATTCTTGTCCAACCGAAGAGGCAGATAAGATGGACAGTCCAGCCAATGTGAAGTGGACGTCTGAATCAATTGGAAAACCGGTCATAACTTTCACCCTCCATGGTCGGTCTGCTACGGAAAAGCCGAAAGACCACAAGATGCTGCCAAACGGATCTATTTATTTGTCTGGTGTTGACAGCAGTGATGCAGGGAACTACAGGTGCTGGGTACAGAAACGTCCGTGTCACTGGATCAACCTGCTAACCGTTAACTTGTACGTTCAGTCAGGTAAGGAGAACTTAATAAATAGCCGGGGAAAGATTCATAAGTTAAAGTGAATAATAGACCATGATTCTCAGCCCAAGATCTGTAATATCAGTAGTTTGTCCAAAAAAAAAAAAAAAAAAGTAGCATATTTTGTCCTCCATATCAGAAAATTGGCAGAAATCTGGTATTTTACTTCTATAGATAATGCAGTCACTTTGTTCTTCCAATAACACCAGGAGGAATTTTAACCAATCCAACAGAGATGTTTTATAATAATAACAATATAATTCTGCTTATTAATTAACTGATCATTTTAAAATGCATATCTCAGTGCTCCATCTCTTCCTCCTCTTCATCAGCCTAAACTGGGAAGATTCTTATTTACTTATTTTTTAATCCTTTGTACTTGGGGATCATATCGACAGAAAACTTGTAGGATGAGGCATGTTAACCCATGGCGTGACTCAGTTATTTCTCAGATTTAAGGTCGGCTTAGTTAATTTTGAGTTTCATGCACCGCTTGGTGACTATGGCCTTCATTTTCTGTCCATGATCTTCCCTGTGGTAGGAAGCCCCGTGGATAATGTGAACCATGGGGGTTTGGGCCAAACTACTGAATCTTGGAACCAAACTGGCCATGGTAAGGATAAATCTCACCAAACTCCACAGTGGATGGTGTAGATCAGTGTTTCCAAACCCAGTTCTCGGGGAATCCCGGACAGTCCAGGTTTTTGCTTCCTCTCAGCTCCCAGCGGACCTGTACCAGGTATTTGGTGTTCCTGATTGGCTGGGAGCTGGGAGGGAGCAAAACTGTGGACTGTTCGGGGTTCCCCGAGGACTGGGTTGGAAAACACTGGTGTAGATTCAAAATGATTCTGGTTTTTAGTATACAGAAATAGAAATGGCACCCAGCTCACTTATAATTAAGACAGCTCTGTCAGACACCTAGTCATGCATTGTGTAACGATGGGGATTCATTCTGAGAAATGAGTTGTTAGGGGATTTCATCATTGTGCGAAAATCATAGAGTGTACTTATCTAGACCTAGGTGGTATAGCCTTCTACAAACTTAGGCTGTACAGTATACCCTAAATAATGATAATCAGTAAGTATAGTAAATACATTAACTAGTCACATGGTTATGTATCATCATTATCAAGTATTATATAGTGTGCATAATTGTTTGTGCTAAACTTGTATAAGACTGGCAGTGCAGTAGGTTTATTTACATCAGCATCACCACAAACAGCTGAGTATTGCGTTGCTCTATGACATCAGAAGGCGACAGGAATTTTTACATTATATTGTAATCGTATGGGATCACTGTCATATATGCAGTCCATCGTATAACGAAACTTTGTTATCTGACACATGATTATACTGACTATACCTTCAAATGCTAATCATTAGCATGCTAAACATTTATTCTAAGAACTTCATGTGGATTCTATGTGGATTAGGAGTATCTGAGATCACATATGAATCATCCGGTGTAGAGAGACATATTTAAAGCTGTTTTCTCTCAAGGTTGTCGGTGATTAATTCAAACTCTTCCATTTTCTTCAGAGTCGCAAGACAAAAAAGACTCCAGCCATAAAATGGCGGTGGTGTTTGGCACTTTGGTCACCTCTCTGCTTGCACTGCTACTTCTCTGCATGGTTCTCCACTGCAGATATAGAAGATCTTCAGGTGAGACACAAAATGTTGCACAGTGACACAGTGATGAGATCTATGGGAATGTAAGCAGCATGCATGTCTCTCTTTTCTGGCCTGTAACACATTAAAACAGGTTGCTGTCTTTATTATTTTTCAGAGATTACCACACCTAATGAGCAACTAAATCTAGAGCCTAACTACAGAAGCACAGAAAGCTCCAGACTAGAGGTATATTAGCAGAGTCTTATTCACTACAAACTCCTCTCCCAGTGTGTAATGCCATATGGTACAGACAATACTAAGAATCTGATACACAATATTATTAACTCTATTTACTAATTATTGTGTGCTGCTGCTGTATCACTACTATTAAGGCTATTGATACTTTTTTATTACTGTTGTAATTTTATTACTGCCTTATCCTTTTTCACAGATGAATGAAACTGAATATCATGTCTATTCTGTGGTGAACGTAACAAAACCAGAACAGAACTGTGTCATCGAAAGCCAGGACACTTGCGTTTATAGTTTAATCAAGATCCCATCAGCATGCACTTCTGGAAATGAGGGTTGAGAGTGGCTTTCGGTAAAGGCGCAAACTCACAAAGCCATCAGACACGGGCCCTGTTTGGATGAGGACCTGCCATTCTTTTTCTTCCCTGAGTTCCATGTAAACCATGATCAACATGAGATATGAACTGTGGAAGTTAACAGATAGAATGGTAAACATCAGAAAAGATAATTCCTTTTTTATAGATGTTAAAATACAGATTGCAAATATAAGTTTGGTTTGTGGTGAACTACAATTAAGATAACAATTATTTTTAAAGTTGGAAAATATTAACTTTTATTAAGCTTTAATGGAAGACCATACTTAGAGCTGGATAAAGACGGCAATACTGTGCACCCATTGTAATATGCACCCATTGTAACGTGCACCCATTGTAGCTATTAAAGTCACCACATACAGAGGTGACAGTGAAATGTCATAAACATTGCAGTGGTTGTTTTTAGCATTACTGTTGACTCTCATGAGCTTCTATTGTATATTTTGCAGATGCAGATGTGTTTTGGTGTTAATTACCTGCATTTTAGGTGAACTTAACGCGCTACTCATTTGTACTTTGTATGGAGGGAATCCAGCAAATAAATAATTTAATTAAAATGCTAAGATGATGTGCAGGATCTTTCTTACTCTCCTTCATGAATGAATCAAAGAATAATCATTATTCATATTAAACCAGAAACAGCAGTTAGTGGAATTTTCACCTAACATAACCATAACTGAACTATGTTTTTGGTGTCATAAGCAAATTTGTTAGAAAACAGATAATGACATTTAAACTGCTGTTGATGTGAAGAAGCAATGCGTTAACCTCAGTGGTGTGACCATCACTGTAAAACCAAACAGCAGACTGAATATCTTTTAACCTTTAACTGTGATATGGGAGCTTCATTAACACCTCTGTCTTAAAAAGATGATGGTGCCACATCCAATACGTTCGTTTTTTTTGCATAATGATTGTCACGCTTGGGCTCGGGCGAGCAGGGAAGCAGTCGAGAACAGCCAGGTAGTTAGGGAAACGGGGGTTTATTTGGAGGCAGACGGACATCGACGGACACTGCACACGACAATACAATGACAAGTCTGGGGTACATCGACTGAGACACGGACTAAATGCACAAGACTAGGCAAACGAAACAGGAAACAGCTGGGCACGATCGGGAAAGCACACATGGATAATGAGGGGGCGTGGCACACACTAGGAGCGGACGGAGCGGGGCGTGACAATGATATGAAAACATTGCAATTTCTTTAGAACAGTTCTACACATCTGATGTCCTGATAATTATATAATCCTTAAGACTATTAAATATTATGCCTGTCATTGGGTAATGCATAAATAACACTACAGCCCAGTGAATCAATACATTGCTCCTGAAAGATTGCATCATTGTGAGCCCAGTGATGGACGGCACATAATTGCATTGTTCACATGGATTGATGGCAGGGCAGCACATTCGTTGCCACAATCCTGCTAGGCTGTGGGTGTGAATCACCGCTATGCATGGAGTTCATATGGTATCTTCTCCTCATAATGCGTAGGTGTTGTCCAAGTAATCTGGTTTTCTCCTGCAGTCCAAAGAAATGGGTAGGCAAAGTGGCATTTGCTGTAATGAATGATTGTGTGTGGGTGTGTCTGCGTTCTGTAATGGACAGGTGTCCCATCCAGGGTGTGGCCCAGCTTTGAGATGCCTATGAAAGGCTTCAGGACCACCAAACTGACCAGGACAAGGGGATGGAAGATAAATGATTGATTTATTACATGATTTTGCCATTAATCCTGTTGTTCACTAACACAGTTGCAGTTTCTTTATGTCAAAGGATACTTTATCAATAGAAATACCAAACTTGGTCACAATAAACGCAAACGTCCCTTGCTCTATCTACGCACATCAACTAACAAAGAAAAACTTTCTTCTTCCTTTACATTTAGTTTATACAGAATATCATTGACAGAGCCACCTACTGGCAGGTTCTGTAAATCGTCCCAAATTAAAATAAGATTTCCTATATTACAGTTTTTTACAGACGCTAGAACACATTTCTCAATACTTAGGTCACTTTTGCAAAACTCTTCACACAGTGAGCACAACAGAAGTCTATGTGGGCTAAACTGAGGATCAATTATCATTGTTTTGGCACAAAATGCATTCAATCACCACTTCCCCCAAATTACATGAATACTTCTCTCAGTCAGTGTTCGCCACCAGCAAAACTTTGTACAACTACAGCCGATTTTTCAGACGTTTAGATAATCTGTTCAAAACAGTTAACTTTCATGTCAAAACCTAATGAAATTTAGAGCACTGTCAATTGAAACATGCTGCATTTTGACAGACAAAGGACACTATCTATTTGCACTAACACAGATAATTATGCTTTTAGCAGAAATTTCCTAATTTAGTTTTTGTTTGCTGCTTCGTTACCATCTACACCATCTATACAAATGAGGCCATGGAGTGTCCCTTTCCTTTTTGTAAGGCAACACAATGTATTCTGTGCAAAAATAGTGGGTATGGCAACACATGAATTACAGTAAAACATTTACATTTATTCATTTAGCAGGCATTTTTATCCAAAGCGACTTACAGTGAAATACTGTATCTATAGGGACAGTCCCCCTGGAGCAAGTTGGGGTCAAGGGCCTTGCTCAGGGGCACAATGGTGGCACCCCCTGGGAATGAACTCTCAATCTTCCAGTGTTCCTAATGGGAACCCAGCCAGATCCCCAACTACTAGACCACCAACATCCCCCTAGATCACCACCAAGCATTTTACAATGGTTGAAGCTGGAAAGCTGAATGAAAACACACACCAGCCTGAAATTTCAGCTAAGAACCTATCTAGGAATTTGTTTGGTTAGTGCCAATTTGCCATATGTACAAAGGGGGCCATCTTTGGATTGGCATTTTCTGCTAGGAATAAAATATTTACATACTGCAAAAAAGAAACAGCAACACCTACATGATTTCTAATGAAATATATTGTAGCATTTCAGAATTGGTTGGTATTACAATTTTCACACGCAAAAGTAGTTCTTGTTTATTTTATTTTTACAATGCAACATGACAGTAATTTATGCCAAACTGGAGGATACAGCCACACTTTATATATGCAATTTGCAATGCTGAAAGTTGTTTGTGTTTTTTAGCCCATTGAACATTGAGTGCCCCAGTAGTGTTGTTGGCTGACAGCATTTGTTATTGTTATGGCAGCATGAGTCACTTTTGGGTGAATTGTGAAACGTTTTGGTGGTTGTAGTGCATTTTGCACCAAAGGTTAAGTGATGTGCTCAGGTGTGTATTGGTACAGCCCACTGTGTGAAGAGTTTTGCAAAAGTGACCTAAGTATTGAGAAATGTGTCCTAGCGTCTGTAAAAAACTGTAATTATTCGTTAACTAGTTATTGAATTAAACATTTCTATATAGCAATTTGCCCCGTCTTTGACATTACATAAAATTTCCATTAATTCAACATCAAACAATATTAATCAAATAATAAAGATACAACAAATCCAAGTCTGCCCCAAATCTCACCAAAGAGTGTCTTAGCAGTGTAATAATGAACCAATGGAAGGTTAGGTAGTTCTAATTGAATTTTGGTTTGTATATTGTCACTTTGTGTCTAGCCAAGAAGAATTAATGTTACCAAAGTTGACATGTTAAAATGCGTAGGACACGCTGTTAGAAGTCATTCAATGCAAAATGGAAAAAAAATCAGTTATTTAAATTGAGTCACACGCCACATAAACACCTTAAATATATCAAATGGCTGCAAGGACTACAGACCCACCAACCACATATACTGCAGATAACGGTTTGTTTTGCGTGTGGGTGTTCGCTGCAGTAAACAGTGTAATGTTTCGTCTGACATTGGCAACCGTATGTTGGCGTGTGAGTGTTTGAAAAATACTTGATGAGCAATGCGGTTCTTTATGGTGCACCTTGGCTATTAATAGCAATCCATACCGTATAGTGTTTTGCAGATGTTTTCACCTTTTACCACTCTTGTGCATAGTAGGAATAATTGTAGACTCAGCAGGTTAGTTGAAAAGCGCAATTACCTTCAAAATGGGCGGTTTAAAATCGCCCTAACGGCATGTAATTGACAACAATGGCGATCGTTATTTTAGCCAAGAAAATGGAATATTGCGATAACAAAGCAAACCAAATATATTCCACCTTATTAAACTGAGAAAAAATACTCATAGATGGTAGCCCACAAAGACACAGTATAACAATAAAACAACAACAACTTAAAATAGTTACATACAACAACACATTTGAATAATCAGTAATAACATGAGCAAACGCCAACCGCAGTCAAACCAAACAGCCGCTAATTCTAATTATCCAAGGAAACAGTCGCATTCTATAAAAGTTTTACTTAAGGAAACTCTTCAGTAGAGTTCGCTGAAAAATGTTTTAGAGATATTATTTTTGAACTGTTGAGATTTTAAGTTGCACTTATTTATCAAACCAACTTATGGTGTTTCCATATAGCCTACGATGCGTCAGTTCGAGCAGGAAAACTTTAAATACATCGTAATAAAAAAAATATGTGTCATGTGCTTTGGAACCTTTATCAACAAGTATGAGTTGTCCTATTAGCACAGTTTAAAGCAATATGGGTTTAAATTGCTGACGAATTAATTCAGCACGTTTAACTGTCATACAAATTAATCTCAAATTATATTATGGACTGCGGGAGGAAAGTGGTTTAAGCGGAGAAAAACATTCAATAGGACACCGTGATCTGACCCCGAATTTCTTGTGTTTTTTTATTCATTTTAATTCCGTTTGTTAAATTCGGTATAGTTAAGACTTTGTACATCTTTCGTATGTTTTACATTGTATTGTTCTTTACTTTAGGCTATTTAATGCAAGTATGTGCTACTGCTGTGTCATTAAACCTGCTGTACGTACCCAGACTTGCTTCGTATTTTATATAGGCCTAATTAAACAGGATAATGAAACGGATCGTAAAATAGAACTCGACGTGTCAAAATAGTTTAACAAAAACTTCTGAAAAAAAAACATGTGTAACCTTTAAAGTAGTGGGGGAAGATGTGTGGGTGTTCGTGAATGGGTTAGAAGTCAGGCTACAGCACCTCACGTTGTTTATAAATTTTATATGCTTAGTTTGTATGAATTAATGTAAATAAATGAAATAATGATTGGGTATAATAAAAGTTTTAAAGATGTTTTAATCATTAAAAACAAACTAGGTCTAAATCATGAAACAAGTAGTGCTATGGTTACTAATTATTTGTGCTCTTATTTAATTCTTAAATTCGATTTTTAAAAGTAATTTTCCCTCCACCCATTTTCCATTAGAAAGAGGAAAACATGCAATGAAATCCACACAAAAAAATCTACGTAAATTTCATCTACACAGGAAAAGCACACGTTTTTATAATCGTTATAGTATTATAGAATTTAATTCATGATTATATTCTTTGATTCATTTGCGCAACGTTTCAGTTTGGATTGAACTATGATTTGAATAATTATTGTTTTAAGATAAGTTTGTGATTCACAGCAGCCGCATGCGCAGTAAAGTAGCGGCGAATTTGACTGGTGTGGAGCTCGGTTTGTACGTTTTCGAGCATCTCTCGCTGCTGATATATCTTACATATTAATTATATTTATATTATTGGACCGACTACAGTGTCCAGTGTCTTTAAGGAACCTTTTGTAGGTGGTGAGTGCTGTCTTATAGTCCGCGCTGACTTCTTCAAGCACACGAACAAGAGGCCGGCGGATCCACGGTCTGTAGTATTTGCGGCGCCCGGTGGGCGAAGCGTCCGTTTCGCGCAGTTTCAGCGCTCATCTCTTAGTATAAAGTACGTTACTTGTTCATATTTCGCTCGTTGGGCAGTTTGACGAAATAACGATTAGTATCTTACAGATGGCGTTTCGAATACCGGTGCAGACTTTAAGGTGTGGGTTGTGTTGGTTTTGCTCCCGTTAGCCGGTGAGCTAATGTTCCAGTGGCAGGCCGTGTTGTTCTGCATCATTGTACTGAAGTTGTGTGTATGGACTGTGTTTCAGACTCAGATGTGCAGCTTCTCGGATCCGGTCTGTCATATCACTGCTATTATTGTCATTTTTGCACGACTAGTGGCGGTAGGTTTAATGTCCTCGCCGGTGCTGTTTTTTCAGGAGCGCGATGGAGGCACCCCCAGTCACTGTCATGCCCGTCACCGGCGGGACCATCAACATGATGGAGTACCTCCTGCAAGGTGAGCGCCGTGCCGTGCCTGCCTGCCGGCCGCTCGCTCGCTTCGGGGTGCCTGTGGCTGGGTCGCGTGGCGGGGCACCACGCGGCTGGAGCTGAGGCAGCCCCGCCAGGTGTTGCTCTGCTTCTGTGCTGGACTGCGTTGAACAGGATGTAACGGGTGAAGTTAGTCATAGGTTTTATCGCTTTGTATCGTCTTTCCGTGCGTACAGATGGTATTTCCGTAAATGACAACTGGTACAATATTATACAAGATGTTTTTTCCCCCCCCATCTTGATTTATTTTAGATGCCCAAATTTCTCTGTTCTCAGACTTGGTTTCTGGCAAAGGCGTCCGAATCTACTTTACGGAGTTAACTAATCAGAGCCCGGAACATAATTTTATAAATGTACAGATCACAATTTATTTTCTTCAAAAAAGTAATTTAAAATTGTTTTTAAAAGTTGTGGGTTGTAGTGTGAGCCTGGAGCCTATCCTGGGAAGAACTGAGTAGAGGGCAGAGGGCACCCTCAATGGGATGCCAGTTAGTCCCATACAGGCCTGAAATTAAAGCCAGAGCCCAGCCCAGTACCCAAGACCTTGAAACTGAAACTGAACCTGACCCAGCCTGAATAGTACTCTCAAATCTAGACCCCAAAACCTGAAATTGTGAAAAACAGGAATTAATCATATGCATATGCAGAGATGGATTTTCACAAATGGCATTTTAAAACTGCATAGCTTGTATGTGCTGGGAAGATGGTAAGACTAATGCAAAACACAGATTTCTTAATTAACAAAAGCCAATCAAAAAACTAAAGTTTATACTATTATTCATTAACACTTAGTCGAACCTAACAAGTGCAAAAAATGATTTGTGCTTTTTTTAAATAAAAAAAAAAAGCATAAAAAAACTAACCCAACCCAAGCCTTAAGTTGAATATAAAAACGGACCTGTACCCGGCCTGAAACCCGATACTTTGTCTGAGCCTGGCTCGGGTTGGGTCCCAGACCTCTAATTGCAGTGCATCACAAGGTACACGCTATAGTAAATATAGAGAGACCAGTTCACATAACCACACGTTATTGGACTTCGAGAGCAAAAGTGCAGAAATGCAGGGAGAATATGCAGTGGTGTGTACATATGTATTTATCCATCCATCCATCCATCCGTCTTTAGCTTGTCTTGGTGAGTGGTTGTGCTGGTGGTATGCTGGGCAGGTCACACCACACCATCATTCCAAGGCCTCATACTCAAATTCCCAAGATCCCCAAATGTTCCCAAGCTGACTGGGAAATGTAGTCCTTCCAGCCTGCCCAGTGCCTGTGTAGCACATGCCTGGAACATCTCCGTTGGGAGCCAACAGGTGGGATTCTTCTGAGATACACAAATCACCCTCCAATTGCATATCCAAGTCAGGGGTTGGGGGGACCTGCAGCTTATCCCAGCATCACAGGGCACAAGGCTGAGGACACCCTGAATGGGACGGCATTCAAAAAAGCACATTTCTTAAAAAAGGTGTTTGCACAATTTACATTTGACTGCTTACTTCTTTTAGTTGCACAACAATGATGTGCATTCACAGATGTCAGTGGTTTTACTTGTCGGTATGCAGGTCCATGACCTATATTGTGCCTGGGTCAAGTGACCCCTTTCAAGAAGTGAAAGCTGTCAGCTCACACATGAAGTGAGAGTTTTGGTGTAGATTGGCTGGCCCAGATCACATGACTGGTACCCTGTTGTTTTTGGGTTGGTGTTATTTAGGCCACACTAATACGTTTTCATTTAGAAACAAAAAAATTATTACGATTTAGCCTTCCACCCTCATTACCGCGGATCTTCTCAGAAGCAGAGAGAATTTTCAACGCTGTCTGGCAAATAATCTTTCTTTCAACACATTAGTACAGACGCTTATGAATGTAAAAATTTTGTTACACCTACATCAGTAAGTTCCAATTGGTTTGTACTTAGCTCTTGGCCCTTTCCTGATTAGCTCTCTTCGTTTCGATGTCTCTTTTCTTGATTGGTTATTCTTCACAGAAATGAAGAATGTTTTCACATGGAGGACAGGTCATATAGGACTTTCACTACCTGGCAAATGTTCTTGTATGAAGCTAAACATATTTTGTGTATATTGCATGCTGCTTACAAGCAAAGACATCTATGAATTTACCGATCTCTACTTATTACAGCTAAATTGCATAAGACTGGAGTGCAGGGAGAAGAGTGTGAATAAAATATGTGGTAAATGAGCTAAATATACAGTAATATGTGCATTTCCTTTAAACACAAGGTTGGTTGTGAGAGTATTCAACAGTCAAAACTTCACAAATCAAACTCAAATTAAATCAATCAAAATGTATACTTTGTTAGTAATAGAATTATAAAAAATTTTGGTTGGACAAAAAATTGGGCAAATGATCCCTTGTGCTCGAGCTACAACAAACAAAATATGAAGCTGGTGAGAGCGCATGCCCAGTGGCGGCTATTTGCATCCTAAGCTATCAGTTTCTTTTTACACGTTGCAGTTTGGATGCAATGTAAAGAAATTTTACTGCATTAGTGCGGACATAGTCTTATATAATAAACTAAATCTGATTTTGAACATTAAAATATTTTGAGAACACTAAAAATTAGATGCAACGAATGCAGTTTCCTTGACTGATTCTGATTTCTGTTTTTTTTTTTTTTGCAAGTGTGGCTTGCCGATCCCGATTTTCTAAGAACTGTAATTGACAGCATACACAAACAAAAATCAACTTGTCTTCAATGCAAAATTTTATTTTCATATGAGCAAATTGTTAAACTTTACAATTTCCCCCAAACTGCACTAAGTTACAGGATCTTCTCTCACTTAAACGAGTCTCAGAATAAAGTGCTGTGTGACTGGAAAGAGGTACAAATAGCAATTAACTGAAAATGAGTTGCTGTACACCCAACTTTATCTGACATATTTTACTGTACCAAACAAGAGCAGGTGCAACAGCTTTAAATAGCAAAACAAATGTCAGTTACTTATATTCACCAGATAACACGACATTGACCTTTTTTTTTAAATTTATTTTACTCGTCTTAAACTCCACAGGTTACAAACCTCCAAATAAAACTGAAGTATACTATTCTTTTCCAAATAACAGGTGCAGGGTAATGTTATTAATACTAACATCGCATGTTATACACATACACGTACAATTCTTACATCACTAGTAAGCTAGACTAAGATCAGCCTTTTTTATACATTCATAGTGCAGGGATTAAAATTTTCATAGGAAAAAACCTTAGCTTGCTTTGAAATTTTAATGGTTATTCCAATTCAAGATTATATGTTTCATAACCACTTTAAAGTTTACCTCTGATGTTTCACCATGTTTTCGTGGTGGTTCCCCCATGGTTTACTTTCGCTTTACATGTATTACAAATTACAGTCTTTGTGTCGTTTTCACTCACAGTGAAGAACCTCCACGCTAAAGACATGCTAGCATGTGGCTGTGACTGTGCACGCAGGTGTGAGGCTATTGCCTGCGTTGTTGTGTGCATGACTTGTGGTGCATGTGTAAAACGGACCGGTTTGGTATCGGAAATTCATTCCGGGCCAAGCACGCTGAAAATTGTCCGATTCCAGTCCCTGGATGGTGTATCGATGCAGCGCTACTAAAAACGTGTCATTTATTGTTGCTGCAGATGATCACGGGTACTGATGCGTGGAAGCATTCACACCTTTATCGATGTGGGTGCTAAAACAACCACCGCAGACTCTGTTGAAACCATGTCTCATTTGTCACTCAGCTGTTCTTCCTTTTATCTACATTTTGTAAATGTGACCTCCAGTGGTGAAGAAAAACTTTTCACCGCATTGCTGGTCCACAGTGTGGTGTTTTCATGCATGAAGGGGACCATACAGGCCTTTCGACACCGAGTCTGTTGTTTTTTTCACATGAAGAAACTGAACAACATTATTCTGAAAGGACAAACTTATGTCTATGAAAGCATTCATACCAAGTCTGACAAATTTGCAGTGTATGATTTGTCGTCTTTTTTTATTCTGTGAGAGCTCCATTTCTGCAGTTACAACCAGTAGCATGTCAAGTTTTATACATGTGATCAGTTTCTTTTTTCTCTTGAATAGCAAGAAAACTATTCATTTGGTTTACAAGGCATGCCTGTAGTGATACCACTGATTTTCTTTTCGTTCCGACTTCAGTTTGATCCAAGGATGGTACTGCAGATGACGATATTCAGTGCAGGTCCAACCCTGATGAGGAATATTTAACAAACTGGGGGGTGGGGGTGTGCTGGTAGATGGATCGTACAGTGTCTGGGCCATTTTTCTTCTTTCCCCATTTATGGGCGACCCTGCACAATAGTAGCTCATATCCTGTTCCATATAATAATATAAATATTTAACTTACAAGGTTACAAATGTTATTTTAACAGTAGAATCGATTGTCAAACTGAAAACATTGGGATCAAAAGAATCTTATCTGACGACAAGGTGCATGTTATGCTCTTTGCAGCTGTTCTGGTTTCTTTTTTTTCCTTTTTTAAGGTTTTGTAATATGTGTCTTGGATTATATTAGACCATGGTCATTTATTAATATTTTTATTTTGCTTGATTTATAGACCTATTTCTATACGATGAATATCCAATAAAAATTTGGATACATCTAAATGTCTTTTTGAGCATCTGAATCCGTTGTTGTATAAGCTTTTAGAATTGGATGTATCGATTATATTTGCCTTTTTCTTTTCACTTTTTTACCCAAAAGAAACAAGGAAAAACTTGTCATAACTGTTACCGGTGCCTGTCAGTTTGATTTCTATCGGTATGTGAACTTTTCTGAATCAGTTATGAAAATTTGCATCTGAATATTTTGCAGATTTGTGTTTTTTCATGTGCTATTGAGCCATGTCACGGTCATTCGCACTCAACTGTTGAATCACCCAGCGCCCGAGGATCGCCTCTTGCTGGCCACTGGCCCTTTCGGTGTAAAGGTTTCGCGACTCTGGCCCTCGGTGTGTTGATCCTGTTTGCCTGCCTCTTTGCAGGAAGTGTCCTGGACCAAGCTCTAGACAGCTTACTGCACCGTCTGCGTGGCCTCTGTGACAACATAGAGCCCGAGAGCTTTGCCGACTATGAGTTGGTGTACCTGCTCAAAGGCCAGCAGGGCAACCCCTTCCTGCTGCGCGCCCGTCGTTCCATGATGCACCCCACTGCGCCCTGGCACCTGCGCTACCTGGGCCAGCCCGAGGTGGGCGACAAGAGCCGGCATGCGCTGGTGCGCAACTGCGTGGACGTGGCCACCTCACACAGCTTGCCCGAATTCCTCAACGAGATGGGATTCCGCCTCGATCACGAGTTCGTCGCCAAGGGCCACATCTTCCGCAAGGGGGCGCTGAAGGTGGTGGTGAGCAAGCTGTTCCGTGTGCTGGTGCCAGGGAACACGGAGAACACGGAGCCGCTGTCACTGTCCTACCTGGTGGAGCTGAGTGTGCTGGCGCCCGCCGGCCAGGACAACGTGTCGGAGGAGATGCGCAACTTTGCTGAGCAGCTCAAGCCCTTGGTGCATCTGGAGAAGATCGACCCCAAGAGGCACATGTAATGCGGGCTAACTCAGAGGACCACTTCACAAAATAAGATTGTTTCTACGGATGGACACTGTGGTTTTTTTTCTTGAGGTTTCAACCTCAGTGCTGAGGTTTGACCCTCTATTCCCTTTTGACTCTTGTTCTGGAAGCGTCAACATTTCTATTAAAATGCTTTCATACTGCACCCTTGTGGTGTGAGGAACAATAGCATGTTATACATCTTTTGTGTTGTAGTTTGTTCTTTCTTTGACTGAAGCACCATGATTTCTGTCAGTAGTAGCAAGGTGAGGATTTCCACCTTAATATGCTGTGCTGTAGTTCATAGAGCATGGGAAACAAACGCACCTGAATTTGAGGCAGTATAACATTACATATATACAGGTTTTCCAGCTAGTAATTACCCCGTCTACTTTGTCAATTATTTACCTTCGTTTTGCCATTTCACATTTAAAGAGTAACAAGCTAGCCTATGAATGCCCTTGGTATAATTCAATATAATGATTTTATGAGCTTTTTACAAACATATTAGTCAAGAACAAGTAGCAAACATGGTCATCTTCTGTTGCTAATACTAGAAAGTAGCATTTCCCAGTCCGGTCCTTGGGGACCGACAGATGGTCCACATTTTTGCTCCCTGCCAGACTCCTCATTTCTGCTCAGGGAGCTGAGAGGGAGCAAAAACTTGGACTGTCTCTAGGCCCCCAAGGGCCAGATTGGGAGACACCGCTGTAAAGGTTTGAAGCCATGTGTGGGTCAGGCTAATAAAAAGGTTCCATTAACAGCTGTAGCTGTTAGGGCAACTTGATTGTGACAGCAGTGCGCGGCGCTGTGAGAGGCTGGCTGACCCGCGGCCAGGCGGGACAACAGGCATACTGTTATGCCGGGGGTTAGAAGGAGGGGACGGAACATCTCCGCCACCAGGACATTGGGGCTGCACCGTTTGACGACATGTATAGGGCTGAGGCTGGAGAACAGTATGGATTAAACAAAAAAGGTATGAAAAGTACGACATTAAGAACAAAAGTAAGTAAAAATCAATGACCAAGGAACTTTACATACAATGGGGGCTGAGAGACACTAATCCCTGGAGTTGCCGTCCTCCCTCCATGTCTCCTGCCTTATCCAGCTGGTCTGTAAATGACCATAACAAGGACCGACTGAGTTCCACTGAAGGGATTCTCCTGTGGGCCAAGGCTGCCGATGACTCTCCATGGGTGAAATGCCACAGTTTCTGATTCCATAAACTTAAACACCCTCACATCCACCCCAAAGTCAGGGAATTTTCCCCAAGCTGTGCCTTTTATTGCTAGTGCTAGGCCTTCATTAAATCAAAATGGGGGCTATGACGTGCTAGGCCTTCATTATATCAAAATGGGGGCTATGGCGTGCTAGGCCTTCATTAAATCAAAATGGGGGCTATGGCGTGCTAGGCCTTCATTAAATCAAAATGGGGGCTATGGCGTGCTAGGCCTTCATTAAATCAAAATGGGGGCTATGGCGTGCTAGGCCTTCATTAAATCAAAATGGGGGCTATGATGTGCTAGGCCTTCATTATATCAAAATGGGGGCTATAACGTGCTAGGCCTTCATTATATCAAAATGGGGGCTATGGCGTGCTAGGCCTTCATTAAATCAAAATGGGGGCTATGGTGTGCTAGGCCTTCATTATATCAAAATGGGGGCTATGGCGTGCTAGGCCTTCATTATATCAAAATGGGGGCTATGGTGTGCTAGGCCTTCATTATATCAAAATGGGGGCTATGACGTGCTAGGCCTTCATTATATCAAAATGGGGGCTATGGCGTGTTAGGCCTTCATTATATCAAAATGGGGGCTATGGCGTGCTAGGCCTTCATTATATCAAAATGGGGGCTATGGCGTGCTAGGCCTTCATTATATCAAAATGGGGGCTATGGCGTGCTAGGCCTTCATTATATCAAAATGGGGGCTATGGCGTGCTAGGCCTTCATTATATCAAAATGGGGGCTATGGCGTGTTAGGCCTTCATTATATCAAAATGGGAGCTATGACGTGCTAGGCCTTCATTATATCAAAATGGGGCCTATGGCGTGCTAGGCCTACATTATATCAAAATGGGGGCTATGGCGTGCTAGGCCTTCATTATATTAAAATGGGAGCTATGACGTGCTAGGCCTTCATTATATCAAAATGGGGGCTATGACGTGCTAGGCCTTCATTATATCAAAATGGGAGCTATGACGTGCTAGGCCTTCATTATATCAAAATGGGAGCTATGACGTGCTAGGCCTTCATTATATCAAAATGGGGGTTATGGCGTGCTAGGCCTTCATTATATCAAAATGGGAGCTATGACGTGCTAGGCCTTCATTATATCAAAATGGGGGTTATGGCGTGCTAGGCCTTCATTATATCAAAATGGGAGCTATGACGTGCTAGGCCTTCATTAAATCAAAATTGGGGTTATGACGTGCTAGGCCTACATTATATCAAAATGGGGGCTATGGCGTGCTAGGCCTTCATTATATTAAAATGGGAGCTATGACGTGCTAGGCCTTCATTATATTAAAATGGGAGCTATGACGTGCTAGGCCTTCATTATATCAAAATGGGGGCTATGACGTGCTAGGCCTTCATTATATTAAAATGGGAGCTATGACGTGCTAGGCCTTCATTATATCCAATCTTTTAGTTAGTCCTCTCATTCTTTAATGGAAAACAAAATGCAATTTTCCCATCATGGTATGTAGATGGTGAAGAATGTATTATATTTGGCACTGTAGGCTTGCATTAGAGCTGTGTTTGAACAGGACAGGCTCCACACTCTGCATTTTTGTTGAATTAGAAAGAAAATCTGTATTACTTCAACATATTAAATATTTTTTGTTGCCCCCAAGCAGCTTAGGATTGACGTGTAGACACATTTTTGGTAGGTGGGATGATCATGCATTGGGAAATTTGTTAGATCCTATTGAGTTAAACCAGATGGTGACTGACAGCTCATGCCTCATTTCTCCCAGTGCTGCTTTGAACCGGGTCTATTCTGCATTTCGCACAGAAAGGGCACTGGATTATCCAGGTTTTACAGTTAACCCACGGGACTATGATTCATCCACATCGGACCCGACAATGGTCAATAGTTAGACTGCCTCTCATTCTGTTCTCTGGGCGCCCTCTTGCGCCAAAAGATAGAAATGACCGACAGCCACCTTCACGCGATTGTGAAGATTAATACATTTTATCAAAATAAATATCAACGGGGATTACTTTGAACTTTTATTATGTTTTATGATGGATGGATGGATGATACTTTCCAAACTGTATACTATTTTTAACATGTTATATATAAAAATAAAAATTCATGGAAAGAATAATTTTCATGTTTCACTTCATCCAATCCGTAAAATTTTTGAGAAACATACATAAAATCTCTTGACCTAATCAGCCATAATCCCCTCTGTTTATGAATTTAAACCTTTTTCCAGATTGTAAATCGAGTGCTTTGAAGAGTCCTTTACGTTGCTACACCTTCGGTTGGTTGAATTAAGCACGCTTGGTAGTTCCAATAGTGGCCACTAAGGGTCACTCTCACTTCTTCCACCAGCACTGTCTGTCGCGCCAGTGCATATCAGCAGCACCTCACAGATCATCTCCACACGTGTGCACTCTGGTTGCTATGGTAATAATTAGAGGAGAGATCTGCACGGCTCTTTTTCTCTCTCTAATTAGCCTTCTCAATTGCTTAATGATACACAAACCTGTGAAAGCTTCCCTTTCTTTTTTCATTATAGCATTGATTCCCCTCCCCCACTCATTGTTTTACAGTGTTAACCCATTAGTGCCACTAATGAAGGTGAAAATCAGATTTCAGAAGGAGCCCCAGACGCACAACGCTCTGCTAGCACCGGCGGCCGCACGCGCTTCCGCGCGGGAAGTCTCAGGCGCGGGCCGGAGGCCCCGGCGCAGGCGGCTGTGTGCAAGTCGTGACATCTGCTCTCACCCAGCGGCGCTGGCGTGCTCCGAGAACATCAGGTGACCTTGCAGGCGAGGGGGGAGGGCAGAGGTGCTCAGGAAGGCGGCTGGCGATCCGCCGGATTGACCTGGAGGCTCGACGGAGCCAGCAGAGCGGAACTCATCCGAGCCGGGAGGTGATGAGTGTCTTCCTTCCTCAAGGCATCTGCCTCTCTAACCCCTGCGCCCCCCACCCTCACCACCAAAACCTCTCTATAGAAGCATACACCCCCCCCCCCCCCATCCTTCCTTCTTTCTGATTCAAGGTGGGATCTCATCCCCACCCACTCCCATCCCCCAACCCAGTGACACCCGCCACCCTTGTGCTGATGAACATCACAGGTCCCATTTACTTTTCCTTCTGCTCTATGTTGAATTGGGACCTGGATGCTGAACCTCGGGTGGCATCACTGCACGGCCCATTTCTGTAGGAGCTCCTACCCTCAGAGCAGCTGTTAAGGACCTTTCCTCTTGGCCTAGGGTCCAATTCCCAAGCCACCATGCTGCACTGCTGCACCAAAGAGGTGACTAGGACTGCCTCATGCCCTCTGTTTACAAAGAAATGTTTTATACTCAGTTTTAAGGCAGCAGATTTCGTTGGGAAAGAGGTCGATAAGCCCTTCCTTAGCCGTGGATTAACTGTATTGACAGTGATGATATATTGACATGCAACAACACAGATAATCATATGTATTTCATGCTTAAAATATAATAATGTTCAGATTTTAGTTAAGTGGGCTGAAAAAAACAAAAGAGAAGAACAAAAAATAGGTCAAGAAGTTTTGCAGAAAGATCTTCAGTCCTTGCTCCATGGGGTGGATGACTGGCTGGTAGTTGTTCACACCAAGCGCGACGTTTCAGTCCCGCACCATCACCGGTGCATCTCGGCCGCTTAGAGACCAAAGGTCAGTAGAGAGTCACACCGGGCAAAGCAGATTAGCACGACGTTCTCTGCCTCACTGAAAAACCCGACTACTTTTTTCTCCTCCTTCCAGGAAACGTGCTTTTTCCCCCCCAGCGCCGCCTGGCCAGCATTAGCATTAATAAGGTTGTGTCCGCAGTCCCCGTTGCCACTTATACAACTGCTCCATTTAGGCCACCCCCCCCCCCCCACCAGGACCGTCTCCCATGACAAGCCCCCCCCCCCCCCCATGAGTTGCAAGTAAATGTGTATCTCGTCTTAGCCCTCTGTCTCGTACATTGCATGTCTTCCCAAAAAGGGGGCTTAGGATTTCGAGGGGGGCTACAATTATAAGTGCCACCTTATTGGATAAATCAGGAACCGGGTCATTCTCATTTTTCCCTCTGTTGGCAGGTCTTATGGTTCAGTCCGTGTTTAAGTTGTAAACAGGATTAACCGTCGTGTCGGATGGCATTAGTAAAACCTCGCTATGTTAGGATCTTTGAAGTGGGGGGCTGGGGGGGGCACTCTGTCACTCTGAATTAACCTGTGCATTTGTACGTCTTCTGTCTCACAGCGCCGTTTCTTGATTAATCCTCATCTTGGCTTCCTAAAATTTTGTCCCTGAATGTTCTAAGTTTAAACCGAGGTCACTGGCTTGGTGGTTCAGTTAGTAAGTAAGGTTTATTTATATAGCACTCTTCATAGACAAACGTCACAAAGCGCTGTACAGGAAGGAAAAAACAAACTGTATAATAAAAATACATACAACAGAGCTACACAAAGGCCGTCCTATACAAGTGTGTCTTGAGCTTACACCAAACAGGGCAGGAAGCATGCAAGTCGGCCTGACCTGACCCGCCACAGTCAAGGGGACTGGCTGACCTTCGTCAACACCCCCCACAATAGTTAAGCCCTTCCCTCCGGGGGCGTTGAGAGCGCCTCGGCCTGTCAGCCCTGGGCTTTAGCAGCGATCCCAAAGAGGAGGATGCATTCCTCGGTCAAACTTTGGCTTCCTCTGGGTACAAACACCCAGGTCCGCCTCCTGAACTAGAGCGGCTCTGTGCGCTCCCAGAGGGCGAGAGCCGGCGAGTGGCCTGCTGAAGCGTGCAGGGTCTGCGCGGGAGGCCGGGAAGCAGGGAGGACAGAAGGGTCTCTCCCGTGTCTCGCAGACGGAGAGTTCTGCCGAGTTCTGCGGGGCCGTTCGCCTTCCTGCGGTGTGGCTGACGCCCAGCTCGCGGCACCGCTTGGATGTCTGCTGTCACTGTGGAGATCAGGCCTTTCCCGGAAGCGGTCCGTGAGCAAGCATCCAAGGCCGTCCCCCTAGCCTCTGGAATGTCTGGTATGGACTTCCCAAACCCAGGATGCCCTGAGGGGCCCCCCCAATGCAGCGTGGCCCCGCCGCTGCCGCTCCACCCTCACGTAGCCGCCTGTCTTGACCTCTGAGTGTACCCCAGAGGCCATGGCTTGGCTGCATTCAGCTCCCACCCCCCCCCCCAGATTTCCGTCTTCACTAGCAGCGTTCCTGATTATGTTACGTGGCCCTTTTGCTGTAAACATGCCTGTAAAAGCCACAGTTTCAGCTGATTTCAGAAACAGTTCGCGGCTCCAGGCGCCTCTCTAGGTCTGGGGAGCAGCTGGTATGGAGTTTAGGGACTTGGACTCTCGAGCAAGGTTCTTAACCTTAATCTCTCCTGTTAAACATGCAGCTGCATAAATGGATAAAAGCTGTGAGCTTCTTCAGATAGCAGTGTGCCAGCTTAGCAAGGAAAATGGAGAGACAATGGAAACCCCCTGATGGGGTCCATCGCAGTTTGCCACTCGCGGTCACCATGATGCTGGCCCTAACCCAGCCCCCCACCCCGCCCCGCCCTTGTGTGGGCTGTTGCAGGCTCACGGCTCTGCGTGGTACCCTCCCAGATCCAGCTTCCAGTGCAGAAGGCAGAGGAATGTTCCCTCACTTGAAGCTGTGGTCACAGATGGCAAAGCGCCTCGCCACGATTGATGGGCCTCCACAGAACGCTCAGGGAAGTGGATTCAGGCCATAACGCCACCAACCGGTCGCCTTGGTGAAAGCTCCTCACTCCATGCCTATTTTCAAAACGTGCCTTTCAAAATGTTCCTCTGTGCCTTTAATTTCCCGCCTGAGCGTGCGTGCCAACGTAGGACGCGAGACGCGCTGTGCTCTCAGGACCACGCTGTAAACTGAACGTGTCTGTCTGTCTGTGACTCATGTGTGTGCCAATGGGTGCATTCGATGGCTCGGTTTCAAGTGATGGTATCGTTCTTCGCGGTGGGTGGGGAGGCGTCCCTCTGGGGATTGTGGCGAGGCTTCAGTGGGCTTCTTATAATTCCAAGAATGTTTGCGTGTGTGTGTGTGTGTGTGTGTGTGAGTGTGTGTTTGTGTGCGTTGCCCAGTGGATCGCGTTACACTGGGTTGTCTGGAGTTACTCAACAGCAGGAGAATCGGGGGTGGGCAAGTAACAAAGAGTAGTAAACACCGTTGGGGATAATGGGGGATCAGTATGGGCAAGTAACCGAGTCCGAGTAAGGAGCCACCCCCAGGCTGAGTTATGCGGGATATTTAAAGAACAGTGTTAAATGTTATGAGACGTAGACATGGATTCCATCCCGCCCACTGCGCTCGAATAGAAGCCACTTCACCTGAATGTCATTTCATTTAACGCTTGATACAAGAAATAGCAATCGGTGCGGGACCCGTCTGATGACACTGGTGCGTAAATAAATCATGAAAGAAGTTATCTTAGGTTAATTCATGAGAATACTGTAGATGTATGCGTTGAAAAACAAACTCTGGTCCATGTTTGCGGTTCAAAGTCATGCGGATTTTATTTTTATATTTCTGTGTGTTTGTTATATTTAACTGGTACACTGCAGTTTTTGCACTGATGGTTATTGCAGGGTAGTGCTTATTACCGGGCACGTCTGGAGAAGCCATACTACGCATGTCTGCGCTTTGGCTTCCCCTGACAGCTGAGACGGGGTCGTGAGAGAGTAATTCTACATAAACCCCAGCTGTTCCGCTCTGCTCCCCCCAATCCACAAGTGAACTGAGATGCCTGATCCCCAGCGGACAACAGCCAGCCATATACCCACAAAATTGCAATCTGTCGGCTCGTCTAAAATTAGTCTCTCCTTAAAAGTTAGGCTACTGATTCTCACGCCTGTTTAAGTCCTCTAAATTTTAGTGAGAGTCGGGTTTCTGTTGGAAATAATCGGTTCCAAATTACAATTAAAATTGTAGCACAGTTCGTTTAAATCTGATTGGTTACGTGTCACCTATAGATCTTTCAAAAACATGTAGTCGAACATATGCTAGAAATGCATAGAAAGCGGCCAGGGAATTGCTTTCCCCATTTCAGACTCATTTAAGTAATATGCCTCATGAATGCGAACGTTAAAAAGAGGACAACAGGCAAGTCATCGGTGTTTTCATTCTTTAGTGTGGGTGTCATGCCGCATTCTTGTTGCAAGTGAACTTCGATGCCTAAAACCCAGCTTTCCAAAACCACTGGGCCATGTGTTTCGAATTATCCCCCGTGTTAGCTCTTATTTACTAATTTTTCTCTTACTCTCATCACCCTCTTCTCTTTTTCATATTATATTTTCTGAAAGACTAGTCATGATGAAAACACTCTTACGGCGGGACATTTGAGGTTACGGTTGCCCTTGACAACCAGCTGTCAATAGTAAATGTGTGACGTCATGGCCGGGGGATTTTCCACCAAAAAAAACAGCGAAAGAAATTAAAAGGAAAAAGGATCCGCCCCGCTCGGCGGAGGGAAAACCAATCAGAACAGTGGAGTGTCGAACAGCGACCAATCGACAGAAGCTGCCCAGCTTTGATTCCTCCCGACTGTCAAGTTGAACCCAATCAGGAGGCGGCGCTGTAGTTCGCGGGTGCTGGAGGAATCCCCTCGGTCAATGTAACAATCTGAGAGAGTAACACACGTGGGTCATACACGGGCAGATATTGAATGTGACATCCACAACAATCCCGCCTGCTGTTTGGAAGTACCACAGTTCGGCGAGCAGTCGAAGCGACACTTATGACACACATAGACCATTGCCATTTTAAAACCGAATGTCTCAGTTATGTCACGGTCAATAGTGCTTTGCCTTTCGCTTGCTATGAGCAGCTGGTTATACATCTGGATAAACTGCGGTACAAAGCATATTTTATTTAATATGTAGTAATATGAGTTAGATCTCAGCTAAAGTAATTCGCCATCAAAATACATAACCGGAATTTGGCACTGCTAGCACTGAGCGGGAAAAGAGGCTACAGACGCAGACGCGAAAGGTAATCGGGCTGAGGAGCGGTTTAACCCGCCGTACTCGCGTACCACTCATAGCAACAAGTTGCGAAACACACATTTGGCGAATTCAAGGGAGTGTTACTCCCTGGAGGGCAAAAAGACTGCAAAACCTCCAAATACGCGAAGAAAAAGATGGCAGCAACGTAAGAGACTTGCTATAAGTGAAGTAGGGCTGTCTGGAAAGGACCACTGGAGATATTAAAAGGGTCAAAGTAAATTTTGGAGAATGATTTTGCAGAAGTTTGCAGGCAAAGGAGATAAATTCCCTACGTCGTAGACTATTTCATTATCAGACGCGAGTTCGGTGCAACCCGTTTTCCGTGGGGGGTATTTTTGGCTGCAGTTTCTTGCTTAAAGCGGGTTTGGTCTGCAAGAGGAGAGAACATCACAAGTCGGAACATTTCCCTTCTGTTTCTGTGGATCAGCGCTTCGAGAAGAGGCATTAGTTTGGAGAAGCGCGTCGCCACTCTAACCCTCAGCGCGAAACCTGTTCTAGATGGAAGTGATTTCATTCCTGTTTCGCTCAATTATCTGATAGCAGTGTTTATTATACACTATAGCCCCGGCGCGTCGTCCTTTTACAAGTGGCTGGTGTGTGCAACGGAAGAAGGGGAATAATCTTTGCATTTAAAACGTCAGAATAAATTCGAGAGAAAAGGGTGAAATTAATTTGTAAGAGTACCAGCAAGGTGAAATGAGAAAATAAGAGGACCCTACAGAGGACCGGAGCTCCTTAGCCGATTTTTGTCTGGAATTGTGCCGCTTTATAAATGATTCATGCGACCTGATTTTTTTTCCAGAGTCTAATTGTCAACGCGGTGGGATATTATCGGTGTGTGAGTCCGTTTGAGAGCGTGTGTGTCACCAGTTGTAAATCTAAAAGGGAAGACGGAGATTCTCCAGACTGGGACTGTGAACAGACCTATGTAACAAAATACACACTTTTCTATTTTTCCCTTTTTGTTTTTTTTTTCTACATTGTGGGATTCTTTCGTCAGCTTGTGACCACTGTTTCCTAGCTGTCTGAACGATCATCTGTTGCTGCAACCGGCTTGATTAAAAAGGAGATACACGATTTAAAAAAAAAAAACCTTCTCTTATCGACAGTCTGGATTCAGCTTAATAGTGGAATACGGGGATCTACGATTGTATTTTTTACCATTTGAACATTTTATGATCGCACATTCTAATGGAAATGGGAGAAAGACTATTACTACTATTGTTGCTTCTCTTGTCGTTAAATGTTAGGTTCTGATACGGCAGGCTAGCCCCACATAATGATCCTTTACAACGACTGCCGGCTTATTTCTGATAGTCGTGTATTTGCTAACTGAATCAGACTGTAGCATCACGGTCAAGCAACAGCTTTTGTTATTAAATATTAGAATAAATATCCAGGGCTGTATTTCCTTTTCGTTCACCTGATTAGTTGTGCACAATTCAAGATAAATGCTGATGATGGAGGATGACAACGAACTGGAGGCGCATCAGGTTGAAATCGATTCGGATTTCGAACCGCAAAGCCGGCCACGCTCATGCACCTGGCCGCTGCCGTGTCCAGATGATTTTCCTGCTGCAGAGGAGGTTAACGGAGGTCTACCTCTGTCTTCCGTGAAGGTCGAGCCGGATAACGTTCCGGCGTGCCGCGCCGAGAGAAACGGTGGCACGCCGGCGGAGTTAAAGCATCCAGCCGGCGCCCCGGCTCCTGCTGCAGCCGCCCTCCCGTGCCTGGCCGGTGCTGCGCTCGATGTGGCCGGCCAGCTGCGCAAAGCCAAGTCTTCACGGCGGAACGCGTGGGGCAACCAGTCCTACGCGGACCTCATCACCCGTGCCATCGAGAGCACCCCAGAAAAACGACTCACGCTGTCACAGATCTACGACTGGATGGTCCGCTATGTACCTTATTTCAAAGATAAGGGCGACAGTAACAGCTCAGCCGGGTGGAAGGTAAGGTGAAGGAAACGATGGCCCTTGGCACTGAGGAGTTTGTTTTGGCTGAAGTACTATAATTGACATAATTAACGAATTGTAATCGGCATACGCGC
This sequence comes from Paramormyrops kingsleyae, assembly GCF_048594095.1. Lineage (NCBI taxonomy): Eukaryota > Metazoa > Chordata > Actinopteri > Osteoglossiformes > Mormyridae > Paramormyrops > Paramormyrops kingsleyae. The sequence continues at coordinate 11,220,026 of NC_132805.1, forward strand.
CTACAGTCCCAACCAAGCATTAGACCCATATTTGACGCACAGATACCAATGCCTTGGAAACGTGGTGTCCGTTGCATGCATTGCATTTTGTTTCTACAGACAGCACGCGTGGTCTGCACTTTAAAACGGTTAAAAAGCGTCAAATAGGCCTAGTTAAAACTGATTTAGCCGAAGCGCAGTCATCCAATCAGCCTACGTTTAGTATTATACGTGCAGTTTTAGCTGTGCTTGTGCACATTCCCATTCCCCCCATCTGTTTCCACACACGTTTTTAAAATTTGGATTATCAATATAAGGGATAGTGTCTGCGTTCTGGTTAAGTACGCAGCTATGTCATTTCAGGCGGCAGAAGTACAGCAATCGTTTTTGAGATTTTTAAAAATCCTTGTGAGATACACTAGAATGGGACTTACGGTTACTAGGGGATGGCGTCTGACTGACTCAGTCAGCGCCGGGATGTGGGGGGGGGGAGCTGCTACGACGATCTCGCCGAGTAGCCTGGATTAACCCTTCTTGAACCTCTGCCAACTTTTCACCCCTCAATCCTTAGATGCTTCTCTTTTCTCTTCTGGAATGAAATGAGCAGGACAAAAACGTGTCTTTATTGGTTGATTCAGACAAATGCACGAATAATTCAGGGGAACTCCTCAATTTATCTGACAGACCATACTGGAAATAAACGAAGAAACATCTGCATTGGTGGTTGTGGGGGGTGAGGGTGGAGAGAGAAACATTGCCCGTTCGCCTGTATGTCCCCTTTCGGCCGGCTCCTCCCTTGCGAACTGTGAGTCTTCCCTTTAGGATAGTAATCGCTTCATCATCTATTCAAACCATGTTTTAGAGGCAATTTCAGACTGCGTTTACTTAGCTCCAGATCTTACCTCCGTCGTATAAAGAGGGGCACTTGAGCCCCCCCGCGAGAGAAAAAGACGAGCTCGGTGCCGCGCTTTATTGTGCACAATTCATTGTTCTTCAAATCTCACCGGAGTTATATATACCATATGCATTTTCAGTGCTCTTCCCCGTACTGCTCACTTGTTGCACACCTTATTATACGCACTTGGCGGCTCCTTTATAATTATCTGACTTGCACGTTGGCTGTCTTTCCAACGTTAAATAATAAGGCCGCTGCGCGAAGGGGAACTTAGCATAAATCAGCGCGAATCTCATCGTTTTAACATCCCTTCACATCGACTTGAGCGGGAGACAAAGTTTCCGTTATATAAATATATATGTAAAAAGAAGGCAGCAGCTCTCATAGCCGTTTTTCGTGGTGGTGATAATAGGGCACGGGCGCCAAAGAGATGTCATCAGCAATCTCACGTCTGTGGCCACTAGCTGAGGCCATGTTAAATTTACAAAAATCTTGACGTGGGGTTTTGTGGCGGTTGCGTATAGGACAGAGCATCTATCAGAAGGCCTTATATATAGCGTCCCCTTAACCCTTAGAAACCCATCCATACATTAACTGCTCCAGTTACTGACATAGTTGTGTTATAATTGAGAGGTGGCTGCATTGCGTAGGCTAGGACATAAGACTCTGTACTTCTGGGGGTCTGTAGTTCATGAGAGAAGTGCCCCCGACCCCCACTCACGTGTGCCATTTGAACAAGGTGCCCCCATATTCATCATCTTCCCCAGCAGTCACTCAGCAGAGCTCCGCCTCTTTTTGGCTGGTTGCTGTGTAAGTTTGTGGGAAGCTGGATATTGTTCTGTCCGATTTTTAAGTACCGTGAGGGGCCACGTTTGGCCGCGCGCTGTTGTGAACGCCAGGGTGAGCAGGGGCACACATGCTGCCTCTGGTGCAACGTGGACTTTGTGGCCTCTGTGATTGGGGGGGGAGGGGGGGCTTCACCTGAATGCGACTGAGGTGGTGGGGGTCAGGGGGGTAGTTTTGTGGAGATTAATACAGTGAGAAAGAACTCTCACTTTAGTGTGGAGCGGATCAGGCTCAGACTTTAATAAGTCAGGCATGGAGGTCACACAGAGGCCAGCACAGCCGTTTCAGTCTGTGTCTCTGTGTGTGAGTCTGTGTCTGTGTGTGAGTCTGTGTCTGTGTGTGAGTCTGTGTCTGTGTGTGAGTCTGTGTCTGTGTGTGAGTCTGTGTGTATGGGAGCGAAGGAAAATCCCCATCTTTTTCTGTCACTCACACAGACTGGCTCACTCATGCCCCGGCGGACACACGCACAACATCCCCATATGAGATGTATGCAGAGGAGAGATTAGCACCCTCTACAGAACACGCGTGACGTAACGCTACGCTGTATGTGCCGGTGTATTTGCGGAGTGGCGGGACGCGTGGGAGGCCACCACTGAGCACTGAAGTCACCCCTGCGATGTGACCGACCTTTAAGGAGCTTATACGTGCTAATCCTCTGTCATTGCTATCGAAGACCTACAATTACCGGCAGGTTGACATGCTAGCATCGCCCCAACTCCCCCCATCCCCCCCCCCCTCCCATCTGCCCCCGCTAACCACCCCTGAGTCGCTGGAAGTCCCCGACATGAGTTCCGGATGACCCAGTGTAGGTTGGTTGGGTGTAGAGAAGGTGACCGGCTGAGGGGACAGCCCAGAGACTGTCCTGGGGGCCGGGCCGGGACAGAGTGCCTTCCCCAGGAGGTCAGCGCGGGGTGGCGGGCCGGCGGTGTCACCACATCAAGCCGCACGCCGCCGAGCCCGTGAACAAAGAGGCGCATTCTTTTGGGCCGCTGTGGATTTCTGGGCCCGTCTGAACCACAGGTTTGGTTGTGGGCTAAAGAGGAGTTCCTTTGGGACCAAAGTCTGAAATTCCGCCCCCCTCACCCCCTCCCCCCGCATTAAAAGCTTGGCGCCGCCACTCCAGTGCAACCGCATCTGCCGGAAGCCCCGGCGTCGCCGCGGCGGTGATGCACCGCTGGTTGTCGGGTTCAGGGCTGACAGGAGGGGGGAGGAAGGACCGCCACATCAGCTGAGCCCCCCCCGTGCGCCCCCCCCCACCTGCAAGCCCCATCCAAACACAGGAAAACAGGCGAGCCGCTCGAGCAAAGCCCGTCCCGCTCCAGTGAGCGCTGCGGCCAGCCGCTGTGTCCCCATTGGGCACCGATCCAGCCAATCGCTACGCGAGGCTAAATGAAGGCTTTGACACGGGGGCCTCGCTCGGCGGGGGCCACGGTTATTTTGGGATCCCGGCGAGACACGGCCCATCCCAGGTAATGAGGGTGATTAAGCTACCGGCCTAAAACAGGTACGGAGCCAGCAGTGGCCCCCGCCCTGTAATATGCCCGGGGGTGTGGCCGGGCTTGGCACGGACATCACAGTGTTGCACGGCCCTGCCCCCCCTTCCCTGCCCCCACGCCGACCATTGTCAAGGACGCCTTCATTCTGAACTCCCCTTCGGGGGAGGTTGAGACTCTTTCCCCTTAAAAACCCAGTAGAGCACCTGTCCAGAATCTGCCCCCCAGCACTCACTGGGCATCGTCAGTCCTCCATCAGAGCTCCTGTGAAGGGGGGGGGGGTCACTGGGTTCGACGTGGCCTCCTCTTTCTGGCAGCATTCTTTAATCGATTCATAAAACAGGGCCGTAAGGAGGCGCAGTTGGAACATAACTTGGGGGGGGGGGGCGCAAGATAGGGGTGGGGGGCAGAGCGAGCAGCAGAAGGCCAGGTGGAGATGGCTATTAAAGGCGGTTTATTATAGCCCCTGTGCCCCTCCCCCCCCCCCGTCTGCAGGCAGGCAGTATATTAAGCTTGGGGCTTTTCTCCGCTGGAGCCTCTGCGTCTCCAGGAGCTACGGCTCAGGGCTATTAATACCTGTTTGACTTCTGGGAAGGGCAGAGCCCTCGGGGGTGTGCGGCGGGCCCCGGGGTCCAGGACAGGCCCTGTGGCCACCGTGCTCGCAGACTCGGGTTCGATGTGTCGCCGCATGGCCACCGTGCTCGCAGACTCGGGTTCGATGTGTCGCCGCGTGGCCACCGTGCTCGCAGACTCGGGTTCGATGTGTCGCCGCGTGGCCACCGGCCGCCACTGCCCATCAGGGAGCACTATCGCGTTCTTTAGGCGTCCACTTCTGGTGGCTCTGATCTCAGTGATGGTGTGTCACTGTCACACGGGCTGTGACTGTGTACACGGTGGCATCTCTCATGGTGTGTGCGTGTGTGTGTATATGTCTGTGTGCACATGTCTGTTTCTGTGTGTGTGCATGTCTGAGTGTGTATAGTATGTGTATGGTATGTGTGTCTGTGTGTGTGTATGTATGTGTGTATATGGGTGTGTATGTATGTGTGTATATGGGTGTGTGTGTGTGTGTATGTGTGTATATGGGTGTGTGTATGTGTGTATATGGGTGTGTGTGTGTGTGTATGTATGTATGTGTGTATATGGGTGTGTGTGTGTATGTATGTATGTGTGTATATGGGTGTGTGTGTGTGTGTGTGTGTATGTGTGTATATGGGTGTGTATGTGGGTGTGTGTGTGTGTGTGTATGTATGTGTGTATGTGGGTGTGTGTGTGTGTGTGTGTATATGGGTGTGTGTGGGTGTGTGTGTATGTATGTGTGGGTGTGTGTGTATGTATGTGTGTATATGGGTGTGTGTGTATGTATGTATGTGTGTATGTGGGTGGGTGTGTGTGTGTGTGTGTATGTGGGTGTGTGTGTGTGTGGTTCCAGGCCCCTTGTTCTAATCTGAAGTGATGAGACTGTTATTTGTAATGTGTCTTTAAGTAACGATAGAGGGCAGGGGGGCAAAGGGTCAGGAGATTAGAGGGAGAGGAAAGGAGGGAGAGAAAGAAAGAGAGCCAGATTGAAGGAGATGGAGCAGAAATACCCCCCTCCCTCTGGTTTAGGTTTGCATTTTGAGTGGAGAGGGGACACAAAGCAGGGCCAACAGCAGCCAGGAAAAATGACATGAATGAAAGATGGGGGGCTGGGGGGGGGGGAGCAGAAAAAGGACTGTCAGGGTGGGGGGGGGGGTTTAGATGTCCACGGAGCCCTGACGGCAATGACGCCGAGGCCCCCAGCGGGGGCTGCCAGCCTGGCACAGGCCCGCAGAAAAGCCCCGCAGCTCCTGTCATTGTCACAAAGAGGCAGCAGAAGGAGAAGCAGCTCCTGAGCACGGCGCGGCGTGCGGGGGTGGGGCGGCGCGGCGTGCGGGGGTGGGGTGCTGGGGGGGCAGGGGGGGCGCAGGAGGGGAATCTCACATCTGACAGCAAGACGCTGGAAGCCATCCTAGACTTCAGCTGATCCGATTCGCCCCCCCCAGGGAAGAGAATCGCGTAGGGGGTGTCATTGGGGCATGGGGGGTGGGGGTTGCAGGTGACGTGGACTTGGCTCACCTTTTTCACCTTGCCAGGGGGTGCCAGGGGGTGTCAGGGGGTGGCCGTCCCACTGGCGGTGCCTGCAGGGACCATCATGTCGGAATCTGGGAGTGCAGTGTCGTGATGCGATGCTGTGGCTGCCCCCTCCACACCTGACCCCCCCCCCACTCCCCCATTTATCCACCCTTAATTCCTGATTCACATCCATGGATCAGCATCCTGCTATCTTGCTGTGGCCCCACCCTGGCCCAAAGGCTCAACAGCCATGGCCCTCGGGTCTCGGATCAGCAGTTCTGTTCACGCGCTTCATGCTCTCTGACCGTCGGCCAGCTCAACAGGAGCCACGCGGGTTCAGCTTTGGGGGGGGCAGATGGATCAAAGCCGGTCACCCCAAACTGGTGCCAGGCGATCCTGCTTGCCCCCCCCCCCCCCCCACCAAGGCCCAGGGCCCTCACTGCTCCTGGCCTCTGGCCCCTGCTGCCCCCACCCCCCCATAGCCCGGGGCCCTGACTGCTCCTGTTCTCATGCCCCTCCTGCCTACCCCCCCACACTGCTCCAGGTTTCAGCTCTTTATCCAGGCCCCAAGTTCTTCAGCAGCACGTGGTTCTGGGGTCCAGCCCAGGCCGTTTCCTGAGGAATTTTTATGGGGGTTCAGCACCGATCCATGTGTGTCCCACCCGTGTCTCGGTCCACTCTGGACTTCGCGTTGCTCGGTTTATGAGGCTGTGTGGTGCTGGATCAGCAGATCGCCGCACACTGCCAGTGCTCACTGCCAAGGGGGGGGGGGGCTTTGTGGTGGAAGGATGCCAGTGTGAGCCTGGTGGAGGGGGGGGTGTAGGGGAGCTGAAGTGGGCGATAAAGCGTGGAATGCCAGTTGCGGAAGGCGGGGGTAGTATGGTGGTTGTAGGAGGGTTGCCAGTTGAATAGGGTGGAGGGCTCGCGTAGGAGGGTTGCCAGTTGAAGACAGTTGGAGGGGCCTGAATTTTGTTGTGTAGGATGGTTGCCAGTTGAGAAGAGTGAGGGATTTTGTTAAGGAGCAATGCCAGTGAAGGAGGGTGGGGGTGGTGCGTCGTGTAGGAGGCACGCAAGTTGGGTGGGGGGGTGGGGGAGTTGGGTGGTATTTAAAGAGGTTGCCAGTTAAGCAGGGGGCTGTCATGTCAGAGCATTGCCAGTGGGGGAGGAGTCTTTTGTAGTGTCGTTGCCAGTGGAGAAATGAGTGTGGGTGGGGGCGGGTGAGCAGTAATGCTTAAGGAGACTGCCAGTGGAGGGAGGTGGCTGGGTAGAAGGCTGCCAGATAAATGGGGTCGGCCAGGAAAGGGGCTGTGGAGGTATGGTTCTTATGTGCAGGATGGATGCCTGTATTAGAGGTGTTAAGGCGTGGGGGGGCTGATAGGAGAAGGTGTGAGGGAGGGTGGGGCTGTGGTGGAGATGTGCAGGGGTGTGGGTGCCCCACTCCACCCTGGAAATGTCAGTACTGGACTCACAGCTGTCAGCAGGCTTCTGGGAAGGTGGGAAGCTGCAGCTCTCTGACAGTCCTGGACACGTGTCCTGAGAACGTAATGAAGTGACGGCGTCCAGGCACTGTGTGCGTACCGTAGCACTCGTGTTGTCAGCTCGACCCGGCCAGACACGGGGACACATGGAGTGCTGGGTCCCAGGACCCTTTCAGGCCCTCCCCTCCTGTCAAGTCTTGGATGTGGCTGTTTGATTTTTAGGGCAGTTCCTCTATCTCAGCTTGGTCTGCACCTGCGCTGGTTTGAGCGTGTCCATGCTACTACATGCCAGTAACGTGTAGTATTCATGTGATTCTATGTATGTGGCGTGTATGTGTCTGTCTGCTGTATGTCTCTGTATGCACATCATGTCTGTTTGCAGTGTGTCTCTGTAAGGACAGTGTATCTGTCTGTCTGTCGATCTGTCAACAGTTTGTCTCTCTATGGACAGTGTGTGTGTCTTTATCTGCAGTGTGTCAGTAAGGACAGTGTGTGTGTCTGCCTGCAGTGTTTCTTTGTATGGACAGTGTGTGTGTGTCTGCAGTGTTTCTATGTATGGACAGTGTGTGTGTGTCTGCAGTGTGTCTCTGTTTGGACAGTGTGTGTCTGCAGTGTATCTCTGTATAGACAGTCTGTGTGTCTGCAGTGTTTCTATGTATGGACAGTGTGTGTGTGTCTGCAGTGTGTCTCTGTTTGGACAGTGTGTGTCTGCAGTGTATCTCTGTATAGACAGTCTGTGTGTCTGCAGTGTTTCTATGTATGGACAGTGTGTGTGTGTCTGCAGTGTGTCTCTGTTTGGACAGTGTGTGTCTGCAGTGTATCTCTGTATAGACAGTCTGTGTGTCTGCAGTGTTTCTATGTATGGACAGTGTGTGTGTGTCTGCAGTGTGTCTCTGTTTGGACAGTGTGTGTCTGCAGTGTATCTCTGTATAGACAGTCTGTGTGTCTGCAGTGTTTCTATGTATGGACAGTGTGTGTGTGTCTGCAGTGTGTCTCTGTTTGGACAGTGTGTGTCTGCAGTGTATCTCTGTATAGACAGTGTGTGTGTCTGCAGTGTTTCTATGTATGGACAGTGTGTGTGTGTCTGCAGTGTGTCTCTGTTTGGACAGTGTGTGTCTGCAGTGTATCTCTGTATAGACAGTGTGTGTGTGTCTGCAGTGTGTTTCTGTTTGGACAGTGTGTCTCTATTTTATCTAGGTGTCTCTTTTTTTTCAAATTATATATGCGACTGTTTTTTTGAATTTCATCCATCTCTGTTTATATGTGTGTGTGTGTGTCTGTGTGTGCTTGCTGTGTACTGCGTGTGTGTGCCAGCGTGTTGTTTGTGTGTGTGTGCGTGTGTGTCTGTGTGTGCTTGCTGTGTTGTGTGTGCGCCTGCGTGTTGTGTGTGCGCCTGCGTGTTGTGTGTGTATGTGTGTGTCTCGGCAGGGGTCCGGGTGCAGGGGGAATAGCTTTCATTAATAATTCAGATGAGGCTCGTTATCAAGGCAGTGCAGATTTCTCCCTGATTTCACCTTAATTGCTGGCAGGCTGCTTCACTCAGTCACACTGCGCAGTCAGTCTGCGCTCCTGCCACCCTGCCTGCGCAGACGCAGCCATTCTGTGTCACTCCAGGGTAACCAGGCTTCGCAGATTGCTCTCCCTTTGGGACCACACCCTTTGGGTGTGCCTACACAAATGCAGACCCTGCTGGTCCAGCTGCTCCAGCTGCACAGTCAGAATTTGGCCCAAGGACCCAGTTATTTTGCAGTGAGAATGTCTCCCACCCTGGCCCTGCGGTCCCGACGCAGACTTTGTAAATCCAGGAATTTATTTTGCTGCCGCATTCCCCTCGCAGACACCTGTCACCGCGTCCCCGACACCCCCGCCTCCTTTCGGAACGCGAACCTCTTACCTTGAGAATCACGAATTCGCAATGACTCAGTCATCTTTATTTATGACACGCAGAGAAAAAGTTGGGAAATAATGATAAAAGAAAAAAAAAAGTAAGATGACAAAGATCCAGGATTGTGGGCGTGGCCTGGACGCCCGCCGGACAGTCGCCGGGCCATCGTACGCTGCGGCTGCTTCACCGTTACGGCTTAACCGTTAACCGTCACACTGCTTCGTCCACTTCGGCACAGAAAGCGGAGCCCTCCGCCCAGAAAGGCAGAGCTTACTTAACTATCTCCCAAAACCCAGCCTTCTGTATCATTTTTACATTTCACCCCACGAACCTGCAGACAGCGACACACGACCCAGAAAGTGTGACTATGAAAAAAGAGCATAAAAAAAAGAAAAACTCCCAAGTCTGGGATTGACGGGTACAAATCGAGGCGCCTGCATTTTTAATCTGATCTTTATAACGTTTTTTGTTTTTTTTTTTTGTTTTTTTTTTTCTCCGCCTTCCTCTCGGCAAACAGAGATTGATGGCCGGGAATCTGTTGGCGGGGGGGTAATGATTTATGCGTCAGGAGAGCCCATACCTCACAGGCACATCCCCCCCCCCCCCCCCCCGCCTTATTCGCTCTCCCTCCCAGAGTCCAGACAGCCATTTGTAACGCGGGCATGCTAACGGAAGGAGACAAAGAGCGATGGGGGGGGGGGGGGGGGGAGCCCGGATTGGGTGGGGGGGGGGGGGCGGTAAGAAACGAATGTCACCCCGGCTCTGTTGCCGCACCTAACAATGCAGACGGGGTGGCAGTGTGCGGCAGACATGTGCACCCACGCAGCCACGCATACGCACGCAGGCTGGCACACACACAGGTACGCGCACACACACACACACACACACACACACACACACACACACACACACACACACACACACACACACACACAGCCACGCATGCCATTCCTGTCCCCCTTATGCTCCATGATGCAAAATGTCTACCGGAATGGCAACCCTGGCTTCCCAGCCAGAAAATAAAATCAAATCTGGTGCTGCCATGAATTCCGATACATGGAAAGTCAAGATGGGTGGAGGGGGGTTACGGGAGATTGGTGGAGGGGGAGGGGGTGGTGTTCACTCGGATAGCTCAGGGGAGCGGTGATCAGTCGGAACATGTGTGGTTTTCTAATTCTGGGGGGGGGGGGTGGCAGTTTCTGTGACAAGGGCAGAGCGAGAGAGCAGGGACTGAGGTGGACTTGGGGATGGGGGGGTTGTGGCGAGGTGGCAGGCCGGGGTCTCGGGGCGGGGGGTGGTGACTCGCGACAGCCCAAAGTGGGTCAGGGTGAGGGTCCTGCTTTGCCTTAGCATTCTATCCACGGAGCACCAAGCAGAGAGCCGGCCGATCGCCCGGGATGAACCCTGCCCCCTGCCCCCCCCACACCCTGTGACACACATCCACACGCAAACTCATGTACTTCACTGTACCCAAATCGCACTCCACCTCTGGGTCGTTAAAATGTTTTTTTTTTTTTTATATTTTCTACAGTCTGTATCGCGGCTTGTCTGCCTCTTAATGGCCAGTTTTACATACTCCGGAGCCTGGAGCGCTTCCCTGCTCCCTGCTTCCCCAAGGGCCTCATCACTGCTTTCCTCTGTAGAGTCGCTCTCAGTCACGAAGCTGAATCGCGAGGCGCCCTACGCCTCTTTCCCATTGGCTGACGGTGCCACACCGTGGTCAGTGGGGCTCCTCTGGAGGTGAGGGTCATGCTTTTCAGATGCAAGGCCCTTCTTGGAAGGTTCCGGAAAGACGGCGCGGACATTCCAGAACTTCTGGAAATAGCTGCCAGTTGTGGGGGGGGGGGGGCGTGGCCTTCTGCAAAGGAAACGCGGCAACGAAGGTGACGACCTCTGAGCCGTCTCCCTGGCGACCGCGGGAGCCGCCGTATTGATTCCGGATTGCGCTCCATTTCTGGGTGCGCGCGTGTGTGTGTGTGTGTGTGAGTGTGTGCGTGTGCGCGGCTGCGTGCGCCTATGTGTTGGGAGAGAGATTCCAGAGAAGCGACTTCCAAGCAGCGCCGGCAGACTTGGCTGCTCTTCAGCGGCTCTGCGCTCTTCAGCTGAAGTGTGCGTCCATTAATGTGCTCCCAATCTGCTGTGCATCCCCGCCTCTCTCACACACACACACACGCACACACACCAGTCAGCCACCCAGGCCGCTCCGGCCTCCCTGCGAAATAAATAATTAACTTCCCACAATACCAGAGTCCAAGAGAAAAAAGCTTCTCAATTAGGAGCAAAATGGGCAGCCGGGGTGGGCAGTGGGGGTGGGGGGGGATATACACACTGACACACACAAACGGGCACTCACTCACTGCGTTACATAACGGGACCGTGACCCACTGCCCCCCCGAGGGTTTAACACAGTTGCACAATGTTAATTTGCCCCCCCCCCCCCCCCCACCAACTCCCTTTCCAATCAGCTTGGCTTTTGCAAATCCTCAGAAGCGATCTGGACAAAAAAGGCTATCTGTGGGGGGGGGGGGGGGGGGGCGGAGAGGAACTGGCTGACGGAACACTGAGGTCTCATGACGTAGTGTGTGTGTGTGGGGTGGGGGGGGGGGGGGTTGGGGGTGTGGCCAGAGGGAGGGATGTAGGTCACGCTGAGAGCTCTCGGGGACAGAGCTGTTTTTCCTACACATGCGTGGCTGCCCTCCATAGCAACAAGGGGTCTTGTGAGTGTGTGTGTGTGTGTGTGTGTGTGTGTGTGGGAGCCCCTGTTCCTTTTGGATTACTTTTGGGGGGGGAGTAGGGGTGACACAGCTGAGACGCTGTGTGTGTGTGTGGGGGGGGGTGCTGTTCTTACCTCCTTCCATGCTGTTCCACATCCCTCACCTCCCTCTCACTCACCCCATCTCTACCTGTTATCCCTTTGAATATTGGTGGCCCTATAGATGGACCAGAGAGTCCAGTGCTGCTGAATGACAACCAGTACCATGCACCAGTAAGATAGACAGCAGATAGCGGTAGCCAAGTTCACTGAGCCACAGCAACAGCTGCTGATTCAGTGAAGCTGCAGTTTCTCTCTGTTATAGTCACTGTCGCATTACAGTTGCAGTTATACGAGCGTACTTTCTATTACAGATACAGTTATAGTTTCAGTTATAGGTTCAGTTGCGGAGACAGCGCCAGGTGGCAGCTGCAGTTACAGTTGCAGTTTCAGTTACTCTTATAGCTTCAGTTGCAGTTACAGTTTCAGTTACTGCTGTAGCTAATAGCTTCAGGTATACTTGCAGTTTCTGTTATAGTCACATTTTAAATCACAGTCGTAGTTTCAGTTACAGTTGCTGTTTCAGTCGCAGTTAGTCAGTTAGAATAACAGTCAGAGTTACAGTTTCAGTCTCGGCTGTGTGCCTTAGAAATGTCGGCGAGAGCGTTTGCAGGTGGACGGCGGCGGTCAGCAGGCCATACGCCGGCGCCTCCACGGTGAGCGAGAAGGGAGGCAGACAGAGGCAGCGGCAGGGGGCTGGAGACAGCACTGCTCACTGCTGGAGGCCGGCGACGCGGAAGTAATGGGAGCGCCAAGGCACAGCGGGGGCCGGGGGTTGGGGGTTGAGACGATGATGGGTAACACGGAACACGGTGCCGGAAACGAGAGGGTCTCCGTCAGGATGAGAGAGAGAGGCGACAGAGAGGAGGATGGGAACGTTGGAGAGGTGGGAGAAGAGGCTGATGTGGTCAGGGAGGCCACGAGCCCGGGGGAGGGCAGCGATGGATACAGGGATAAAGGTGAACGGAAGGACGGGAGCAGAAGGTAGCAGGATGGAGGGAGAGAGGGCAGCAGGGGCGGAGGAGGGAGTGAGGGCACGTCGCTGGGCGTTTGGTGACTGGGTGGAAAGTGCAGCCTCGTGCATGTAAGATGGAGATGAGGAGTGCCGCTCCTGCACACTAATGATGTGCACGGTGCACCCCCACCTGGCTGTGCGATGCCCACTGACAGTGTCGCTCACGCTGGAATGCCCCAATGGCATATGCTCATTCAGGCACTCTCAAACACCGCCGCTCTGTCCCTTTGTAAAATGGGAAAGTGGACACAGCACACCAGACTCCCCCCTACCCTGTAACGCTGGGCCAGACACTCCCCATGTCTTCCTCTATCCTGACTCCCACCTCTGGCTAGTGTGACCAGGGGTCACCCAGGGCAACAAGGGAACAGCACTGCCTGATCTTCCTGTTTCTAGGGAGTGCATGTTGCTCAATTTATGCACAAATAGACGTGGACTTTGGAGTGCAGGCCGGATATATAACTTGCTCCAGTCAGCACCGTGCATGCGTGACTGACTGGGCCTGTGTATCTGTGTGAGGGGGGGGGCTGCCAGCCCTGGGACCCATTTGGGGCCTCCTCACCCTCGACCACATCTCCAGCTGCTTGATTAGACCGGACTCCTGCGTCTCCTGGGTGGCACAGCCTGAGGAGCACCCCGCACCATCAAGCCCTCTCCAAAGGGCATCGATCGCATGATGGGCCTTCATTAAGGCACCGGCCAGCAGCCCTTAAGATGGGAACTTGGCTGAGTCCCCACTAGCCACCCCCAAACACCCCAGCCTCCCCGCAGGTGTAATTTGCCCCCCCCCCACACCCCCACTCCCGTTTGGGCTCCAGCGATGGGCTGGGGCTGGAGATGGAGATGGATCTCATGAATATTTCATGGTGGAGAAGCTGAGAGCCAGTCGCCCCACTTTGGCTAGTGAGTGTTTCTATGCTAGGCTCTATCGCTCTGCCCTCCATTTTTACCCTCTTCCCTCTATCACACAGCCTCTTTCTCTCTCTCTTTCTCACTCCCTGGCCCTCTACCACCCCCCCCCCCCCCCAATAGACCCTAACTCAAACTGACTTAATTGGGCTCTCTTTGTTTTGGGAGAGCGAAGGGGCTCTGTGCTCTCCTGCCTTCCTGCCACTGAGCGACAGAAAGGAAGTGGAGGAGTGTCGGCTGCCTGTTAGCTATGGTACTGCGGGGTGGAGGGGTCACCTGCCCCCCCCCCCCCCCCCCCCCCAAATGAGTGGACAGGCAGGGCAACCAGGGCGGAAAGAGTGAGGATGAAAAGACAAAGGAAGTGAGGGGCTGAAGGATGGAGAGAGAGAAGAGAGAGGCGGTGAGAGCAGCTTGTGCCCCGAGCCGGGGGGGCACAGCTGAAGATGTGTGAGGATGAAGGCTGCCATGCTTTCTCTGACCCTTCCATCCATCCCTGGATGAGTTGTCCCCCCCCCCCAGTAGTAAGGCCTGTAAGCGCAGGGCCCAGGGGTGGGGCCCGTCTCGGAACCTGTGGTGGTGGGAGGCGCTTTGGGGATTGATGCTGGGGGGGGGGGGGATGGATGGGGAAGGATGGGGGGGGATGGGAAGTCCAGATTGGCGGCAGCCACGTTATTCATACGAATCACCACGATCAAGCGGGAAGGGGTGGGGGGCGGGGGGGCTCGGGAGCAGCTCCTTCCCTCGTTTCCCGTGGCACCCCCACACTTTTCGCTGGAATGTGGGAGGAGTTTGTCCTGCATTGTGAGTCTGGCTCGCATCATGTGACCAGCAAAATGCTATGGTGAGGCAATCAATCAAGTTTAATTTGATATAAGACCCTCGACAGCAGCTCCCAGGGATTTCTGTAGCGCAGCAGCACATGGCGGAATGGCTGCAAAAATGTTTCCCTTGAGCCTTTGGACCAGAATTACATCTTTAGCAAAAGTAATGTCTTTTTTAATGTAATCAGCTATCTGGTCTTCTAATGAAGATCTTCTCCTCCTTATAGCCACCTGCACCCACCTTTATATCGGTTCCTCCACGGTTTCTCAAGTGATCCCATCTCTCACTCTGCCTCTCCCTCTCTACTCTGGTCAGGTCTCTCGGGGAGGGATAGTTGGCAGGAAGCAGGCCGGCTGCCATGGCAACAGGAACCCTCCCTCTCCCTCAGGTCTCCTTAGCAACCGGTAGCTTGGCATTGCAGTAATGAGCTTGCCCAGTGTGCCAGGCTGACAGAAGAGGGAGGTGTGTGTGTGTGTGTCTGTGTCTGTGTTTGTGTGTCTGTTTGTGTGCGTGTGTGTGTGTGTGTCTGTGTCTGTGTTTGTGTGTCTGTTTGTGTGCGTGTGTGTGTGTGTGTGTGTGTGAGTGACTGAAGGACAAACACTCTCTGGCTTGTGTGTAACTCTGCTGTATGGGTGTGTGGTTGAATATTGAATATTTGCTCACTGTGTTGCATTGTGTGACAGATCCCCATGCCATGATTGGTTCTCTCTGAATCACATGTGTCTTTGTGTCCATGTGAATTCGTGTACACCGCATGTACACGTGTGGATGTCCACGGTGGGTAGGGGCGGTTGGTCAAAAAACATAGCGCACACCACGACCATAGGAATGTCGTGAGTTGTACACGGACCCTTGGATGGGGTCCCCACTTTGGTGAAATCGAATTAAACCTGTAGAATGCTGTTTATTAAGGTCTGATCAGAGGGGCGCAGTGACCTTTAGAGAGCGGGAAATGAGGTCCGTGTTATTGTGAAGACGCAGTCTCCTGGGGGGGGGGGTGGTACCGTGGGTCCCCCCCTTTCATATGGCAGCCGGTGGTTTCTGGGTAATCAGATCCACGCCAAGTCTGCGGTTCAGTAATGGCACTCCCACCCCAAGCAACTCCCCCCCACCCCTTATGGAATGCAATAAAAAAAAGTCTTTTAAAAAAAAATGAACACGTGAGTCTTTAAAAATAGGTGGCAGGTTTCATGGAAAATGTTACTTGGCAGAGTGGAGGCGTGGGCGGGGCATCCCACAGGTGTCCCTGGGCACTGCACCTGTTGTGCGATCATCTCACGAGCTCCTCAGCGTGTGTGTGTGCGCGTGTGTGTGTGTGTGCGGGGGAGGGGGTGTCTTTCGGGCACCAGGGTGCAGCCGCCGTGCGCGTGAGGAGATTCTGTGGCAGTCGGCTCTGCCCCACTCTGCGCGGATTTTCCGATCCCCTACCCCGCTCTCAGATGCTCGTTAATCTGCCGGCGCTATTTTTATCCATCCGACCCCACGCAGCACCCCCCCCCCCCACCCCCCTGTCCTGTCCCTTGGCCTCTTAGCCAAACGCTGAGCGCTTTGCCAGGCTCTGGCTGCAATTAGTGCCCCGTTCCGTGAGGAATCGCCCAGATTCCGCCTCCCCGTCTCCTCCGGAGCCTGACTCACTGGCCAACTGCTCTCACTGCCCGCCATCCGCTGGAGGGGACCCCCGGCCAGATCGTCGAACCCATCGGACAAAGCAGTCTTCAGGTCCTCAGTTCCTTGGTTCCTTCTCATATGGGGGTTAGAGGATCTAAACTTGGTTTAGTTGCATTAAGATAGTCAAGGAGGACGTGAGCATGTCTGTACCTGCACTGTTAGACTCGCTTTCATGGCTGCTCACAGGACGCTTATCCTGCTTTTTCAAAGCTCCCTGTTCATCCCCGATGCCACCCACATGCACCAATATCCAGAGCTGTTCATGACTGCAGTCACCCTGAGCTGTCTGTGAGTGTAGTCACCCTGAGCTGTCTGTGAGTGTAGTCACCCTGAGCTGTCTGTGAATGTAGTCACCCTGAGCTGTCTGTGAGTGTAGTCACCCTGAGCTGTCTGTGAGTGTAGTTGTCCTGAGCTGCGCGTGACTGTAGTCGCTCTGAGCTGCGTGTGACTGTTGTCGTCGTGAGCTACATGTCAGTCTAGTCTCCCTGAACTGCGTGTGAGTGCAGTCATCCTGTGCTGCGCGTGATTGCAGTCGGCCTGAGCTGTGTGTTAGTGCAGTTGTCCTGTTTTGCCCATGAGTGCAGTCCTTTGCTGTACCTGAGTGCAGTTATCCTGTGCAGCATGTGTGTGCAGTTACCCTGAGCTGGGTGTGAGTGCTGTCGTCCAAACACTCCCTCCTTCGCCCCACCCCCATTAATCCATTGAGTTCTTCATGTCTCTTCAAAGGGACAAATACAGCCCTGATGTGGTGCGGAGCGGCCAGTGCTGGGTCCCCCGGCCACCAAAGCACGCAGTGGTCCATGCTGGATCCCCTGGCTGTGGAATTGTGGAGAGGCCCGTGCTGGGTCCTCTGCAGCTGAGGTGCAGGGCGGCCCATGTTGGGTCCTCTGGAGCTGAGGTGCAGGGCGGCCCGTGTTGGGTCCCCGCAGTTCTCCATAAATACAGTCATCCTCTCTGCTCTCTTCTGCCTGTGTTCATCAGATAAATGCATAGCATGAAGAGTCGCCCACTGACAACACAGAATAACTCCTGACTGTATATAATGGATTAATAAATAAAGGCTGGGAGGGGCAGCATTCCTGGACCTGGGGGGGGGTTCCCTCTCCTATAGAGAGCGCCGTCACCTTTTGTGTAGTGGACTTATTTGAATTGGATGAGTGCTTTTTTTGTTCCCGTTCCTGTTCTGCTCTCATCACTGGGGTCTTTGTACACACTCCACACACTCCCCAGGATGGGCATTACGGTCTCTGCCCCCCAGTGCTTATACACTGACTATGAAGCACGAGACGGAGTGGGTTGTTGGGCGTGTTTTCGTCAGTTTGGGGGGCATTTTTGGAGGGAAATCTATTGTCTTTCCCAGAATGTTCTCACAGTGCCCCCCCACCCTGCAAATGACATTCCTGTGTCTCCCCCACTGCCCCCCCCCATTCATGCACCCAGCCCCCCTCTCCAGCTGCCCTTCGTGCCCACACAGACAGCCCCCTCACACTACGAGCAGTGAGACGGGCAGCGGAGGCACAGCGCCCCAGTGCTAGGCTGGACGCTGCCACCCTGCTCGTATTTCTCCTGGCACAATGTGCCACGCCAGTGACACACACTCACAGCCAGCAGCCATGAGTAGGCAGACATCGAACACTAAAGTTGAGGGTCTTTCTCAAAAAGGATCTTTGCCCTCCTCAGTGAGTCTGCAAGTTTGTTTGACCTTTATGCTTCTGATGACTGGAGCTTGGCTTTGTGACAAACCAACAGACCTGGTTCATGCTTTTCCAGAAGGGTCTTTGCTCCACCCAGTCTCTTTAAATAGTTCTACCCGGGTGCATATCTGTGACAGGCTGATGGGACTGGTTTTCAAGACCAAAGCCGGAGTGACACGCGACAGTATCACCGACGGTAAATTGGGAGAGGCGGTCGTGAGCCAGGGGAGGGAGCCAAGCCGAAACAGAGATCCCATCTAAAGATGCGGCCCTGAGGGACACGCTGTTCACCCAGGACTGGCAGGACATTCGGTACTATACCTGTGTCAGAAGGTCAGGACCCCCGGGCTGAAAGATTAAGGACGTGTTTATCAGGGAGGGCAACCCGGAGACGACGTCGAGACAATTAAAGAGGCAGGAGTCACAGAGGCTGGATCGGCGGTGGCATCAGTGACAGGGAGAGCAGAAGGGCCGCAGTTTTAATGGGCCCCCGTCTGTGCGAGCTTCTGCGCACTGGGGACGGCCGCTTATACGGATTCTGACGTGGCCCCTGCCTTCTACTGTAATGACAGTGGCTGCAGTCTCTGACGGTTACTCTATATTCAAACAATTGTCCCTCGAGATGGGGGGTGCAAAATAGAGTGCAGCATCCCCTGAAGGAGAAGCCGAGAACGTTACTGAATAGTAGGGAAGCCACTCTTCTGTGTTTTTCTGTGATGAACTGCTCTGCAGACCAGAAGAATGGGAGCCTAGATTTCTGCGGCATCTTGCTGCCTCAGGACTAGCCCTGGTACTACCTCAGTGTGCCCCTAATCCCCCCAACCATCAGCATCACCGCCGCCACCCTCCATCCCAATCGGAACCTGTGGTGGTGGGAGGCGCTTTGGGGATTGATGCTGGGGGGGGGGGGGATGGATGGGGAAGGATGGGGGGGGATGGGAAGTCCAGATTGGCGGCAGCCACGTTATTCATACGAATCACCACGATCAAGCGGGAAGGGGTGGGGGGCGGGGGGGCTCGGGAGCAGCTCCTTCCCTCGTTTCCCGTGGCACCCCCACGGGAGGTCATTTACTAACGTGCTGCAGGCAGCATGTTATATTCTGGGGCACAGCCAGACCTGTGAGCCAGCAGTGGTCGTATGGCTCGGGGCAGGTAGCGTGTTATGCTCTTGGGTGCATACCATCCTATGAGGTAGTGGCAGCCGCATGGCTTGGTGCAAGCAGCATCTTGCGCTCCAGGACATAGATAGACCTGTGACGCAGCCCCATGGGTTAATGCAGGAAACAAGTTGTGCTCTGGGGCATAGTCAGACCTGCAAGGCAGTAACGGTCGCATGATTCAAAGAATGCAGCAAGTTACACCCTGGGGGTATAGTCAGATTTGGGAGGTAGCAGTGGTCGCATGGCTTAATGCAGTCAGCATGTTGTGCTTTCGGGCATAGTCAGACTTGTGAGGCAACAGCAGTCACATGGTTTGGTGCAGGCAGTGCGTTATGCTCTGAGGCATAGTCAGACTTGCGAGGCAGTAGTGGTCGCATGGCTCGGTGCAGGCACTGTGTTACACTCTGGTCCGCAGTCAGATATGCGAGGTAGTGGCTGCTGCATGGTTCAGTGCAGGCAACATATTATGCTCTGAGATGCAGTTAGAACTGCGAAGCAGTGGCAGTTGCATGGCTCGGTGCAGGCAGGTGAATAAGTCTCCCAGGTAGACGGTTATGGGGGCCCTGCAGACTACATGAAAGGCTGCATCGAACTCAACACAGCTTCAAACGGTGTCATTCTCCTCCCCGCCAGCCAGCCACCCCCCCCCCCCCCACGCACCCACACACACACACACACACACACACACACACACCCCACCACTCAGTTTATCTCCCCCTTTTCCGTTTACTCCGTTACCATGGTTACTCACAGCTGGAGACACCGGCGTGAGAAACGTGGGGGGGGGGGGGGTTGTCTCCGTTTTTCTGCCTGGGTCTTTGTCATTGCTGTTCCTTCATTGGTGCCCGTGGAGTTTTCTAAGGTAGCTTTGCAGAAGATATGAGGTGAGAAGATAAACATGCATGCCAGCTATTGTCATGACAGCATTGAACCAAAACATTCTGTCTAGAGTATATTTTTCACTCCATGGCATTCAGCAGCTGTAGAATAATTCCTAAAACTGACCAAGATTTGTGAGGAGGAAGCATTTAGACGTTGTGCACGTAGTGATTTGGGGGGTTGCGACATTAATTTGCTTTCCTCCCGGCATTTCCCAGTGATAATTGGTGCCTATTTAGCTCTATTCTTGGTTGGGCAATATAAAAGCTCAAAGCAACAACTAAGTACAGCCCATGTGCTTGAACTGCATAACAGAATGTAGAAAAAGGGATGGAATAGAGGGAGACACGCACATTGACGCTGCAAGCGCGCCGAAATTGATTTGGCTCCCTTTTTAATGCAAATCTGTGGCTCCGTTCGCAGGCAGCGATTGGACGGCCGTTGTTTCCCGCCAGCGAGCGAGGCTAGTCTTACAATGAGGTGATAAGAGGATGTATTCAGAGACGGCAAGAGCGGGAATGCCAGGAGAATGAGACCAAGCTGGAGAGAGAGCGAGTGTGAGAAAAGAGGGGGATGTGGAGGAGAGGGGAGAGCACAGCGAAAGAGGATTAGATGGAGGAGGAGAGGGCTGCTGACGGAGAGAGGGTTAATGAGGGAGGGAGAGAAAGAGAGAGAGACGGAAAGAGGGAAGTAGCAGTTGCCATTAATCTGGCGTGCTCGTGGTCCCCTGGGCCTCTCAGTGCCGGAGTGGAGCCGGCCTTGCTGAGCTATGGGTTAGATGCTCGCACCATTAGAGCCCAGCACTGCCTCAGCCCCCCCAAATTGGCACAGCCACCGTGGCTAAAAGCATACAACGCCAGTCCAGGCTACCCTCGTCCTCACTGTCTGAGGCTGGAGCCAAATGAATAGTCTTTCATGTCAATAGAGTGCAAGCGTCAAGGTTTCCCTTGACTGTTTCCACCACCACCTCCGCACTGTGCAGATTTTCTAGACGCGAGCCTAGCTGGTGTAGTGCCACCTCCGTGCTGTAATCTCCAGTGACGTCTCTGACGGAGTTTTCCATGTCCCCCCCCCCCCCCCCCCCCACAGAACTCCATACGGCACAACCTGTCCCTGCACACTCGCTTCATCCGCGTCCAGAACGAGGGCACCGGGAAGAGTTCCTGGTGGATGCTGAACCCGGAGGGAGGCAAGGCAGGGAAGGCACCTCGGCGCCGGGCCGTCTCCATGGACAATAACTCCAAATACTTGAAGAGCAAGGGGCGGGTCAGCCGGAAGAAGGCAGCGGGGCGGCCGGGGCTTGGGGCCGCGCCTGGGCTGCAGGGGTCCGTCGCAGAGGAGGGCAGCCCCAGCGGAAAGGCGGTGGGGGTGGGAGCAGGTGCTGAGGAGTTTGATGCCTGGACGGACATCCACTCCCGGGCCAGCTCTTCCACCTCCACCCTGAGCGGCCGCTTGTCACCCATCCTGGCCGAAGCCGAGCTGGAGGAGCCTGAGGAGGGTGTTCTCTCCTGCTCCGCCTCCCCCCGCCTGTACCCCAGCCCATCCAGCGCCCGCTCGCCTGCCCTGGGAGCCGCCGGGCACTGTCCTTCAGTGGAGCTCCCGCAGCTTGCTGACTTGACGGGGGCCATCAGCCTGGAGGAGAGGCTCCTGGAAGAAGGGTACCACCAGCCCCCCCGGCACAAGCGTCCCAGCTTCCACTTCGGGTCCGGCAGCAAAGGCCAGGGCTCGTACTGTGGCTCCGTGTATAGCCAGCCGGCCATGGGGCTGCTGCGGCACCACTCGCCCATGCAGACCATTCAGGAAAACAAAGCTGCCAGCTTTCAGGGCTCAATGAGGGGCTACGGCAGCTCCAACGCCCTGCAGGACCTGCTCACCGGGGGGCCGCGCTACTGCAGCAAGGACATGATGCTGAGGCCAGAGGCAGAGTCACACCCCCTGATGGGTCCCTCCAGCACAGGCCACTCCCTCAGCCACAGCGCCGGCCTCCACCACGGCCATAACCAGAACCCAAGCCACAATCCCAGTCACAATGCCAACCCCGGGCATAATGTGCATCACAGTGCCAGTCATAATCCCAGCCACAGTCACAGTCACAGCCATACTGCCAACCACAACCACAGCTCCAATCGCAACCAGAACCCTACTCACAACCACAACCCTACTCACAACCACAACCACAACCCTACTCACAACCACAACCATGCGCACACTCGCCCAGGTCAGCAACCGGCTCTCACACCCCAGATGAACAGTGGACTTCTGCAGCCCTACAGCCTCAAAGCCCCTGACCTATATAGCCCCTCAGGCCACGCCCACCTACCTGCCTCCACCTCCTTGCCCCCTAACCCGGCTGGCATGCTGGGGATGCCCCAGGATTCCTGCCACCTGGCCACAGCCCCGCACCCCCGACTCCAGCCCTACTCCGGGGGCCACCACCAGGGCATGGAGGACCCCCGACATGGACACTACCACCACCCACAGAGTGGAAGCGGAGGCTACCATGGTTATCATCACCCGCACCATCCCCACGCCCATCACCCACATGATCGGCTGCCCGCTGACTTGGACCTGGACATCTTCCAGGGCAGCCTGGACTGCGATGTGGAGTCGATCCTCCTCAATGACTTCATGGACTCTGAGGAGATGGACTTCAACTTCGACAGCTCTTTGTCCCAGGGGATGGGCATGGGTATGGGTATGGGAATGGGCATGGGCATGGGCATGGGCATGGCGGTGGGAATGAGTGGCCTGGCGGGCCCCCCCCAGGCCCACAATAATCAGAACTGGGTGCCTGGCTGACCCTCCCTTGGTAACGCTTGGAGAGACCTCACACATGACGAGGAGCGGTTGGCAAGGGGGGTCCTTCAGATTGACATACCCAGCTGTCTGCTTGACTGTGACTTCTAGGCCACATGAGAAAACAATGTGATAGAAACACATACAATCTAACCGCCTCTCCCCCACCCAATTTCCCCCCCATCCCCTCAATCTACCCCAAGCCCTCTGCCCCCGGTCACTGTGCTTATGGTTCACGTCCTTCCAGTCTGTCGAGTCAGTCGTACTGTGATGACAATCCCAGTGTTACCGCCATCTACCAAGGCCTCCCGTCAAGCCGGAACTTTCTAGCACTTTATATGTATGATGCTGGGAGTCACGCAGATGCCACCAGGGGAGGTCGCTCTGCCGTGCGGCACGTTCCGCCTGCCGGGGGCGCCCCCGGGCATATCCATCAGGCTCGAGCGTCGACACTCCGCACGTCGCCGCGACCCAGCGTGTCTGCCTCGCACCCAGCACCTCCGCGCCGCTAGCTTGCCGCTGACGTCACCCCATTGAAATTCCGCGTCTCGCTTTTAATCTCCAAAGTGACCCAGTAGTGATGTATCATTATTGCAAATTTAATGCAGTGGTGGCACCCCCAGCCCACGTCCGCTGCGCGTAATGCGCTGAGTGAAGGGAGTGATTAACGCTAAGTCATCTTGCAGTAATGTAGCCGGCGCCCCACCCCACCTCACCCCCACCTGATTAAACAGAAAGGGTGCGGAAGGTGCACAAGTCCTCTGAAGGCCCAGTAGAACCTTTCCTTCTCCCTTCTTATTTGTGACTTAATTGGCTTCCCATTCCATAAACCAACATCTCACCGAGTTCCCCGTAGTGAGGGGCTGGGGTGCCCTAACTGCCCCCGTCCTTCCTGTCTGCGTTTAGGCCACGCTTTTCTCGTGTTCTGCCGGCTGCGTTGTGGTTTTGACTTTGTTTACCGGTCCATTGAGTGGAAAAAGAAAAAAAAAAAAACGCGACCGAACTGTGGCTCTCGTCAGACAGTGCTGACCTTGTCGTCGTTACACTCATCTTTGCTTTGATGTCGTTCTTTATCCTCATTGTTCTCTGTGTAAAGAAGCAGAGTCGTTCGCCCTGGGGGGTGACAAAGCGGCTACGCAACAGGTGGAACTAATGGCTCTCATCCAGACCATCTTGGACGTGCACACAAACCACTGCGACCACAGAAGACCTCTACAGGTCTGCCCTGCTCAGCTCTGGGAACTAATATATCCCCCCCGCCTCTGATGCTAATGAACAGTGCTACCAACAAGGGGAGGACACGCGTTTTCTGGGTGCCCAGGCTCGGTGAGGCCAAGGATCAGGCCAAGTGTTACCTGCCGATGATGGATAATGCCTCTTCTTTCAGTGATGGGTCTTTATTTTCACTAGTACAGGTTAAGCCCATTGAACCTTGAGGGGCAGATTTTGTGACTCCCCCCAGTTGTTCTTCATTTGCCTCCTGGGGCAGATACGGGGTTCAGTGTAACCTTTGACCCTTTGACGTGTAAGTGTGTGCGCATCAACCTTGTACCGCAGTGGTGTAGAGAAATACAAAATCCAACAGAGGACCTTCCCGGTATTTATATATGAAGCTGCATATGCATAATATATACGAATAGCATACAAATATTTATTAATGAAAAAGTTGGTCTTTGACTTCCTGAGTGTGGTAGCATCCCATTGAACCCTGACCCCCCCCCTCACTTCCTGTCTTTGTTACTGAATCATACTTCAGTTATAATTTAATGACCTTTTATTTTGTACAAAATCTATATTGAGAAAATTGTATAATAATTTTTAACGAAAAAAATATCAATTTTGCTGTTTTATTTCTTCCTTTTTTAAAGAGAATGTATCTTATCACCTGGTGACTGTTAAATAAATGAGAAGATCTGATTGACGCCCGTTTCCGTGTGTGTGTGTGGGCACGACCCTCCGCTCCTGTCATCGTGACTCGCCGTGTGGCACCTCCCGGTGTGTGTGTCTCCCATGTGTCTTTTGTGGGTGCGTGCAGTTATGTGTGTTTTTGTTTGTGGGTGTGTATGACGGAGAGAGAGAGAGAGAGAGAGAGAGAGAGAGAAAGGAAGGAGGATACCTTTCCAGCAATGTCACCTTGTCCCTCCATTTTCCCCCCATCCTCTGCACCCATGTGTAACATATGAGAGCGCACCGTGTTTTTGCTCACCACGACGGCATGCATGTACGCGCCGTGTGTGTGCGTGTGTGTGCGTGCACCGGTGTGACATTGAGCAAGTGTGTGTGTGAGAGACAGTGATGGGGGTGGGGAGCGGGGGAGGGGGGGGGGGGCGAGCATCTAATAAGGCTTGTTATCGGCTGTGAAGCTGCAGGATGGTCGCAGCTGCTGCGGTCCCATCGGAGGCATTTCTCGCAGAGGGAGCGTGCATCTTGAAGGCGCCATACTGCGAGGTCCCCTAGGGAGCAGCCTGCGCCCCCCCCCCCCCACGCACCCCCCCCTCCTCCCCAAAGATGCCACGCTTTCTAATTGACTCCACTCTGCCAGTGCCTTTTTGGAGAGAGAGAGCGCGAGCGTGAAGCCCCGCGGCATCAACGCACCGGGGAGGATGAGATGGCTGCCTTCCCTGCCTCCCAGCATGCATCGGGGCTTGCCGAGGTGCGGCAGAGCCGGCGTCGGAGTCCAGGTGCGCCGCCCGAGGGTCGTGTGCCCGACTCCCCCGTCGCCTGGGAGCAGATGGCACAGTTACAGGTGCCCCTCGGTGACCAGCGTGGCCTGGAGCTGGGAGACAGATACTGGAGCTGTCGTTTACAGATACTTATTCATTTAACGTCACGGACGGCCGACGCCTGTGCCGATCGCTGTGGAGTTTAGGGACCAGGCAGTCAGAAATATGCTCAGCCTGCACAAGGTAACAGTGAGCAGAGGCTCCATCAAACTGGAGGGAGGAGGAGCTTAGCATACTAATCAAATGACACATATATGTAAGAAATCTCTAAAACAGCTTTCTTAAAAATGCTGGCTATACTTCAGGATGGATTGATGTTTACATACAAGGAGGCTCTATTATATGTTATTTTGCTTATATAAAACATTTCACAGGATTAAGCCTTTTATGGATTAGATTAAATCAGATTAAATCTACTACAGTGGTGTTTTTTTCTGGGAAATTCGTAACTGCAACTCAACCTGCCACCATTGCTTTCAGAGACATTCAAGTAGCCTGACCATGAATTTTTTGTGTTTTTATTTCACTCAGAACGTCAGGTAATGGCTGCAAAGCTCTTGGATTCATGCAGAAACACCAGCCTCACGAGGGAACCCCTGTAGGGCAGGAGTTAGCTGACCCGCAACTCAACACAAAACAAAATTGAGTTTGTTGAAAAACTGCATAGGCTGGGCTTGCAGAATGCCGGCACGCTTCAGACGGGATCTCTGTCCATTTCACACGGCTTCTCCATTCTGTTCCTCCTTCTCCTCTCAGAAAAACACTCATTTCCCAGTTTGTAGCAGCGGCTCATCCTGAAAGGGAAAAATCCTGCCAAAAAACAGAGAAATCATCGCTTTACGGTGATGTGAAGACATGCTAATCTGTGGTGCTTCTGCATGTGTGGGGGGGAAGCACCGGTACACCGTTTACCCACAATTCCTTGCCTCCGGGGAGGAGTCCTGCTCTCTTCCAAGGAGACTGACGAGGTGGGGGGGGGGGTGCCTTCTTAGCCATCCTCCAGCCTCTGATTGTGGGAGATGAAAGGAGAGTGGATAGACGGCTCCCTGCAGACCGCCATTTATCAGAGCCGCCGACGAGAGAACGTAATTAATGCCGTTTGTTAAGACACCCAAATTAAGTTTCATTCCAAAGGACCCCCCTTACCAACCCCCTGCCACCACAGCTACCCCCCACCCCCAACACACACCCCACTCCCTAAACCCTCATGTCACCACTGACTAAGTATTTTTTTCCATGGCGCAAAGAGCAATGCAAAAACAACATGATTGGTGGTCGTAATTACTTTTAATACTAAAGAGTAATTAGTGTGCGTGACTAATGGGGGAAGCTTGAACATGTCAGAGTTGATCACAGCAGATAACTATGTAGCGGTGAGATTCCCCAGGGGCCGCAGACCCAGTGAAGTTGAGGAGGTCTCAATCTAGAAGAAGCATGGAGAGACAAAGAGCTCGATATAGCGTCACTCACATTAAAGAATTTCTGGCCTGGGTGTCCATGGACTTTGATACGCTCTGTGACGCATGCAATAGAATGGGGGTGTCAGGAACAACAGCGGTCAAATGATGAGGAGAGCGTGGCCCAAGACCTGATGAGACCAGAGGGCCGTACTCCTATCTTAAGGAACAGATTAGTAACAAAGTCATAATTAAAATAATAATGCTATCATTATTGTTATTGTGGTTGTATCTGAGTACACGCAGTGCAGACATGTCAAGTGATAGTAATGGACAAATCCAGTGTCACAGACTGGCTGGCAGCTGGGAGACACTGCTTGTCATCATCTCCAAGGGTCAGGCAGGCCGACCGTTTGGACCAACATCCTGGAAGCCGAAGGCCTCACAGAACCCACAGAAACACACGGGAGAAGAGGTGCCTGACGGTCCAGTCACGCGCAAGAAGCTGTGCGTGGAGCCACCTGATTGGTGCACGAGGACCGGCTGAGAAACATGGCTGATTGGGCCGAGGAGGAGGACAAGCAGCCTCTTTGGAAAATGAGGAATGTGTGGCAAAATGCAGCTGCTGGGAGGGCTGAAGGTGGATCTGCCCTCTCACCCACATTAACTTCAGCTGATGTCGCTAATAAATAGCGAATGCTTGTTTTCTCTTGGGTGCCCAAGATATCCGTCCTCTTACCTGCGAATTATCCAGCACAAATGAAAGTACTCCTTACTATTTTGCTAATTTTACCCAAAAAACAGTATTTTCTGTGTGTTTTGTTTGTTATTTCCCTGGGGTTGGGTCAAGCCCCTTTTCTATCAGCATTTACTCATTCCCTCCGTTTTTTTTTGATTGATTACCTCGAAGTCTGGGGGAAGTGGAAGACGGCCCAGCTCAGAGGAGTGATGCGATGCACCCGGTCGATACGCCAGGCACGGTCCCCCCGGCCACCGGGGATCTTCTCCTGCTAGCCCCCCACCCCCCATCGATGGGACGTCTGGCTCAGACAGAGAGCAGAGAGTTGGCCATGTCCCCTGCACACTGGCCTCAGCAAAGTATCTCAGGGTTGCGTATTTTCACACATGTCAATGTATAACGTGCAGAACGTGGATTTTACTCATCATAAAGGAACAAATACATCGTGAAGCCTTCTCATGTGTTTCTTGGTATATTCGATTTAGTCTTTAAATGAGTCCTGGTATCCCCCAGGATACCTCATCAGTGAGCTCTCTCCGTCAGCCTCAATCGATCCTCTAAACAGGGCAGGCCGTCGTGTGGGACAGGTAGAGCTTCTCAGAGGACAGCAGGCCACCTGTCTGATGCATCAGCGCAGCTGAGCGGCCCTGCTAACTGAAAGCCGGCCCACGATGCTGCTCTGCTGTGGGCCTCCGTGGACGACAGGGCGAGAGGTGCGGTTTCACCGGCGATCCTTAGTCAGTCTGCAACCATATAAACCTGGTTCTTCCACTGTTATCGCTTGTTTCGTTTTTTTACTTGTGTTGTGTGCCCAGCAGCACAGTGACCTCACACCCAAAGGGCTGCAGGTTTGATTGCAGTCTCCGGCTGTGTGTGTGTGTGCAGTTTGAGTTTCGTGCAGGTTTTCCCTGTTTATTCCGTTTTCCTGTTTCAGTCTAAAAACATGCTTTAAGAAAATTGGTCCCTTTAAATTGCCCATACAATGAGCGTGTGCGTGCGACCCCATAGCACAGAAATTGTATGTAAAACAGACAGATATTACATTATGCTATGTTATGTTTGATTATAGCCCATTGTCATATGCAGCTGTGTTGCAGTTTAAAACGCACACGGCGTAAAACCGCTCCGTATGATGGGAGCCGGCGAGATGCGCTGCCTGCTTTACGGGAAGCAGCCCTTTCCTGTGCATCTGCATGTTCTGAAGTGCCTCTGAGAGTCGGGGATGCGAGTGAGTCAGAGCAGCAGTGAGGATCCATTGTGATGTAACAGGGTGAAATGCAGGCGCATAAATGCGCCGCCGAGCCTGCGGACCCCCGGGGCCCCTCCCCGCTCCCCCCTTCCCACTGTCAGGCAGTTTGGAGTGGGAGTCTGGGGGGGTTTTTGTCTGGACAGTCCTGGGAGATAGAGACAGTCCAACTGGTGACATTGCTGGTGGGGAGGTGGGGGGTGGGGGAGTGCTGTGTGCTCTTGTCCCCACAGGGGTAGCTGGGTAGTGAGTGTTTTGGGGGGTGGGATGGCTGGGGATCTGAGGGGGGGGGGGGGGCGTAAAGTGAGGGAGCGTGGTGATTCTGAAGTTAGGGTTATGGGGTCAGCTCAAAGGCACATCTACACACTGGCACGCGCACATGCACACGGGCACACGCACACAGGGAAGGCGCAAACGGGCACACACACACAGGGAAGGCGCAAACGGGCACACACACACAGGGAAGGCGCAAACGGGCACACACACACAGGGAAGGCGCAAACGGGCACACACACACAGGGAAGGCGCAAACGGGCACACACACACAAGCAGATAAAGGCATATGCGCGCGCAGATGAGGACGCGCAGGCGCGCGCGCCCGCAGATGGGAACGCGCAGGCGCGCGCGCGCGCAGATGGGAACGCGCAGGCGCGCGCGCCCGCAGATGGGAACGCGCAGGCGCGCGCGCGCGCAGATGAGGACGCGCAGGCACGCGCGCCCGCAGATGGGAACACGCAGGCACGCGCGCTCACGCAGATGAGGACGCGCGGGCACACGCACTCGCGGCTGCCTCGCCATCCCAGGCTTCCTGCCATTTCCCAGGTGTCTGTGGCGTCTCATTGCTACTGCTGCCGCCACACTGGAGCCCAAACGGAGGCGATAGACGTCTCATTAGGCTCCCGAACGGAGAGAGAGAGAGAGAGAGAGAGAGGGAGGGAAAGAGGGAGGGGGAGACAGGGGGTGAGGAAGGGAGACAGAGCGAGCACGGCGGTGGTGCTGCTGCTAACAGCAGAAGAAGGTGCACTGGCTCCCGCAGGCCGTCGCCGTTCTCAGCGCTAATTAATTTCTCGCTCATGGCTCCCACGCGTGTGTCCCCCCCCCTGCCCCCCACCCCCACCAGCACACGCCAACCATGCGATCCATCCCAGGTTTTGTCTCAATGCTTGGGGAGGGGCACTGATGCTTATACCCCCCCACAAGCATCAGAAAAGAGTCAGACCTGAGCCCCGATCCTCAATGCAAACAGGCCCAGATTACTCTCCGTATCAGAGTCTTAGACCCCCCCCCCCCCCCCCCCCGACACACACACACACACACATTCCATCTACCTCCACACTGTCTTCCAGCTCAGGCCTATGAGTAATTCTACTCCCCAGCTGATCCAAAGTGCCCAGAGAGCTATTTTGGAAGTGATGCCACATTATGGGCGGAGCGCCGACCCATCCCACTTGTCCAGAGTGCACCGTGGTGGGGGGGTGGGATGGGGTGGGGGGGTGGGATGGGGTGGGGGGATGGTATGAGGTAGGCAGCTCAGCCCTTACTCATGCTCCCTACGGGAGAAAACGCTGCAAGAGGTCGGGGTCTCACTGATGTACTCGTGACCTTCCTTAACCCTCACGGCTCGGACACTATGGCAGCCTGGACCTTAATGGGACTCCCCCCAGCTGGCTGGGAGGGTGGCATGCGGAATGCTGGGGGGGGGTGGGGGGGGAGGTGGGCAGGCCTCCTCAGTGGCCCGGATGCTGATTGAAAGCACTATTTAAATATAAATGAACACCAGTGCCGGAGCTGCACTCACTGGCTGGGCCTGTGCTCCCCCTCCCCCAGCCCCCAGCCCCCAGCCCCCAGCCCCTGGCCATCTCAGCCGAAGCCATGTCACGCACATGGGCCAAGGCGCCCAGGTGGAGGTGGGGGGGCGGGGCTTAAAGTTACCGGGGTCGGGGGGTGTTTCTCACGTTCAACACTTCAGAGAGGTCTGCTTCTGATTTGGGCATGTGGTCATGTGACTTTCGGGGATCCCCTCTGCACACACACACACACACACACAAACACACACACACACACACACACACACACAAATCAGGGATTAAGATGGTGGACTTCCTGTGGTGCTGCTCTGGATCTTAAAGGGAATCAGGTACAAAAGTCAGTTAATAGCACAGTGACGTCTTTGTTTGCGTATTCCAAAAACGTATTATTAGTATTGTTATAATTTTTGTTTTGCACTTCACAAAGCTGAGTCTTTCCAGCTGTATTTATCAACCTTTAGCAAAAAATCTGAAAAGATGATGACAGTGTCCTTTGTCTAGCCAGGTTTGTCACATCCGTATCCACATTCTGCATTTTCCATTGCCCCATTTTGAAATTTAGGCAGCAGGAATTACAACATAAACCCATAAAATGTAACTGGTCGAACCTGACTACCTTAGTATTCGCCTTTTATCATGTAGAAATGATTACAGATGGGTTAACCCATTATACAGCTAATCGCCTTCACTGGCTTCTCTGGATTAACCAAAATCTTATGTTAACTAGATTCTCTGTGTCCGTAACTGTTATAATCTGATACTTTCTCTGAACTCCTTACTCTAAGCAGGACTCTGACCCATGAGGCCCAGAAGGGGGGGGCAGTATTACGCAGCACTGAGAGCCGAGATCATTTCTTCAGGGGTCAAACGTGCTCACTGGGCACTGCCAGCTGTGGGCGGATGACCTCGGCGGGCTCAACGTTACAGAAATGTGTAAAATCGCGTGTGCGGGCACCAATGCAGGAGAGGTACGGACTGTGCTAAACGGATTTTCTTGATAAAATCACATGGAATGTGTGGAGAAGCAGCTACGGTTTTGAGTGGCTTTGAGTGTGTTTGGATCATGTGAATGTCAGGGTGTGTGTGTGTGTGTGTGTGTGTGTGTAGACACAGGGGTGCATGCATGTGTGTATGTATATCCTTTGGCATGCATGCGTGTGTGCTCGTGTCCGAGACAGCCCCTGGTGCATTTTCAGCCTGCCAGTGCATGACTGAGTGACGGTAATTACACCCTTTGCATTTTAAGAGTGTCGCCCCCCTCCCCCTTCCAAGTCTCACCCTCTCTCCTTGTCATCTGTCACAGCGGTGTGATAAGTTGTGACGGCAGCGCTGCGGCTGCATTATTGATACACAAATCTGGAAGTTTGACGCGGTGCCCACGGGCAGGTTTAACCTGCAGGCGCATCGGCCTGCCCACCGCACCCTCCAAACTGCCAGCAGCCCCCACCGACAATGATGCGGAACGACCCTCGTACAAGCTTGGCCTGCCCTGCCGGTGTGAAGGGGTTGTGTTGTGGGATTGTTGGGTTTCCTCCCGGATGGGGAGGCCTGGGTGAAGGGGGTGGAGGTGTGTCATGTGCCCGCCCCCCCCCCCCAATAAGGGGTAGGGGGTGTGCATGAGCACGCGATACAGTTCATCCATATGACACATTTTCACATGTACAGCTACAGATTATAACACCTACACATATTATTATGCATATTGTAATATTACACATAATTACTACTGCTGCTATCACTATTATTATTATTATTATTATTATTATTATTAGTATTAGTATTAATATTAGCTATTGTATTATGACCTTCTCTGCATCTACCGTAGTAATAAGCCATGATGAAGGTGAATAGACACAGTAATTGGGCCCCAATGAAGATGATGATGTCTGATGATATCAGACGTGAGTGCCCCCCCCCCCCCCTGCCGCCCCATGAAACCCCCACCCCATTTCCTGCTTCTTCGTCACGTTGCGGAGGTGAGCGTTACACCTGGTGATTTATTCACGATGTGACTTTTAATGCGGTTCAATCCTGCGTGTGTGTCACTGCGTGTGCGTATGCAGGTTTGTTTTTACGACACTGGGGGAGACTAAAATGCCCCCCCCCCCAATGTAGTAAAACCTGTAACTTTTTAGCTTGTGGGGACATTTTTCTGGTCCCCACGATATTAATTTCAATTTTCTAAAAATTCGTAAAAAAAAAGTCTCGTATTTTGTTTGGTTACTTATGGTTAAGGTTAGGGCTGGGTTGGGGTTCAGGTTGTCATGTTAGGATTAGGGTTATGCCCATAGAAATGAATGGAGAGTCCCCACAGAGATAGACGATATATGAACTGTGCGTGTGTGTCTGTGTGTATGTGAGAGAAGGAGAGAGAGAGAGAGAGAGAGAGAGAGAGGCACATACACAGAGCTGAGAGACGGTAATGTGCTTCTGAGTGATTGGCTGTGTGGTGCATTACCATTTAGCCGTTAGGATAAGTAACTGTACTATGGGATGGGGGGGCACGGGAAAAGTGTGTCTATTATTATGTGGGCAGGGTGACGTCTTCCAGAGTCAGTGCAACCATTCCATAATACTACTGCCCCCTCTAAAGGACACAGAGGTCGTGTGGGGCCAGTTTGACTCGTGGCTGCCGGCTGGCTGCCTGTCACCCAGTGACCTCATGGTGCCTCCCCCCCACCCCATCCCCCCTGGGCCACATTGAGGAGGGCGTTGGCGCCATTTTTGGCGACGTGATAATGAAAACCTTTCAGCTGATTGCATCGATCCGGCTCATCCGCGGAGCCCGCTCCGCTTTCATCTATATTTATTTTCCCATTTATTTATTCATCTGTCTATTTATGTCTTTTCTTTAATAGTGGGGGCTGTGCAGGCGCAGTGAAACGGGGGACAGGAAGTGCGATTTAATTTGCTTATAATCTAATTTGCTTTGATTAAAAATGTATGCAAATCCCACTTAGCTCAGGAACCATCGGAGAGTGACAGTGTTTTTCTCTTGCCTCTGTCTCGCTCCGTCGTCCCCCCCACGCCCCGTGCCCCCCGTTCCCCTCTCTCTTCTCTGTCTAAATCAAAAGCAGAGCTGAGAGGACAGGAAGTGATGTCACAAAAGGGCAACCCTTCTCACCTCAGTGTAATTCAGGCAGGCCCTTTGGCCACGATTTTTGCGTCACGCCCCCTAAGATCCCCCGAGTTCCTGCTATGACCAGCTTCAATAGCTTCAATAGCTTCAATAGCGTGTTTGTGTATGTAAACATGTATAGCTCAGCCCTTATATATATGTGTGTGTATGTCTGACTACGTGTGCATATGTAGTTTTGTGTGAGTATGTATATTTCTGAGTAACGTGTTAACGTGTATGTCTCTGTTAAGGTGTGGATGCAGGTTTATTAGCTGCCCCTGCAACCTCCCTGGCAAAAGACGACCCCGCAGATGCGGTGGTCAGTGTTTGGGGGGGGGGGGGGGGGGCGTTGGTCTGGAGTGGAGCCCCTCCCTGGTTAGAGTGCACCTCTCGAGACCCTCGCCTGCTGCTTGGCCATTATGTAACCAAGGAAACAGATGCTGAATCATTGCCAACCCCCCCCCCCCCCCCACCAAACTATCTCCCTACCCAGTCTACCTATGAAGAGGCAGCTCTCCTCCCACAAGCGTCCATGAGGGGGCACACCTGGGCATTGGATGGGGGGGGGGGGGTGGAGATGCCCATCTCAGGGGGGCCGTGAGGAAGAAGCAGATTGTGACCTCAGTGCCCCCCATACACAGTCTGAAGCCCAGAAGGAGGCGAGGAAGCACATTTTTCTGTTTTTTTTTTTTTTTTTTTTTCTTTATGCAACTTTGAAGATGCAGCGTTTGAAGTTCTTTAGTTAGCATGAGTTAGATTAATTCCCTGCCCCCCACCTCGTTCCTTTCGATTTTCCTCCATGTTTTCTGCAGAATCGCGAGTGTCATGTTTGAAGTTAGGGGATGTTTCAAGGGCAGAGCAGCCAGATCGCCCACTGCAGTAATGATCCTTCCCTGTGCTGTTGTCTTAATTGTTTTTTGCAGGTTTTTATGTCAACTCCGAGGTCTGGCACAGCTATGGGCTGCGTGCCTTTCCCCGTTCACCCCCCCCCCCCCCCTTCTCGCTCACCCCCTCCCTCTTTGTCCGTCTCTCCACTTATGTGCTCATATCCAACCAAGGGCTCTTATGTCACAGGCTGTGGTTTTCCACAGTGAGCACAGTGGGGTTTTATTTCGTCTCCATTGCGACAAGAAAAACACCAGGCCCTCTTTCTCCATCTCCCACACAGTCTTTCTCCCCAGAGCCTCCCTCTGTCAATCCCCTGTCTACACCCCTTCTAAGCCCCCATCATATCTGCCTACCCTTTCTCTGCATTTTCTTTCCACCCCTCTTCACTCTCTCTTGCCTGTCTCTCTCCCACATCATACAGATACTAGAATAGAATGGGGAAAGTCCTCTCACCTTCCTATGCATATTGTCAGATTATCATATTCATGAAGGAATCCATTTGTTATGCATGAAATTCTGAGGGAGGGGAAAAGAAGAGGAAAAGGCGAAAGGTGTGAAATAGTACGAGTTGATGAGATGGAGACACATACAAGGAGGCAGATTGACAGAGAGGAAGGATGAGAAGACTCTGGCAGACAGTGTAGGGTTGCCCCAGGTGTTTTTTGGAGCATTACCACCTCCCGCCTTAAGGTGGCGCTTAGCCTGAGGTTCCATCCATCACACAAAGCAATGATTTTCATAGATCCAATGGAAATATCTGCAGCTGTCAATAAAAACCAGACCTGAGGTTCACTAGGCTGGCAATGGTTTTATTTTGAGGCCATTCGTCACCTTCCCAACGCACGTCAGAGGTGGGCATGTCGGGGGAAGCCCAGGAACCTGGAGAATAGGGCTGGAACTTGAAGCCACTGTGAAGTCAAGGTGACCCTGGTGCCTGAATGTAATCCGGGTTGGGCTGCAGTGCAGGAAGAATCAAGTTCAGGTCACAACCTTGAGTCGTCTGCTACAATTTTGAGAGTGTGTTCTCTGGAACCAAGAACATTGCATCAGCTTGTTGAGTGACAGTCCTTCTGAAAAATGTGTTAGAAATGAGTTATATATACCGTAGTTCACCCCCAGGGAGGGCTGATGGCCGGTCTGAATTAGAATTTCACACATAACAACAAGAAGCATAAGGAGTATATGTGTAGAGAAATCCATTAAATGCGTAATTTATCTTTATGTCAAAAAACATAATGTGACATGAACATTGAATCGGTGGGATTTTCTGAGGGCTCCTAGGATGCATGCAGTTGGAGTCTCAGAATCTGTGGTTTAGTGGTAGCATAAATGTAATTTAGCCATCGGGCTCATTGAAAGGGTCACAGCTGTGACCTTGTCATAAGGAAGTGTGGCTGTTCCTTCATCGCCTTAAGGAAACGTTTATCAGGACATCATGCCGTCTCAGTCAATTTAGCGGTTCTCTCATATAAATCACCCGCCTTCAGAAAAAAGGGGGTACGGGCTGTGGTTTGGATTCGAGCATAAAACTTAGATCATTTGCAGTTTAAGTATTTTGAGTGTGTATGTACAGGTAATTTAAAACTTGCATTGGTTATGAAGTTATATAAGCTTTTGATTTTTATTAGGTGTTAGGAGCCCTTAGATGCATTTTAAAGTCATTTTCAGAGGTAAGGACCCACGAAGGCAGAGCTGCCAGCGTGACTATAACTGTGTGCTGCAAGCATGACATCGCTGACAGATCACAAAACACCACATATCTCAAGGCAGATAAATCCTAACTGGACGGTAGTTCACTAGGCAAAAAAAAAAAAAAAAAAAAAACAGAACAGACCCTGAGAGTTAAAAGCTTTAAAAAGTGTTTTTAATGAGGTACATTCGATCAAGTGGCCACCCCCCCCATATGGAAGCTGACGGCAGATACGCGGTTCCACCGCGGGGCTTACGTAAGCCCTTAATTCCCGGAGCGGGAGCCCTGGCTCGGGGTAGCGGCAAGGAGGACGCTCCTTCGATCTGCCAGTGAAGCACGCAGCTGCAATTAGCCATCCTCCAGAGTTTTAATTAGGAAGCACATCGACCTGGAGAGAAACGTTGCCGCCCGCCGGGGGGTGGGTGGGGGGAGGAAGCCGGGCCTTGGGTCTCCGTCACCAGCCAGAAACGAAGTAACACTCTACGTGGACGAAATGAACATGGGCACCAATTAATAAACTTGCAGCAGCGACGGAGGGAGGCAGAATTGTATGTGACATAAAAACATGTCTCTGATCCTCCTTTTGTCCATGTTGATTTTCACGTGCTGGAAATTTTTTTTTAAATGCCTGTGAAAAATTTACCTTTTAATTGTTTTTGAGTTAAATGTTCATAATTGTAGTGGCAAGACTGAGGGAGCTACGAG
Source organism: Paramormyrops kingsleyae (assembly GCF_048594095.1). NCBI lineage: Eukaryota > Metazoa > Chordata > Actinopteri > Osteoglossiformes > Mormyridae > Paramormyrops > Paramormyrops kingsleyae. The sequence goes on from NC_132805.1 coordinate 11,256,765, forward strand.
CTTTGATTTTGGAGGGTCATTAACTCCTATAAATTACAGTAAAAGAATGTGCACAATAATGAGATCATGAAGCACATTTACATGATCAAAACATGAGTGCACATGTTTGTGGCTTATGAACTCATTCTTGAAGTGACAGCACAGGAGTACATAAGTGTCTTACCAGACTCACAGCACTGTGGAATACATCACATCATGCCCCCTGTGGTGGGTTGGTGCATATCACTCCCAGTGCGGCTGAAATACGGGTGCTATGTCCTGCCCATCATGTGCACATGATCCTCCTGTCTCCTCCCTAACGTGACCCTGATGAGCCAAGCCTGTTGCTTATTGCCCCTCGTTAGTCTTCGTATTTAAGTGTACCTGTTTCTCTTGTCAGCCCCAGTCCGGTCACTGACGTTGCTTCTCCTGTCTGCCCATGTCTGTCCCCGAATCCGCCTTCTTCTTTTGACCTCTTGTGGTCTTATTCATTTCCCTGCTCCTATTCAGTTCAATAAACCCCTTTTAAGTTTGCCCAAATGCCTGCTTCTGAGTCCTTCATCTCGTCTCGTGACTGAATGACCAAACTCCTAAGGAGCTACAGCAGTCTGCCCCTCTGTTCCAGCTTCCACGCCTCCCTGCATCCGGCAGACCATATACCCCCAAGTGCCTTGGAACCCGAGGACCAAAGGGATTACCAGTGCTGCCGGAGCCACCCCGCCTTCAAGCAGAGGAATTCTACTCCCTCCTGGGTGCCCATCAGGATTGGAGGAGTTTATCCCACGGCCTGGAGGATCCCTGAGGCTGACGCTCTTTTCCGGGAAGCAGGGAAGGTGCCAGCGAGACTCACCCCAGACGCGGATCCCCAGGAGGCGGAGAAGGTTCAGCTCCTGCTGGCCGATGTGCAGAGGATAGTTGAGTGTGAGCCTCCCCGCAGTGTGAGGCCACTCAGTCTGCTGCCTCTCCGCAGCGTGTCGCAGCTCCCAATTTAAGCCAATGGAAGAAGAATCCCACATCCTACATCTTGCCTGACCTGGTGTAGTTAGAGCCCTGTCCAGGAGGGGCCACTGCCGTGTCTCCAGAACCACCTGGGCCCAGCCCAGGAGCGGCCGCAGCTTCTTTTGAGCCTCCAGATCCCAGCCCAGGAAGGGTCACCACTCTGCCTGATCCTCCTAAGTCCATCCCACAGGGGCCCACTCATCCCATCCTCGCCTCTGCTGCATCCTCAGAGCCTGACCTCCCCTCTGCTGCACCCAGCCCCGAGAGAAGACCACTCGCTCCCAGCCCGAGGGGGGCCACATCGTCTGTGCCAGGTCTCACAGCAGCCATAGCATCCCACAGAGAACCTCACTGGTCACTCCTGATGTCTCGGCTGCACCTTGCTTGACCAGGTGTTTGTCCTACCATGCGCTGTCCCATCTGGTGTCCTGTCTGTTGCTGGCCCTTGTCTTTGGTCCCCTTGGTCCCCTCCCCTCTTCATCCTCCCAGTCTGGCACACTTTTGGGGGGCATGATGGTACCGTTACATCCTGCCAGTCATGTCCACCTGACCCTCCCATATCTTCCCTAATGTGGCCCTGAACAGCCACAACTGCTACTTGTTACCCCTTGTTAGTCTTTGTATGTAAGTACCAGTTTTTCTCGTCATCTCCTGTCCAGTCATTGACGTCGCTCCTCCTGTCTGTCCATGTCCAGCCCTGTGATCACCTCCTTGTTTTGACCCCTCATGGTCTCCTTCGTTTTCCCTGCTCCTATTCAGTTAAATAAACCCCTTTTAAGTTTGCCCAAACGTCTGCCTCCTTCGTCTCGTATCTAGTGACATCAGGGAGCTACATTGCTCCCTCAAACTGGAGGACAATGATGGTAAACATCTAATTTGTTCTGCGATAACCATGGTAACAAACATACAGTCATTTTCCGGTGCTGGGGGATCTCAGAATAGCCAGTGGGGAGGTGCAGTAATTTACAGATATATCATTTGCCATGCCAAGTGTGACAGGGTGACCCTATTGCCACCTGCAATGGTGTCATTATTATTATTGTGCCTTGCATCCTATCCTGGATGTCCCCTGCCTTCTGTCCTATGGTTAGGGGTCCGGCTTTAGATTTTTGAACGCATGAAAGCAAATCATCCCCCCCCCGGACCAATACAGTTTTGGAATCCCTGTCACTCAGGGCCCTTTAGAATTGCTGTAAGCCCTCTCCTCCCCACCCAAGGCACCTCCAAGCCTGCATAACCCTGACCAGGATAAGCTGTTAGAAAACGTATTATTATTATTTATTATTATTATTATTATTATTATTATTATTAGCTGATTTTTCGTTATTGGATTGAGCAGAATTATGTCCTGGGTGGAAATCCACACAAGATGTCTAACCGTCTGGATAAAAAGACAGGCTGGTATGAGTAATATTTCCCAGGGGAATTTGCTATTACTTAATCCTATCGAATGTAGCCAAATGCTAGATTATTTTTTTACTACTGCTAAAACGTCATTGTCTGTTCAAAAAGAAATCTTTGAGTTGGAAAAAAAGACCTCAAAGTTTGTTTTCAATTGCATAAATATATCATTGAAAACCACAAACTTTTTTTTTTTTACATTTTTGAATTTATGAATTAAAAGCCTTCATTTATGTAGAGAAGGAATATAATGAATCTTTTTAAATAATCTTGACAAACAAACATTTTAATCTCTCACGTATAAATTTATGTTGGGATTACATTATTTAATATGTTGCGTGCTTAAAAATCAGAGAACCAAAGCAAACAAATACATACATAAATGCATAAATAAATCGAAATGAAGAATTTAAACACAGATCGTTTTACTTATGTATGTCACGTTTTCACTTTTATTGCAGGCGCTCTCGTCATTTTCGGGGGCTGCTGTCCTCGGTGGTCGTGCGCCGCTCTCGGGGTGCGTGTCGCGCGCCGCTCTCGAGGGGTGTGGCGCGCGCGGCCCGCCAATTTACCGCTTCCGAGAGCGTCTCCGGCCGCCCTGCCTTTGGAGGCGACATTTTCGGGTCCCTCTCTATTCACACTCTCTGCCGTGCGCTAATTCTCCGATAAGAAGTCACGTTATTCGCTGTCAGGAATCAGCACTAATTCGTCGCCGAGATCGTAGCGCCACTTCGCCGTGCAGAGCCATCATCACAGGTACCCCACCGTAAGCTGTCTCTAAGCTGTGCTAAATAAAACCACACATTACAGACGGACTTAAAAGCTGATTTTTGCCATAGCCTCAGTGCCTGTATATAGCGGATAACATATCTATTTCAAGTACTATACAGTTATAATGTGTGTTTATGTGGTATTTAGCGTGGTGGTCATTAGCTTTGGTAAGGTTGCAGGTGGTCGTTAGCTGTTGCTCCCGTAAGTGAGGGTTTGTGAGCTCATTTACATTTACGTTTATTTATTTGCTGTTTGGTACAGTGAGAAGCCTAGCTGAATATGAAATATTTGGAGGCTTCATAGCTAAGCAGTAAGCTTATTGGGACATGTTGCCTTTGGACCACTGCTCCTTCACACGCTCAACCTCTTCACCCCCAAACCCACCCAAGAGACAAGCCCCGCAGAAGCACAGGGGTCCTGTCTTACCTGTGGAGCACAGCTGTGCAGTTGAGGGTGTCGGGAAGGTGCAGGCACCGTGCATCACGCACTCCTGTCATGCCTGGTGGACTGCTGCTTGTAGACCTGTCCTGTAGGATAGCATGTGAGGTGTTTCTCACACACACACACACAAGCACATGCGCGCGCGCTGGCTTGCACAGCTGACAGATTTTAAATCTCTCTGTCGACACCTGTGCCATTTAGATGGAGGGCCTCATTTTCGCTTTGTCGGGCCCTGCTTATGAGGCGTGTGGGCATCCTCTGTATCCACCTCCCCACTCCTTCTCTTCACATGCTTCTCTGGATCAACTCTAGAAAAGATGCACTCACTCCCCCCACGTTATCTCTCTTTCACTAATCTGCTCTGGGGTAGTGGGGTGGGGTGGGGGGGGGGGGGAGCAGACTAGACGGATGGTCTTGCATTCTCCTCAGCGACCGAAAGCTGTATTTTCACTTACTTTAGCTCGAGGGCTTGCAAATCAAACTTTTTAAATTATTCAAATCCCAACCTATTTAGCTTTATCATACCTTCCCCTGTGTCGTTGGGGGGCATTTGCCCTAGATCCTCACTGATCAGGGATCAGGGGACGCTGCTATCACATTAAATATTTTACCATGATCTGCATTTGGTTCAGCCTGATGTATCAAGCAAAAATCAAAAACATGGGGGGGATTAATGAAGGTTCTATATTTTATGGGGTAAAATAATAAGGCTTTAAAGGCATAACTATACGGGTTTCACTGTTTTACAAGCTTTTTCTGAACGATTCTTTTTTCACGACCTCTCTGCTGTGTGTATTACATTATTTATGTCTTTAGTAGACACCGCGACGTGAGAAACAGCAGTTATGTCTCACGCAGGCTGCTCCCTGCTTCCAGAGCCGTGTTTTATATTCTGTGCCAGCGTAACTGAGATGAAGGGCCAGCCGTCGGGCCATAACCCACTGACCCCCCAGCTACCTGGCTCAGCCCAGAGCTCTGGCCTGACGTGGCAGTGTCCCGATAGGGGGGTGGGGGGAGGTGCTACAAGGGGCGTCCGACAGGCTCCCCTCCAGGCCCCCACGCTCCCCAGGCTCGGGACTTGCTGCCGGGGCTCTCTGGCACCAGCTAGCGCCGCGGCCTTGGTGATTGAGCCCAGGGGGAGAGCTCCTTCTCGGTCCTGATGGCGCGAGCTAATATCAGATTACTGATGTAAATTGGCCAAGCCGCAGCCTCTCATTAGCGCTAATAAGATAGCGAGGAGTCGTGCTCTGGCTCCCCGTCCTCTGCCAGGCTGTGCGTGTGGGGGGGTGGGGGGGTTAGTTAGTCACCGCCCCTGCCGCCCACTCAGATAAAACAGGCAAACAATCTCCACTGTGGAAACACAACCAGGAGTACTGCAGAAACATATGCTGTCGTTTTATCATACACACACGCTATCTTCTTGCCTATCATTGTGGACACTTTGCCTTGATTCTCACAATACCATATATACCTTCTAATTCAATTCCAATTAAAAACTGAAAAACACTTGCAACCTAATGGCAAACAAAAATGTTTATTTAAAGCAACAGGCATTCTGCCTTGTTGGGATGTCTTCAAAAGGTGTATTTTTCTAGTATCACTGTGGACGACGTTTTGCTCAAAAATATCCCCACAAATTTAGAACCCATGCATGCACATACACGGTAAATGGAAGCTGTTCTTGTAGGAACATATCACTGACACTCATTTTACTGTAATTAGCATTCCCTAACCAGTAAAAGCTAATAACCTGGCATTTTTTTGGCATGTTTTATTTTTAAAAAAGCAGATGAAGTTGTCGGTCATCTGTCAATGTATATGTACGTTATATTATGTACTGTGTGTATGCTGTGGTGTGGATATGTATCAGTGAACATGTACTCCATTGCAGTGAACATGTACTCCATTGCAGTGAACATGTACTCCATTGCATCCCTATATGAAGGTGTGTGCTGTTGGGCAGGGTACGACATGTGTCTGTCTTGTAGTGTGTATAACTGTGTATTACTATATTATACTGGATGTGCATTATGCATTTTGTGAATTTATTCTGCTTGCTGGTCGGTCCCTCCAGCTGTGTCCCAATGAGATGGAGCCCCCCGGTGGTCACGGCCCCCAGGTGGTTAGGACCCCCAGGCTGCTGCCCCCCCCCCCCCCCGAAGCCACACTGTCCCATCCGACTTACTTCTGCTACACTCCTCCCCGACTCCCTCTCCCAGTCTCCCCCCCAAATCAACTGCAGGGCTGTCTGGAGGGTTTTATTTCATGTTTAATGATCTATAAAGGGACTGTTACTTTTTAAATAAACCATAAATCTGGGCTGTAAAAAAAACAGAGTGCAACACTGGGCTAAGGCCAAGTGCCAAAAATCCCTGAAACATCATGCGTGCATGTGTGTGTGTGTGTGTGTCTGCGTGTCCGTCCATGCGTGTGTGTGTCCATGTATGTCTGTCCTTCTGCATTGCCCACACAGCTCCAAGCTGGACGTGAATCCTGTGCTTTTTCCATATGATCTGACCCGTCAGTTTGTGGTGTGATTCCCACATGTCTGAAACACTTGGGTGTAACATGCAGGCGAGCGGGTGGGGTCAATCCCCAAGGCTCAGTCTCCGCTGTAAATACTAGCTCACAGCCTGAAGGTGGCGCACAGCCAGCTCCTTGCATATAGGTGTGTAAAAGCACGCGTCCTCTGTGTGTTCCCACATTCCTTTTTTTTAATGCTGGAACCTTTATCACTTTCCATTTACATTCATACTGCTGCCATCATTCAGCTAGAATTTTATGGGATATTATGACGGGCAATATATGCCTATTTTCATGCTGATATGTGAAAGCTGCATTCTGTTTTTTGGGTTAATCTAAATCATACTGATGCGCAGTAAATGTTTAGTTCGGCCTCTTATTATGCTGAGAAAGCGTGATATGTTGCAAAAAAATGCTACATTGGCTGTGGTCGTGTTGTAATGTCTCTATGGTTCCAGTCCCATAGGTTTTGCATGACCTCTTCAACAGCCATAGATCTTGTCATTCTAGGACCAGAGCCATCGTTTCCTCTGAATAATCAGCCACAAAACACCCCCCACCACCGTTACTGTGGAGTCACTTGGTCAATTAAGCCGAGCAATAAATCCAATTATGTAATTATGAATTGGCATTTACCAATGACTTGAGGAACTGAGGGGTGAACCAATGTTCTTACGTTGATTTCCCAGGATGCTTTGAGGTGAAATAACTGTTTGCTTCCCTCTGAGAAAGGGAAGGCACCTCAATGCTCTTATCGATGAATGTTTTCACGCTCTGCTCCTGTCAGCGCATATTCATGTTTAATGCACATTTTCTGGAATGCTTGTTTACCCAAAACAATTGTTGAGCTTGACAAAAACGGGTGAAGAGAAAAATGCGGGGAAATAAACTCCACATCAACGTTCTTTTAATTGTAACAGAATTGTTTTGACATGAGTCCCGTTCGTCTATCAGGGGATGGCTGCTCCACTCCGAGCCAATTGAACAGCTAATCTGCATGGCGCATTCCTCCTGCCTGTTCATTTACATGAAAATGGGCGGGACAGGGTGCAACCAGAGATAAAAACAAATGGTAACACCTATTTCCATTATGTGCTGTGTGAGTGACATGCAGAGGAGGGATTTTCACAGAGGAGAGCATTGAGCCACCATCCTCTCTCTCACACACACACACGCACACACACACAAACACCTACGGGTACATCAAGTGTTATCCCATGGTGCCTTGCAACAGAGGGTCAACAAACGGCGGTATTGATCCAGTCGGTTCATTCGGCCAGGCCTGCTGCACCACATTTCCTTTGCATTTATTTGCTTAGGGTTTACAGATTTTACCAGTTTATTCATCTGGATCTTGTGCTGTAAGGATTCACGGTAAGTGTGTCGTTCAGGCGCATAACAGGAGTGAACCAAGTGGGACTTCTCAAGGTAGGAATAGGATCCCTAGGTGACCCATTGACAACAGAAAAGGCAGTGCAGCTGCTTCTGGTTGTGTGCATGTGCTTTCGGGAACATGGAGCTGGGGAGAAATTCTAAGAGAACTGCCCCCAGAATGATCCTTGCAAGGGCATCCCCATGAAGCAGAATCCTTTTTCATCTTAATCTACCTTTTATTTCAAAAAGGTTACACTCTAATTATTTTTATACTTTTTTCATTTTGTTGAAATTTAGTTAGCTAGTCGGCACAGAGAACACAAGGCTGTGTGTCTGTGTGTGTATGTGTAGATAGGTAAGTAGCTTTGCAGCCATTTGCAATTTGGTTTTGTGTGTGAGTCTGTGCTATCCACGTGTGCCAGTGAAGCTTGTTCCTGCCAGCTCCCTGGCATTTGTCTCCTTCTCTGAGTGAGTAACACCAGTCCACCTGTGTGAACCTTATATGCACTCTATCTGAGACTGTGTGTGTTCTCTCGTTGCGTGACTATGTGTATTGGTGGCTGAGTCTTGGTTCTGTGTAATATGTATGCGTGTGTAAGGTTTTGCTTTGTTTTCAAATTTAAGAAAATGTCCTCATAGCCGAGAAGCAGATGTAATGGGGATGTCCCATTTTTTATAATAAAGCTTTTTGTTTATTAATTTAATTTTTTTCCTGGAATGGGTTTAGGAATCACTCATTGCATTAAAATGAGTTGCAGCAGAGACAGAAATGTGACCATCACTGTGTGTGTGAGAAAGAGTGTCCTTCTGTCTGCATGTTTCTTTGTCTCTCTTTCTGGGATGGGACAGAGAAAAGCCCCAACCCATTAAAGTACACACAGTACTGTCTGCACTGACGCAACATCCCACATGCCCCCCCCAATTTCCCCCATTCCGTATCCCCACGGGGCGCCAGGCGCGGGGCGGGTCCCTTTCAGCAAGTCCCGAAACCACAGCCGTCGCCCGTTGCCGTATCTGCGTGGCTTGGCCCATTTCCTCTGTCCTGGAGCCTGGGGCCTGTTGTGCTCTGGGATGAACCACGTTAATGTTTTTTTTTTTCAAGGGGGAGCAGACATACCAAATGAAAGCGCAGGGGAGTACCATGGTTAGCTTAAACCTTGCTGCTTTGTACCACACCTGTGAAGGTAAGGTTTTTTTCGCCCAGGTTTCTGCAGACCCCCAAATGGAGCGTAATTAAGTTGGTGTTCGTAGCGGCAGAGTAAAGATGTCATCATTCTGAGCGATGAGCTGCACCGTCAAACGGATGCATGAAAGAAGCGGGGGGGAGATAATTGGCCATTTTTAAGAAGCGTAATGTATACAGAAACCTGTGTTGCCGCGTCTGTGGCTTCAAACACATGCAGTCTTAGCACCGAGACCGAATCGCAGCGAGGCACGTTTAGGACTTCAAACGGCACGCAATCAAATCCGTACCACAGCGCTGGAATCCCCCCCACCAACCCCAGTCTAAAACTCTCTAAATATCGACGGAGTGGAAGAGAGTCTCTTAGGCTGCTTGACATCTTCAAAAGGCCCACATGGATAGAGGGGGGCTGGGAGGGTGGTAGATGAAATGAGCCGCAGTTTCAAACGTGGAAGTTCTCCGGCAGTGAGGTGGGCTGGCGGAAACATGCTGAGGTGTCTCAGCCGCTGCTACATAGGACTGTAGAGCACCAGAGACCCCTCTGGCCCCTCAGGACAGTGGGTGGGAGGCTGTACATTAGCTACTCTCTTCCTGGCATACGCTAATCACGCATGGTGGCTCCATAATGACAGACCACAGGACAGATAGGCGCAATAAACACCTTGCAGGCTCCCCGGCTCAGCACCCGGTGCCCCTGCAGACCGCTGGGCTGCCCATGTGGCCTGGCACAGCCTGAGGAGAGAGACTGGCGTCTTTGGGTAGTCATGGCTTGGCCAGTTAGCAGACCCTGGTTGTGGACTGTGCTGCTAATTTGAAAAACTGAAATGACTCTGGCCTGGCAGAGCCCAACCAAGTTACCCCCATGTACTTTGTTCCTCCTTCTCTCTCTGCCTTTTCCTTCATCTCTTGTCCATGTGCATCTGCCTCCTTTACCTATGATTTATCTATCCCTGGCCCCCCTCTCTCTCTCTCTCTCTCTCTCTCTGCTGTTCCCTTCTTTTTGTCCTTGATTACACCATGCTGTTGCATCTCCCCCTCCACTCTTTAATGGCCGATTTGCATGCAAACAGCGGCGTCTGCAAAGATGAGAGAGGGTAGGAGAGATTCAGAATGTGCACGGCAGATTGCGTTTGTTAAAGAGATGGGTGGTTGGTAACAATGTGGGGGGGGGGGGGGGGGGGGGGGCTACATGATATTTTGTTGCAGAAAGTCTTGTCTTGGTGTGAGTCTGACTCGGCAGGACTCATCGGAGTCCTTGGCTTCACTCTCTAGCTCTGTGCGGAGGCTGTAGCCATACTGAGGGCCATCTCCAAATGGGGCTGCAGAATCCCAAACTGTCCTGGGCCTCAGCAAATGACGACAAGGGTGCATCACAGAGATAAGTCCCCTATTTTGGGAAAATACAGAAGGGGGGGGGTGTCGTCTGGCTCCCACGGGAATTAGAGTATTGCTGGGAAGGCGGCAGCAGTCATGGAAGCCCCCCCGTGAGGGTGGCACGTCGGCAGGGCTGCGGCTGCCGGTCTGGCCTCGAGATTCCTCTGGGGCGCGGCGCCCGTGAGCTCATGGCTGGCTCAGCTGTCCCTGCGTTGTGGGACAGCCGCCGCAGGCCAGACCACAGGGCTGGTGACCATCACAGGCCTGCCTCTCTTTCTCAGACACACACACGCAGTCATGCTGACACATAGCCACTTCCATTCACACAAACACAGACGTGCCCTCACACACTCACTCGCACATGTAGTACAGAATCTCTGGCACATACATGCCCATGTTCGCAGCCCAAATGACGACCTGCCTGTGGAGGTAAGCACTCAATCCAGGTCACCTGGGCCAGTAGCACAGCTGGAAGACACTGACAAAACAGGCCAGAAAAGAGACATACAGGAGCTGCAGCTCTCAGTGAGGGAGGGGGGGGGGGGCTGCTGTGATCTGCAGCCTAAGTGGGGCATTGGGGGGCATGCTGCCGTTTATACACTGTAGTGTGTGTCTGCATGTCTGCGCGTGCATGTGCTTTCACATGCGGCAGCGGCCGACTGGGGTGGGGGGGGTCTCATCCCACATGGAGAAAGGCACATACTCTGGAGGCGTGTTTATCTGGAGAGTGAGAGTAACTTTACTGTGTCACCTCCCCAAATAAATAGGAATTTTTGATTACAGTAACATGCCCATGAATTATGCAGAACGATTGACGCTCTAAAGATGAAAGGTAACCCTTTGTAACCTTTTCCCCCAGTGGAGGGAAACAAGCTGTTAACGAGACATGCGGTGGGGGGGGGGGGGGGGGGGGGCTCCAACCACGCGCGGTATGGACGGCGACGGCACAGGGTACGGTCTGTTTCTTTCCCCAACCACCTTCTACAAAATTCCAGTTGTAAAATGCAGTGGTTATAATGCCGCATTGCCTTAACTTTGCCCCAGCATTCTGGGCTGGAGAACAGCGAGGCCAGCCTCCCTTAAACACGTAATGTAGCAGAGTCCGCAGCTTGAGTAGCCTACCATTGCTAAACTCATGATCCCCTAACATGTCTGTCGCTGATGCTAGCTGTTGCCGCTTCCCTCCCCCCACCCAGGTATTGCCGAAAGGACAGAACAGAGGCTGGCCATCAAGGGGGGGTGGGTCCACCTACCCCCACTGCTCCAGTACAATTCAACGCAAATGTGCACGAGCATACCTTGCTCCGCAGTAACACACAACGTGCAAAGACATGTGCTGATGGACAGTCCCCCCCCCCCACCTTGCGTAGATATACTCGCTCTCACGCATCCTCACGCAAGCATGTGAACTCACACACAGAGTACCCCCCCCCCCCCCCCGACACACACACACACAGACACCCAAGGCAATTTGGCAAGTGCCCAGCTCGGGAAACTGTACAAAGAGCCATTGTGCTTAGCGCTGTTAATCAGCTTGGTGTGCTTTCTTCCTGGAATGTGTGAAGAAGGGGCCGTTTCGGAGCTGCCGTCTTAGCCGCTCGTTCCCACAGTCTTAAAGACACAGCTGCCCCAAGCTGCAACACTGGCATGCAGACGCTGCAGGGATGAGGACGGGGGGGTTGGGGGGGCACTCAGTGGGGATTACCATACTGTGTTGGTAATATGGCAGCCGAGTAGACTTCCCCCCAGAGACCCTGGCTGGTCACGCGAGGTGGTTTGCAGGCCGTACCGTGCAGCTCCCTCTCGTGCAAAGTGCCACTCCGTCAGAAGAGCACTGGCCCCTGTCGTGCGTAATTACAAAGCAGTCTATGCTCACTTCCTCCCAAGGGCTGAATATCTGACAAGGGTTGAGGAGCGACTGTAGCTGCCACTATCGTGGGGTTGGGGGGCGGGGGGGCGCAGGGGTCACACAGGAAATGACGTCAACAGGAGAGGGATGTCAGCAAGGGAAGGATGCTGACAGGTTTTGGGGCGAAATCCGAAATGCCTAGGACACCACTGGAGAAATCTCAAGTGGGATCGTGAGTTTTTGGTTCTTACGGCACATGGAGGGCATGTGGAGTAGAAGGAGGCTGGTGGGAGACAGATGGGGGAGTGGCGAGCAAGGTCAGGGAGGGACACGCCGGCACAGCGTGGCGCTCAGACGGTGGCCTGCGGTTTTAACGACTCGCTTCATCAACTCGAAAGGACGCCACCCAGTAATCCACAGGCAGAGCTCACGGGTTACACTGTGCGATTACGGTTAAAGACATGGTGCCTTGCTCCGTCTGGTTGGTCCACATAGGTCACGTTCCCCTCTCATGACAGGGAGGCACCAGGATGCTGGAGCGGACCAGCTCCTCACAGGTGCTCAAGAACTTCTCCGCGTGTAGAGGTGAGGGGCGAGAAAATGCCCCCCGCACACACTCAGACACTTCTGGAGCTGATTGGTTGGGTAGAGAGGATATGAGGTTGCCATTCAAGTACAGCCAGCACTGCAATCCCATCATGCACCTGCCCCTCACAGATGTCTCTCTTTAAATATCCTTTGGTTCAGACTCTTTATTCTGTGAGCAGACCAATAACTCCTCTATTTCACAAAAATTGTTGCTTTTACATCTGGACATAATTCTCACCATGATGAGGGGTCAGGGCCTGAAACTGGGGCTGAGACATGACCAGGACACGCATATCAAGACACCATATTCTGGATGGGGAATGTGCCCTGACTTTCTTCAAAGCCTTTTATTTCAGAATTTGCAAAGAAAAAAAAAGTTCATTCTCTGAGTGCTCTTTTAAATGGTTTGTTTGAAGTGGCTTCATTTAAAAAAGGATTTATTCCAGAATTTCATTTTCAGATTTCAGATGACTTATTTCACTTAAGATAGCTTGTTTTTAGTCTGGTGTCTTTACATGTTTTTTTTTTTGAAGTGTGTAATTTTAAATCTTTTTGAAGTATTGATCTTTTTTCAAGTTTTGCTGGATGCACATTTGAAATTTAGAGACACCACAGCCCCGGTTGGCTGCCTTCAGTGCGCCTTGCTGCATGTATCCATATCACTTCTTGCAATCTGAAGGAGGCCTCGTTTGGAATTCTGCCTCTAGGACTCCCTGACTGTCCTGCGAATGTGGGTGCTTCTCTTGCTGTGCTGTAGCAGGCCCCTCACCTCCGGACAGACAGTCCCTCACTTCCGGGCAGACAGCCCCTCACCTCCGGGCAGACAGTTCCTCACCTCCGGGCAGACAGTCCCTCACTTCCGGCCAGACAGCCCCTAACCTCCGGGCAGACAGCCCCTCACCTCCGGGCAGACAGCCCCTCATCTCCGGGCAGACAGCCCCTTACCTCCGGGCAGACAGTTCCTCACCTCCGTGCAGACAGCCCCTCACCTCCGGGCAGACAGTTCCTCACCTCCGGGCAAGACAGCCCCTAACCTCCGGGCAGACAGCCCCTCACCTCCGGGCAGACAGCCCCTAACCTCCGGGCAGACAGCCCCTCACCTCCGGGCAGACAGTCCCTCACTTCCGGGCAGACAGTCCCTCACCTCCGGGCAGACAGCCCCTAACCTCCGGGCAGACAGCGCCTCACCTCCGGGCAGACAGCCCCTAACCTCCGGGCAGACAGCCCCTAACCTCCGGGCAGACAGTTCCTCACATCCGGGCAGATAGCCCCTAACCTCCGGGCAGACAGCCCCTCACCTCCGGGCAGACAGCCCCTCATCTCCGGGCAGACAGCCCCTAACCTCCGGGCAGACAGCCCCTCACCTCCGGGCAGACAGTTCCTCACCTCCGTGCAGACAGCCCCTCACCTCCGGGCAGACAGTTCCTCACCTCCGGGCAAGACAGCCCCTAACCTCCGGGCAGACAGCCCCTCACCTCCGGGCAGACAGCCCCTAACCTCCGGGCAGACAGCCCCTCACCTCCGGGCAGACAGCCCCTCACCACCGGGCAGACAGTCCCTCACTTCCGGGCAGACAGTCCCTCACCTCCGGGTAGACAGCCCCTAACCTCCGGGCAGACAGCCCCTAACCTCCGGGCAGACAGCCCCTCACCTCCGGGCAGACAGTCCCTCACTTCCGGGCAGACAGCCCCTCACCTCCGGGCAGACAGCCCCTCACCTCCGGGTAGACAGCCCCTAACCTCCGGGCAGACAGCCCCTAACCTCCGGGCAGACAGTTCCTCACCTCCGGGCAGATTGTGGCACGTCCAGCGCCGGTGCTGATTATGGGAGTCTCCAACAGCCCAGCCCAAGGTGGGCAACTTGTGGGCCCACCCTGCTGCCAGTGATGTGGGTTCCCTCTGGACCAGCACAGTACACCAACGATCCAATTTCCTTAATCGTCGCCAGCTTAAGGTAGGGTGAAAATCGATGGTGTCTCCTGCTTTATTCTATTTTGTTTCTGCTCTGTCCAGCCACCAGGGTTATTGGCATGACACCATAACGCCATACACAACCCTATATGCGCAGGTTTTCACATGCAGACTGTATCCCAAGCAGGAATTCTGGGACATCACATTTCCCAGAGGACCGGCCCTTTGCAGTAAACGGACCTGATGCCCTAGGGGGCCTCAGCAGGGGGGGAGGGGGGCAGGCTGCCGGGGACCGCGCCCAGCGGGGGGATCTGCCAGATGGTGGGACTAGCAGGGCGCCGCAGGGGAGCCGTGAGGGCCGGCGTCGCCGTGCACAGCGCGCTGCCCGCTGCGGCGAGGCACGAAGCCGGCGTGTTGAGTCGGGCTGGAGGGGGAGTGAGGGTGGGTGTACTTCACATGATGACAGCCCTGCCCCCCATCATGAAGTGCAGCCTTCAGATGTTTGAGTGAGGCCATGACAGTGTGTGAGTCTGTCTGTGAACGGGCCTGTATGATGATGTGTGTTGGTATGTATGATTTTGTGTCAGTGTGTCTGCATATTTTTATGGATGTAAGTATGTGTGCATGTGCTTTGGGGAATGAGGTTAGGAATCATTAATTGCATTTAAATTGCAGTATTAAATATAGGAATGCAGGCGCGTGTGTGTGTGTGCATGCACGCACACGTCCTCTTCCTGCCTCACCGTCACTCATGGGGACTGGCATGGAGACGGGCTGCCAGCCAACGTCTAGACCTGGGGGCACAGTTGGCACACAGCTGGGCTCCAGCGCTGGATCCCAGGGGATCGTCTGCGCAGCCGCTGTCAAGCGGAGAGACCCCTGGGCTTTGGGTGGTGAGTGGGGGGAGGGGCTGCCGACAAAGCTTAAAAAACAACCCCACCATTAGAGTGCAGTCGTTCCCGGTGGAGCCCGGGGGGTTGGGAGAGTGATATTTACCGGCGCTTGTTGTCCCTGATAAGACGAACACAGTGGCCATTCTTACTGCTCTCCCCGCCCCTACGTGACGCACCAGCGAATGCGGGTGTGCCCAGGCATGGTGCTCGCCAAGCCGCACGCCTGGTGGGCGCCGGGCAGTGGCTGCGCTGGGGCAGACGGCCGGTAGGGTTGGCGGCAAGAGGGGGGAGGGGTGGCTGATAAACTCCCCCCCCTCATTATCCCAGCACATGGCTCAGTGGGCACACTTTTACAGGCCTGGGATCATTTTATGCCTCAGCTTTTATCAAACCGCAGGGTCGTTTGGGCTTTTTATTGTTCTTTTTTCACTGTTGTTTTAGGGCTTTTAAAAAAAAAAAAATTGGTGACACCCCAGCTAAGCAGAGAGGCAGTGTACGGGCTCTCAGTGGATGGGATGCTGAGGGGCATGCAGACTACCCAAAACAGCACCCGCCGATGCATTTACCCCATGTGAGCCCAGTGCCCAGTCACCGGTGTCTAACTGCACAGGCCATGGTGCATTGTGGGAAAAAGTGTGGGACCCCTGGTGCAATATGGGAGAGTTGCAAACAAAGCCTCCGGAGCTCAGCATTTCCTGTCTCTCTGTAATAGCTTGAAAGTGTGTGATTGATATTTTAACTGCTCATCAATACAACATAAACAACAGCTAGATTGTTCACAAGAGCAGATCCATAATCATGGAAATATCTGCAGAAATGGAAGGGAAATTTCCCACTTCAGCCAGGTTGCGTAGCCTGGACCACACCCTCCTAGTGTGCACATGTGATGGTGGGTGCCTGCCGCGCATATGGGGGCAGAACCCCAGGTATGGCGTGGCTGCCACACTCACAAAGTAACATCTCTGTCATTCCCTGGCAGCCGAACAGCAGGAAAATATCCCCCTCGAAAAGAAAAGTGCAACAACAGCCGACACCGAAGAAATTAAAATAAACCCGTGGCATGTGCCAGATTCTTAATGGGGACACGTGTAAGCCATTAAAACGACACTGTGGGTTCCTCTCTCAAACAGCAAAAGGGAGAAAGTGATAGAGAGAGAGTGAGAGAGAGACAGACAGACCTCATTTAAAACATTTACTATTCTCAGCATTGCGAGCGAAACCTCAAAGTTTCAGCAGAGATGGAGCTCCGCCTGGCTTCGCTTTGGGGGACAAAATCAGGCCCTCGTAGGGGCCCCCGTCCACCCGGGTACCGCGGCCTCTCTCCCCAGGCCTCCATTGAAGTGCCGCGACTCTCTTTGAGAGGGATCCCACACCCCCTCACCCCTACCCCCAGCCGACTGGGCGGAGAGCCAGCCTCCCACTTGCTCAGAACGCTGTCTGTGCGTGGTGGGAATCGAGAAACGTGCTGGAGCCTGCCCCCCTCCCCCCGTCTCTCTTTCCTGTGCAGCATCCTCTCCTCTCCATGAACTTCTGAAGTTTTCTGCACAGGTGGGCGTTTGGGGTGAGTGAGGTAGGGCCACGGGAGGTCGTACTCATTGAACGAGCTCTCATGCAGGCAGCCAGGCCCCTCTGCCTCTTCCTCCTCTTCCTCACACATACGCACAGTGAGTCTGCAAATAAGGGTGAGACTCATTTTCTCGCTCTCACCTCTACTCCCGAGCACTATGACTTCCGTAGGAACATGCCCTCCTGTCCAAAACAGCCTGAGCTCACCCGGCCTGATAAAGGTCACCCTAACTGGCACCAGGGAATTCCGCCATTTGGGGAAATCCCTGTCCTCAGCAGATATCAGTAGATGGCATTCCATCATCATTCACAACACAGGGATCTCGCTGTAGGGTTTGCTATTCTGCACCTCATCTTCGCAAACCAGCTCTGCAGGGGATGGGTGGTAGGGGAGGTCAAACTTCACACTGCTTTCCCATAGGGCCCCTCTGAAGGGGGGAAACATGTTACAAATATGGGGAGGTTTAGCATTGCAGCCTTGGCTTCTCCATGTGCCGTCACCAATCAACCAGCCCATTGTTTTATTGATTAATAAATTAAATATACATGCTGTACCTTATGCTGCCTCTCTGTACCTGCCCGTTTTATATATATATATATATATATATATATATATATATATATATATATATATATATATATATCTTTATTGGAGATGATTAGACTTTATTTTGAGCTCAGTGTTTTTAGTGTGTGATTGTTTTCCATTGTTCTGCCTTTACATTGTTGTTCTCCCCTTTCATTTTCCCACTCTGGAATGTCTCATGCCAATGAAGCAATTTGAACTTGAACTTCAGAGAGAGAGAAAGAGAGGAAGACAAAGAGATACTGAGCGAGGGAGACGGGCTGGGGGGTGGACACAGAGTGTGTTGCACAATGTCATGAGAGTGGGGTAATTGCTCAGGCAGTGGATTCTTTGGGGGGGGTGAGGTGGTGTCGCGAGCCTCGTCAGACATGTCGGAGCCGGATGGCGAACTGAGATTATAGTGGCAGGGACCGCAGTGAGACTCTGTTGAGCAACCCGCCGGCCCCGCTCGTAAATCCTGCCGCGGCACTGCGCCGATCGCCTCCGGCCCGCCAGGCGGAGCCACGACGCCACCCACCCCCCATCCCCCACCCCCACCAGGATGCCTCACAGCCTAGGGCCCAGAGGGGACTGTGGACTTTGGCTCCACCCGACGCTGCTCAGGCACAACAAACTTGATGTGGGGGGGGGGGGGGGGTTGCTCCTCATTCGGCTGTGCCTTACATTTGCTCCTGTTGCACCTGTATGCAGTCACTTCCTGCAGCTGCTGGTCCCACCCCCTTCCCTTGCGCTCCCCCCCTGCAGACAAAGATCACAGGTTGTCCCCCTAGAACTCATTATGCTGTACAATGCTATGTGTCTCCCCCCACATTCTCATTCCCACTAAAACTGACACAGAGCCAAAGCACTTCGAGGTTGCCGTTTTTTTTTTTTTTTTTTTACATATCTTATGGATCTTCCTCACGTTAATAAATCATTTAAACCACTTCCTCCTTAAGGCTGCTGTCACTTGTGACGGAGCTGGGTGGGGGAGGGGAGTCTCTCTCAAGCTGTACACGACTTGGCTGCACGCTGTGGCACGCCTCACGCCTAGCCCGCAGGGACGCTAACGTTAAGAGTCCGTGTGAAAGAAGGCCAGCGGCTCCCCTCTGTGTGAGCGTTTGTACGACTCCGTCACGACTCGCCCTTCAACTCCCCCTCGAGAAAGCTGGAGCGCCGTGGAATCACGCACTGTTGGACCCTGCCCTCCCGGGGAAGGCAGACCACAAAAGCATGCAAAACTGATTTGCAGTCGGCTGTTGGACCACTGGCAGAAGCGGTCTCCCTCAGCCACCTGGTACTGCAGTTTTCAGCCATATCTGTATCCCTGCAGCAGCACTTGATGCATATTATAGGTTTGGGTGCCAGGCTTATGCCACTGGATGCCCCACAAGAAAATGCTATGATTTTCCTACCAGTCACTCCCCAGCGATCTGTTAACCTCCCCCCCCCCACACGCCTTTTCCCCGACCAACCAACCCCGACCTTGCCCGCGTCACCAAACGACGGCTGCGGGGCTACCAGACCCCTCATTAGCATGCAAGCTGACGCATGGTAAACAAGGTCAACAGGGACTGAAGGTCATCAAAGTGCACCAGAGAAGAAAAAGGGAGAAAGCAAGTGGGGGGGAGACAGACATGCAGAGAGCAGAAGGGAGATAGAGGAATGAAAGAGACAATAAAGGGGGAGAGAGACAGACAGAAAGGATAGAAATGGAAAGATGGAGAAAGACGGTGAGATAGAGCATAGGGGAGACAGAAAGGAGAAAAAGGGATATTAATATTCACATACTCCCAGCGCATCCTAAATATTTTATTACTTCCAGCTGTTTGATGTTAAGGAGGCTCACCAGAGACAACTCCCCCCACCCCAAAACCCTGCTCACAAACCTCCCTTCTGCAGCAGTGTCTCATATATTCATTTATTTATTTACTTATTTATGTGTTTATTTATTATTTCATCTGCATAACTTGCCTTTTTTCTGTATTCATTTGAGAGGGAGAGAGAGAAAGGGAGGGAGAGACAGAGAGAGAGTGACTGCCTCTCATCGTGAGAATAGTCATTAATTCATTAAAGGCATGCCACCCCCCCCCCACTTGGTTTTCTCTCTTCCCTGCATTCTCTCAGCCTGGATGTTTTTATCCCTCCATTCTGTTCTCCCAGTCTCTGCCTCTCTTATCCACCACAGCCTGCACCCCCCCCCCCCCCCCCCCCCCATGCAGACAAACACATACTTACGCATACAATTCATATCTGTTAATAAGGAGATTAACAATGATGGATGGATTCAAAGCAGCTAACTAACAGCAGTCATGGAGTGCAGGGACACTGATCTGAGGACAATCGTGTCTCTGCCAGGACTGGCCATACCGACCTGTCTGTCTGCTTCCTGGGCCTACTGAGTCCCTCAAACTTCTGTATGAGCCCTGCCTTAACCTGCAGGGGACTGCTCCTTCTCGTCTGACAAACATTACCCACAGTATTGCCACTGTGTCCAAGTAACCTAGGCACCACGTTCAGTGCTCTGCGATTTGGGCTCAAAAACCGCATTCTATCTCAGAGTCCGGCCGCCACCTTTTGCTTGATTCTGAGAGAATGCACACACACAAACACGCAAATAAGCAAATGCAGACAGTACACGCACACATACACTGAAGCGCACAGACATCAGTCTGTCCACTTTTTCCACAGACACACAATAAACTCAGCTTTGACAATAAGCGTGAGAGTGTTTTCTTCCTTCCTCCCTTTACTCGTATGTGGGGGAGGGGGGGGGAGGGTGTGGCTGGACTGTAAACAACAAGAACAGAAAATGGAGGGACTTGCAGTGAGGGAGTGCCCTCAGCCGCGGCCCCCTTGCTGATGGCAGAGGCGGCCGCTATTGTGAGCGTCTGCGTCAGCGGCCCCCGCCGCTACCCGGCACTGCCAACCCCCCCTTCACACACAGACACAGACACATACACACAACCTTTTTATTTTTAAACAGACTTTGTAACCTGGGGGTGAAGAGAGAAGCTGAGTGACAAGGGATAAGCCCCTCCTCCGGAATTTTCCGGAACCTGGGCCTGTCCCGGGTGTGTTTATTTATTGGAAGCAGAGCTCCGCTGCCCCGCCGAGCCTGCCTAGGTCACTGTTAGTGCCAGCAGGCTGAGCCACGCGCACGCTGCAGGCCACCGTGTCACACATCCACCTACTTCTCCCAGCACCACACCAGGGGTACTTCGGCACATTCTGGGCCAGGTAATGGGAGATGTCCACCTAGCCGGTGAAACCAAGCCCTCAGTCTTAGCTGCGCCCACCTTCTGTTAGTATTTTTAAAAGCGTTTTCAGCTACACTGCTGACATTTAGCACCATAAGAAAATTAAGAAGGACGGTTTGGAGAGTCTGGATCCAGAGATAGTTGTCTCAGCCCCAGTAATCGCAGGCTAATGACAGCAGAGAGTAAGGCGGACCAGGCAGAGTGTCTTACTGTGTGTCTGCAGACACCAACACCTTGTGTCTGTTCATTTTGGAGAATGGCCAACTGAGTGCCGTCTAGGACAAGGTGTGGGAGAGACCACCGCTGCCAGGGGGCGCTCTGCCCGCCCGACCCCTGTCCCACATGGGCATGTCTGCATGCCTTCCTCCTTCTCCCCTTTCTGATAGAACTCTACATCAAAACCGCATCTCCCTCTCCTCACAAACCACCCCCCGCCCCCCTCTCTCCACCCCCTCTCTCATTAAAACTGCGGGCCTCGTCTTCTAATTAAATCCCACTTGAAAAGTCTTAAAAGTCAGCCTCAGATTGATTCAATTTGCATTTCTGAATAGGGAACATTGCCTAAAAGGATTAATAAATTGGTTGAAAATGCCTCTTTCTGTGCTGTGGCATTGCTGCTTGTAAGAGACCCCCCCCCCCCCACACACACACACACACAGATACTCAACATATGCTCCCCGATCCCCCCCTCCAGCACCCACCAGTAGAAGCTTGCCTGTTTGTTCAAAAACTTTTGTGTCCTCAGAGGCATATCTGCTCCAAACCCGAAACACACACACAGTCACTTTCTGTACCGCGGGCCTGGGCAAAAAACTGTGGCGGCAGAAGGAAGCATAGGAATTATAATAGGAGACAGTACGTTTTTTTGCGCATATTCACTTTGCAGACACCCCGTTTTCTGGCAACTGTCTTGCACTCTCTGTCTGTCTAATGCATGACCCATATAACCTCCAAGCAACTAATACGATTAACTCGCCGGGCAAAACATCGAACTACAGCGGTCGACGATCGAAATCACTGCCCGTAGCAGGCCCGATGAGTGCCGCTCAAATTTGACCCAATTCGGCCTCTAGGTGGCAATGTCTAGCACAGATACCCGACCCTTGTTCCCAAGGGTCGCATGACGCTCTTTACTGTGCTTAGGATCATGGATTATTTACTATATTGAAGTTTTTATTTCGATAACGACTTACCCAAACGGGTGAAAATAGGTCTTAAATCGGGCGCTAATTATAACTTATTTTAAACCCCCGAAGTTCAGATTGCGTATAGTCCTACTTGAGCCAGTTTCATGATGTCAGTTTTACAGGTTTGGTCAGACCTGGGTCCGATCCAGCAATCAAATTAAACAATATACGAAACACACTGGGTATAAATATGATCATGCTGTCTGCCCTGCAGTATTTTATTGGGTCCACAAAGATTTAACGATCTTCACTAGGATAAATGCAGTTTTAAATTGAACGAATTGTGGCATTACGAATTACTGTTTGATAATTAAAATAGACCGAGATGGTGAACACCAGGATCAAACAGGTGGCCCTTAGACAACACGCTGGCGACTGAAATCAAGGGTATTTAAGAGGTAAAACACATTAGATTCGGAACCGAATAAGAAATCACTGCTCCGTCTACGGTTGAAATCTCGGGCTTGCTGCCAAAAAGCAAGCAATTGCTACGGACTCTGATCGATGGACAGCGCTCTCAGCTCACTCGAGGAGTCTTTTAGCAGTCAATAAATAGATCATCAATAGACGTTCCCTACAAATGAGTCCAAGAGACATTACCTAGTCTGCTCTACAGAGACAGCAATTTTAGTCATTCGAAAGTAACCTGCTTATACGCGACTGGGAACGATTGTATCGAATAAGTTAGATGTATATATTAGTTATTAAATTCTCATTATATTTTTCAAGAGTTCGCTATGGATATTGTTGTCGATATTATTGCTTTATTTTTCGAGTATGTATGAGCCTTGGTTTAATAAATTAGAAGTCCTCCCTTTGAAAGAAAGCAGATACATTAACAAATATTCTCTATAAATCAACTACTTCTCGGGGGTTTGCAAAGTAGGATGCGCCGATCTGTTGTTAAATTTGAACCGTTACTTCGACAGACAGGCAGAGTTATTACTGTAATACGGAGTCACACGCTTGGCTGAAGTGCGATGACCTCTGATTAAAACCCCCCCTTGTGCTCCGCTAAGCGAAGACCAATGCGGATCAACACTGACCTCTAGCGTACGACTTGGGAACGTTGAACATTTATTGTCTGAGTATTTCATCAGGAAACAGTCGAAATATGGTTCATTCACTCCCTCTTTCCTTTGTCTGCGTATTTTACATTCACGGCGCGACGCTACAGTAAAAGTTACATGGCTAGCATTTGACACATCTTGGCAGGTTGCGTTTCCGCTGCAGTATTTGGAGCACAGAGAAATGGGTTTGCACCGTGCCAAAACGTACGTGGCGACAGCCTGTTTTTCGTCCTTACACGGCCTTTATAATGACTCCGCCCGCCGATCCGCGAAGTTAATGACACCGAGCAGTTCTGGCGAGCCTTTTTTTGATGCAATGAGGCGCGACAGCCGTGAAGCGGTGGAAATCGGCGAGTGGGATGCAGCAATTAACCCCTTTCACAGCGCGAATTGAAACATAATTGAGTGCGGTTCGCGAGGCGAGCTCGTGGAAAAAAATGACCAGCTGTAAATTTCGGTGAGCATTTAAAACCGACTGGTATGTGAAAGATTTCAAACAATTGCATGGTCTCCTATTGTGCCAGTCTTCGGCACGAAGGATCATTAACTGTACAGAGTAAAAATTGCCACTCGATTTATTTGGGGAAGCCTAATCTTATAACATCTTAAATAGGTCATCTATTGACTCGACACGTCGCTGTCAGTGTATGTATGAATAATCCCACTGGGCCTCATTTAGAGGGTTTAGTGCTAGACTCAGATTAGTAACAGGTTCAAATTCTGGATTTGACAGACTACTAAAACACTGCGAATGAAGAAAATTAATTTAAGATTCTCATCTTGTACCCGCTAGTTCTTGGCTTTAGGACAGTTGATGATTACCCTGGCCAAATTCCTCAGACTCCCCAGGGATGATCAGACTTCATCAGCCTGATTATATAATTAAACGTTCAGGATCACATAAAAAATGTGTGTGGAGTACTGACTTTAAAAGGTGCACTCCAAAAGGCAGAGGGTATTTTTAATATAGGAAAACAGAACGGTTTGTCTTTATTATAGAACTGCATTAAAATAGTTTTACTTTTGGTCATATAAAGTTTAAAAATATATAGTCATATAAAACAAAGCTGTAAATTTGACACCGCTAAAACAAGCTGCATAAATACTCTCGCGTTACGGGGCTGCTTTCTCTAACAGGAATGTCCTATTAGAACAATTTGTTAGCCCTTTATATTCTTCCTTATTACAAAGAAAATTAATCACGACACCAAAAGCACAGTATGTGACCTAGTAAACCTAAGTCTGTGTGGGTGGAGCTGTGCTGCAGTATTTCATCACTTAAAACGTTCATCTATACAAATAGGCAAAGAAATGGTATGTTCTTTTGGATAATAGTTTCAAGTAAGCAAATAAATGTATATACTTGTTTCACTTTTGTACTGCTGAATGTTTTTGGTGACAACCTCAGGTCCTTAAGCACCTCCTACATGTACCAGTCAGTTACAGACATTTGATGCCTGTCAGGGTGTTTTTGGGGTGGGTGGGTACAGCGGGCCAGATATCAGTGCTGGACGGCATCTTCTGGCATGCATGGGGAACAAGAAGAAACGTGTTGGGCGCAATCGGCGCCCCACCTTGAGATTCACCTCAGCCCACCCATACTCTGCCGAAGCATCCAGCATAACTCACCCGGTGACTGATCGGCCCCATGCCTGCTGTATTTCTCTGCCGTCACGGTACAGCACCCAGGGGGAGTGTTAAGTGTGAGTCAGTCACTGACTGACTGACACTGAATGTTTTGTAGAGATGTGATAAAAATACTCAGGCCTTGGATTGTGAAGGAAATCTTTAGGTCCCTTGTATATACATATACGACATAGCTCACTCTTTTTGTCCAAAGCAACTTGGTATTGTAGGCGTATAAAGGGATATATATATATATATATATATATATATATATATATATATATATATTATTTTTTTTTTTTTTTACTGAAGTACTTCAGGTTATACAAGGGCACTACAGTTGAGACGCTCCGAGGACAGTCTGGCTACATTCATGGTATAAACCCATAACCTTATGCATTACATTACCTGCTGGTATGTTACTTTGCAGCAGTAACAGTGGAGCAGATTTCTACACTTCAGCTAACTAAAACCACAGGTGCTATCAACAAGCAATTTCAGGATCAGGGTCGGCCCGCCCTATAGGCACCACGGGCAATCGCCTAAGGCGGCATGCGAGGAGGGGGTGCAAAAGATCGAGTGGAAAAATGAGAAAACCTCTGATTGCATTCTGTGATATTACAGTTATTTACAGTAGTGTTAGTACCTCACTACTTGTGAAACAGATGCAAGCTAGCTAGTTAGCAGCCAGATACCCTATGCTACTTAAATGTTTTAAATATAAATTCATTGACAAAATTACTACTGCTCTGGGGGACGTGCTCAGCAGAATCTCACCTAGGGCACCACAACACCCAGTACTGGCCCAGTCCAGGATATTAAAAATTCTATCACAAACTCACATAACTGAATTAATTATTTACATTTTAGCTACTGTAGTCGTCACTGGTGAGTAGCCTTTATTGTCACTTGTCAATAAGTGGTTTAGGATGCTGATGAGGACATAATGTCAACAACTCATTTAAGATATAATTGCAGCTGGGTTTGGGGCCCATTGGAAACAACTGCTACACAAAAGCATTTTGTCATTAGGCAGCAGTCTTAAGATAAGAATCATCTGTGGGAAACTGGTCAAAAATAAGACTAAAATAAAAGCCTATTTCATCTTCAATCACTGTAACAAGCAATAATGTTCAGGTGATGACTAGAGCCAATGTGTTGTGTGAGTAATAAGAAAATAAAAAAAGGATTTAATGACAATGACTTACATCAGAGAAACAGACACCAGTTCTACTAATTTCACCCAGCTGTTGTGTCTGTGTAGGTCAGCTATTAATGGCTCAAAAATAGGTTTACAGTTACAATGTCATTATTTTCTAAATATTGTTATTAAAGTATAGAAAATTATCAGATTTCCAGCAATTTCCAGCCATTGTTACATATCTAGTACATACTAAATTAAATGGCAAGCACATGTGCCAGAGACATAATTCTTATGCATTGTATGTTTATACCTATTTGTAAATCTAAACATAATATATTTATTATGTGTAAGCTTTCAATTAATGATTCACGGAGTATCATACGAGCCTACATCTGTGTGTGTGTGTGTGTGTGTGTGTGTGTGGGGGGGGGGGGGGTGGGGGGGTGGGTCGGTCCTTTTGGGGTTAGATTCCTTTGTGACATTAAAATTTGGACTTGTGACATTAAACTGTTCTTATTATACGTGAGGGACATGCAGAGAACTCGTCCTAGGTGTAAACCGCCTGTTTTCTGAGTCCTTAAACAGATTCCGAGAAAATGTCCACAGACCCATCTATGAATATATAACATTTAGCTAAAAATAAAAAATAAAATCCATAATCACCAAAAATCGTTATAATATTTCGATTACCCGTATTCCCCAAGCACGTAGTAATCTTGCCACCCATTCATCTGAGGGTGACCCTTACACACACCACAAAGGAGAAGGATGTTGCTGCTAGGAAATGCTACCTCGTAGCATGGAAGATAAATCATAAAATGCGGTGTATGTCTGTGCCCATCTGTACGACTCCGTGTGTTTTTGAGTTACTCTTTATCTCTGTGTGTGTGTCGCATCTCACACGAAGGACTAGAGAAAGCAACGCCGTTAAACGAAAATAAACGCCGAGCCCTCAGGTTATGGCCGCGCCAGTCGGCCTCCTGTCTGCGTTTCCATCGCCAGGGGTCGTCTCTTTCTCAGCCCTTCGTCTCCTTCACCCCTCCATACGCATCCAGCCGCCAGCAGCCCCCCTCCCCTTAGTCAACAGTGCTGCGCAATAGAAAACATGGCGGATACTCACTGAGTCCACACCAGAAAAAAATACATGAAACAAAAGCATAAGAGATAAACATCCAGGAGCGCCGAAGGTAAAGCGAGCCGCTCTCCGCCGCCACTACTCGGCCGCGCGCGGACGCCGCTGCTTCTCAGCGCCAGCCTAGCGGGCGGACGCGCGCGCCGTCGCCGAGCATGCTCTCTTTTATCTCTATTTAACAACTTTTTTAAAATATTATTTTTATGTTCGGCATTTTCCGGAATTTCCAAGCATAGACTCGCGCGCGTGCCGTCCGCCGGACGAGCGGGATCTCCGGGCCCTGACGAACCGCCGCGCCGCGGCACCCCCGGGGTACTCAGTCAGTCCGGCCGCCCCCCCTCCATGTGTGTCGGCTTTGTGCTTTTTTTCCCTTTTCTTTTTTTGAATGGAGCCGGGCGCGTACCTTTTTTTTTGGCACATCGCTTTAACCCCGGCGTTACGGGACGGGCGCTTTCAGAAACGTGCATTTACATTAATATTTATATACGTTTCAGGCGGACCAGAGCGCGACTTCCAAGCCGGCGATAATATCCCTGCCTGTCAGTGGAAGGAGCTCCAGAAATAAACGTTGCTGTCATTTATATTTTATTTTATTTTTTTCTTTTCCGAGCGGGGGGTGGATAGGAGGGAGCCGAGTCGCCTTCATTTGGACGCCATCCTCCTGGCGCAAGAAAAAGGCGCACTTCTTTTCACTGAACATTACAGCTGGGGGAGACACATTTCCAGGCTGTTATGTACAATTAAGGTATTTCTCTCTAAATATTTACGTTGTAATTTATTAATTCCCCTAAAACAGTGGCGAACGCGCACGAAGTGATTGTTGAAATAGATACCGTGTGCGCTAACATGTTGCTAGCCCGCTAACCACGAGTAAACTTTTCGTGCACTCTGGGAATTTCCATTATGTATTTTCTTTTTATCATTTTAACGTGATGCGGATTATGGAGGTCCGTATAATGAGCAGGTTTGGTTAACTTCTACCGGCGACGCGTAGGTCATGCTGTCAGTTTCAGGAGTAAGATGCGAAAGTGCCCCTAACTTTTATTTTTCCTGCTAATACTTAACGGTGTCGTAACTAGTCTACGTATGTGTGCATTGTACTTAACGTGTTTGGAAAACAATAAACCCTACGTGGGGCCTGGAATCAGCTAAAACGACTGATGCAATATAAAATCGCAAAATATTAATTTGTTTTTAACTGCCTTTGCAACTTTTTAATTTATTTTTTGACATATATGCAGTTAATTATTTAGTCGAATTGTGCAACTATGTTGGAAGTAAATAAGGAGTGGACAGTTGTGTTATAAATAATGTATCGAGTCTGTGATGGATGAGTCCCGCTTATTAATTAAATGCTGTGCTTTGTTCTAATCGCATGTGTAATTTCCTTCCACCAACCCATGAGTGCCCTGGCCTGTGGGGCCTTGTTATCTGTCTGACCCCGTGACCTCAAAGTCCAGCTTGGCTGGGCGGTTTACCCCTTGGGTCTTTGGTTCAACCCCCCATCTCAACCTGATGCCCCAGCTCAGTTTAGCTCCCTTTAGCCTGGGTTGATGCCTTTATCATCATCATCATCATCTGAATCCTGCCTTTTGTATTCAGCCTTCCCTGCCTCTCTGCCCCTGCCGAGCGTTCCCCTCTCCCGTGTAGACTGGGTGTCCGTGCGTCGTGTTCCCACCACTGTGTAGCAGCTCCTGCAGTAGCTCTCCTGCTCTTGTAGATGACTCTGTGCTGCTTGAACAAACTGTCAGCATCGTGGGAGGCGCAAGGGGTTGGGCTTACAGGGCTTAATCCCCGAATGTTTTAGCAAAGCTCCTGTTCTGTGTTTTTGGTCCATGATCAGTATGGTGTAATAGGGTGGGAACTGACAGCCGGGCTGCCTTGCAATAATAATCCATTCACTCATTTACAGTTGCCATCTGTCCACTTGTTATTATTGTTAAGAAATATCTTAATACTCATATAGCACCTTTCAGCTTCAAAGGGCATTTGATGGATTTAAAAACTGGAATTTATATGAACCAGAGCTTTTATGGATGAAGAAACGATACTCGGATTTTCACAATGTCGGATGTGGAAGAACAGGATTCGGGTAGCATGGTGTTTAAGGACATCAACCCAAACATATCTGGTTCACGAGCCTGTACTGCTGTAGTAATTTTGAGCGATGTTGAGATAATTAATTTGAATTACTTCATTGAAGTGTCCAGCCATGGAAGAAATGGTGATTTTTGGATAATGACATGTTTACATGCAGGGCTGGGAAAAATGCTGACTTTTGTGTTGCAGGCTTTACATACGTATTCTGTCTTGTTTACGCTCCCAAACCTTGATGCCCCTGGTGCAGAGAGCGGTGGACCCCGTTTGGACAGTTTGCTCAGTATTATTGGAGCATGGGGAAGCCAGGGCCTCAGAAAGGTAACACCACCGTCCCCCTGACGAAATGCATACTGCCTGACTGCAAGGCTATGTGCCCATGTTTGGGTTCAGTCCCTTCAGCTGCATACTCACCCCCCCCCCCCCCCCCATTTCTCTGTCCTGTAGTGCTTGAGTGGAAGGATGGACGACGGATCAAACATGCCCGCAGCGGCCGGCCGTCACGGATCCCCACCCAGTACCAGGGTAACGAGCTGCTGTCAGATTTGGGGGGAGGGGGGAGTTGGTACCTGACTTTCTGAAGGGATGATGGACTGGGATAACGTAGTCGGAGAAAGGCTTTGACTCTTCTGTCATGTTGGGGGGGAGGGGGAGGCTGCAGATTGGTGGCAATTTAAAATTTCAGTTGACCTCTAATTTGACAGCAGCTCCCTCTGCCCCCGTGTGTCATGAGGTCAAAGGTCACTGATGCCTTTCACTTTGGTTTTTCTGCCTCGTTACACAGGACAATTCAGCTGGGAGAAGTACCTGAAGGAGACAGGTGCCACAGCGGCCCCCGCCTACTGTTTCCGACAGGTGAGCGAGCAGTGGCCCAGTCGATGTGACAGATGACAGAAACCATTTAAGGATAAAATAAGGATCTTACTGAAACCCTCTTCTGGTTTTCTGTGGTGTTTCTGGTGTCGTCTCGCATGACAGCAGAAAAGAAAGAAACCAAGGTCATTATTAATTAATTTATGAAGGGATTGAGTGATTGTTCATGTCTTTGATTTTTGGGAAAGGCTGCCTTCTTGCCAAAGTAGCTGCCTGTCAGGTGGGAAATGGTATAGAATATGATCAGCGCTGCATGAGCAATGTTTGCTGAGCAAATGAATACAGGTACCGGTCTGCTGCTGAATGGCGTTCCCTCGGCTTTGAGCTAACAGGTCGTGCCTCGTTGGATCCAAAGGGTGAAGAGCCATGTGTATCATGCTGCTGAGTCTGACTCTGATTTATTTATCCTCTTGTTCCTGTCGTATGTGTGTGTATATGTGTATATGATAAATGAAGACATCTATTACCCAGTTTTGTGATATTGACTGGGAACAGTGGTTCCAGGACTCACCTCCTGACCCCCCCCCCCCCCCCCCACCCTTTTCCAGAGTGCAACGCCTCCGGTGAATGAGTTCAAGGCGGGAATGAAGCTGGAGGCCCAGGATCCACGCAACACCACGTCCACGTGCATCGCCACAGTGGTGGGCCTGACCGGCTCGCGGCTGCGCCTACGTCTCGATGGCAGCGACAACAAGAATGACTTCTGGCGCCTGGTGGACTCCTCCGAGATCCAGCCCATCGGCAACTGTGAGAAGAATGGGGGCATGCTGCAGCCACCGCTGGGTATGTACGGCAGTGCTGTGGGGGTGCGGTTTGGTTTTCAGTAAGGAGCGGGATCATGGGTGGAGTGTCTGTGCAGGTGTGGCCAGTGTGGGCTTGGCAGTATGATCTGACCTGTCATATGACAGACTCAGCAGCCACCTGTGATGTTAGGAAAGCTCCTCACTTTGTTGAGTGGACAAACTCCTTACATGTGTGGTGGTCTTCTTCTCTCCACTTGTCTTCATATCAAAACACTCTTGTTGCGCCTTTGTTGGAAATCCAGAGAGGTACTCCATGAAAGTAGCTAAAGAAAGCCAGACTTTCCCGAAAACTTTCAAAGTAGACTGTGACTAAACAAAATATAAAAATATCCTCCTGTTCATATTATTTTGTTTTTTTTTTTCCAATTTCAGTCATTGCACTTCATGCCTGACCTTTGTAATATGGGTATGCTTTTATTTTAATTATTTTGGAATTAATTGGAATGCTGAGACCTGATTTTTATAGGTTGTATTATATTGATTACATGACATGAGTAGTGAGAGCGTGGAATTTTATCCGGAACAATCTGTTGGGAATCTGTTCCCACTAGGGATGTTAACCGATGACCGTTTGACCGGTGGTTGACCGTATCAACGTTAACCGGTCAAAGTTGTCGGTAGTCGGTTAAAAAAAAAAAAGTGATATCTAAATTAGGCTATTATAGACAGTGGACTATACGCTACTACAGTTAGCCATCTCATTCCTCATCTTTTTGTGTTAAGTGAACAAATTATCCCTCACACTCAATTTTTCATAACTCGCCTGTTTGTACTTAATAAACCAATAAAAACATTTGGCGCGAGGTCACAGCGTTTGGGTTCGCGCGCTCACAAGGTTTGCGAAAAGTAAAGGGAATCATCTTTCTTTATTATGGTTAGCACTACCTCAACTAAAGCGGCGTCTCTTCGGAGCTGTCATTTTCTTAAATGAGCCGTGGCAATGTTTCAAATGAGCTTCTAACCTAGACAAACGCCTTTATTTTCAAAGCGATCACCTTGTACCCAAACCATTTGAAACTAAGGAGCCATTTGTCCTACGATTACATACAACAAGCTCTTCGGTGCCGCGTTTGCGGGACTCATGTTTCGCGCTGTAGGGGATTTTAAAAAAGTGACGTGAGTGGCAGTGTGTGTGTGTGTGTGTGTGTGTGCGGGAGGCAGAGCGGCAGAGAGATGCGACAGAGTTGCGAAATTGCAGGCGCGGCTCGAAATGGCTGTTATTTCAAATAGCGTACCATATTTTAAACTAATCGGTTAACCGGTTTCAACCGGCTACTGAGGCTCGGTGGTCGGTCAAGAAATTTTTTAGTTTTCGCCATCCCTAGTTCCCACACATTGGAGGTTCTATGAAACAACGCGATACAGTTAACTTGGTCCTGAGCAGACTTGTTCTCTTGCCTAAGTTACCATGGTAGCTCAGCGGGGATTCATTTAAGACACATTGATGGAACGAAACTTCCACTTAAATGAGCCATACTTGTCGAAATAAGACAAGACAAACTTTCTCTTAATCCTGCCTTGTGGAACACCCCCCAGGTGTTTCAGATGACGTGACATTTTCAAAGTAAATACCTGGTCCTTGCCGAGATAAGTCACCATTCTTGAAGACATGACCAGCCACTGCAAGTGTTTGTCAGTTTATTGGTAACAAATAACGAAGGCTTGGTTTGGGTGTCCTGACCAAATATACTGCAGTGCTGCCCGTCAGGCTGTCTGTCTGTGCTGTGCTTTGACTGCGGTGCGGCCTGGCTTGGTTTTCCACCTCATCCTTAACTTTAAATCTGTCGCTGCGAGACTCTGCCATTTTATCCAGTTCCCCAGCGGTTCTTGTGAGTAGTGTCATTGCCGTGGTGTTCCTCGCTATTGTCCTTGGTTCACCTAGGGTTCTCCCGGCGCACGTCTTCAGACTCTCTTTGCCACCCTCGCTTGCCAAGTACCTGCGTGTTTGACCCTTTTCCCCAGGGACATTTAATAACTGCATCTCTATGAAGGAAACCAGCTTTCCACTCAGGAAGTGCATTACTCTCAGGGACATGTCACCAGGCCCCAGGGTGCCTCTCAGGGTAACTGCTGTCACCCCTAAGTCAGTCCCCATTTTTATTAATGGGGCAGAATGATTATTTTCTAATGCCCTGAATGTGTCTGTGCTTTAGGAAACTCCTGCTTATGCCTTGCTCAGTGTAAACGACGTTGTGGACGTGTGTGTTCAAGAGAGAGGGGTATTTCTCGGATGAGATTATTTTAAACGCAAGAACAAAAATCACAGAAAATTAGTGGTTATTTTAGTGGTTACTAATCTAAACTATCCTCTGAGATCCGAATTAAAGGTTTAAAGGTGACTTTCTTGGGGACTCTGATGTTGTTCCTGTAAGGATTTAGCAAAACTTTGTTGTTAAAATCAATGCGCTGGCTTGCATAGGTGGCCCAGCATGCTGCAGAGTGTTACGGCACTTTTGTGTTTAAGGCAGACTGTTGCAAATGAGCATGCTCTCTGACTTCCACATGCTCACTTGTCAGCAATGTACAGGCTTGTTCTTCCTCGTGGTCTCTGCTGCATCTTTCGGGCTGTTTTGGTTACTACCGGTGAATGGGTGCTGTGATGTTTGGCTCAGTGTGTCCCTTCCTCTTCAAACTGACAGACATTTCAAGAGTTTGTCTGCCAGATAAGAGGTCATTTCTCCATTGTGTTTTTGTGCTGTGTTCACTACCATAATGGGAAGGAGAAAGAAAAAAAAATCACCATTACTGTGTGGGTTTAGTATTCGTTGTTTGACGCTTGTGTGGTTGAAAAGCAGCATGGCCTAATTGTTTTTTTATCAGACCAAACCAACATACAAGTAAGAGAGCAGTATCAGCCAGTCCTTGGAGCAACTGGGGTTAAGGGCCTTGCTTCAGGGCACAGTGGTGACATTAGGCCTGTCACAGTGTTGGAATGATATACAGTAAAAACTTGGATTTCGAGTAACTTGGTCTGCGAGTGTTTTGAAAGAGGAGCAAAAATTTTAAATAAATTTTAACTTGATAAACGAGCGAGGTCTTGCAATACAAGTATTACATATACATTTTGTCTGCCTAGTGTCACGTAATAACTGAGCCGATGGTTCTTCTCTCCCTTGCTGCAGGATTGTGGGTAATCGTTTCCCATGCTTGGTTTCAGTCGGTGTGCCTCACTCGTATGGTCAAAATTTAGTAGAAAAGTACCACCCAAATAAGGGCGTAGCAGTGCGAGCGATGAATCTGTTTAACAACAATGCAATGTCCACATTTCCGCAAAATTGAAAAGGAGGCAAAAGCAGCTGTCATTGGATATGTTCCTTGTTAAAGTCGCACAAAAAGAAAAAAATTCCAGTGAGCCAACAGATAGCAGTGATTCCGTTAGTTATAGTGAAAGTTGACCTACAAAACAACCCTCCTCTTCTCCTCTCTCTCGTCTCCCTCACACCATCCATGATTCTTTTCAAAGGTAAAGTGCAAGTTAATTTGTTTTATGTATTTTTACTTTATATTTTGTATTAATCATTTTTATGTGAATATTTTTGGGTTGTGGAACAAATCATCTGAGTTTCCATTATTTCTAATGGGAAAATGTGCTTTGATATACGAGTGCTTTGGATTACAAGCATGTTTCCGGAGCGAATTATGCTCGCTAACCAAGGTACCACTGTATTATCCCAGCAATAATTGCGGTAAACAGTATTATTGTGATTTTAAGACCATTTCATGCCATTGATATAATATAGCACAATTATGCAGCTAATACCTTTCAAAGAGCAATGCAATGAATTCCTAAGAATATTCAGACATTTATAATTGGAATGTCAAGTAATGTAAATATCCTTAGTAAATAAAACACAAATAAAACCACACAACCTAAAAATAGATAAAATAGACTTCCGGCTCTGTTACCAAAAACTTCACTGAATATTTAACATTTGGCACAGGGGTGTAGAGTGTCTTAATAGGCAATGTACTATTTTGCAATGGTTGCAAAGTAATAATATATTGGCTGTAAGTTAGATAAAAGTAACAACAAGTATTGCTTGTATCTAAAGTGATCAGACTGATAAAAATGGCTAGTGGGTTTGAAGAATTGTTGACTACATGAAACATGATTTCTCGCTATAGGATTATAAGGAGTCCCAGATGGCTACAGACTAGAATAAAAATACGTTTGTACTGCAATGTCAAGTATCCGTGTATGTTTCTGTTGTTATCGTTTTGATTTTTTAAATTTAGCTTTTATATATTTTTTTTTATTTTAATTTGAAATTGATTTAGTTTTAGGTATGGTTTTATTAGTATTTATTTTAAGGATGTAATTCTATCTTTGTAATCTTACTTAGGTTTCAGTAATTATGGATAGATAGAAAGATGCGGAATCTTCTAGTTGCTACAAACTGTTGCGATGTGGTCCTGTCAGCTGTTTCTGTGGTTCAACAGCATTGCACATGAGTTCCAAACGTAAACTATTACTTTAGCTAAATAGTATTTAAAAACTGGGGACTTCTTTAACATTCGTTTTTCTCTTTCATTTGGTTTCGGGACCAATATTTAAATTTCTGTGGCTGGCTATTGGTACAGATACCCCTTTATTATTCCAATTCACATGCTAACAATTTTATTCTGATTTGATATCATTGAGTGGAATGAAATATGAAATACTATAGTACAGCTTTCCATATTTGGAAAGATTTTCAAAAAAGCTCTAAATCAGATTGTGAAAACCACTAAAGAGAGACAAATGGTTTGTATTTTTGTTTGAGTAGCATATGGGTATAGTTCCTTAACAAAACCAATCTTTCAAAGCACAAAAAATGACTTCTGACTGAAAAGAATAGCTGAAAATGAAAATAGGCCAGTCCAAAACTCACATACCATGTTCCTGAAGTTTAACTTTTTGTTTTTATATAATGTTATTTCTCATCATCGTAACAAAATTATTGGTGTGAGAATAAAGCCCTACTTGACTTGATTTGCTTGCATTCACCTGCTTGGAGTACTCCATTACCAGGGGCGGATTAAGGTGCACAGAGGCCCCTAGGCTACAGTAGTCTGTGGGCCCCCCAACCCCACCCCCCTCTGCGCCAATGGGGGCCCCCTTGCAGGCTGACACACGTGGGGCCCCTAGGCTTAAGCCATATCTAGCCTGTGCGTTAATCCGCCCCTGTCCATTACCATGTCTGACAATGCACCAAGATGGCGGCACAAAGCAGTTGCGCATCATATTAGGGTTGGGTACCAAAAACCGGTGCCAATACGGCACCGGTACCTATATAACCGGTATGTACCGGACCGAAACAAAACGCGAATTTCGGTGCCACTTAGATGCCTGAACTGTCGATTGAAATATTTGTTCTCTGGGGTTATGATGACACAGTTGTAATAAGCATAAGATTCATCAACACACACGTGACATCATCAGGAAATGAGACCATCCGAGATGCGCGTGAATGCAGCAACTAACGTTACACTTGCTCTGACGGCAGCAGGTGGTCTACCGCTATCTTAGCTTGCTAAATTAAACAACTTTTGTTAAAATGCCTAAAACTAAACAGGCGAAAGTGTGGCTATATTTCACAAGAAAGGATTCCAACACCGCGGCGTGCAGCAAATGTTTTACAGCAGTTGCGTGTAAAGGGGGAAACACGTCAAATCTAATGAAACATTTGAGGGTACACGGAATAAACTTAAAAGCAGAGGGATGCACCGTGCTTGACAGCTTGCGGACAGCAGCTGGCACGATCGGTGTGGATAACCCCAGCCCCAGTCATACCAACCGTAGCAAAAAGGAGTCCAGCGATTATGATGAGGACAGCAACCTTTCCGCAGGTTAGTAATAGGCTAATGTAATGCTAAATTAACATTACATAGGTGGCTTATGTTTTGTTGTTGTTTTTTGTATTTACATATATATTCATATATACTTAAAACTTTTAATATATTGTTCAATTTTAAGCATTCAATTTTTTGTTCAATAAAAATGTATTCTTGAGTCATCCACCATCATTTTGTGGCTTTTGTAAAGTATCGGTTCAGGCACCGTTTTGGCACCGGTACCGTTTTAAAAGTATCGATTTGGCACCGGTATCGAAAAAACCCCAAACGATACCCAACCCTACATCATATTGCCATCCTCTTATAGGTGACAAAGTAGCTCCACTCGTACGGTACTCGTGATACAAGTAAAATTTAACAAAATTATTTTCAAAGTCATAGGGAAAAGGCATAAATTAACTAGTTGGGATTTTGTGAATCGATATTGAAACGTCAAAACCAGGGTCGCGATTAATCATTGAATCAATAATTTTTTTCCCCACCCCTATTTTATTTTCATATTTTATTTCAGTTTAGTGAAATGTTTTTAACATTTATAACCGTACCTTTCGCTCTACATATCTTTCACTCTCACTGGAGTAACTCAGCACTACAAAGACGCCTCGGTTCATGCTGAAAGGGTAACCGCATCTTAACTCCTGTTCTGCTCTGTCTGGGATGGTGTAGTACCCCCCTATTCAGATCTGGCCCTTGATCCCAAATCCAGGCCTTGCTTTCAGTTCTCCCAGGTAGTTAGTTTAATAATTACTGATTCAGATTGGCCAGAGGCTTCACACCTGGCTCACAGGTAAAGGAAAGCTGGAAAATCGGCAGTGTTTGGCCGTTGAGAATTGTGATTTGAATAGTCCTGTTGTAGTATATACACTGTCCATTAGGTGCTGCTGTTGAGCAGTGACTGAGGCAGCACTGTTCCGAAAGCCGCTGTGAGCTTCAGGCTGGTCTCTGTTGCCTTGTTGGTGTCACACAGCTGCGTGCTGCTTGGAGGGTTAATCGGCATTCATGTCCTGAAGAGTTTGTGCTGTTTTGGCCCCATTTCGGGGATTTGCTAATTACGTAAAGCAAATGTTCCATTACTGCTGCTATTCTCCCGCCAAGCGTGGCGGCCCAGCATGACAGAGCCTCTCAGCACTTGTGTGTTTCTGAGGTGCAGGGTCCAGCCAGGGCAGCATCGGCACGCTGCCATGGGCCCACATGCTGACTGAAGGAATGCCTTGCTGGTCACGGCATTGTGGGACTTCCAGGGACACTCAGACATCAGTGCAGATTGAGCTGGACCGTTATGCGTCTCCCTGTGAGCTGTGCTCACCTCCCATTCTAACCCATTCTGAGTTATCTGGGGGGGTCCTCCTCTTTCTCTCCCAGAAGACCCATCAGGGTACTACAGTGACGTCATAAATGTGCTGCTGCTGATGTGGATTCTGTGTATGGCCTAACCCCCCCAACTCCCCCACAGGCTTCCGGCTGAACGCTTCCTCTTGGCCCATGTTCCTGCTCAAGACCCTCAACGGGGCGGAAATGGCGCCGGCCCGCATCTTCCACAAGGTACCGCCTACCTCCCATTACCCCCTTCGGGAGGTGAACTTGGACCCTGAAGGTTGCAGGTTCATACTGGTTTTCCACCTCTTTGAGAACAGCAGGAGCCCCCTGCACCGGAGAAGAACTTCTTCCAGGTGGGGATGAAGCTGGAGGCCGTAGACCGCAAGAACCCACATTTTATCTGCCCGGCTACTGTGGGGGCGCTGCGCGGGTCCGAAGTGCTGGTTACCTTCGACGGCTGGCGTGGTGCCTTCGATTACTACTGCCGCTATGATTCGCGGGACATCTTTCCCGTGGGCTGGTGTGCCCTCACCGGAGACAACCTGCAGCCACCTGGAACCAAAGGTACTGCCTGTTTTTGTCCTACCCATCTCACCCTCCCTTCTGCCCCACTCTCCTTTGCCCCCCTCCGTTCTGTACCGCTGCCCGTCTCCCTGCTGCTGTTTTTATGTCTGATAGGTGCCGCCTCAACAGATAAGCGGCCGGTTGTCTCAGGTGATGCGTCACGGTGTCGGGGGTGTGGCCCTGTGTCTGGAATGCAGCTGCTTTGAAGCCTGTGCGTGCGTGTGGCCACATTTCCGTGTGCGACCGCATGTGGTGGTGGCAGTCGTGCCCGGAGGGGGTCCGGAAGGGAAGCCAGGAGAGCCTAACAAAGGGCTTCCTGAATGATATGGGGAAGAGAGGAAGGAGAGGTGACAGAGAAAGGGGAGGTGCAGAGGGAGTGGCTGTATTGTAGCCGGGGGGGTTGTTTATGAGGGTTTTGCCACCTCCCAGCTGGCACCGGGCCAACGAAGCGCACGAGTGCCCCAGCAGAGGCCCCATGTTGGCACCCTGAGATGGGGAGGGAGGGAGAGAGAGAGAGAGAGAGAGAGAGAGAAACTAACAAAGTAGTTTACTGTAACCTCCTGGCTGTTTATAAGAGCAGAAGGAGGAGGACAGGCAGGGAGAAGAGCTTCAGAGGAGGAGGCAGAGTTCTGGTGGCCAGCTGCAGGAGGATAAGGAGCCCCCCCCCCCCTCCCCAGAAGGGACCCCTCACCGGGTTAGGCCTGTGCGTGTGAGCAGGAGTGTTGTCGAGTTCTCTGCCCGTGTCCCGCTCCAACCTGCCTGGGACTGCACTCTGGGTCCGTCCCGTGGTCAGTGCCGCCTTTGTGGGCGTGAGACGTCCTTGGTGGTCTGCTCGGGGGGGCCAACTGGCGGAGGGGACTTTTTGTCTGCCTGTGGGTGCTGGGAGTAGGAGCTTGCAGGTTACGACTTGAGGTAGGAGATCCGTCAGGACGAGAGCCTTGCAGACGCTGGGGGAAAGCCGGGGGTGCGCACGTGTGTGTGTGTGTGTGTGTGTGTGTGTGTGTGTGTGTGTGTGTGACTGTGTGTGTGCGCATTGGGGAGGGGGGACTATCGGATGTGGAGGCATATGTTCGCAGAATCATATCGAAAGTACAGGAAGGAAGTGAGTTGTCTGTGCGCAGTGGCTCAGACCCCCACACAGCGTTAGCACGGTTGCAGCAGGACCCCCCCGGTTCTGTCCCGGCCCGGCCCACATGGAGCCCCAGGTCAGAGAGTACTGTAAGTCCCGTCTGCTTGGCTGCAGTGCTCATGAGATTTTGCGTGTGTGTTTCCGTTACATCAGCGTGCCATTTGTATGCCAGTTTCAGTCTTGTGCCTGACCTTGCCGTCAGCCCGGAGCGCCAAGCTCGTCTCCACGGCGATGGGCAGCTGCGCTGTACTGCCGTCAGCCCTGCTTTGTGCGGGTGTGCGTGTTCTGGGAGTAGGGGTTTCCCGTCACCTTCGCAGGGGCGCGACGGCTGCCTTCAGATTCATTCCGCCGAGCCACACACTCTGGGTTCCATGCTCTCCTGCCACCAGCACTGTGCGGTTTCATCTGGGGGGGGGTCTCTTCTGGCTGTGTTACCTCAAGCACTCCTGTCCTCCTGTTGGTGAAAGGTGGGGGAAGGGGGTGACTCGCGGTTTGGAGGTTTGATCTGATCCAGGGTGTAATCTCACCCCACCTCCGACTTTCTGACAGGAAGTGAAAGAAGTGAGGTGAAGCTCCCCCCCCCCAACCTTATTTGTCTGTCTTTGGCCCCACCCTTTGTGTCCCTTTTGTGTTGCCTGTCTGCCCCCTGTCTGCTGCCCCCCTGAGCAGCTCTTTTTTAGATAATCCCTTCAGCCGCCCCCTTGTTTGACGCTAGCTGGCGGCCGAACCCGTCTGTGATCCCAGACTCACCTCTTCCCTCCCACCCCCTTGGCCCCAGCTGTGCTGCCGAAGAGCTTGGGCCCGCCACCGGAGGGCAGTGTGGAGGGCTCCGCCGTGCACCCCTTGCCGGGCAAGCCCCCTGGGCAGAGCCGCCGCAAGCCGGGGCGCCGGAAAGGCAAGCTGGCCGGAGCCTGGGGCGCCAAGGGGGCTGACGGCAAGGGACTGGAGCCCGTCAAGATCCCCAAGAAGAGAGGCCCAAAGCCTGGCAGCAAGGTGTGTCTGTGAGGGGGGAGTAATGCGGGGGGGGCCTGGACCCATTAAGGAGTGACGTTTGCATTCTGTCAGCTTTAGGCAGACATGGAGCCATCATTTGCAGCTGTCTCTCATTTCTCAGTGTAGCCTTTGGTGGGCTGAGTCTGACAGGCATTGCTGTTTATTTTTGTACCCTCCCTCCCCCCCCCCACCGCCCCAGCTGGGATGGGCAAAGCGGACAGCCTGGCTGGAGGGGCAGATTTCAGGGCCTGGCCGTCCCCTTTCCCGGCCCAGGGGCCGACTCCCAGCCAGCTGGACACAGAGGGCAGCCCTTCAGGCCGCCCAGGGGGAGCCCCTCAAGATCCCCAAGAAGAGGGGCCCCAAACCGGGCAGCAAGGTATGTCTGTGCCCCCACCCCCACACTCTCTCTACTTACTTCATCTGACCTGCCTTCTGACCTTAGTTTATTTTTGTGTTACGGCTTGTAATTAGGGGTGTCATATGACTCCCAGTGTGTGTTTCTCCCATCTCCATGGCAGCCTGAGGTCATTTCCCATGTGAAGTAATTGTGTCCTGCTCTTTCCATGCATTTGGACAGAGGAAGCCCCGCGTGGTGTCCAATCCCATCCCCACATCCCCCACCAGCAGCACCCCAGAGCCTGACACTAGCAGTGTGCCCTTGGACAATGCCACCATCCCTAGCGCCGCCCTTCAGGCACCCACAGGTAACTGCGAGCCTGTGTACTATATGGGGGTAAATGTCCTTTACTCTTTTGTGTTTGTTACCCACTGTTAAGTTTTTCTTAAGGTGTCACAGTATATTCTGTTAAAACCGCATGTAGGTCAAGTAATCAAACAGGTTAAATGAAAGTTTTTGTTTGCTTTTACTTCTCTGTTCATTACATTAAGGGGTGAATGACAACTAAGGTTTCACAAAATGAAAAATGTCAGGTGGTGCAACCAAAAACAATTGTTTTACCATTATTTTGTTCTAAATGAAATCCCTGATAAAGTAACCATTTGCACCACCTGCCTTTTGAAGCTCGTTTCAGATTAAACAAATATCTGCTTGCACACCTGCACAAACTTTTGTCCATGATATCAAGTTTATGCATACAATTTTAAGAACAAATAAGGGGTTTTATCATATTACCGTATTTTCCTGGTTTCCCATGGGTTGTACCACTTTTAAACTGTGCTGGTCTAACCATGAGCTGAAAATGTTAATTATTAATCAATATTTGAGTTAGATCCACTTACGTTTTCACTGCACCATAAAGATTGCTTGGTGTCCTCTTTATAATGTAACATCCAGTGCACTTTTTCTGAAATGACTTTTAAACAAAAAGCCTGTTTTCCTGGTTGTGCCGCCTGACATTTGAGTTAAAGTAAATTTCCGTACAAGTGTATTTTAAATAATCGAAATGGCTTTAAAACCGCAGTGTTTTGACGATTTTTACAAGTTTAAAGTTAGTTTCAATCAGAATTATACTTAATTAAATGGTTTATTGAGTTACTTAAATGCCTACTTTAATAGTTTTCTTATTCTGCTCATGACAAAAATGTCATTTGTATTTGAAATGGATTGAAAATATATTCACACAAAAGTGATTTTATATAATAATGTTAGGCAATTGTTTTTTTCAAGGATTAAAATAGTAATAATGGACTTGGACATGTCATGGCAGGCTCCCTTATTTTACGGGCATTTGTCAAAGGGAATGATCTGGATGTTGAATGAAAGTCAGCATGTTTAATGGTGGACGGTCTTCGGGTGGTAGCTGGGGGCTGCTTTCTGCTGGCTTACCAGAGCATGGAGGCGCTATCCAGGAACAGGGCAGATGTGGCAGCAAAGGGAGGGTGTGTGCGGTGGTGCAGAATCTTTATGGGGGGGGGGGGTTGCAGCGTGGAAAGAGGTCAGTTAGTTTCTGTAGGCGATGCTTGTGAGGAATGTGTGTGTGTGTGTGTGTATGCACATGTTTGTGTACACGTGCATGCATACACATGTTTGAGTTTTAAGATATTCTGTACAGAAATCTTTCACGCTTTATAGTATTTTCAAGTGGTGTATCCCTGTGTGAATGTATAACTACTATTGTACTGTATATATTGTACTGTCTGTGTCAGATGTACTTTGTTGATACTATGAGGAAATTCTGGGACTGCAGCAGAGTGTCTGAGCACAGGGGCAGTGCAGGTGGGTAACTTGAGTACGAATACATAATTAAAAGTGGTGCCATGGGCCTGCAGTTACCTTACCTGGCTGTCAGTTATATAGGTAATGACTGATTAGTATATGTATAGTTACCTAACCTGGCTGTCAGTTATATAGGTAATGACTGATTAGTATATGTATAGTTACCTAACCTGGCTGTCAGTTATATAGGTAATGACTGATTAGTATATGTATAGTTACCTTACCTGGCTGTCAGTTATATAGGTAATGACTGATTAGTATATGTATAGTTACCTAACCTGGCTGTCAGTTATGTAGGTAATGACTGATTAGTATATGTATAGTTACCTTACTTGGCTGTCAGTTATATAGGCAATGACTGATTAGTATATGTATAGTTACCTAACCTGGCTGTCAGTTATATAGGTAATGACTGATTAGTATATGTATAGTTACCTTACCTGGCTGTCAGTTATGTAGGTAATGACTGATTAGTATATGTATAGTTACCTTACCTGGCTGTCAGTTATGTAGGTAATGACTGATTAGTATATGTATAGTTACCTTACCTGGCTGTCAGTTATATAGGCAATGACTGATTAGTATATGTATAGTTACCTTACCTGGCTGTCAGTTATATAGGCAATGACTGATTAGTATATGTATAGTTACCTTACCTGGCTGTCAGTTATATAGGTAATGACTGATTAGTATATGTATAGTTACCTTACCTGGCTGTCAGTTATATAGGCAATGACTGATTAGTATATGTATAGTTACCTTACCTGGCTGTCAGTTATATAGGTAATGACTGATTAGTATATGTCGGTTGTATAGGTAATGAAGGATTACCGTGTGCCTGGTTACCTATCCTGGGGTGCGTTTTCAAAAAGCATAGTTGCTAACCATGTTCAATGACAGTTTAAGCAAATGTTCACAAACACTGTTGTGTATTTGAAGATTTAGGTCTCCAGGCTGCAGCCTGGCCCTGCTGGGTGGAGCTGTGACACCACCTTGTGGTCACTGAGGGACATTGTCATGTGTGCCTTTTTGCCCGCTACAGTGTGTGTGTACCTGAACAAGTACGGCAAGACGGGGCCCCACCTGGACCCGTGGCGTGTACAGAACCTGCCGGACCACTTTGGGCCGGGGCGGGCCTCCTCGGTGCTGCAGCAGTGTGTGCAGGCCTGCATCGACTGTGCCCACAACCAGACCTCCGTCTTTGCCTGCCTGAAGCCAGGCCACGGCGGGGAGGTCATATCAGGTGATGCTGGCAGCCTTCTCATCACGGGGGGCGGGGCTTATTGCTTTTCTCAGTGTTTGTTAATCAGGCCCTGCCCCCCCACCAGCCTACTTTGAGCAGCAGCACCACACGCTCACCCTGCCGGCCGTGAACAGCGTCACCTACGTGCTGCGTTTCCTCGAGAAGCTCTGCCACAACCTGCACAGCGACAACCTCTTCGGCAGCCAGCCCGTGTCCCTGGGGGGCCCCCACTATCCCTACAGCGGTGAGGCTCCGCCTGTCTGCCTTCCAGGGGGATACTCGCGTCTGATTGGTGCTTGTGTGTGACAGGCATTTGTCTCTGCCTATCCCAGACAGGAAGAGCTTTGCTGAGGGCCGGAGTACCAAGCGATTCCTGCACGACTCCTTCAGTAGCCAGGCCACCCACAAGCTGGCGAAAAGTCTCCGTCACTCTTCTGAAGGTACCCTCCCCCCCATTAAAGTTAAAATTATAACTGATGTTA
Organism: Paramormyrops kingsleyae; assembly: GCF_048594095.1. NCBI lineage: Eukaryota > Metazoa > Chordata > Actinopteri > Osteoglossiformes > Mormyridae > Paramormyrops > Paramormyrops kingsleyae. Next base: position 11,301,112 of record NC_132805.1, read on the forward strand.
TTGAAATGGAAAGAGTATATGAAAATTAATAATTGATAGTAAATTATGTTGGGAAATGTTTAAAAATAAGGAGGTAAACTATCGTAAAACTAATCATCATTGTGTGAGAAACTGAAGTTTTTGACTTTTTGGTTGTGTTTTGTGGAAAATAATAGTGAAAGGGTTACCAATTAGAAAATATTATGTAAAAAGGGGAGGTATAAAGCTAAAGCATTAACCTACACCTTTCATGGCCAATATGCATGTATGTCTATGTAAGTATGTGTATGTAATGTGACCGAAATAAATTTAAACCGAATTTAAACTTAATATACAATAATACGCAAAGTGCGTAAGTGTGGTGTATGTCAACACACTGTCTGTTCTGACATCCGCTGGCCAGCATCCTAACGTTTCATTGCTTGGTTGTTGTTTAGCACTGTTTGGGGTCAGATTTGCACTCGCTATTTGTGCTGTGTTTTTAGCAGTCGCTAATTGTGCAGTTTTTTGCATTTGCTAATTCTGTTTTTGTGATACCCTTTTGTGTTAGATAAGGGTCCAAATCTAAGCATGGTTTAAAGTATTTTACAGGTTGGGAATAGGTGCATATGCAAAGTATATAGGCACTTTTATATAAGGCTCTTGAACGAACGCGGATTTTGGAGTATTGTGGTTGGTTGTGGAACCAATTGACCACATACGATACAGGAGAACAGTATTTATCCTTTTCAATGAGTTAGAAAAGATCGATTTTAGCCAAGGGGCCGGTTCTGTGTTATATATTTTGCACATGACCCTGCCCCACCCTTCCAGCCGAGCCCTTAGTCCTGGAGAACGGAGTTGGGGGTGGGCCAGAGCACCTGGAGCCCTCGCCACTTACGACCGGCATGCCAGGCCGCCCCCTGGCCCTGCGCTCGCTCTCCCAGCAGGGCAGCCCCCCCAGCAAGCTTCTTCGCCTGAGCTCCGCAGGTCAGTGTCCAAACAGGCACCCGGGCTGATGCCCCTCTTGCACATTAGAAGGCTCCTATCAGCCTGGAGTGCCTTCACACACCTGCACCAGAGGAGCTTCTGTGAAACTGAACCACTGCCTGCTAGTGACTTTCACTGCTTCTGCCATGTAAAATGTACCTACGACTGGCCTCTTAACATGCAACCAGAAGGTTGTGGGGTCCAGCCAGGATACCGCTGCTGGCAGTGTCCTGCGGAGAACATGCTCAAGATTAGCAGAAATGGCTAAATTTACACACGGAGCCAAAAACAGTCTCCTTTGCATCACCCTCCCCCAGGTTCGGACCGCTTCCTGGGCACCCGAGAGAGCCCCTGGCCCAGTGGGCAGGACCCCAGCCTGTGGACAGTGGAGGACGTGATGCAATTCATCCGGGATGTCGACCCCCAGCTTGGCCCGCACGCCGACCTCTTCCGGAAACACGTAGGCTACCGGCCTTTGGTGGGGTGTGGCATGAAGGTTGTGGATTTGGTACCCTGACCGCCCTCTTTTTGGGTCGGGTCTAACTCACAATGCATCTGCCTTTCGGGGAGGTAACCTGGTCGCGGGGCTCCTGAGCAAATATCCCATGATATGGAAGCTGACAAGCATTTAAACAGCTAACTGCCGCTGATGAAGATGAGGGTGATGCTCACCCAAAGCCATCAGCGTGGGACAGGCTTACTCTCCTACCACATACACTCAGCTATGACGGAACGTCACGAACGTTATAGCCAATGTTGAAGAGTGCCGGCTGATTGTATCGAGGCTTCCTGTGACGCGGCGTTAGGTTCCCTAGGAGCCAGACCCCTCCCAGGATGGAGAACATCGTTTTGATTTGAATCTTCTCTAGGCGGAGATATGGGCCAGTTTCAGCAGGGTTGAGAGGTAGCTGCATTTCAGCCACCCAGCCACAATCACACTGATAAGCACTATGAAGGTGGCCTCCCTCTCATTTAAAATCATCACCCTTGTGCTTTTACGGTCCGTAAATCAAGTGAGTTGTTTTATTGCAACAGCAGTTCGCATTTGATGTGAAATCTCCAGACCTTTCAGTAACTATAATTTACAAGTTATTTGTTGCCCAGTTGCACTGTTAAGTGTGTCAGCATAATCGCATCTAAACCATTTCAAAATTAGGTAAATAAAATCAAAAAATAAAACCATCGTTCATTTGTATATAGGGAGCATTAAGCATGTTAGCTGTTGGCAAACAGTACTGCTGTGATGCCTGGCACTTAAAGGCAGGGCGGTAACCACAGATACCCCCCCTAATCACTGCAGCTTTCGATGAGCGTTTCTCACGCTTATGCACGTGCATTTTCATTTTGTTAGCACCTTTGTCAAGCATTAACGTGTCGTGTGGTACTGCGTGTGGGAGCTGGCGAGCCGGTCCCTGGGCGTCACCAACCCCTCCATCTCTTTTGGCTTACGTTTCAGGAGATTGATGGGAAAGCCCTCCTACTGCTGCGCAGCGACATGATGATGAAGTACATGGGGCTGAAGCTTGGCCCCGCCCTCAAACTGACCTTCCACATTGACAGACTCAAACAGGGGAAGCCCTGAGCGTCCAGGGAAGATCCCCCCCCCCCCCAAACTGGAACCGGCTCCACACGGTATATGATGCGCACAGAGAAGGCACTTGCTGACCATCGTTGTAGCAATCACAAACCAGCCTTTGGGGTCAAAAGTCAAGCTGCTGGCACTCACACGAATCGGCCATGGCCAGTCTTTAGGGCCCTGAAGTGTTACCTGTGAGCCTCTGCTGCCCTTTCTGGCCCCCCTCCCTCGAGGGACGTGATGGTTCTTTGAATGTTTTGGCACCAGCCGAGTAGAGATTGGCGCACCTGTGTTTCGAACCCTTGGTTTTCTCTCATGTAGCACGTACAGCCGGCCCCAAGGGCGTCACTGAAAACTACAAACTTACCCATGGTCTTTGTGTCCTGGTACCATACTGCTAGACCTCGGTTCTTAATTTTGACCTCTTGGCCAAGCTCACTTTATAAAGACTGTTTTGGCCTTTTTGGCCTGTGTTTTTATGAATTTTTATCTTGTGTGTGTATATATATAAATATATATATTACAAATTCCCTTTAACTCTGGAAAAGATGGCTCTTTTTTTTTATATAAAGGACTGTTATCTCCCCACCCCATGTAAATTCCCAGATAAACACTAGCTCTGACCCCAACCTTTTGGGATTGATTCTGTACTGACCTCTACTGAGGCGATTTTATTTTTTTTTTTCACATCATACTTTATACAGCTTTGAGATGTACTGGAATAAAGAGTTACTGAATGTGCTGTCATGGAAAGGACAGTCTATATATCCTCATCGGTGTTAAATGCGATTGCTCTGTCTGTTTCCTGTCGTTTGTACTTTTTTATTTTTTATACTATATTAGAAGGTATACGTTGAGAGCATTCTTACTTAATACGGTTCAATAAAATTAATTTGAAGCTGAGTCTATCCTTCAGTTCCCCCGTGGAATTTCTCTGCTGCAATCATTATTGCACTCATTGTAGTGGCGAGATACTTTTCTTTTTCATTTTTGATCTATCCGATCTTTTCTGTAAGTGAAAACAAGAAAAATAATAATCTTTATTTAAATAGCACTGTTTATTCATGAAATGCAGCTCAAAATGCTTCACATATGGGGTTAAAATGCACAAAATTACACAAAAAATAATTATGGCAATGCAAAAGGTTGCTGAAGTGGCAGGTTTTTTTCTGAATGTGCGTTATTGGTGCTCTACAGAGCCAACTGTGAAGACCTGCACGCTATGATACACAACATTTCTGGCTGCGGGGTGGGTCACCTGAGCTCTTGCTTCAACCTCAGACTGCCAGCCTGAAAACTGGCATGTCTCTGAGGAATGAGGAAATACTTGTTTCTGTTTCACATCTGTATTGTTAATATAGGTCCCTGGAGTTAAAATGCAAGACTCAAGGGTTACTGAATTATTTTTTTGGCTGCTCCCCTGATACTTTTGCTAATATGCTTCAGGAGTGCACAGTAGCGTGTTTTTAAGTGAACACTTAGAAATCACTGGGACATTTTGATTTGACGTAGGCGTCAACCATCATAAACAGCGTTTGCTGTGTTTTTCTGCAAAGCGGGTGGTAAGGAAGCCTCTTCAACAGAATGGCTGTTTAACATGTGGCTTGAAATGAAAATTTGGGTTCTGCGTAGGAGGCAGAGTTCGATTAAGGTGGACGATCAAAGGATTGCAAAGTTTACTGCAGACGTAAATTCAGCACGGTTTGCCATGTGCTCCTGAGAGAAGCTGGGGATGTGTCACTGAACAGAGGACTGTTGTGTAATCTTTGGTTCTGGGTCAGTTATGATCGCACATATCATTTTCTGTTTCATTTGCACAAACCGCCATGGCAACAGTGGAACCCTGATCACGAGAAATCTCACTGGACCCACCTGAAGTCCCAAATCTGTTGCTGGTTGGGTGATGTCATTGGGCCAGGTGGCGGTGCAGTGGGGCGCTAAGACTCTGTTCTGGCCATGCCAGCGAGGTGGCATCTAGCAGCAATATTCTAGTCTTTCAGCTCATGGGGTGTGTACCTACTGTAGGGGAAGTTCACGATGCAAATGATCTACAGAATCAAAAGCACTCTGTGCTCGTTGTGGCATGGTTTGCATGTTCTACGGGGATTTTCTTCAGGTACGCCAGTTTCGCCGTCCAAAGACAGCTTTAAGAAACGGTGTCTAAATTGCCGTCAGTGACTGATGGCGCATGAGTGTGTGTGCCCTGCTATGGACGGCCATCCCATCCAGAGTGTCCCCTGCCAGAGCATTCTGGGATATGATCCAAGCACACCGTGACCCCGCACTGGATCAGCAGTTATGGAAAAGGGATGAACTTCAGTAACGCAAGTGTTTTTGTTTAATGGCCATGTCTCAAAGCAACTTCTGCCCGAGATATTCAACATGCCAGGAGTTGAGAATGGTGTAATCTTTTTTGCAGCATCCATCTGCTCAGGCCCGCCGTATTTGCTGAGCTGTTTGGATAACCCACTTGCTCATTAGATCCCGCTGTTCCTTGCACCTTGACCAGGTAAGCAGTAATGTGTGTTAACTGTTAACGATCAGAATCGGTTCCAGTAATGAATGCTTTACGGGTGCAGAGAAAAAAACAGAAGCAAGATGTAACTTTTTTTAATCAATGCCCCATCTGTATTTTATGACCACTCAGTGGAATGATTGAATTAAATCTTTAGTTAATTAGAAGTGTATCTTGAGTGATGTCGGGGCTCCCTGTCTTGGCCTGCACCTGGTTTCGGAGGGATGCCCCTTCCTGGCAGCAGCCTTTCGAAGGGCAGGCGCTGCACATATGCCGTCCAGGTGGCCGCGTACAGCTTCTTTCCCATTAGCAACTGGGCAGAAGCCTGTTGTAGGCATGCTGGGAGTGCAAGCAAGCATGCCTGTTGCCCTAGCAACTGGTCACTTCTGTTTCTGCAGGGAGAGATGTAACACAATGCATTGGGCCCAGTGAGCATGTTCAAATAAACCCGCATTTAACATTTAACTAATCATTGTAGTTTAGGATCACTATGATTAACTCTGTATTTCTCTAAATTTTACTCAACTCATTAATTCCATACTGTGTCACACTGGATGCGCTTATGGCCAATTACGCAATATCCACAGACACAATATGGCCAAAGGCAGCGTGATCTCGCTCCAGGGGCTGCTGGGAAGCTCATATTGCCACGATGTTGCCATGATTGGTCAGGTTAGCTCAGGCTCTGACATCCACCACCCCCCCCCCCCCCAGCACGTCTAGTAGATTCATGTCAGCATGTTCCATCAGATCATCTCAGGGACTGACAGAACTCAGTGTGTCTGATTGACTCAACTGAGAGGCTGCAAAGTCCCTATTATGTAAGCACTCGCCATCAGTTTAACAGACCCAAGTGATTAGTCAGAAAACTAGATTCACTAGATCGTAATGTGCCAGACTCTCCCCCCAGTTTCTCGAGTGTACTAATCCTGGCCAGGAATCGCATAGCTACCTAGGAAACTGCTACAGACACTCATTTTAGAAAAGTGAGAAGTAACCAAAACAATTTATTTGCTGTGTAGAAGTATACCACATCATTTATAAGTCAAAGCGAAACAGGGATCTGTCTATCTCAGCTCCTTGACGATATATGTAACATAACCAACATGCAAAATGATACTGAGGGTCAGAATAATGCGTACCGATTAAGAGTGGAGTAAGTCTGGGGGGGATATGATTACAGATTTTAAAACGCACAACTGTGTGTTTCAGGCTACAGAGTGACTCCCCAACCATTCTGTGCACCTCCTTTAAGTAAGTGACCAAGTGAAAGAATCCCTTTGAATAGAGAAATAACCTGATCAAAGATCATGTGTAACCAAACGATTCCCAAGGGACATTGCAGTGGACATGGAGATGTCAGCTATCAATTATAAAGTCAGATGGCTAGTCGGGAAAACGGGCACCAGGGAAATAAGGTTCTGTGCAAGAGCTTACCAGCAAGGCAAGATCTGCCTGATGGTGTCTTTATAATAGATAACACAGTGTTTGAAGACTGAGACCACTGTAGCAGTCACATGCCACAAGTACCCAGGGTCCTCTCAGAGTCAGCTGCCTCACAGATGTTTATCCATTATCATCAGATTAATGCTGAAATAGGCCATACTACTGATGAGCCCAAATTTGCTTTGGACACCAGATGGCGCCATAATGCATCCATCAGCAGGGCTCTGAAAAGGGTGCTAGACTCAACATAAGTAAATCTCTCACAATCTCGTAGGTGAATGTGGTTGGGATGATGCAGTCTGGACTGTTACATCACCTCTCGGGGCCCCGCACATTGCCAGGTGTGTGACTGACGGCCCAGTGGCTCTCCTGTCACTCCATGAAGAAGGGCAGATGTGGTTTGAGCGCCCCCTCACTGTGCTTGGTTTCAGACCTCCCAGGAGATTGCACTGATCTGATTAACATGGTCCTTCATTTCGTCTCCCTGCCTTTTGAGGGTTCTTATCTAGAACAACTGGAACAAGCATTTAACTCAAACTGTCTGCCATAGTCTCCATTGGATTATAAATATTACCTAGCCCACTATAACTTGTAGGTTTTATTCTCTTATGGCTTTCATCCACTCTGCTATTTGACTTACTACTGTAATGCTGACATTATGATTTGTGTGTGCTTGCCCATGTGACTGCACACACAGATAGATCTTTCAGAGATGAGGACTGGCCAGTATTTCCTCCATTTCCTGTGGCCTGAGTGACTCAGTTACGGGACATGGGCCAGCACGGGTGGCATGTTTCATTGTGAGAAATGCAAAAAATCGTTGTGTTTTTTTTTTGTCTCCATCGCTCTCCTCTGCGCAGGCGATGACGGAGAATTTCACATCAGTGCGCGGGTTCATGTGGTTGGCTGTGAAGAGGCTGCACTCCAGGCGAAGAAGGCATGATGTACTGTAAATCTAACCACATCCTAACAGCGAAAACAGGAAGCAGCTCCTCAGAGCCTCTGTTGACTGACCAAAACCACCGACGTAGTAGATATGGAGGCTGCCTGTGTATCAGTGTTGCACGTCTGTTCATGCATACACATGTCTGAGTGCATCCTCTATGCATCCATACAGGTATGTGTTTTTGGGGCAAAACACAGTCAGAAAAATGCATGTATGCATAGATATACAGAGAAACCAAAGCGCCCACAAAAAACCCACAAGTAAGACGTCCAACTTGAAAGACATAGAGCTTCATCGTAGCCTCTGTGGTGAAAACAAAGTATCGAATCATCCTTTAAAGGTGTTTACCCCAGTGCCTTCCAGGTAGTTATTTACTCTATGGATTAACTCTCACTTATCTAAATGCCCCCCCTCCCCCCAACAGTGAGCACACGTGTCCGAGTCACAGTGACTGGCCCTGTTAGCATGCTGTGCTGCTCTGTGACTCATAAGACTGTTTCCAAGGACCCACACTCTCCCACATCCCTGTGGGAGTCTCGCCTACTGCTTTTGGCGGGGGAGGGGTTGTCCTCCCCCCGTTCTGGGCCATGGCATTTCTGCAATGTCTCAACAAACCTTGAGCAGATCTGACCCGCTTCCATCAAAGGCGATGGGCTGACATCATCACTTTGTTATTGTTGTTTTGACTGGGGCAGGAAATTAATGAATTTAGTTGCAATGGAACCTCTTGTGAAGTAGATGCTTGTTGCTAATGGTAACCCATTTGCCAATAAGATGCTGCCCTGGTAAGATCTCATAGATCTGTGACTGTACATCTGTCAGTTGTGTGTTGTATCTCCCTGAGGAAGGAGAGGGGAGAATGGAGTAACCCAACTGTTATTCCTAAAGACCTGCAGGAGAAGGAGCTGTTGTACAGCCAATCAATTAATTTCTTTGTAACACAACACCCCTTGTGAGGTCATTGGGGGCGGGGACTAGGTTCTGACTGTGCCCTTCTCTCAGGAGTTAAGGAAGCGTTACTGGTCTTAATCAGCATTTTGCTTTGTTTCTTGCAGAGGGAGAAAATTTATGTCAACTTGGAATAACAGGCAGCAGCATTTAAAAATTAATTATTCAGAATTAAGCCTTATTGTCCCTCCCTGCTACCCATGGCTGGCTATCTTGTGTTTGGGGGGGTCTGTTTGGAGTTCATCATTGGCGACATGAAGGGAAAATATTTATGTAGGTTACATTTTACATCAATATGTTTAACCATGTTTGCTGTTTAGTGTAGCAGGATGGGAAATGGGCCTCTGCTCTGATGGTCCGCTTCCCCAGATGTCCCCACAGGGCAGAAAATATTCTGTAAAAGATGAACTGTCTGGCTGCTTTAAACCCAAAGAAATGCCCATGCATTCTCATATGGTGCTTAGATGTCACTGAGTCTGTTACAGTCAGATCTAAGTAGAACACAGAGGAGGCAGAAAAGGAAATGAAAGAAATAAAAGTATTATTTTTAGACAAACCAAAGAACTTGGGATCCCAAAGAGAAGGACCCATACAAGGGGGACTGGGAGGCTGCTGGGGGTGCGGGTGCTGACGCACATGGGGCTGGGGGTGGGGGACACGGTGTGGGGGAGGGAGCCTCGAAGGGACCTTGTGGACAGAGACAGAGCGTGGCAGTTTATCAGAGGAATGCTGTTTGTGCTTACGCGTGCTGATCTGCACACCTATCCCCGAATTTCTAGCGTGCCTTTTCAGTCGGCTGATAGGTCTAAGTCACTGGCATTCTTGACATGTGGGCTTAGCTAGTACCAGTACTCCCAGGGAGGCGTGGGGGTGAGCTCAGTGAGCGCTCTCCATGGAGGACCTAGCAAAGACTCGAGAGACACAGAGGGGGGGGGGGGGGGGCAGCCTTTGTTCACGCTGAAGTCAGTTGGGGGGGGGGGGGGGGGTGCTGCAGCTGGAATGCCTTTGCTTCAGACCATGAGTGGCTATACCAACACTGCAGCCCCCACACACTTCTAGATTTGAGAGAAGAAGATATCTACTGAAGTCATAATCCTTAACAACTAGCTCGCCTGGCCAGGCCACCTGTAAGCAGCAGTTAGGTCTATTCCCCGAACTGGGGATGCATAGTCTGCTTAGGCCTTCAAGGATGAGCTGGTCCTATCAATGGTGGGAAGAATGGCCAGGCCAGCAGAACGGAATGAATGCCGAAGGGGGTGGGGGATGGGGGGTGATCACATTATTGACTTGGTTTCCTGGTTACTGCTGCCTGCCCTGAGAAGCCGGACGAAGCCCTAGAAGAAAGCCCAAGGGCAAGAGGCAAGGGGGTGTTACCCCAACAGGGCATGTCTGAAACATGTCTTTCCTGGGGGGGGGGGGGGTGAATTATCACAAAGGAGGATGAGTTGTTGATGCTTGAACATCTCTGGTAGGGAGCAGCACAGAGAGTCTTCAAATGGCATCAGCATCTTGCATACACATCCATTGCGGCTATTTCCTGATGGGAGGCCGTGTAGGTGACATGTGTACGAGGTAAAACAGTAATGGCAGGGGAGGCAATATCAAAGATCTCAAAACAGCTTACACTGTGGTCTTTGAGGAATCAAGGATTGGTCATGGGGTGAAGGTCGTATTAAGCAGCATGCGTGACAGACGGTACACTGTAAACATGGTAGCAGGGTAATGAGGAAGTCCTTCAGGACAGGCATGTCAGGTCTGGGTGCCACTCTGCTGCTGATGTCTCTTCTTTGGTGGGTCACCTTGGTTACTGCTCCATCGGAGCTGTTGAAGCTGTTAGATTGCAGCACAAATCCCAAAACGCTTGCAGACAAACTGTTACTAAAACCCAGTAAGCTGCGTACCACTGGCAAGCCAGGACTTGAAGTCTCTTGTTCTCAGCCAGGTTTTTTATTATCAATTTTGCTGGTATCAACTCCCCAGCATTTCTAAGTTAATTTTTGACTTTTGTGTTAACTCCAGCTATGGTTTACCATAGCTGCCATAGGACATGAAGAGTTTGCTGAAAGTCTGGTGTCCTGCCCTGTTTGCTGTATGCAGGATCAAAACAGATGAGCGCAGAATAACATTTTTTGACACTACAGAGGCTCCAATAGGGACAGCTTGCCCAGTGTGCCATGTACAATGGAAATCCAGCTGCAGTGTTGACTCAAGTCAGCAAGTGGAATTTCAGCATAGCTTGATCATTGCTGACCTTTCAGTTTGGGAATCCCTAGTTTTTATCCCTTCCCGTCAGTGCTGCTTCGAGTGCTCAAGATTCGAGCGAATGTCAGGATTGGTGGAGGACGTTGAGCAACCCCTCCGTTTGCCAAGAGCAAAACAAAGAACAGAAACAAACAAGTGTGGATTACGGCTGAACACACCCTCTTTTGTGTACGCCTCGTCTGGTCTGTGTGTGGGGGGAAGCTCGGCGCTGACACAAAACAAGAGAAGCATGCAGAAAAACACAGGCAGCCTTCAACCGAACCTGCATTTGAGTAAGTGATTTTTGTTGTGTTGAACACACTGCAGTGAAGCATATGGTAAACAAAGACAAGAGTGCTTGCTATTAGTCATATCTGTCCCCACGCCCATGCTTAGCACTCCCTTGCCGAGTCTCGGTGTTGGGTGCTGCCCAGTACACCCATTGCCCAAGCCACTGGCAAGCTTGTGTACCCAAGCTGCAACTGGCAGTCTCGAGGAAAGTCTCCTTCCCGTGTGGCCAAAGCCCAGGCAGCAAGGCCAGACCTATCAAGCCCAGCGTCCAACTACATTCTCCAACAGAATGAAGCTGAAGTCCTTAATCTACTGTGCTTTTTTTTACTGTCCTTTTGCTCAGTGCGTGATTAGGACAGGCCTGGTCAAACGATTTCCTCTGAGCATCCAGATTTAGACAGATGTGGCTTGGTAATGAGCAGCTGAGAAGGGTTTCCGATAATGTCTACAATGCATTGTGGTCAGTGAAACATCACAAGAGCTTCTTGCATGGAAAGAGGAATACAATAAGTGATATTTTCATGCAGGAATTTGTTCAATCTACACAATCAAGTTTAACCACATGTAGGAAAGTGGTATCATCCCAACCGCTGAACATAAAACAATAGTCCCTACGATTTAAGGCTATTTGCTGTGGCAGTAGGTGTCATTGTGGAAAAGGCTTGCGACCAAAAGGCTGTAGGTCAGTTCCCAAGAGGAACGAGTCCTAATCTTGTACTCTTGAGGAATGGTCAGGTCATGAACTCCTTTGGCAAAATAGTCACCTATCACTGCAAAATAGACATTGTTGTGGTACACTGACTCAGCACCTCCTTACACCTCTTGAGTCGGTGGCTCGAACACATTCTTTGTGTGGTGCAGGGTTCCTGCAGTAACTCCGGTTTCCTCCCGCAATTCAAAGACACGCAGTTAGGCTATTTGGCATCTCCATACCGGCCAAAGTCCGTGTTTGGATCTCACCCGCAGTGTACCCCTCCCTTGTTCTCTAAAAGTGCCTTGGAGAGGTTGATCACTGCGACCCTGACCACAATGAGCAGTTGGAATATGGATGGATGGTCATCTATATTAGTGGATTTAATGAAAGATGCATAATTCAAATAAGTGATGAATAACAATAAGGATGATCATCCCAATCCAACTCTTGACTAACAGACACCTGATGTGTGGGTTGACAGAAGGTAAGAAGATGAAGCAATGATCTGGCTTATTCATTAAATAAATATTTTATTATTATTGCTGAAAATAAATACATTTTTTTCCCAAATAGAATCAGTAACATGAAAGGGAACACTAAACAAAGCGAAACAGAGATTGAGAAAAGGGTTGCGGGAAGGGTCAAAAATGCAAGTGATCTTTGTAGAACTTCAGAGAACCTGGGAAGTCCAAAGAAAGAGACAACGACCTATAATGAGACCTGCCATGTTCTCACATGTGGGCAATAGCCCCCAATTACTCAGCCCCCACCCTGCAGATTCCCATACTGAGGTGGCTTCCTGTTCCCTCCTGATCTATGCTGAGGACACAGACCAGAAATGACATAGGTGGGTCTTATCATTCAGTTCCTGCAGAACCCAGGATTAAAACTCTGGCATACTTGGGCCGAGAGCATACGTGGTTTTGGCAGCACATAAAATGTCAAACCTGCTTAAGCAATTCTAGGACTAACCTTTGTCATGGTCATCAGCACTTTACACCATCCAGTCACGCAAGCACACACCTCTGCTTCTTGTACTTTCTTGTTTTATTTTCCAGTAAATCATGGCTGAGGAAGACCGTTGTTCTTACTCTTTATGAAAATACTTGCAAGACGCAGCTATAAAACAGTATAGCCACTGAGATGGTAGTGGGATAATTGGGAATTCATGCCTATGAACTAGAAATAGCAACAGTGTTCAGTATACAGGATCAGTGACTAGTGTACAGAAACACGTGGCCAAGCAACTCAATTTTACATGGCAAACCAGCTTCTTGAAGTTCTCCAGGGGAAACTGATAGTTCAAGTCCTGGAATCTACACTGTCTTCAGCATAGATGTCCTCAGGCATCTGGTCTAACTAACCTGCTGACAGTGGTGCCTCCAACCTTTGTTAGCTGGGCTGGTTGAGAACAGAGGCATTGCATACAACGTTCACCATCATGAACCACACATAGGAAATTGGCAGCGTACCAGAAGAAAATAAAGGGACTAGTTGCAACATGAGACGAGACGATATCTTAAGTTCCTCTTTGCTCTGCCAAAGTTGACAGGCAAACTCCGCAAGCCAAACATCATTCACGCCCCATTCTGAAGCCGGGCTTGTGCTTGGCTAAAAATACCAAAAGGACAGCTCTGTGCTGGACACCTAGACAAATTTCCTTGTCTCAGTAATCAGTGGGGTGTTAAGAATATTTTTCAGTGTTATGGTTAATCACATCAGTAGAAATTGTACAAAACCCAAAAATCCCTGGTGGATTTTTCTACCTTTCAGTAATGACCATACAAAATCAGTTTTCAACCAAGCCACATTGATCAAGTAGGCCATCATTATGACCACATCATTTGTATTCTAAATAAAAAATTTAAAAATCACTGGATTCCTTAGGCCCTAACCACAAAAACCAAAGCAATAAATATAAGGCATTTGCTAACCTAAGCGTGAATTTAGGAAGTTATTCCTGTGCTAGATTTGGCTGTGACACCTGCACAAAAAAAAACAGCTGAGCGTGAATATCAGTGCAAGCTAAAGTGTAGAGGCGGTATTTATGGAATGCATCAGCAGGTGTACATGGGTTGTACAAGAATTGGGTTTGACGCACAAGGCCTCCACTTCTACATGCATGCCCAAAAAAAAAAAAAATTAAAAAAAAAATATATACCAACCCCATCCCAAAATTCTGAATCGCCCTCACCCTTCCTAAACACACCCCCCAACCCTTCTATTTAGTTGCATGTTAATCACTTGGTGTGGGAGATTGAATGAATATAATTTCATAAACTGCAGTAGAGTCTGATTGTTTCAACTGAGGCAACACAGTGTGTGCGTGTGTGTGTGTGTATATATATATATATATATATTGTTCCAAGTGGCTTCTGAATCCTGCAAGAAGAGGTTACATTCATCCCATATGTTCAGGGGGAGGAAGGCAGACGAGGCTGAGGAGCACCACCACGAAGTACCGAGACGTCCTCCAGGACATGTGGTTGAAGACATCTTCTCCCTTTTCAGTGTTTTAACTGTTTACACAAAACAGGAACGTGTGTGTATGCCAGTACACACACACCCACAGAAACACACAAGCACGCAGGACTCCAGGCTGGACTCCGCTTGCTCCCGACCTCCAACCAGCCTTGGCCCAGGGTGATCCAAACACGGCACCTAAACCCCAGACTCTCAACAGCTGACGGTGCTGGGCTGCTGTTTGCTCACAAAGTCTGAGATGAAGTCAAACTCGTTCTGGCCGAGGAAGAGCTCTGGGAGTTCCTGAACACGGTCCAAACCCAGCTCCACAACCAGAGAGGTCAGCACCTCCTCGTCAATCAGGTCCGTGTCCATGACATTGAGGCCCAGTGCCGGGCCGCCCATGTGAGGCATGCCAGCCAGCTGGGCGGCTCCCACCCGGTACTGTGGTCCGCCGCCCATGTGGTTCCCGTTCATGGGCATGAGGTGGTGTCCATGGTACGGCGTGTTGAGTTTCTGCAAGTGCATGCTGGCCATGAGCTGCTGAGAGGTGAGGCCCCCACCCATATACTGCTGCTGGGGGCCCTGGACCAGGTGATGCTGCTGCTGCTGCTGCTGCTGTTGTTGTGGTTGCTGCTGCGGGTGGTGCTGCTGGCCGTACATCATGCCGCCGGACATCTGGTGGTGGTGCCCCATCTGAGCTCCGTTCACAGGCCCGTTCACGTTCGCCACCATGCCCATCCGCGGGCGCATGCCGCCGTCCATGCCACCCTGGGATCCACCACCATAGTGCATCATCTGTCCAGCGGGCATGCCACGCATGGCAGCCTGGGGTCCATGCTGCTGGGGCCCCGTCTGCAGGCCACCGCTCATCCCCATCCGGAACCCATGGTTCATGGACATCATCATGTGATCAGCCATGGCGTCTTCCTCCAATCACTGATCAGAGAGAAAAAACAACTTTACCATTTAAGAATCTGCAAAAGGTGGAGGCACTAATGCAACACAGACCCTAGGACAATCCTACCCAGTTACCCTGATGAAAATTATTGTCCATGTTGTGTTCATTTTTACTGACTTATCTGATAGCTGTGTGGGTCAGCAGAGGGAAATTTTAAATATCCACCATACTATTTCTGCTAGGAGTCTAAGAAGAGTAATTAACGTGGGAATTAGCTGCATAATAGGCCAAAATGCACGGACACATAAAAGGTATTAAGTAAGTAAACCCGGGGAAGCACTACATTTGGCTAAACATTGCGGCTTCGACAACGATGTTACTTGTCAGCAAAAGCGGTGTCACAGTGCGACAAAAGGTCCCTACGGCCATCCACAGCAATGGATACCGGACAAAACCAAACGTGCTTAACTGATCAGGAACAAAATACAGACACATGTGCACTAGCTGCTTGAATGAGCAGGGAGGGTGAGAATGTCTCCGTCATCCACGTTATTGTCACGTCGCCGTTGTCCAGCCCCTTTCTTACAGTTTTTTTTTTTTTCACTACAGTATTTAAAGTCGCAAGCGACACGGAGTAGATAATCTGACTCAGTGTGGTTCTTTCCCGCGGGGCGCTTTCTTGAAGAAAAAAAAACCGAGATCAGCAGTTTCTTTCCAATATCTCCCTTCTTTACAAATATTATGTGCAAAGCAGGCAAGCTCCTCCGTAGGGTATGCGGTTCTTTGTGCCTGAACGAACGGGGCTAAAATCCAGCGACGGTGCGTCGCTGCACGTTTAAAGGACGCGAAACGTTCAGCTAACGGGCACGATCTTTTGGACAAACCCTTAAAAGTCAAGCTTCTCCTCTACCTGTCATGCACAGCTAGTATTTTTTTATGGCAGGCTCTGATTTAAGAAATAATACCGTATAAATGCAACAAATAAGTAAGCAGATAATGTCACGCGCATGACAGGACCACATAGGCGCTGCAAACAGGTATAGCGATATTTAAAGCCCATTTAAGCATGAAACACAATTGTTATGGACAGACTTGCCCGAAGTGATTAATCACGCATTTTGCAATAACGTTGACGAATTATTTTCGCTTTAAAACATGCCGTTTTACAGAGCGCCACGTTAAAAGTGATTCGGAAGACAGGGAAAAAAACGGAGAAACGAACAATGGATCCTCCACCTAAAGCAAACGAACACAACCTCGGCCGTGTATTCCCGTTCATAAAATATACATACCGGTATACGTTCTTGTTACAAAGTTCACTGACTTTGTAATTTCAATTATATTTGTTGCTTTAAAAACTGCACTGCGAGGGTCCGCTGGATTAGCACGTATATTCCATGGGGTTAAGCTTCATACTCGAGCGGGATCGGAGCACAGAAAGCAGGCATCGACTCTTCAAACGACTGCCTGTTTTCTGGGTCAACTCAGGGATTATATACACTAAAAGCTCGGAGGCAGGCGCACAGGGGAGGTGGAGCCAGCCTTCCCCTCGCAGCCTTTGTCGCGATTGGCCCCACTTTAATAATTGTTCAGATGAAAACGTGTGGGATTCTGTAAAAACATATTACCACAAGTTTCCTCCTTTTTTTAGCCCCCACCGCAAAAACACACAACTTGCCAACGTCGATTTATTTGACAGTTGTTGTTCTATTTTTTTGCTTCGCATTATGAGAAAAAAAAAAGCAATTTGCACAAACATGTCCATTGCTTAATTACGTATATTTTTATAATGTCCATGCACTCACCATTGTTTGGTGTTTTGTAGTGCCTCTTGACAGACGTTTTAAACCGTTTCTTTAAAAAAAATAAAATAATAATATAATTTGTGTTATATTAAAATTTAGGTATTAAAAGCATATGAACCGAGACCTGGTGCAGTTTCGCTTTAAATCATCATAACTTTTCATGCAGAACTTTATACGGCACGCATTTTTATATGGGGTTTAACGTGCACCAATCGCCTGAGCCTGACAGCCTTTCCTGTTTGTGTTTGAAAGCTGTTTCTCTGTCTGTACTTCTGCTCTCATGCTGTTCTTGGGGCAGCGTGTCAAATGAGAACATGCGATTATTGTTCAGTTTTCCAACCAAATTCACTGGTGATAGAGATAAATAGACTATATATAGAAAATCAGCCGAATGGGGGAGGGGGGCAGACCTACAAGCAGTACTTAACCCAGCTGGTCCCAGGCAAAATGCCTGCTGACTCGGTGTTAAAGCTGAGTGACGTGGACTGCGGGGGGGTGGGTGTCCTCACGGTTGTTCTGGGTCACCGGCGGCGGACCGGTTGCTCGCCTCATCCTGTAGGCTCCTCCTTTTACTCCTTAGCTACCGGTTTCACCGGTTATATCTTATTTAGAAGACCAGCGCACTCCTGATCAAAACAGGTATCCTGTCCTTGACAGTGACCAGGAAAGTTAACATGCACAGTATTAAAGTATTAATGCACCTGAAAGTGTGACCTGTTTTATTTCCTTCTGCATTCAGTAATGAACTGCATAGTTTTATGAGATGGGGTATACTGGGTTTAGTATATTTTGTACATTATCTGCTTGATGTACTCCACCTGCACAGAAAACAATGTCTTACAGCTGTCTGTAACTTGATGTGCATCTGAAATAGTCTGGAAGGTCCCATGCAAATTTTGTGCCTGCTTGCTTTTCTGCACGTCAGCAGCAGATCAGCAGCTTTGTACTTGTGCACATAATGGCACCTTCGGCCTGTTGTGACTCGCTGGCCTTGGGCAAGCACCCCCCGCCTTTTCTCGCTGTTGGGCCCCTGGTGTGAGCTGGGGGTACCTGTGAGCCAGGTGAATCTTTGGGGACATCATGCTATGGAATCAGTAAAGAAACGTCACCAAGGTCATTGCTGAAGGCCGACTAAATAAACGCCGCATGTTTGATGGCCGCCTCTCCTGTCCTACAAATCCTGTTCTCACACTCAAGGGCCTTATCTACTGGGCCACTGAATCCTATTTATGTTCCACGTGTTTCTTCCTCCCTGTCAAGGCCACCAGTGTCCTCGTTCACAGCCGGTTTTGTCAGTAAGCCTTGACTGGGCTTTTGCTTATAGATGGATGTGAGATGACTCAAGATCTGTGTCCACAATGCACCTTTTCCACCTTGGGTGACGCACCAATTCCTCAGGGGATCTGCCGACTCGCCCATGACACTTTTCTAAGCTTAGTCACATCTGAACATATAACTGACCTTTCAGTGCAAATGGGAAGAAATCCATCCATCTGCCAGCCGCTTATCAGGTGCCGGGTCACAGGGGGCTTTGGCAAAAGCACACGGCCAACTTACAAAACACCAAATCACCAAACTGCATACAATTGGACAGCAGTAGGACACTGGCGGAAAACTGTGCAACACAGAGGAGACGTAGAAAGGCCACACACACCCACACACGCACAGGTTTGTAATTATATCTTTGCGGGGACTCTCCATTCATTTCTATGGGGAAAACTCTAAATGCAATTTGAGGACCTTAACCCCTACCCAGCCAGTAACCAAACAAAATAAGAGATTCTTGGCTTTTTTAGTTTTTTGATTGCATTCACAAATCTTTTTGGGGACCTGAAAAATGGTCCCCACAACGTCAGAATAATAGGTTTTTATTACATTGTGGGGGCCATTTGGTTTTTTTTTACATGTCAGAGTGTTGTGGTCACTGTGCTTATTGTCAGAAAGTCAAAGCCCTCCATCCCATGAAGACCCCCTCCCCCCCACCAGGTTCAGGCATTTAAACTTGCTGTGGTGATAGCATCTCCTCACAGTTTGCTCTCCTGCTCTTGTTTCCAAATTGCTTTGTCACTGTAAGTGTGCTGCCGGCTGAAGATTGCTATTATCATGCAAGCGCAGCTGTGAAAAGGTTAGAGGGCATAGTTTATAGCGGGAGCAAGTGGAAGGAAGCTAATTGTTCGCCTTTTTTCCACGTAAAATGAAGTGCCGTGAGAAAGCCAGTGACACTCTGGCTTTTTGAAACCATATTCTTATTAGATGCCCAGTTTTCCGGTGGACAAACCTGTTAACTGGACATATTTGGAGCTGCGGCAACAAATGCAATGTGCATGAGCGTGTGTCAGTACCAACCAATCGAGAACACTGAAGCTCATGCATCAACCAATCAATACCGGACCAGTAAGTCCCGCTGCAGTATCCACCAATCCTGACCACACTTTAATATTAATATAATATTAATTAATTAATATAAATTTCCACAGGGAGCTCCACCTCGCACGTATGTACTTGCTTATTAGCTCTGCTTGTGTTGCAATACTTGTTTTGTAACATGGCACGCCTATTACTAACAGTTATTCAGTTGTAAACAAACTTCTGTACCGTGTGTTTTTCTGAGTATTGATATGACTGGGTATTGGCACTGCACCCCCGTGGGGGCCTGCTTCGCAGTAGCGTGCGAGCCCCCCTGCTTGGATTCACAATCCCCTCGCACCCCCCCCCCCCCCCCCCCCCCCCCCCACTGCTGTGTGAGCGTTAGCATTTGTGTTCGCCGGTGGAATGTGCCTGTGTGCTGTCACCGGGGAGACGAGGGGGGGGTAGGGTCCCATGGATGGGCACCTGGAATGTTGGTGGCTCAAACAAGCAGTGGCCCTGGCGGCTCGCTGTCCCCCCCCCCCCCCCCCCCCCGGCACCGTCTTCCACATCAGTGCCGTCACTGCACTCCTCCTCCGCCCGCCTGCTGTCCTCTTTCGCCCATCCCTCCATCCGCCCTATCAGACAGCCTTCCCACCCCCCTACTGATTGTCACACCAACACTTTAATGCCACCATAAATATTTATATCAGCCTCCCCCACCCAACATCTGCACAGGCAGTTACGAATATTTGGGGCCGTCATGGTACCACACAAGCAGGAGATCATCCATCCGCTGGAGGATTTTCTGCTGTTTCTGTGATAGCGTTGGTTTTTAAACTCTACATCTCTGGTCGTGTCATACCTGCAGAAGCATCTGAGATGGCTGTGTTCGGTTTGGTTACATACAGAGCTCCTCTAACACCCACACCTGTCTGGATTTGACAGTCCCCCCCCCCCCGTCCCCCCCAGCTCCCCTCGGCACTGTCCGCTGAGTTTGCCTAGCCGCTTCGTTAGTCAGCAGGTGTAGTGCACAGCCTGCGATTCACGTTTTTAGGGTGAGGCGCCTGTTTGCGCCTTTGTTCTCCTGCCGCTGCCAAGCCCTCGAGTGCATGTCCAGAAGCCCCGCCC
Organism: Paramormyrops kingsleyae; assembly: GCF_048594095.1. Taxonomy (NCBI): domain Eukaryota; kingdom Metazoa; phylum Chordata; class Actinopteri; order Osteoglossiformes; family Mormyridae; genus Paramormyrops; species Paramormyrops kingsleyae. Next base: position 11,321,363 of record NC_132805.1, read on the forward strand.
ACTCCTGACATGTGCATGTTTTCTGATAGGTGGAGAGCCAGCAATGAGCTGGGCTTCATACATGTTAGTGGCAACAGAGCGGATGTACAAATGTGCATGTGTTTGGTAAGGCGGCCGGGGTGCGGTGGGGTAGGGGCAGTGCTAGGCAGAGTTAACCCCATTCTGGCCTAGCTTGCTCTACACTCACTTTACTTCCCGATTTGCATTTTAACTGCTCAAACAGGTCTGGGCCAGGAGAGCAGACGGCCTATCCCCCCAGCACCCCTACCTCCCCCCGCTGCTCCAGTGATGCCTGGCAACACGCAGCCTCCGAGGGCTGTCAGAAGCAAGCAGAAAGAAAGGAAGGTCGAGTGAGCAGGAGCGTGTTGTGTTACCGTGTGCAGTCCTCCCTGAGACCTCCATGGGAACCACACTAGTATTTGTGCACTAAAGGAGACAGGTGCTATTTCAGTGCCAGATGCTAAGGCTAATGCACAGCTTAGCCTTGGGGGGTTCTCCAGCACAGGATGGGTGCAAACTCAGCCAACTGGGTGCCTCTAGGCTGCCTGTTGCTACATCCACATGAGACTCACGACAACCTGTGTCGAGGAATCAGTCCAAAAGCTTGGGTATCCTGTGACCCCAATGTTTGTCTACTGCTGCTTTAAAAAAAAGCCACTGGTCCAGAAGTCCAGGTCCGCCATGTTGTTTTAAGCCGGCCAGCTCTGCCGTGGCACTTTGGAATGCCATCCTTCTGGCTCTGTTTCATCTCGCTTAAAGGCATTGGCTGGAATTTGCTGTGTTTTCTTTCTCTGCTGGCCTCAGAACACAGGAATGTGCCAAGCGCGGGTTCTGCTAATGCCACACGCTCACACTACATGCTATTATGACATGCTAATGTCACATGCTAGCACTATTCCCTCGCACTACACACTAGTATGACATGCTAATGTCACATGCTAGCACTATACCTTCACACTACATGTTAGTATGACATGCTAATGTCACATGATAGCACTATTCCCTTGTACTACACACTAGTATGACATGCTAATGTCACATGCTAGCACTATACCTTCACACTACACGTTAGTATGACATGCTAATGTCACATGCTAGCACTATTCCCTCGCACTACACACTAGTATGACATGCTAATATCACATGCTAGCACTATTCCCTCGCACTACATGCTAGCACCACATGTCAGCGCTGGACGTTGCAGCCGCATCCCTGAGCAATGGTGGCATCTGTGACCATACTAGTTGCCCCCCACCCCCCAGGTAGACATCTTCCCATCATGCTTTTCAGATTTCCAAGTCACCAGGCATGCATCACAAATAAAGTCAGGAGTGGTGTAGTCGTCAGCAACAGGGGGCTGGTTCCAGGTCTCCGGAGGGTCTAAGCTCTTGTACTCTAGAACCGAGTACCTGACTCTCCAATAAGACATTCAGCTTTATTCATGGGTGAAAAGTTTACACGACGTCAGCCAAGAACCCCTAAGTGAGTGCACAGAAATATATTTGCAACGAATGCAAATATATAACCGACCAATCAAAGTGATCCTTAAAAAAGCAATCAAAGGTCCTTAAAATATGTAGCAGCGATGAACAAATATTTTACATATATTGGCGTTCCTCTCCATACATATAAGAGTTCCTCTCTTAGTTAAATGTTGTTTATGAGCACAGGAAACTTTCTCAACAAATCATTGTTGTAATACAGGTCCGGCCAGGATCATGAGAGCAGCTCCCTGATGCGTGTCACTAATATGCACAGCACACCTGCTGTGTCACAGTGCTGTTCTTCCACCACAAGGCCACACCCCCCTTGCCCCCCCCCACCCCCCCATGCTTGCCCCGGCAGTGCCAAACTGTGGTGCAAAAGTCGTTATTTCATGCACAGTTTGCTGTTCCTCCAGTTCCTTTTTACTGCAGGGACAGAGGGTGCGCAGTGCAAGAGCTGCAACCGCAGTGCCCCTCCCCGCCCACCCCACCACCTGACCTACCCCACTCCAATCTCCCCCCCTCAGTCCTGGGATGCCCTTGGCCACCAGCGGCTGTTAGCTGGCTCATTATTGCAGTAACGGGCTCTGCGAAAAACAAGAAAGAAAAGCAAAACAAACAGATGTACAGCGCTTTGACAAATAAGCCAAGTTCACCTTGTGATTTAGGAGATATGCGGATGTACCCACAATGCTTTGCAAGTGTGCATATCCTCAATGCGGTGGGAGTGCGTGCAGGGCCGTGGAGGTCTCCGCTGTTGACTTCTCCAGTCTGGTGCAGGTTGACATTTCGCCTGCAGCTGTTGGCTCTTTGTATGTTTGCTCCATTCTGGTATTTGGGCACCTGCAGTTCTGTATCAAACACTTTTTTGGGGGGGGGGAGGGGGCTCTTTGTAACTTCAACCCATTTCTGGGTCAGAAATGTTATCTCTTCTTTTCCTTCCCTTCTACTTTTCTTACCGACCTGAGAGCGATTGTCAGAGTGGTAGCACCTCAGTGGACAAGCCCGGCCCCCCACCCCCCACCTGAGAGAATCCTATACTTGGCCTGGACACAGATAGCCGAGGCTCAGGGATTACTTGCAGCACAGTCAGCCAATCACCTGGCGGAGAGGGGGAGTGGCCTCTGGGGTCAGCAAAAGGTCTGGCGACGGTGGCCTGCAGTCTCCACACCCGCCTTCCCCCTTGCGGTTGCAGTGCCTCCATTCTGTTGCTTAGCGACGAGCCATCTCCGCTTGGCTTGCGGCCCATGGGTGTCAGGTGTCCCATCTCCTAAGCCTGGATTTGACTGCAGAACAAGGCCAGGTGAAGTGTTTCCTGCAGGTGTGAAATCCAGCCCAGCTACGAGCTATAGGACATCATGTGGGATCCCATCTGCATGGCTGTGCCCCAGGACCCCGCAGGACCCCTCCCTCGAACCTGGTGCTCTCCAATGCAGTCCCTTGACCACCATACTAGCACCATACTAATGTATATGTTCAGAAATGTTATGTACAGTTAAAGTATATATATTCATGTGCTACATTCATGTTTTCACTGTATTTTCGTGCAGTGCAATATTATATATTTCAGTGTTCTTTCTTAGTCTGTTACTATTACCAGGTTTTGTATAAATCAACTCAGTTGCATAAATCATTCTCATGGAAATGGCTTGCAAATATGAATCATCAACTTGCTATTATTCCTAATATTCCTATGAAAGGCTCTGAACATTTTTTCATTTGTCTTTCTGTGGGAAAAAGACAGGCGTGTCCATTGACCATCGGCCCAGGATGTTTCACGCATTACGCCTCCGAAGTGATTTCAGTAATTAGCACGATCGTTTCACATTCAACAGAACTGTGTGTGTTATTCAAAATAATAAAAAAATCCTCTTACACCAGGAGAGAATATGATTGGACTGATTTATTTTTATGAAGCGAATGCATCCAAAGCTGTGTATTGATTTAGGCACCAGATAGAGCAGCATTTATAAAATGTCCACTAAGATATTAACTGAGCATGTGAAAAAAATGACTCAAAAAGGTTTTAAATTTCCTGTACCATGACACACAATAACAAATAGGAAGATAAATAGAGCAAATTCAATCCATTTTATGAGTTTCTCATGGTATAATTATCCATTTTCCTTGACTGATTATGCAGTGCGGGGCTGTGATCAACCTGCAAGCTGGAACATCGGCAAATGCACATTTATACATTTATGGTGCATTTTCATTGGCACCAAGGCCTAAGCCGTACCCGAGCCAAACCGCGAAGAGACGGTCTTCCGTTGTAAATTATACGAGCCGTAGCCAAGCCGTACCTGCGCTGATATAGTCATGCTTACTGGCACGGCCAAAAGCGTGACCAAATCTAAGCTGGTTGTGTCACCACCATCTGATTGGTTATTAGTAGAACTGCAAATCGTGGCCTATCGATGCATTCCTGATAACTCAGGACTCCAACCTCCTAATTGAAAAAGTGCTATAGAATGGCTTAATGGAATGGATTCGTAATGCAAATTTACGCCAGCTAATGCTGATTCTGCTAGCATTTGATGCTAACATAAGAAAGAGATTCTTATAAACTTGCCAGCAGAATTTAGCACGTAGCAAATCATAATGTATGCCGTGTAGCATAGCATAGTAAATGTGTCTCTTTCGTTTTATCCCACTATCATTCTCCAAACCTTTACCAAGCCGACCCTTCTACAGTGGAAAGTCGAAGCAAGCAGGAACCACTCCATAACTAGTGTCTCTTTGAGTTAGGGTTTGGATATGGCCTGGTTCCTGTATGCCGGATGAAAAGCGGCCTTACACTTACACAGACTCAGACATATACTCACAATGACATACTGCGGGCAATATAGAAGCCCCTATCCACCCAAATCTGATGTCTTTTTGCCCTGAAAAGCAGAGGAAACACACACATGTGAAGAAAACAGACAGGAAGACAGGAATGAACCTGACAGCTGTGGAGGTGCCAATCGGGGAGCCACCCTACCCTCCCCGTAAATATGACTCAAATAATCTCAAGTTCAAGAGATTCTCCTTAATGTGAGGCTTTTTTATGCATATAAAGCAGCTAATAGGAGTAAACAAGGACCAAAATGCTGACCTCAGCCATGCCTAAGAATATGTGAAACATCCGGAACCTTCAGTCAGGATTTCTCCTGCCCTCCTTTCTACTGCAACAGCGGTTAACCTTGCTTTTCTGCTTCTGGTCTGCATGAAAGTGTCCTTAAAGCAACAAGAAACGGGAGAGTAACAGAGCAGGACTGACAGTTTGCAGACCTACAATAATCTTCTGCCGTTGTAGAAGAAACAGGGCAGGTGTTCCTCTGGGACCCCGAGCACAGATTCTCACTTTTGCTTCACGTTGAGTGGAAACTCAGCTTAGTGTGTGTGTGTGTATGGGGGGGGGGGTAACACTGTTGCTCTGGCGATGAGATCGGACTATAAATACTTTCGCAGCTTCCTTCCGGCCCTTGTTCACCCAATCAGAGGAGAAATCTCAAACATTTCTGAGGTTCTGTTCTCTTGGGTTCACGGTTTGGGCCGGGGGGTGGGGGGATGGTTGCACTGTGTGGTTGCAGCTGGTAAACAATCTATTCCGGGAGGCTAGCAGGCCATCACCTTTAGTAGCAACGTGTGTTTGGTTGACGTTGGGTTTCCAATAAACAGTTACTCTCCGAACCGCTAACGAAAGCGTCACCTGGTGCCTAATTTCACGGCGAGCGTTACGAGGAGGAGCTGGGCAGCCGATCTGCCTTCGGGCAGCCTGCCACCCACTTTCTGTCCCAGGGGGATCGCCATGGGTGAAGTATCTGCAGAGTTTTAGATGACCATTTCTGTGCAGTATACTGAGGGCGGGGTTCCCCACGAATTTCCTTTAGAAACAGCCCTGGACTTTCACCAGATTTTACATCGAAAGCTATAGTTGCGTTTTTACTTTTTTGACGTTTTGATGGTGTGTGTTGTTGTGGGTTATCTGAGCTCAGAGCTAAATATTGAGAAGGACCTTTACCTTGCCAGGGCAGATATAAAAGAATAAAAGGATGAGGTCCTATGTGTTTACAGACTTGGGAGACAGGGCAATCAATCAGGCAAAAACAGCCCCCTTCCCCCCAACATGGCTGCTCAGCTTGAACCCAGTGATCGATACGGCACCATGGTATTGTGATGGTAAATTCCTCCGGTCCTGGTGAAAAAGGGGAGGGTGCACATCACCAGGGAAGCCCCTCCCACTTGGGGGCTGTTTGAATAAGTCCTGTCCCCGTAGTGAAATTACCCAGGAAATCACGCTCACTCATAAATAAGGCCGGCTTTTGTTTCTGTCTTTGGTTTTTAATATGACTGCGGATTCCCTCTCTGTTCGATTTGCTTTTTGAGGCTCCCGCCCTGCATGACCTGTCTCCTGCCTTCACTGTGTGTGTGTGCAGCTGAGATCGGAAATCCTCAAGTGAAAATTTTTGGTTGACTTGCGCATTTTGAAAAGTCCAACAATCTATAAATTTAGTCGGTTTTGTTCCTGTATCGACCGTGTTTGTAAGTGTGAAAAATACATATTAATGTGGAAAATGTGCATTTAATGGGCAGCACAGTATTGTGACCACACCCCTCTGAAATGACGGTTACTGTCCCACATCTGCTGTGTGTGTGTGTGTGTGTCTGTGTGTGCGTGTGTGTGTGTGTGTAGAGCATGTTCAGTTTCTCTGTTTTCCAAAAACACGCAGTGAGGCAAACCCTCTTCTCTAAAATGTCCATAATGTGTCCTGTGATGTGTCCTGTGATGTGTCCTGTGATGTGTCCTGTGATGTGTTCTGTGATGTGTCCTGTAATGTGTCCTGAGCTGGACTGCCATCCTGTCCAGGCAGTACCCCAGTTTTTGCTCCATGCTGCCTGGGAGAGCCTCTAGTCCGGAAGTCCCAGCTAACAATGTTTGGTTACTGGAACGTTACAACTAACATTCTTAGTTAACTAACCACAGGAGAACCCTAGGCTAATGTTACTTGATGTTCCATGTTTGCTGGGCCATCGCCCTGTACTGCCTAAGTGATTAGAAGATGGATAGATGGCAATTTAATAATATAATCCCTTTATTAACTCGGAAATCTTTCTAGGGTAAGTCCATAGAGTCTGTATGTGAAAGTGGGGCCCTTCTTTATGTTGAAGTTTCACTGTGGTCTGTGGCAGTCAAGCGGTTAGCTAGCCCTAATGCATCACAGCGAGTTTCTGATGCCGTGAATTGTTAACAAGAAATGTCACCCTGCAGGCAGAAGACAGCTGTGCTTTCTGTGCCACCTGAGCCCTACTGCTGTGTCACGCTGCCTCCCTGGACTCTTACCCCAAAGGCCCGGCTCTGAGACCTTGTCATGGGTCCCCACGGCGACCGGGGGGCGGGGCTACGGCTGTGAGGCGAGGCGAGGCAAAGCAGGCAGTGAGGGCAACTTTGGATCATAGCTAGAGGAAAGGTCAGGTTTATAATGGCCCTAAGACTATAAATGGCATTGGTTTGGGGTTCGCCTCTACACTTGTTAACATGCTTAATGCTGAAACACAGTAAACAGCTGTGATCTCTTCACTTTGTCCCTGCCAAATGGCTGCTAAATGTGTGAAGAAGCGTCGCTGTCGTTATTGCGATAGTATTTTTCGCCCTGCTCCCTTGGGAGCACCTGCAGCAGTCAGTCCCATAAGCTGTAAACTGCACAGCGATTAAAGGAAGCACCGTTCAGCCAGGTCAACACTTTGTTGTCATAGCGATCTGTGTCGATGTATAGACGGTTTTCTGCAAAGGTCTTTGACCTTCAAAGGTTTCTCCACTTATTTCCTGCTTCGACTTCCCTATCATTCTCTAATGGACTAAAGCCGCACTCAATCACGCCTAAAGAGCTGACATTTACAGGTGTTACAGATAGCTAGACCTAACTGCTCAAACAAAATATTTCTTACATGAAGTCTATGGACCTGGTGATGATACAAAGGAATTTTGACTGAAATTCATATGATAATTATTACTCTCTTGTTATGCCTAAACATACCAAAACCTCTGTGAGGTGGTGTCTTACTTTATAAAAACATCTCAGACAGTTTAAGGTTTCTTGATTCTTGAATGGAGTCTCATCAGACTTCTGCATTACTGTGGAAACACCCTCGTGGAAGTTCCGAGTTTCATAGAAGTAATGAGTGAGAGTTCACTATTACAAATATGAATGAACTTTAGCCCTAAGTAAAACCATAGTCGGTGATTTCTTGAATCAAACGGGGCTCTACTGGAGACACAGGGGGGCATTGTGTCACGCCTGGCTCTTCCAATCCTCCTGTGTGCCATGCCCCCTCGTTAACCTCGTGTGAAATTCCGATGTTACCAGCCGTTTCTTGCTATTTCCATTAAGTCCTGTGTATTTAAGTCCAGGTCAGTGTACGTTTCCCCAGTCTTGTCATTGAAGTCAAACGTTACTGAAGTCTGCCATCTGTCTATGTACCTCACTTTGTTGCTTTTTCCCCAAATAAACCCCACGTTTCTGATCCCTCATCTCCCTGTTCCTGCTTCCGCTATCTCAGTTGTGATATTTTAGGTACTGCATCAATGTGCAGGTAGGGGAGAAGGATAGCGGGTGTAGACCATGAAGACTGCAAGTTGTGTTGGACAGACACTCTAAACATATAAGAACATATGAGGGGGCGGCGTGGTGGCTCACTGGGTTGTTGGTTTGAATCCCCACCTGTTCTGTGGACTGTGCATGTTTTCATCATGTTGTGCATGAGGGTTCTCCAGTGTCCTCCTGCCGTCCAAAGACATGGCTTCAGGTGAACTGGCACGTCTGAATTGCCCGTGGTGTGTGTGTGTGCGTGTCTGTCTGTCTGTCTGTGCCACTTGGTGCGCTGGCATCCCATCCTCCCTTGTGCTCTATCCCGCCTGGCGCAGGTTCCAGACCCCCCCCCCCTGTCACCCTGTACTGCATGAAGATATTGGAAGCTGGATAAAGACAATAAGCGCTATGCTGTCCATGTCATGGCATCTTAATGTTCATAAAGCTATTAACTTCCACTGCCATCCCCAAAGCCAGAGGTCCTTTCAGGGTGAGGAGTACCCGCACAGGGCCTGCTCTGAGGGCTAGAGACTCGCACTTGCCAGCGTTTACCTCCTGTCTGTCTGCCAGCGTGACCTGGAAGTCAGGCATCCGGAGCGGATGAAGACGGGTATGTGCGCTGGGGGGGAAAGGGGGGGTGTGAGGCAGCCCCCGCGAGGTGGGCCGCAAGAGTGCTGACATTAAGGACGGCCCATGAATCATTTATTGCCTGCCAGCCCAGTGAGGTGGCAGCACTTGAATAATTAGCAGCAACTCTGTCGCACATTTATGTGGAGGGGGGGGGGGATGGGTGGAAAATGTGGGGCATGGTGGTATGGGGCAGCCGTGGGCAGTGCCTGGCTTGATTACCGAGCATCTCAGCACGAGGTGGGGCAAAATGAATCAGATGGTTCTGTGGGGGTCCGTGTGCTTCAGCTGGCTGGCAGCTTCTGATACACGCGCCGCAGCGTGGCTGATGGCCTCTCCGGCAAGTCCATCCAGGTGGCGGTCACATGGTCCCTAAGCCTCGTACCCCGGGGTGTCCCTCGGCCCACTCACACGCACACACGGCTCCTCCGCTCAGCCGTGTGACGCGACAGGCCTTATTTAATGCCGGTGAATTAGTCACGGTCGCACTACCTGTACATAGGGGCAGCTGCGCAGAAAGATAACCTTCGCTCGAGATATCTCTGCGATCGCAGCCTCGGGGGAGGGGTCATCGCTCAAACGTAAGGCTCAAAAGAAATGCAGCGCTGGGTGCGAACGGACTTCAGACCAAGGGGGTGTGTTAGCGGCGCTAGGCTAACGGCGGGATTTGTGGCCTTAGAGGGATTTAATGTGGCAGCGTTTGCTCTTGTTTTGCTGGTGCTCAGGAAGGCGCTCTGGTGTCCTGGGCTTCCACCCGGCGTGCTGTCGTGTCCTGCGTGCACCTTGGCCGAAGCTCCCTCCCTTGTTTGCTGAACTAAGCCTTGTATCATCTTACAGGGACACGTGTAGGCGCATGTTGGCTTGACCATGCAAATGTGTCTCCTGTGCTCTTTGTCCAGGTTGAGGAGCAGGATGGGATCGGAACAAAGGCAGGTGTGCCATGAGATGAAGGCCGACTCCACCATTGTCCCCCTGAATCTCAATCAACACATTTAAAATGTAAATATATCTCAGATCGGCTTTGCAAAGATATTGCCTCATTCCCTTTCATCTGTCAAGGAATATTAATCATTTTTTCTGTTTATTGCTGCTTCTAACAATTCGATGATTCTAGCAGTGTTACGTATGAAAGATTACCAGTCACGCTGATGTTTCCTGGCAATGAATGCCGACGTAAGAGACACATTGGAGGGGGGCTCGGGGGAAATCACGTCAAATAAATCACGGCAAAGTCTGCCTGAGTCCATCTCCGCATGTTTTCGCTCATGTGACCACCCACCCCCATATGCACACGGGATGTACAGGGACAGCCGAGTCATGATGATGGCTGCACCCCCCACCCCCGGAGGAGTGCGGCCCTGGTGGTGGGCAGCTGCACTCCCTGCGTCCTGTTTTTCCTGTCACCCACATGCCGGTGTCATTGTCCCCAGGAAGCTGTGGGAGACGTAGGATGTGATTGGCGTCCGGGGAGGAGGGACGGGCGTCTAGGCTCTCAAATATGGGAGAAATGCCTCCCCCCCCCCCCCCCCCCAAGTCAGCCAGATAGCCTGAGCGCTCTGATAGCAAGGGGCATGCTGTTCTGGGTGGGGGGGATCGCAGTTTGGGCGGAGGGCCCTTTGTCTTATCTGTAGCTCAGCATGATTCCACCCAATGCAGTATGCAAAGTAGATGGAGGATTGGCCTTTACCCTGAGTGTGTGTGTGTGTGTGTGTGGATTATGTTTGTATTACATTGTGTGTAATACAATGTAATAAAAACCTGTTATTTTAACAATGTGGGGACACTTTTTCAAGTCACCACAAAGATAAAATTAAAAAATGCCAAAAGTCTTTTATTTAGTTCGGTTATTTATGATTAAGGTTAGGGCTGGGCAGGGCTTAAGGTCGTCATGTTGGGATTAGAGTTTTCCCCATAGAAATGAATGGAGAGTCCCCACAAAGATATAATTACAAACCTGTGCGTTTCTGTGTGTGTGTGTGTGTGTGTGTTTGTGCCTGTGTATCTGTGGGTGCCTATGTGAAAGTGCACGTTCTCCAGTGAATATTGTGGGGACATTCCCAAACGACATTTCCTTTTTCGTTGGCAAATATGGTCAAAGAAACGTTACCGATTTTCACCCGTTTTCTGAGTTTTGGTGGTTTGGGGTTAGGGGTCAGTTATTGCAGTAAAGCCAGGCTTGATAGAAAGTCCCCGCAAATTTGGCCTCGTTCATTTGTGTGTGTGTGTGTCAAGTTTGTTACTTGATGTTTTTCAGTCGAGGCCCGGTGCCATCACGAGCCTTAACCCTTCCTGCCGCAGGTTTGCGTGGAACCTTCCAATGCAGCAATAAACTGGGATATTCCAGGATCATACCTGTCACAGATGCTCAGGTCAGGATGGTGAGCAGAGATACACGGGGTGGGGGCTGGGGGAGGGAATGGGGAAATTATTTGGACACGGGAGTGTAGGTGGGATTAACAAAACGGGAGAGGAGCGGAAATTAAAGGCAGTCATTTTCTCCTCGGTACAAAGGGAACACAGAGGAAATCAAAGTGGGTGTCAGGCTGCTGAGTGTGAAAGGTCTCAGGAGGATAAGCAGGAGCCCCCTTCATATCGCTGGTAATTAGGCACCAGTGACTCATCGCCCACCCCCCACCCCCCACCCCCCTCGGGACATCTGCACGCCCGTGTCATAGAAAATAGTCAATGAGAAAATTACCTGAAATCATCTGTCCTCATATTTTTCAATAATGTGCACAGATATGTTACAGATATGTATAGCTAAGGCTTTGTGTTGGCTTGGTACAGCACAGAGTCATGAGTGCAATAGCCAGGCTGGGCCCCGCCCTGTGGTGCAGCTTCTGTACCTGTGCATGTGGGGGCCGCATGCCCTGTGATGCAGGTCCTGCATCAGTGTGTTTGGGGGCCGCATGCCCTGCAGTGCAGGTCCTGTGCCTGTGGGGGCTGCATGCCCTGTGATGCAGGTCCTGCATCAGTGTGTTTGGGAGTCGCATGCCCTGTGACGCAGGTCCTGCGCCTGTGTGTGGGGGGGCCACATGCGCTGCGTCGCAGGTCCCTGTGCCTTTGCATGTAGGGGGGGGGGGCACATGCTATGTGTGGGCTCCTCTCTTCCGGAGACCTGCTCTCCTCTCGCAGCTCAAAAACAGGCAGTTATGTCAATTTGTGTTTCTAAATTTTCCGTGATGCAAGAGTGTGCGCCCTGCAATGGTGTGGCATCCTGTCCAGGGTGTTCCCTGTCCCTGAGATTCCTGGGACGGGCTCTTGGCTCACTACGACCGTGTGCTAGATAAGCAGCTGAAGAATCTACGCGGCTAAAGAAGGAACGGTAAATACGCCCACCATCTGTGTATATTACGAGTAAAATATATGGCGGCAAATCCAGGTGGACATTAGTTTGAGGAGGAAATGTAAGCACTGAAGTAATTATAGATCAAAAATAAAACATCTAATGGGATGTTTTCACTTTTCTCTTTTAAAGAGGCAGACCCGTCCCTCCCCCCCCATGCCCCTCCCCCTCTCCAGGAGAAGAAACAACACGAGGCCCCAGGAAAAGGCATCCAGTCTGCAGACAGACACAGCGGGGCGTCTGGGCCAAGGGGTGCGGCTAGGGCTGCATTCCATCCCCGTCACGCCCTGAACCCGCGCAAAGCAGCCTGCAGACGCGGGCGTGTCTGACGAGTCACCTGGGCCCAGCAGGCTGGTGTCGCCTCGCCCAAACAGTGGGGGGGCTTACCTCAAAACAGGAGGCGTGGCTGAGGGGAGAACGGGCTGCTGGGATTGAGGAAGCGGAAGCATGTGCCGCATTGGGAGGCATGGGCCGGCGTGCCACTGCCACCACTGCTGTGGGGCCTTACCTGCTCTACAGGGGGCATTTAAAGGAAGCCTGTGATGAGACTTTTGTCATGGAAAAGCACTTGATCAGGAGTGAAAGAGAGGTGACACACAATCGCAATTCTCACAGCTACCCATCAAAACAGGAGTTAAATTGCCTTCCTTAGCTAAAAAACACATTTAAAATATCTAAAAAAACAGCAATAATGAATTGGACATATGTGAAACATTCATATATTGAAGAAACTGTGCTACGTGACAGATCTAACTATTTCATGGTCCTTACGTTAATATAAAAAATGGGTACAAGAAGCAAAGTTTAAATTGCCTGAGATTTATTCCTGGAACTGAAAAATTGATTAATTTGCCCATTGTTGCCTGAGGGACAGGGTGTAAGTGTCCTGTGAGTGAGCAATGACAATACACTAGGCAGAGAGGGGGGGCTGTGAGCGTGACGAGGCGTAGCCGAGCCGGGCGATCGTTACGTCTTGGTTATGGAACGAGCAGCGTCTGTGTGGAAGAGTGTTGCTGTGACTGTGCGTCCGTAGGTGTGGGATGGCGAACAGGCAGCCTGCACTCTGTGCTGCGCTGCTTCAGGTTAGAATGTTGCTGCTTGAAGATCCACAAGTAAAACTCACTCTTGTTCCCTTGAGCCAGTTACCGGCACTTTCGGGTAAAATTCTGTATTTTGCTGTGAGTTACGTAAGTCCTGTTGGACGGAAGCATCTGCGATTAAGCTAAACTGAAACTGTTGTCTAGTGCAGCACTACAGGCCGAAGAGTTTTGTACTCCATGAGCTTTGAGAGGGGTTGGGGAAAGGGGGAAGAGGAAGAGAGGAGAAAGGAAAAGAGACAATGTGGACAGAGTAAGGAGGATGTCCAGAGATGGAGGGGGTAGAAGTGGAAGCGACATGACAGAGACATCACTATCCAACTTGCGGTGACCGTTTGACAACGACTAACGTGGATCACGGCTGATTTAAATTCTGACACCTTCATAGGGAAATGGAACCGGGTACAAAGACCACATTATCACCCGGGATCAAGGCCCTCAGCAGCATCTCTGCTGATGTCCTGGAGCGTTTCTGGTGCCACTGCGTCTGAGTTTATGCTGAGGACGACCTGCCCTCCAATCCCCGTGGTCGACTTTCGTGTTGAATGCTTGTGCACTGGGGGTCTTTACCAGCAGCGCTGCAAAATACTCAAACAGGGGCTCCTCCATCGGGATCCCAGGAGATCTTCCTCTGCATCGGGATTCAACACACAGCACATTTTAAAATACTGTGCAGGATGCCAGAAAACTTTCTGAATAGACAGTATGGCAGCAATTAGGTGCTTTTCCAGAAAAGGGCAGCCAATGTGGAAAGTGAAGGTCTTTCAAATGATTCCAAGAGATACAGAACACTCAGGACAATATGATGCTTGGAAGAGATTCTGGTCAGTGTGGTTCAGTGGTTTAACTGAAGTTAAAGGACAGTTAGAGCTGCAGAAGGTTTAATCTTGATTTAATAACCAGACAAAGTTTCCTATCAGCCACATGTTTCTAAAGGTGTACTCTGTACTGCGGATGCTAATTTTAAGCAACGGGCTATAGAAAGAAAAGAGCATTAGCCGTGGAACTGAGCCATGCAGAACACCGGGTATTACATTTGTTAGTAAAAACATCAGAACATCAACTGTGTTGATATTTTATGACAGAGGGAAACCTATGGAAAGCTGATGATTTAAACCGATTCCATACAATTTCTGGAAGGCAGATGAAAGCAAAAGATAGCTATTAACACGGTTAATGATAAGACATTTACCACCATATTTTGGAGGCACGGGAAGTGCTATTTGCTAGGGTGGTACCACTCTGGCTTTGACAATAGGATTATTTAAAAGAAAGGGTAAGATAAGCTCAGGTCTAAACGGCTTAGGGTGGATGTCAGAAAAAAATGCTGTCATAGTTGTAGAGTTCTGTACTTTGTCACTGAGGTTATTTTAAGATCCCGGCAGCACATTACACAGATGACAAAAGCTTCCTATGAAGTAAAAAGGAGCCTTTAAAATGACGTCTAACTTGATTTAGTCGCAGAAAGGAAGGAGAACAGATCTTCGTATCTCCACAAGCATTTGATTCAGGCAGTCAGCCAAGCCCACAGAGGACAATACAGCAGAACAGCTAACCAGGCACTGGGGGAAGAAGAGAACATGTTTCAGGAACAAAGGGAACAAACTGGACGTTCTCGCTTGATAGAATGGATCTATTACGAAAATCATTTAGCTTGCATTCTTTGCAGAGCACGCCGAGGTCAAAGTTCTACAAAGTGTTCACAGGAGAGAACATGAGAATTGATTTAAAACAAAAAAAACCCACTCTGTTACCATTAACTTGTATGACATTTGCCCTCATTCAGTCTTTATTCCCCTAGATTTTTCTATAAATTGGAATAGTACACATTGGGAATACTGATCATTTTTTATTTTTAATATCACTTTTCCGTTTAGCTATAGATGCTTATGCTTCTTTTTCTACGTTTCTGTCCAACCTGGATATATCTGCAAAAACGTTTGGATGAATCCTTTCCTCGTGGGTATGACAGCATGTTCCCCCATGTCTGGATCGGCACATTTCCGGGTGTCGAGTCCTGAGAAGCATGGCCAGAGGGCTGGGTCAGAGCGCTGGCTTTCAGATCAATAAAAGCAAGAGCCCTTTGCCTCTTCCCATTGTCTCACCACCCACTCAGACATTTCAGGAAGCTCTACTGAAGTACAACAATTCAAGTCAGGAAGAGGAGAGAGGAGTGATTAGCGGCCTTCTGTCTCACCCCCCACCCCACCCCACCCCACCCACCACGACCCCTTAAGCCGATTCACTTGAGGTGGGTCATTGTTTACGTTTTGTTTCCATTGGAGCAGCCGGGGAGACATCGGGCATCAGTTCTAGGCAGCATGTGACTGGTACAGCCTCGTGTGTCAGCTGGAGCTGCTCCCCCCCCCCCATCCTCTACAATTGCCATCTAATGTAGCTGTGCCTGTGTGTGACTAGGGGGGGGCGGGGGGGCATGTATGGCGTGCCACAGCTGCTCCTGTCACCACACCTTCTGCCGTTGGGCCGACGCTAACCACTCCGCCCTCCCTCTCAGCTCCATGTTTTGTAAGGGATAACTCAGAGATATTTAACGTCACACATAACTTGCGACAATAATAATTAAAGTCAATCTCTGTTTATTGCAACGGGCGCCTGTTGTTCTGAGGATGAAATGACACATTGTACAGTATTGTTTTCCTTGTTATGGCTACTTCAGCTGCTCTCAGCCCAATATAAGTGAATAATATCTTTATCCATCTTCCATTACCCCTTATGCAGTTCAGGTTGAGTGTGAGACGCTGGGCCGTCTCAGGCAGCACGGACACCGAGGCGAATGTGAAAGATGCCAGTCCATCGGCAGGCACCGGCTCACCAAACCACATGAACGGTGTGGTACAGGAAGAGAGTGGAGTACCTGAAGGAAGCCTGCAGAAAACGCAGAAACTCCACAAACACTGAGCAAGGGACACTATTCAAACCAGCCCCTGTGTAGCTGTGAGGCTACGGCGCTAATTGCTAAGTCATGTTGGTGGAATTATATCCACCATTACAACAATCCCAGGAATTGCTGTACTGACTCCAATATTATGATTATTGAGCATAAAATCAGCAAGGACTGGCAAATCCAGAGGCGGAAAGGTATGTAAAGCAGCTGTGGGGAAACTCGCATACAGAGCAGCTTCAGTCTGAGAATTTTCATTCTCTGCAGTGCTAAACTGTACATCGGCCACTGGGGGTTTTGACTCGTCTGTCACAGCACAAAGTCGCAGACCCTGTGAAAGGTTACCAGAGGCATCACCAGAGAAGAGTGCTGAATGTCATCCGAGCAGATCGGCCTGCTTTTTACATTCTGTAATCCGTATAAGGGATGCCAAGCGACAATGGTGCTTCCCGGATAGAGAACCTGCCAGCAACTGCACCCCTTCTACAGCATTCTCAGCAGGGGGGGGGGGGTTGATATTGACTGTCACGTTCCATTTGGACCTCTTTCCCTGAAGTGGCTTGGGACCATTGTGGAGAATCAGGGCTCCACATATATGTGTGGGGTGAGGGGGGGGGGTTGTCCTTATCCTGCACAATTACTAGTCATTTACAAACAGGTAACAGTACACCACAGCTTTCCAGAAGGTTCCCTTTACGCCTGATTCCCGCGTGCGGGTGACCTCTCTCCCGTTTATTAATTTACGCTGCTCTGCTCGATGTAGTCGCATTGGTTTGCGCCGTTAGTCTCCAAGGTTTCCGGGCCCTGCCGAACTTCCTCTTCTCCTAGGTGTGTCTGTGAAGAACAAATAAATGACAGCGGTGTTTTGGTTGGGAACAGTGGGGACATAATGAATAAAATGGCGCCTCTGAAAGCTGCCGGCGTGGCTCCCTGTGAGCCTCAGCAGGATGCGGGTGTGGATGGGAAAGGTGGAGAAAGACTGGAATAAAGCCTAAAGACAGAAACGGGGAAGAAAGAGAGAGAGAGAGAGGGGGAATGAATGCTAATGACAGAGGGAGCGGGACGGTGGCGATTGGTCTGTGCGCACGCCGTCGCTTCTCCCCCCTCGTGATTTCCATATCAATATTTGAGTGGTGCTGAATCATTTATGAAAGTGTAGAGACACAATAGCGTGGTGGCACAGAAAGCAGAGCCGCGGAGCTCCTGCACCTCGAGAGGGCCGCTCTGTTTGTGTGTCTGCTGGGGGGTGTCTGCTGGGAAGGGGCGGGGCAGCGGGGGGGGGGGGGGATGGCTGCTTCAGCTGCCTCCACCACCCCCCCCCCCCAACCCCCACCAAATTCACTGCCACTTAGAGCAAAAATGACCCCCACTCTTTTACTCTTTTCAGACTTGGGGGGGGGGGGTAGGGGGGGTTCACTCATTTGTCATTCTTAAGAGGGTGTTTGATAGCAGGAAAAAGACATCTGCTCTCTGTAAGAAAGGCCAAATTATTCATGACGGTTAAACCTATCCAAACCTATCCAAACCTATCCATCGGAAATCTCTCCTACTCCTTAGAACCATTTTTTGGACAATGGCTGCAGTTCTTGTCAGTTTTTTTTTTTGGTCATTTTTTTGGAATATGTTTAATTAATGAGCCAGTCTATCTATCTATCTATCTATCTATCTATCTATCTATCTATCTATCTATCTATCTGTCTGTCTGTCTGTCTGTCTGTCTGTCTGTCTGTCTGTCTATCTATCTATCTATCTATCTATCTGTCTGTCTGTCTATCTGTCTGTCTGTCTGTCTGTCTATCTATCTATCTATCTATCTATCTCACCTGGATGACCAGCTCGCAGCTGTCCCCCTCCCCCTTTTCACTATCCTCATTCTCGGTGCCGTTGTCGTGGGGACGCCCTGATTCAAAGCTCTTCTTTCCAAGCGGCAGCACAATCGGCTGAATGGGCCGGATTGGTGGGAGGGGGTGGAGCTCACCAGGTGCCGGTGGCTGCGATCTGCCTTCCCAAGCCGCAAGCGCAGACGATGCAGCTGACGCAGATTGAGACGTAACTCACCTTGCGTGCGCTTGTAACCCGAGGCCCTGGAAGTGACTGCGGTGAGTTTCTCTTCAAAGATCAAGACGGTCAAGCTACGCCCCCATCATCGCCTTGGCAACAGTATCAGGATTCTGACCACCACATTGCTTCAGGGACCTGAACCTTCAGCTATGAGTGCTGGTCAAGACCTCCAGTCCAGGCACGCAGACCATCAGGCACAGTTTCGTCGTATTGTTTACAATGACAATTAAGACCTTCTATTCTAGTAAAATGATGGGTTTGAACTCCCCTGAAATTAGCTTGAACCCCACTCCCCAATTGGCAAAATATAGCAAGGGAGATCTGCGGGCAGGGTTAGAGGGTCCAGCCTCAGTGCTGCCCAGTGTGCCCACCTTCAGAAACACAAGAGGGCGTAACATGTACAATATTCAGTCAGATGAAGACTGTCGAGTAAGTATATATATATATATACTTTATCAAAAAAGTACCAAAAGAGCCGCAAATCAATGACCTGTTGGGCTGAGAAGCTTCTGTTTAGCCTCAGTCACAGACAGTCCTCAGAATCCCAGCCGAGCCCTTCCAGTGACCCGCCTCTGAACGGCTGACGCAGGCTTCGCTCGTACTGTAAGCTCTGTACCTGCGATGCTTCGCCGATAATGATTTTCTTGCCTCATCTCTCTCATTGGGGCAAGTGTTTGCCTGCTTTCCCTGACAGAGTCGGGCGGCGGATGTACGCATGTGTTGTGCTACAGACGAAGGGGGGGGGGGGCATCTTACATTTTTGGCACGTCGAAATGACAGGCCGCTTTTGCTTTTGCCAAGAGTCACGGGCGCTGTTTATGGATTCCACTAAGGAGGGAGGAATATCTAAATTCTTCAGTCAGCCCTGTTCCGGCATGAATGTCACACATTTCCTGTTTACTCTTGCTACTCCAAAAGGACCCCTCCCCCTTTTCACCCCGCTGCGGAGAAACAGGGTGGGGGCGGGGCGCCCTCCCGCCTCTCTAAACACTTCCCTTCTGTCCTTCAGTTTTCCTACAGCAGAGTGTTTGCCGTTGCTGTTCTTTTTTTTTTTCCCGCCCACTCAGCTGTGCCCAGGGGGAATGTGGGATGAAGGTTCATAGAATAAGATGAGATCTTTGCATCTCCACTCTGACCTTATGTCAATGACAGGAGCTGCACGGTGAGCCTTCGCACACAGACCTGTAACGCAGCACATGACAGAGTTACATTCAGAGAATATCTTGTTATTCTGTATGATTTTCTTCTACAGTTTCACACTGCTAAGTGGATATACGTTGAAAATATATTTTCAGTTCCTGAATGACAGGGTTTTAGAGAATTTGGGGAAAGTCACTGTTGTTTTATGCCCCCCCCCCCCCCCCCCCCGCCACCCCCCGCCCTCCCGGCTCTGAACTAGCCTCCCTCTCAGGCTTTGAGAGTACTTACATCCCTCCCAACCTCTAAATATAGCCAGAGTGGGATGATTGACCAGGCCCACTTCCTGTGTGTGCGTGCCTGTTTGTGTGTGTGTGCGCATATTCCTGGCTTGCGTGTGTGGGCTGGGGTTGGGCCCTGCCTGTCTCTGGGTGCTGCTCTGAGGGAAGACGCACAACGAGTCATGGGTCCACACAGGGGTCTCAAGTTCTCCATCACGTCATTGAGGAGGAGGTCCACAACCGGATGCCCCTCAGGTGACTTTGGGGTTAAACAACTTGGCCTCAGAATTTCAGGAAGAAACCTGCTATGAGAACTTCGATAAAGGTGACTGGCTGGGATCGGTTTGGTCAACGGTCCTGATGTGGAAAAAGTGTCATGAGCCACTTGAGTAATAAAATCATCGATGCTTTAATTTTTTTTACTTTAATCACTCTGGAGGATAAGAGGTCTCCACCATCATCCTGAAGGGCAGAGTTGCAGCAGATTAAGGCAGTATGTGTGTCTGTGGCTGGGTATTGATTTCTAAGCCTAACCAGACATACTCAGACCCCCCCCCCCCGCCCCACCACCCTCTTTCAGGAAAACAGAGATCAATGCTGAAGGACTCTGGCACTAATTGGCCCTCAAAAACAATTCTCTGGCCTCGGCTAAGAAACATTCTCCAGATGTGAGGCAGAAGATGGTAGTGAAGGCACACCCTTCCCGTCAGAGCGGCGATGCTCAGGGCCCGTGCCCGGCATGGGCAAGTTCACACCCTCAAGATCCAGGGGCTTAAATGTGCTGGCATATGACCTGAGCATATAGCTCACTAAAACAACCAGAGAATGCATGGAGACAGGTGCAGACCGGTAAGAAAGTGAGACAACAGGTTGTGGGGTCGAGTCCCCAAAGCATCTCCTGTAGTACGGATATGTCTTTCTGTGATCACATAATGTTCACTGATGGGTAAACTGTGGGTAAATAAAAGATGGGGTTCAACCTGATGCCGACTCAGTGAGGCTTCCTGTCCTGAGCGTACTCTGAGGAATTCTTGGTAATGTAGCAGTCCCAGGAGGGACTCCTCTGATGTGTCTGGGAACAGTGCTCCACAAGCTGAAGCCACTAGCCTGTAGGTTGTTGGCTAGAGAATTTTTGAAAAGGGACCAAAATTGTTCCTAACAAAGGCAGGCAACTGTCTAAAACGTACAAAACTATAAGCCTTCAGTAGCTGATTAGCTAAATGAGAAACAACTATGTTCACTAAGTTCTGTTGAGGTAGGTAGAAAATGTAGGTAGCAGTCTGGTACTGATACTAGTACTAGCAGTTACTGATACTAGTACAGCAGTCTCCCTTTGCATGTAAATTGTCTTT
The DNA here is from genome assembly GCF_048594095.1 of Paramormyrops kingsleyae. Classification (NCBI taxonomy): domain Eukaryota; kingdom Metazoa; phylum Chordata; class Actinopteri; order Osteoglossiformes; family Mormyridae; genus Paramormyrops; species Paramormyrops kingsleyae. The sequence goes on from NC_132805.1 coordinate 11,342,222, forward strand.
AGCACTATAATTTCTGTCCTGTCATGAATGTTGGATCATTTCCCCATCATTTCCCTGCCGTTTCCCCACTGTTTCCTTCCGTTTCCCCACCGTTCCCTTTCCATTTCCCCACCATTTCCTCGTCGTTTCCCCACCGTTTCCTCATCGTTTACCCACTGTTTCCTTGCCGTTTCCCCGCCATTCCCTATCGTTTCCCTACCATTTCCTCATCATTTCCCTGCCATTTCCTCATCATTTCCCTGCCGTTTCCCCACCGTTCCCTTTCCATTTCCCCACCATTTCCTCGTCGTTTCCCCACCGTTTCCTCATCGTTTACCCACTGTTTCCTTGCTGTTTCCTTGCCGTTTCCCCGCCATTCCCTATCGTTTCCCCGCCATTCCCTATCGTTTCCCTGCCATTTCCTCATCATTTCCCTGCCTTTTCCTTTTGTTTCCCCGCCGTTTCCTCGCCATTTCCCTACAATTTCCTCGCTGTTTCCCCAATGTTTCCTTGTCGTTTACCCACTGTTTCCCCGCCGTTTCGCCGCCGTTTCCTCATCGTTTTCCCACCATTTCCTTGCCGTTTCCTTGTTATTTCTCCGCTGTGTTCCTGCCATACCCCTTTGTTCCTGCAGCAAAGAGCACAGCTATCACTTTAGCCTAGTGGTTTCTCCCCCCTCCCAAAGTGGTTGGCCCACCATTTCTGGGATGGTAAGATCGGTGCAGTGGCAGACTGGCCAGTTATGACTTGACTGAAGGCGAGTTACTTGATAGGGATGTATCATTTCTTTTGACCTGGCTTCAACCATCTCACCCTTATCTGATTATCAGTGGAGAATTTGCAAAGCTCAAATTCCACCCAGAATAAAGCAGGGCAGCATTGGCAGTGCATTGTGGGTAAACGTGAATTCTTTCTGTATTTCACCTGACTCCATTCCTTCATTAAATTAACACCCGTGTGGCTACACCCGCCCCCACCCCCTGTCCTACATACATCTCTGTCTCTGCTAGCTGTCTGTTTCCATACATGCTTTAAGAAGATCAGGTTATGGGCTAGTTAATTACATCTCACTTCTGGGAAACTCTCTCTAACTTACCAAAAGTTGCTGATCATATATCACCGTTATGTAACTCCACTTACAGTTTAACTATCCGAATATTTGTTAAGGAAGTTTGGACCATGACCCGTTCTTAAAGGTAACACAGTAGGTCTCGTTTTGGGATCTTTATGAACATAGTTAAGTGGGGCTTAGGTCAAACTGGGTGGATAACAACTTTAAATTTAGGCACTTAGCTGAAGCATTTGTCCACAGTGTTGTCTCTGCCTAGACTGTCACTTTTACACGTCACCTTGAGGGAGCTATTTTAGCTGGAGACACTGAGTCAGATGTCAGGCAGAATATAAGCCACATATATCATATCTAAATTTTTAGTTGATGTTTTCTACTAATGTGATTTTCTTTCCCCTATTTACACTGTTGAGTATTTCACCACAGCACTTTAAGTTAAGGAAAGATAAGGATGTCGTCCAAGGTACTTGGATTAAGTCCAAAGGGACATATACTGGGATTTGAACCCATAATGACAGGATGTTGTGCTTTCAGCCATGTGTGTCATCTGATTGGCTGTTTGTGTCCTCGCCCGTGGGTCGCGAGCAGGCCAGGCCTGCAATCCCGCTCCGTTGTTTCGTGATTAGATCGGCACACAGGGATGCCATCTGGCCAAGCTGGGAAGGCTGTGTGGGTCTGGTAGACACGAGGCGGCAGAGGAGCGCAGCCAAGGAGAGCAGGCAAGGAGCGCTGCTGGGGAGCGCAGCCAAGGAGAGCAGGCAAGGAGCGCAGCCGGGGAGAGCAGGCAAGGAGAGCAGGCAAGGAGAGCAGGCAAGGAGCGCAGCCGGGGAGACAGGCAAGGAGCGCAGCCAAGGAGAGCAGGCAAGGAGAGCAGCCGGGGATTGCAGGCAAGGAGCGCAGCCGGGGAGAGCAGCCAAGGAGCACAGCAGGGGAGAGCAGACAAGGAGTGCAGCCGGGGAGAGCAGCCAAGGAGCGCAGCCGGGGAGAGCAACCAAGGAGCACAGCAGGGGAGAGCAGGCAAGGAGCGCAGCCGGGGATTGCAGGCAAGGAGCGCAGCCGGGGAGAGCAGCCAAGGAGCACAGCAGGGGAGAGCAGGCAAGGAGCGCAGCCAAGGAGAGCAGGCAAGGAGCACAGCCGGGGAGAGCAGGCAAGGAGCGCAGCCAAGGAGAGCAGGCAAGGAGAGCAGCCGGGGATTGCAGGCAAGGAGCGCAGCCGGGGAGAGCAACCAAGGAGCGCAGCCGGGGAGAGCAGCCAAGGAGCGCAGCCGGGGAGAGCAACCAAGGAGCGCAGCCGGGGAGAGCAGCCAAGGAGCGCAGCCGGGGAGAGCAACCAAGGAGCGCAGCCGGGGAGAGCAGCCGAGGAACTCAGTAACACACGCATCACTGTTTGGCACACAACCCACACACACACACAGACAGACCTATACATCTTTGTGGGGACCGTCCATTTATTTCTATGGGCAAAACCCTAATCCCAACAATGACAACCTTAAGCCCCACCCAGCCCTAACCTTAACCGTAAGTAACCAAGAACAATACAAATACAAGACCTTTGGCATCTTTCGTTTTTTGATTGCAGTCACAGGCTTTTATAAAATTGAGTTTCCCCTTGAGGGGACTGAAAAAATGGTCCCCACTACATCAAAATACCACCTCGTGGGGACATTTGGTCTCCAAAATATAATATATACAAATCCATACACACACACACACACACACACACAAACACACACACACTCAGAGCATCGCGACCGACCTGCTCTCTGCTTCGCTGAATGACTTTAGATACCTGCTCAAAGATACAACAGCACCGGCCCTGCTGTGGGCAGAACCAGGAGCCGCATTAAACTACTGGTGGGATTTTATTGCTGCTGGAGGCACACTTGATATTTGGGGCTCCTCCTTGGTCTGCATGGGAAGGGTGGTCATGTGACCTTTTCCTAGCGGACGGGCAGCGGTGGCCGGGCGCCGTCCACCTCCCTCTCCCTCTTGCTCCAGAGTGTGGTGTCTCTTCCGGGCCTTTCCTGGAATGAAGCTTCCGGCACGGAGGACACGTGTGGGGGGTCGTGGTTAGCCTCAGCCAGCCTCCCCCACCCCCCCGCCTGGCCAGCTTGCTGTTATTCTCCCAAACCGCTGTCTCAGAGCACCGCAGCTGTGGGCCCCTTAATCTCTTCCTCCCATTGTCTGCTACAGGAAGCGAACCAGAACCAGAACGGGGGCCATTTCCGGCACTGCTTGTTTATTTCGCTTGGGATGAGCCACCTTTGCGGGCCTTAGCCACCGGGTCTGCGTGGCTCTACCGGATCCGCATAGCAATGCCAGATCTGTGTGGCTGTGCCAGGTCCATGTGGCTCTCGATCAGGTCCATGTGGTTCTGCTGGATCCGTGTGGCTCTGCCAAATATACGTAGTAATGCTGGATCTGTGTGGCTCTGCCGGCTCCATGTGGTTCTGCCAAATCCGTGTAGCGAAGCCAGGTCCGTGTGGCTCTGCTAGATCCATGTAGCAATGCTGATGCCGGATCTGCGTGGCTCTGCCGGGTCCACGTGCAGCTGGCACGTGGTGGCTAGAGCAGTGAGCAATGGAGGGAGAAAGTGAAGGTTGGAGAAAAGATAAGCAGAGGAGGAATGTAGGGAACTGTCTGCTTTGTTTGGGGGTACCTGGGTGCTGGGTTCGGGAATGGAGATGGGACGGGGGGGGGCTGCTTTGAGTGTATTCAGGGTGGTTTAACCGTGCTACCAGGTTAATGGTTGAATACTAGTTCAGGAGAGGGCATCAAGGGAGGAGGTTAGGGTGGGAGAAGGGATTTGATCCAGCAACATACAGAAATAATGAAAGAAAAGGAGGGCTGGGGGAGGGGAGTGAAAAAACAAAGAAAAGATAGTGCCCCCCCCCCCCCACACACACACACACACACACACACACATACACACACGCACCATATGTACAATACATATATCCTCACACAAAATCCAGCACATTCATTTCACGTTTGACTTTATCCGTAAAAGTGCCTCATATAAATTAATACAGTATGAAAAAAAATTTAATTAAACTGAATTAAATCCTCGGCCTGACAGATCAACCCCTGTCTGACTGTGATGAGAGTTCAGATCGGAACAGGAAGTCCTGTCCAGCTGCTCTATGCTAAATTCATGCATCCCTGTATCCAGGCACGGAGTGGGATTTATTTTCAGGCCGGGAGTTTAACGCCCAAGACCAGCCCTTCGTCTCTTCATTATGGGGAAACTTTGATAAATGGAACCACAGTTCAAGTCTTTTTATCCCAATACATTTATTACTGACATTTCAAGAAGGAAATAAATCATTAATAGCATATTCAACTGTTCCGGCTGACTTTTTCAGCCCTGCCTGGTCCCTTTCCAACATCCATCGTTTGAGAAACTTCCAGTGATTAGTGACAACGAGCGATTAGCTGTGGCCCCTCCGCAACTGCGTACTGCACTTGCTCAGCTGTAAATGACAAGCGATCACACGGACGCACTTGCCGCATGTCTGCCTGTTTTTCTGTTCATGGTCTTAAACCTGCCAGTTATCATAGAGTTTTTAAGTCGGAGATTAATTTTTGTTTCCCACCTGCTCGACATTTTAAATGTGTCAAATTATTCTGTTGACCGGCACAGCAGCTAAGCAGCCCACTGGGCATTCGGAGTCTCCCTATTGGCCGCTCCAGCCTGAATCTACGCACATCCTCAGCCTGTCCCACCACCAACACTGTGCTGTGGTGATTATTCATCCTCTCACATTGCTTAGCCCGACACACCTTTGCACTGCCGTGTACTGCTGCACGTACGGTTTCATTCTGCATCGTAATGCATTATCCCGTAATAAAGTCCTATCCTATCCTATCCTACATGTCAGCTCACAGAGAGGTTTTTCGTTTCACTATTGCTGCCATGACGATGCAAACTGTTCCACCCTGACGACAGCAGCCGCTGCGGCCTTTGGGGAGCTGTTCCGGGTTTAACGCGCCATGGCTATCAGGCATGTCACACGCTGTCACACGCCGTCACACGCCGTCACACACCGGTCTGACACGTCCACAGAGGCCGCTGCCACACTCCCAAACATACTCTCCAAGTACCTGCTCTCTTCATTAATCATTAACCATCTGCTAGTTAAAAGGAAGAGGGGGGGGGCTGTTTTGTGTGTGTGGGACAAAGTCTGCCTTTTTTATTGTGCCCCCACCCTCACTGGCCAAACAAAGGGCCCGTTTAGTCTGTGCTGTTGGGGGATAGAGACAGGGAGGCGGGTGGGCAAGCTGAGTGAAGCCGTCAGCCGACAGACAGGAAGGGGGGGATGAGCAGGGAGGGAACAACCCCCCCCAAGTCTGTGATTAGGGGACAGAAAAGCCCCAGCAAGGGTAATAGAAGCAGCTGTTGGGCAGATTGTGAGGAGCCGTGAGGGGGTGCACCAGGGCTGCTCGGGGTGGAGGGGGGGGGGGGGTGACTGGGTGGGTGTAGTCACATAAACCATCGAAAGACTCAATTGGCTTTGGTGGGGGTCGGGGGGGGGGGGGGGCGGTTGCGGGGCCATGTGGCATGGTCCTTGTTCATCTTTGACTGGCATGAGACCTGTAAGGAAGAGCTGCATGGCGGAACCTGGGCCCAGCCCACAGCCCCGCCTACATTCTCACTGCAGCTCTTAGCACTGCATCTGCCGTAGCCTTTCACCCAAAGTGACCTGACTTCCATTTCACACTTTGCCCTCATCCTACAGCTGGTGTTCAGTGGTGGCACACTGCTCACAACACATTGGTGCTCACTGGTGGAACACTGCGCACTGGTGGCACACTGCGCACTGGTGGCACACTGCGCACTGGTGGCACACTGCGCACTGGTGGCACACTGCGCACTGGTGGCACACTGCACACTGCAGGGTTGCCAACTCTCACGCATCTGGCGTGATACTCACGTTTTCAGACTCTTATGCTATGAAATCTTATGGCAAATCTATATTATTGTATTATGAACCTAAAATTAGCTACATCAAAAGCGCTGGGGTAGTTTGCAAACTCTACAGACTATTTACAAGGCAATAAAACTGTTACATACGTGTAAATGTGTGTGTAGACTGACTTGTCTCGAACTGAAAATCTCACTCCAGCCAGCTGACCAAGGTCAAAGGCAAACCTCTCCCTGGTGATACACTGCACAGTGATGGCACACCGCACACTGCATACTACATATACACTCGCAGTGTTTCTGACATTACTGTACAGTGTTTTCCCTCTTAATTGTACTGTGCTTAAATAATAAGAGAATTAGAAGTGACTGAAGAAGAACTGACAAGAATCATGAAGGAAATCTTTGTGTCGAGTCAGATCTTGCACGTTCACTTCCGGGTATGGAATATATGTGAATATTTATGAGAATGTGGATATTTATGAAGATATTTACTCACCATATCCATTTACAAAACTACCCCCCACTGTGAATTTATACATTTCATGGGGTGTAATTCATTCCTAGGTTAGCTGAAAGTAACCAGCCATTAGGGCTAAGAAATGGGTGACGTAATTGAACAAACATACACTCCACTCACAAAACTGCTAAATCGTAACCCTGAACTTTCAGAAAAATCAACACTTCATGCCTCAGATCTTTAAATGGTGATTTCCCACCACAGGGACCTTTTTCAGGAACCAGGAACTTTTGTTGCATTCCCACCACTGGAACTCAGTTGTAGTTCCTTAGTTTTCTTACTCTTGTAAGAAAATACTTTTCAGTTAACTATAGGAACTGCTGGGTGGGGTTTATTAATGCTGTCCAACCAAATTTCAGGAACCTAGTTCCTGGTTCCTGGGCCATCTCGACTGAGCACTTTTATAGCTTCTCACCACTTTTGTGTGTCGCTGTCACACTACACAACAGGAACTGGGACCTTTGTGCTAAATAATCATGGGAGATGCAAACGTTTGTAGGTTAAACTTAACATGTAATTTCACAGGGAGATACTGAAGGATGTCAAGGGTTTCTGTGACATCAGAATGAAAAACTTGTTTTGTTATTTATTTGGTAGCTGTTACTGGGATCAATCTAACAGTCCAAAAAGTACAGGACAAATAGCATTCTGCATTCAAAAGTAGACACAGCATTTTTTAAATATTTTATTCGTACAACCCATGACATGTTTATAATTCATTATTCAGTCTGGCTAGCAGATCGATCTTCCATTTTCCACAGCGCTGAAATGCAGCTATTACATGCATTGCCTAGACACAGCTGCTAGATGCAGTGCCAAGACACAGCACTGAGACACAGCCGAGATGCAGTGCCAAGATGCAGCACTAAGACACAGCGCCGAGATGCGGCTGTTAGATGCAGTGCTGAAACACAGTGCCAAGACACAGTGTCAAGACACAGCACCGAGAAACACCCACTAGCTGCAGTGCCGAGACAACACTGAGACACAGCCGCTAGATGCCGCACTGAGACACAGCGCCGAGATGCAGCAACTAGATGCAGTGCCGAGACACAGTGCCCAGATCCAGCCATTAAATGCAGTGCCTAGACACAGCTGCTAGATGCAGTGCCAAGACACAGTGCCAAGACGCACCTGCTAGATGCAGTGTTGAGACACAGTGCTGAGATGCAGCACAGAGATGCAGCTCCTAAATGCAGCACTAACTTGCTGTCTCAGAGGGAGGGAAGCGGAAAGGAAGGGAAAACATTGTTCCCTTCGGTGGGTGGGGGTGGGGGTGGTGTAATTGAGATATAATGTGATCAGTTGCAGGCCCTTGATGGATAGACAGAGAGAAGTCATTGTGAGGAGCAGCATGTGAGAGGAAGGGGGTGGGGGGTACAGCTGCCACACTTCGGGCCCACAGAGGACGGCAAGGTCTCCCAGAAGCCTGCTCATCCAGTACCTCCACAGAGAAAGACAGCAACTGCACACAAACAGACACAGAAAAACACACACACACACACACACACACACACACATACCTCACACTGCTGTGCTTGGGAGAGTGTGGAGAGGCACGGGGACACAGCAGGGAGACCAGGAGGAGGGATGGAGGGAGCAAGGAGGAGTGGAGGAGGGGAGGAGAGGAGGATAGAAGAAAAGGAGAAAAGGAGGAGGGGAGGAGGCGGAGCTGAGCTCTGGACGGGCGACGGCACCCAGCCGGAGAGCAACCACAGCTGTTCTCAGAGTACCCCCCACAAATACCACCGGCCGACTGGGGTGTAATTACCAGGCGGTTTGAGCAACACACTCCATGGCTCCCGTTCACAGCCCCCACCCCCCCAAACAAGCAAACAGGCAAACAGAAGAAATGGCATTGTTGGGGGAGGACTGCATTTCTGTAATTGGCACAGCAGGCTAGCCTGGTTATCGCCGACGAGCTCGCCATCACACTCAGACACATCCCTGATTGGTGGGGGGGTGGGGAGGGGGGGCGTCAGATATGCGGCAGTTTCCTGCAAAGGCCCACTGGAGGGGCTCGCTGAATGGCCCTTTTCAGAGGTTCCAAGTCAGTTGGGGTGGAGGGTAGAGGGTGTGTTCGGTGGGGGGGCATCTATTGTGATGGACAGCTGGGGCTCCCCTTTTGCAGCCGGCACGGCGGGGGCACTGGGGGGGGGGGGGGGTTGGGCATGTGGGACAAATGGCACCTGATGCCTGGGGATTAGGTTTCCGTGATACCCCTGAGAGTCGCTAGTCCCCAACCCCCCACCCAAAACACTGGGCAGGCAACCGCACACCATCCAGTGCAGTCAGCATAAGGACTCTTTATGTTCGCATGTCCCTCCTGACCTGGGAGAATCTCACACTGCCTCATGCTGTGTCTTCATGATGCTTCCTGTATAATAATAATAATAATAATAATAATAATAATGAGAATAATAATAATAATAATTGTGGGATATCCCTGTGGCAAAGGCACAGACATCAGGACAGGTTAATAGATGTGAAAGGAATTTCCTGACTATGTGCTACAGTGTGTATTAATGTTGTTTTTTGTAGTACATGTGGGATGACACTTGTGCAGGAAAGAACAATGGAGACAATGACCACTGTATCTGTTTGCCAGAGGCAATTATTTCATGTGTATTTGTGTATTTTATCTGTTTGTCTCTTATGTATGTTGTGTGTGTCTGCTATACTGTAGTCTGTAATGTATGTGATGTCAGGTCTGTTGTGGTAGATGGTTCTCTCTGTTACAATTCTTCCCTAGTAGTACAGTTTATGTTATGTGTTCTCCAGCACTGTTAGGTGTGTATTTATAATACGATGTGTGTGCCTATTAGTTTATGTTGTAGTGCTAGTTCTTGGTGTGTGATGGTAACCTGCCTCTGTCTGTGTGTATAGTCTGTCTGTGCCAGTAGTTTGCACCCAGAGGTGATGTGCTGTGTCGTCTCTTGTGAATTATGACAGTAGCTACAGGTGGTGTCTCTGATGCTTCTGTCCTTCAGTATGTATTTTCTGTAGTTTCTGGTGTTAATGACTTGGTGTTGAATACCTCGTGCCCTGTTTCTCTCCATCTCTGCCCATGAATCCTTCAGTTTCACTGAACAGATCCCTGTAGGTAAACCAGCTGTTTGACGCATGTTCATCGACATGATGCTGGCTGAGTTCATAGGAGTCTCTGCCATGGAGTTCCTTCTGCGTCCATTCTAGGTTTTTGATGTGTGGCGTTGTAATATGTTCTGTGTAAGTTAAGTGGTGTGTAGTTGGTGTCTGCATGGACTATAGCACCGTGTAGTGCTGATGTGATCTGTTTCCTGTGGAAGAAGCTTCTCAGTATGTGTATCTGTGTATTGTGGAGGCTTAGTGTGTCTGTGAGGCCCTTTCCATCTTCTGCCAGTGGGAGGGTGAGGCTCTCAGCGGCAGATTTTGGGTGCTGATATTTATATTTTGTTAGTAGTGTATGTGTTTTCCTTTGGAGCTGTTCTTAGTCTGTGGATGTCCAATGTATTACTCCAATGGAATATGTGAGTACTGGTATTGCATATTTTTATTATTATCCCAGTGGTTTCCAAGTTTACCAGAGATGGACATTTCAGGTCCAGTAAGTAAAAATCCAGGAAAAGATTTTGTTTGAACCAACCAGTTGATTACTCTGTGACTGTGACTCTTTATACAAAACTGGTTGGTTCAAACAAAATCTTGGTCTGGATTTTTATTTTCAGGACCTGAAATGTCCACCTCTGATATTTGCTGATCCATGTAACACTGAATGATGCATAAACGGTACCCCCCCATCCTTCCATCTCCGATTTCTGTTAATTGTTGCACACCCAAGTGTGGGACGTTTGTCCCTGCTGCCTGCGGAGAATTTTCCGAGCACTTCGCCATTCCTTCATACCCCCATCAAAGCCATTGTCCAGCCATCTCCTTGCTCATCAGATGTGGCTGTGTCAATGTGGAGATGGCAGCCTTGCTTTTTACCCCAGCTGAGTCTGTGCGGAGTTGGCAGGCCTGCTCTTTACCCCGGCTGTGTCTGTGGGGAGATGGCAGGCCTGTTCTTTATGCTAGTTGTGTCTGTGTGGAAATGGCAGACCTGCTCTTTACCCCGGCTTTGCCTATGGGGAGATGGCAGGCCTGCTCTTTACACCAGCTGTGTCTGTGTGGAGATGGCAGGTCTGCTCTTTACCCTGGTTGCATCTGTGGGGAGATGGCAGGCTTGCTCTTTACCTCGACTGTCTCTGTGTGGAGATGGCAGTCCTGCTCTTTATGCTGGTTGTGTCTGTGGGGAGATGGCATGCCTGCTCTTTACCCCGGCTGTGTCTGTGGGGAGATGGCAGGCCTGTTCTTTATGCTAGTTGTGTCTGTGTGGAAATGGCAGACCTGCTCTTTACCCCGGCTGTGCCTATGGGGAGATGGCAGGCCTGCTTTTTACCCCAGCTGTGTCTGTGTGGAGATGGCTGGTCTGCTCTTTACCCTGGTTGCATCTGTGGGGAGATGGCAGGCTTGCTCTTTACCCCGACTGTCTCTGTGTGGAGATGGCAGGCCTGCTCTTTATGCTGGTTGTGTCTGTGGGGAGATGGCAGGCCTGCTCTTTATGCTGGTTGTGTCTGTGGGGAGATGGCATGCCTGCTCTTTACCCTGGTTGCATCTGTGGGGAGATGGCAGGCTTGCTCTTTACCCCGACTGTCTCTGTGTGGAGATGGCAGGCCTGCTCTTTATGCTGGTTGTGTCTGTGGGGAGATGGCAGGCCTGCTCTTTATGCTGGTTGTGTCTGTGGGGAGATGGCAGGCCTGCTCTTTATGCTGGTTGTGTCTGTGGGGAGATGGCAGGCCTGCTCTTTACCCCGACTGTGTCTGTGTGGAGATGGCAGGCCTGCTCTTTACCCCGACTGTGTCTGTGTGGAGATGGCAGGCTGGCAGCACCGAGACACAGAACAGCTCTATACCCCGGGTGCTGCAGGGTATCCATCCCCAGAGTCACCAAGCCACATGTTTAGAATTAAAGTACATATTTCCTTGCCTGATCATGTTATATCATTTTTATAAAGTTTACATTTACCCTTTTTATATAATTTAATTCTGTTTTCCCCTCACACCCAGAGTCACAGCCCTTTCTTGTGGGTGGGAGACCACGGTTTAATCTGCATGTTGACAGTTGCCATTATCCCCCCCCCCCCCCACTGGGCCTAAGATATGCACCAGTGGGATCTTTCACCTTTTCTCTTCTGCTTTCCTGTTTCTGTCTCTCATCTTGCCTTTATCTGACCCGCAACTCCCCCCCCCCCCCCTTTTTGGTATTCCGAGAACCTTGTAGCAGAGGAGTAGAATGGAATGTGATGGTGAAATGGGACGTGGTGGCAGTCAGTGGTGGGGGGGTTATAGCTATTTAAACCTCTCTGGCTCTGCCCCTCCCTCTCCACTGTCTCACTGATAGAGGCTCAACACACACCACCCGTACCCAAGCATGCCACCCGCACCTGAGAGCACCACCTGTACCTGAGCACGCCATTCATACCCGAGTGTGCCATCTGCACCTGAGAACACCAGCTGTACTGGAGAGCACCCCCTGTGCCCAAGTACACCACCTACACCTGAACATACCACCTGTACCCAATCTCATGTCCTGTTTCTCTCCGTTTCTGTCCTCTGCACATGAGCCCCAGGACACACCAACTGCCTGCTGCTCTGAGTCCTGGACTTGGCATCTGAGGCCGTCTGCTGGCTCTCTGCTAGGTCATGTGACCCACAGGGAAGCCAAGAGAAAGCTGCTCGCTAACTGCAGATCCCAGAAGGAGATGCAGGGTGCAGCCCTTGAACTGCATCCTACTGCATTTCCTGTGTCCATTGCACTTTATTTTATTCTCTATTCTTTACATGTTTTTATCATACTGATAATATTTCGCTAAAATGTTTTATAAGAAATGCTTTACACAAAAACCAGCCAGGCAATACCATGGCAATGTGTCTGACGTCCCTGTTGTGTGACTGATGCAGCTGGATGACTGTCCTCATTATGGAGAGCAAAACCAATTCAGATCCACAATGCCTTGCTGCCATGGCAGCTGCCAAACTGAAGAGGCTTTGGTGTGTGTCCCTCTGCAGCTGTATAGGGGCCAGCGGACCCGGGGAGAGGGCCGGGGGCGGGGCACGCTGCCGCATTGTGATGCGGGCCCCTCCCTGGGGCAGCTGGCTCGCAGGACCATGAACAGTTAAACAACGTCCTTTTGTAGCCTGGGGTACAGAGGGGAGCAGCAACGGTTTTGTCATTCCAATGGCCACTGGCCCCTTTACCCAGAAAGCACTGCTCTTCACGTTTCAATTGTGACCCCTCCCCCCCAAGCTCCCTTACTTACATCTCCCCAGAGTCTCAGTCTCTTGAACCTGGTGGGGGTGGGAGCCAGACGGGGGAGGGGGTTTGAACGACTGACTGAAGTGTGCCACGCAGCCTCTGGATTAATGAAATGGGCCTCCTCCATTTTGACAGTAAATCTGGCAGCTATTGTCACCACGACATCCCCCCCCCCCACCACACCCCATAGCCATTCACAGCCTCCAAGCCCATCTATCATGCCAGCGACAGGCTGCAGGGGCCTGAAGCTGGGGAATCCCCACCGAGGCGCCAACAGCCCCAGAACTTCATCTCCTCACCTTTGATCCATTGATCCATGACGGTTTAGAAAAACTCTTTGACTGTAAGAAAAGTTACTCCTTGCGCTTCTTTTGTATGACAGCATGAAGTGCAATGTCAAAGGCTGCTGCTGAACTGGAAATGTTAACACTAGATGTTCACAATGCAGCTAATGAGGGAGATGCTGAAAGGCGTCAAAGGTTGCTGTGACATCAGCGTGTCTCTGCTTTGTACATCATACATGCAGACAAAGGCCAGGCAGCTTCTGACCACTATTCCCGGTCAGGGTCACATGACGCCACACACACATGCACAGCTTTGTAATTATATCTTTGTGGGGACTCTCCATTTATTTCTATGGGGAAAACCCTAATCCCGACATGACAACCTTAACCCCTACCCAGCCATAACCTTAACCATAAGTAACCAAACAAAAATTGGCATTTTTACTTTTTTGACTGCATTCACAGGTCACACACACACACACACACACACACACACAGACAGACAGGTAAGCCAGAGACACCATTTGGCCAAACTGCACGTTTTAGGACTGTGTACACATGCAAGCGACACACAGAGTGGAAGTGGGATTTTAACCCACAGCTGTGGAGCAGCCTGCCATTGTGCCTCAACCCAAAATCACCTCTGCATGTTTACTTTGTCAGGTAGGAGTGCTGGGTCCGTTGCCAGTCCCCCGTGTTTCTAGTAGAGATGATCGCTACACAGATTAGCCAACAATGGAGCTATCTATCACAGAAAAGTGATAGATATCTTTGTCTAAACAGTCTAAATCAAACAGACTATGGAAAATGCCTGAGAAACACAGACTGCGGCCACTTTGGCTGTCTTCAGGGCCTCAGTGTACACCCCAGAGTTTGTGGCGAGCACTTCAAAAGCCCGTTCTGAGAAGCACAGCAATTAAAAGAACAGAAATTAAAGAGGAGTGTAACGAATGCCCTGTTTACTGATGTCAAATGACATGTTTACATTTATCTTTGTTTACTTTATTGGAAAGGTGGTGCATGCTGGGAGGCTTGGCCAGGCAGACGCCCCGCCCTGCCCCGCCCCGCCCCGCCCTTGAGCCACGCGCAAAGGAGACCCACGCGCCACTTTATTATTCTGGGATTATCAGACGACCAGGACAGTGGCTGACAGCAATGCTGATTATCAGTCAGTGTGCCGTCTGCAGTCGCCATCCGCCCGGCCAATGGCAAAAAACGGCACAGGCAGGCCGGCACAGGCAGCGGCACAGGCAGGCCGGCACAGGCAGGCCGGCACAGGCAGGCCGGCACAGGCAGGCCGGCACAGGCAGGCCGGCACAGGCAGGCCGGCAGGCACACAGTCAAGCACTCTGGCCATGGTAACACTGCCCTGGATGTTTCGGTGGCGTTGCGAGGCATGAATGAGTATCATCTGAAAGGTTTTATATATATTATATACAAAGATAATTTTTCTGTATTAGCTAATTTATGTTTAGGATTGTTTGTTGGAAGACTATGTACTTTAATATTAAATCATCGTATGGCATCTTATTTCAGGAATATATGTGGAGCTATAAAATATTCTGGTGTTTTGGTTTGACCATATTATCTCCACGTTGCTCAAAACTCAGCCCAACCAAGCACATTTGGTTTAGAACAATAACTTCTGGCTGTTTTCAGTAATGGGGCTTGAAAAAGCTGAGCAAAATGTCACACCTCCCCGATACCCTGAAGCGGACGGTGATCCTGAAGGACAGCTGACAAATAATGTTTTTCATCACATACTGTGTCTGTGACCTTTGTTTATATGCGTTTGCATGCATGTGAAAACGAACCAATTAAAGAGAAATTGATTCTCGAACGCTCTTGTTAACTGTGTTGCAATTGCCTCACTGGCATGGTGTTCTTGAAGCATGTGCCCAATGATTCATGAATAATTTGATTTTTCCCCTTTCGGAGTTCATTCAGAAGACTTATACAGTGATAAAATGAATCTCCATGCATTGTTCATTTTTCTTAGGCTTTACACTGGCTGATTTCCCCACAGTAAACACAGCTTTCTCCTTTACACAGTGTCACTCTCTTCTCTCGCTGTTATTTGTTGTTTTTTTTCTTTCAGCACCTGCCTGAAACTCCTTGTTTTTAATCTCACATCCTTAAACGTACGGAAACGCAACTAAGTTCAGGATATTATCTTATATTACTTATATTGTTTCCCTGAACTGCTGTTTTCTGGGTATTTGCATACGAGCGAATCCTTGTGCATGAATGTACTAACGTCTTAGTGCTTGATTGGATTTGAGGTTCACTGAAAGCCTCTCGTCCGACTTGTTCGGTTGGCCGTGCCAGGTGGGCCAGCTGGTCGGTCACTGGCGAATAGCAACTTGGTAACTGGGGTGGGGGAGGGGCCAAGACACCTAGAACTGGGCAGGAGCCCCCAGTGCAATCTGTCACTTGTTTGTCCCAGTGACATCTGGCTCCAGGTGGATGAGGGATTAATGTTTGTCGTGGAGTGCCACTGTCACTCCATCACACGTGGACAGATGGCCGGCACCCTCCCCCCCCCCAGGTACCCACGCTGCACTGCAGCAAGGCGGAGCTCCACATGGCAGATAGTTAATCTAGAGCCATGCGCTTAGATAACAAACCGCCGACCCCCCTTTCCCGGACAGCGGCATGCTGACGGCCCTGTGAGATAGGTCCCACACCACGGGGGGGGGGGGGGGGAGATGTGACGTGGGCCTGCTCGTCACCGTCTGAAAGGCGATGGCGGGGAATGGGGACAGTGACAGGATTCAGGTCACAGCTTACATAAGCATGCCAGACTGCAGTGCTGCTCATTTGCCAAAACTTGGGGGGGCATTACCATTACAGGAGAGTGCAGAAGGTGGGGGGGCTATACTGAGCCTGGAGAAGCTGATGTTTAGCCTCTTGTTTACTTACAGGAAGAGGCTGCGCTGTCTTATCTGGCCTTTTGCACCCCCCCCCCCCCCAATGTTAAACCGGCTGTGTGTTTTTAGCATTAAGGCCACACCTCCCCCCCACCCCCTCAGTCCCTGCTCTCCACCCCCTATCTTTCTGACTCCCAGCTTCCTCTTCTTGCCTAAGCATCTGAGGCGACTTCGGTTTGTTCCCCTTGTCCCACCCAGGCTCTGGGTCGCATAGAGACACTCGCCCCCCCACCACCATGAGCAGGCGGAGTTTGGCCTGTTTCTTTTTTTAAACAACATAACAACAACAAGGCCCAAAAATGCAGGGCCGAGTATGACCCAAATTATCGGCAACACTGCCAATACCGTATGTCATGTGTATGTGTTGTGAAGGCCCTTATGCCCCAGTGCAGACACAGACAGGGACCCTGACGCTCTAGTGGGGACACAGACAGGGACCCTGACGCTCTAGTGGGGACACAGACAGGGACCCTGACGCTCTAGTGGGGACACAGACGGGGACCTTAAGGCTCTAGTGGGGACACAGATGGGGACCCTAAGGTTCTAGTGGGGACACACACAGGGACCCTAACGCTCTAGTGCGGACACAGACAGGGACCCTAACGCTCTAGTGGGGACACAGACAGGGACCCTAACGCTCTAGTGGGGACACAGACGGGGGCCCTAACACTCTAGTGGGGACACAGACAGGGACCCTGACGCTCTAGTGGGGATACAGACGGGGACCTTAAGGCTCTAGTGGGGACACAGACAGGGACCCTGACGCTCTAGTGGGGACACAGACAGGGACCCTGACACTCTAGTGGGGACACAGACAGGGACCCTAACACTCTAGTGCGGACACAGACAGGGACCCTAACGCTCTAGTGGGGACACAGACAGGGACCCTGACGCTCTAGTGGGGACACAGACAGGGACCCTGACACTCTAGTGGGGACACAGACGGGGACCTTAACGCTCTAGTGGGGACACAGACAGGGACCCTAACGCTCTAGTGGGGACACAGACAGGGATCCTAATGCTCTAGTGGGGACACAGACAGGGGCCCTAACACTCTAGTGGGGACACAGACGGGGGCCCTAACACTCTAGTGGGGACACAGACGGGGGCCCTATTGTCCCGGGATTGAGTCAGACAGGGGCCATAACGGACATAACGGCCCAGTGCGGACATAGAAAGAGACCCTAACGCTCTAGTGGGGACACAGACAGGGGCCTTAGCACCCCAGTACGGACACAAACACAGACAGGGACACAGACACAGACCGGGGCTCTAGCACCCGGTGAGCCTCGGTCTCATACTGCAGTCACAGAGGTGTCTGCCTGATTACTGGCACATAATTGCATTACATGGCACCTTAGCTCAGGATCCCAGCAAGCATTTTTGCTCCACTTCCAAAAGGAGGTGCAGTCTGCCGTCACTGTACCCAAACAGGGGCGCCATCTGGCCGTGTTTCGCAGGAGGGGGCCCACTTGTGCCTCCTCATTACCCTGCTTATTTGCTGAGCTACGCCCTGCTTGTATTACTGTTGTTTAAGGCTTTTCCCACTCGTGTAGTTGGGCACCCTCCCAAAACAACCCCCCCCCCCACCCACCCATGAGGACTTGCAGCCCAGTGGGCCGCTCCGCTGCATGATGGGGGGGGTCACCAATGCTCCCCTTCACTGTCGTCACAGCTCTTGTCTCCTCGCTTTTTCCCGTTGAGCTGAGGTGTCACAGTGAGATAAAATGTTAAAGCTAATGGAGGAGCTACCTGAAAGATAAACATGCTGGCTGGGCAGTTTAAATATAGCAAACAGGACACTTTACTTGCTGGGGGTTTTTCTCAGGTATCTGGAATATGGTGCTTTTGTTTACTGGAATTTCAAGTAACTGCTACATTTTATTAACAGGAAAGGGAGAATACATTGGCTATTGCACTTTGAAAAAATATTTTCAGCCCAACTGTAGGAATATGGGTCAAGGGATCGATCTGAGGATGAAGGGGAGCAGGGGGTGGGGCTTGCAGTTTTACCTATCAGATGGGGAACTCTCATGGCGACATGTGGGGGGGGGGGGGGCAGGCCGTCAGAGAAGCAGCTCAATAAGAAGCTGTGTCAGCAGAGCAGCAGCCAGAGGGTGAAGGTCAGCATGTGACACTGCGGTGGCTGGGAAGCAGGGGGACAAAGCATGTCATCAGCGTGATAGAGAAGGGGACCCCCCCCCCCCCCCCGAAGAAGGAGACGTAAACACACACAAACGGGCACATCATCCTCACCAAAACCCAGGTTTCATCATCCACACAGATTAGGTATCAGTATCTTTGTGGGGACTTTCCATTCATTTCTAAGGGCAAAACCCTGATCCCGACAATGACGACCTTAACCGCTACACAGCCGTAACCTTAACTATAAGTAACCAAACTAAATACGAGACTTTTGGCATTTCTAGTTTTTTTTATTGCATTCACAGACCTGAAATCTATAAAAATATTTGGTCCCCACAAAGTAATATAAACCTAATCCACACACACACACACACACTACTAAGCTCCCATGGGTTTGTTTTTCCAAAATGTTTTCATGGCACTTCCTAGAAATGCAGGCCGCTCCCGAACATGGCCCTTCAGAGGAAGTGGGTGGCTCAGGCCTCAGGCCAAACACCTTCCAGCCCCCAAACCCTGCTCTGTTCATCTGCCCCCTCCCCGCAAGGTCCTGACAGGAATCCATACCTAACTTAGCTGCTACCCCCCCTCACCCCACTCCCACCTTCACACAAAGACACTTGTATTTATGTTCTGAGCCCGCCGTCAGTGGCCCCGTTTTTTGCCTACTACCGTGTGCCGGGTTACGTAACGAACAATTACGCAACGGGCAGCAGGCCGGCCGGCCGCAAGCATGTCCTCACAAGGACACTTCATGCAGCGGGGGGGCCTGGGGGAGTGGTGGTGGTCTGAGAGATAAAGAAAGAGGGACGAGTGACGAGGGGGAGACAGGTAGGGAGAGCTAGAGGCACCGAGAAGACAGATGAAAAGGAAAGCGGAACAGAGATGTCATGCTGACTGATCTTCATCTTCCCTGTGATGCTAATTAATGATGCTTGGCGTTGTCTGATCCCTCCACCCTCTCTCTTTACTGTACGTGATGCTCTGATTGGTGTCCAGCCATGTGCAGTTAGAGGCCACTCCCCCCCCCTCCTCCCAGATGAAGACGCCCCCAGAAAGCACCCCCCCACCCGAGGGTGAGGCAGAGCCATGGGCTCGGTCACACTGCTCTCAGCTCACTGGCAAACGACACACTCAGCTACCAACCGCCCGAAACCCCACTGTAACCCAGGAGTCAGAAAACCAGCCAATTCTGGGTACAGACAAGTGTGTTGTGACCTAATTAAGAGCTTCGCGACTGAAGCCATAGAAACCGTGTCAGATAAGAAGATGCTAGTTTTGCCTCAAGCTGCGTAACATTACAGAGCCGCAGGAAACACTCTGCAGAGTGACAGGAGGTGTTAGGAGAGCCTCGAGGCCACGGCGAAGACGTGACGTTTAACACCAGTGTTTAACACCGGTGTTTCTCCATTTGTGTCCCCACTAGAGCGTTAGGGCCCCTGTCTGTGTCCCCACTAGAGCGTTAGGGTCCCCGTCTGTGTCCCCACTAGAGCTTTAGAGTCCCTGTCTGTGTCCCCACTAGAGCGTTAAGGTCCCCGTCTGTGTCCCCACTAGAGCGTCAGGGTCCCTGTCTGTGTCCCCACTAGAGCGTTAGGGTCCCCGTCTGTGTCCCCACTAGAGCGTTAGGGTCCCCGTCTGTGTCCCCACTAGAGCGTCAGGGTCCCTGTCTGTGTCCCCACTAGAGCGTTAGGGTCCCCGTCTGTGTCCCCACTAGAGCGTTAGGGTCCCCGTCTGTGTCCCCACTAGAGCGTTAGGGTCCCCGTCTATGTCCCCACTATAGTATCTCAGTATCAAAGACCAATATGGCTCATATTTCGGCAGCCTGGTGGTTACAGCCACAAACTCATAAGCTGCTGCTCCAAGCTACAGGGCACTAAACCTAAAAAGATCCATCTGTGCATTTTTATTTTACCTGTAAAGTCCAATAAAATATAGTTATTACAGTTAACTTTTAATACACATATTTCAGCACACATTTGAAGTAAATTTGCAATTTTCAATGAAACATAAAGAAAGATGTTTGAGGGCGATGTTTCAGATCGGTTGAGCAGCCCTGGTGACCCCAGTGATCCCTGTGGACGAGCAGAGATGACCTGGGTGTGTCTGTCCTCATCAGCAGTGCACACAGCCCCCCCACAAAGGAGCTAATCTATAGCAGCATACATACCCATTAAGGGCTGGACTGGGATCCCACGTGTGGGACGGTGTGAGACTCAGGGTTTAGCGTGTGTTCTTAATTAGAGACTCCCCTTAATTTTCTACCCTATACCAAATAAAGTGGTGCCTTTGTCAGCGAAAATGCCCCCCTCCCCCCCCCACAGGAGGACAAGGAGAGGCCTCTCTTCCAGCTCGCCGGTGGGAGGAGGCGGGGGAAGGCAGGAGCACCATGGAGATGGGTGAGTCTGGGCCCTCGATGGTGCCGTCTCTGGTGGGGCAGTGAACTAGCTCTGAGAAGGCCCCCCCCCCCCTCGCAAATGTCAGCCACGCTCTCTTAATCGAATTGGAGAAATGTCAGTCCGGGGATGGTGGGGAGGGGGGAATATAAGCACAAGCATGTGGAATATCCAATCCCATCCAGCTGACGAGTAACACTGGTAATACCAATCCTGCTTAATCACTTGTCTCATTTACATGTCATTTGTGCAGTACTATTGCAATAAAGCATATTATATCTGTGCTGTAACTTGGTAAGTCTGACCAGTGAGCCATTCTACCCAGAGGGGCAAATTCACAGCCAGGGGGTGCTATTTATCATCCGGCCTGGAACCCGGCAGTACCATAAGGGTGGGTGTCGCAGTCAAGTAACCGCACTGAACGTCACTGAGGGGTTTTGGGTGCAGTGTGAAGGGAAGAGGAGGCTGCTGTTGTACCCTTGGAGATGTTTATCTACACAGCTGCATAAATGGCTGTAACTGCAAGCTGCCTGAGTCACATTAAATGAGGCACCATAGCAACACAATAAGCGTAATGGTGACAGCCGTTCACTGCACTGCACTGCACTGCACCAGCGATTGCTTTGGTCTGAACGAAATGCGCGGGTTGAATAGCATTCAGGATTTGGGCACTGTGGTCATTGTTACATTCCATCTGTGGAGGCTCCCCATGCCCCCCCCAGCCCCATAAAGACCTCTGAAAGCTTCCCCTCTGGGGTCTGCAGGGCCTTCATCCAACTCCTAGGATCAAATTTCACTCAAAAAAAAAACTGAAGAAGCACAAACTCGTATTTGCTTACCGGTGCATGCTGAGTTCCAGTTTTGCCTTCGACTCAACACTCTGCCTGACGACATACTAATCTTCAGCTCTTCTGCAGAACATCGTAAAAATGTAAAACATGTCATTTGCTATCACTTAGTTGACCCATACAAATACCCTGTGGACATTTTAATGTACATTACTCTTTTTCCGTCTTCCCTAACGTATTGCCATAACTATTACTGCAAAACTTAATATATGAGCATAACCAAAAAATGTAAAATCTCAATATTATCACGCCAGACTGCTGTTTGGACAAATTCTGTTTAATTCAGGATCCTAATACACTGCTTTATTGTATCAAATCTTATATAAGTAAATGACAATGTTGTCCGTGTTCTGATTTTGACTGATTTCTCTGAGGACTGAGGGATTTTTGATCGGTCTACAAATGATTTCACCCTGCGTTTCGGGTCAAAGGGCACACCGGATGCACTTCAGTAGATGGTTAGTTTCTGTTCCTTTTCTTCCAAGCAGCCCCCTCCCAGCACCATTACTCAACCCCCGGCTCCCCACCCCCGCCGGGGAGACCCAGGGCTCCCCCGAACACAATCAGTGCTGGTATGACACATCAATGTTGGGAGTTTTTTGGGACGTAGAGTCACCTTCTGGGTTTTCACGCGGCGACACGCTGCGTTCTGGTCTGTTCTCCTTGCGGTGTCGGCCATTTGGGCTCCTTCCCTGCATTCCTGCTCACCGCTTCCCATGGTCTGGCTGCTCAAACAGGAGTGTCACTGTTAGCACATCAATGTGGCAGGTGAGGCCGCCCTCTTCCGCCCATTCCCATTGGCCCCATGGCACCCCAAGTCCCTCCCCAAACATTTCCTGACCCGATCCATCCCCAGATTGGACAGTTCCAAGACAATGTTGCTCTCCCTCAACAGGTCTTAACCCAGAGGTCATGGCTGTTAAGTACTGTAATGTTTATTAATGCTATTAGCCTCTGTCTATGTGAGTGCAGAGGGTTACCTAGAAATTCTAGGCACACTGACCAAATGTCACCTTACGTAAAATTTTATATTTTCAAGAGTCCCTCTCAACTGCTGCGTCCCTAGAAACTGTCAAGGTATCCAACCCCCTCAGATGCACCGTGTGATTATCCTATGTGTGTGTGTGTGTGTGTTGAATGTGTGTATGTGTATGTGTCTGCATGTGTGTGTGTGTGCATGTGTATGTGCGTGAGTGGGTCAGATATACATTACATTGTCAGGACCAAATGCCCCCAGAATCTGATAAAAGCCTGTTATTTTGACGTTGTGGGGACCATTGTTTTGGTCCCCACAAGGGGAAATTCAATTTTATAAAAATCTGTGACTGCAGCCAAAAAGCTAAAAGTATTGTATTTTGTTTGGTTACTTATAGTTAAGGTTAGGGCTGGGTAGGGGTGAAGGTTGTCATTGTTGGGATTAGGGTTTTGCCCATAGAAATGAATGGGCGGTCCCCACAAAGATCTGAGTACAGGTCTGTGTGTGTGTGTGTGTGTGTGTGTGTGTGTGCCCTTAGCTCCTGCCAGTTGACCTTAATCCTCTCTCCCCTGCCCGAGCCCCTGTAAGGCCACATTAACTTGGTTCCCAGGTAATCCCTGGCAATGTGACGGATTGAGGATGTGCCTCTTGGACCTTTTAAACCCCCCTCCTTCAAGCCCCGTTTTCTAATGGATGTCTCCCGATTCCATATGGCAAGTGTGTTCTCTAGGCAAACATGTTCTGTTTGCAAGACCCAATTTTTTTCCCCCACAATGGCAGATACTCATGTCGTCATTGTGCAATGCTTGTTGATATCACTGATTTCAATAAGTTTCAGTTTTCCAGGCAAGACAATTATGTTCTAACTCTATTTTAACTGCGCATAATATATTTGCACATAATTACTATTATCTTTAAATATTTATCACATTCTATTTTTTGAAAATATTTCGTTTATTTCTTTTTTTTTTTCTTTTAAATCTGTTTGCACCGTGTTAATTTTGTTTGCACTATGTGTGTCTTTGCGCCTTGTCTGTTTGGCATTATATATATATATATAGGTCTCTGCAAACCATGCTTGTTCTTATTTTAGGAGCTGCTCTGAGTGAGATGGCACATATCTCTTACATTTAGACAAAATTCTATTAATATCATCCATAAACTGACTAACAACACATCTTGTGAATAAGATTAATTTGCTTGCATTTAGGCATATTGTCTTATTTTAGGAAATCAATTTTCTCACTGCACTGGCAGATAATTTTGGTGGTTTTAAGCCATTCTATCTCAAAACAGAAACAGTTTATCTTAAATTTGAAAGGCCATTTTTTGCAGTGTTTAATCCCAGGGCTACACGTCTGCGTGTGTCTGTGAAGTTTATGCGCTCGTGGGAGTTTCATTTACACAAATGTGATCTGAGGGCAGAAAGAAAAATGATTGGTTCACAGAGATAACCAATCAGATTGTAGAGGAGGTGGGTCCAATCAGATAGAGGAGGGGGGCCAGCCAATCAGATGTCTTGGTTGCAGGCATGCATGTGCCCTGTGATGGACAGCATCCTGTCCAGCGTGTTCCCAGCCCTGCGCCGCCTGGCACCAGGATCGGGTCCGTACGCAAAACGAAATGAGTGTGTGGTTGATGATCTTGGTTCAAGAGACAGCAAAAACAAGGAACAAGTGTATTCATTTGACCTTCCCCATTGATCCCCCCAAATCTCAGTGTGGTGGTACATGGGCTTCTTCCTTAAAATCTAGTCATTTCATCAGAGGGGCTGCCTGGCTCTGTTGTTGTGTCGTAACACAAAGCACTTAACCTAGACTAATACACACACAAAGCCACAGTAAGACAGAAAAAAGATACAAGACTAATATTTAAAAATCTTAGCTTCTGGCTTTGCTCTGGATGACATAACTGCCATTAGATGGAAAACTGAGTGAGAGAGACATAACTCACATAATATAATAACTCTCTGTCCTAATTTAATAGTTTGTCTTTTTAATATCTTCCTGTAAGGAAATTCTGCTTTTCCAAGTACCTCGTTACTGACGAATTGTTGTTTTGCTTTGTGTGTTTTTTCTGTGGGAGATGCCAGGGGGGGGGGGGGGGGCAGGGGGGAACGAAGGAGCAGCGGAAATAAAGCGGTGCACTGCGGCTTGACTCCTTGGACCTTCTCTGTCTTTGCACGTAATTAGAGCAAATTGCTCGTAAAAAAGGGCGGCAGCCTTTCGATGACGGGGGATTTTAATTAGATCAAGACCATGAGCAGAGCTGAATTAAAAACCCTGCTGCTGTTACGTCCAGGCATGGCTAATGGCTCCTGTTCTGGGTTAAGCGATCCCAGGGGCCATGCTGCATAGCAGGGCCCGGAAACCTACTGTGTTTCCTTACGGCACATGCACACGTGTGGAGATACAGACAGGGAAAGACGCACACAAACACACACACATGTTCATATTCATATCTTTGCGGGGACTGTCCATTCATTTAGATGTTACAACAAATCAACCCCTTCCCCAGCTTTAAACTTCATCTATAAGTAACCAACCAAAACACAAATCTTTTTTTAGTTTTTTGACTGCATTCACAGATTTTTATAAAATTGAGTTTTATTTCGTGGGGACCAGAAACACGCCCCAACAAGGTCAAAATAACAGGTTTTATCACATTGTGGGGACATTTAGTCCACACAGAGTAATCTGTACATGCCCCCCCCCTACACATACATACAAACATAAACACACAGGCACAAAATAAGGAACATGTGAAAAGAGACAGGGTCACAGAAGCAGGAACACTCAGAAACGGAATTAGAAATATGGAAAAAGACATGAGACACCGAAGCACACGCACTGCATGGTGTACATGCAAGGCATCAGCGTAGCTGTTCTATTCACCTCCCGACTAACCGGGTGGGCATTAGGACCGCAACCCCTGACCGTGCACCTGACTCCCTGATCCCAGTTCAATCCGATAGGCTGAAACCGGGTGTCCGGTGCCCCAGTCTGGCCTGCCAGCGTGTCTGTGCCCCTGGGGACATGCACAGGGTTAGACGTGGCGGGACACTTCCCCAGCAGACGTACATGTAAGCTGGAATACACGCCAGGCTCGTGTTGGTGTGTAACGTGCAGCAAAATAACGGTAAAGGATTTCCAGTCAGTGTGTTGCAACATTCTTCGGCCGTTAGGGAGGAAGGAAAACAAGGCCCTCCTCCCCGCCCCCCCCACTCCCAGCTCTGGCCAGCAGTGTTTACACCTACAGGGCGTGTAAGCGTGTGTCTCCCCCTCACACTCTGCACGTACACCACGCACGTCACCGATGGCCTCGTCCCAGGCCACTGATAATGGCTCTAGTAAAAATAAGCAACACTGGAAATGAGCCGGCAGGGAGGGAGGGAGGGAGATGCCAGTCGTGCCAACTCAGGTGCCTGACCCATGCTTGCAGGGTATATACAGATAGCCTGTTTTCTGTGGTGTCATTCAGTTTGGACATTTCATTCTAAACAATGTTTTAATCACGGATATCAGATAGACGATCAATTTGGAGCATCCCAGGGAAGGTACAATGTTCCATCTTGTGATGCTCTCACATGTCGGAATTACCAGAAATTCTGCAATAAGCACCCACTGACTCATGCCAACAGAAAGCAGAAGTCAGAAGCGACAGATTCAATTCTAAGGCGATGACCTTTAGCGGCCCCTGGTGGACGGACGCATCAGTTACACAAATTCATATCCTCTTCAAATATGACAGAACATTATATAAATGCCCTCTTGTGGTAGAGAAAAAAGAAAACATGCCAGAATTTTTACGTATTTAAATGCGTATTTAAATTGCAATGATAATGACAATGTATATAATTATCTTATCAGTTTTATTTTCATTAAAAATTACTAGCAAAATTGGAAAATGGATTGATATTACTGTTATATTTGTTTCATGTCAGTTAATCTTTATTCTATAAATAATGGAGCTCTCTTGAAAAACCTTGTCATGCCTTAATACACAGATAATCTTTTATTACATTTAATGCTATGCATTTTTATTATTATATTTTAAATACGTTTAAGAGATGCACATGGCAAATAATGCGCAGACACAGAGATGACTTCTGTTATTGTGCAAATTATAATTTCAATATGTTCAGAACTATTTGGGGAGGTTTAAAGTTATATTTAGATTACTGTAATAATATTTGATAATTCCAATATGTATTTTACAGTTGTATTTATTTTGCCAGTCTATGCGAAACTGACAAAAGATCTATCTATCCATCAGTCTATCACGCTGTATCAATAGATGAATCTCTTCAATGGCAAAATCTTCCATTTAAGACCCAATCACAATATAGACAAAAGTAACTCAAACAGGCAAGCTCCTACAATTTAATCCAGCATACAATAAATTGCAGTTTCAAACGCTTATACGGCCCGGCTCCATCTCTGTGACATTTTAAAGATGTTAAACTATAACTAGGCCAGTACACAAGAGCACGGGTTAATTATAGGTGTATCGTACGGACAGTGCGTAGTGACGCAGGGATACGTCACGGCGCCATCAGATTGTCTTGCACATGGGGTGAGCACATTGACTGTAGCAGTGTATGCCGGTGCGGCCCGTACAATATTTGTTCACGGGTTTTAAAATACTAATTAAAAAATCGTCATTTATATTCCTTCCTGTGAGACAGGTGTTCGGGAAACCGTCCGTTGCTGAAGCGGTAGGTAAAATAAGCCCTCAATCTTTGGCGTACGTATTTAATTAGTGCTAGCTGTTTAAAAAACGTGCGTCATTGTAACGCTTAAGCATTTATTTACTTCGTGATAATCTTTAGATATTCTGTGGGTCTGGCGATGCAGCTCTGTGGGTAGATAATTCTCCGATCAGTCATAGTCAGAAGCATTGACTACGCATTGATAACCAGCGAGCCAGGTTTCACGTATTGCGTTTGCAGATTCTAAGCTGCATAGTTCTTCGTTTCGCGATGCCGTTCTACAAATTTAAATGGTGTGTATTACGGCAGCGTGGTAATAAACGCGATGTAAATTGTTTATGAGTTTTGGCGCTATTGTTGAAGTCTGTTCCCGCCATTAACATTACAGTTTCGCGAGCTGTCTTTAGTCGTATGTAGTTAGATAATGCTTATTATTACATAATTTGATGTTCATTGATATGCCAGTATGTGCATTTTCGGAATATGTCGATTGTATAAATCGCGAAAGTGTATGGAACTCGTTAAAAATTGAAATGCTGGTAACTCTCTGCTTAGCGTGTCATTGGTCATGTGGCATAAGCCCCGCCCCAATTCTCGATTCACCCAATGAGATGCTAAATACCTGAGTCGCATTTCCATTGCGTAAGACCCCTAAAATGTGCTCTCATGTTCTTAACGCTCCATCAGCTCCGCGTCTCGTGCTCATAGTTCTTAACAATAGGAAAATTGTTTTACGTTGGTTCCCGCAAATACTACACTTTTCAGCTAGATCTATGCAGCGGTAACATTGGATCTCGTTTTTAGAATTTTTTTTTATTAGTAAATTGATGATAACCAAACTCTGGTTATTTGTACTGCGTATTTTTATGCAATATTTATTTATAATAAGAAAATGATAGCGTTCATATGTATTTTGCCGGTTTCAAACATGAGGTGAAAACAATTGTCTCAAAGTATCATGTTCTTCTTTGTCTAACTTAAAGAATTTCAGCTGACAACCAGTACGACACGATGAAGTACATACTGGTAACCGGTGGGGTCATCTCTGGCATTGGCAAGGGAATCATCGCTAGCAGTGTGGGCACCATTCTTAAGTCCTGTGGTCTGCATGTCACTGCCATCAAAATAGACCCCTACATCAACATTGATGCTGGCACCTTCTCACCTTATGAACATGGTAAGTGTAGGATCAGATGGGAGCTCTTATTGGGAGGCGGGGGCTGTCGTCTCTTGACATTTTAATTCTCAGGCTGTCATCTGATGTGTGCTGTTTTTTTCGTATTCTGGTGAAGTCTGGAGTTGTGCAAACCAGAAGATGTTGGTGGTCCAAAGTGCTGTTTACATTTCAAACAAGGCTTCTGCTAGGTGGCCGGTTGTTTTTTACATTCCAGAATCTTAATGAACTGTTTCTGAGAGCATGGGTGAGCATGTTTTACCATAAACTGGTGATGAACGCTAATGCTGTACAAGCCGGCGTAATCTTGACTGAACAGGCTTTGCTCTGAGTAGTGCTCGCAAATAGCACCCATTTTCATTGACACGTGCTGAATTCCAGCTGAATGATAAGATGGGGATTTATGCAAATGTGCACATTATTTTCATGACTCTGGGTGCTCTTCAGTATGGATGAATAGAAAAGTCATTCAGCTTTTTCACAAGAAGTGATTGTACTTCTGCTGTGGATAACAGCTCTGATTAGTTCAATGAAATGGTAGATGTCTGCCGTCAGGATTGACGTACACGGACAGCCAGGAACACTGTGTTTCTCTGTTATTGAACATAGTGTTTGTCCGGAACCAGGGTCAAACAGATCACCTAGAAGGCTGCTGGAAATTCATAGGGATCTGAGTCCCCGAGAAGCAGCTGATATGCTGGACCCCCATCTGTACTGAGCAGCTTCTCTGTGCTGGCTTCCCTCTGCAGGAGAGGTGTTTGTCCTAGATGACGGCGGTGAGGTGGACCTCGACCTGGGGAACTACGAGCGTTTCCTCGACATTCGGCTCACCAAGGACAACAACCTGACAACGGGCAAGATCTACCAGTCTGTCATCAACAAGGAGCGTCGGGGCGACTACCTGGGCAAGACTGTGCAAGGTAAGGGGCTCGGGGCCCCACTTTGTTGCTGTGTGTTTATGGGCCTTGCGGAATGGACCTCAGAAAGCATAGGGAATGCCTTTAGTTTGTGTTACAGAAGTGGCTGGCGTTTTGATTGGCAGATGGAGTCATGTAATGTGCTGCTGTGCTGATTTAAGCCTCTGTGATCGGTTGGTTGCTGGTTCAAATCCCGTGGCAGGCGGATTGGCCCCAGGTTTAGGTGTAATTCTGAACAGAAATGAACTTGATCGCGGCCTCGCTGCTCACCTCGTCCCTTCGCATAGGACTTGCTTTCTGGTGCTTTATGGTATTGAGTCCCCCCCCCCCCCCTCCCGCCTATCACATCTCCCCCCGCGTCATTTAAACATGTCTCAGGCCATGACTGGAGTTCGCGTTGGCTGATGCACTACTCCAGTGTGGTCATACTCAAATTAATTCATTTTCATATTCTCCAGTCATAGACATTTGTCTTTACCCCCCCCCCCCCCCCCTCCCTCCCCACTAGTGCTTGCTTTTTATTTTCTTCTCCCCTTGCCAGATGTGACCTGCCCACTTATTTAATGCTGGGTGCTTTTATGCCTCAGTGGACGGCACAAACTTGGGGTTTGTGTGTCTCTCATAATGTCCCCCCCCCTCACCCCACAGTGGTGCCCCACATCACCGACGCCATCCAGGAGTGGGTGATGCGTCAGGCCCGGATCCCTGTGGATGACGATGGCTTGGAGCCCCAGGTCTGCGTGATTGAGGTATGTCCCCCCCCCCTTCGGCATGCGGCCCGGCTGAGCAAAGGGCGGGGACGTGCTCTGAATGTACATCATGAATTGCAGCAATCAGTGAGATGACAGTTCGGCATGTACAGTATGAACAGCACGTGCAGCAGTGTGCAGTCGGCGTAGCGAACAGCACAGGCCATAGTGCCGTGTGCAGCATGATGGTTTTCTGTTGAGAAGGGAGTGGCAGGGTGATGGGGAGGGGACTCAGGCCGTGTCCCATTTGCATCCCCAGCTGGGCGGCACCGTAGGTGACATCGAGAGCATGCCCTTCATCGAGGCCTTCCGGCAATTCCAGTTCAAGGTCAAGAGGGAGAACTTCTGCAACATCCACGTGAGCCTGGTGCCGCAGGTAAGGGACGCGTCCCCACTGTCGGCACGCTGTGCCGCACAGGCCAGAGGCCGACGCTGTGCCGCACAGGCCAGAGGCCGACGCTGTGCCGCACAGGCCAGAGGCCGACGCTGGGCCCCAGAGGCCGATGCTGTGCCGCACAGGCCAGAGGCCGATGCTGTGCCGCGTTAGCCTGTGTCTGTCACTGAGTCGGTAATTCCCTAAAGGGAGTGAAATCATGGGTGGCATTCTTAAACTCTGACTTTTACACTGAATAGTCTGGTGTGGTTTAACACAGCAGGCTTTAAGGTGTCTCTTTGACGTAATGCTCATCATATAATGTCTCTGGTACCCCACCTCCTCAGCCGAGCGCCACAGGGGAACAGAAGACAAAACCAACACAGAACAGCGTCCGCGAGCTCCGGGGGTTAGGGCTGTCTCCAGACTTGGTAGGTCATCTGTCGTCTTATCCTTCCAAACCGCCGCACTTAAAGGATATTGGCAGAAATGCTCCCTCACGCGTGATCTGAGCACGTGTGTTTGGATTTTTAGGTCGTGTGTCGGTGTGCTATGCCGCTGGACACTGCCGTCAAGGAGAAGATATCTATGTTTTGTCATGTAGAGCCCGAACAGGTTAGTCTTGTCCCACAATGCACCTGTCACTGAAGCACACCTTCGCCAGTGCCTGATGGTCTGGCTTTGCGAAAGTCGCACTTCGCTTGGAACGCAAAGGGCTTGTGTTGTGCGATCAGACACCGTAAGTCAGTCAGTCAAGCCAGACGGCGCCCCCTCTGCCTGTCCAGGTGATCTGCGTCCATGATGTCACATCGATTTACCGCGTGCCACTGCTGCTGGAGGACCAGGGCGTGGTGGACTACTTCTGCCGTAGGCTGGACCTGCCCATTGAGACGAGGCCCCGGAAGATGCTCACCAAGTGGAAGGAGATGTCTGACAGGTGGGCTTGTCTCCGGAGCTGCAGAGGGCTGTGGATGCTGTGCCCCTTCAGGAGAATCGCACACAATGATCATACACCAGTAGTTTTTGAGAGTTTCTGTGAAACATGAGAGCTGACCTGCTTATTTGTAGAGCCCTGGGATGCTGCATGTCTGTCTGCATGTCAGGCCCAAATGGCCTTTGCGCACTGGGACATCAGCGTGCGTTTCAGAGCTAAGTGATGAGTGTGCCCTGACATACAGCAATAGAATAATAATAATACTAAACCTGTTGACCCTGCCTTGCCGCAGGTCTGACCGTCTCCTGGAACACTGCTCCATCGCTCTGGTGGGGAAGTACACCAAATTCTCTGACTCGTACGCCTCGGTCATCAAGGCCCTTGAGCATTCGGCGCTGGCTATCAACTACAAGCTGGAGGTCAAGGTGACGTGTGCATCGCTCGTCCTCCCTGCCCTGTCCTCAGACTCCTTGGCTGGACTGTGCGCTTGGCCGATGTTGGTGTTTTTAAGCATCCATGCATTCTGCTGTGGTCAGTTAGCTAACCCCTGTGTTTGACTATGGGTTATGCTGTCTGACAGAATAAATCTGGAATATCTTAGGAAATGAGTGGGATTCATTTAAAGATCAATGTTAAATCTTCTTTAATTTGAATATAAAAAAAAAACAAATAATAATACAAATGCAGGCACATCCTCTGTCACTATGGTCCAAATGGCTGGTTGATAACGGACCTGTTCCTCCCTCCGCAGTACATCGATTCAGCGGATCTGGAGCCAGCCACGCTGCAGCAGGAGCCTGTGAAGTACCATGAGGCATGGCAGAAGCTTTGCAGTGCTGGGTACGTGATCGCCGCCCTGGTGGGAGGCGTATGCAGTACATGCCCATACTACTCCGGAACCACAGTGTTGCTTCCCGTCTGTCTCAGAAGCCTGTGTTTGTATCGTATAGGAGTGTGTGTGTGTCCATAAAGATACGAGTCTGACATACGAGTGTAAAATTATTTCAGTTGTGGTCGAATATAGGCCTGTGTTTTTGGGGGGGTTTCGAAGTTCCTCTCCCTCTACTTGTCTGCAGTGACTGTCTCTGTACCTCTGTCTTGTTATCCTGTCATGTACCAGCATGTGATCTTACCTCAGATGGTGCTTGAAAACCACCACTGAACCGTGGATGTCTGATTAACTGAATTCCAGAACCGCTGGTTGGGGGGGGGGGGGGGGGTGCTTTGTGTTTTCACGTGACTGGGAGGGCATTGGTCAGATTCAGTGGGGCAGGATTGCGAGCTGCTCTTCTGTGCCCACAGTGGTGTCCTGGTCCCCGGCGGGTTTGGAGTTCGAGGCACAGAGGGCAAGATTCAGGCCATTAGCTGGGCAAGAAAGCAGAAGAAACCATTTTTAGGTGAGCAAGGAATAACTCGTTACAGATGGGGTAACAGTAAGTGCCACACAGTTTAACACTGGTCTGCATTGTCCCCACCGGTCAGTCAGTTTGGCTGTGATAAGGGGCTCATGAGAGAATCACTATATGTCTGTGCATCCTTGCAGGTGTGTGCCTTGGCATGCAGCTGGCCGTGTGTGAGTTTGCCCGGAATGTTCTGGGCTGGCAAGGTGAGTCTCCGTCCATTTGCCTCGCCTGTCTTTACTGGTTGTGGCTGGTCGTTTTCTGGCTCTGGGCCACAATCTGACTCTGACAAAAATTGAATCTTAAGTGTTTTATCAGATTTCCCAATAAAGCAAGCCCTTGAGCTCGTATCATTTTGTCCCAACAGATGCGAACTCGACGGAGTTTGACCCAGAGTCCAAGCATCCTGTAGTACGTATCCCATGATGCCATTCTTCCCCCCACCTGCAGTTTTTCCCCCCCCAGGTGGCCATAATTCTGATATCTGATTGTTTCCCCCAGGTGATTGACATGCCGGAGCACAACCCTGGACAGATGGGCGGTACGATGAGGCTGGGAAAGAGGCGCACAATCTTCAAGAGTGGTAACAGTGTTCTGAGTAAGCACTGGGGCGGCCATCTTAAATCAGGGGGTCATGTGACCAGTCTGCTACCAGGGGATACACACTCATGGCTGCTGCTCTGTTCTTTCACAGGAAGGCTGTATGGAGATGCCGACCATGTTGACGAGAGACACCGGCACCGGTTTGAGGTGAGACCGGCTCGCCGTTCACTTCTACCTGAATGTGTTGCACGGCTATTGGACTGGAGGGCCGTGGGCTGATTGCAGCCTGTCAGCTTGGGAAAATATTGCTAAAATTTCTAATCTGGCATGCAAGATTTTGGATGTAATGATTTAAAAAAATCCTGCATCACAACTTTAAAAGCCATGCTATTCTTAGTTTCTCCAGTTGAGGGAGCACTATAGTGCATAATGAGCATAATATAGTGCCACTGTCACCCTTGCCCTGATGAAAAGTACAATGGCTTGTAAGGGCAACAGAGCAAAGACAATGACCTGTTTGGCAGCACCAGAGGAGGGCAGTCTGACTAAGCTGAAGCTACTGTAAACCATGTCTCAGAATCTGTGAAGACCTGCATGCTCAAAGCTGCAGAACACCCCCCCCCCCCAATCAAAAAAAGAAAAACATTCAAGTGGGGGTGCTGCCTTGCTTCCTTTCTGTTCTGTTTTAAATGTGTTGATATAGGTTGGTCTGTTTCACTGAATTGGGTCTAATGTGACCCTGGTGGTTAAAATTGTTTTTAATCCAACGGTTTAATGAGCACGACACTCTGCAAAGCTCTTTGTTTAGTGTCAGACTGTACGTTGGTTTCTTACTGAAGAGCAGGGGTGGGCAATCTTATCTGCACAGAGACAGTGTGTGTGCAGGTTTTAGGGATAACCTGTAGGTCAGCTGTTCAAACCCAGGTGTGAGGACTCTTCAGCCAATCAGTCCTCTAATTAATGATGGGAGTTGCAGCGAAAGCCCACATACACAGCGGCCCGTTCTGCATGATTGCCCACCCCTGCTATAGAGGCTGATGACATTTACTGTGTTGGATGCACATAACACAGAGTTCATAGGATTTGAGAAAGAGATTCACAAACCAAGATAGTTTTACATCAATATAAATTCACCATTTTCTGGAAGGAAACTTGAATGAAGTATGTACACTTTGTGATATTTGGGTCTCCTTCCATCGCTGGGCTCTCTGTCACTAAGCTTATATCTGTTCCCCCCCCAGGTGAACCCAGACCTGAAACAGCACTTTGAGGACAAAGGTTTCAGTTTTGTCGGGCAGGATGTGGAGGGCGAGAGGATGGAGGTCATTGAGCTGGATGGTGAGTCCCCTGCACCTCTCTGGTCCCACCAGTTCCAGCCAAGAAGCCTCCCAGCTACAGTTGTGGGCAGTGTTAAATACCAAGGCTCCTGGTGCTAAGGTTCTGACCAGGTGCCTTGTCTTTTAGATCATCCCTACTTCGTGGGGGTACAGTACCACCCAGAGTTTACCTCCCGACCCATCAAACCCTCCCCTCCCTACCTTGGCCTCCTGTTGGCCGCTGCTGGAAAACTGCACAGCTACCTGCTCAAGGGATGCCGTCTGTCGCCAAGGTAACCGGCGCCTCTTCAGAAGGAGACACAGAAAAATGTGGGCAGAGCGGTCTTGTGCAGCTGGTGATTGACATCATGCTATAATCTCTCCTATTGAAGAGTCTGGCTGGTTAATGGTCAAAGTCCGATGAAAAAGAGCCAATGCCGTTATCAGAGCACGAGTGCTGGGGGTAGATTGGGCCGTTGACTGGAGCCCGTTCCTCTCCCTGCAGAGACACGTACAGCGACCGCAGTGGTGGCAGCTCTCCTGACTCTGAGATCGCAGAGCTTAAGTTCCCCTCGGAGGCCCAGAACTGATGCCCCTGTTCTCCGGCGAGATCAAGATTTGATTGCGCACAGGCCAGGGCTGAGCTAATGGTTCCACATGGCACAGGAACGGAAGCTGGGGCTGAGAAAAAGTGCTGATGGGTTTTAAATTATAACCACCTATGGAATGAGTTTGTGTGTACATAAGTGCTTTTTTTTAAGGCTGTTTCGCTGTCATGAGCTGCTCCTTTAACATACCTTGCACCTTCGCATGCTGAAGCCTAGTCACTGTATTAATACAAGCAACTTCTCAGGTGGCTGTGTCTTCACTATATGCAAGTCATGGTGGAATTTAATACCCGAGGACCTTTGCTTTGGTACATAGGAACTGCATTATGCAATGCAGCTCCTATCTCCTCCCCCCCCCCTGGGCCTAGTCCTTACGGACCTGCAGGCAGCATGTGGTTTTGTTTTCTCCTGGGCAGAAATGGACTGGCTCCTGGTCCAAGGACCACATTGGGAAACACTGGTGTAATAAAGTCCAGCTCCTTTCTTCAGTGGCTCATCCAGATTCTTTATTGATCATTTGCCTTGTTTCATGTATGATAGACGGGTATTAAAGTTCATGGTATTTTGTCAAGTATTCCAGCTAATTCTTATAACAGACTTAGAGCTACATCTCTGGTCAAACGTCCTTTAGATTATAGACAGCGCAATAATCAGATTGACACATTTGTCATTGTAAGCATACAATGAAACTGCTTCCACAAATAGAGCAGATAAGGGTTGTCACATGCATGGCATACAGTCAGACTATAACTTGCAGGGAAATAAAAGTAACAGAAGGGGCTGAGGTTGGGGAGCAGCACACCATAGCTGCTGGTGGTCTCACTTCAGTGTCAGCTCAGCCCTCCGCACCACACCTGAGAAGTAACGGAAAAGACAAACGTCAATACACGCAGTAGACTTCTGGAGCCACACCCACTATCCTGGGTAAGAATGCTGGCCTCAGTCCCATATCCGCAAGCTTCATCCAGCAGTCTGCCATTAGTTACGCTGTCATCACAGACCAGAAGCCATAGAACAAAAGCAGAAGGTGAACATACACACCTTGGAATCTGGATCACAGCAAACCAACCACAAAACCTGGAAGAGAGAAGGCAGCGAGTCTAAGTCTCAATATCACATGGCCCATCCCTACACCCACAGGAGGACAGGAATGGGAAAGCCTGCTCAACACTGACTACCAGGGCTATTACCCCTGCTCAATGCCCTTAAGGTTATAAATCAACTGGTGCTGGTCTCAGTCCCATATCCGCAACTGTCATCCAACAGTCCAGTTAGAATAATTCTCACATCAATGACCAGTCATTGGAAACAAGACTACTATATTAGGATATGAATGTATACCTGCAGTAATCCAGCACAGCCCCAGCAGATCAGTCCCATCCTGAGAGAAAAAGGGAAAAAACATGAAGGTACGGCTCCTGAACAGCTAAACACCATCTATTTGTGGTTTTGCTTGCAGCGAGACTGTTGGAGAATTGAAGGCTGGTGGCACTGTTGCCTACAGCCTCAGACCTTTTCCCCATAATGTTCTGGCATGCTGATCGTGAACAGGGTCCACAGGAAGGGCCCTGCTCCTTGGAAAGCATGCGGCGAGGGGAGGGCAACTAACAGTTCCGTACCCCCCAGCACCCGCTGCAGACGTTAACTAGACGTGATCCATTCAGATGGGTCACCGTAAATCAAGTTAACCAGAACCAAACCCATGCATCTTACTTGTTCACACAGCTGTGGCGATGTGGGGTGACTCCGAAAGGCAGCGGCGCCGCAATCCCCAACCTGAAAGATCAGCTCGTTACAATCCACCCAAAAATCTAAACACCACAATACCATCTGTGTTAGGCCCAGTTCAGAGTTTTGAGTACAAGAAGTTCTCATAAGCGAGCGAAGCTCTCAGTGAGGGCAAGTGTGTCATCAACACCAGGCCAAACCAACGGCAGCAACATTGAGGCTTCATAAGCAAATGCCTTTAGAAGACTCAAGTTCCTTAAGTGACAAAAAAAAAAAAAAAACTTGCAATAAAATCAATCCACCCACCAAGGAGGTTATGGTCCATGTCCCTAAAGCCAGCTTCAGTAACTTGGGGTCAACCCAACGCCTCTGCCTTCCACTGCCACACGATCCATGATGCACTGGACCCTCATGGCTCTTCACCAGGTGCTGAGCTCACGAAAGGCTGGCCCAACCACTGGGGGCTTGGCTACGAGCCCCCATTCCAGGCAGGGTCTCTGGGTCACTGGAATCTGTCTGGACCTGACCAAGGACCAAACTGCCCTGATGGAAAATAAGACTCTACTGTAGATTTGTGTTGCACTAATGCCATATAATGCAAAGTTAAACAGCAGTTTGCTGTATGACACTGACCAACAATCAAAGTCACAACTCACCATCACTAAGACCACGAGAAGCTCATACCGACTGGATGTGGACAGTAAAGCAGGCCCAGGAGCCAAATGCATGGACCACAGCTGCAGAATAAAAACCATAAGTTAAAATCCACATTAACACATTGAAATAACAGATATCAGTAACAGTATTTAATGTTCCTATCCTGTATGTTGCTGATGCAGCTAGAGAACTGAACAGCGACCGTAGGAAGGTGTCATTCTTGGCCCTTCTTTGACCACGCCTGCTACAGGTAACAGGGTCGGCTCCAACGAGGGCCGGTTTAAAACTGATGGAAGAGATCTCACCTTCTCTGGTGTGTGGCCTCAATTCCGGCGTGGCCCATAGTCTTCTCAGGCCAGTAGTCATCTATCAAACATGCATGCAAAGTTGCGTCAAATTAAATCGACTACTCAAAGTATACATGCTCAGTTTGCAGTTCGACAGCACACGTGTCTCCCTGAAAGGCACCCGCCAGAATCACGCTGCAGGGCAAAGTAAAGCATTCCTCCTAGTTCCAATATCCTTTTCCATAATGTTGCCCCTTAGTTATTAAAAACTAAGCAGCGACCGTCGGTAAAAGTTATACTTTAGGCACCTTGATGACCGTTTCAGTCACGGTGTTCACTGAAACGACTTCGATAAGGGCCAATCTGACAAAATGTCCCTCAAAGCATAGCTTTTGTGGCAAATTGGTCACTGAATAGCTTAAAACCAAAATGCATTAATGAATTAACAATGCGTTACAGTAAATCTAAAGAAATGCACACGAGTTGCAAACGCTAAATTACAGGAAAACTATGCTTGAAGGAGTTCTGACATAAAGCCAGATAAGTATCAGTACGTTGACTTCTACGCCTTGTGTACCACGACGTTTCTGTAACATACCAACGACACTTTTTCATCATTATTCGTGCAAATATCACGGCGATTTCGAGTCCAGAATACTGTAAGCCCCGTAACATGTTTAATTTTAATCGTACATCCTTTTTAACCAACAGCCACGGCAGGATGACTAAGGATTGCAAAACAGAGCAAGAAGTACATACCATACTGCACTACAAGGGAAGCCAAAGAAAGAGATGCGGGCTGGATTTCCTTTATGTACGGGATATCCGTGTCGCTGATTGGCTCACTACCGCCTGAGAAAACAAGGCATGCTGGGAAACAAAGTTCTTTTAATCAGAATCAGAATAAGCTTTATTGCCAGGTATGTTGACACATACGAGGAATTTGTTGTAGTGACAGAACTCTACAGTGCAACAGAAAGACAGAAAGACAGTGACAAGACAAGACACAGGTAATAAAAAGAGTTATATACAGATATACAAAGATATACAAAGTAGCGTGCAAAATAGCAAGAAGACATTCCAGTATGATGTGTTTGTATAGGTATGTTGATATGTGAAAATATGAAAAATAAATAAGCGTGTGTGTTAAATAAATAATTTGTTTTAGTGTTGTGTGTACCACGTGTATTGTTAAGTGTACATGACATTGTTAAGTGTTCATGACATGGACTGCCTGGGGGAATTCATGCTTATTCTATGAAAATACTACAATATACCAACCAGTATATACCAACGGTCGAACTGTTTACTGTATGGGAGGCATTTTCTGCAAAAAATAAAATGAAAATGATAAAAATAAAATACAATCTCCACTTTGCCATTTAC
Source organism: Paramormyrops kingsleyae (assembly GCF_048594095.1). Classification (NCBI taxonomy): domain Eukaryota; kingdom Metazoa; phylum Chordata; class Actinopteri; order Osteoglossiformes; family Mormyridae; genus Paramormyrops; species Paramormyrops kingsleyae. Next base: position 11,381,402 of record NC_132805.1, read on the forward strand.
TTTCCAAAGTCTGTGCGCAAAAATCCTGCAAAAATTAAAATTAAATAGCACCATTTGCATTTAATTTTTCCACTCATGTATGAGTCAGATGTGAAAAATTGAAAAATAAAATTAAAAACCCTTTTTGTCGTCTCATTTTCCAATTTGACTTTTCATTTCCTAGTTTGGCTTTTCCTTTTCAAGTTCACTGCATGCAAATATGTGTTAATCGGAGCGGGGCGGTGCGCGGAGCTACTGATCACTGCTGCGCTTCTCAGTGCCTTTGCCGATTACTTTCTTGTGTTTCTTGCCCATGGTCGCCCGTGTCGCCGAAACTAATGGCAGTCACACGCGGCTTAAGTTAGCTACTTATCTGCAGCTTCCGATTCATTAAGCTTTTTATTCGTAGCGTCTTATTTCGAGGCTTAAGTTACTTTCAGCTTCCTTATAGGGGAGCTCCTTAGAAAAATATTCTTTATTTTTATCATTTTCATTTTATTTTTTGCAGAAAATTGAAGAAATTGATGAGTTTTATTGTGTCCTAGCACGCAATTGTTTTAGGCAATTAGAGTAAGTTATGTAAATAACACATAACAATAAAACACGACTTGACCCATGTATCGACAGACAACTGAAAGCTAAATCCTATAATTACGCAGTTTTAAGCGACATAAGTTGGTTATTACTTTCAGTACCATGGATAGTCGTCACCAAGGGTCCTTCACCTTGCATGACTTTAGAGTTTTATAACGGTCCTTTTGAAACCAGATTTATTGTGGTCTTTCAGAACATAGCATCAATTAATCCTTATAAGTAAGGTTAAAACTTCACAGCCTATATAAAGTTCATAAAGTGAAAGAAACCCCTCTGCAAATGTCAGAGTGACAGACGTTTTACGAAAGTTAAGATGCAGGCCGACTTAAACATTTAAAAATAGCACGATTGCAATACTGGCGTGTGGTTAAATATCGACAAATCGTATGACAGCAAGTGCTTTAGCAATAAAACGAATCAGGTGCACGAAAGATTTACACAGCACAGAAATAAAAGCGGGCAGACGCAAAATGAGACGATGCATAATTTATAAAAAGGGTCACGTGAGTTCTCAAAAAAAAAAAAAAACAGGTTTGCCAAATGTATTAAAAAATTAGCATCTGGGAGTTAGCGTGCAATAAATTAAACGCAAGACAGGCTGCAGAGAATGGTTCCTAATCCTCAGCTTCGATTATCACCTAAAATACCATTTGGGCTGGACAACTTATATTGCCATATTATTGTTCATAAATATTAAATATTGATATGACTTTGGCAATTTACTGAATTCATTCTAAGATCCGAATGTACGTAAGCGATGCCTCTTATATAATCCATTCCCTAAAATACAGGAGCCTGCCCTCTAGTTAAGACGCGATCACATGACTGGCGCACAGCCCCAGTCGCGACCCACGGAGCCAGCGCGCGTCCTACAGACCGGCTGTCAGTCGGGGATCCCGCTTCATTTGCGCAGAAGCCGGAGCCGCGCCGTTTCAGATATGTTATGGATATGTTATGGCAGTACCAGTTTAGGATCATACTACTGGGGGACTCCACAGTGGGCAAGTCGTCTTTGCTGAAGCGCTTCACGGACGGGGTATACAGCGATGTGGCGGACCCGACCGTGGGGGTGGATTTCTACGCTCGGTCACTGGAGATCGAGCCTGGGGTGAAAATCAAACTGCAGCTTTGGGACACGGCCGGTCAAGAGCGCTTCAGGTGATCACTGTTATTGTTTAGCACATTATGTCCGATGTAGATCTCCATTCATGAAAAGATGCCTTTAAATGAAAAACGTGGAATGACATGCGATTACATATCGTTTTGCTTAAATTGCGAATGATTTGTTGCGCAAGTAATTCCACTTTCGTTTCGGATGTAAATACGTTGCCACGCTTTATCATCACTTCAATATCAATAATAAAATAAAATGTCATGGAGCGTTGCTTCAGCAAAGCACTGGAAAAAAATCTTTCTAACTGAAAATCATGCTAAACGTAGTTTTCAGCAGCAAACGAGGAGGCTATTTTATCCGCGGAAAACGCCTCCACCACAGGGGCAAATGAGCAAAAGGAAACCACAAATTTCGCATGTTTCGCCATAGTGACATGCACGCTTTTACAAATTAGTGCAGCTAACGAATTTGCTTTTCGGCGTTTGAAGGCGATACGCAGAGGAAATTTACATTTTATGTTGATTATATTTAAGATACCCGAAACTATCCTTCTCAATATGCATCGCCTATCAGAAAACACGTTCAATTATAAACAGACGACCTATGGAGACCTCTTGTTTTTTTTTTAATAGTAAGTCTGGTTGAAGCTTTGAGAAACATTGCCGAAACAGGGGAGGAGGGCTTCACTATTTCCCCCATCTGCTCATGGTCCTGTTGCCACGATTGCCAGGCAACGGACAGCATGACCAGCTGACCATTTTTGTTGAGGTTTTACCAAATGTGTTTGCTGCAGCAGCCCTGGAAATGGTGGATCTGCAGTCACAGGGCTCTCAGTAAACTCAGTCTCGGGCATCTAAAAAGTTTGTGGTATTATAAATAATAAGCAGCCACGTTTCCCTGTTTCAAGTCAATTTATAATTAATTAGAATGCTCCTGCAATCATAAACTCTGTTCCATGCTCACCAGGTCGATAACAAGCTCGTACTACCGGAATTCGGTTGGCGGGCTGCTGGTGTTCGACCTGACCAGCAGGAAGACGTTTGAGCACATTCGAGACTGGCAGCAGGAGGTCAGCGAGCATGTGACCCCGCACCAAATGCTCTACATCCTGGTTGGCCACAAGAGCGACCTGGTGAAGGAACGCAAAGTGTCCCGGGAGGAAGGGGAGCGTCTGGCGGCGGCACTGGGCATTCGATACGTGGAGACGTCGGCCAAGTGCAACACCAACGTAGACCGGGCCTTCGAGATGCTCACCTGCGACATCTACGAGATGATGAAGCGCGGAGAAATCTCTGCTTACGAGGGCTGGGATGGTGTCAAGTGTGGTTTCAGTGCCCGAGCTCTCTACCTGCCCCAGGAAGACACTGAGCAGGACAAAAAGTGTCAATGTTAACAAAAGCCTACATGAAGTGGCACCGAATCCCCCTGCCATTGCCTGAATCCATCGCAGAGGAGTTTGTCTGTTTGTAAACTCTTTATAGTATGCACAAGCCAGCTCCTGCTGTGATGTCATCATTGTGGGCCGGCAGCCTGTCTGTAGCACCAAATAAGGCTTCTGTTTGCACTAGCGCTGTGTGAAAATCACACCAGTTGGGGGCAGAAAACAGAAGCACATGACAGAGGTGGGGGAGGACCCTGGAATAATAAGGCGATTAGGGATGGGATTTCCTATCCCAGGGTTCAGGGGGACTGGGCAAGAACTGGGTCAGGACTGTCGGGATGAGACACCAGAGAGCCGTTATACTCAGAGAAGATCTTTTGAATTGAGAGGTGTGCTTTGAGGACCATGGATCAGACCTGCAGTCGGGATGGTCATAGAGAACAGGATAGGTTTACTATGTCAATGAGAATGTAACCCATCACTGTGTTGTGTCATACATGTGCAAGGAACAGATTGAATGACTCAGCATTAACAACTGACTCTCCCTCCAGAAATGGGAATACCCCTCCAACTCACACACATATAACCTCAACCCCCTAACACTGTGTGGGATGGGGGGGCAGATAACACTGTACGCTGAACATGGTGCCCTTCCTTGCCCTTGGCAAATGAAAGCTCGTTCTGTTGTGCTGACTTTGCATGATCAGAACATGGCTGAGTGGCTTCAGTTCCGGCCCAGTTCCTCTGCCCTGCAGGTACTTAGCAAGGCTGCCATCTGTCGGTTACTGTCGAGTGTTGGAAAGGATCGCGGTGCCGATTTCGTAAACGTTAACCGAGAGCTGCTCTGTTCTTCACATCAAAATCTCGACTCAAATATGTGACAAGCCAAAAAAAAGGATGCTGTAATCTGTATATCCACCTTCTGTAAGGATTAGTAATAAGTTGTAGGTTTGTATATTTTGAATTTATGCCATCTGTCATCTTCTGTTCACAAGAAGGGAATCATGCAGGCTGACCTTGGAGGGGGGGGGGGGGCCTCGGTACCATAAATGGAGACACATTACCCCACACATTGTGTCATTGTGTCATCACTGGCCCAGCTTGGCATCACAGCGCCATAATTAGTGAGATATTATTCACAAGCGAGGGTCTGTCCTACCCCCCGTCACTGAAGTCACTTGGTGTGGGCGCTGTAGTGGGTAGAGAGTACCAGTGGGGGGGCTTTGCTTTCATTCTGACTTCCTGCAGAGGGTGCAGCTGCCTTCCCGCCAGACCGAGAGTACATAATGAAACCACAGCTAAATAAAAACAGCTTTATTTCTTTAAGCGAGAAGCATGCTGCAGATTCACAGACATCTCCCTGGATGGAGAGGTCATCTATTTAAAGCCCGTTTGCTTTGCTTAATCCTTCTGCCCTGTGCGATGGTATGGCAAGATGTATTCCATAGTGCAGCAATGAGCATGTATAGCTTCAGAAATGGTGAAATACAGGAAGGTACACTGCCAGTGAAATGGCACAGTACCGTTAGAAAATAAAAAAGACTAAGATACCAGAATGTTCCAGAACATGTTCATCAGCCATCAGATCATTGATAGGCATGATGTGATATTTCAACTTTTATGTACTAATGCCTCAGTTTATACCATATGTTTGGGTCTAGAGTCTGAATTACACTCCAGTGCTTCAAAGTTCGGCAGTAATCTGGCTCAATCACTCGTGACCTGGTTACCATGGCAACCCCCCCATACCCCCCCCCCCCCCTCCCCAACACAGCCATTACAACAGGAAAAAACATATCAAGGGCGTGGGATGCAGAGAGCGTCAGTGGTCAAGTCATAGGACAGACATGAACTTGAACTTCTGTATCGAATTTCGACTTCTGATCTCGGTAGCTCTTTCATTTACAGTGTGTCTCTAATCTCTGATTAGTTTCCTTCAGCAGAATTTTGGGTAAAGCTGATCAAGAAAAATATAGAACACAAATGAATATTTAATTTGGTGTCTATTTTCCACAACCTGTTTCCTCACTGTCAGTGGATGTATCCATGAAATTCTGCACCCAAAGTGTCCATCACCAGACCTGGCTGTGTCTGACAAAGACTGAAACTGAAAGAGACTCATTATTACACACTGACAGTAATTAGGTGAGACTCTTGCACTCCCTCTCTCACAGAGACTGGCAGTACCTGACAGAGATTTCAGATGAAGATGACAGATCTGGCCTCCTTTTAAGGGAGACTGACAGATGCTGATACAAATTACTTCCCACACAAGACTGAGGGCTGACAAATCCAAATATGTAATTTCGTCTTGGTTTAATTAAAGAGAGCGTCCTCCTGTACATCTTGCATCATTGTTAATTAGCAGAGGGATCCTGGATCTTATCCATGGATGCCAGTCCATCAGAGGTCCATCACACTATTACCTGCAACCAAGGAAACACACACACACACACAGACCTGTAATCATATCTTTGTGGGGACGGCTCATTCATTTATATGGGCAAAATGCTAACGCTATGCTAACCTTAACCCCCACCCAGCCCTAAACACAACATATGTAACCACACAAAATACTAGAGTTCTGGCATTTTTAGTTTTTTAATTGCAGTAACAGAAAATTCCATTATGGGGACCAGGAAACTGGTCATAGGTCCCCACAAGGTAAGGTACACCTGCACCACACACACACACAGCTGGTAAACAAACCTAAAACCTTGGATGTGTGAAGCCACACTGTGTCATTTAGCACTAATATGACATAGCTTCATAGCGGTGTTGCATACAATTTATCTGGTTGTTATAACTCAATAACTTTAATAAACGACATGTAGCATACAAAAATATTAATGTTTCGTGCTCTTGGGGGTTATTGAATACAGCTTGTTATGATGAAAGCAATGTTTTCATCTATTAATCTTGCAGTTAAATGGTAATCCACCAATACATTGACATCTTGTTTCAACTTCTGTATATGTGTATAATACTTACATGTTACACATCTGTTCGATGAACTCTAGATTAGAATTGAGTGATCAATGGTCATTGTTGACACAGCACAGCACACAACAACGATGAAATGTGTCCTCTGCATTTAAACCATATATGACATAGCAGAGGGCAGCTAATTTAGCACCCGGAGAACAGTGCATGGGGGCGGGGAACTTTGCTGGTTGGGGATTCGAACCTACAATCTTTCAATTACTGAATTATTTATGCCAGAAAAGGACTGATGCTGGTCAACTGAAACATTAATGGAGGGCAACTAAACGGATCGTCCGCAAGGACGCTGAAGTGCCGGAGGAAACGTTAGAGAAATGTTCCTTGAACGTTTGCTACGTCACTGTGTTTGCAGGTAGCTGCCCTACATTCGCCTGCGGCATGACTACGTAAATAATACATTATATTCTGGAAACATAACTATGTAGTGCAAAAACTCACTTTTAGAAGGGAAAAATTAAACAATTAGCCGGACAGTTATCTTGATTTATCAGCGTAAAAAAGAACGAATATTAATTACGAAAAATAATAATTAAAAAAAATGGTTGCTGCTTTTATTCGAAACTAATTTTTAAAAAGGACGCACCTATTGTCGCAGTATGTCTCTCTCTCTGCTCTGAATGAGCAGCACTGGCTTTAAAATGCGCAGCAGCATTTTAAAACTTGAACTACCTAATGATAACTGCAGCCGCAGTCTGTGTAACCTTATCCACCCCAGGCATTAACAAAGCGCAATGTGGACCTTAGCCAGCACACGATACAATGAACGGCTTAGCCATGACACATGTTTTGCATTTCTAACAGAGGCGTTCACGATACTGCAAAAACTAGACAATTCCACGTCATCCCAAACCGGGAAGGGTTTGGGCTACCTTGGATATCTTCCCATACAAGCAAATATCAGCTGCCTGGATCGATGATGATGCAAAGTTTTTCAACATGCAAAACGTCTGGGAAATGTCTTCTAAAATGTGCTCCGAAAAAGTCAGATACATAAACGTTCACAAAGCTTGATAACGGTTGAAACGTGTGTGTTTGGGCGCCCCCTTGCGTTAAAATGAAAAGTCCTAATTTATCAGAATGACGGCGATAATAATCAACTTAACAAGCTAAATATTTACCAGGCTAATTTCTCAGGGGTTTAGCAACGACGTTCTCCACCCATATGCACAGTCCCTGCCCTTTGCATTGACGTGTTTGCGTATGGGTATGATTACAAATATCAAACGTCTCCATAGTAAAGGTGACTTTCTACACCAACCCTGTAGATTTCATCATACACTAATCATTTCTGTTTCGGGTGCTATAATACAAGGCTAGTACATAACAAGAAAAACAACCACGAAAACAAATAATAATGGCTCAGTGTGTTGCATGTTCTCCTTGTGTCACCGTGAGGTTTCCTCCTGGTACTCTGGTCTCCAATCCCACCACGGTCCAAAAACATGCTGAGTTTAATTGGAGTTCCCAAATTGCCCATAGGTGTGCATGTGTGAGTGAGTGGTAGGTGAGTGTGTCCTGCTATGGGTTGGCTCCCCATCCTGGGTTGTTCCCTGTCTTGTACCAATAATTCCCGGGACAGGCTCCGGATGCCCACGATCGTGCATAGGATTAGCTTGTATAGAAAACTGATGGACGGATGGATAACAACAATAATAAATAATAACTAGAACAACAACAGTAATAATAGCCACAAGGTTATGGGTTCAAATCCCACCTGTGTGTGATTTGTTTGGGCCTCCTTCCACAGAAATTCATTACCAGCTTCTTTATGTTGTCATCAGGTCAGAGCATTTGCTGCTTTAATATCAGATAAATATAAGCTTAGCTGAAATTTCTCAGGTACCTCTTCATGAAAATATTACTTCAATCTTCTTGTTCAACCGGTGGAACAAGAAATTTCGTCTCAACAACATCATTTATTTTAATATATAACAAATGACTAAAATGAAACCAGCTTTTGTAAAAGCTTTGTAAAGGATTATATTTAAATAGTATTTATATTGTAAAAGTACATTATCAGTATTTATGTCAAACACAATAGTAAATGTGCTTTGTAACACAATGGGTTTTATGTAACTGTAAGCTATCGGTCTTTACAAGAGGACTTTATCAAACTAGCGTGTGTGTTACGGCACGAAGCTCCCAGTGGACCTGGTAGCTCTGATTTCCATCAGCCTGGACATGTGCTACATGTCTAAAAGTGACAGTAACCTTCCTGGTCCTGTCAGAGGAAAAAGGTAAACAATGCAGCTTACAGCTCCCTGTTAAAGATAACATAGCTGGCATCTGTGTGAGAATATGTCATAGTATGAGAGTGTTTCAAAACTGCACATAGATTAGCATGTAAAAATGCGACTTAGCCCAAAAAAAATTTTTTAACGCTAAAATAAAAGGGGATTACACATTCTAAACTCCTCAGAGTCACCACCCTCTCTAATAGCTTGGGCCATTGTGACTAATTGTGAGTCTATTTCGTCTCAGTTTTCATTTGGAAAAAGCTCTGCTTCGAGCTGAAATAAGTGTGGCTGCATCCATCACTGGCGGGTTTTTAATCCAAAGGGAAGTGGGGTGACAATGTGGGACTGATGGGACAACATAATGTCACATAACGTGGTCCTGAACACTAAGCTCCTTTGGTGTCCTACGCTAATTACAAATGGAAAATGCAACCAGTGGTGTGTGTGTGTGTGTGTGTGTGTGTTGGCTGATGAACTAAAAATTAGGAGGTTGGAAATCCCTAGAAAAAAAAAAAACAGCCCCCCCTGCACCGACCATAACCCCTCAGATCAACCATAAGCGGAATATCCTCATCTTCTGGTAGCGCTAAACAGGATTTTCAGACTGGCCACCAAATCCCACGGTTCTCATAATGTTATATGAAGGTGGAGTAAACAATGCATAGTAGGGCAGCAAATAAATTAAATCAGGTTGTCTTGTACCTGCGTCATGCAACCTCCTCGAAACATACGCAATAGAAATATCTATAATATAATAGAATATTAAAGCAATGCATAGCATGAGTTTTTGTGCTTGAAGTCTTTGTACTTGAGCCTGTTTTTCTGGGTTTGGCTGAGCTATTATTGCATAGTTCTGTGACCAGGAACAGCCCTTCCTGGACAGTCCCCCCCCCCAACTCCCCGCTCTCCCGCCCTCTCTCATTCTTGTACTGGACGAGACTTGCAGTGAGCAGCTCCCAACAGGAAAAGCAGAACCTGTCTCGATATGGTACAGAGAACTTGCACTCCCCTGGGTGATTTGCAGCTCCGCCCTCCCTCTCTCTCTCCCTCCTCCCCCCCCCCCCGCCAACCCTGTCTGTAGAGACACCACCCTGCCACTTTCTCTCTGCCTCACTATATCACTCCCTTGCCTGAGAATCAACAGGTTGTCTTGTCTGCGTGGCGTGTTTGCCCTGGGAGAGCAGTGCACTATCGCGCCTGCCACACACGCCGCGGGTCCCACCACCAGCTCTTCCTCCGCCGCTTCTTCCTGCCTTCTCATTTCCTTAAAGAAGAGGGACTCTGCGAGCGGCCCACGGTCTGGGGGCTGGGTCGAGCCGACGGCAGCGTGGCTCCCAGGAAAAGAGGCTGCACAGGCAGAAACCGCCTGAGAGACAGACGCACATCGACTTGTGACACCGGCCATGTGATGCCCTCCTGACACTTGCCTTCCTAGACAGCATCGCTCCTTCTGCCCTGCCTGCCCAGAGGAACCCCCTGCCAGCAGAAGGACTCCACACCCTTCCCACCAGCCTCCGAAGCGTTCCCCTCTGCCCACCCGCGGTCAGCTGGCGCCATGGATCTCACGCTGTGGCAGTACCAGTTCCGGATCATCATGCTGGGGGATTCCACGGTGGGCAAATCCTCGCTGATCAAGCGCTACACAGAGGACCAGTTCCTGGAGAGCATTAACCAGACAGTCGGGGTGGACTTCTATGTGCACTTCCTGGAGGTCGAGCCGGGCGTGACGATCAAGCTGCAGTTCTGGGACACGGCCGGACAGGAGCGCTTCAGGTGAGGTGGTGGCTTTTGCACACTTTACCATAGCAGGGTGCTGTACTCCGCTGAGAGGTAAGTCACACACTGTCATCACCAACGGCCATCATTAACCCAACAGGAAAGTATACGACAGTGTTTCTCCAACCAGTCCTTGCGGACCCCCAGGCAGCCCACGTTTTTGCTCTCTCCCATTTCGCTGGGAGTCTGGGGGTCCTGGTGGACTGGTTTGAGAAACACTGGTCTGCGGTGTTGCCCTTTAACCTCCTGACCACTAACTAACCTTTAACTCCTTAACAATGTGTCTGTTAATTAGTCCTGTAGCCTTGAATTTCTGTTTCAGGTGAATAATAGGATAACATTTAGGATAACGATACGACTAACTTCAAGGCAGACTGCAGCCTTTCGTTTTTGAATCCATCACATGAGAACATCCCTCTGAATAGCTGATCATTCCTGTTCAGCAGGCGGCACTGTTGGCCTTCTGCTCTGCTCATGGGAGTTTTACATACATAAAAATGCCGACAAAAATGATTGGTTCAGAGAGACAACCAATTAGATTGTAGAGGAGGTGGGTCCAAGAAACTAGAGGATGTGGGACCAACGAATCAGGTGTCATGGACCCGCCTCCTCTGATTGCTTGGACCCACCTCCTCTACAATCTAATTGGTTGTCTCTCTGAACCAATAATTTTTTTTCTTCTGCCCTCAGAACATTTTTATATAAGTAAAGCTCCCACAAGCTTTTGCTTTGAGAGCCCAAGTGGCCGTCAGACATCGCATGTAAGGGTCAGGGGCTTTTTCTCACTGAGGGAGAGAGCCGCCACAGCTAGAGGTCACAACAATCAGCTCACAGTGGGTGATACATGAAGGTTTGGGCAGAGGTGCATCTGAGCTGAGGCTGGATCTGAGGAGATACGAAGTTCACCCGAGGGCATTTCCCTGAAATGACAATGTAATTAAACTCATTACAAGCTAGGGGGAATTTTGTGAGGTTTGGGGGGGGGGGGTGCTTCCAGGGTACGTGATCTCATTTGGCACCCGGACACTGAGCAGAAGCACTTAAGCTCCAGGACTCCACCAAACTTCAAACTGAGTAAACATAAAAAGAGAGATTAAAACTCAAATGCATAGGTGTTATGTGCAAAACTATCAAGGTATTCTAGAAAGGTCTTAAAATGCAAATATCTCCACAGACCAGGGACTGTCCTCAGAGCAACAGCAACTGTTTATGGAAATTATACAAAAACCAGAAGAGGTAGAACAAAAGATAATTCAGGAACGGTCCCAAGGTTCCCATTTTCTAAGGCAAACCTGTGAAACGATGAGGTACCTCTGGTTCCATCACGTTCACTGTCACATCCCCCATGTCCTCGAGAGGGCCAGCTGTGTAAAATCCAGAGAGGGTTTTACTGCCCGTAAATCACAGAAATTTGACTACCGTATTATGAAAATGCTATTGTCTGTGCATCATCACATAATTTAATTAGAGAGATTTCAGTCTTGCGGCAACGTGTGTGTTTGCCTCTGTACAGATCCAAGGTCAGCTGATCTGATTAAGGCCACGGTGACACACGGCAGCCAAAAGGGCCCACAGCACCCCCGACATGTTTGGGAATTATGTTACACCCACGTCACCTGAGTGGCATGTTGCTGGTTCATGTGGAGGGCTACCAACCAGTAGGGGGTGGTGCTGTACGAATCCAGGGTGTTTAGACAGCTTTGGCCCCCGCAGGTCCACCATGACAGGCTGCTAGAATCAGGGCCAAGGAGCACACCTATGATGTACACACCACCAGACCAAGTAAAAGTCCAGACCAAGATTTTTTTTCAACCAACTAGTAGAGTCCTCTGTGACTGTGACTCTTTATACTCAACTGCGAGTCCTCTGTGACTGTGACTCTTTATACTCAACTGCTTGGTTTGAAACAAAATCTTAGTCTGGATTTGTACTCTCTGGACTTGTGTCGCTCACCTCTGCAACACCAGTTACTCACTGTGCCCACCGTGTCTCTCAAACGCACACAAATAGTTTAAGGCTGCCGCAGAAAATTATTTAAATGATCCTCATGTTGGTTTAAAACGATGATTTTTCATCTTCGTAAAGTATGTCAGCTTAGTCATTTCAGATCCTCTCCTAAAGTCACCCCAGTATTTGCAGTAACTGTCCCATATATGTATTTGTTGACTTGAGCACTAGAATACCATGTTTGGCTCATCAATACCTCATTGAATGGTTTAGCTAATGAAGTGGGTCCGAGCTGAACTTTAACAGGAACGTGCAATGAGGTGTATTTGATCTGAGCTCAGTAGGTCACTTGCTCAGCCCATTACATGCATGGCCCCCGAGGAGAGGTTTGGGAGCTGAAGCGATGTTCTTATAGCCGTCCAACAAGGTTTCTGGACTTTCTGGAGAACAGAAGAAATGCTTGCTTTTATTTTTATTGTCGCTGCTCTTCATTTGGATACATTTTAAGTTGTTTGTTTTCCACAACAAAGATATACTTACTACACACATAAATAGCTTCAAACGTTTCGCACAGTACTGTATACATGTTCATATTCATAAAGAACCCGTGTATGCAAACATAATTATGACCCAAAGCATCTCAAGGTGTCCCAGGTCCTCCTGTTCTAGCAGGTAAACCCATAAAGGTGCATTAAATCTGTAAATAGCTCCTCTAGTTACTATAGGTAACGGTTACGTTAATGAACGAGTCAGAGGTTTCTGCAGTTATAACAAAAGGTGTTATTATACTGTTTATGCTACATTAATGGCTTTTCAGTAAAGTTGATGTATCAGCCTTACAGACACGCACACACACACACACACACACACATACACGTTTGTATTTATCTATTTGTGATGACTCTCCATTCATTTCTATAGGAAAAACCATAATGCCAACAATGACAACCTTAACCCCCACCCAGCCCTAACCTTAACCATAAGTAACCAAACAAAATACAAGACTTAGCTTGTTGATTGCACTCACAGTTTTTTTTATAAAATTTAATTTTCCCTTGTGGGGACTGAAAAGGTGGTCCCCACAACATCAAAATAACAATAACATTTTATCACATTATTTGGTCCCCACAATGTAACATATACATATAAAGCCCTCCCCCCCTCCCAAACACACACACACACACGCACCATATATATAAAAGAAACGTCACTACTGGCCTTACATTCAGGATGTGCCGCTGCCATTTGCCGGGACCCTCACTGGGACAGTCGGTGTGACGATGAAACATGACTGACTTATTTGTGTAAAGGCTTCACCTCCTTTATTAGGCTGAAACCCTACTCTGTGTGTGCGTGCAGTCCGCTTGTTCCCAGGCGTCTGTGTGAGTCTCTTTCTGTTACGCTGATTCCCTCCCAGCCTGTGATACCCAGGTATCCCCTGCCTTGTCCCCTGTGCTCTGCAAGCGCAGGCCTCAGCTTCACCGTCATCCTGGATGCATGTGTGCGGAAGACAAACCACTGACACACTAATGACGCCATAGTGTCCGGCCCAGTCTTCTTACCTTTCGCTTCAGTAGAATCACTCTCGGCCCAAACTCTGCTGTATTCGCTGTCTCTCTGTATTGGTGTTTCCCACAAAGACATTTGGTTTGGGTAACGCTAAATCGCCACTATAGCCGTGTGTCCGTTCCCTGTGAAAGCTTGGTGTTCTGTCCAGATCCTCCGTGTTCCCTGTGGCGGGTGTCCAGCCTCACCGTGATGTTAATTATTGGGAGAAAAGACAGGTGATGGTTTGGGGGACTGGCTAAGCTCATTACTAATAGGGCTGATGCTACTGGGACCAGTGAGGCTGGGGGGAATCACTTCTCAATGAATGTTAGCGTAGACACACTCATCGCTGCTGAAGTAGAAGGTTTACAAGGCTATCAAAAGCTGGAACTCTGCTCGGGACTGACACGTCAGCCCAAGCCCAGCCCAAATGGTGAACTTGAGCCCCATCCGGCAAACACTAACAGCCAAACTTGCTGTCTCCCTCCCGCAGGTCGGTGACACGCTCCTACTACCGGAACTCAGTGGGCGGCCTGCTGGTGTTCGACTTGGGCAACAGGGCATCCTTCGATCGCATACAGGGGTGGCACGATGAGGTGCGGGAGCGAGTGCAGCCGCACACCGTGCTGTTCGTGCTGGTGGGCAACAAGACCGACCTGGAGGAGGAGGGCCTGCGGCAGGTAGGCCGCCAGGAGGCCGAGCTGCTGGCCACCAAACTGGGCGCGCCCTACGTGGAGGCCTCCGCCAAGGCCGGCGAACGCGTGGCCGAGGCCTTCGAGCTGCTGGCGCGGAGGGTGTACCAGGGCCTGCGCAGCGGGGAGGTGCAGATGCGGGAGGGCTGGGACGGCATCAAGTGCTCCGCCCCCCGGGCCCTGGATACCAAACCATCTCAGTCCAGGAAGACCTCCTCCGCGGGGAAGAGCTGTAGCTGTTAGCATGAGGGCAGGCCGAGGTCCACGCTGGCCTGGGCGGCTCCCCACAAACTCTCCACACACTGGGACCTGTGCTACATCACACCAAAGCAAACACAGCAGTGTCATGTGTAAAAATTTGCCAGTAATAAAAGAGTTTGATTTAAGGGTGGGATGCTTCATTGAGCTGGTGCTGTGCATTACTTTGAGTCCTCCTCTGTCTCCCACCCCCGAGAAAAAGGAGACACTTTCAACCATTCAGGTGATAGAGGCGGGGGCTCAGACACTACCAGCCCCCCCTGGTGCACATGCCCCTGCAGATGTGTGTACAGCTGTCAGCAGTCACCAGTGGTGGCTTAATGGTTAGGGAAGGTACCCGCCCCCCCCCCCCCAAGCACTGCTCCCCGGGCGCTGAATTAGCTGCCCCCTGCTATGTCACGACATCACATACGGGTTAAATGCAGAGGACACATTTCGTTGTTGTGCACTGTGTGATGTGGTGTGTCAACAATGATCACTTAATTCTACTCCTAAATTCTATAATGTGTAACAGCGGCGTCATGCAAGTCAAAATTCTGAGGAGGCACAATTTAAGTAGGGGGGGGTACATCCCCCCGAAAAGACAAAATAATGACACATGTTTTTTTGTAATTTAACACGACTGGGGCTTTCATTTTTTAAAATAATGCGGGAACAATGCATGTTGGCCTGGAGATAAATAGAATTCAGTGTTTTACTAACTATAACCTGTGACGGTGGTCGGTATACTTACAGCTCACGGCCATGATCCCCCCAGGGTTCTGCTAGATAGGACACTTTGCTATTACAAAGCATGACTAGCTAGCGAGCCAGAAGGCTAACAGCCAGTTTGAGGGATGGCTGGTAGCAGCCAACTGTCTTGCAAAGCAAACTAAGCCTATATCAGGGGTCTCTAACTCCAGTCCTGGAGAGCTACTATCCGGTAGGTTTTCAATTCTACTTGGCTTCTGATGAGCCACACCTGTTCCTGGTATTTACCTGACAACAGGTGTGGCTCAGCAGAAGCCAAGAAGGATAGAAAACCTGTTGGACTGCAGCTCTTCAGGACCGCAGCTGGAGGCCCCTGACCTATATTTGAAAAAGGGTTTTATGCTGATGCTCTACTAACTACTTCACCAACCCAGCGTTAATCTCCCGCTGCATCGACGCACAGCAGAGCTCTGAGTACATATCCCCTCAGCTTCAGCGGGTATGAGTTTTTAAAACTCATGATGATGTCGCAGTCATTTTCACTTCTTAACACTGAGTGCACAAATGCTTAAATCCCACACATCGCACGGCATATTTCACTGCTTTGGGGACACACCAGTAAACTTAGTTTACAAGTTATATTGACTTGAAGACACCAGTGAGGAGCCAGCATGCATGTTGCACTTTTAGCACAGCTAGATGCTTTACTGTAGCCTTTCAGGGTTAACACCTTGTTCAGTGGTGCACTTGGGAACTCATGATGCCACAAAGGGGCCACAGAGACACACTGGAAAGCGGGAAATCCAAACAAAGCGGGGGATTTCCTGGAACGGATCCACTTTCAGTGACTCACAGTGACATGGCAGCTCATGTTTCAAGCTGATTGCGAAACTGAAAACAGAAACTTGGCTACGTCGCACTGCGTATCACACACACAGTGACAAAAAAGGTCACCATTAAACACCCAGAAGTAATGGTCCAATTTGGATGCAATTTGGTACACGTGCAGACCGGTGACGGGTATGTATGTGATTCGATTTGCAAGGAGCTGACACATCTAGTCTCCAGACACAGAGGATGCCTCTAATACACATTGGTCAGTATTACCAGCACTTGATGGAGTTTGATAGGGGTTGTATTGTTGGTTTTTCTTTGCTGGGTGGTCATATCGTGCAATTGTGAGGCATGCATGTGTGTGTGTGTGAGAATGTGTGCGAGTGAGTGAGAGAGAATCCCACTTATCTGTCCTACAATAGCCTGGCATCTCATATGGGCTATCCCCTGCATTGCCAATGCTGCCTATCTACTGGATGAGCAGCTGAAAGTACCGGGTATGTTCTGCTTTCTGCACACACTCGTCACAATCATTACATCAGCCCCCTAAGCAGGAGACCGCAAGTCAAGGAGAGGATCTGAAAGCAGTCAGATGTGAGAGACAATGATACACTTTTAAAAAACACACAGCAGTATACAGGGAAATTAGTCACGTTTTATTGACAGGGGAAAAACACAGGGAATATTTAAACCATCATACAAACTGAAAGATGTGACCCCCGCTGCTGAGACAGTCAGTCACCCCCCCCACCTTGCATGAGTATCCACCCCCCCACCCCCGCTGCACAGCAAACTGCACCTTGTTTCACACACCACGCTGTAAAAGCCCATTTCACCCAACCGCCGACTGCGTAATGGGGACACATTCCATCGTGAAGCAGCGTGATAACACACAAACAACTCCCCCCCCCGCCCCCCCACCCCGATGGTCAAATCTCTGGGATACACGAATGGGCTGCCGATGACTCCGTCGCAGGCTAACGGCACCGACGAACTACGATCCACGTCAAGCAGAATCTAACGTGCAGTCAGACTGTGGCTTTGGAGAAACCCACTTCAAAGACAGAACGATGGACCTACAGTACTGAACACTCAACAAATAAATCAAGGTGCGACCCAAACATGGAAACGAGCCATGGGAGAAATGCCAGGTTCTGTCAGCGGCTGAGATGTCAATCACTGTGGATGCCAATAAACTAACAAGGGGAAACAGCAGTGCATGGTAATCATACACGCTGTGTTTCTTAAAAGCCACACTTCTCACCACTTATAAACCCTACTGTGCCTCTCTCCACTGGGGGCAGCAGCGAGGCAACAGAAGACAACTAATGGGACATTCAAGACAACACACCCCAGGCTCACAATGCCATGGGTACACTGGAGAACACCTACGAACCGAAACGCACGGAGATGATGTCATGGATGACGTGCAGACTGCGGTGAGAAAAGCCCGCATGGCATTCAGCTACATTATTTTCAACCGACATCCATCTGAATCTGGTTCCAAATGCTGTTAAAAAGCCAAATCAAAACAAAACAAAAAACAAAACAAAAAAAGGTGACCGAGTACATACAGTGGGAGCAGTTGGTGCACTTTGGCAAACTATCCAAAATATATATTTAAAAAAAAAAAACAAAACAAAAGTGACAGCATTCCTCACAGTTCGAGCACAGTGTTGGCCAGCCCTTGGGGTCCTGCCTCGAAGCACGTGGAACTCAGACTCATGGCGTACGAATGAACCAGGTAAGAAAGGTTACAGCCCCGCCTACCCCCGCCCCCGCCCCCATCCCACCCCTAGTCTTAAAAATGTACATGATATCAGGTCCTTAAACACATCATAACTCGGGGATTTCCCAACATCTTATCTTCTGCAGCCAGCGACCCAACCCAGACAAACCCAGATTTTAAAAATAAAGGAAAAAGGTACAAGAATCAGAGTGTGTCCGTCCAGCTTCCTCCAGTGCTACTACTTCTTGGTTGTTTTACGGATCAGTGCCATCCTCTGAAGGGGGGAAAAACAAAAACAAATCGACCTTAGCAAGAAAGCCTGTATGAAAGGTGACTACACAGGTAACCAGAGACCACATACACACCGCCGAGTCCGAGTACCTGAAAGACCTGATCTTTTCTAATCAATTTTTAACCATTATAACAGTTATTACTCACGTACAGTGATCCCCGCTATATCACAGATTTTTCCCCGACGCATCACAGTTCTCTGATGTGTATAAATATATACATATATATTATGTTACTCATATCCTTAGCCCGACATCCACATATCATGTGTGTTTACAAAGTGTGCTTTAATACGTTTACATGTGTTTAAAGCATATGGGAGGGATATTTTAAGGCTTAAACTCTAAAAAAATGGTTATTTATATGGTGTTTCTATATTGCGAATTTTCACATATCGCTGATGGGTCTGGAACGCAACTTCCGTGATAGACAGGGGATCACTAATGCTAAACGTGAAGAAGAATGGGAAAGCTGACATGAACTACAGATATTTGGGGGTTTAAATAATATCACACAGATGTCCAAATAGTTTAGAAACACTAGCTGAAGAACAAAGGCGGTGGTTCTGCCTGCCTGGCAAAGAGTGTTTGGGACAATAACTAGAGTGCAACGCTTTGGTGGAGGGCTGGACGTGGGAAGCAGCCAGTGACGGACGAGCAGCTCCCAGGACGACCCACCTGTTTGTGGGCTTCTGTAGTGCAGGCCTTCTTGTAGGGCCGGATCTCATCAGAACCAAAGCCGGGGATCCACATGTTCCACTGGCGCTCTGTGGGGGGGGGGGCAACACACACAGAACCTGAGCACGGCAGTGACTGTGGAGTGACACTGACATGGCGAGTGAATGCACTGTCAGGCCACACTGTCCAGAAGCATATCAGAGCATGACTCCGAAATGCTCGAGTCACGGGGTGAATGATCATGACATCTTTTATAAATTCTATTCCCTTTTATATAGTGTCTTTCACAACAGTGAATCAGTAGGCGTGTTATGATACATCACAGCATCATTTATGCAGAATATTTCAAAAATAAGTATAAAAAAAAAGAAAGAAAAACAAAGAAATGAAAGGAGGAAAGCCAGATGACAACAGAGAAGAGGAACCAAACACTCAAATAGGGAGGGAAAAAACCTTTGGGAGTCCAAGGTCAACTGCCCCCCCGACATTACGGATATTATAAACGCTGGGATTTTATTCTACTTTATCTTTTCTTAAAGTAACAGTAAACTGTTCACTGATAGGTTAAAAAAAATCAATGCCCATGAAGACAGAAGTTCTCCTGCTACAGAATGACGTTTGTAAGGCACAATCCTCAATGCCTGGCAGGTCCACACATGGCACAGTGATGCCAGGTGAGCCCAGGCCGGCTCCCTGCACTCACCCAGGTGCAGCTGGACGTCCTTCACCTCCAGGGTGTTGGACTTGCGGTGGCGTGCCAGCTGGCACGCGGCAGTCACCACGCTCTCTATGAAGTCGTCGGCGATTTGCAGCAGCATCTGAAACAGAAGTGACCGGAGACAGATTCGGTCACATGATATGTCTTAAGGGAAAAAAAAAAAACAGGAATCCAGCTAAAACCAGCATGACTCACAAACCAACCAAAGGTTTGAAATTCAGCCCCATCACCAGATTAAATTCTATAAATAATGAAAAAGACTGGACAAACAGGACAAGTAACTATTTTTCAGTTTCAGAGCTCTCTAAATAATCTTGTGCATTTCTTGTTCAGTCATACAAACCATTTTTCCAAAGAAGTCAAACTCATAGTAACAATTTGGCTCACTGTATATTTGACTATTAAAAGTTAAACTCTAAAAATATTTCTTAATTTCTATTAAGCATATTTAAGAATTCACAAAAATATATGGACTTCTCAAAGGAAATTACAAGCTGATCAAAACATGTTTGAATATGAGTAGAATAGCGGCATGAGAAACAGCGACCCCTAAAGGCAAACTGGTAACGGGCGGCACCTCTTCAACGTCCTCA
This sequence comes from Paramormyrops kingsleyae, assembly GCF_048594095.1. Classification (NCBI taxonomy): domain Eukaryota; kingdom Metazoa; phylum Chordata; class Actinopteri; order Osteoglossiformes; family Mormyridae; genus Paramormyrops; species Paramormyrops kingsleyae. Next base: position 11,401,463 of record NC_132805.1, read on the forward strand.
TCCAGCTGTTCGTTTGGGTCGATTTCCCTTACCAGGTCCTGCAGCTTCTTCTTGCTGAGCACCTGTGGGTAGGGCAGAAATGTCATGACTTGCTAGAACGCAGCAGTGGGGTTAGAGGTTAAAAATGCTCCCATTCATCTGTCTTTAGTCTTCTTTTCTGACGAGCCATTGTCAGCATTGGACAGCTGAAACGATTACCTCTGCAAGGCAGAATACTACAAGGGGAATTAAGATCTGTCATCATGATGATGGGGATGCACACAGAAATCTTCAGCTAATTGTGTCTGTTTTTTGAGCAACAGGGTGTCCTGCTTCTGTGCAGGAACTATTTGGCAGGCAAACTAAGCTGAGTGTCTTTCACACATACTGCACTTTGGGAAAACCAAAACGGCCAAAACAACCTTTACATTAAAAAACTTATTTAGGAGAACAGACTGTTAAAGAAGAAGCAGATACTCAAAAAACAGGCACACGCCTGACCCATGAAACAGAAGAAGCGTAAACACAGACACATTCTCTCTTAACTGGGCTTTTTCAGCCCTTCCAGAACTGGTTGTCAGCATCCACAGTTGCATACTCTGTTCACATTTTTATGGTGACAGCCTGAAGAGAAACATGATGGGTAAGATGTAACATCTACATACCAAAGGATCAGTACAGCTTGAGGCAGCATACCTGTGTGCCCTCGGGGCTCAGCCTCCCGGCAGGACCGGGGGTCCCCAGCACCTTGCTCGGGGCAGCAGTGGTGCTGTTGGCCATGCTGGTGGAGAGGGGAGGGGTGGAGCTGGGGTCGGCTTTCACGGTGCTGGAGAAGCTGGAGAGGTTGATCAGCGTCTGCGGCTGGTACTGGGTCATAATCTATGTGGCCAGAACTTTAAATTGCAGTGCCTCGCCAGATCCTGAGGCTGCTTTTGGCTTTATAAAAACTAGGCTAGAGGAAAAAAAAACATCAATAACTGTCATTACCCTGATAATACTGGACTGGGTTCTACGATGCTAGAGCGCAAAACAAAAGTGAGTAAGGCAAACGAGTTGAACCTGCGACGACTTGAGAAAGTGGATTAATAACGTGAAATCACTATAAACTGACTTTCAACCTACGGGATTAGGTGCGGTCTTGCTCTTTCTAAGGGTGATGGCTGTCCATGTGTCTTTTTCATGTGGGTCTCTGTATGACTATTTTCATAAATAGTAATCTTCAACCTAACAACTGAAAACTGGGGAATTGCTCACTCTCCTTCTACACAGGCATCTACAAAATCAAAAATATAGCTTATTAGTGGGAAAAAACAAAAACTTACCTTTAAACGTGATTAAGGAAATAGTTTACCCGCCAATTTCCGGTCCCGTGCTACAGCTATTTATCGAACATTTATTAAAACCAATATCCGCCACTTTGTGGATCTACTTTTATTGTACTAAAATTCAGATTGTTCAAATTAATGATAAGTGCATTTTGTTATACACCATTCGCACCTGACAGTCAGAGATATCCCGTTGGTTAGCTAACTACGTACATAAATGTTTTCTTTATATGCAAACACTTCAGTTTCAAAGTAACACGTACTTATAACCAACCCCAAAATATTTTGAATTATCTTTTCCAAAGGAAGCACTAAACGTAACAAGCTAACCTTGTCCGTATTGACCAGACTGAAGCGACGATCCAGCTACCTTAACTGCTGGATCTCGCTAATTACAATAGCAAGTTAGCTGCCGGCAAGATCAAATACTTTTTTGTTCGGTTGCCGCTGTGTGTTAAACTGAAAATAATTCTGTGCTACGCACCGTAAAACCCTCTATCTCCCCATGTTTCCCGGGTTTGATCCGTCTTGCATGAACTCAGGAGTCCTCAATCGCATACAATACAAATCCTGGATCAGCTTGAAATGTGCTTCCGGTCTGGGAGGAACTATTTCCGGGTCAGTATTTTTTTAAATTTTATTTTTAACAGTAACGGAACTCCAATACACAACAATATAGCATATAAATATAACAGGATATATTGTTAATGTTACGGGGCGGAGTGAACATGTACAATCAGTTAAGGGGTTAAAATAAATTGTACTATTTAATATTAATAAAATATTAATAAAAAAGAAAGAAAACCAATGTTGATGGGTCTCATCCAATAAGTTTAGCGAGTCAACAATTATAAGGAGTTTCTTTGCAAGTTCCCTAACCAACTGCGGTCAAGCTATCCGCGCTTTCCCGATGCATGGTCAAATCATCCGCCCTTACAACGTGAGGTGCAGTCATGAACACAACATTACGGTATGAGATTTTTTAGGAAAATGTAAGAATCTGAGTAATCGTGCATAGAAAATGGTTCAAGATTTATTGTCATCTGTATGAAGTATGGGATGTGCTAATATAAAATGAAAGTCTTACTTTCCCATAATGCAAAAAGCAAGTCATATGTCATCTGAAAGGTGAAGACAAAATGTGGTCAGCTTTTGGTCAATTGTACCCTTTTCAAGAATTTGCACTTTAAATCCATGGCTTTATGCACATTTTTTTATATGAACCAAGTTTGACAGGACATAGATTACAAAATGTTTCCATATTGTATAAAACAGTCTAATACCACCTGAAAGGCAGGTTATTTCCAGACAAAATTTGGTCAACTTCTGCTATAGAATTTTCAAGAATAGGCACTTTGAAATCCAAGGTTTTATGCACATTTGGTTATATGAGCCAAGTTTGACAGGACATTTCTCAGTATTTTCCAGTAATGTATGACCAAGTCCAATACCATTTTAAAGGCCAGATGCTTTGCTATTGGTCACTTTTGACATTTTAAGTAAGTCAAAACCTATGTACGTGTAAAAACAAACGTCTTACATAGTATTGAAACTATTGGATACAAAAACACATAGATGTGAATATTATGTTAATGTTTTTGCCTACACAGTATAATAATAATAATAATAGTCATTGATTCAGGTTAGTTGTTCATGTTTTTATTTTTGAATTCTGTAAAATGTGCATGGAAATCATGTACATTTTGCACATAAAATGAGATATTTCTACCATAAATGGAAACCATTGTGCCATTTTTATAAGTCAAAAATTGTGGGGTATTCTAGGGCATTGTGAGGGTGCTGTGGTGCGTTGTGAGTATTCTAGGGCATGGTGGGGGTATGGGGGTGCTGTGGTGCATTGTTGGGCTGTGTCCTCTTGCCCCCTTCAAGTCACACTGACAGCCTCACCGGGTCCATCAGGCGGAGCGCCACGTGCTTCTCCCAGCGAGGAGGCACAGACGAGGCCGAAGCAGATGTAAAAGCCCTCCATTGCTCACCATAATCTGGTTAGGGCTCTGCAAATGTGATTGGAGCCCCGGGAGTTAGCCTTCAGCTGCCTGTCATTAGCGGCGGCCACCGGGACCTCAGCCCTGGCCCCACAAGGGGGGTTAACCCAATTTGAGAAGCTGGAGTCTTCACAAGCTATTTGAAGAGGATTCCCCTCCTCCCCCCAACCCCATAACCAGCACCAATCCCTCTCCACCGCCCCCCAATACCAATGATGGCTAAACTCTGTCAGATGTAGAAAACAGGCAAAATAAAACAAGTAAACATCACATAACATACACATGAACCTTATACAGTCTCCTGGTTAAACAATGTAGTTGCTAAGTATTAGGTATGTAAAAAAACAACCAAAAAGTTAAGAAGCAAACAATGTTGTATACCGATGTCCAGGGCTTTTTCAAGCAAAATGACAACAATAAACAAATGAGTGCATGTTTGGTGATCAATCGCTGTCATCAGAACCACTGAGTGAATGCGTTGATATGCTGGATAATAAAATATTGATTTAAATGGTAGTTTTTTTTCCATTAACCACATATGCAGTCTAGGATCCTGGTGAACCAGGCAGGAGATGCCCTGGACATTATGGCAGTCCATCACAGGGTACAAATTCACACACTGAGACATTTAGAGTCTCCTAAGCCATGGAGAAAACCTACACAAATATGCAGATAACATTGAAAATCCACAGACACATAGCTGGACGTGGGATTCAGGCACACAGCTACAGTGCTTCTCAAGGAGGCCCAGTACGGCCCAGATACTTTAACATGGACAACTTCGTAATTCCCAAAACCACATTGTTCCATTAAAACAATGTTTTGTGAGTGTTGTAGCATTGTGCAAACATTTATTCATATTTTACAGATAAACGCTGTAATCGTTTTACTCACGTTGGACTTTGCGCATGCGCACTTCCTGCATTCTCTAACGGTTTTTAAATGATCAATAAATGTATTATTACATCAATTATTAGTAAGCATTTACTAATAAAATGTTTACTTTGCAGATTACTGAGCAATTTCATCATGGCCCAGTTTAGTTTTAAAGGAAAGGCTGGAAAGGCCAGTTTTGCAGCAACTGAGATCTGTTCAGTGCTAAAAGGTATTCATTCATTTGTGTGTGAGTGAGGGTGTGTGTGTGATCTCTGCCTCATCTAATTTATGACATCAGTCTCCATTGTCTCCAGGAAACTTTTATTTTTTCATGGATCAACTAATTAACAATAAAATGTTTCAGGGTCAAACAAGCACAGTCAGTATTTACATGCACAGTCAGTATTTACATGCACAGTTTAGCCGAGCTGCGGTTATAGCTCAGTTAGGCCATTTAATTGGAATAGTGTACTTGACCTAGTATATAACCACAAGAGGGCATTTGTTTTTATTGTTTAAAGCCTTATTATTCAAATCACAGTCCTCGAGGTCCAAGCACTGCTTGTTTTCCAGCCTTCCTTTACCTGTGAGCCAGGTGTGAAGCCTCTGACCAATCAGAATCAGTAATCATTAAACTAACTACCTGGGAGAACTGAAAACAAGGCCTGGATTTGGAATCGAGGTCCAAATTTGAAGAACCCTGGTTTAAAGTATGTCGACTTTACTACCATAGGTGGTAATGTACAGTTATAGCTCTTTTCAGCTTGTTACTATTGAGCTTTTATTCCACTTGGCTTATTATGTTACAGACCAGAACAACTGACAAACAACTTAGTTAGTGCAAACTAACAAATTGTCTTTGAACTGGGCAACTTTAAAGCACTTTACACTTTCTTTATAAAAGCCTGTAGATACTGTATAACTTTACATCTTTGTGTCAGCATCTTTCAGAATCAGACAGCTTTATTATCCTGAGGGGAAACTTGTAAAATTGTAAATGTATTTGTCTACTTTGAAAAAGTTATAGGTTTCTTTGATAATTTTGTGTTAATTTCAGAGGTCATCCTCAAGGCAACCAAAGCATCAGAGAAAGAAGTGGAAGATGCCATGTGAGATCACCTTCGTTACTCTCCAGGCAGAGCAGGAGGTGGTAGCAGACACAAAATAAAAACAGAAACTCAGCTTCGTACAGTGCATTGGAATTTGGGGTCTCAAACTCAAAATTGGCTCATACTATACAGCTTGAAAGTTAGTGAACCCTTCAGAATTGTCTGCATTCCTGCATAAATATGACTTAAAACATGATCAGATCTTCACACAGGTCCTAAAAGTAAGTGAACACAGTTGAACAAATGAGATAAAAAATATCATACTTGGTCATTTATTGAGGAAAATGATTCAATGTGAAAAATCTGTGAGTGGCAAAAGTATGTGAACCCAGCAGGTAATTTTAAGGTGAGAGTAGAGTCAGGTGTTGTCAGATAGTGTTATAGTTATCAATCAATGTGATGACAAGCGGCTGTGAATGGGAATGCCTGTTTGCAGTGGGTATAGAAAGTACACACCCCTGTTAAAATGACGGGTTTTTTTAAATGTAAAAAAATGAGACCACGATAAATGATTAAAAAACACCTTAATTGTGACCTATAACCTATACAATTCAAATTGAAAAACAAATCTGCTAGAGTTTGTTGCATGTGTGCACACCCATAAACTAATACTTTGTTGAAGCACATTTTGACTTAATTACAGCATTCAGTCTTTTTAGTTACTCACCTGCCATCGATTAAAGTGACTCCTGGACATTAGTAGGCCCGGGAGGGGAGGCATATTGGGTTTGTTATGTCTTAGGCCTTAGACAAGAAGAGATTGTTTTGAATACTGTGTGACCTCGCTTCATGATAGCTGCCTGCAGTTAGTTCTGCAGACCCTGAAGAGAGCTCGGCCCTTGGAGAGGCAGACAGCGGAGCAAAGCGGAGGAGAATCCACCTGCAGGAAGAGATTCGAAGCGGCCCCAACTGGTGCACAAAGAGTTATAGCTTTCTAAAATAGTTGAAGTAGACAATATATAATATGTTACATGGTAGTGCAAATGTATAAGTAATCATGTTAATCATACTAAGGTGAACCAATAGAGCAGGAGAATTGTATTTGTTATAAGTTTGAGCTTGGTTTGTTGGTGTTTTGTGACCAATCAGGACTTAGAAGTCCTTATAGGGAATTGGGAGGTATGGTTTATCAACTGGTTGCTCTTTGTGCTCAGTGTGACTTGGTACCGAGTGCCAGAGTGTGATGGGAACGGTTTGCTGGATTGCTAGAATAAAAGAAATGACTTTGCTCATCAATTGAGAGGTACAGAGTCTTATTATCAGATTGGCTGATTTATAATTTTTCTACCACAGTTTGGTGCCCAATGTGGGGCAGCTGAGTTCCTTGTTTGTTCCAGACGATGGGGTCCTGCGATAGAAGCAGGTAAGGCGTAGAGCCTGATGGGACCAGATCCAGATGATATTGAGGATTGGCCCAGTCCCTCATTGAGGATCAACGGAGATCACGCTGTCCCAGACCTGAACATTCCTGAGACTAAATTGTAACTAAATTGGAAGCCGGAACTGCTTTGATGAGGTAAAAGCTTCTCAGTTTATTCATACTTGCTGCTGCTTTGCTTGTTGCTGAAGGTTTTTGGTAGCGTTTGAATGTGTTATGTGAGAGTCCACAGTGACTGTGGGATTACAAGCACGGGGAAGCGCTGGCCGCGGTTAGAAGGCCATTGGGCGAGCGCTCATCCACCTGTGATAGGGAAAGGGTGCAGTCCGAGTGGAGAGCTGAGTCCTATTACGTGACAGGTGGATGCACGAGACCTTGGGAAAGTCCGTGATTTTGAGTGCCACCACTGTATATTGTACGACGGGGCACAAGGCGGCAGGGAAGCCGTCGGGCAGCAGGGAAGCCGTCACCCGCATGGGGACTGGACACGACAGTGAAGTCTTGGTGTAAGGAGGGGCGGAGGGCAGGGCGGTGTGTGCACTGCATGGTGCGGCACTGTATGGTGAAGGCTAGACAGTGAATGCATTGCATGCGGTAGCACAGCACTGCGAAACAGGCCAATGACGGGTAAGCTTCCTGTTTGAGGACAGGTACAGGGGTCTAAGACAGGCGCTGTCATAGACCCCTGGCTCCAAGCTAAGGGACTGTTCGGTGTTTGGCCCACTCTCAGTCCCACGGGAGTATAAGGGTGTATGTTGATAGGGTTGTATGTGTTGCTTTTGGAGAATGTGTATGTGGTAAAGGGTGTGGGGCCTCCCAGGTGCAGTATCCTCAGTGGGATAAAACAATACATTGAGTTGATTTTGCTCCACGCTGTTGCATAGCCCTTCGGACTAATATAGCACAAAAGTGTCTGGGGAATCATGTGTTGGATCTGAGATATACAGACTGAGGTGAGCTTTTGCTTTTAAAACACCCAGTGTGGAGTTATACTTGGTTCTTTTATGATTCTTCGTCACCCAGTAACAAGGTGCCTTTGTTTAGTTCAGTGACCACCCAGCAGCTGCGTGCTTTATACAGACGGCAGCTACCTTGAGAAGGGGAGTGTGTATCAGGGCCAGAACAGATATTTCATAGGTCCTGTGTTCAACGCCGTTTAAGTGGTAAATAATGGGGAGTGCGTCAAGCAAACATTCGCCCCCTCCGGAAAGGGACTCAGAGTTCGAAGGGGAGATGAGGAAGTGTAATAAAGGGGAAACCCTCCCCAAGACAGATAATGGAACGGGTGACTGGCCTGAGACTAAAGAAGGCTTGCAAAAAAATTGTAATCGACAGACTGGGGGTAGATGCCCGAAGGAGGACACTTTAAACATACTGGAGCTAGAATGTTGTGAGACAATGCTGGAAAAGAGGGGGAAATGGTTGTTGTGGTGAGGGAATGTACAAGCCAGAATATTATTATCGGTGGAAGTTTGTGACCTTGGTGAGAGCTAACTGGGGGGGGGGGGGGGGGGGGGTTGCAGACTAGAGTGAAGCAGCTGAGAGATAAGATTAGCTGAGAGGAAAGGGGGGGCTGATCCGACTGCTTCTGTTTCTCTGCCTGAAGCTGATGCTAAGAAGAGGAAAAAGCCTAATTCAGATATCTGGTCCTGCCTGAAGTGTCCCCTCCTCCACCGCCGCCACCTGCACCTCGTCCTCCTGCCTAAGTCCCTCCTCCTTTGGGGAGAGCTGAGCCTTCTGCCCCTGATGCTGAAGAAGGGGGGGGCAGTGGGACTGATGCCACAGCCTTCTGTGAAACAGGAAGAGTTTCTCCACGACGGAGATGAAGGTGGAAGTGGGGGAAGACGGTTTCACAGTGACCTCAGAGGCTTTAGGACTGTTTTGTTTATTAGAGAAAGATAACTTTGCCACTTGGTGGCTAGTGGATGACACAATCCTGAGAGAGAGAGACTGTATCCCTGAAGGACAAGAACAGCCTGAAAGATTGCAGTGCATTGCTCAGTTTTCTGGAAAAGGAGGGGCTGAGTGGATAAACTAGGAGAGACTCTTGTGCTTGATTCCCTCTATGTGTATCCCAGTATCCCTTATCTAGAGAAGCAGAGGAGGGAGTGAGAAAAGTACATGCAGATCTGGTGAAAAGGGGGGCTATTAGGAAATAAGCTATTCTCCAGTCAATTCTCCTATCTTACCTGTGAAAAACGCAAATGGTACTTGGAGTTTTGTATAAGATCTGAGGGGTGTAAATGCAGCCATACACCCTACAGCTCCTATCGTACCCAATCCAATTACGATTCTGGCTTCCATACCAGCAGAGGCCAAATGGTTTTCTGTTATTGACTTGGCTAATGCGTTCTTTTGTATCCCAGTAGATCCAGATTCCCAGTACTGGTTCACCTTCACCTTTCAGGGGAAGAGGTGGACCTGGACATTGATGCCCCAGGGCTACACAGAGTCACTTTGGAGGGGTTCACTGCGCCTGGGGGCAGCACACTGGTACAGTATGTGGATGATTTGCTTCTTTGCTCTGTAAACAGAAAGTCACTATCTACACTCAAGATTCGCCTTTGGGGTGTGTCACGATCATAGTGTTATGATGTGTTATGGTGATCAATGTGTTATGGTCTGATGAAACAAAGGTTGAACTCTTTGGTAAGGTATGTTTGGTGCAAAAACAACACTGCACATCACCAAAAGACCACCATATAGACAGTGAAACTTGGTAATGGCAGCATCATGCTTTGGGGTGGTTGTTCTTCCGCTGGAACTGGGGCTTTAGTGAAAGTAGAGGGAATTATGAGCACTGGCAAATATCAGTCAATCTTGGCTCACAACCTTCAGGCGGCTGCTAGAAAGCTGAAGATGTAGAGTAATTTCCTCTTTCAGCACGACGATGACCCCAAGCGTATCCAAATCAACAAAAGAATGGCTTCACCAGAGGAAAATTAAAGTTTTGGACTGGCCCAGCCGGAGCCCAGGCCTAAATCCAACTGAACATCTGTGGGGTGACCTGAAGGGGGGCGTGCACAAGAGATGCCCTCACAATCTGACAGATTGGGAGTGCTTTTGCAAGGAAGAGTGAGCAAATAGTGCCAAGTCAAGATGTGGCATGCTGATGGACTCCTACCCAATTAGACTGAATGCTGTAATTAGGGCTGCCCCTAACGACTATTTTTCTATCAATTACTCTATCGATTATTTTACAGATTGGTCGATTAATCAAAATGATTCATTTTCTTCCGGAAAATAAAATTGACCATTTCCTTCCATCTTTCCATCCATCCATACATCCATTTTCCACCACTTGTCCGGGGTTGGGTCGCGGGGGCAGCAGTCTAAGCCGAGATGCCCAACCTCCCTTTCACCAGCCACCTCCAGCTCCACCGGTTGGACATGCACGTGTACTGAGAAGTTGATATTTGCCTGGCAAATAAAGGTTTATGGTATTAAAATGGTCCCCCTACAGACACAATCGCGTCATTGCATTGGGTTGCGAAGCATTTAAGGTAGACTGGAAAATCCAAATAAGGAGCTGCGAATTAGTAGCCAACTTCAGCCTCATCCTCTCCAGTAGCCCGGAATAGACCTTCCCAGGGAGACTGAGGAGTGTGATCCCCCTAAAGTTGGAACACATCTTCCGGTCCCCTTTCTTAAAGAGTAGGACCACCACACCATTCTGCCAATCCAAAGGCACTGTCCCTGACGTTCACACAATGTTGAAGAGGTGTGTCAGCCAAGACAGCCCAGCGAATCTCATCTACTCCCGGAGCCCTACCACCGAGTAATTGTTTGACCTCTTCAGTGACCTCAGCCCTAGAGATGGGCAAGTTCTCCTCTGAGTCTTCTAGCTCTACTTCCTTCCTCCCAGGAAGGCATATCAGTGGGATTTAGGAGATCCTCAAAATATTCCTTCCACCGCCCAACTATATCCCCAGTTGAGGTCAACAGCTCCCACTCCTGCTATAAATAGCATTAGTGAAGCCCTGCTTCCCCCTCCTGAGTTGCCTGATGGTTTGCGAGAAGCTTTTTAAGGCCGACTGAAAGTCCTTCTCCATAGCCTCACCAGCTCCTCCCACATCTGAGTTTTTGCTTCGGCAACTGCCAGAGTCATTTCCTGTTTGGCCTGCTGGTACCTATCTGCTGCTTGTGGAGTCCCACAAGCTAACCAAGCTCTGAAGGACTCCTCCTTCAGCCTGACAGCTCCCTTTACTGCTGGTGTCCACCACCGGGTTGAGGGATTGCCGCCGGGAGTAGCACCAACAACCTTATGGCCACAGATCTGAACTGCCCCCTCGGCAATGGAATTCCGGAACATGGCCCATTCAGGCTCCATGTCCCCTGACTCCCACGGGAGAGAAGAGAAGTTCTGCTGGAGATGCGAGTTTAACATCTCCTGGACAGGGCCCTCTGCCAGACACTCCCAGCACACCCTTACTATGCGTTTGCGTCTACCAGGTCTATCCGGCATCTTCCCCCACCATCGGATCAAATTCACCACCAGGTGATGATCAGTTGACAGTTCAGCTCCTCTCTTCATCCAAGTGTCCAAAACATATGGATGCAGATCTGACGATACGATTACAAAATCGACCATCAAACTGCAGCCTTGTGTGTTTTGGTGACAGGTGCTCTTATGAACACCCTTATGCTTGAACATAGTGTTTGTAATGGACAAACCGTCCATAAACTTTGTTGATCCCAGGGGGAAATTCTTGTACAGGAGCAAAGTATATAGAGTACAGAAGAAACAAATTTCATAAATTATAGTCCCCTAGTGGGACCTGACTAGATTTAGCACGAGAATCAATCTTTTTAGATAATTATACCCAATATCACTACAATCGCGAATGTATGGATGAAACAGCATAAAATATAAAAGTTTGTTATTTGTTTAGACTTTTGATGAAATTTAAAGTTAAGATAAACCTTATTGATCCTAGGGGTGAAATTCTTCTGTTGATTTCTGTGACCATCTCATAACAAGACGCCTGCAATACCGGTCTGACTCTCCATTCGAGTTGTGCTACCAGATTCGTGCGACTGACTGCCACAGCACCGTTTTCAACAGAACTCCCAACTCCTCAGCTCCCCCTGCTGGTGGCAAACTGCAGCTTACACCAATCCTGAGACAAGCTAGACCGCATCATGTAGCAAGTCGGCGATCTCAAACCCTGGGGAACGATCTCTCACCGCGTGCTCTTTCACGGCCAGTGCAGCCAGTTTGTGTTACATTACAACTTCTGCTACTGAACATAAGCCACCTGTATTAAATACAACTACTGTACTCTTCCCCCAAAACTAATAAACTACTTAACGTAGTTTAAGTCACATTAAAGCACTGAAATATTGACATTCATTAACTGATTACAAATTTCATTCTGGAAGACAGTTTTTGACAGACAGCCACCCATTTATGCTATGTAAAGGTTATCCAGTACACGGTCATTGTGAACCCTCGTGCCAGTTTCATGAAGCACTGGGGGCAATGCAGGGGGCACCCTGAACGGGATGCCAGCCCATCCGAAGACACACACTATGGGCAGGTTTGATTCATGTATAGTACATGGCTTTGGATGTAAAGATGAGAAACACACAGCAAACACGCAGCACCAGAGGCAGTATTCAAACGGCCAGCCACATACACGTGAGGCTGCAGCGCTGCCTACTGCATCGCCATACCGTCAATATTTTTTTATTAGACAGCAAAACAACATAATACTTCGCCGCCCGTTATACACTCACCTAAAGGATTATTAGGAACACCATACTAATACGGTGTTTGACCCCCTTTCGCCTTCAGAACTGCCTTAATTCTACGTGGCATTGATTCAACAAGGTGCTGAAAGCATTCTTTAGAAATGTTGGCCCATATTGATAGGATAGCATCTTGCAGTTGATGGAGATTTGTGGGATGCACATCCAGGGCACGAAGCTCCCGTTCCACCACATCCCAAAGATGCTCTATTGGGTTGAGATCTGGTGACTGTGGGGGCCATTGTAGTACAGTGAACTCATTGTCATGTTCAAGAAACCAATTTGAAATGATTCGAGCTTTGTGACATGGTGCATTATCCTGCTGGAAGTAGCCATCAGAGGATGGGTACATGGTGGTCATAAAGGGATGGACATGGTCAGAAACAATGCTCAGGTAGGCCGTGGCATTGAAACGATGCCCAATTGGGGCCTAAAGTGTGCCAAGAAAACATCCCCCACACCATTACACCACCACCACCAGCCTGCACAGTGGTAACAAGGCATGATGGATCCATGTTCTCATTCTGTTTACGCCAAATTTTGACTCTACCATTTGAATGTCTCAACAGAAATCGAGACTCATCAGACCAGGCAACATTTTTCCAGTCTTCAACTGTCCAATTTTGGTGAGCTCGTGCAAATTGTAGCCTCTTTTTCCTATTTGTAGTGGAGATGAGTGGTACACGGTGGGGTCTTCTGCTGTTGTAGCCCATCTGCCTCAAGGTTGTGCGTGTTGTGGCTTCACAAATGCTTTGCTGCATACCTCGGTTGTAACGAGTGGTTATTTCAGTCAAAGTTGCTCTTCTATCAGCTTGAATCAGTCGGCTCATTCTCCTCTGACCTCTAGCATCAACAAGGCATTTTCGCCCACAGGACTGCCGCATACTGGATGTTTTTCCCTTTGCACACCATTCTTTGTAAACCCTAGAAATGATTGTGCGTGAAAATCCCAGTAACTGAGCAGATTGTGAAATACTCAGACCGGCCCGTCTGACACCAACAACCATGCCACGCTCAAAATTGCTTAAATCATTTCTTTCCCATTCTGACATTCAGTTTGGAGTTCAAGAGATTGTCTTGACCAGGACCACACCCCTAAATGCATTGAAGCAACTGCCATGTGATTAGATAATTGCATTAATGAGAATTTGAAGAGGTGTTCCTAATAATCCTTTAGGTGAGTGTATATTAAAAGGCCACTAGGGGCCTCCAAATCCTTGCCAATTTTTTGTCAGTCTTAACGTAATGAATGAGAATTGAATCCAACACTTCAAACAGAAATAACTATACAGGCTAATTTCCATACAAATGATGAATGAAGCAAAGGCATGTGGTTCCTACAGGAGCTGATAAATACAAAAATATATTTTATTGAGCATGCATCATCCACAACATTGTAACTGCAAATATCCTGTACATGGTAACCCAGTACCCTCTCTCAGCAAGTCGGGTCATATTTCTTTTTGCTTCTCTCGAAGTAATTGGTGTTACAATGAGCTGCTCATTTTCCCAGTCACAGCTGGAAAATACCCTAAGGACTCATGTTGATTAATCAAAATGCTGCTCAATATTACCTGTCCCATGGGTGTGGAACAGGAGTGGAAAGTTCAGGGTCAGAAAGTACAGATCCAGACCGAGATTTTGTTTCAACAAAACAGTCGAGCATGAAGAGTCACAGTCACTCACCTGGTTGGTTGGAACAAAATCTCGGTCTGGATTTGTACATTCCGGACCTGAACTTTCCACCTCTGGTGTGGAACAGCATTTACATTTATAACATTCTGACCTCCCACATCGAAGCATTGCCAGATACAAGATCCAAAGTGAAAAACAAGCAATTATATACAGACAAGACAATACGCAGAAACACAGTTTGTGTGGCTTCTGATTAACATTTAATACAAATGGTGTTTACAAAAGAATGCTGTGCGGAGATATAAAGCAAAACACATATCAGTAAAAACTCATTTCTTCTGTATCCTGCTCTGTGCAACGTGGGCGCAAGTGTTGGTGAAGCTATTAAGTCCTATACATTAAGCTATACATTATATATTACATTAAATAACAAAATAATTCAGTGTAACATATACATACATATTTAAATTCTTAACACCAGGAATCACTGCTGCTTCAGGCTGAACTGTCTTCATACAATATTTTGTGTTTTGTTTTTGCATCATGCAAGTGGAGATATCTAAATTCTAACCTGTGGTCAAACACAGAATCACGACCCAGTGATTGGTTATACTGTCCAGCATCTTCCGTTGCTCTGGTAACCCCCCGTCACACAGATTTGCCGGACAAATCAGTTGACGGAAGAATTTCAAATCCTTTCATAAGCTTTTCAGATTCCCTGATAAGCATTAATGTGGGGACCTTTCGCCTTTTTCCCCCTCTCCATATTATAAATGTCATGCATGCGTAACGCCACCACATCTGCGCAAAAATGCTGCGGGATTTATTTTCCAAAGGTTACTCCTCAGACTCACAGTGCAGTTCCTCGTAGATAAGCAGGTACCAGGTCTGTGCCATGCAATGCATCCACTGCACAGGTCAAATCTCAAGTGTCCAGACTCCTCTGGGAGGGCTTTGGGCTTTGGGCCCCGAGTACACGGCTGGCGGCCGGCCTCCCTAAGGCTCGTGATAGATGTGCTGGGCTGGATGGGCGGCCAGCTGAGGTTCGGCATACAAGACACTGGTTGAATGTGGGCCACTCTCACCAGACAGAGGGAAGCTGGAGCCACTGGGGCGCCCCCTACGGGTAGGGCAGTCGTATTGCGCTTGCAGTGAGCCGTTGGTTCTCAGTGCCAGCGGAGGCAAATGAATGGCGAGCCGGCCGCCCTTGGCGTGTAGGACCGGCGCCGGTGGGTCGGGTGGCTGCTCGCCGAAGGGCGTGGCGTATTCGGGCTCGGGGAGCAGCGGCTCGGCGTACTCCACGGCCACCCTCCCCGGAACGTCATAGTGAGAACGTACCAGCGGGGAGGTGTAGCCCCCGTCAGATGCTGGCCGGAAGGTGGAGCCCAGCTTCGGTCCTACTGTGAGCAGGTCTGGGGAGGCGTAGACTGGGGAGGCGGGAAGGGAGGGGGGTAAAAAAAAGAAAGGGCAGAAAAATAGAGGAGGAAATAGAAGACAGTGAGGCGTAGATGTGGGTTTGAGCGCCTCGCCCACCCCGATAATAACAAACAGCAGAATGACGGGGAAGGGGACGTAGCACACCGTCACGGTCTGAATGTGTCATCTGCCTCGCTCTTCATGTGGCGATGACATCACCGAGAACCTTAAGTTATGCACGTCTTTTACAGAGATACATCATATCTAACACTGCACGCTTTATAGCGGCCAGAACGTGACACCAAATAACAGAAAGTCCTGGACAGAAGTTAAAGGATCTGTTTGTGATTCTGTAGTAATTCCTCCTCTGTGCGGCACAAAGGGTCTCTGAGCTCACTGGAACGGGCTGCACGTTCAGTCACACAGAACGGCTTCTGTATCGGAGAGGGACCTCTCCCCGGCACTGCCGAAGAGGCCCAGACACCGAGAAAAACGTCACCGTGGGGGAGGGGGCCGGGTCTTTCCTGCCTCCTGTAGTTAGTGGCATTTCTCCCCCCGAAAGAGTGACAGAAAAAACTTCGGATCTAGTGACACCTATAGATAGATGACTTTATTAATACGGAAGGAAATTTAGGCATCCAGTAGCTCAAAAAACACAATGATGGACACAGTAATATACATGGTAATAGAATAAAACACAAGCATTGCAGATGTAGAGGGTGCGTCTATGGATGCAGTGCAATGGTCAATACCTCAAAGAAGCTGTACAGGTCAAAGTGATTATGAGTGCATGGATAATAATAATTACTGATATACATTACAAATAGGATAAAATAAATAAACAAATGAATAAATAAATAGTATAAAAATATAGTTTTAAAAAGGTAAGATATGAAATATATAATCCATATACTTTAACATGAAACAATATGTGTATAATATACATAATATAAAAAGTAAATATGTGAAATATATATAAAGTATGAAATAAATGAACTATAATTATATATGTATAAATACTGTATAGGCTGCTACTTACATCAGCGTCAGAGCTTAGATAAAATGTCACATCCCAACATTAGTTTCTTTGTTTTCGGTTTGTTACTCCAGGTCGTGATCGACAGGCCCATGTTGCATGTGTAGCTTAAGGTGCATGTGTGTGTGTGTGTGTGTGTGTGTGTGTCTCTCTCCCTCCTGCTCCCTGTCCCTCTCTCTCCCTCCTGCTCCCTCTCTCCCTCCTGCTCCCTGTCCCTCTCTCTCCTGCTCCCGTCCCTCTCTCTCCCTCCTGCTCCCTGTCCCTCTCTCTCCCTCCTGCTCCCTCTCTCCCTCCTGCTCCCTGTCCCTCTCTCTCCCGCTCCCTGTCCCTCTCTCGCTCCTGCTCACTGTCCCTGTCCCTCTCTCTCTCCCACTCCTGCTCCCAGTCCCTCTCTCTCTCCCACTCCTGCTCCCAGTCCCTCTCTCTCCCTCCTGCTCCTTGTCCCTCTCTCTCCCTCCTGCTCCCTGTCCCTCTCTCTCCCTCCTGCTCCCTGTCCCTCTCTCACTCCTGCTCACTGTCCCTCTCTCCCTCCTGCTCCCTGTCCCTCTCTCTCTCTCTCTCCCTCCTGCTCCCTGTCCCTCTCTCTCTCCTGCTCCCTCTGCCGCTCCCTCCAGCCCCCGGCTCAGCATAAAGCCCCCCCCCCCCCCACACTGCCCTCAGCAGCATGAAGCCTCAGAAGCTAAGCGATTTTAATTAGAGGGGCTGAGAGAGGGATTCGATTGTCTCGTCCACTGACTCCTTGGCTTGCTTGTCACTGGGCCTCTTATTGAGGGCTCAGTGTAGCATGATTTTGGGGTGGGTTGGGGGGGGGATGTGTGGGCCTTGCCAGCCTGAGTGGCCTTTACTGGGCTCCAATTAAGGAGCCTTTTCAGAACCACCCCAGGGATGAAATAATGGGGCCCTTATGCTGTAACCAAGGGGGAGGCTGGGTGGTCGTCAGGCCGAGTGCTCAGGGGCTTGGAGGACCAGGCTACCAGGCCCCTTCCAGAAGGTTCCCTCGTTCAGGACGGGGAAACAGCTACAGCTAAAATGGTTAATATGACACCCTCAGTACGGAAAATATGGCAGCAATAAATATCAGCCATGCCAAATGAGTGAGCTCCGTTTACGAAACTCTAAGATAATTCCAGCTGCCTAATAATAAACATACAGATGTGGGGGGTGTGCATCTCGGACCGGGACAAATCCAGAAGACCATACGGATTTCCCCATCAGTGTACAGGACTGCGTTTCACTTCGCCTCCCCCAACTGCAGCCCTTCCATGACATCACCCTGATTCTGATTATCATTTATTGTATCCACGTTGTGCCCCACCTTCTGAGGGCCTGAATGCCTCTACTGCTTCTTCATTGTCCCATGTCACATGACTCGGTTCTCTGTCCCACCTGGAACCGGCCTGACATTATAATGCAACACCAGCAGTGTGGATGTTTACAATGTGCTGCTTAGCGGATCCCTTTGTAAGTTTCACACCCAGATGTTTCACTCTTCCATTTCCAGCGATGTGCCTTCCGCCAGTTCCCATTCTGGAACCATCTGGATACACGTCCTTGTGGATAATAGCTACTCTCCCAGCCACCGCAATGTCCCGCAAAGCCCACTCGGCCTACTAAAAATGTCTTGTCTCAATTAGCACTCTTACCATTTCGGGGAGGGGAAGGAAGAGGATCGTGGATGCCTCTCTCCAGGGGGAGGTCGAGCTCCTCACAGAGCGTCATGTTTTTCCCCTGAAAACCGTGACAGTCTTGGGGAGAGAAGAACAGGACAATGGCAGGGTCACTAAGACGGAATCACTAGCGGATGCTGATATTTTCACATTAGCTGCCAAAGAAAACAGTACCTTGGGCTAATGAGTCCTTCTTGGCAACATCGTGCGTTCTAGAGACAACGAAGCAGTGGAAATCAGTGGCTGGCGATGGTCTCGTGACAATGACAGTGGCATGAAACATTAGCCAATGCTGCAGCGTCACCGTACCTTCTTTTCCAGCGGAGTCCAGCCAGCAGGCAACACGCACACAAAACCAACGACAACGGTATGCCTACAGCTACCCACACGGTGAGTGCAGGACCTGTGAGGCGGCAGAAGAGCAAACAATATCAATCAACAGAGCAAAGAATAAATAAATGACAAACAATAACTCAGTCCACGATTGGCTGGTTAGGCAGCCAATTAGGAAGAATTGCAGTTTCATCAAAGACAATTTCCTCTGTGAGGTTTGTTTTAGTCAACAGCCTTCTAAAGACGATGAGATTGTGCTGAGCTGTTGGGCTCTGGGCTTCCTTGGGATAGAAGTTCTCAAGCTACATCCCCCCCCCCCCACCTTAGCCCCCCCATTAGTGTGTGTACATGTATGCCCTGTGAATGACTGGCATCCCATGTACAGTGTCCCCAGGTCTGTGATACTTGGAAGGGGCTCAATGCCGGACATGCGCTACTGCAAACTCGACCAACATTCTCACGATATTTTTTTTATAGTGCAGGAGCTACAATGCATGTTACTCATCAGGATACACACCTTTTACTATCTCTTTGATCTCCGCCTCATTTAAGACAGGATGCTTGTCAGTTGTTGGAGTGGGGGCCATTGTTTTGGGTGTATTGGCTGCAGGAGAGGATCAGGATATTGCATTGCCTCACACATTCAATTGAGATTACTCAACAATCACAGTTTCCCCCTCATCCCGTTTTTTGAGATCTAAGTAAGGACTAGGGCTATTACGCAAAGCAAAAAAATAAATTTAAGATGTGTTACTTTGAAACTGTTTCCAAAGAATTTAAAAACCATCAAAATTACTTATTAAAGCCTAAATTAAATATCATGATTATGAGTGGTAACTTCTGCTTTGCTCAGTTGCACAGAAACATTGTAACATCATAGCCTATTAGTTACTTTTTCCAAGTACAGTATTGCTTCAACATGTCAAAAGTCAAAAACATCTCTCTAAGCAAATGTTTAATAATTTCAAATGCCAGACGTTGACCCTGGATGGTGGGTGATGTAATGCTCGTTATGTGCCCAGAGCTACACGTTATCCTTATAAAATAGGCTTGAACTGATGAGTTCTAACACATGAGTATACATGCATGAAGTGTACTCATTTACCAAAAACATTTGGCAGTAATTAAGGAAATGAATTCCTTCAGAGACTAGCCTGTATCAACAAGACTTCATTTACTCAAGACTTTAGAAGTCTCTTAATCTCTCTAAAATAGCTTTCTGCTTTGTGGTGTATTATTGGTTTTGTTTGCATTCATGAGGTGAGGCAACTATGTGTGAAAAGTTAAGTAACTGGCGTTTCGTAATATTGGTTTTGCAGTCATAAGTCAATAAGGAAACTCTTTATGTAGTATACACACACTAAAGCCGTCTTCCTAGAAGACCAACACGGATCGGTATACAGAATGGGCAAAGCATCAGATAACAGCACTATGGCTCAGTAGTATTAGATTGCAAGTTACAGTAAGTGACGTTCTAGACCGTCACTGGCTGGAAGGTCAGTAAGATTAAAGCTGTGGCAGAGATTCTTGTGTTATGGCTAACAGAGACTTCATAGATATTACGAGCACCACTTATCTATCAGTCCTCACATTAGACAGCTGAGTTGGTGGCAACACGGCTGGCTACATTTACAAATTGAAATTTGTAAAATAATTGCCTACCAGGGGTATTTTTAGAAAAGAATAATGTTCAGCCATCAGTTTTGGATGGAGGAGTTGATAAAGTACTGTTCACTGAATAATTCTACATGCAAAACACGGTAATGAATCAGAGCTCAACAAAGGACTGTTTATTGAATTTTAATTTCATTTGAATTTCAAATGAAACTGTGAGAGTCATAGAAGAGACCCCGCATTTTGAACAAAGGTTCAAGTTTTGATGTTTCAAATTTACTAAAACCACCCAAGAAATATTCTCATGCAGAGCTTCCAGTGAGCAAATGTTGCCCGAATCCCCGAGGACGGCCAAGATACATGTCAGGGCAGGCCATCTCAGAGCCTCATGCACAGACTGCAGCAAGGCCGAAAACCAAGCCTGGCCCTCGGGTAGCCTTACCCATGCGGGGCTGGACCGCAGGGCAGCCCAGGACCTGGATGTGCATCGCGGGCCTGACGTGCCACTCCTGAGGTCGCACCAGGATGTACTGAGCCACTACCGGGGGAATCAGGCTGTTCAGTACGTCCTGGAAACTGTCCGAATTTCCCTCAAACACCTGCATTGGATTCACCAGGGAGATCCACATTTAGGACCTTCATCACAATACAACATGTCATCTGCATCGATATTTGCCAGTATGTAAATGTTACACATGGGCTGCACATTATAGTAATGTGCAGCCCATTCAACACAGGAGTAACAAAGTTGACACACAGGAAGTGATGTCACCTTCTTCTCCTTACTAACTGCTCCCTTGTATGTTCTCCAGGTCTTGCCGTCCTTGCTATACAGCAGAATGTAAGACTTCACATAGAAGGCGGAAGATCCCGAATGGAATCCTTTCGTTATAATTCCTGGAAGGGAACCAACGCCATTATTTTCTCAGCCAGGAGAAAAAGTGAAGAACACAACTGAGTTTGCAGAACAAGTTTTACGAACATTCTGAAATGAGCGATAAACGACTGACTGACCATAAGGTTCAGCTAGCGTTTTAACTCAGGAAACCCTCAGAAAGGGTAACGTGGCCCCTGATTGCTGAAAAACTCCCGCATCCCCTGACCTGTAACGCTGCTCTTGCTCTGGAGGTTCACCATCAGCCACGGGCTGCGGTCGTCGCCGTTCGCCACCCAAGGCGTGTCGTCATGCTCCGTGTCTCTGCTGCCGGTGAGCCACGCAATCCTGCGCCTCCCGCTGCCCCCTTCCTCCGAAACGGAGGACACGTTGAAGCTCGACACATTTAGGGGGCCGCCACAATCTGCCCGGAGATGGAGGGGAATGAGAGCCGGACAAAGTCGCCCCACGCCGGACATGTTTCAGTGTCTGACGTTAAATCTTGAAAGTCCTTGTTTAAAGAGAGAGAATGCTCCTCAGAGGTCATATACAGCTCACCGCCATATTATTCTCTTGTTATTAAAAAGCGAGGCTCTTTGGATGGACTAAGGTGATACTGTGCCGTGAATTACTACCTTACCTCTTTGGAAAACCAGCTTCTTCTCAGACAGTGATCCCCTGCCAATAAAAGAAGCTGTTCAGCTGTTGTACAGAGACAAAATCAGGTTGCAATGGGCAGCAAAATATCTTGTATGATTCCCAATTTATCTCTCCTCAGGTTTTTATACATCTTTCTGGGTACGGTGGCAGCCCACATATAATAAGCACAGCATGTATGAGTCGCCTTGGCAGCTGTGCGGATTTCTTCAGCCATCGACTGTGACCTGGCATGACACTCACGTCTTGGAGAAGATGCCGTTGGCGAAGCTGGACTCGTAGAGCGTGATGCTGCGCTCCCGGGACACGGTGATGGGCCCCCCCAGGGCGTCTGACACAACGCCAGCATGGATGGCGGCTTTGCAGAGCACCGAGGTCTGCAGGGATGGGGGGGGGGGGGGTCACTAATCGCCAGCTCAAGCCTTTACACATCATTCAACCTTAAAATAGTGTGCTTGAAAATAATCATATATTAAAGATTAATTAAGGTTTCAACCTCACAACCCACTGTTTTTAACCCATGTTCCATGATGCAAATCCAAAATCCATGCTGTGGTTTTACCGAATGGATGACAAGCACAAGGCAGGTCTGCACCACACTCACGTCTCTGTAGCCCTGAGCTGACCGGCCCCAAACGTCCCCGGTGACGTCCTTGCAGCCAGCTGGGCAGAAGGCACTGGAAGACAGGGCAGCCGTGATGCCTCCGGAGCCACGTTTACCGCAGCTTCTCAAATGACAGCCTCCCCGTTTGTCCCTCAGCCGTCACACGCGGGCACAACAGACCACCGTGGTCAGGCTTTTAAATGGCCAATGACTTCATGGAGACTTATGAAAAACGTGCTTAAAAATGACAGGGTAAACAATATATTTTTTTAAGCTGCAGCTGTCAGCGAGCCAACTGCCACATGGATAACTAGCACTGCTGCCACTCAGCCTTACAGCCCATTAAGTGTTCAGCGTGCTCACAGTCACAGTGAGCTGTGATGCGATGATCTCACAGGACAGCGATGCGGAGCATAAACATGAGTAGCGGCGGTTTTGAGGACGTCCGTCTTCATTAAATTCCACTACCCTTAAGAATAACTGCCAACGTGCCAAGCTGGCAGAGTTTAGGTTTGTCCCGAATGCTATGGGCGTGAGTTCCATTCTGCGTGTGAGCCCTGGGTTAGGAGGGCGTCCAGGCCGCTGTGTGAAGGACCTCCACGTACCTGAACTGGTCAGAAGAGTAATGAGTACCGCGCTCCATACAGGAAATCAGATCTGTAATAGGAACAGAGGAGGGGGTCATTTGGGCATCACTGGTGGTGTGATAATAACTCAGGGGGTTAATTTCGAAACAGGACCCTCCTCCCAAGCATGAGCAGGCAGTAGGGCTGGGCAATTAATCAAATTTTAATTTTAATTACAATTTTGGCTTCCAACAATTATCAAAACAATTGAGATAAAACGATTATCGCGCCATAGTTCGTTTCGCAATTTTGCTTCCGTTTTGCAAATGCAACGCATCCCCTTTCCAACCCCTTATTATTTATTCCTCAGTTGAATTGTACTTAGAGTTCAAGGAAATCCACTGTTAGACTTTTTCAGAAGTTCAATACATGTATGTATTTCCAAAGTCAATGAGTAATCATGTTAAATCATCATGACCTCAATATTGACCAAAACAATCGTGATTATGATTTTTGCCATAATCAAGCAGCCCTAGCAGGCAATCTGTGGTATCTAGCTGAAGAAAACAGGCTATGTGGTAAGTAATGAGGGGGTCTGGGCAGGCGGTCACCCAAGCAAGGCAGAACACGCCTTGGGTTTGACTTGGGTAGCCACTGCCTGGAAGTGCACACTGTATGGCGCAATTCTGAAGTCTGGTCTGATGTTCTGGCTCTGAAGGTGGGGGGCTCTGTGGGTGGGGGGTAAACAAGAAAAGAACAACAGGAAACCCAACGGATGCGAGCCACTTTAGTCTGACATCTCGAGGCGAGTGCGAGTCCCGGGCCAAGCATCCGCACATACGCACACACACACGCACGCACACACACACGGCGCACACACACACACTTACACACACACACGCACGCACACACACATGCACGCGGCGCACACACACGCAGCACACACACACACTTACACACACACGCACGCACGCGGCACACACACACACAGCACACACACACACTTACACACACACACGCACGCACATACACATGGCGCACACACACACATGCAGCACACACACACGGTGCACACATGCACGTACACGCATACACACACGCACGCGGCGCACACACACGCACGCACACACACACGCAAGCGGCGCACACACACACACGCAGCACACACACACGGTGCACACATGCACGTACACGCATACACACATGCACGCACACACACACACGCACGCGGCGCACACACGCACGCACATACACACGCACACACACACGCACGCGGCGCATGGCCTGCCGTCGGTCCCTGACTGGGCCTCAGATTACACAACCCTGCTTCTGCAGAACCACGCGACCAGCTGCCTCCCCAATAACTGGCAGAGGAAAGCAGTGAGCAGGCATCAGAAGATGGTCATGTGGACTGAGAGCATAAAATCATAAAACCATATTGGCTATGGCTCTGAAAGGTCTAATACTTCTCCGATCACTAACATTTTATATTAAACTGCAGTTAAGCAAGGTGATGGTTAATGCACTGCTTCACAGTCAATGGAGAATCACAGGCCAGCAATCCAGTCCAAGGGCTCCACCTACGAGCCCTGGGTCCCTCTGCATTCAGCCTGGGCCCCAGCCTTCTTTGAAAATCCCCTGGAGTTCTGAGAAGCATGGAGGCTGCATCATAAGATAGCTGGTCTGCTGACGTGCACACGTGATGTCAGATGTCCTGTAAATCAGCACCCATGCAAACACACAGACACACACATGCAAACACACACACACACACACACACACACAAACACAATCCCTGGAGAAGTCACTAGTAAAGGCCATGTGCGGGTTTGTTCAGATCCCACTGGACTGGCTACAGACTGGAGCTTCAGTCAGGTATGAAACAAGGTGCTATACCCAATGGTTGCAACCCACTACGCTTTCTACTGTGCATGCCTTACAGAGGTTGACTGTGTGCACCATACAGTGGCTGAAACACGCTATGCTCCCTACTGTGCACGCTATACAGTGGCTGAAACCCCCTACGCTCCCTACTGCGCGCGCTAAACAGTGGCTGACACCTGCTACGCTCCCTACTGCGTGCACCATACAGTAGCTGAAACTCACTACGCTCCCTACTGCACACACCATACAGTGGCTGAAACCCACTATGCTCCCTACTGTGCATGCCATCCAGTGGTTGAAACCTGCTTAGGCTCCCTACTGTGCTTGCTACCTAATCGCGGAACGTCTGCTTGGCATGCAGGGCCGTTTCAGCATCCTCCTTCAGCCACTTCACATATCTAAACTGTGAAGGACTGGACTTCAGAAGCAGCATTTCTTAATACTCTCCATGGGGCCAGTATGGCGTGTCCTCCTCACTGTTTATGTTCCCTTGGCTCTTGGCTGGAGAGTCTGTCTTACTGGGAAATACCTATGCCGGCAACAATGGAAGGCATGCACTGCATTTTCCCTGCAGTCCCATGTGTGTCTTGTAAGGAAAAAGGATAATAATAAAATAAAAATAAACACACCTGAAGGAAACCAAAAAAAAGGCATAAATGTGAGCACACCCCCCCCCCCCCCCCCCCCCCGTTTTTGGAGCAGTCTCTGTCTACACTGCATCCTCGTCCTGTCTGCCAGTCTGAGACTCAGACTCAGCTACTAAGAATGTTCACACAATGTGAGAATAAGCTGCGGAGGCAGATTCACCAGGTGTCACTGAGAAAGGACTCATGGGAGGGGAGTGGGGGGGGGGGAGCAATGCATCATGGGAAGAGGGTCACTCTCTGACTCAGCCGATTGTTCAGGATCAGAGTAATGGCTGTTTACCGTCGTGTGCTCACTTTACGGGACATGCTGGAAAACTGGCGACATGGGAGACAAGAGAGACGGCAAGCGGTAATGATAATAATTGTGACTTGGGTGGGGAGGGCGTGGTTCTTTAGCTGATTTGGTGATCCAGTGCTTGTCTGGTGGGATGGTGGGACCTTCTCCTGAGCCAAAAACACATGGCTGCTAACAAGAGACAAGGTCCCCAAAGCCAACAGGAATCAGCGCTGGGAGGAACATGTAGATACTGGTATATAACAGCTGACCTCCTTCCATCCATTCGTGCCTGTTTATCTAATAAAGGCAGTGTTTCCCAACCCGGTCCTTTGGGACCCACAGTCGGTCCATGTTTTTTCTTCCTCCAAGCTACCAGCCAGACAGTCCACACTTTTGTTCCCTCCGGGAGCTGGGAGGGACCAAAAACGTGGACTGTCTGTGGGTCCCCAAGGACTGCAGTGGGAAACACTGTAATACAGCATCGCAGTGAACCTGCAGCCCATTCCATTAATCAGAGTCCACGAGGCGGGGGATGGCAATCCATAACAAAGCTCACGTACTCGTGCATTCTGGGTAATCTAGAGACCCGCGTTTACATAAACGTATTCATCCAGAGGGAGGGAGAATTCAGAGGAAATGCACAAACTCCACACACAGAGAGCTGGAGGCTGGCCACATTCTTATAAGAAATTACCAGAAAAAGAAAAAGTAAAACCACTAAAGTATACAGCACATTAAAATGCTGAAAGGAAGCCACTCCATCCACTGTTTCATCGGTGTTTATCCATAGCTGTCCAATGAGTAAGAGTTTACATGGCGAGGAGAAGGAGAGAGGGAATGGGATCAATTTGGTAATGAGAGGAGAGGCACAGTCAGCCCTCTTTCTGGGAAAGAGGATTTAAAGAAAAACAAAATCGGTAGAGTTCAGGGGAAATTACATCAATCCTGCGAGGAGTAAACAGAAAAATGCCGCATAGTCAAAGGAGAGCTCAGCCAGGGGGCGGGGCCTAACTGGAAAGGAGCGGAGCCTCTCAGTGAGACCTGCTCTTTGAAGCTCCGCCCCCCACGGTGAGGTACCTGGCTGCCGGTCGCTGGCGTAGGACAGCAGGAAGCCGCGGCCGGAGCGATGCACACCGGAGACGAAGAGCACGGTCACCTGGCTGCTGTTCAGCGTCAGCCTCCGCCATGCGGTGTCCATGTGACCACACAGCGGGCCTGGGTGGGGGGGGGAGGAGTATAAAGGGGGGAGCTGCTGAGACAGCAGGGCTAAAAACCACCATGGTGCCATAAATGAAATAGGTTGTGAATGACTGAGCACTCTTCACTACTCTGTGTAAATGCATGACAACCTTTCTGAGGAAAAGCCCGCTGGGATAGCAATCAACAACATGATATCAGGCTTGAGGAACTTATGAATGATCTGGAGTGCTGAGTCCTCAAACGCTAGCTTTTTACACCTTTAAGAATGAATACTTTTCTGCTGACTGGTTAAACGGTACTGTGTACAAAATAGTACTCTTGCTTCTAGGTTCTTCGGTAGACACTGTGTTTTGGTATTCCCAGACTGGTTCTTGTTAGCTAAATAAAATTGTTTTTTTTTTGGGGGGGGGAGGGGGAGCAAGCTACCAGTGAGGGAAATCTGGCCAACTGGAGGTGGCATGGGGGGGGCAGGGGGCTCAGAGGGATAACTGTCATTTTTGGAGGTAGCATAGCTGACAGGGAGGGGAGGCCTTAAGCCGGGCCCAGCCCTGAGTCACGGCACACAGGGCACAGGAAGTGAGCCTCTGGCCATCTGGCGGCCTTTACAAACAGCCCAGCAGCATAAACACACTCCCACACTCAAGGATTTTCACATCACAGCCACTCATCGGCATTAAACTCGGCTGTGGATATTAGCTTAGCATTTGTATGCTTATGCCCACGAGGCAGCAACAGACATCTAAGGCCCGTCTTGCTTTGCTTGTCTTTATTTTGACCTGGTCCTTTGTCCCAGGAGTAGCCCTGCCTTGTGCCCTATGCTGCTTGGGACAGGCTCCTGGCCTTCCTGCACCCCTGCTGGGGATCAGTGGTTGAAAGGTGGGTGAATGACATGTTGGTTTGGCTGCAGCCACATGCTGACATGGTAGATCTGACTATAGCTCGGTGTCTTCCATCAAATGTGAGTTTTAATGCAGTCAGAGTCATCACGGAATCTGTGCATGCCACCCAACAGCTCTGACCTCCAGGCCAGTAGGGGGCGCCTTACCCAGGCTGGGCGCGCCGTTGTCGGGTGTGATGGTGAGGGAGCCGCTCCTGCAGTTGGTGCTCGCCTCCAGGTCGAAGTCGCCGAAGGCCAGACGCAGCCGGTGGCCCAGTGGCACAGTCAGCCTCCACTGGCAGCGTGTGTTGTTGGGGTAGGTCCCCGGGAAGCTGCGGGAGGCCAGAGTGCCGCTCAGGAGGCCTGCAACGCTGTGGCCGCAGCCATCACCTGCCGGGGGGGCGGGGGGTCAGCAAACCCGCATGAAGTCAGGGAGAGCATGCAGTAGTTCTACCCTCAGACACACCACACTGCCCTGGCAAGGAGGACTCTCCAGCAAAACATTTTTAAATCCAACCACTTAATTCTTGCTTTGATTTATTTAACCACAAATGCAAAGCTACTATCATACAGGAAAACTAAAAAAAAACACCTCATGCTGGTTTAGAGGTGTTTGACTCCTGATGTACAGGCAAGGGCTGAGATGCTATGGTCCATTCTCACCGCAGGGTGAACTGCTGTCTGGGTTCATAACACGCCGCATGTGGTCTGACATATGAACATGGCCGTTTACCACAGACGCTGCTCTGGGCCAACTGGAGGAAACCACGCTAGATGGTGCAGGCTCTCCGGGAAACACTTTGTCTGGGTGCTCGCTCTGCTTCCAGAAAATACCACCAGAAAAGCGCTGAAGATCTGGGCGCTGAGGCTCAGCTGGACCACATTAGCACCGCGGTTGTGGGGTCTTACCGCCGATGAATCACAACAAAGCGACAGGATGTGCTCATTAATGACCAGCCCTCTGATTGGCTGTGCCGTCATGACTGGGTGCTGACGTGGCTCAGGTGAATCACAGGCATCTCCAGAGACATTAAGGCACTGGGGTATTAGGAGATGTTTATATCATCCTCACCCCTGCGTCATTACTTCCAGATGACTGAAAAAACTAGTATAAAAATGGCCCAGTGTCACCCCTTCCCTACTATATACTCTGGCAGTCTTTCTATAACTATTTCACACCCATTATGGTTTCAGGTATTCTAATCCATTGGACAGTTTAATTTACCATGCTATTTTTATCATGTGTAAGAGTCAGCGCTACTGTGTGGCCGTCGTTTAGGCTTGTATGTTAAATGCAGACAGCAGTTAACTTCAAACACCGTACATCTGGGAAACCTGAGTTACTTTTATAAACTCTCTTATTGAGAGAGCCAAGCACTGAAACAAAGCTGAACAAGTCACATGACCTGTAAATCTCGGCCGCCTGTGTCTGTCCTGTGGAGAAGCTGCGGTCTTTTGCCGTGGGGTCTACCTGCACCACAAATTACCAGGACGGCACAGTGCTAGCTGCTATCGATGTACTCCCAAACGAGGCACCAGAACTAGACCAGTGTTCTCAAACCAGTCCTCGGGGATATGCCCGTACCTACCACTGAGGACATCGAGGTCAAGTCCTCAGTATTTTGTCTGCCACACCAATGACCGTGATCCATTCCGGGACAGACCTGGCAAGGGCTAACACTTTTGACCTCGGTATTTTGAAAATCCTGCTCAGGGACCTCAGACACTCCACGTTTTTGCTCCCTCCCAACTATCAGGGAATTGAAAGAAAGCAAAAACGTGAACAGTCTGGGGGGGGGGGGTCACTGAGGACTGGTTTGAGAAACACTGAACCAGACCGATTCTGCACAGGGCGAGTCCCCTTAAGCCCCCCTTCCCATCCTGTTCCTTCCTCATTGGCCCAAAGCCCTCATGGGAATCCCTGGAAATGCCCCAGCACGGCAGGGTGGTCGTAAGCAGCAGACCAGGAAACTGTGTCAATCTTGGGTTGCTGCATTTCCAGTGGTCATGGGAGGGTGGGGGTGTGGCCCATTGAGTCCAAAGGGGCTGGGGAGGGCAATGTGCGGTTTACAGGCTGTGATTCACCCTCGTTTGTGTGAGCGGTTCCCGAAGCCCCCTCCCCGATTTCTCTCCTACCCCTGCTAGGAAGTGGCGTCTCAGCGCGTGGGAGGGACCACGATAATCTCTTGAAGGGGTCTGGTTTGTGAGCTCAGTGCGGTTTGTCCAGTGCCAGTCACCCCTCGCAAGCTGCCATACTGCTCAGTCCGAACCTCTCTAGGCTTTCGCTATCTGGTCAGATCCCCCCCAGAGGGGAGCAGGTAACAGTCCTCCAGCTAACACTCCCACAATGCTTTGCAAACAATGCAGCAACATCATCACTTTCCAAAATCACGGGTGAAAACTGCACATATTTTTGTTCCCCTAGGGCTGTTTTTAGACTAGAATGAAATTACTTTCCACCCACCTCATGACAAATATGTATGAACTGTGAGCTTCAAAGGCATGCAGCTACCAGACTCACAAACCAACATCTCTGGCTGGTCTAACAGAAAATCCAACAGAACATCCTAGTTCCAGTCTAAATCTGGACCCCTACTGTCTTAGGGTCAGCCTGCCTGGGGGTTTCCTTCCTCCTAGTATTTTGTTTCTTCTCCTCTGTTAACATCTGGCACCATCCACCACATGCACACACACACACACACACGCACACACAGGTTTGTAATTATATCTTTGTGGGGACTCTATATTAATTTCTATGGGCAAAACCCTAACCTAACCCCAACATGATGACCTTAACCCCTACCCAGCCCTAACCTTAACCGTAAGAAACCAAACAAGATATGAGAGTTCTGGCATTTTTAGTTTTTTGATTGCCTTCACAGACCTTTATGGGGACCTGAACATCACAACATCAACATAACAGATTTTTATTACATTATGGTGAACATTTGGTCCCTACACTGTAATATAAACATAATCCACACACACCACTCAGACCACGTATGTTGTACTGTTCTTCTGTTTGTCATGATGCAGTTGCTGTGGTCCCTATTAAGTTCTCTGGAAATACAATGATACCACACAGTCAAACAAGAGACTTTCAGGACATTTCTTTGATATTCTGGCCATGAAACGCTGTCCCATGGTCTTACGGCACAAAGGGACGTAAAAGAAAATACGTGAATTTCGGACACAAATCAACAGCAGAGGGTAAATGCAATGCTGTATTTCAAAGAGCATCAAACCAAGACTGGGTCGGCAGCCTGAGACTGAAAGGGCAGGCCCCCACAGGTCCACATCGCCAGCCGACAGCATGCCACAACACTGCCTGCCAGTAACTAATACCTTTCTGTCAATCTCTCTGCACCAGCACATTCACCTACTATGGGCTTGATAGAGGATTCGCTCACAGAATCCCCAGCCACAAAGCCTTAGCATTTTTTTGCAGCAGTAGCACACTATGCGTGGGGGTGGGGGGGGGGTGGGGTGGAGCATCCAAATACAGAAAAACAGCATAAGTTATTGGACACCCTAATGTGGCCACAGCGGCTTCTACAAGACTCCAGCAATCCGCAGGCTGAAGCCCTCGGCTGGCTTCCCAGCCAAAAGCGGCAAAGGTTATCCACTGTGGCTTAATGCTGCGTCAACAGGGGAAGGCCCCGAACCTCCCCGTCGCTGGTTGCTCCTTCCTGCCTGGGTGGGTGTTGGAATGGGGTGGGGGTGCTTTATGTCACTGAGCAAACATAGATTGAGCCTTTAAACTGTGACTGAGCATGAAGCACATCGCCTCCTCCAGTCCCTCTGGACTCAATAGGCCACACCCCACCTTCCCGTGACCAATGAAAATGCACAGATCCGTGATTAGCTGGAACCCGTGGGGACCACACGGGAGGCGGGGGTCAAACAGGGGCAGCCTGTGATGTCACAGCCCGCCTGAGAGTGCTGGCTGTGTGCGTTACTCTGTGTGTCTTACTCATCCTGCATGTTCATTCAGTTGTGGGACGCGTTAGAGGCCAACATCGATTTAATTTGGATCAAACCATAAAAGATAATTAGCTATTAAACATTTATTATAAACTAAGTTTAACTTAATTTAATGTCCAAACACAAATATTCTGGAAGACAGGATTTATTCGGAGCAATCAATCTGCTCATTAAAACTAACTCCACAGCCTCCTTCGGAAACAAATATGAAACAATCATATTTATTGATTAGTTTAGTGGTTTATTGGATAAATCAACTTTACACACTGCCCTTGTAAAGGCAGCAGCTTCTAGGTAGACAGTTGTTAAACTTGGTCATAGAAACTTGGTATTCCTGTTTTGATGGGGTTACTTTTAGGATGAGGGATTCCTTAACAAAGAACTACTATTTCAGAAAAAGGAGACCCTCAGCAGACACTTGAAATCCTTCTGAGGCAGCTGTTTGGTTCGAGCAAAGCAGCAAGGTCATCTGGAATTAAAATTCACCGACAGGATGGATGCAGGTTCGGTCCAAAGTGACTCACACTTTATCGGAATTGCAATAGTTATGGCGAGACCCTCCAGATTCAAGAAAGATGTGTGTTTAAACAATCCACCGCAGGCTGTACAGTAACACTTAACAATACAAAGAGTCATGATTTGGCCATCAGAAAATGCACAGATGTGAGTAAAGATTTTTCCAGCTGATTCACCCATGAAGTTTACATTTCCTGTCCATTTATTTGCACATTAAAACGTAGTTGTTACTTAAGAACTTTAGTTAAAATCATCAGTACATCAATGATAACAGAACCCACTGAAAACATGAAAGCACATATACGGCGTTAACTGGTTAACGTGTGACAAAAAGTGACCAGTTAACTCGGATACAATGCGCTGTAATGTCTGTCTTATTTAGAGTTTGGTATCATAAAAATTCTGTACAGGAGCAACAGGCGTACCTAAGGAAATGTATCTCAAACACAGAAAACACAACCTAATCTACTTTATCTGGTCGGAATAGACATACCACCAGAGACGAACGAGTTAAAACATAACTAATTTTTCCATAAACACTACTTTCAATTACTCCTACATTTTCTGGTTCTTGGGCTAAGAAAATGTTTTTTGTCCCATCTAAAAGTTTTTATTCATTTTGATGGTGTAGCGTACCTACCCAGACAGTGAAAATCTACAGATCATTATTAATGTTTACTATGAACTCAATACACCGAGAATAAGTTACATATTAACTCCAGCTTCTGACGGAAAAAAACGGATGACAGTCGGAGAATGTCCAATACACAAAACACTTGACCTTCATACAAAAACAAGTTAGATTTTTCCTCTCAGTCATTTGAAAACGGTGAAAAATGTATATTATGTTTGATCAATAGCTTACCATCTTGTCCGTGTATTTCCAAAGTTTTGATATAAAGCAGAAGAAGAAATCTGGTTAAAAAATGGATAGCATCCCGAATGTTTCTAAGCATGCCGATCATGATTTGCATGGAGGCGATGTTACGCTCCGCGTTCGAACCGTCAAATATAACAAAACCATTTACTGTAGGTAATCAAGCGAAGTGGCACGATTATCATACAACTTACTAGGATCCAGGCACCGGATACTTCTCATTGGATGCGAGGTGTTTCGAGAGGTGTTTACCTGCCTTCCTATTGGCTCCCAAAAGTGCCAGTCTAAATACTGACTTGCTAAAAAAATCCCCATTAATGTTGATCTATGGGGGAAGTTTTGATACATTGCAAACTAATATTAATATTAAGAAAAGAAACTGGTTTTCGTACACTTTAAGTGAACTAAATGGGAAATTTCGATTAAATGAATGACATCATGACCTTGGCTGAAACTAAGAATGAGCTAAAATTAAAAAATAAGCGGTATAAATTAGTTTTAAGTAGTATGTGCTTAAACACTGAGAACAAATTTAGAGTTACGCACAAGCATTTCACTTTAGTGTTTCCCTTAATTTACATCGGGGTCAAAAAATTATCTATCTATCAGCACATACTTATGATAGAATTTCTTGTACATAATTACTTACCTTGTATACCCTATGGCTGCTTAAGATTATATTGACTTTGAAAAGCGATGCAGACAAATTTTCCAAATAAAATCAGTTTACATTCTATTCAGTAGCGTGCGGTCCTTTAATATTTAACCTTAACGTATGAACGTTACATATCTCGAAAAACAATCGACCAGAGGTTTTCAATTATGCATATAAATGCACACCAGTCTAGCTGAGAAGTCGAAATAAGGTATGTCAATAAACGTAGTGCAACAACAGATTAGAATATATTTTCTAAGCATTCTGGACGGGTTTTGTTGAAAAACGACGCCACCTGCTGGAACCATACATCATGCAATCAGAATAATCCTTATTTACAAAGATGGCACGGTATAAAAACACATGCACGTGTCTTTATTAAATGAATGTACTGCTCAATTTATCCATGATGTGTAAACAGATTTAGGCAGATCGCAGTCTGGTTGTCATGCCATATCTTGTTAGCGGATTTAAACTATACAGTTCATAATTATTACTAATCTGCTTTAAGCTATATTGCCTAAGGATAGACAATGGGACATTTTCCTTGTTAGAACCATTCTCGTAATTTTGCAGATTGTGTGCGAAGCTAGTTTTGTGTCAACAGGAGTCGAAGCTTCTCCGCCAGACATCACTGGCTTCATTGCAGGAAGTGTAGCGAAGCGGCACGACGCATGCTCAGTGAGATATCTGGTCGCCAAGGATGTCTTCGCAACTCTAAAGCGGTAAGAGAAAACCCCAGTTTGGTGTTCATCAAGCCACTAGTTTGTGTTTGGCGAGTGAAAAGGGGGAGAACGCAACGCCCGGCGAAGCTCTGGTTCGGACGTTCGCCGGTAGCAGTGCGATATTCGAGTTGAAACGGCCCGTCCGTGAGAAGGGCAGCAACTCAGGCGCTGCCGCCGTCGTCGCCGTCGACGCGCTGTTGCTTGTTGTTGCTGTACGTGCCGCCGCACGGCGAGACGTCAGCCGGAGGGAGAGCGCGAGCGAGTAAGCGGGCGGGAAAAAAGAACGACGCGGGTGCGTCGCCAGCGACCGGGGCGAACGGCGCGTTGTTAACCTCTGTTGGTGCGGCGAAGGCGGAGCTCTTAGCGAGCCCTCCGAGTGCCGCCTCAGCCGGCCGGTGGAGCCGTGCGAAGAGCGCTTAAAAGCACTAGTTAGGCATCACAACCCTTACAGTGAATCCAGGCGCGCCGGGAGGGGGCGGCTAATAGCGGCGACCATGCTAAGCTAAAGTTTAGAGAGGGCGTAATTTTGTTATTATGAAAGAAAAAAATAATCAGTTCCAGAATTTCTCACTATAAACGATGGATTAGCTCCCCAATTATAGGGAACTGAAGTAATTTGGGGCGGCCGAAGCGCGTAACGCGAATGCTAACCAGGTAGCTGCTCGGCTAGCGTGTCTGGCTAAGTGGTTTGGTATTTAAATAAACGGGGTTTCCTAGCCTCCGTGCTACACAGGCAAGTTAACACGAATTAGCTCTGTAGACGGGGCCGTGTGAGTGGATATTTAAGTTTACTAATAAACTTGGGAGGTTTAACTTTTCGTACAAAGTTACAACTTATCTGTTGTTTTACTATATAAAATAAATATTGTCAGCCATTTGAAGACACACTTATTACGATACTGCGCTATATTTACTTTATTTTGCTGATTGCTAATTAAATTTTCGCCACAGAATTTGTTGATGGTGTCGAAACAAGCAAAATGAAAGCAACCTATCTTGTGGAACCAGCGACTTTCCCGTTAACTAGCCGTGGATCTAAATAAAAATGTAAAGTTTCGAATTTTATCATATTATTCGACTCATAACCAAAGTGAATGGGCATCAGTTTTCTGAAACAATATAGTTTTAGGGAGTCACGATGATTCTTGCATATTCCACCCCATGCATAACGTCCGAAAAGTACCATTAATACGTGTACTTGGAAAAGGCAAATAATATAGGTACCAAAGCTTTTTGAGACTAGTCCTTTAGTAGTGTCTTTCAACGTTGACCCATCAGGTGACTGCTATGCAACAGGTGCGCAGTGAATCCGGATTAGTAGATGTGGCCGTTTTTAAACAGCGCTCTAATTAGCGACGCTCTACAGATTAACGAAGTGGAAATGCTTTATTCTAATTTTGATTCCTGAAGCCTATGTAGAATACGATTATTTGTAGAAAAATTTATTCTATTTCTCGAATAAGTCAATTAAAAACTCTGGACTGGAAGGGTAAATGGAGCTTTTTCACCAAACGCCCCAGGCTTATTTTTTATCGGATTCTGAAACCGGATATTTATACAAACGCACGCTAAACGTCACCCAGCGAGTTTAATACCGTGCATTTAAGCCGGCTCTCAGATGGAACTATACTTGTTCCATAATAATTGTTCTTATTGTCCTGATAGCAAAATAACTAGTAAAACATGAAAGCCCCATTAATTTCATATTGTTAAATGTTTAATTTACTGGCTTACAGATATATTAAACTGATTGTTAAGGCGTGTTTGGTGTGTTTTATTCAGTTTTGTGTGCTTGTGTGATGGTTCTCTTAAGGGTTTTTGGGCAGGTCGGTTGTCCATCTTTAAACATTTCCAGCCTGATGAGTGGTAAATGATACGGGGGGTAGTTGTGTTCAGGTCTTTGCTTGTTGAGGCAGCAGCCCTGACCGGGATCCACCGTGTGGCACACCATATCTGGGTACTCGTTTTTGAAGCCGTTACATGCGCTCCGTGGCCTTGCAGTGACTAGCCTCTGCCCGGCAGGACCCCGGGGAGCTGGCAATGGCCGACGCGGAGCTTGCCGTGTCAGTGGGGGACTTGGTGATGGTGAAGGGTGACGACGGCAAGCCCAAGACTCAGGTTATTCTGCAGCTTCAGCCAATCACGCAAGGGTAAGGAGCAGCGGCGCTTACGCCATGGCGACAGCACCCAGAAGGCGCCGCGGCACCTAAGGAAAGCACTCTGAAAGTCTGAAATTGTGTAGGGCATTATAACTGCCCTTCTAACATATCTAAAATATGTCCACCCTCTGTCTGTACATGAGCATAATCATGAACCATTTATTTATTTTAATCAAGATTCTTATTGATGTAACCCATTTTTGACTAAATATGTTTTTAGACTTGTTTTTGACTGCAGAAAAGCTTTAGGGTTCCCTGCTTGGTCAGTTCAGGGAGTCACTTTAATAAGCAGAATAGTTGCCTGTATACTTTAAGAATTGGTTTTAAATTGGAAACCAATCCGTTGTGGCCTTCTTAGCTAATTTGCACAATAAATCGAAGTATACCCTTAATGATTATAGTTTCCATATTTTTTGTTTTTGTCTTAATGTTACAGAGTGCCCATAATATGGTTATTTCCAGTTTGTCATTATATCAATGAATCATTTCAGTAATAATGTTAGCCAGGGAGTTTTAAACCCTGCACAGTGTCCCTGTAATATTAATGTTGTTCATTACGCCTGGTGGAATAGTCTTTTGTAATGGTACCCAGTGATTTCATACATCTATATTTAAAAGAATAACAGCAATTTCTTCAGTCATTTGTTACAGTGAGTAACACGTACAATATCAAATTATACTTAACCTGCAGGAATATTCTTTCCGTGGAAGCGCCATCGACATCAGTAGTAGGCTGTAGGGCACAGATGAAGAGACTCTATAGCTCTTCTAGCTTTGGGAGTGGGTAATTGAGAGGGTCCTCCTGGGGTCACTGACAGAACAAGTGCTAAAAGGACAGTATTCCTGAACACTGACTAGCCTACACGCATGCTTTGGGTTAGTGGGTCATAAATGTTCCATGTTCTCATATTTGCTAATGCTTTCCTCCTAAATACTCAGTTCAGCTGCACTCTCAAATACGAACTTGTGTGAGAATTTCTCAAGCTGCGACTGAACATGATGTCAGTAATTTTTTCAAGTAGATTGTGTGTTGATCATGTGAGTGTCGCATCCTTCCTTATCATCTGACTCGCTGGGAATGATGGAATTTTTATCTTTCATATTTAGCATTTTTAGAAAATATGTAGCATAGATATTTCTTGTATAATGCAGGGATCATGTCATGAAAAAGGTCCATAATGTGGTTTGTCTTCCCTTACAGGATGTGTGAGGACTCCGCTGAAACAGAAACTGCTGTTGTGGCAGTAGATACACACCAAGGTTGTTACTGTTCTATGTGTGTGCATGCAGTGAGCTTCACGGCTAAAGCACATCCTCTCATTCCTTTGTCTGTGGGCTCTGTGTTCCTACAGCTGATGCATGCCAATCTCGGTAATGGCTGTCTTATCTTCCAGACGATGTCCCTGCAGAAGGGGAAGTGGAGTACGGATACCCCATAACCTGTGGGGACAGCAAGGCCATCCTGCTGTTTAAGAAGTTTGTCTGCCCGGGAATCAATGTTAAATGTGTCAAGGTCAGTGGATCCATTGTGAGTTTGATGTTGGGTGATGACAGCTTCACTGTGCTGGAGGGCTGCTGGTATGTGAGGTCTGGCTGTAGCCCTACAACATTGGGTCTTGCTGTGTCTTGCACCTGCAGTACAATGACCAGCTGATCAGCCCCAAGCAGTTTGTGCACTTGGCTGGAAAAGCCACCCTTAAGGACTGGAAGAGGGCCATCCGGCTTGGGGGCGTCATGCTCAGGTGAGCAGCCCGGGTTCCGCTAGCAGTATCCCGATTTTTGTGTCCCTCACCTCGGGTTGCGAACATGCCGTGTCACGTCCTGTCTCTCGGCTCCGTGGCTGCGTGCTGACTCTTCTCACAAACTTCATGGCGTCTTCTGCTGCCTGAGTTCTGTTCCCAAGCATGACGAACACGCTGTATCAATGACAGTCAGCTTGCCTTCTTTTCTCTGGCTGACGCACATGAGTGCGAACAGCTCTTTGTCTTGCTGTGGGTGCCCCCCCCCCCCCCCCTTAGGCCACACTTTGTCCCAAGCCCTGGTTTTCCCCTTCCTGCTTCCTGTTAGGTGATCTCTGGCATTACCCCCCCCCCCCTCCCTTTTTTCTGCAGAAAGATGATGGACTCTGGCCAGATTGACTTTTACCAGCATGACACCGTTTGCACCAACACCTGCCGCAGCACTAAGTTTGACCTGCTGATCAACAACACTCGCTTCCCCCCCCAGGGCAGTGCCCTGCCCACCTCCACATCCCCTCAAGGTGGGACTCAGACACTGAAGCTCACATGCCCCACGTAGGAATGGGATCATGTTTGTAAGCATTTATTTTGAGGAGTACCAAAGCTGCTTTTGCCATTTAATAGTAATAGCCCAAAATTCCTTCTTTTTGGACATGAGGGGGGATATCAGAAACCAGCAATTAGTGAAAAGCTGTCACTGCCCTCTTACAGAATTTTTCTTTCAGAGCGGACAAGCTGATGGTTTAGAAATGCAGTATGTTGCAATTGATACATACACACTCAGTTGACAGAGGACATTAGAGGCTATCCTGTCAGAAAAGAACCCTGAGGAGAGTTAATATTACGTGACGGAGCAGGACCCTGTCTAAAAGATTTTGAATCAGGAAGTCAGTGGAAATATGCCAGACTCTGGTGAGCATGATATACAGCTGGGATTTGAACCCACAGCCTACAGTAGCATGCCAGAGAGTTGGTGGTTTCAGAGTGTGAGTTGTTCTAGTGCAGGGGTGTCAAACTGCAGTCCTGGAGGGCTGGAACCTGTGTAGCTTAGTTCTTTCCCTGTTGCACCACAAATGATTCAGCTCAGAAGCTGTGTGGTAATTAGCACAAGGAGCTGAATCAGGTGTGTTAAATGAGGGGAAACCCAAAAATGTGCAGGGCTCTGGCCCCCCCAGGACTGCAGTTCTAGTGGGTCCTTGTCATTTTGCTGGAGGGTGGAGTAGAGCACTGAACTGGGTTGAGGACTCATTCTGGTGTGCATGTGCAGGGAACGGAAGCCAGGTGGCCACAGCAGAAGAGAGGCAAGAGGAGATAAGTGCTGCCAGTGTGGAGTGGAGCCCCTCTGTGGCTGGCGCTGTTACTGCAGCAGCTGATGTCGAGGGCAAGAAGGATGCTGAGGAGATCTCTGGTGAGTGGACTCAGCCACACACAGAACTAACTGAAGACACTCTGTAAACATTTGGAGCTGAGTCAGTATTTCATCAGTGTCAAAAAGACATTCTCCCCTATAAGAAGAAATGGTTGTGAGATCCAGTGAATGGAAAACGCGATACAAACACCATGAGTCTGTCTCTGTCCCTGCTGCCCCAGAGGAGACGCTGAACTTCTGGAAGGGCATTGCGGACGTGGGGCTGATGGGAGAGGTGGTGTCCAACATCCGCACAGAGCTGCTGGCCCTGCTGCGGGGCGTGCAGCTGCGGAGCGGACAGGCCGCGCTGCAGGAGCCCGGTAGGCAGCCACCCGCCGCACACATCACGCTGCATGCATCGCTGACCCTATCACAGACTGCTGTGGTCTGAGCCCACCTGCTATTTCCCTGTGTTCATGAGCCATGCAAATAAAATGCTTCAGAGTGCAGGCAAGCTGTCTCAGTGAGTCAGTTTGCGCATCTTTTTCATATAAACTCTCGAGTTGAATATAGACAAATCCTCAGTATTCATATATTAATTTACATGTTAGAATTATATAGTGTGTTATTAATGTTGTGGATATGTCACAAAACAGACAGATTTTTATAGGACTGTTGTAGAAAGCAGTATATTTCTAACATGAGACTTATGGATACAAAAAGTCTACATTTGAAAATACTTTTTTTTGTGAAAGATATTAAGGAAAAACTTGCGCTATGGATGTCATATTTCTACATTAGAGTTGTGCCCAGCACTCCATAGACTACAGAAAGCATGTGCTTTCCTGTGTACTTTTTATATGAAACAATTGAAATGGTAATTAATTAAAAACAAACAATGAAATGAGACATAGACATAAGAAAACATCTTAAAAAGAGTTCTGTTCCAGTGCTTTGAACTTTGCATGTGAATGCCCAGTAATTTAACTTTTGTTAAAAGAAATTTGATTTGCATTAATCGCTGTGCCTTTGAATAGGGCAGTGCATAACTTAAAATGTTACTGCTATTCTACCACTAGGGGGTGACAATGAACATTTTGAAAACATGGATAATAACCCAAAAAGACACCTTGCTTTTACAGAAAACTATATGTATATGTGGGGGATTTCAATGGTATTTGTTAATTAGTAAGTATTAGTATTAGTGTTACGTTTGGCATCACAGACCAGAGAAGCAGAGCAGGTAACTGGTTGAAGTGGAGGCAGTAGTCAAGTCACAAGTAGGTGGACTGACCCCAACAGACTCTGTCCCAGATGCTGCCGTGCTCCACAGCCTGGCCCAGATGTTTGGGCTGCTGGACTGTGTGAAGCGAGCCCTGCAGAACCGGAGGAGCCAGGCAGGCCAGAACCAGGAGCTGCTCCACAGCACATTAGTGGGTGAGCTTCCCGGGCTGGGTGGTGCCACGCACACAAAACACAGCAGGCTGGGAATTTTGACCTTGACGGCTTCCCTATGACAGAACTGGAGCGCCAGCTGGAGGAGCAGAAGAAGCAGGCGCAGGACTGGCGGCCCCGCTCCCAGCCCAGCGTGGCCCTTGTGCCGCTCGCTGGCTCCTCCAAGCCCCCGGCTCCCAAACGGCCCCGGCTGCAGCGGCCTGCCTCCACCAGCGTGCTCAGCGTGTCCCCTAGCCAGCAGCAGGTGCACCAGATCACCGTGCTCTCCCCCATCACCATGAGCTCCGCAGGCCAGTCATTCAGCATCGCTGGGCTGCCTGTGACCACGCTGGGCCAGCTGCCCGCCGGCACGCAGCTCGTCACCCGCTATGCCATGGGCGCAGGGCACACCAAGGCGGACTCCGTCACCCTCCACCCCTCCTCCAGCCTGACGCTGCTCAGTGCTGCCGCCATGGCCAACCAGGGCCAGCTTGGGCCTGTGGAGATCGTGCACCTGGCTCAGGAGGCAGAGGCGGGCAATGGTGAGGACCAGCAGGGCGGGTCTGCCGATGGGGAGATGGTGGGGGGTGCTCTGCTGGTGCAGGAGGGTGTCGGGGGAGAGGAGGAGGCACAAGCACACACCACTGTCATCGAGATTGACCCGGCGCCAAGCGACCACGCCACGGGGGTGGTGGGTTTGCGGCTGGGTGGCGAGGCTGCTGTGGTAGTCCAGGCCGAGATGGAGGTGATGGATGGGGCTGAGGCGGAGGAGGAGGGTGGAGTGGTACTGCAGGGTGGGATCGAGATTGTGGGTGGGACTGAGGGCAATGAAGAGGGCGGGGTGGTGCTGCAGGGCGGGATGGAAGTGGTGGGTGGAGCCGAGATCGATGAAGAAGGCGAGATGGTGCTGCACGGAGGAATGGCGATGGTGGGTGGGGCGGAGACGGATGCCGGGCTGGTCGTACACGCAGAGATGGAAGAGCTGGAGCATCAGGAGCAGCTGCACAGCGTGGAAATCGTGGTCATTGAGGACGAGGTGGCCAAGTGAGGCGGCTGGAACACCGCTGAGACCATGGAGGACAGGCAGCCGGGAGAGCGGTGACGCTGTGGGACGACGATGATGGCCACCGCTGGGTCTGCGCGAGA
Source organism: Paramormyrops kingsleyae (assembly GCF_048594095.1). Lineage (NCBI taxonomy): Eukaryota > Metazoa > Chordata > Actinopteri > Osteoglossiformes > Mormyridae > Paramormyrops > Paramormyrops kingsleyae. The sequence continues at coordinate 11,443,757 of NC_132805.1, forward strand.
GCAGGGCCACAAGAGGGCGTAGCATGGATGTAGCATGGCTGTCACATGGCTGCTTATTTTTCTTGTTTTTACTGAACCACGAGAAGTCCGTATTATTTCAGTGAACAAATTTGTTTTTCCGTTAGTTGTATCCCAGTTTTAATTTACCATAATTAATCTGTACTAACAGTATTTTTTGTTGTCCTTTCCATCTTTTAAGCCTACTTTCTGCCAGGCTGACACATTTAACTTTTTTGGCTGAAATGATAATAAAGCAATGTGGTCCCTGTCCTGCCCAAGACCAAGACTGTAACACACCACCTGGGGTGGATCAAGAGGGTCATGTCCCGACCAAAGTTGACCCTTCATGTTATTTTTTTTCTAGTGGAGTAGGGAGTGTTCCAGAATGTTCAAGAGCTGAGCAGCACCTTGCCTATCATAGTGAGGCTTTGTGAGGATTGTGGGCTCCCGTTTGTGTGACATGGAGGTCCCCAGTGCAGATGAGCCAGCACTCTGTCAGCACGTTAGGAGAACACACCCATCATCTCCGTCTGTTACATCTCGTTAATGGTGCCAGCGAGAGAACAGACTGACTGTTAAATAAGTCTGCAGGTTTCTTGGGATGTTTTGGCTCATTTTTAATCAGTTATCATGCTGGTGATATTTTTTCTATTCAGTGAGGCTTTTTTTTTTTTATCAAAATGAGATTACTTTTCTCTGCCCTATGCTTTGTGTTATCTGCAACTGAACAGGGGAAAAAAGCTGGTCATTTTAATTTTGTGGACATGTAATACATATTTCAGCCAGATGTCATATTTAGTTTTTTTTTACAAACTCTTCATTCTTTAGGCTTTCATTTTCCATATATCCATACTGCAGAATGCCAACATCCGTCCTGTGTTTGATTTTTAAACATTTAATAACAAGGTTTGATAAGACTCCTGTGAATGTTAGGCCTACTTTAAAAACTGTGATCTTACACACTTTACAGCTAAAAGCCATGTTAGATTGTCCCTGCCAGTTAAAGACAAGGAATGATTTATTGGAAGTCAGGGCCCTGGAACTCCCAACTCAAGTTGACTGTGGTTTGCTAGTCTGTCTCTTACGAAAGCTTCTGGTTTGTCAGTCAGATGATATGTGGGAGGTTGTGATTGGCTTTTGAAAGCTTTCATTGTTTTGCTAGAGACTTATCTGCATGGTGCATTTCGAGAAATGCAACCCAGCCAAGTTTTTGACTTTTGTATGCTGGGAATAATGCGAGGCAAAATACTTTGCTCTTTTCTTCCCTTCATTTTTGTTCTGGAAAAAAAATGTCAAAGACACCAAACTTAGTTCCCAGTCGCCATATTTGGTTTAAGCTTACTGTGAATGCTGCAGGAGAGCGCTGGTATGGTGATGAGCCTCAGGCATTGAGTTGTTTGTGAAAAGCTTCTTTTGTGCCAAGTCTTGCTGCAGGGCAGAGCTGTTGGACCTTTGAACAGTACTTTGCTCACTGCTCTTGACAGTTTAATAAGTGTATCATGTTTTAGGCATATACGCCAAGCATAATCCATTAAATGCTGCAGGTCAGCTTGCAGGACACCACAAGGTCAATTTAATTTGCTGAAAATGAGGCTTCCCTTTCACCCTTCTCCTTCAACCAACAAAGGTATTGCAAGCTTTTGTATAGAAACACTGCAGCAACGGTTTTCATGGGGGAGCAGGGGACACCGTTTGAAGTGCAGTGAGCCCAGAAAGAGAAAGTTTGTAAAGCCCAATTAAAATTAGAGTATAATCTTCCCCTTGTGTGAATTTATTCCTTTTGACTTTAATGACTAACTTTGAGGTAAGGATGGGGAACAGGTTTCCACCGAAAGCAACATACTTCCGATTTGAGCTGACATTTGTGATGGTGATAGCCTGTTTCTCAACAGCACCATTTCAGTGAACTCGGCAATGGAGCCTTTGCGGCTTGAACACTCATGTTACACAAAGAAGGCTTTTGAAGTTTCTGATCACAGTGGCAGTCTGATTTTTAAGTAGGTCATGCTGATATTAATGTTTAACATGGCTGACGTGTGCTCAGAGATGTTTACACAACCAGTAAAGCAAATACATAGTGAAACCACAAACAGAATTTTAACCAAACACATTGGTAAGTATGCTGAATGAATGTCTGAAGAAACCAGATTCACTTTTAGAACATTAGTGGCAGTTTGACTCTGCGTAAGTGGGCCTGTTATTTAAATACAAATAATCAATGAATCAAAGATGGAAGCCGTTGCAGGATTCACTCAGATTGTCATAGGTGGCATTCCAAGAGTATCTCAGCAACTTCATGGTCCTTGCTCTCCAGATGTCTGAGAGGCTGAAGTGGAGCAAGAAAACTGGATCAGTCCTTAATAAAGACTTCAAGACCTTCACATTCTGAGAAAAAGAGTTGTGCATTTCTACCAGAATACCAATGACAGTGTATTAGGGTATACTACGACCAAACAGAAGGTTATGAGTTCAGTCAGAAACATCATCAAAGATCAAACTGCCATCCATTGACCATATATACATTGAACACTCCCTGAAAAAGCATATTTTGGGACCTGAACCACCCTGGGCATGAGCTGTTTCCACCCCTGGAGGTTTCACAGCGTGTGGTTGCTGACTACCACATTTAAGAACAGTTTCTTCCCCCTGATTTTTTTGCATCATCAATAGCTAAATATGGATTCCTGCAATTTTACCTGAGTCTGCATTTTATTTGAATTTCAATGTGTAATGTTTCTTTTTGAGGCATCATGGAATGTCTGCTGCCTTTTGCTAATTAATTTGTACGCTGCTAGTTGTTATTCTGTTGGGTGTTGCTGAATGAGTAAGTATTCCAATGTATTTGTTGCACGTAACATTTTGAATTTTGACTATAATTATGTCATAATACAATCAAATTCTTACTGGCAATTCATGTTGCTATTCACCAATCTGATTGGCTCCTAGTAATTTCCTTGTGTCTCTAGCGTCACTCTGCTTCTGCTGGTGGGTGCACGTGTGTTTTAAGAATGGTCCTGCAATTGAAAATGCAATCATGACAAAAGCAAATGAATCAGCCTCGGGTGGATAGTTTGATGACATGCTGTTGGTAATAAGGTGTTGCTCTGTCGGATGAAAACACTGTGATGATGTAGTACTGTGAAAAGTGTTAAGGACAAACTTAAGAAGTTAAAAACGCACTTACTGACCGCAGAGCAATTGTATTTTTCACAACGAATCACATTTTTTAATGACGGACTTGTTAAGTGAACAGAGAGGAAATCAAGACATAATTTATCAATTATGTCAGGTGAAAGGTGTTCCTTAATAGTAAATCATCTGTACCGTCTGTGGTGTTGAGTATGCCATCCGTGGCATCATTGTTACAGACTGCAAGAGCAATGGCTGAATGTTAAGACCCGTCCTCAGAACTGCAGACCATAGGTCATTTCCAGCCTACGGCTCTCGTGCGTGACCAGCTCCATTCCGCTGAACCTGCCCGTCTATGTCGCCTTTATCTGGTAATCCCCTGGGTTAAACATGACTTGTGGGACTGGGTCACACCCAGGAGACTTGGTGTTTATTGCAAAAAGACAATCTTTTGTCTCGGTAATCCATACGCTGCATTTGCTATCGTTTCGGTATTAACATTTTTTATAATTTTTTTAAAATTGCTATAATGTTTGAAGGGCGAGAAGACGGAGCTCTGGAGGATTCTCTGATTTAAAGTTCTATCATAAAAATCATTTCCTCCACTAGATGGTATCATAGAACCGCACAGATGCCAGAGGTGTGCTCGATGAAAAGCCGTAGTCTGCATTCGTGTCTACCGGTGAGATTCAACCACAGAACCAAACTGCCAAAACTGTATAATTATACGTTTTTCATAAAACGACTTTGACCCAGTCAACAGGATCCAACAATTGTGTAATTACTGTCTATTTTAAACCTCCTCTCATAAATTACTCAATCTGATAATGTTTGTCCAGTGCTTTGTAGTACTGGAATTGTAGTTTAGGCTTATACATAGACTACAAAACACTGGAGAAGTCATCGCATCTTGATGTGTGTTATGCTAAATCTTCTGCTCTGCTATTTGCATTCCGAAATAAACTCCAGTGCACAGCGATCGCAATTGGATATGCTAGTTATGAAACATGCATGGATAATCAGCTACGAATTGGACTTGTGTAGCAAGGGGAAACACGTTGGAAACCAGTCTCACTCACGGAAAGTTTGAGAAAGATGGTTTGCAGTCGTTGGCACAACTTGTCCCTGGAATAAGGCCCGTTATTTGACCAGCTAAGCCCTAAAAATACGCCAGTTTTTACCCTGCTGATGGAGGCAAATCACTGGCATATCGGAATACAGTTATCTTCGTGTTTATGCCGCAGTAAAGCAGACAGCGGCGAAGCTTTATGCTTAGATTCGTCATCTTCCGACGGCTGAAGGTTTCACACACATCTCACTGTCACCTCCATCGATTTAAAACGCATTAAACTGATTTCATTGCCTCTTTCATCGTGTTAATACACCGCTAAGATAGGACTCCCCGTCGTACGCCAGAAAAATTGAAGTCGTGTCAGATTAGCTAAACTGATCTGTCCTAACGGATTATCGTACATGTCAACACAGTTGCATTGAATTGGCTTTTCACACTAGTGAAATTTCTTTATATACACCAATGTATAACAAAAATCCCCCCCAACCCTGTACTGGATAAGCGATTGAAAGTCTAACGGCTTCCAACGGTTTTTCCCAATAAGATTTTTCCCTTTATAGGCCTACTGCACTGCCGAGTGCTGAAAGGTACGGAAGCGCTGGGATTTTGTATGATTTGGCTGGGGATCGAACCCACAACCCTTCCTGTCCCTGAACTTACCATATAGGTATCGGGCTTCAGCCACTACGTATAAAATGCGGCATTTGAGATGTCTTTTAGCTTTGCCGATCGTTCTTTTGAATTGCAGCTGCACAAACAGCAGCAAACCCAGGGCTAAACAACCGGGCGCCTGCCGCTCTGGCTTTATTTCTCCTTAACACCGGAGGCTCAGTTCTCAGTTCATCCCGACCGCCTGATCCCTAGAGTCAGTTATTGGATTAATCATTACGCTAATCGACCCAAATCCGCCCTGTCTTTCGGTTCCTGGGGTAGATAGTGTTTCAGAAAGCGCTGCATCGTGTGTAAAGTAGCTTTGATTGTCTCCTAGTTGTGCTCGCTTTTGTCAGTGTACGCCCCCATCTTGCAAGGTGTCTTGACTTTTTATAATTTGCATATTCATACATACTTCCTCAGCCTTAATGAATACATGGAAGTATTCAACCATATCACAGGAGCCTCCAGGGCAGAAGCGAATTCTCCACCTGTCTATTTACGGTTTAGAGAAAATGTTATGTTCGTTCTCCTATTATTTGATGTACATGCCACAGTCATTTAAATGTTTTTAAATCCTAATTGTAATATGAAATGGTTATATGAAACTGGCATTTTTTGACTTTGAACCACATTTTGAAATTCCCCTTTAAGGACCTGGGTCTGCGAGCATAGGTTTGCGTTTGAGACGGTGGGAGGCCTAATGATTTCGGAGCTTGTTCAAGGCGCTCGCACTGAATGCTGAATTAAAAAAATATATCCAGACATACAAATGAGATTTTTTCTTTCCATGTAGAGCACCCAAAATAAGTGCATCTGTCTCACAGATAAATAATATCACGATGAAATAGCAAGACTCAAATTTCTATTATAATTTTAATGTAATCAGAAAACATATTTTAATGACATTTATTAAAGTGTTTACGCCATTTTCCAAAACATTAATTTTATCTAACAACCAGCACTAACATTAAAGGCCCCTTCTGTGAGAAAGCAAATAAAGTATTTGTCCAGCTGTAAAGGCATAATGAAATACTATAGTAAAATACAAAATCATATCAACATTTGCAATAATGGAGAATTCAAAACCGACTTGTTTTCATGGTGTTTCTTGCTTCTTGGACTGGAACACATTTTTTTCCTTCTCTGATATTACCTCCATTCCCTCCATAATTACGTGGGAAGGTAACCCCTGAGTTCAGCGACACGTGCTGTCTAACACAGCCCGGGGGGGTGGGGACGCGCCGCCCGTGCTGCGCAGAGGGTGGGCGGGGCCGCGCGTCGGGAAAGCGCTCCGGGCGCGAGCCGCACGTTCCCCGTCCGCTGATTATGGATGGTCGTCGCGCGACGAACTGTAGATCTCAGAGCGAGGCAGCTTCTAGCGCTTGCGGCGCTTTAACGTCACCGTTACCTGCATGCTCTGCTCGAGCGAGAGCAAGAAGAACAGAGTTCTTTGTGATATATATCTATGACAATATACATCTATGATATAAATCTATTTCATTTTTGCTTCTTATAGGTCAAGAATGAGGACGTTATCGGAGGTAGTGCTTGTTTATGGCTGTAAAAGAAGACCTTCCCGTAAAATAAATGTTTGTATCTAGATGTTGTCTATTATGATTAAATTGGAATTTTTTTTGAAAATAAAAAATACAGGCAAGGTAAAATGACTATGTTGTTACATGGAGGGTGATCAAATCTCCGCAAAAGAGAGATTTTTAAGTCCTGTTCAGTTTGGATAATGCCAGAGGGTTGCACAGGCCGACCGGAAGTGGACTAGCATACAGATTAGGTCAGAGAAGATATTTAACATCCAACTTAATGCAGGTTTAACGTACAGTATATCATGTTCACGGAAAGATTCCATTTATACTGCTCGATCCACTCTGAAGTGGTACAGGTGCGGATTACAGGAACCACAGCCTCATTGTATCTTGTCGCAAGTTAACCTTTCTGCGTAGCCCGCTGGTCATGATAAATTGTGCTAGTGATAACAGTAATCTGCCCTTGACAATGTCGTTTCCATGATGGAAGAGGGATCTTATGCCTTATGAAACACCACTAATTATGCTCTGAGAGTTGTCAGCGACATTTGTTTTGCAAGGCAAGCTGGAATTCAGAATTTGTCGGGGATGTAGGAAAAAAAAAAGATATGATAGAATGTAACTATGAACAGTGTGGAAACGTAGTGAGCAGATTAGCTGGGTGTTGATGGATCTAATGTATGCTTTTTAACTGTAGAAGGGCACACAATCTTTAAATAAATAAGCGAATCTGCTGAGATTCTGAACGACACGTGTGCATATAAGCAGCCAAAGCAAATTTCAGACTAAAAAATAGATTCTGCCTCTACAGTAAATACACACAGATTACACATGGCTCTTTTTTCTTGGATGTTCTGGGTGTCTTAACACTGAAATGATTTGTGTTTTTACCCAAATGCAAATTTCAAGAAACACATGAAGATGCATAAGGTTTTATTAAGTTTTAAAGAAGATTCCAGAAGGTGAAACCATATTCTTGCCTTTGATCTCTGAATGGTTTACACAGAATTACTTTTAATTCAGACAGGTATGCTATCACTGATTATCACATCCGACATCAGTTTTACAGCAATACACTGGAACCCACATCTACTGCCTATCATGGAGCCGTACAAACATTACTTTGGAAGAATTTCCTGCTGTTTTGTGCAATTATTTATGCAATGTATTTAATTAGATACCTGAATCTATTTATCTGTTACCTGAATTTGATATTTTTTTAGTCTGGTCTATAAAGCAAACTTCTGAAAAGCCAGATTCAGTATATTCATGGCATCCAAGGTCATCAGAATCTTCTGAGCATCAATGTTCTACACATATTCAGAGTCAAAAACAGTTTAGTCAATGGCCTATGATATTCAGCCAGAATCATAAGATACAAGTGAATCATGTAAACACAACAAATATTGAGGGTCCACAAACACAGTGGTGACCATTACTAATCACAGTAGAAATGATTTACCAGTAATTATATCAAGGACATCCACGATGGACCTGCTGCACAATAAGTTTCACATACGCCCATTTATTTTGTCTGCAAAGCTTCCAGGAGCTTCTAGGTCAGTGCAGGCAAGTGGAATATGAAGATCCACTGATGCCATCCATCCATCCATCCATCCATTGTCCAACCCGCTTATCCTACTGGGTCGCGGGGGGTGTGGAGCCTATCCCGGAAGCAACGGGCACGAGGCAGGGAACAACCCTGGATGGGGGGTCAGCCCTGATGGCATCTTTTTCTTTCTTTCTTTCTTTCTTTCTTTCTTTCTTTCTTTCTTTCATTCTTTTTCTTTCTTTCTCTTTCTTTCTTTTTGCCTCATTCACCAAAATGAGATTACATGGAGCTTCAAAAATAATATACATATGAAATTCAGTTTTCACAGATTCAATTAAATCTAGAGGCACAATGTAATTTATACTACAGAAGACTCATAGCTGACATTTAATAAAACATTGATTTTATTCTGTTTTATTTTAATACATGGAAATGTCTTTACCTTAATAGCCAAATGATTAATTATCATGGTAGTTGACAACAGATCATGTGAACATTAACAGACATAGGGTTAATTTGTTTGTTATTTGATTTGCAATACCTGGTTTAAAATTAATTATTTAAATGCACACTATTCATAACTTTGAGTAAATGCCTTTAATTGAAAATACCTTTCATTAGCATATATGCAGGCTTATTTTTCGGGGTGTTCAATGACGACACATCTGTATTCCAGGCATTCTCAGATCACTATCATTTCCATGGGCAGAGAGTAAATCGATCATTTCTTGGAGATCCTAGGAAAGATGCCTATCTGAACGTTTGAGTAGGGAGTTGTTTGAAGACTAGCCTCATGAAAAGATAAGCAGGCCAGATAGACCACACGGTGCAGGGAATCATTGTGTGGTAAAGCTAGCTGAAGTAAACAACAAACACAAGTGAATTAAGACATGTCACAAAAGGAATGCCATAATTCTTCGTTCCTGACTTTGTGTGGTTGCAAAGACAGATGCCAGGACATGTTAACAAAAGAAAAAATAATAGTACAACATACTGAAAAGCACAATTACAATCTATATGTATTTATATACAGTGGTACCTCTGTACTCAAACTCATTAGAATTCGAATTTCTTAAAAGTTGAACCAACCAGTTTGAAAAAAAATGACCTAGAACTTGGTCTAAATCTCAGAAGTCAAACCGTTAACGCCGACCTAAGATAACTTGTATGTGCGGAGAAATGAGTCATGCGGCACGTCTCTCAGATAAGGGTAATGCTTCAGTCTCAGCCACACATTTGCTGTGATAGCATCGTTTGTTAGTGATAATACTTTTTTATTGAAAATATCAGGTAATACACTGTACTTCATTTTGGTAGCCATTGCTCACGAAAAAGTTACAAATGTTACAACCTAAAAGTTTGCAGTTTACGAACAAATTAACGAATACAGAGTAATAATAAAAATAAACAATGGACTGCATGACATAGTATAGTGTTGGCGCAGTGTTGGGGCATGGCTTGGGGTAGTGTTGGGGTACATTCTTTATCATTTTGGAAGCCGTTAAGGAAAAAATGTTACACACGGCGTACAGTGTTGGTGCAGTATTTGCAAAAAATTAATACTGCTAATTTTTTTTTCAGGTTAATCTTTTATTGGTAGGCATAAATGTGCTTAGATGTGTTTAGTATATACTTTTCTTGTTTTATCTTGTACATTTTGTGTTTAAATGCTAAAAAAAAAAAACATATTTAGGTGTAATTTTTTGGGGCCGGGAACCAATTAATAGGTTTTCCATTATTTCATATGGGGAAAATTCAATCAAAACTCAAACTGTTTTAGGATTCGAACCCGAGTTATGAATGGATTAAATTCGAGTTCTGAGGTACGACTGTACTGTATATTCTATCCAGTCCTATCCTTGCAATCGGAAAATTTAGCAATAAAATGCGTAGATGTACATTTACATTAAGACAGGGTTAATGCATGACAAACTGTGCATTATACATTTTAGACACAGCTGTAGAAGCAAAGAAACACCTGAAACCGAACAGAGGCCATTACACATGTGACTAAAATGTTTGTACCTAAACACATAATTTTTACGTTTATGAACCAAAAACGCATTGATTAGTATAAATCAGTACTTTTTCCCACTAATTAAAAAATTTGCTTAGTTTCCAATTATTTTAAATTGTGTTCTGTGTCCTGAATTTTAAATACTGTTAGTTAGAATTAAAGATTATAATCGTGCATTGATTTACTACGGTGATTCTCCAGGCTGGCACTGCGTGCGTAGAAAATTAATCAACACCCTTATGACCAATCAGATTTGCGAATTCAACAGCGTCCTGGTATAAAACAAATGAGCTGTTCTGAAGCATTCATTATATGACACTGGTTACATAACCTGCACAGATTTTGCATCTGTGAATCCCAGCCCCCCATGTGGGAGCAGCCCAGGTGGAACCAAACACTACATAACCTTGGCGTTCTTCATCTCGAGCCAATCCTGTTTGGCGGATTCATTGAGACCTAGAAAATTCGGAGGGTGAGGTGGTTTCAAACGCTCCTCCTATGCGGTACTGCGGAAGGAACATCTGCTACAATGCGACCATCCGATTCCATCTACTCATGGACATTACAGCATCCGTCAGCAAGCTGCCTGGCAGTGGCAGTCCTTGTTCTGCTTTTCTGGGACGATTCCGAGAGTCAGCTGTCTGTCAAAAAGGCGACCGGTGTGAAGAGACCCCTGATCTCAGGGGCCGGGAGCAGAAGGCAGACGTGTACATCACCCCAGAGAGCCACAACTCGCACGGCAATAGCTCGAACTTTCCAATATCGCATGAGGTTAAGATAATCCCTCCCTCTGCCTGTGATCCTAGAGGGATTCTTTATCACCTCGTTTCCATTTAAAAGCGAATAATTGGATTTTTGTTGATGGCACACTTTTAACATTATAAATTAAAATTCACAGGGCAGGTAAATGCCACATGGGAGCATGAACAGAATAAATGATGGTGTTTATTTTGACCCTGTCCTGTACTACATTTACATTTCGTGTTTGTGAATTCCCATTTAATTAGAAGTTCATGCCTGAAAAAGCTGCTTTAGGATGAGTCCTTTGTTTGAAACCTGGGGGTTTTGAAGCTTTGTGCACATAATGCATGAAGGTTTCTCCGCTTCATGTCTTGCATGGGTTTCCTCTGGATACTGGGCGTCCCAATCGCCCGTTGTGTGTCCTGCAGTGGATATGCACCCCCAGTCCCTGCTGTCCCCCTCCTTATACCCTCTACTGACTGGGACAGTACTGGTCCAAGCTAGGTACCTGGAAGATGGATGCATGGTATTTACCTGGTTTCTTCTACATATGGCTGTGTTTCCTTTGCCTTTCTTGGTGAGATATCAGTGGCGGTTGCTGGGCCGATGGTGTTCCCATCAGACTAGTGGCCTGTGAGGTGTGTCTTTTAATCATGGAGAGGTCTGGGGTTTGTTTAGAAGCTTCCCCCCTCATATCTCCATGGTGGACATCGCTATGTTTCATGCTTTGTGATTTCTTATTTACTTTACTGGGAAAAGACAGTGATTTACTGCAGCAGATGTACGCTTTCCCTACAAAAAGGAGCTGCTACACCTTCAGCATCACTTACTCGGGTGAACGCACAAGGTCAGGTGGTGCTGTTAAATTGGCATGCAGACAGTTCCCTGGCAAACACAGCGAACGCTCTACCAAGCTATCCGCATGACTGAATGGCCAACCCATTCCTCGCCGTCAACAAGCTTAGCTAGCATCCCGTTAAAGGTTTTAATCTTCACAATGAGCTGAATTAAGGTGCTGATTGTGGAAATCGCCCTCGAGCTCATTAAAAACGTTAAAGTAACATTGTAGGAACATTTCGCCCGGTTCTCTAGCAAAGCCCCCCCCCCCCCGACTGATTGGGGGCTTATTAAGCATCTGCTCCATGCCCTGAGAAGCTCCTCTTGCTCTGGTGTTCATCTATCTTTGGGACTATTTAATGCTGCAAAACTGAATGATTCAGCACCTCATCTATTATGTGACTGGCTGGGCAGCTGGGTGTTAGTGGCTAATCCCGTTTCCCCCCCCCCCCCCCCCCACCACCACCCATTCCTCCTCTTCCGCCCATTCTGGCCCCCAAACACTCCCAATCATCTAATTCACAACCACTCGGTCCAGACAAGGTAAAGAATGAGGGCCATTAAGCTCGCCGATTAGCCGAGCTGCTTACCGGAGACGGTCCCTTTCGTGTGCCGGGAGGGGGAGGGCTGTCTCGCGGATGCACACTCTCACCAGACGCGCATGGGGCTGTGATCCCTGCCGGCCGTGCCGCTGCCTTTTCTCCCGGGTTCGGTGGGGGCCCTCGTGCCATGACCCACATGCCAAGCGGCATCCACAGCCTGAGGGACACTGGGGCGGGAGCGTTCCTGTCTGCACGGCCGCCGTTTAATCCCCCGGATCACCATCTGCAGCTTCCCCTCAGCCGGCCTTTGCTAATCAAGGCCAATCGGACATGGGTGGATTTTATTACCGCCAGGATTTTATTAGTGGTACTGGCCCTTTAAATGCAGGGCAGGTGTTGCTTTTCCAGCCTGGGGAGGGGCTGTGGAGGTGAGCGTGCCCTCTCAGTCCTGTGAAGTAACAACAGGTGCAGGCCGTGCTGGCAGAGCATGGAGGCTGGAGAAGGAACCCCCCCCGATCACGCAGAGCAGCCTGCATGCCCACCCCTCTGCAGCTCCACAGACAGAATGAGGACAGCGGTTCATCACCCTGCCTCTCAATGCACCCCCCCCATTTCATGTATAAAAAGCAGGATGTCGAGTGAACATTTCATTTTCCCACCGATAAAATACATCTCCATCTTACCGATACAATACATCTCCATCTTCTGCTTTCTGAATCCATGTTAAGAAATCAGAGCATTCAAATGCATGTATTAATGTTTAAATGTGTGTGTGTGTGTGTGTATAAAACAATGGACACTGAAAGGCAAAACAATATGGAAGTGCCTACTGAAAAGAAAATCAGGCTATTTTATTTTGTCTGCTTCACACAGTTTGTGAGATGTAACAGCTATAAACAGTTCACTGGTTACCGAACCTGTCCCTGAATCAGCTTTTTAAACATTGTTCCCAGAATGCACTGCGTTTGTTTTTGTAAGGAAAACCAAAAAAAGCCCTATGGACAGACTGCTGCTGCTTAGGGTGCCAGCTGCCAGCCCAGCGTAACACCTCCCCACCCCGGATGGGAAGGTGAGTGGTGGATGTGGGTCTTTTTAAACAGTGCCTGACATCAAAGGACAGCATGCAGTAGGTTTGGGGGATTTAAATGTGAAAATTGCTCTTCACACACAGTCTGTTTATGCTCTGCTCTGCTTTTTGGGTTTTGTGAAGGCGTGTTTTACAGATGAACATGTGACAGATCTGTCAGCCGCCACTGTGTTTTTTTTTGTCTGTCTGCAGACTAGACCCAGATCTGAGGGAGGCTAGTTTACTTTCATAGTGAAAGTTTACCCAGCGCTGGTTATGACTTTCTGTTTCCTCGCTTCGGTTATAGTAGGCGATCTGCTCGGTCCCCTGGAGATTAGCATGGCAGCAGTCCCATTGCCCCTCTACAGCCTCCCTGATGTAGTCCCATGAATCTGCAACATCCCCATGACACATTTCAGAGAGTCACCACACAAGCAAAAATGTTCTGTAATCCATTTAACTGAAATAGCTGTTCTCTGAGTGGCCGTATGCCCGGAACGATACACAACTCAAACATGTATGCTTAATGCGATGTTATTCATATCCTTATAATATTTATGCTAAGGTGTATGAGCAGACCCGGCTGAACAGGGATGCGTAAATGTGCAAAGCACCCTGACGTTAATAATGTGCTCCCCAGGTGGAAGCCAATCAGTCCATGATTGCCACATGGTTGTGGGGACCGTGCCTCCATCACTAATGTTAGATGCACCCCTAGTGATTGTGTTCTACACCCCGACACTATTTCTGTGCTTCATTTTACTGGATTTGTCTGCAGTAAGGAAATATGCAGGTTCTCGCAGCCCAAGCGGAAGCTTTGCATCCCGTGATATTAGTGATCTGCAGAGCTGCGTGCTCGACCTGCCCTCAGAGGTCTGGCCGAATCGAATGATAAGGTGAAAAAGGAATGGAAGTGATAGAGGGGTACACAGTGCTATTGTTGGGGGGGGGGGGGTGGAGAGTTATCTACTGCCCCCGCTTCAGCTGTGCTGCAGCAATGAGAGCCCCGCGCCTTTGTGAGTGACGATAAGGACCTTTAATTTGCCTTGCCTGCTCTGATAATGCTTTGCCTCTACATTCAGCAGTGCTGGGCTTTTGTGTGTGAGAAGATCTCACCCTGACCAGCTGAGGCTTTGCTGGCCATTACCTACAGTGGGGGTCACTGGCTCAAGGTATTAGACTTAAAGCGGATTCTCATTATGCCCTCCCTTCCCCCCCCCCCCCCCACAGCGGCTGCTGCTATCCAAAGGCCTCCGGGATGTAATTCTGAGCTTTAACCGCCCCGGATAGATCTGCTCCCCTTTGTTGCCGAAAAGGCCTCTTACACCCAAAAAGAAAACCAAAAACAAAAGTCTTATTAGATTCAGAGGGAAAGGAGTGTTGTATGCTGGGGACAGCCTGCAGGGGGCGTGACAGAGCAGGGTGGCAACAAAATGAGTGTCAGCATTTACCTACATTTGCTTGTCAGTCGTTTAAAAATAATGTAGTTAGTTAGCAGGGCACTGTGAGGGACTTAGTGTGTAATTCTGTGGTTAGGTGAATAGGAGACTCTAAATTTCCCACAATCCCGTCCAGGTTGTCCCATGCCCTGGGCTTCTGGGCCCACCGTGACTGGATAAGTGGCTATGGAAGATAGGTGGGTACCTAAGTGATCTATGTTTAGCTGGGACATGGCCAGACCTCGTGCAATGGGGTGGCCAGACTAGACCCAGTGATTTTACTGGGGTGGCAATGGGGTAATATTTTGCCAACCATGTCCTTCTCAATATGCTTTGGCAACCGGGGGTGTGAGTGCTTGTACTTTCTCACGATTGTGAGCATCATCCATTAATCATCTGGCAATGAAACTGGAGGCACACCACTGATCGACAGGTGGACCAGTCCTGGTTCACGGAATATAATGCTCCATATTTCATTTTTATGATCACATATATATTGGGGGGGGCATGAACACCCCTGGCCACCCCTTTGATCCACCCCTGTTTACCATCTAAATTCAATGCACACACACACACACACACGCACACACACACACTCACACACACACAAAACACACGCACGCAGACACACACACACACACACACACACACCATATAACATTAGTGAACGGCCACAGCCCCCTTTGGCACCATTAAACCAGGTGCCACAGAACCTGGTTTTGTTTTTCTGTCGCGTCCCTGCAAAGGCCATTCATGTATAATTCCTCTTAAAATGGAAGTATTTACACCAAATTAAACTACATAGTTTTCCCTCAATTAATATCAGTGTCTAACTGTACATGCATTTAGCTGATGCTTTGGTCCCAAATCAAGTGACATCAGGCTACTGGCTTTGGGATTTAAACCAATGACCTTCTGATCACACCTGCAGAATCGCACACCACTGCCAGTATCCAACCAATGCCACCCATGGTGGTTCAGCCAGGCAGTGTAACCTTGTTTTAGTTTGCTAATGCATCATTAGAAGAAAATGGGTAAAATAAACAGGAAGCCTCTTTTAGCACTGGATTGCACAACATAAGGGACTATGAAGAGATTAACAAGACTATTCAAAGCAGCATAGTAAGAAATAAAAAACATACTTTGCATTCCACTACATTTGTAATTATACTCAACAACAAAAAGTTATTATATAATGTATTTCATGCATCATACCTCGCACTGGTTATGAACTATGCTGGTTACAAAACCATATATTTAAAAAAGATTATCATTAAAGTAATTTGAAATGGGGCTTTATTGAAAATTAATAACTTATGCAGGCTTCTGGTGGGAAGTAGATTGATGAAGGCCGGCAAGAGAAAGATGAAAATACAACATTATTACTCACTCTCTGCTGAGAAGGTAGAAGTGAACCGTGAGAGTTTTGCTTTTTGGGAATAAAAACATGGGCGAAAGGTGGAAAGGAGACAGGGAAGGTGGGGGCAGGAGTGAGAGGAGGGAGAGAAAAAGAAGAAGGGAATTCAGTCAGTCAGCGGAATGGGGGAAGGGGGGGGGCAAAGCTGCTCTGTCTGCATGGTCGGGCAGTTGGGATTATCAGATGACGGTCTGGTTTCTTTAATTAATTCTGAATAGCTTTCCCTCTTTGACGGGGAGAGGAGAGTGTTCTGTGTGTGTGTGTGTGTGTGTGTGTGTGCGTGTGTGTGCGTGTGGGTAGGGTTTATATTACATTTTGCGGACCATTTTTCAGGTCCCCACAAAGATCTGTGACATCAATCAAAAAACTATAAATGCCGAAAATCTCGTATTTAGTTTGGTTACTTTTGCTCAAGGTTAGGGCTGGGTAGGGGTTAAAGTCGTCATGTTGGGACTAGAGTTTTCCCCATAGAAATGAATGGAGAGTCCCCACAAAGACATAATTACAAACCTGTGTGTGTGTTTGTGTCTGTGTGTGGGTACGCATAAAAAAAAGTAAGAGAGATTCTGCCTACAGTCAACTCCAAATAGCACAACCTCCACGTTAAGATTCACGATCTAATAGGAACGGCATTTGCGGCTCGCCGTCACGCCGGTCCTGGTACCGATTCCGCTGGCATAGACCCGCTTAATCTCCTCCTACGGACTCCCGAGAGAGAAGTGGCTAATTATTCTGCTGGGAGAACCACACACTATGAAAGCAAGCCAGTCCATTTCTGCCGTTCCGAGAGGCGGAAAGGTCTCTCATGCTCGGCATGTACATGTAGACGCCTGCGTTTCCATGCTGTTATTCTCACAACCAAAGAGTGGTCCTGATGAAGCATTACACAATGACCTCCATAGCAGAGTTCCAGCGCCGCGTTGCCAAAGAGCCATATTCTGTTGGGTGGGATCTTTTTGGATTACAGAGGTGGGTAATTCAGTTCCAGAGAGTAAAAGTCCAGACCAAGATTTTGTTTCAACCAACCAGTTGAGTACTCTGTGACTGTGACTCTTTATACTCAACTGGTTTTCTGAAACAAAATCTTGGTCTGGACTTTTACTCTCTGAATCTCAACTACCCACCTCTGTTGGTCTGTACAGCTTTCATACAAGGAAACTATTATAATGTTCATTCATCCTATGAATAAAATAGAAACTGTAAGCTTTATTGAAGGATTCTTATGACACAGTGCCATCACACTTTTTACAGAGATAATTTATTGAACATTAAAATTATAAGATAGATTCTAATGTGTGAATGCAGCTCTTGACCTGAACTTCATGTGGCTGAATCTGTTTCATTAAGTGATTCTGTAGTTAGGGTTCTGATGATTAATAGCGTATCCCTGGAAGCGATAACACAGAGAAAACACAATCGGGGGGATAAAAATCAATGCACATATTTGTGATAAAGAATGAGAGAATGTGATTGGTGCAAAAACACCTTGTGAAATTGTTCAGGTCATTCCTAAGAGGCCTAAAAAATAGCTTTCAGTTGTAAAAGGCATTGGTGGTGGCAGGCTTTACTCTCCGAGGCAGTGTTTGGGTGGCGGGGGTAGTTACAAGTGACCCTAGTTTCTCTTCCTATATGGAATGGTGGGAGAGATCCTGATTGGCTGGCGCCATGTTGGTAGCCGAGTAAGTTTGTTACTTTAAAGACAAAGCAGACGAGCAGGTGGGTTTGTGGGGGTTTGAGATAAAAAAATTCCCATGGAATCCTGATTGGCCACAGCAGCATAGTAAGTCAGTGGGTGCTAGCCGGCGAACTGGATAATGTGGGTGGTCACTGTACTGTCCTCTGAGTGCCATCCAGGGACAGATTAGCATTTACGTCAGTGTCACCCCATGTGAATCTGACTGCTGTTCCCCCTTTTTTTCGCAAACCTGAGCGCGCCTGTGACAGAGTGACCGGCTCAGGCTGGCCGCTGTCCTCGGCACGCTCTCCCGACGCAGACGAGCCCCCGGACAGCGACGGGCCAGGACCCCAATTCGCATTCGGGGCACTGTGAGCTCCCCTCGGCTGTCCTGCACCCCTGGCGTGCGCAGGTGGTCGTGTGGTTCATCGAGAGCTGGGGAGGCTGGTAATTGCTCTGTGTGGATGAAGCGGTGAGATCTGGGGGGGGGGGGTGCTGTATTATCTGCCAGCAATTACTTTGTGGGCAGAATTGTCCCAAACCCCGACCCCAGCTTATTTTTCCCAAAAAATGCTTCTTTCACAGGGTTTAACAAAATACTTTCACTCTGTGTATTGCACTGCAATTAACATCAAGCCATTGGACTTTCCTGTGTGTGTGAGCAGACATGTGACCTATCTGCTCGCTCACTGACTCATCATCCTTAATCAATGCCATGGCTTAGCCAATAGAAACTTTTTGTCCCCAGGTTTGGAGAATGATGTCATGAAAAAATTATATTGGCCCACCCCCCTCAAGCAGTGACATCATGGTCATGTGGGAGGGGCTGTCTCTGCTGTGCCTGACAGTTCAGGCCTGCTTTTCTTTTTCCTGTTTCATACTGATGAGCTGCAACCAGTGAGCACTAATTAGATGTGACAT
This sequence comes from Paramormyrops kingsleyae, assembly GCF_048594095.1. Taxonomy (NCBI): domain Eukaryota; kingdom Metazoa; phylum Chordata; class Actinopteri; order Osteoglossiformes; family Mormyridae; genus Paramormyrops; species Paramormyrops kingsleyae. The sequence continues at coordinate 11,462,360 of NC_132805.1, forward strand.
TGTCGCATGGCTTGTCATGATTCATGGTGGCACTTAAGACCCCAGACCTGTGGGTTTGCACAGCAAGCCCCCCCCCCAGTCTGGGGGAGGAGGCAGGCAGGAAGCACAGGTGGGGGGTCTATTTTAGTGGCCACAAAGTAGGGTTAGGGGCCTCAGGGTTAACCCCAATAGGCTGCGTATGGCAATGGTTGCAAGGAATTTGGGGTATTTGACACCCCAGAGCTGATTCTGTATTCTGTTTCAGTGTGGAGCAGGGGATGGTGGTGAGCTGTGGGGGGGTGGGGGCGTGTATAGGCTGCAGCGACGGGGAGCAGCCCAGCAGCTGCCAAAGATGACTGTCAGAGCGGCGAACAGCCCGGCTCAAGGCGAGTGAGTGATGGGCGGGATGTGGCAGGCTGATGCCGTGTTTACATAAGTCTGCATGTGGCATCGCTAACTTCCATGCCTGCAGCCCCGCCCCCTGCCCGCAAACACACACGACATCAATATTCCCCAACCCACAGTCTGGGCACTATCGCATCGGCGCCCTCTCCCTCACATCACGTGTTCCTTTCTCATCTCCACTCCTGTCCCCTAGGCTCCCCTGTCCCTGTCCCCTAGGTTCCCCTGTTCCAGGTTCCCCCAGATCTCCTGTCCCCCTGGCTTCCTAGTCCCCCCCCCCCCAGTCCCCTGTCCCCCCGGTCCCCTGCCTTCCATTTCTCAGTTCCGTTCATGTCCATCTCCTTACCACTGTTGTGGCCCTGGTATGTATGTCAGCAAGTCACATCCAGCAACATTTCATTTGATGTCTGGTCTCCTTTGTGGCTTCCATAATATTTCTGGAATTAGTCTTAGACGTTACATCTAACATGTTCACTCACATGCCCAAAAATGATGGATGTAGCCACACATGAGGGGAGGGGAGTAGAAAAAGCCAAGAAGTTTTAGCTGAAAAGTTTAGGAAGTGCGAGATATCAGGAGAATTCCTGCCACGGTGGGTCCTTCAAGGTAATCGGCAGAGGGCAAAACTCCTCGAGGCTCCCTGCTTCATTTGTTATTATAACAAATTCATCGGCTGAGTTTTCTCTCAAGGTCGGCCTTCATTATTTTTTCAGTCATAACAACAAAGGGGATGATTACAGATCTGGGCTTTGACTGTACGGCCCAGACAGATAAGCTCCATGGCCGCCCGCTCTGATATTAGCATTAGCGCTATCAACTGATACGGGCGATTAAGAAGCACTAAAATAGGGTGCAGAATTGTTAAAATCCCAGGAAACTAGGTGCTCTTGTACCTCTGTGTGCCAAATTATATACTCTTTGATTGTTGACTAATTGTCTCAGCTTCAGGCTTGCATGAAGTTCTAGAATCAGGCCCATTTTGTGTGAGTATGGAGTTTGCAGGTTCCCCCATGTTTGCGTGTGTGTGTGTGCATGTGTGTTAAAGGCCCACACATTGACTGGTGTTCAGGGTGAACTGTGCCTTAATTACCATACCTTGGAAAGGTACAGTCCAACCCTGACCTTAATCGAATATAAAGTTATTGATAATTGATGGGTGGATGGAGTGAATATGTACAGATGTAATGAAGGTAAAGGGCTCCAGAGGGAAAACCAAAGGCTCCCCCAGTACAAATCTCACATGCTGACTATCCTACAGCCTGAGTATTCCGTTAAATTTGTTGTTAAAATCTCTTCCCCTACACCTTTCAGTGCATCTTTCCAGGTTCTAACAAAAAGTATCCCCATGTGCATTTTATATCGCATCTTCCAAATAAATTGCATACTTTAAATAATACCTGACTAAACTGGTGTGAAACAAGTACTAAATAATCTGGTGAGTGAGTCCTTTATGGGTGTGGGGGGCATTCTGGCATGTGACTGATGGTTATCTCTATGCCTGGTCTGGAGTTCACGATGAATAAGCAGCTGGAAAGGGCTGGCTCTGGGACGATGTCCAGGGTGTGGTGTTAATCTGCACGGTGGGCTCTGGGAGTGGACGGGTATGGTACCAGTTGATGTTTCGGCCATAGTTTGGTGGCAGTGTGAAGATTGTGGAGAGCTCAGTGTTGAGTGGAGCTCTGTACATATCAGGTTCAGTGTTTGCAGTGATTCTGCAGCTTCTGTGCAGTGTTGGGTTGTTGAAAGGTTGGGACATGGTGCTGTTCTGGATGTGGAAATGAGTTTATAACATTGTGTACAGGGTGTGCTCCTGCATGCAGACAGACATACTTACACACAAGGATTAAATACAGATGGAGCACTGTGGAGCCCTTATGTCCAAATTGCACCTCGACGGAGTGCAGCTCTGCCTTTTTCTACGTTAGCCATTTTTCCGCAATATCCCGAAATTTAGTAAAAGATTCAAAGTGGATGATTTAGTAAAAGGTCAGTGCATTAAAAATCATGTCTTTTTCATCAGCATTACTGGTAATTTTCATTAGCTGCCTTGATCAGTGATTCTTTTCTGGAGTAGAAATGTTTACACGATGCCTTGATTTTTTTGTCCCATGTTTTTGTATTTTGACTGATTTAGTTTACCATACTGCTGCCAAAACCTCACTTTAGCTAGATACTGCTTGAGGGAAGACGTGGGTAAGAAACAATCCGTGAATAACTTACTATTTTACAGTTTTTCTCGATTGCTAAAACACTATAACCAATCTTTTGAACTAAAATTTAAAAACCATAATGCTATTTTTCAAAAAGCACACCCATTTCCCTGAACTATAAACACTATTCCCCTGCTTTAACACATGAGTCAGATTTGGTGAACTGTTACTGCAAAACTCTACACACAAATCCCTAAATTTTTCAGTGCTTACACCATGTGGTCATTTAGAAAGCACTAGCATTCAATAATGTTAACTTAAGTCAGCAGAGTTTAAGCTCAGTTAGCACACAATTAACCAAGTGGAAACACTAGGAGTCAAAATTTATCACACACCAATCAGAAACTTTGATGGATAGATAAAAGGGCCAAAGTCAGCTCATTCAGGTTTGAAACAATGGATCCAAAGAGATGCAAAGGAGGAGGTCGAGGAAGAGGAGTAGAAGGAGGTCCAGGACATCAGGGAGGAGGAGGTGGAGGAACATAATTGGCCATCGGGCTATTGTAAATGTCCCTAGTCAGCGTGGAGGGAATGCCACTATGTGCGCAGCCATCAGCCAACGAGGGGTACTCCACCGCCATGCCATTCTAGGACCCTATAACACTATGCTTCTCCTTGCTTTTCTTGATGGTCTAAGACAACATATGTTCCAGCTGGACTACAGGGAACCAGCACAGCCAGAGCAGCCTCACTACGTTGTTGTAGTGAGGCTGGATAACGTCAGCTTCCATCGCGCTGCTCTGGTTCATGACTGGTTTACCAATAACCCAAGGTTTTCTAACATCTTTCTGCCTGCATACTCTCCCTTTCTAAACCCGATAGAGGAGTTATTTTCGGCATGGCGGTGGAAAGTGTACGACAGAACCTTATGTCCGTGTTCACCTCCTCCAGGCCATGGAAGAAGCCTGCCTAGACATACTGTATCAGTAGATGCATGCCAGGGGTGGATCAGGCATGCATGAGGATTTTACCCCCGCTGCCTGGCTAGGGCCAATATAGCCTGTGATGTGGATGAGATTCTCTGGCCTGACCCAGACCAAAGACAGGATGCTGAGGTGGAATAATGTTTTTGGTGTGTGTTGTACTGTATAGTACATGAATAAAAATGTGTCACTGTATATACATTGGTTGCGTCTTTTGTGTTCATCATGTGAAAAGATTTTTGAGGGGAAGAACCACAAGCAACATAACTTGCCAGTTTTGGCAATATTGTTTTTAATTTATTGCACCAATGTGTAAGACTATGTTGTAGTGTGTGTGTTTTGAGCCCTTGTGTATGATGTCTGTGGGCAAAGTTTGGTTTTTCAGCAACAGTGAATGGTTTTGAGTGTAGAGCTTCATTTTGACCTGAAAATACGATGTTTGGGAAATTGGGTGAGACGTTATGGATTTGTGTTTACTGTTTTGAGAATACGAGGCATAGTTTCAAGAAGTGTGTTTAAGCAATCGAGAAAAACTGTAATGTCTAAGTATGTGAAAAAGCAAAAATATTACTTGTAGTAATAAGCCATTTTGGTGCATTTACGTTTAAAAAAATTCAAGTACTGTTTAACCACGTGACATGTACAATACCTATATCAAAGTAGCTTTGTCACATTTTTTTAGTTTATTTTGTATTGCTTTAAAGTGGTAACACAACATGTCGACAAATGAGCATACTGCATCTTTAAATTTGTGATCATAAATGCATATAATAACTGACAAACGAATATAAAGATTGGTTTATTCACCACCCCCATCCCGTAATTGACGGGGCTACCCCTCCTCTCTGATTCTAATTTAACCCCTGCTTACGCACCTATTTATATTACTGACATGATGGATGATGTTTCCCTGCACATTATTGTCTTTCTAGATCGCTCCTAATTCCGACAAACAACGGGTGTGCGGAAATAAGGATTAGTCTATTTTTTCTGCTGACGTGCTTCATACAGGGAAAGGTGACGTAGAGCTATAAATCCGGACTGATATCCTGGGAAATATTATTGGGTCAGAATTAAGGATATGCTGATCAATACTGAATGTTTCATTTTGAGAATCAATTCTAACGTTAAAATATCGATTTTTTTTACCCTGGTCATTTAATTGTTTGCGTTATTATAGGAAGTAGGACACTAACTCTTTCCAGGCAGGATCGCCAAGTAGAAGGGAGAAAGGGAAAGACTTTCAGGGGATCCGACACTAGTGACTATAGGAAAATGTAATGATCAATTTGACGGAATGCACCTCCCCGGTCAGCACATTTCATGGTTAGGAACTTCCCCCCACCGGTTTTAATCGTCAGGGTTGGGCCAGAAATGAATATCGGGACCGGTATCGGCCATATCAATCTTGGTATTGGATCGAATTGGACCGGTAAGAAAATCAGTGGTATTGCCCATTCTAGTAAAAATGTTGCTTTACCCTCTCTCACGACTTCCAGCAGCCCATGTGTTCAAATTGACCAAATTTATTCTGTCGTCTGTTTTGTCTTGAAGTCCCAGACATCATTTCAGCTCCTACTGCTCTTCTCAAACTTCCTTACACAAAAACCACTAATCACATTTGCAATAAAACACAGCAATAATTAATAAGTTGTTTATTTGTCAGCACTTGACCAATTTATGTATCTAGAGCAGAGAACCTTTATATGTGAAATATTAATAAAACCGCCGCTTGAGACGAAAACAACTGACGCTAGAACGTCGGTTTGAGGTTTTGTTCGAAATTACCACGAGGGGGCGCCCCACACCTGCTTTTAGTCTGTTCTGCACGCAGGACGGGGGGGAAATATAAGGCTGGAAAAAAATGCCCCTGTCGAAGTGTTTATCCTGACGTCAGTGTGCAGGGATCGCAGCGCTCCAGTCTCGCTCTCGGAGTCGTTCAGCAGCGTTCCAGCAGGATTTCGGGGATCGATGGGCTGGAGTTCGCCACTTGCGCACTAGTTTCGCCGGAGTGACTGTTATGATTTCTGATCATAATCCCAACTGGACTAAAACAATGAACACCTGTGTTTTTCTCGTGATCCTGGCCGCGCAGATCTACGCCGATGGCATGGAAGGGCCAACAGGTAAAGCCAGTGTGTTTTCTGGCGGAGTAACAATGCGCATCTAACTCGCAAAGTTATCTGTTTAAGTTTAGGGACATATGGGAGCTGTTTTTAATCGGTGATCAATGGCGTGTCCCGGGGAGTGTCTTTTGCCTTTACTACTGAGAACTTTTATCATTTATTTTCTTTTCGGGATCTTATAAATCTGTTATTGAGCTTTCTCGTTTTCGAATCAGGATAGTTAAACTGGTAGTTTCTGTTCGTTACGCTGCGTTTTTGGAAATTAGACGGCACCCTGATCATGTGTAGTTATTTGTTGTTACATTAAACAGCATTTTGCTGCGCCGTTGCTAAATATGCATGGAGAGGTTGTGCAACTGGGTTTGAGCGAGAAAAAAAGAACGACAGGAATAAATGTTAGATGGACTGATATGAAACCGAACCTACTCGCCGTTGCCATTTTCACCGTCGGCAGTCTTTATAGCCTAGTAGACATTGTTAAAATCACGAACATAAGATGTTTTCTTGTTTAGGGCAGCGTCGGTGCTCACCTGAACTACATGCGATCGAGATTCATACACTCCGCAAGCACAGCGTATGCATTTCTCTGGAAATGTCTGAACTGTTACTCAGTGATATAATTTCGTAAAGTTACGCATTTACGCCAGGTGATATTATGCCTTTTGCCTGAAAAAATATTTCCGCGTTTTTTTTTTTTTGATGAGGAAGTCAGACTGGCTATTTTGACAATGGTCGTTGGGTTTATTATTTATGTTACTTTCCTTGTAGCAGCAGATTTGTAATTGTACGTAGGCTATATTTCAGGTTACGGTATTTCTCACTGTGTCTCACGATATGCGTTATTTAAGCCGTAAGTTTCTGATGCACTTGTTAGCCTATTAAATCCCCATTCGCCCTCGCTGTTCTGTGTTGGCATTTAAAGCAGGTGAATGCCGTGATGGCAACTGTGACCGGAGCGTCTGCGTAGCTCGGCTGCGTGCTTGGGGGACAGGATGGCTCTGAGCAGTTTGATTTCACTTCCAGCGTGAACATACTGACCCTGTGAGGCAGACGGAACCTGGACACTGCCCGTGATCACTTGGGCTAAATTTCTTCAGGGAACATTTGGAGAAGTTTTTCTGCTCCGATGGATAAGAAAATTGTAGCTTCTAATTTATTACGGGTATTTTTGAATAATTTTACAATGAAACTATAATAATAGGCTGGTAATAATAATAATAACAATAATAATAACTAAATGTTTAATTTAGACAAATTTATATTAATGTTCACTTTTGCGCGTTTCTGTGGGCTCCTGTTTAAACAACATGACTTGTCATTTGTTGAGATATTACGGCGACGTGTGCTTTGGTTGCTCTATATAGTTATACGTGGTGATACTCTATTGTAATACATGATCTGGGCACGCAAACTAGCATCCGTCAGTATAGGCTATTCGAAAATTGCTTTGGAGACTTAAGCGACCCACTGTCTTCCACCTTTTCATTGGTGAATCATCGATAATTATACATCTGGTTTATACACGTGTGTGTATAAAACAGAATGATGCAGCACCATCAAGAATATTAATGGTCATTTTCGATAACTGAAAAAACACGCGTTAGGTCTAATTATAACGTGACTTTAGTAGTATACTGAGGGTCTGAACTATTTCAATATACTACTAGAGGCAATATATTATTTGAGTTCATTATGTAAAATGAGCCATTGTGACTCTTCTAAGATTATATTCACACAATGTAATCCAACACTCCGCATGCTTTTTTGTTTAATTCATCAGTACAGCGTGTCTCTATTTTAAGCGAACTTCGCGACTCATTCATTTTTGTGCTCCAGTTTCTTTGGCAGAGTGACTATTTTCAAACGCGATCCCCGACTTTAAATACGAGCCGTATAATTTGCGAACCGTGTCTTGTTATTTATGAGCAGCATTACGGGCTGAAGGTGTGGGATCGCCGCTGTGTGGCGCGTAGCGGAGCCGGAACGCCGCAGCCTCCGCCGCTAAACGCATGTGCTGGAGCTACTGTAATGCTGACTGGCTCGACTTCACGAATCGGTTTTCGGCCTCCTCTGGAAGTTATCGATTTTAAGTTAACGAAATAGGTCGCATTTAGTAATCTGTAAGCCTGTTAACTTGTCGCTAATTGCGCAACGATGTAATGGCCTGCTGACTTTTTATCGCGTGCAGTCTGCGTTTGTTATTCCTGACTTTTTATTCGACTGATTTTGTTATTTTTCACCGAAGCCATTTGCGCTTTATGACTGCAGCTTTCTGACCGGTTGATATTAGTTTGTTCAAGCCACGCTGTAGGACATGTTTTGAATCCCGAAATGGAAAATAAAGCAGACTGCCCAGTCTCTGTGATTTCATAGCGCCACATTACATCCGAATCTTTCCGCCAGCGGCTTTCCTTTGGAAAGGAGATAATCTGCCCAGACCGCACCCCACAAGAAGGCATCTTCAGAAACAGTGTTTTAATGAAACCGTTTTCTCTCTCCCTCTCTCTCCAAGAAAGGCGCTAAAAATGCCACATCTGTTCGTGTTGGATGTGCTCCCTGAATCCCGTTATCGCCGTTTCGCAATTTCGGGTCTTCTGCTCAGCTGTAAACTTCAAATCGCGGCCTTTCATTGTATTAGATGCGCTTAAAGTTTATAATGGCACGCTAGTGACTTGAAAGATACATCTGCATCGATACAAAATGTCTTTTTTGTATTTAATCCTTTAGAAAATATTAACAAACGTGTAATGGACTGTGTGGGAGATAAGGCGGAGGTGTACTGCATAGTTTATATTACCAGTGTTATTATGTTTGCTGAAGGTACTCGGAGTACGAGTGAAAAACTGCCGTCTGCTCTGGGTGAACGTGTACCATAAAATTGTGATCTGAAATGCTTTACTTAATAAAACCGAACATTATAAAAAGCAGCTGAAACACTCAAACAGATTGTAACTTATTCAGTGAGTCAAGTAATGAATTCTCCTAGAACCAGAGCCATGTCCTGTTGCTTTTTTTTAATCTATGGCATACCTGCAATTCCTGGCATAATTCTCCCTGGAGAAAGGACGTTTTTAACCTTTGATGGAAAAATCGCACAGTTATTCATAAGAAATAATGGTATGCGCGCAGCTGCCCGACGCGGGAGCGCGGGCTTATAGCGCGAGGCAGAATTAGTACGGGCACACGCGAGCGCTGCCTCGAGACCGCCGGGCGCCCGAGGAGCGGAAAAACTCCCCCGGTGCTCATCTGCTGGAAAGTGCGGCGCCTGGCGCGCCTTCCCAGCCGTACAAACGCGCTCACGCTTACGGCCTCAAAACCCGCCTGTAATGCATATATTTTACTTGGCAGCGCATGCACATCTCGGCTAATATAGATCTCTTAGATAAGAGTGTTGACGCACAGGAAAAACATGTTTAACTCATTCACAAGTCAGCATAGCTAAGGAGTGCACTGAATAAGAATGGAATTACAGTGTCCTCTAATGAAATTGCATAGAAATTCTTTATGGTTTATGAAATGCATTAGCAAAGACATATTTTGAACTCTTCTAGTAAATTGCTGCTTTTATTAACATATATTGGTTTAATATATTTTAACAGTAGAGATACTTCATTTGCTTCCTGTAGGGTGAAGAACTGAAATTCAGAGTCCTTTTGTGTCTGTATAACAAATTTTGCAGGCTGCAGCCAGGTGTGTGCTGAAATCTCGTGTACCTGAACAGAGATGCAGAGACTACGTCAGTTAAGCCTACTTTGTCGAGTAGTAAAACAGAGCAGAGATGAAGCTGAATCATACAATTTGAAGAATTATTAAATCTTATGAAGATAATTAAAGATTAATTGGAACGGCACAGCTGAAGAAAATTGCCTGATTATCCCAACTGGGTTGCCACTTCATGTAACATTGGTATGCTGAGTGACACAATATGGGTATTTTATCGTTAATAATAAACATTAGTGAGCACTTTTCAAAAATATTATGGGAATTATTCATAATCGATTTGTGGAGTCCCGCTGTGTCTATGTGTGAGTGTGTGGGCCTAGCCCTCCTGGTCCAAGTTGAAGTGAATGCAGCTTGCTGCTGATGTGTTTGAACATGCTGCTTTCTGCGGGGGAGGCTGGAACCTCATGGCTGTTCACTTTTCATTGATGGACTTTCAACGGCCCGTTTCGTCGCTGCCATCACGCTCACGCTCTTTTTCAGGAGTTTAACCTGTTCCCCCTCATCGCTGTCATTAGCTGTCTTGGCCAGCCGCCCCCAACCTATTTGATAGCACCAGACATGGAACGTGGTGGAAGGGGCCAAGAGGTGCAGCACTAGTGATGGAATCTGCGGACAGCCAAACGCAGGTCTGCTCGGCGCAGCAGATGTGTAGTGGTCACGGTGGGGTCGAAGGATCATTGGCAGGGACTCTGTTGCCTGGGATTCCGTGCAGATGCACAGCGACTCTCATTTGAATTTTCTCTGAGCCTTTGCCTCAGCCATAATCTCGTCATCCCTACCAGGGTAGCTGCTCCCAACTGCTCTGTATTGTCTAGCATATCTGTCACCTGGCAGAGAGGCACCCAGCAATGCCAGGTGTCGCCTATGAAGGGGTGAGGACGTTTTATTTTGTCACTTCCCTTCCACATGTTTCGGGTCGGTCTCTACTGCGTGACGGGACCCCATGAAGGGGCTCAGGGTTAGAGGTCAAGGGGTGAAGTGGGATCAGCAGCAGGAGAGGAAATGCTTCTGGCTTTGATGAGCGGGGGGACAGTCTGGGCCGAAAGGGTGGGGGTTGAGCTGCGTCTGTTTTTTTGCTCAGTGCTGTTTTGTTTTGTTGTGTCAGATCTTTGTGGCTGTAAGCTGGGGCTGTTAAGGTTTGGTCTCTGGGGTACGAGATCACACCGAGTGGGGTGGGGGGGCAGCAGGTGAAAAGGGCAAAGTGGTGTTGTGTATCACAGGAGATGTTTTCTTTGTAAACACTCGAGGCTATTTGCCTTCTCAAGGGGGGTGGGGCATGAGCGGATATTCCGGAAAACAGTGGAGTGCCCTCGGTTGATTTCCTTGTGTCCTACCTGTTAGGCAAACCCCCCCCCCCCATTTGTCCCAGTACTCCTCCCATCTCTTTTACTTTTGGTGGAGTTGAAAGGAAGGAAGGCCTCATCCTGTTTCTGCAGATGAAAAGGGGGAGATGAAGAAAAGGGAGTTTTTTTTGGTGAAAGATCAATGTTATATCAGTGGATTGTCAGGGAAGGGTGTGTGGGGAGGGGAGCTGTTGTGGGGGTGGGGGGGGTGGGAGCTTTGAGCATAGCAGTTCCGTGGTTGGAGGGGGCGTTACTTCTCCCTGGGGAGGGGTGACAGAGATCTCTAACTCATGAGCTGAGATCGGGCTCTGCCCCATTCCCCCCCCCCCCACCCACCCTGTCGCATCTGTGTTTCTGGGTGTGTGGGAAGATGTGGCTCACCAGCGCCCCTTGTTTGCCGACCATCTTAAATCAGGGTCATTCATGTGCTTTGTTATGATTGCCATCCGCTGCCAGCTGTACCCTGCTCTGCCAGAGGCTGCCGAGCCATTGTGGGGGTGTCACTGGGGCATCAGGACCCTTCCTCTTTACTTCTTTCATTTCAGCTGATTGTGAATTTTGGCCAAAAGGATTCAGTTTTGGAATTTGCTAGGAATGGAAATATTTAGGATACATAGAATTACATTTTTTTTTCTTAGCCTAAAGCTGTATCACTTCAGATTTAATTTACTTCAGAAGATCAGTTTTATTTATTTAATTTACTGTGTGGGAAGTGTATCTGTAGGCAGAGAAAACCAGCTTCTTTCGCAAGGTCATCCATTCCAGTAGGGGGCGCTGTAAGGTGAGGTGGCTGGCAGCTTACCAGTTACTTTGGACACCGCCGGAGTATCCGCTGGAGTCTAGCTGCGACCTGCTCATGAACTCCAACACAACAACACAATTGCTGTTGTGTCAGAACAGCTAAATCGTATGGGGGGCGGGGGTGGGGGTTTACCTGTGCGGTCGTGCCTGGCATCCTGTGCCCTTTTCTCCGGTTTGGTTTGCTTGGTGCCTAGCAGGTAGTTTCAGGAGATTGGCCAGCACCCTGCTGGGTTGCCGAGGCAGATTGAAAGGTGGGAAAGGGGCCGGGGCAATGATCTAATGTCACCAGCAGGAGCTGTTTTTGTTGTTCAGGTGAGTTTGTCAAGAATAACATCAATGGGAGCAGCAGACATACACCCTGAAGGAGCGGACGCACTAAATGCGCCTTGCACAGACCAGCATGGAAACTCGGGTTTCATATTGCATGAAAGAAAAAATAATGCAAGCGTCTTCCTGCCAAAAACTGTAATTTCAGTGATTTAACTCATCCTTTGATCAGGTTTGTTATGAACGGTCCTGGTTAGTTATGTTTTTTAACGTTCCAGTACTTCCAGTGCTCTCAGGTATCTCGTCCTCATACTCTTGGATGCTACAATCTGTACCTGACCTCTTGATCACCCTTGTGCTGCTTTTCATACTGATGAAGCTTGCAAGTTCCTCGCTGAAAGTGTTCACATTCACATTGGCATGTGTAAGTCCACAGTGCCTCCAGCTGGTGTGGATGACCTTGCAATGAGGACTTTTTTTTAAGTGCACTTTCCTTCTGGGTCAGTCTACCTAGTTATCCAATCAAATGTCTTCAAATCCAGCCCCCTCCAAAAGATCAACATTTTGTCATCCATCCCCTTTTTGAAAGACAAGCATTGTGTCTGACTAAGAGTTCATTGTATCTGTGATGCAAATATGCAGTGGACTTTCTGAACTTGAAATTTTGTCGGTACTAAAAGTTTGGCAGGCTTTGCTTTCGAACTGCTAATGTGTGGGGCATCTTGCTGGAGATTTGGTTACAGGCAGCTGAAATGGCATCTTTGTGTGAAACTTTAATCTGAATGAAGACCCCCAACCAATTATAATAGAAATTCAGTGGGTAGTTTTTGGACTCGGGGTGTGAGCCATGGGAAGTACATTAAGTTTTGGCTGGGAGTTCGTTCTAGGACTTGCGCCTAGCATTTGGGCTGAGGACATTTGTCTGCTCTTAGCACATCATAAAAAGGTAATTGGGGGGGGGGGGGGGGAAGCAGCTACACACACACACACACAAAAGCAACTACTAAATAAATAAATTAAAAATGCCTTGTGTGTAGAGGGTGTTTTTGTGTCAGTATTTAATATACTGTAGTAGTGTGGCCTTGGACATGTCCTGGTTTCTGTAGAAATGCTCACTCATGTTTGTGACTGACTTCAGACTTCACAGCATGGGGGGTGTGTGCCAGTGTGTGTGCACGTATCTCTGTGTGTGCCAGTTTTCCAGCGAGTATGCTCCTTTGCTTAGCCCCTGGTCATATCTGTTTGTGAAGGTGACCTCACATGGGAGGGTGTGAAAAGCAAGGGGTGTTTAGGAACCTTCAGGAAGAGGCAAATGGATCGTTTGCAGCACATTTGCAAGTGCATTGCTGAGCACACAAGACGATGGTATATCCCTGTGAGGATGGTATAACCCTGTGAGGTTGGTATATCCCTGTGAGGTTGGTATATTTCTGTGAGGATGGTGTATCTCTGTGAGGATGGTGTATCTCTGTGAGGATGGTATAACCCTGTGAGGTTGGTATATTTCTGTGAGGATGGTATGTCCCTGTGAGGATGGTATATCCCTGTGAGGTTGGTATCTCCCTGTGAGGATGGTGTATCCCTGTTAGCATGGTATATTACTGTGAGATTAGTATATCGCTGTGAAGATGGTGTATCCCTTTTAGGATGGTATATTACTGGGAGGATGGTGTATCCCTGTGAGGTTGGTATATCCCTGTGAGGATGGTGTATCTCTGTGAGGTTGGTGTCTCCCAGTGAGTATGGTGTATCCCTGTGAGGTTTCTCAGCTGGTGATTACTGATCACAGGTGGTTTAACATTCATTTTAAACGTGGAGTATGAAACACACAGCTGGTGTGTCATTAACACAGTCATGGACATACTGACCCTCCCTGATGCTCAGCTACAGTTTACAGCTGCCTTCTCTCACCTTGGTGACTGATTGTCTTCTAAGGTCCCTCGGTGAGCCCTACCCAGCTCTGGTCTTTACCTTGATGGTTCCATAATTTCCTCTGACTCCTGTCCTCGGTGAAACATGCGCTTCGGAAATCGCTGGGGGGGCTAGTGAGAAATCCGGAGGAGGCGGAGTAGGCGGCTTAGGGGCACCGTTCTGGTGATCCGGTTTTTATTGCACTGTGCACAGGGGGCTCGTGACAACAAGCCCGGGTGACGGGACAAGCTAGCAAGATACCTGTCCGGGATGGTGGGTCCTGTATGGCATGTGTGAGCATTTACAATCTGTCATACTCTCTGTCTCCCCCTGCTGGAGAACACAATCACTACTATATGCTCAGACAATTACTGCCATGTAAGGGTCTGGAGTTTCAGTGTGACATAGATTTTGACATGACCTATTCTTATGTAATCAAATTTGTGATGTATGATTTATACATGTATTACTGTTTTTCCCACAAATTATTTTTTCATTTTGAGACTCCCTCTGGAAAATCGACTCTGAAGTTGTGCTCTGTGGAATATTTCCAGTGTGCAGGAGCGCAGACCCTCTGACCATTATTAGCTCATTGGAAACAAAGTATTATGACCCTGCCAGAGGTCAGCTGGGGGTCATCGTCATTATCTCACTGCCTTCCAGACGTTTCTCAGCCATGGACGCTAAGATAGGCGCTTCAAGCATCCTTGTCTCACTGAATGCACTTCCTCATCAGCTGCGACGTTCCCCCATCCTTCTGCATGCCGTGAATGCAGTCTGTCTGATTAAGGTCACTTTCTCTTGGTCCCGCCGTCTGGATAACTGAATGAGTTGTCTTCGCATGGCGTCCCGCATGGGCGTGACTTAGGGTTTGCCGCCCTGCGGTCCAGCCGTGGCCCTCGTACCGGCTATGCTGAACCTTACCAAATAAACACGGAAAACAAAAATCCTTCAGGCATGGTTAAGGCATTCATTCACCTTCATTAGATCTCCACGCGCAGCTGACAGTCTGGAGGTGTTCCGAGTGGCTCTTCAAGTCGCCCGCTTTGCTGAGTTAATTACAGCTTCCAGTTTTTTTCCCCGTTTGATTAATTGGGGCTGTCGAGAGGTGCTCTGAAGCCCGTGGGGGTCGGGCTCCATCACCCACATCCTGTTTCCTACCCCTGAAGGCAAAAGTGTCTCCTGCTCTCTGCTCCTCCTCCTCCTCCTCCTCCTCCTCAGTGTGTTGGAGATGGTGGCTGTTTTTGTCCTCCCCCTTTTCCTGTTTTAGCTCCTCCCCTTCTTGTCCTCTCTCGTGTGAGATTCCTTTGTTACTTGTGTGTCTTTTTCCCCCTTCACTGCTTTCTTGCCTGTTTTTCCTCTCTCGCGATCTCTCACATTCCTCACCTCTTCTGTTTCACATTCCCTGAAACTGAACTGGGCGCTATATTCTTTGAGGATGGGGCTTAATCAGGTGACAGCCACAGTTGTGATTGAATAGAGCATCTCTCTTGAATAGAATCTCCTCTCCTGGACACTGCAGCCTTAAGATCCTGTCCCCTGGGCACTGTCTCCAGCTGTTGACAGTGACAGCAGTGTTTTTTGACAACCATCACTTAGAGGTTTGTTGAGCATGGTCAGTCTGGAAATAAGATTTGCGGTGCAGAAGCTCAGCTTTTTTCATTGCCAAAGTCCTGGAAATTTTGTGAAATGTCAATGCTATTAATATTGTCTTCATCAATATTAAATTAGTAATATGAAGATAAATAAATATGCATGATTTGGCCTGGAAAGCTGTTATTCACATCGACGCAGATGGTTGCAATGAATCAATTCAGATGGCCAGAGAGAAACTGCAATTGTTTTGGAGGGGGTTTGGCCTGGGAGAGTTTCTTATTTTAGTATCAAGAGCCATCAGAAGTACATTATCAGTTGACCACCCCCTACAAATCTATACCCTTTTCATGCCCCTTCTGGGACTGTTCACTGTTAGCTTCCCCTCTTAAGAAACACCCCCTCCTAGTTTACCCGTTTTCGCAATTTGATTGCAAGTAACATGGGCACAGTGACATTTCTGCAGCTAAAGGTGAGGCTGGGCGCTGCCTCTGGATGAGCGGCTCTCATTGGCCTCTCATACTGTCAGTTCAAGGTGAGGTTGGGCGCTGCCTCTTGACGAGCGGCTCTCATTGGCTACTCACACTGTCAGTTCAAGGTGAGGCTGGGCGCTGCCTCTGGATGAGCGGCTCTCATTGGCCTCTCACACTGTCAGTTCAAGGCGAGGCTGGGCACTGCCTCTTGATGAGCGGCTCTCATTGGCCTCTCACACTGTCAGTTCAAGGCGAGGCTGGGCGCTGCTTCTGGATGAGCGGCTCTCATTGGCCTCTCACACTGTCAGTTCAAGGCGAGGCTGGGCGCTGCCTCTGGATGAGCGGCTCTCATTGGCCTCTCACACTGTCAGTTCAAGGCGAGGCTGGGCACTGCCTCTTGATGAGCGGCTCTCATTGGCCTCTCACACTGTCAGTTCAAGGCGAGGCTGGGCGCTGCCTCTGGATGAGCGGCTCTCATTGGCCTCTCACACTGTCAGTTCAAGGCGAGGCTGGGCGCTGCCTCTGGATGAGCGGCTCTCATTGGCCGCTCATTCATTCAGTGTTAAGCCCACTGTCTTTGCGACTCATACAGGAACTCAGGTGTCCTTATGTCTGTGTGCATAACTGATTATATTTGTATTCATATTTCAAATGAATTTGTTCATCTTGGAAATATGTACGCGAGCAATGTCGTCTACAAATTCAAAGCCCAAAAAAATCTAATTTTGGATATCATCAGATATCATTCCGGATGGAAATAATCCACAATGCCTGCATAATTCACCGTTCCTTTTGTGCAGAAGATATGTACGTTGAAATAGAAAGCTGAGGTAGTGCAAAGACACAATTTGGGCTTCGTTTGCAGTTCTAATGGACTTCATCACCCTGAAGTACAGAGTCCAGTTTTTTCTGGGACATGTCTAGACTTAAACTTCAACCCACATTTTTTTTTAAGTCAAAGTACCTTTGAAAAGCTGGCCCAGTCACTTTAAAAAAGAGTTAGAGCAGCAGAAGGACAGTCAGATAAAAAAAAGAGTTATACTAGCAGAAGGACAGGTTCCCTGTTTCTTTGTTCGTATTTGTTTTCTTTGTTGTATTTGAAAAAGGTGATACTGGGACATCTTGCCTGCTGAATCAATTTGTCTGATACAGCACCTGTACAAAACAATGCAGTTAGCAGCATTGTTCCTGATAAAAGGTGATCTCCCTTAAAAGGACGCGGCGTTGTGTTAAAAGCTGACTGAGCTGGATGGGGAGAGGGAGACTTCAGAGAGAGACATAACTGAACTGAGAAGCCCCCTAAGAAAGCTCTCCATCTGCGTTGGGCTGTTAACCGGACCTTGTGCCTCTGCAGGGCGTGGTTTACTCTCGACGGGACTGAGCTGTCATGGAGCAGAAGTCTTGGTTGGAAGGGGGAGGGGTTAGGGTGGCATTGGGGGCGGGGTTAGGGTGGCATTGGGGGCGGGG
This sequence comes from Paramormyrops kingsleyae, assembly GCF_048594095.1. NCBI lineage: Eukaryota > Metazoa > Chordata > Actinopteri > Osteoglossiformes > Mormyridae > Paramormyrops > Paramormyrops kingsleyae. Next base: position 11,479,578 of record NC_132805.1, read on the forward strand.
TTAGTGGTGGTGTTAGGGGGAATGAAAGGCTTGCTGTCTCTCAGAGCGGGGAGCTATTGGTACCATGACGGCATTGCCCCACCCTGGGGGTGAGCTTATTTTCTGCTAAAATCGCTTCTTGGTGGTGCGCTGGAATGGTGATCAGCATGTTGATCACAACTGCTGCGTTGCTGGTTCGAGGCCCAACCACGGCGGAATAGTGACGTGTCTGTGGACCCATGAGCAGAACCCTTATTCCTCAGCTCCAGGGAGCCTGACCTGACCTGCGCTCTCACCCGCAAGCTTGGCGGTTCAGGCTATAAGAGGCAAAATACCTGTGCTTGTGCAAATGCTAAGGATCATTTCATCATTACTTAAAACGGTTTCCTTTGAAGGATGCAGCCACCTTTAAACCGCGGCTCGGACTGGGAGACACCAGCAGCGCGATCGGTGTCTGTAGTCACTGCCCTGCCACTGTAGTCACTGCTCTGCCACTGTAGTCACTGCTCTGCCACTGTAGTCACTGCCCTGCCACTGTAGTCACTGCCCTGCCACTGTAGTCACTGCCCTGTCCTTCCGACTGCCACCACCTAGTCACCCTCACTTGTTTTAATCTGCTTAATTTGCTTTTGCTTAATTGCTGTAACATTTCATGGTACCCCCCCCCCCCCCCTAAGGTTTGGATGCACTAGCAGACACACATTGACACACTTGCGTGTGCACATGTGTTCGCTCGTGCACGCACACACACACAGTCGCTCGCAGACACACAGCCGGAAACATGCCGGGCAGAAGAAGGTAATTAATCAACCCGTTGGTTCGGTAAATGAGCTGAGGTAGAACAGAAACCTCACCGATGCCCCGGGCCGTTTGGGAAAGAGCAGTGGGTGGGGGTGTCCTTAAGAAATTAGGTCCCCAGCTTCCTGCAGAAAGAGGATTAGAGAGGAAGCCCCAAGAATCCCCCCCCACCCCCGTGATTGTGTCCTTGTGCAGGTCAGGTCAGGTCCCTCTGCCCGTGGGATACATTGTCTGAAAGCATGTATGGCCTGTAGGGCCATGTAAATGTGGGCAATAACGACGCGGTTAGTCTGCGGGCCCTGCAGTGTGGGCAGGAAAAGCAGACCATACAAAGTCGGCCGTCCTCCTGCTGTCGCCAGTGCAGCACACTATTTCACAAAGGAAGCAATTTGCTCATTTGTCTATTCAAACCAGAATATACTTTTGAACACACACTTGTTGCCGGGGGGGGGGGGGGACGGACGGACGGTGGCTGCTCGCTCTGTCACTGGTGCCGAGCCCATTAGGCATTGTGGATTAGTTCCGGTGCAGTGCATTTGCCAGAGGACTCAGGCAGGCGTGGGGACGAGGGCACCGGCACAGTGTGTAATCGGAGCCTGCATCTGCTTTTCTCATTATTCTGGCAGTGCAGGGGGAGAGAGAAAGGGACCGAACCCCCCCATTCCCATTGTTACAGCAGTCAGCTCCCGGCTCAGAGACACCGGGACAATTAGCGGCCCTCCAGGGGCCCCGGGGAGCTGCTCAGAGCGGAGATGGGGGGCAAGGGAGAGGCATTTGGGGGGGTCTCCCCTGGAGAGAGAAGCGTCCTGTAATCAGGAGCCAGATTTAAGGGCAGGTAATGACAAGGCGTCTGTGCTGCAGGTGAATCTCCGGTCTGTCCTCCTTTGTAATTATCTCCTCTCTGATGAAGAGCGTCGCCCCAGGGGACTGCATGCACTGGCGAGCGAGTGCACACACACACGCACCCACACACACAGAGCTGTCTCACCACTGCAGTGTGAGGGCATGGCATTACGTCAGAGTAACCACTGCAGTGTGAGGACATGGCATTACGTCAGAGTAACCACTGCAGTGTGAGGACATGGCATTACGTCAGAGTAACCACTGCAGTGTGAGGACATGGCATTACGTCAGAGTAACCACTGCACTCACCTTCATATATCATACACGCGAAAAACGGTAGGTGTCGATACCGTAAAAAAGGCTGTTTACCAGCCAGTAACAGGCCCCCAGTCACATGTCTGCAGACACCCCTCATGTTACAAAGTTAAAGATTCTCACTAGTAGCTTTTGATAAATTGAGGCTCCGTCGTGTGAAAAATCTTCGCTACTGTAGTTTTTAAATAATAAAAAAAAAAGGAATAAAAATAAACGCCTAAAAAAGGTTCCGGTGCGCTGCTCCAGTGTGTACCCTCACTAAAAAAGCACTGCAAGAAAGACTTGTGTTATTAATCTCTCATTTCAGGGAAGGCAGCGCTGGTTAGCATGTTAGCATTTCCTACAGCGCACAGCATGATTCCTACGTACCTTCCTGTGTCTGGTGAAGGACTCGCATCCCATCCCGCAGGTGAAGTTTGTTCAGGGGTACTGTCTAACGGGACGATTTAACAGGCGATTTAGTGTGTTCAGTGAGCCGCCCCAACGTTCCAAGGGCACGCCAGTGTCAAAGTGCTCAGTGATCAGTGTTTTTGTGAAGGTCACCACTTTGTGCTCCGTGACTTGCGGTGCTGGCAGACAGATATCTGGTGCTGGTGTTGCCGTGTGTGTGTGTGTGTGGGGGGGGGGGGGCACTCAAGGCTGAGCAGCCGGTTGGCATGCAGCGGTTTCTAAGGCTGCGCGTGACTCAGGGATCAGCTGCTGGTGCCGAGCTGGAGGATCCGGCTTCCGTTAAAACGGTGATCAGCTATCAGCAGTTGCCATGGGAACGCTGATGCTGGTTTCGGAGGCGATGGTCAAGGATCTGCGAGCAGGACGTTTGCTCACCGGGAAAAAGCTCTCTGAGGCTTTATGGGCCTCCAAAGTTTCTGTGTGGAGATTGTATTTGTTTTTCCAGCCTTTGGTGAGTGCTGGTGCTCTGATTTTGAAATTCCGTTTTTTACCGAAAACTAGAGAACGCAGCTCTGGCTCTGTAGCCGGTGCCAAGTGGCAGCTCACTGCAGCTCACTGCAACTCGCTGTGCTTAGACGGGCGCTCTGCTGCCAGTCTCTGGGCCGCCGTACACAGCTGTGACGTCAGAGGTGTCATCCCCTCATCCCAGTCAGTGCGCGAATTGAGTGAGGGACTCACTTCAGCTGGGCACACTGGGTAGCCAGTATAAATGTCTCTCAGGCAGCACTGGGCGATGTGGCCAAACCCCTTGTTCCCCTTTAGACGGTGACCCCGGCCCGGGGTGAAGGTACCGTCCTTAAAGGTTGGTTTGTGGGCCATGGCAGTGCTGCAGGAGCCGCTCGAGGAGAGTGGAGCGCTCTGGAAACATTGTGACGATGTTTGTTCAGTGCGGAACTCTTGGTGCAAACCTGTGCTCTCCCAAGGTTAAATAAGTGGAACTCTTCTCAGCCATAGCTGCTTATACTTTGTAATTACCTGTAATACCTGCCTAGTTAATTACTGCCCTTCAGGATGAAAGTCCCGTCTTCAGACAAAGGTGAAGAGACGAAAGGGCGTTTGGCTGAGACACGTGGCTTCCGCTGACAAAAGTTGCCGACTCGCTAGATCAGCTCCAAGTCAGCAGCAATCCACAAGTAGCCCCCCCCCTCCCTCCTTCCGCAGCCTCCCCTGCAGTATCCCTTTAAAGAAGGAAGAATTCTAAATACTCGCTGTGGGGGTGCTTCCCTAAGAGGCCTGGGAATGTGGCATCTGTGTGTGTGTGTGTGTGTGTGGTGTGGTGTGTCTGTCTGTCAGTCTGTTTGTCTGTCTGTCTGTCTGTCTTTGTGCGTGTGTGTGTCTCCTCTTCATGAAGATGGCCTGATGCTCACTCTCTCTCTTTTCACAGCAAGCCACTTACCTCCCTTTCTTTCTCAACCTCATATCATATCCTGCACTCTCCTCCTTACTGCCTTGTTAACTATGTGCGTTTCTCTCTCTCTCTCTCTCTCTCTCTCTCTCATTCACACACACACACACACACACTCTTTCAGTCTCCCTCTCTCACCTTCTGCACACTGATTCCGTCCCTGACTTCCAGGTCGAAGAGCCTTTGTGTGACTTTGAAACCATCTTCAGCAAGAACAGAGCAGAGCTCATCAACACTGAAGCCGAGGACTGATTCTGGTCCATAGGGCTCCTGTAACTGAGATGTGTGTGTGCATGTGTGTGTCTTTCTCTCTGTGAGATAGGGGAAGTAAGGACACACAATTATACATGGCTGTGATCTCATGGGTGTGCAAATGTGTGTGCACGTGTCTTCACTTTGACAGCCGCTGGGGAGGGAAATTTGTGTATTTGAATATGACAGTTTGCCTGTGCATGACGGAGCACTGACTGTGCGTGTGTGTGTGTGTGCGTGTGCGTGTGCGCGTGCGTGTGTGTGTGCGTGTGCGGTCCCCATAAGGATATGTTTACCCTACGTGGGTGTGTGTGTGTGTGTGTGTGTGTGCGTGTGCGGTCTCCATAAGGATATGTTTACCCTACATGTGTGTGTGTGTGTGTGTGTGTGTATGTGCTGGAGGGGTTCCAGCGAACAGTCATGTCCTACAACCCTGTAATGTCCAGGGAATCTGTCTTAAATACAAACCTTATGTCTATCTGGTTTTCATATAGAATGCTTAAATCATAGCGGCAGTCTGTCCTGCCTGTGTTTTAGTGACGATAAACAGTGTTTGAGGCACATTGTGTCCTGTTTACCCCATGAAACGTCCTTAATTGTGAGCCGGTCCACTTTGTTGATCGGCCATGATGAAAACCTTGTTTTTCAATCCAGTGACGAATGACGCCCTGGGCGTCTGTCTGGACTGTGAGTCCTGTGTCACCTCCTGGCTATTCACCGCCTCGCTCACTGCGGTAATCGGGCCCTTTCTGGTAGGAGCAGTCGAGGGCCGAGCGCCACCGGGCGGATGGGATCACAAGCTTCGTTTTTCACCCCGTTCCCTGGCAGTTGTGGTCATCTGTCATGCGCCTGCTGGCTATATGGTGTGTTCTGTTAATTGATATGAATGACACGTATTCTGTGACGAGGACTTTAGCAGCCATGTGGGACATCTGCCTACAAACTGGGTCACAGACAGAGAAAATGCTGGTGGAGATAGGGAGGGCTATCTGAACGGGGGGATGTAAACAGAACTGCCCCTCCCCCCAATGTCCTTGTTCAATTCCCCCCCCCCCCCCATGCTGGTGCACACCCTGCTATGACACCCGCCGAAGGCCACATGTTTGTTTGGCAGGCAGAGAGAAGTCGATAATGCATTTGTTCCTGAGATGCAGATACAAACCAGACCCCTGAAACCCTGCCCACCCAAAATGAGGCTTCAGCACTGCCCCCCCCCCCCCCTTCCGGTCAGCCTACCATCCAGTCCGACACTCCTTGTGGAGTGTTACCCTAATCTGTTGTGGCGCGGGTGCGGTTTGCCGAAGGAGACAGAGAGCGCTGGGTGACATGCCGTAAAAGCGTACTCTCTGGCTGAGGCGTGCCGTGCTGTAAGTGAACCGAGGAGAAGGTTATTCAGCTGGTCAGGTAATGCACGTCTTACATAAATCATTATAAATGAGCTTGGGGGCCCGGGTTTCTTGTTCCTCCTGTTCTCCCTCCCTCATTACCTCGGGGGATGGCCCCTCGTTTACGTCAGTCACTACAAACGGAGCGAGTCTGAAATACAGCCCTGCCTCGGATTTCATGGGCACGGCCCCACTGCCTCTTAATTGCCTCTCCTTCCTCGGCCTACAGGAGATGGTTGTGTTCCTACTTACCCAATTTACCACGGCAATTACCCTGGCAACAGCCCCCGGGAGTGCCCCTCCTGTTGCGCCGAGCGCATTAATGTGCAGGGGGTGGGGGGTAAGCTTGTGCGCTGGTCCTGGAGGCTACGATGCTCATCAATCAGGCTGCAGTGAACAAGGCTTCTCAATGCTACCTCTGAGGCTATCCCTGCCTTACTGCCGTTTAGCTAATGCCATGATAATTACTTTAATCATTTTCAAACTGAGAGAAAAGAGTGTGTGTGTGTGTGTGTGTGTGATGTGCATTTATGATGCATCTGTCCTCTGTCACTGCCTTTCCCAAACTCACAGACCAGCTCTGCTCCAGCCTCACAGAGGTACAGCATGTAGTCGCAACACAGGGGGTTCCTCACAGCTGGGAAGATGAGCTGTGTGCTGATTGGCTGCTAGAGGCAACCAATTAAATTACAGAGTTAGGATCAGCAAGCTTGTAGTCCTTCCTTTATTCCTCTATGTCTCTCGCTTTTTCTCCCCTTCCTATGAATTTTAAATGAACCGTGTGACCGTTGCCCCTTGTGGAGTCTGCCGTCAGATTTGCCCCCCACGGAGGGCATTTACAAAGCCGATTAAGAGTCGGACATTTTAATCACGGGTCATGTCAGCAGGCCCGCTGGAGCCCGAGCCAGAGAATGCGGCAGCAGTCTGCTGCTTGATTTGCGGTGCCGGGCCAATCAAGAGCAGAGTTTTGCCGCGCTCTGTGCCTCTGCCGTCACTGCAGGGAGACTTTTTCTTTTTCCGCTAATTCCCAGCTAAAAATTCCTTGCGTGGCCCACAGTGTACCCAGCTCACTCTGCTCTCTTACATACCTTTTTAGTTCTCACACTAAATGCTTCGTGTTTATGGGGAGCCTGCTTATCTTAGACCAGTGGTCCATTTTGGTAGGTTGGTGGGGGGGGGGGGGGAATCATGAGCTCTTTAAGCGCCTGTTTGAGAAGTGGCCTGTGAGCTTCCCACTGAGCATTGTTTCCTGCAGCTGTACCCAGAGTTCCCGCTGTTCCTCCTCCGTGTGTCGTACTGAACGCAGATTAGAAAGAGGGCGGGGGGGGGGGGGGGAGTCACGACAGCGCCCGCATGAAACCTGCCAAGTGAGGCGACAGTGGCGCTTCTAATTGGATAATAAAATGTAGAAACAAATAGGTCACTTGCTGTCTGCCAGGCGTCCTGTGTGAATTACAAACTCGTCAAATACAACTGACACGTGCTGGCTGAGAAGGTGGATTTAGCTGCTCCGATACACGCAGCCAAAAGGCTGATGCAAGGAATTAGCATGTTGGTTGATGTCCATCAGGATTAGGAAGCTGATGCCTCGATGTGCTGGAAACATGTCACTGGGGTCTCTTATCCCTGGGCTGGAGGTTGGATGGGTTTAGGGAGAACCAGGGAAGCTAACCAACAGTTGAAGGGTGTATCTCGCATCTACACGCCTTTGCTATTGAGAGCTCAGGCCTCATCCGATCGGATGCATCGTGGTCGAATGCACTGTCCCAGATCCTCAGGTCCAGTCCTTAACCTTTAGGGTTGTGTCATATCTGTCCCAGGCATCATCGAATCAGGAGCTAGAGCCATTCCCACTCTGAACACCTCCTTCATTCTTTGGAGGTGACCCCTCAGTGCCGCCTAATCAGTGCTGATTGGTGGCTTCCATGTGGCCGGATAGGCAAACTCCGGATGCTGGACCGTCGACATAAATCATTCTCTTAAACGGCACATTAAGTATTAATCATTTTCAGCCGTGCCGCTGTCACCCGCCACACGGGGCGCCGGTGCACAGAGATTGATTAATGGGAGAGGAGCTCCAAGAGGCCACATGGTGCCCTCCTGCCCCAGTTGTTGGGGAGGGGGGCAGCTCCATCAGGGGTTGTAACACTGACCCCTGTGAGGTAGCCAGATGGATCGTTTAGTAGCATGAATAATTAGCTTTGCTTGCCAGGCTCTCCGTTCTTGCCTTGCCCTCCAGATTACAAGGTTCTTCACAAAGCACCATTGGCCACAGCTCCAGCGAAGTCCTCTCTGCTGCCGGATCTGCCACCGGCTCCATCCTCGATGGCTGTCATCAACTCTAGCCGCTGGCGACAGGTGTTTGCCTATGCCTACGCGGAAATCACACCGCTGGTCCGGTGCAGGCGCTTGGCTCACTTTGCTACCGCAGATGATCTCCGTCTCCCTGGGTGATGCCATAATCGTTTGAGATTTGCTGTCTCTTACTGCTTATTGAAGAGGCAGATTTTAATAGCCTACCATTGATCTGCCTTCTGTCTTGTGAATGCAAGTGCTGCTCAGGCCTCAGCATATCTGTGCGTATGTGAGCCTTTCCTGGGCCAGCCGTGACCATTTGCGCGTTGCTGCTCCAAAGCGCACCTAAGCTCCTCCCTTTACGAGAGGCTGGTCCTTAAGGGTATATCTGTGAGGAAGGTCCCTTCTATATAAGGAGCTCAAAGGTGGGCCAGACATGGAGCATTGATCATGACAGCTGGAAAGGGAAAACAGCATCAGCCTAGGATAACGAGCGCCCAAGGACTACCATTCGAGGGAATGAACATGTGTGAATCCCACCCCTGCCCCACCCCCCTACTTCAGATGGAGACCTGATTTTGGACAGCAGGAGTCCCGTCGCTTCATCTCACCCCATCCCGGCATCTCTGTGAAGTTTGTCTTTATGGAGGCCCGCAATGGCCCGGCCGCCTTGTGGGAGCGCTTTGGTCTGCTCTGAGACAGCGCCGGCTCTCCCCAGCTGAGGTGTGATCACCAACCAGGACAGGGGCTCATGCCTTAATGGATTTCCGTCTCGTGCTTCCTTGTGAACCCAGCAGCGTGAGTTTAAAATTAGCCTCCTGTCAGGATTTCATTGATGCACCTGAGTTTCATTTTTCCTGGTCGCTTACCAGGCTTTGTGCTGCTCTTGGTGGGCAGGCAGAGTCGGTAATGGATGGAGGTGGGACCAGTTCATGGGGTGGGGTCACCACCACACGAGGACTTTGTTCTTCTTTCTTTCTTTCCTTTTTCTTCCTCAAAGTGTCTTTTTCAAGCCCGGATCTTTAACTTAAAGGGAAGAGCCCTTTGCAAACTGACCTCTTCATTGGCACCAGACTGCAGGTGCAAATTCAAAATAACTTTAATGAGAATGTGAGCTTTCTGTTCTGCATCTGACTCCGCGTTTGGTGCTGGTGACCTCAGTTTGAGTTCATTCAGCTTACAGGTGAGGTGTAAAGGTTTGCGTACTTCATTACCCATTACCATCTGTTGGTGGGGCAAAGATTAGAGCAAAAAATACATGCTTTAGGGTGTAAGGTTGAGGTAAAGTGACACCTTTTCGTCAGCCTGTACGAATTTCCCGCAAGATGATTCTTTGTACCTTTGGGGGCACAGAGTTCCACCAGAAAAAACAGGCGCCGCTAATTGAGTCTACAGTTTAACTCTATTCCACAGGGAGGTGGGGGGCCTCCCGTATGGGGTTTCATCTGGGATGGGGTGTGGTTCTTTAAGCGATTCCAGAGCCACAGCCCTGCACTTTCAGTTTCCTAAGGGATATAGCTGGACAGTTGCCCCCCCTCCCAGAGTAGGATGGGGGTGGGGGGGGGGTTGGCCAGTGTGTCTGTCTCGTAAGATGTACGGTGCCTTTCAGCTGCTCTAAAATCATGGTGCCAGTGTTTAAGAGGAAAAAATACTTCCAGGCTTGGTCCAGATGCAGCCATTTACTCTGTTGCACCTTTCATCTCCACAGCGAGTGGTCAATCAGACTGCCCCCCCTCCCCCGACCAGACATCCAATCAGCTTTTTGATCCTTTGGACCTTTTTGCACTGGTTCTGTGACTGAGCCTGAGAGGCCCTAGGTTCGGCTGCTGGGTCCTTCTCCTAATTGTGCTACATCTTTGTGCAACTTCTCTGCCTCTGGGCGAGTGCTGTTAGGCAGTATAGTTTTAGTATGACTGTAAATATGAAGAATATATTCATATGGCAGTGTCTGTGTGTCTGAGGCAGCCCTCGCTATGGTTGTACGTGATTGGTTGAAAGCTGGTGGTGGGTGGGGCAAAGGAATTCGAATGGCACATTCATTCTTGTCATCTGTATCTTATTACCACTGTTATTACCACTGTGTTGTTTGTTTCACGGCCCCCAGAAACATGCCCACTCCCCGATGTTTGATCCCGTTCCCTGCTGGGACCCTTTCCAAAGGCTCAGTGGCCATGTCGCTTTCTTATGTTTTTCTCTTGTGTCCTTCCCTTCTCCCCTTGACTCCATCCTCCTCCTTTATACCCAAATAAAGATCCTGCCCCCCCCCCCCCCCCCACCCCATGTTCCCTCAGGTCTCACAGACCTGCTGTATCATTTGTCTTTTTTCCCATCCTGAACACGGACAGATGGTGGACATGGATGCATGAACTGTGAAGCTCCGTTTTGGACGCTGCAGGTATAGTGTGCTTCTGAGGGATCTGCTCCACTTTGTCTAGTTAATGTCTATTTATGGGTGTTTATGACAGATCCCACTAGACCTTCAGCTCCTGGCTACCTGTAAGCACAGTCAGCTTTCAAGCTGGTACTTGAATGATGAAGATTAAGGTGTCATCCGATCTTGGTTGACAGAACCATGTGACAAGGGGCTGGGGGGCGGGGTCACTGCTTGGGGCGTGATTGGATAGTCTGGGTGAATCAGGTTATTATGCTGTGGAGTCGCCTAGGTTACCAAGACAGAACACAGTAATTTACGTGTTTTAACAACAAGAACATGGTCCGTTCCCCCCAAGGAGGCCACACCCCTCCCCCATGCTGCAGATGTGTACAGACATCAGTTGTGTCTGCCCAGCTGCAGTCGCGGCACCACTGCCTATTTCTGCCATTCGATGAGCGTGCTGCCTTGAAATGGCCACACGACAGAAACGTACCAACCAGCACACATGACTGAAGCTTGTTTTTGAACTTAACCCACTGGCTGATTTTCTAACCATGGGCTGTGTGTTTATTTAAATAAGAAGCATAATATGATTAACATTGTTTACAGGGCTGGGGCAGTGGTTCAGTGGGCGGCATTATTTCCTCAAACCTCTGTAGCTTGGGGTTCGAATCGTGTGTGTGTGTGTGCGTGTGTGTGCGCGGACTTTGTATGTTCTGTCAATGTCTGTCCTGGTTTACTTCTGCAGTTAGGCGAATCGGTCCTGTGCAGGGTGTCCTCTGCCTGCTGGGACGGGCTCAGGACAGGCTCAGGACAGGCTCAGGACAGGCTCAGTGTGACCACAAACCGGGTAAGTGGCCCGAGAAGGTGTACGGCATTCTGCGTGCTGCCTAAAGTGACACTACTGCTATAGGCTTTTACAGAAGAGCAGCCCAGGTTAAGTGTGCAAGTCAGAGGCGAGACTGCAGCCCTCCGCTGTGGGCTCAGCGGCGAGGTCACATGACTGCTCTCGAGACTCTCTGAAGTGCTCTCCGCGAGACTCCGACGGGCAGCGTGGCCGGTGATTTTACTTTGTTGCACCTCACCGACTAAATACAGTCTTTGTCCTTTATTTGGAGGCGGTCTAAGTTAGTTAACCACCTCCAGTGGTGACGAGCTCTGTGTGGGAGACAGGACCATAGAGATACGTGCTTGTGACAGATCTCATTGTCTTTGAGCGTCGCTCGGTGTGTGTGTGTGTGTGTGTGTGTGTGGGGGGGGGGTGTTGCCACCGACGGTTTGCCATGGAAATGGGATGTTCTCCATCTTACCTTTCTGACGGGAAAGCCATGAAGCAGCATGACCGTTCGGGCTCCTTGCTGCTCTATGAGGAAGCGTTTGCCCGTAAGCGTGATTTTTTTTTTGGGGGGAGGCGGGAGGGGTGAGCGTGTCAGAGTCGCTTCCTGACGCTCACATGCCCAGACGTGCCCTGCTGGCCCCCCCCCCCCCCCGTTGCAGACCGTCTACGCTGGAATGACAGCCGGCAGCAGGGACACCTGGCACCCATGGAGGGAGGCGATGAAAAAGCTCTCATCTGCTGTCTGATGTTTGTTTACCCCTGATACGTTTGCCCCTCCCCAGACGAGGCTGCTCTCCCTCTTATCTTCTCCGGAAGATGACTCGACTTAGGGGTGTCCTCTGTTGTTTATCACCCCCCACCTCCCCCTATCATCCTCCCATCCTGGGCGGCTCATCCAACATGGTGCTGGAACGTGCCGCGGCAGGTAGCCTCCCGACTGCTGCTCCCTCTGGTGTCCAGCACCCGCATGGGCTCGCTTCCCGAGGCCGTGGTGGGAATGACATCACACCATTGCTCCATCCTCTCCTTCTACTAAGCCTTCAATGTTTTCTGAGACCTTCCCATGGAGGCCAAGCATGTGGTTCCGCTCCTGGCTGCTCATTGGTGCAGTAAAGAGGGAGGAACCACAAGGGGCCAATCGGACGGCCTCTGACATTCGCAGTTTGCCTGAAGGTCGAATGGCATCAGTGTTGTGCTCGAAATCTCCATCGTTCAGAGGGTTGACTTTCCTCATGCCATCATATCTTAAGCCAAGAACCTTCAGACTATCTTTTACGATTATCTATGTACATGTCTACTATCTATCTATGAGTTTATATCTGCTCTGTATAATTATGCTCAGAGTAAGAGTTGATATATGTAAGATAATTTCAACCAGTAATAAAACTTGTGTAATTTAAAGATAAAATCAGTTTCATTTTTTTCTGTTGCATTATAGGTAATAAAATAGTCCATAATATTAAAAATGGTGAATTACTGTGGAAAAGTATGAGAAAATAATAATCCTGTTAATTCACTGCCACTGTGATGTCATCTCATGGGGACAGTGTGATGTCATCTCATGGGGACAGTGGTTAGACATGATGTTTCAGTTTTCTTCCCGTGACTGAGAATGTCCAGCCCAGTCTGTGCAGACGGCACATGAGGCTCGTAGCCAGTCATCAGGCTGAGCCGCCTTCATCAGAAGATGTGAACTACAAAACAGTGTGTGAAGTTTTTAAATTATATATAATGTATATTTAACTTAGGTGCTATTTATATTGAGCTACATCACTTTGTAGTTGGGCCAGTTATGTGTGAAAATTCCTCATTTAACTTGTGTGTTTTTGCAGTGAAATTGAAACTGTGTAGGTGATGCGTGTGTGATGGCAAGGCAGCATTAAAATAAACCATTTAATTGCTTTCATAATTGTATGCAGGCTTCAGCTCTGGGAAATTAACCTTTCAGTTTGGGGAACAACCTCTAAGAAAGGTTCAAGAAGAATAATTTTTTTCTCCTCTGCTGGAAGGATTTGCACACAGATCCTGCTGAGCCTGACAAGTCCATTTTGGGGAAGGTAGGGATGCTTTGTAAGGTTTCTCTGGTTCTGGAGCGAGGGTGGGGCCTCACTGGGGGCTGTATGGGTGGGGCCTCACTGGGGGCTGTATGGGTGGGGCCTCACTGGGGGCTGTAAGGGGCGGGGCCTCACTGGGGGCTGTATGGGTGGGGCCTTACTGGGGGCTGTATGGGTGGGGCCTTCGCTGGGGGCTGTAAGGGGCGGGGCCTCACTGGGGGCTGTATGGGTGGGGCCTTCGCTGGGGGCTGTAAGGGGCGGGGCCTCACTGGGGGCTGTAAGGGGCGGGGCCTCACTGGCGGCTGTATGGGTGGAGCCTTCGCTGGGGGCTGTAAGGGGCGGGGCCTCACTGGGGGCTGTATGGGTGGGGCCTTCGTTGGGGGCTGTATGGGTGGGGCCTTCGCTGGGGGCTGTAAGGGGCGGGGCCTCACTGGGGGCTGTATGGGCGGGGCCTCACTGGGGGCTGTATGGGTGGGGCCTCATTGGGGGATGTAAGGGGCGGGGTTTGCTCATGGCTGGAAGGGAGGGGCCTCACAGGAGGCTGTAAGGGGCGGGCCTTCATGGGTATGGCATGGGGGGGCTGGAGGGGGAGGGTTTGCTGGGTGTCAGACCAGGGTTGTCGGTTCTCCTCATTGACCTGCCAACAACAACTTGACAACTGAAGGAGCTTCTGTGCTGCCTGGCCCCTGGCATCTTGGTGAGGAAGCATTTTTTTGTTTGGTGGGAGGGACCATGATGAGATCCAGCACCTGAAACCTCCCCTGGTGCAGGGGAGGTATGTGGTAGCCCTCCTGAGTGCCACCCCGAACCACCCCAGGCTTGGGGAGGGGGCATTATTAAGGGCATACATCACCAGCTCCATTGCTGATGCATAGTCACCGTTCCCCACATACTTTCAGACTATTTTTGTTTTGGAACAATTACACGGTCCTGAGCAAATCTCACATGGAAACACTTTCATTTCCTGTGTTTACTTCTGACAGATTCTTTTTTTGGTGTTTCTGCTTCAGAAACACTTCTTTTTAACACCCCCCAGGGGGCAGCTTTTCAGAAGAGTGACATGGGGGGGGCGGGGTTTGGCGGCAACACGTTTGCAGGATCCATTTGACTGACACTACAGAACTCTGTCTGTCAGATGTGTTTAACTGTATGGTACAGATGTGATGCCTTGTAGTTCGGGGAGTCGCCAGACACTCGCTATGCGGACGCTGCCAGCGGACGCTGTTGGGGTCTGACTGCTTTCTGCCTCCTACCCCGTACCCTGCTGGGGCCACGGAAACGTGTTGCTCATTCAACTGATAACTTCTAATTACCGAGAAGTCCCGGAAATAATGGTTGAGACGTATGCTGCTCCTCTGAAGGGTCTGCTTGCATGCATGTTTTCCTGAACTGGTTTACATTTATTGGTATATCTGACTCCAAAATGACTTACAGATAAGGACAGGGACACAATTTATGTGAACTCACAACCTTTATGTTGTTAGAGCAATGCTCTACTTGTTGCATATGGCTGATACTGATACGTTCCATCCACTAGGTGCTCCACCCTGACAGCCATTGCCTCGTTTGTGTGACTGACTTGCTGCATTATGTACCGGGGTTGGGGGGGCGGGGGGGGGGGAACTTGAAAGCCGCCAAGAGCGGAGCTTGTTAAAAAGCCTATTATTGACGTCTTAATTAGAATGATTTCGTATGGGGAAGACATTTCGGCAAGTAATCAATGCGCTCGCAGACAGATGTACAGATTTTCCGCAGCCTCCATTAGTCGGCGGTGGACGTTTTTTATACGGCAACATGGCTACCCACACTTCTCAGGCCCTGTATAATTTTTGTTGTCATCATTTTGGGTTGACGCACACCCGCATGAGCCCTCGTCTCCTCAGAAGGTCTGAAACGTTTGCAGTAGTTTCTCGCACAGGTTTGGCTCTGGCTGGAAGCTGACTGGTTCCCCTGCTCTAGGCTCCGCCCCCTGCTGCCTGCCCAGCTGTCCGTGTGACACTGTGACGCGCGCACGAGCATGCCGCTCGCTCTCCCCTCCCCCGCCACTCCTGCGGCGCTCGCATGCTCGGCCTGCTAACTCGGGGCCTGCCCTTGCATGTCAGAGCTGCAGCTCGCCCGCAGACGTCGGTTGGAGGATGCCGGGTTGCGGCGGATGTGAGCTCAATGGCCCGGCGCCCCCATGTGGGCAGATCGGCACCCTCCCCGCTCCAGTGGAGCCCGTTCCCTCACACCTACTTCTGAGTATGACAGAATTAGCAATTCCGAGTTCCCTTCTGACGGCAGCGCAGTCGCTTCTTGCCCTCAAGTGAGTGCCATTGAGGGCTCTCTCCCTCAGGGGTATTTATGCTAAGGGAGACAGCACAAGTGAGAGGAAACTGTGCAAAGTGGCCCTTTTGCCCCCAATTAAAGCAGCGGACGACATGCTCGTTGAGCACCTGTCATCTCTAAAGACTCGTATTGGCGGGAAGCCCCCCCACTTCTTTGTCAGCCTTATGATTGCATGGGGGATTGGAGGGGCCTTGTCTTGTCCTTTCCTTTGTCAGACATTGGACCTTGGGGGGGGGGGCTTGAGTAATTGAGACTGCGGGGGTCACAGTAGAGTAGGTGAAAATGACACAACAGGTCTGGTCTCTACACAGAGAGAACAAAAATAACGTGGGTATAACGAGAATGGGGGAGTGAAGCAGACAGCTCTCTAATGAACAGGAACAAGTAAGGCCGTTTTCTTGCAAATATAATAAAAATGTAAAAAGAAATAACATTTCATTTTCCAGCTGTAAATTCTGGTATTTTGAGTAGTGTCACAACCAAAGCTCTCACGCTGTTTACAGCTAGGAAGGAATACTATTCTATGCTATTAGTTTCTATTAAAAATCTTTAGTAAAGCCTTAATTTTTATTTATAATAATGAATAGTGATACATATGGCATTGTGTCATCCTATATCTCATTTTGTAAATATACACTACATTTCCAAAAGTACTGTGACACCCCTCCAAATCATTGAATTCAGGTGTTCCAGTCACTTCCATAGCCACAGGTGTATAAAATCAAGCACCTACTGTAGGCATGCAGAATGTTTCTACAAACATTTGTGAAAGAATGGGTCGCTCTCAGGAGCTCAGTGAATTCAAGCGTGGTACTGTGATAGGATGTCACCTGTGCAATAAGTCCATTTGTGAAATTTCCTCGCTACTAATTCTTCCACGGTCAACTGTTACTGGTATTATAACAAAGTGGAAGCAATTGGGAACAACAGCAAACAACTGTCAATAGCTACAGACCTCCAAACTTCAGATTAGCTCAAGAACAGTGCATAGAGAACTTCATGGAATGGGTTCCATGGCCAAGCATCTGCATTCAAGTCTTACATCACCAATTGCAATGCAAAGTATGCAAAGCATACCACCACTGGACTCTAGAGCAGTGGAGACATGTTCTCCGGAGTGACTAATCACACTTCTGTCTGGCAATCTGATGGATGAGTCTGGGTTTGGCGGTTGCCAGGAGAACGGTACTTGCCTGACTGCATTGTGCCAAGTGTAAGTTTGGTGGGGGGGGGGATTATGGTGTGAGGCTGTTTTTCAGGGGTAGGGCTTGGAACCTTAGTTCCAGTGAAAGGAACTCTTAATGCTGCAGCATTCAAAGCCATTTTGGACAATTTCATGCTCCCAACTTTGTGGGTACAGTTTGGGGATGGCCCCTTCCTGTTCCAACATGACTGCGCACCAGTGCACAAAGCAAGGTCCATAAGGACATGGATCAGCGAGTCTGGTGTGGAGGAACTTGATTGGACTGCACAGAGCCCTGACCTCAATCTGATAGAACACCTTCGAGACGAATTAGAGCAGAGACTGTGAGCGGAGTCACCTTCTCGTACAACATTAGTAACTGACCTGACAAATGCTCTCCTGGAAGAATGGTCAAAAATTCCTGTGAACACTCCTAACCCTTGTTGACAGCCTTCTTAGAAGAGCTGAAGCTGATATAGCTGCAAAGGGTGGGCCAACTGCATATTAAAGCCCATGTATTTAGAATGGGATGTCATTAAAGTGCATGTGTGTGTGTGTAAAAGCAGGGGAGTACCCTAGATGGGATACCCGTCCCTGACAGGGTGCGAGGCTGGGGAGTACCCTAGATGGGACACCCGTCCCTGACAGGGTGCGAGGCTGGGGAGTACCCTAGGTGGGATACCCGTCCCTGACAGGGCGCGAGGCTGGGGAGTACCCTAGATGGGACACCCGTCCCTGACAGGGCGCGAGGCTGGGGAGTACCCTAGATGGGACACCCGTCCCTGACAGGGCGCGAGGCTGGGGAGTACCCTAGAGGGGATACCCGTCACTGACAGGGCGCGAGGCTGGGGAGTACCCTAGATGGGATACCCGTCCCTGACAGGGCGCGAGGCTGGGGAGTACCCTAGATGGGACACCCGTCCCTGACAGGGCGTGAGGCTGGGGAGTACCCTAGAGGGGATACCCGTCCCTGACAGGGCGCGAGGCTGGGGAGTACCCTAGATGGGATACCTGTCCCTGACAGGGCGCGAGGCTGGGGGGTACCCTAGATGGGATACCTGTCCCTGACAGGGCGCGAGGCTGGGGAGTACCCTAGATGGGATACCCGTCACTGACAGGGCGCGAGGCTGGGGAGTACCCTAGATGGGATACCCGTCCATGACAGGGCGCGAGGCTGGGGAGTACCCTAGATGGGATACCTGTCCCTGACAGGGTATACACGATGGATAATGCTGTGATTCCGCTACTCCTACATGTATATGTGTATTTCAGTGGTTTTATCACAGTCTGTAATACTTTGAAGTCTGACCAAGCTGTTCCCACATTCTGTAACTGTAAAATGCTTTAGCTAAAATCCATATTGTCATGAGAAAAACTTTAGCATTAAAGTCTTAATGTGAGTAAGACCCTCCCCCATCTGCTGCACAGAAGCAGCGAAGCAGGCCGCATTCACTGCCTCTCGCTGAACACGATTGACGTGCTGCCGTCTGGGGGGCTTCGGGGTTTTATCTTCACTGTGTCCCCCCCCCATGTGGAGGAAGCTTCTCGGATCCCTGTGCTGTATTAATCAAAAGCAGAAAAGCGCTGCCTCCAGTTATTTTTTTAATAAAAGTTTTCTTTTTTGTTCTGAGGGAAGAGAGAGTGATATATTCAGCACAAACCGGGAACTAATATCAGCGTGACTTTCATCTCATAATGTCGGGGCGTTGTAACGTCTGCAAAATTTGGGAGGGTGCGATGTGCACCCCATACCAGCCGCACACACACGCACACACACGCACACACTCTCATGCATGATGTTCTTATTACTAGTGTGTCTTATTAACTTACTTTAAACAAGGCCTTTGAAGTGGAGGAGCATAAGGCAGAGGCGAGGATGGACAGACAGAGTGTTGGATAGAGAGAGAGAGGGAGGGAGGGAAAGGGAGGGAGGGAGGGAAAGGGAGGAAGTGGTTAATGTCCCTGTCCTCCGAGCAGATAAGCAGGGACATTGCAGGAGAGCTAGCTCCTCCCAGGTGATCTTTGCTGGGGGGGCTCAGACTGGACTGGCATATTCTGGTATCTCCCAGTTGTTCAGCAGGGAGGAGGTTTTTACATATCGAAGGACTTGCTCTTGTAATTTCAGTGTGAGACTTATTGTCCAATGGATCGATTGTCTTTATGTTCATCTTTCTTTGTTCATCAGATTGGGTATTACAGCTTTGATGCTGAACACTGGGGAAGAACACTGTATTTTGTAATTGCACAGTAGACCCTGAAGCTGAAGGTGAGGACCGCTGCATTGTCTGGAGATTCTTCCTTCCACGTTTCGTGTCAGTGATGCCCTCCAGCTAAGCCGGCGACATTGGACTTCAGCTGCCTGTTAAAACGTGGGTCACCTTGACCACCTAATACCGTTACACTGTCAGTCATCTAGAGAGTGAGTAGTCGCATTTATAAAGATCGCTCCATGGCCCTTCGGAGAGTTGTTAGGAGGACGCTGTGGGCCCCTATCTCTCATACCACAGAGGCCAGTCTGGAATGGCACACAATGCCTCTATGTGGATTTTATTGCCTCAAGTTCTATGAATTCTCTTCTACTTTTTTTGTTATGTACAGATGTTTTTTTCTGACATCAACAGGGAGGTCCTCCTTCAGTTAGAGGGCGCTGTCTTTCCAGGTGGGGGGGGGGGGGTTCTCTCGCTACCTTAAGTCTTGGTTTTCCGCTTCCTGTGCTGTTACTATTGGAACTCTTTAGCTGGTTGCTGCAGCCAATGACGTCTCCCTAACCAAAGCACAATAACTTCAGCCTGCATACCGCAAGTTGAACCTGGACTAGGAACCAGAATCAGCCATGACTGTACATTGATGTGACATACGGCTTAATGCCATCTTGATGCAATCATTCCTGTTTTTTGAACTGCTAACTAAATTTGCCCTTGAAATGTCATATTTCAGGTGGTTTGTTATTTTATTGATTATTTTTATCGCACAGCAATGTTTCTGAAGAAGTCCAACACAGTCACTTGATACTTTGCAGGGATGGTACAGTCCACCTGTAAGATGGTAACAGAAATGCAAAATGCTTGTAAGGTCTGAAGGTCAATCATCTGCTAAGAACTGAAAGGTGGGGTGGAGTACTTTAGATCTTGATTTTGTTTTTTTTTGTGTAGTCAGATGGTCTCACTGATTCTGAATTGGTGGTCAGCAAAGTCCACCTGAAGGAAACACTTCTCATATAATTGATTGTAGCCCGGCTGATATATTTATGCTTTATTATTCATTTATAAGCCTGGCCTGGAAGAGCCACACCCCCCAGTGCCCGGGCTAATAATCTGATTGGTCGACCTGCCAGCTTGGCCACACTCCCACTTATCGATTGGTTACTTGACTAGTGTTCAACTTTGCTTCATTCCCTGTCACCTAGCCAGAAGCTGCCAGGGACAAAAAGGTTTTAAAAACCATTCTTAGCAGATTAGCTTAATTGTAGGGAGTATCTCTAGCTTGAGAGCCTTCCCTTGTCACTCACTGTCACCCTGATCATGACAGACCCCCCAAGGCTGACAGGTGACCCCCACCCAAAGGCCGTCCTGCTGCCTGTCTGCCGCGCGGCCCCAGTATCTGGCAGCCATCAAGAAGCGCTATGCCCGGTAGTTGCCTGCTGCTTTGGGGAATGTCCCTCTAATAGGAGGCGTATGGGCCGGCTGGGTGGCCACCTGCTCATTTTGGCTCCTGTCTCCATGCCGGACGCTAACCTTCACCTCGCGGTGGGAATACCGGCTCTGTCACGCCGCGACCCCCCAACCCTGCCACACACTCACTCGCTCATTACTCCTCTCGTTCCCTTTGAAAATACCCCATTTCGGACAGGAAGTGCTCTTCACCACTCCCAGGCAGGCGTCTCGCAGTGCATTGTGGGCCGTGGTGAGGCGATGTCAGCGTTTGAGCCCGTGAAGCCGAAGGTTCGTCGCTCCAGGCGGCTCTTATCCCAAGGTGGCCTGCGAGCCGGAATGCAGAGGAGAGGAAAAGCAGACATACCACGTCTCTGCCGGACCGCAGCTCGGGCGCCTGGCCTGCTTCCCGCCTAACAGTCTGGAACGTTCCGGAGAAAGCTTCCCGCCCACATTATTCTTCTACTCCATCATCACATGCTTAGTCTCGCTGTCTTCCTGCCGCATTCTGATCGTCCCCAAAAGGTGGGAATCCCCTGCTCCTGGTGTAGCCTGTGTCCATTTCGTTATGAAAGTGACGGCCATCTCTGGATGCCTCTGAGTCCCACTTGAAACTTGAGCCCCCCCTGCCTCCCACGGGCTCAGTTTGACGGAAACGCCAGTTTTTGTCATTTCGGAAACAGGTTGTGGGTTGGGGTTGGGGGGGGGGGGGGGGGCTTATGGCATCAGCTGAGCTGTCGCTGGAGACGGGGGGGGGGTCATTATGAAGTAGAAAGGAAAGCGACTTATGGCGGAAGAGAGACTGAGCATCGACAGTGCAGGTGGAGGAGGTAGATGGAGAGGGGGATGAAATTAGGAGGAGAGTGGGGGATTGAGACTGTGGGGGGGGAGTGGGATAAGAGGAGGAGCTAGTAAAGGTGGGAAGGTCTGAGCAGTGAGATCTGAGTGGGGGGGGTGTCTTGCATTCCTGCCTGCCCTCCTCAGCTTGTTTTTTTGGGGGTTCTGGGTCCCACACGCTTGACAATGGATGGAGCAGGCTGACAATTTTAAGTGTGAAACGTCCACATGTGGGGCTGTCAGAACCAAATCTAGGGAAGGACACTGCATAAAAGGGTGCATGAAAGAGCCTGCTGGGGGGGGGGGGACGTTTTTTTGGCCTGTCCTGGTTCAGGTCTCACAGAGTGTATCAGATAAGGAGCCATTTGAATCCTGGCACTTGGTGCTGATGCTGGGATATTGATGGGCTGCAGGCTCAGGCCAGACAGCTGCTGGAAGCATCCGGAAGGTTTGGACTCTGTATGTGTGTCCCTGTGCCAATGTTTGTGTATGTAAAGATGGCCAGAAAGAAGATGTTAGGGGCTAGTTGTGCATTTCTGCATTACCATCCCTGATCCCCAGCCCATCCTGCCCCCCCTAATCCTGGCCACCCAGAACCCACCCACCCGGTTCCAGGCCCCTATGATCCCGCCCACCGGCCACCCAGATCCCGGCCACTCTGATCCCACCCACAAGGATCTCGGCCACCCTGATCTCACCCACTCAGATCCCGGCCTCTCTTATCCCACCAACAAGGATCTCGGCTACTCTGTTCCCACCCATCTGGATCTTGGCCACTCTGATCCCGCCCACTGACCACTCTGATCCCACCCACCCAGATCCCAGCCCCTCTGATCCCGCCCACTGGCCACTCTGATCCCACCCACCTGCCACTCTGATCCCACCCACCGGCCACTCTGATCCCACCCACCTGCCACTCTGATCCCACCCACCGGCCACTCTGATCCCGCCCACCGACCACTCTGATCCCACCCACCGGCCACTCTGATCCCGCCCACCGACCACTCTGATCCCACCCACCGGCCACTCTGATCCCGCCCACCGGCCACTCTGATCCCGCCCACCGGCCACTCTGATCCCACCCACCAACCACTCTGATCCCGCCCACCAACCACTCTGATCCCACCCACCCAGATCCCAGCCCCTCTGATCTCACCCACCAACCTCAAAGCCGCCTGCTGAACGGGGGTGGGGTGCGGCAGGTGAAACTTATCAGAATGACGAAACATTGATTTTTATTCTGTGGTAAACGAAAGATTGATCTGCAGGCCAGATTTAATAATAACATAAAAACCTGTCGCAGGCTGTATAGATCTCATGGGCTGGTACTGTGACACCTCTTCTAAGCAGAGTTGCCACCCATTCTGTATTTTACAAGATCGCCTGTATCGTAAAATAAAATGCTGCGTCCTTTGGAACGTGGTTTTCGGGCCACGTGATCGGCCGCCCTCCCTCCCCTCTCATTTCCTTCCACGTCCCTCCCAACCTCGTGCTGCCTAGCTCTGCTCCACGTCGGCTCACCCCAATAACAGATACTTTGTTCATAAATCGCTTCACCGCTGCCAAATTCCCACGCCGCGGTGTTACCGTGTGCCGTCCCTGCGGGCAACTTCTCACACTCCAGAAAACTGGAAAGATGCTCATCTGCAGGTTTTCAGGGGAAGGTTCTGGAAAACGGCCTGCAGCTCAATTGATGCTTCACTCTTCCACCTTGCCTTCTAAGCACTGATAAGAACCATCAGGGAGCGGAATACTGCTGAATGTTGATGGATTAATTTATCATTGAGCTAAAGCTCACAGGCAGGTTAAAGATCTTCATCCTTCAGTTCGATGTTAGATTATAAACGCTGCTCATTAGCATAAAATGTAACATACATATAAGCTAAATGTCAAAATTTGACCCTTATTAACTTATTACACAACAGACATTCCTGTATGCAATGTTATTTCTGCGAGCCTAACATGAGCAATAGCTCTCAAAAGTAATATACAAGTAATGTGTGATCCTTCAGGGACCCTAGGTGTTTGACTGTCTGTCAGTCATTTGCTCAGGCCAATCAATAAAAACACAACTCACCACATGAAGGTCCCGGCAGCTGAAAATGTATAATATTATTAGTCCCCTCGCTTGTCAGCTGCTGGTGGAGTCCTTATTTTTTTTCTGTAATGCATCATTGACAAGTGGAAAGAGGGTTAGATCTGAGGGTGCTGTTGTGTCTTACTTCTGTGTGTCTGGGTGGTAAACATGATTATCCTCCCATTGATATGTCTCAGCCGGGACCTTCACCCCATTGAGGTGTCCTCAATCGATTGTTCCGTTGGCAATTTGTGTTGCCGTTGAAACACACTTAAAAGAATCTGGGGAGCGTGAAAGAGCCCCTCTGGACAGCCTGTGTAGGGACGGGGATAGTGCTCGGGGAGAGCTGATAAGCAGGAAGAATTTAGTTACAGCGTCAATTGGTCCCAGCGGACTTGGCCAGGGGTCCGGGGATGGTTATTCTTGGTCACGGCCGGGCCATTTGAGAAAGTCGGCCACGTGTGTGTTTTGTGTGG
This sequence comes from Paramormyrops kingsleyae, assembly GCF_048594095.1. Classification (NCBI taxonomy): domain Eukaryota; kingdom Metazoa; phylum Chordata; class Actinopteri; order Osteoglossiformes; family Mormyridae; genus Paramormyrops; species Paramormyrops kingsleyae. Next base: position 11,503,117 of record NC_132805.1, read on the forward strand.
GTGGCCTGAGGCAATGGCTTCCTTCATCGGAGTGGGCCGCTCCTCTCTGGGCCTGCATTGTGCGCTACCCACAGGCTGCTGACTGGCCATGAATAGGGCTGCTTCTCTGTGCGGGAGGCTGGCTTTTGGCGGGACGCTGCCTGACCGTGCTGTGATTTATGCCCCGGACCCCCGGCCATGCACTCTGGCTCAGTTCCGCTCTGTGGGGTCTGCTCTACCTGCACCGGGCCGTGAGCGCGGGCCAGCGGGCTCCGGCCGTGCGAACCGCCCGCCGCCCCCAGGAGTGGTGGGGGGGGCGGAGTTGTGCCACCTGCCATGGGCCACCTGCGGCGAGCGGGGGCAGCAGGTGGCGAGGCTGAGGCGGGCAGCCGGCTGGGCGCAGTGCCAAGCGGCATTTAGTCACTGGCCCCTTCATCCATGCACTTGGTATTCCATGCCGCTCGGCACTCCGGTTCCTGCCCGTGTGAACACTCTGCCGGCCTCGGGAACCTCCCTGCGTCGCCTCCGGTGCAGCAGAATGGGACTTCAGACCCTTAGTTAGCATCAATTCCATTCAGTTTATTTTTATATATAGCACCTTTCACAACAGAGTCGCCCCAAGGCACTTTACCTGAGGTGTGTTGTAATAGATTATGTATCGTAAATATGAGCATGGCATTAGCTGTCAGTTATAAAATGCAGCAGCAGACTTACTCACACTCACACACTATGGGAAGTTTAGGAAGACCGTAGTTGCTTATTATATTCATAAAGAATCATGCAGTAGTGACAGTGTTATCTGCACCCCCCTGCCTCTCATTATCTCCCAATCATAATTGGGTAATGATGCAGGTTGGCTTCCTGTTAGCTGCAGCACGGCTAACTGGCTGCGACATGCTTACATCTCCAGCTAGGTCTCAGCTAATTTCACAGACAGTGTATTTTTGCATGATTCATTACTCATCACTGTCTTGCCCCCTAAATCTGGTATTTTTTGCACACATTAATATATTTGAAAGTTTTCAAATCTTTAGCGTTTTCACTTTGTCTGCTTCAACATTTTTCAGATCCATGCCGTCAGAATGTTGCGGGTTTATGACCACTTCTCGGTGTTCTGGGACCACAACGAAGCTGCAGCTTCGAATTCTAAAGCAAACGTTTGCAGTAAATGTTAAAATAATGTCCGTAACATGGTAGCATGTATATCATACAAGGCTCTGGCGTAACATGGTAGGATATGTAGCCTGAAGAGGCGTAGCATATGTAGCATGCATAGCTGTAGCATAACATAGAAGCATAATGTGTGTCACAGGGAGTCTTTTATTAATTCTGGCTCATACACACTTTGGCTGAAGGAACCAGAGGATGACAGCCAGTTGGGGGCTGTTGAATGTTTGCTAGAGTTGTAATTTTCTGACACAAAACAGTTCAGGTAGCCGGCTAAGGCTGTGCGCGGATGTTGGACGGGGGAGCACCCAGCGGGGGCCCTTTCCTTTGCCCCACTTGTCCTTCATGGTTCGCAGCACTGCTTTTGTTTTTGTTTTCACGTTCCCTCTGGGGGGTGTCGTACAGTACTGCCGGAGGGGGCCACTGGGGCCTTTGGAGGTGTGAAGCCTGCAAACGAAAGCATGCATGGAGAACCGGGACAGAAACCCGGTCACTGGAAGTCTGTGCCTGTCTCCACCCGCTAATGGGAGGTGGCAGAAGCGGGGGCTTGTGGTCTGTGGACAGCACTGGGAGGTATTTTCCCTTCTTTTTAATCATTGATCTTGTTCATCGTAGCGCCCTTTTATCTCACTCATTGCTCTTTTACAATGTAATTGCTCAAATTATCTTAGGAAGCCCTACTTGATTTCTCTCTTTTAGTGTAATTTATCTTTCCTGCGGCAGTGGTATTTCAATGAAACAAACCTCATATACTGTGTGATGGTAATCTCAGCACGTATGTTCAGAAGACCAGTCATGCAGCAGTTTGCTTTCCACTGGTTATTACTACTTGTCGTCCAATCAGCTTCTGTGCTGAGCTGAGTGGGGGCTCAGTTGGAAACACCCACCCAGGCCCATAACAGTCCAGAACCTCGTGCCTACTGTCCTCTCAGTAATTGAGACAGTAAGTTTTGTGTGTGTGTGTGTGTGTGGGGGGGGGGGGGGGTTACTGATGGCCAGGGTGATGATTCCTAACCATTTTTAGTATTGATGGGTTACCGAGACTGCCGACAGGGGTGTACAACCCCCCCGTTATCATTAATACACAACCCTCTGAGGTTCTGATACAGGGTCCCAGCCAGTAGGAATTGCAAATCAGCACCAGTGTCTCCAAAGAAAGATGCTGTCATGCTCCTGAGCATCCAAAAGCCTTTGCACTCTCTCTCTCTCTCTCTCAGAGACAGAGAACAGCAGAACAGGTGGACAAGGCAGTGCTTATGTTAGTGAGCTGGTTTATTTAGCCTAGCAGAGCCAGCTAGCTGCTAGCAAGGCTACAGCCAAGCAGATGGCTGAACAAGCCCCATAAATCAGCACGCCAAGCCTGCATCTTCACGGCGTCTCCCACATGCGCTGGTGCTGCTTTCTCTTGTTAATTTCTCAGTGTGGGCCTGGTGCTTTGGTGGGCCTCTCCTGTAAGATGGGGAGCCCCCTTAAAGCTGAGGCCGGGGCCTTATTCTCCAGCAGGGACTCGCATCAGAGGGGCTGCGAGACAGGAGCCCCACCCACATCCCTTACCAGCACGGCTTCCCACTCCCATCTCCTTATCCTCCCACCGACTTAATCCTCTAAATAGCCCAGGCTCTGCAGCTCTCTCTCTCTCTCTCTCTCTTTCTCCCTCTCTCCCACTCCCTCCCTCTCTCTCTTTCTCCACTCCCGCTTATATCGGGGCGGCGAGATGGATGGCGAAGGCTGCTGCAGACACAGCCTCACACCTCCCGGGGCCGAGACCCCAGACGTCACGCCCCAATCAGTCCAGGTGCTCATTCATTAATGGCACTGACCAGAACCAGCAAATGCGATGTTTTTTCTCTGGAGCCAAATGTTGTTGGACCCACATAGTAACCTGTGATGCGTCAGTGAAACGTATGGGGACTGGGTCAGCATCATTCAGTAATTAGGTTTGGTAAAGTTGATATTTTTTTTATATTGAATAGTTTTCAAGGTGTTTTGTAGGGCTGGGTCATGGTAATGTTTGTAAATGGAGCTGAGATCTTTAATGACAACTCAACCATTAAAGAAAATTAATGTTTTTCTGTTTGATTCCCACCCTGCCCTTTGTCTGTATGGAATTTCATCAGCTCCTCTGCTTTCCTCCCAAAAAACTGCAGCTGGTCTCTAAATTGCCCATCATGAACAATTGTGTGTGAGAGTGTGACGGACTGGCATCCCATACAGTGTGTCCCCTGCCTTGTGCCCTGTGACGGACTGGCATCCCATCCACGGTGTCCCCTGCCTTGTGCCCTGTGATGGATTGGCATCCCGTCCAGTGTGTCCCCTGCCTTGTGCCCTGTGACGGACTGGCATCCCATCCAGTGTGACCCCTGCCTCATTTCCTGTTCTTTGTGGGATAGGCTGGTGTATCGTAACTTTGGATTAAGGTGGTCATGGAAGATGGATGATGGATGGATGAAGTCTGACCTCACCTGTTGTTATCATCTGACAAAAGCCTTCAACTTGACATGATAACAGGGTGTCAGCATGTCAGGAATGAGCCCCACAGTGTCACAGGAAGATTAATTGGCAATTTCATTCACTCTGAATAAAATACCAACCTGCTAAGCAATTTAATTAATGCAGCTGCCCATTATGTGATGGGTTCATCGCATCTCTAAACAGAAACTATTGCATGCTACCTGTCTAGCTGCTCATTAAGTCTTTGCAGACATGCATCCGTTAGAGCTCTGAGAAAGCTCAACTGATGCTTAATTAGCCTGCCGCTCAGGTGAAAGTTGAAAGCAAGACACAGTAATTGAAGAACAAAGCTGGAGATTAATATTTCATCAGGGAATTCTGTGTACCGATCAATAAGATGCGGCGTTCACCTGATGTGTGTTATTGTTCTGCATTAAATATGTATGCAGTATAGCTAAGCATGAGCCTGTAAAGAGCTTGTGTGTATATGCAATATAGTTAAGCGTGTGTATATTCAGTATAGTTAAGCGTGTGCATATACAGTATGGTAAGCGTGTAAAGAGTGTGTGTGTATATGCAGTATAGTTAAGCGTGTGCATATACAGTATGGTAAGCGTGTAAAGAGTGTGTGTGTATATATTTAATAGCTAAGTGTGTATAGAGCGTGTGTTTTTCTCACGAAGGCATCTCCCCCGGCTGCTAACGTCCAATTAGCCAGCAAGGCGGGGGGGACACCACAGAGGATCAAGAGGGAAGGTCAGGGTGGTGGTGGTGGTGGGGGGGTGTAATTTGCAGGGCGTAGTCCAGCCAGGCAGGGTGGGCATTGCTGTGATGGGAAGCAGACATCAAAGTGGGACACGCTTTAAATGTCCCCAGCAAGCCATCAGCAACCTGGAGGTGTTGTTAAACAAATTGTTACGCTCCTGACTTTAATGTCAGGACTCATTCATCCTGGGAGTCTTTGGCAGCTTGAGGTTTATTTCTTTGCCTGGTTTTTAATATGCCAACCACTCTGTTGGGTTTCTGAAGTTATTTTGGTTGCTGTGAAGTTAAACCAAAAAAAAAGTGTCTCTCTGTGATCTGGTCTTTTTTTTAAGAGAAATATTCTACATATATGGCATGATGGCCCTACAGAATCGGGGCTTTTGGCCAGAATGACTCGCATTTATTTGGTTTGGAAGAAACTTCTGACATACTGGGGGAAAAATACTGGCCAGGACCAGCCATGTACATATAATATTTCAGTCAGTCTAGTGAAGTCTGTCTGCTGATAGCGGCTGCGCTGATAGCAGAACAAGGCGATAATCGCCCCCCCTGGGCTGAAGACCAAGCAGCAGTCAGTGGAGTCCTCCAGGATGCCCCCCTCCCCACTCTCCGAGGTCACATTGCCCCCTTCTCCCACGGATGTCTGCCTCATGTATTAGGAAAATTTCCAACCCAAACCGCAGGGAATGAAATACGGGCTGCTTGTATGCCGGTGGGGGGGTGTTCTTTGAAGGAAAAACAGACTGTGATGGCCCAGATGGAGCGTCCCACCCTGGAGAGGGAGTAAGAGGCCCCTCGCAGAAGGAACCGCAGTAGCAATGCGATTAGGGGAATACTTTTTGAACAGGATTATTAAAATGCAAAACAAATGGGTCCAACACATTCAGCAGCCAAAATGAAGGAGCCTCGTGCTGTTTTTAACCCCGGCAGACGGCGTGGCTCTGTGTTTAATGGCTGGCTTCTATTCCGCTGCATTAGAATGTAATTACCTGGGGGAGAGAGGCCTGGGAGTGCACCAGCAGGGGGTAGTCTGAGCGAGATGGGGGGGGGGGGTATGGCCAGAACAGGGCCAACATGATTCACTGCAGATGTCTAGTGGCTCCCTGGAAGTGTTACACTGTCTGTGGCCAGGCACTGGCTGATCCTTCGGTACCTCTGTGCCTTTGGGAAACATCAGCCATGAGTTTGCTGCTGTAGCTGGGTGTGATGCAGTGATGGGCTCTCCATCCAGTCCAGGTTATGATGCAGTGATGGTGTCTCCATCCATTCCTGGGTGTGATGCAGTGATGGGCTCTCCATCCAGTCCAGGTTATGATGCAGTGATGGTGTCTCCATCAATTCCTGGGTGTGATGCAGTGATGGCGTCTCCATCAATTCCTGGGTGTGATGCAGTGATGGTGTCTCCATCCATTCCTGGGTGTGATGCAGTGATGGGCTCTCCATCCAGTCCAGGTTATGATGCAGTGATGGTGTCTCCATCCATTCCTGGGTGTGATGCAGTGATGGGCTCTCCATCCAGTCCAGGTTATGATGCAGTGATGGTGTCTCCATCCATTCCTGGGTGTGATGCAGTGATGGCATCTCCATCCATTCCTGGGTGCGATACAGTGATGGGGTCTCCATCAATTCCTGGGTGTGATGCAGTGATGGCGTCTCCATCAATTCCTGGGTGTGATGCAGTGATGGCGTCTCCATCAATTCCTGGGTGCGATGCAGTGATGGCGTCTCCATCCATTCCTCGGTGCGATGCAGTGATGGCGTCTCCATCAATTCCTGGGTGTGATGCAGTGATGGGGTCTCCATCCATTCCTGGGTGCGATACAGTGATGGCGTCTCCATCCATTCCTCGGTGTGATGCAGTGATGGCGTCTCCATCAATTCCTGGGTGTGATGCAGTGATGGGGTCTCCACCCATTCCTGGGTGTGATGCAGTGATTGGCATCTCCATCCATGTCTCTGTTCACTAGAAGCAGATTCCCAAAGCAGGAATATCAGCCACTCTCCTAGGGTATATGGTACTGGCTTCTACACCGGTTCTGCTGGTAGATTGTCTGTATCAGGTTTACTGGTAAATATAGCACTGACTTCTGTATTGGTTCTGCTGCTGAACTGTTTGCTCACTGTCTGTCAGGAAATGTAACTTCGGGAGATGCTGGTTGTTGGATAGTAAGAAATCGAAAAACAAGAGAAACTGAGTGGAGCTACGCGTTTAAAAAAAAAAAGCTCATATCTGGTGAATCAGAACGATCTGTCAATAAAAGTGGTTCATTGAAAGCCTGGACCTCCCTCACTCACTGTAGAGCAGATTTAGCTTGCAGCTTGGTTGTGGCTGCAAATGCAAACAGCAGAATAACAGGCATGGTCACTGGCGACTCCGTAAGGCTCGATGACTTTCCAGTTCCCCTAAAACACGTCTTATCACGGCACTCTGTTTGCCATCAGAATTGTCTCATCTCGCTCTAAATCCTTAAAACCTACCCTATTAATTTGACCCAATGCCACCCTGTGGTATTTACCTTTCAACATCAGCTTTTTAAATCAAAGTATTGGCACAACCAGACCGGACTGAAACTGCTGGCCTCTGTAAACCACGTGTATGTGTGTGTGTGTGTGTGTGTGTGTGCGAGCGGGTATACCTCACCTTATAGGGACACAATGTCCCCACAACGTGATGAATACCTGTTTTTTTTTCCCTTATGGGGACCAGTTTCAATTTAATAAAAATCTTTGACTGCAATGAAAAAACTAAGAATACAAAAACTTTTGTATTTTGCTTGGTTACTTATGGTTATGGGTTGTGGTTAGGGCTGGGTAGGGGTTACGGTTGTCATAGTTAGCGTTAGCATTTTTCCCATGGAAGTGAATGAGCAGTCCCCATAAAGATATGTTTACCAGACATGTGCATGTGTGTGTGTGTGTGTGTGTGTGTGTCTGCAGGAACAGAATGGCCCGCTACCTCGGTCACTGGCCGCTGCCTGAAGGTCAGTGCTGTAGTTAGTGCATCGCCCTGCGCCTGGTCGCTGCCGGAGGCCTTTCAGATAACAACGCTCACAATTCCCCTTTCTGCCAGCTAATGGGCAACAGCCAAAAGCCCAACAATGGGAGTAAACTGCTTATTAAACGGTATTCATGAAAATCAGCTTTGGACCTGCTGGTTCTGACAGGATCTCATATAATGCACTGCTTATTACGGCTATAAACGATATGACCTCTGAGATGGCTGCGGATGTGCCTTAAAATGCCAGAGTGGATGTGTGTTTGGGTTTTTTTGGAGTGTTCAGTATGTTTTGTCTGGTGTTAGAGTGTGAATTGGTTTTCGTTTGTGATTGTATGGACAGTTTGTTTTCGTTTGCATTTATTGTGTCTATGTTCAGATATTTCACTGTGTTAGTGATGCGCCTGTAGAAAATGAAAGATTAATCTGCGGGCCAGATGTACCTAGAGATCTCTTCTAAGTAGGAAATGAGCTGACGAAATCCCTCGTCCTCCACGGCGGAAAATGGCTGATCGTCCAAGCTAATCATCTCCATTATTTCTGTAGTTGTGTCTTTAGCTCTGGTGCTGATACCTTTGAATATTAATAAAGTGTAAATATGACATGGGCAGCTGCACAGAGCGACATCTTGCCGGGGGGCGACACGTGGCGCCCGCACAAAAAGAATTTGGTTGTGACATTTGCGTGAATGGTGTCCTGGCGGCTCATTTGTACGTCACATCAGTGATATCATTTCACCGTGTGGGTCAGTGAAACCTGTCGGATTGGGCCCCCTGATTCTTCCTGTACAATACTAATGCAGTTAGTAAAATCAATTAAAAAAATTATCATTATTCATTTGTCTAGTTCCAAATTTCTTAATAAAAATGATACAAGCCATACAAGCTGGAAGCACCAAAATTTGTGGTGGATGCTGATGCTGCCACATTGCGGCCCCCGGGTGACGCTCTCCCTCCCCCCCCAGCGGCTGGCTGCACCTTCGAGGAGGACTCGGACCCCGGCCTCTGCGAGTACAGCCAGGGCGAGGAGGACGACTTTGACTGGCAGCTCGTCCGCACCTACAGCTTGCCGTACTCCACCTCTGATCTGCTGAGCGGTGAGTGTCCACCCCCTTTAATTCGCACGCCCGGCTGTTCGGGCCCGTGAATATCCGACGCAGCGCGCGGCGCTGCTGGCAGAGGGCGCTCCTGAGCTCCCGCTGAGAACAGCACGGTCACGCCTTGATGAAACGTCAGGGTGAATTTGACTCTGCTGGTGAGGCCTTATGGGTAGTGAGCAGGGTTCCGGAAGAGCGACTTCTCTGCCATTATCCTGATGTCGACCCTTTGCCAAAAGTGTTTATGAAGTTCTGCTCTTGTGTCTGTTCAGCACGTAGACAGTAGCTGTGACTGCGTGCATCTGTGCCTCTGCGTTCCCAGGTGGACGGGCGGAGGCTGGAACGTGGTTCATGTGAGGTTTAAAGGTCAAGACTGGTGGTGGGGGGATGGGGGTGGGGTCTGTCTTCTTGTCAGCAGCCCGTCCGGCCAGGTGGTATGTCAGGAGAGGGCCAGCTTCTACAGCCCATCCCGGGAGTGAGTTCCCTCCCCCTCCTTTTGGGTGTAATTAAAATCCGCCCTCACCTTGGGCGCCATGTCCTCCACTCTCGGGGGCCATCAGACATGATAGAGGGGCGGGGAATTGACGGGGGGGCAGGATGATCTGTGGCCGGCCTTGAAGAACGTCTTTGAAGTTTTACTTGTTTGCAACGCCACTAATAAGCACACACACGCCGGCTAGGTACTGCACAGCGAAACAAAGGCAGTCTGGCGGACGTTCTTCAAGTCTCCCCCGATACTTGTGTCTGAGCCGTACAGCCAAAGTCCCCGTCAGCCACAGCGTGATGTCAGCTGTGTTTGAACTCTGAGCTACAGGGGGTTCGAGATTTTGCCTTGACTGCAGGACTGCCTGAATATTAAGCTTTGTGACCTTAGATATGGCTCACATTGTACCCATATCTACAAGTGTACCCTTAGATGCAGGTTATATTATGCTGGTCTCCTTGGTTACTTAAATGTAAAATTAGCTACAGGTCTCTTTGTACATCATCACAGGGCTACAGGCCCTGGTTTATCCTCAGCTCCTGGTCTCAGTGTGCTACAGTCTACAAGGCCCAATGTACACTTAGCTACAGGCCCTGGTTTATCTTCAGCTCCTGGTCTCAGTGTGTTATGGTCTACAAGGCCCAATGTACCCTTAGCTACAGGTCCTGTTTCCCCCCAGGTGTCAGGCTCAGTGTCTTAAGGGCTACAGGGTCTGGTTGAACCATTAACCATTTTCCGTTATCACATGCCCGGTGAGAATGGCCCCGGCTCCGGATTAGTGGGTTTTCCGAGATAACGTTATTAGTCAGCACGGTCAGGCTTTTTCTTACATTTCTGCGAACATGTGGCTGGGGGAGAGAGGTAGAGAGAAGCGGGTGGGGGGGGGGGGGCGATAAGCCGTAATGAAGCCGGGGGCCTGGCAGCATGTGTCCGGGGTCTTTCCCGGGCAGCCAGTGGTGCTCCCTCATGCGTGTGAGACGGCTGCTTCAAACCTGGCAGAGCGAATCCAGCCCCTGCGGCTGACAGGAGAGCCCCCGCCCACCTCCCCCCAACAAACGCATAGCCTGCCGCCACTTCGCCGGTTTCACGGTTGACTGCGGCATCACGCTCCGCTTGCCAACGGGCGGCCAATTAGAGGGCAGGACGTCAGCGCCGCTGGTTTTGCCTCCCTATCAGATGTATGACATCATTTCGCCTACAGGCTGTCAAACAGCATTTGTTGTGATGGAGCAGCCCCCCCCCCCTGCCTGTTTACGCCTGTTAGGGCCGGCAGGTGGGCAAACAGAGGTAAGAAGTTCAGCAGCGGTTTTTGCCAAACCCTTTTTGGTGGCTGTCTTCTTAACACCAAATTCTTAAGTTTTAGAATCACGAGATCCTTTCCACCACGTCACACTGGTGAAGTTTTTAACATCCCAGTCCCAAGTGCCCCTTAAACGCACCCCTTCTTAAGAATACTTACACATAACCCAGGCGGGGTTTTCTGTGACATCGACTTTGATGAGGAAAAATAGCTTTTCCGTTTTTTTGGGGTTTTTTTCAGCTCCGAAGGAGCATCAGCTTGGCAAATCTCTCTTGTCAGTATCTGTTGTCAGGACACAGGTGGCATAGCGGGTTAAGGGCATGAACCGTAGTGAATGTAGCCATTTCCAGGATCCAGTAGGGGCTGAAAATGGTTGGATAAAAACGCGTAGCTACCTGAATGGGTCCCTGCGTGTCGCTTCAAATAGGCACATCAGATATGTAACCATGTGAAAGGTAACAGCTGGCCCCTCGGGAGTGTAAAATTGCATTTGCCTGCTCTTCCCCTGTGCTCAGCAGATTATCTTGCCACATACTCCAGGTGCCTGTCAGCTGGGGGACATCGGGCTCTGACGGACAGTGGCGGCACGCTGCCGCTCTCAGCGCTGCGAATAGGAAGGCGCCGATCCGGAGAACCTACGTCTCTCTGTATGGATACACGGCACAGTGGCACCGCGGCTCAGTGCATAGCGACGGAGCATCACACCTCTGTAGCTGCCTGTATAATTCCCATCCCTGGCTGTCTGTGTGGAGTTTGTATGTTCTCGGGCAGGTTTACATTTACATTTACACTTATTGATTTAGCAGTTGCTTTTGTCGAAAGCAATGTACAAGGGCGGCAGATAATACATCACAAGCCGACAGCTGTCAAGGAGCCAGCTTAGGTATATATAACAGTGATCAGTAACGGTAGCTAGAGTGTTGCTTTGTGAAACACTGCAAGAGCCCAACAGAACAGCTGTTCAAATCAAAAGCGCCATACGGACTATGTTCCGATGAGACAAGTACGAAATGCAGGAGCGCGCGGTTCTGCATCTGAGAGGCCGTAACCAAGGGTGGCAGGCAAAGACGGAGCAGGTCAGTGGTCTGATAAGTTATTTGAGGTTTTCCCAGAAAAGATCAGCTCTGGGGAATTTCTTGAAGGTTGAGAGAGACTCTGCTGATTGGATCCGGACACATACACCTTTGAGGAAATACACCAGGGTTTATTTTCTCGCGGCAGGGTTTCTGTCCTCGGGCCGGCAGGGTTGCCGTCCTCGGGCCGGCAGGGTTTCTGTCCTCGGGCCGGCGATTGGCAGTTCCCATTTTCCCACAGTGACTGGTTCTGTGTGTGAGTATGAGCCTTGTGATGGATGGGAAGTCCGTGCAGGATGCATCCTGCCTCATCCCCTGTGCCACCGGATACTGGATAATCAATTATGAAAGATGGATAAACATAATATTGGCATAAATAAATACATCTAAAGTCTATAATGTAATGAGAGGACAATACATGCTCCCTGACTGATAGTTTGATTTAAAACCTCGCTATCATTACCTTTGCTGTTCTTAAAAACAAAAACTGTGCATCTTATAAATGAGTTTCTTTCACAGAAGTAAATGAATGTTGTTACGTTTCAGCACCTTCCCAGAACCCATCACCTACTGTGATTAGAGGCAGTGCCAACATGCGTATGCAGGGTGGCACTAAGGCGATAATGGGAGGGCAGAATGACAGCAGTACCATTTACAGGCGCGGGAGTTCGTGTATTGGTACTGAACATCACCCCCCCTAGCCCCACCCTGCCCCGCCCCACCCGCCCCCACATACACACATCCCGCTGGTGTTTTGTTTTCCCATCCCCAGAGTCTAGTGGAAGCCAGCATATACAGTATATTGTGGGAGTCTGTTCAAAGATAATCACTGAATCACAAGTATGGGGAAGTATGTTTGTGCAGGTTCCTTCCTGCAGGTTAGGTCAGTTGACGTCTCTAAATTGGCTACAGGTTGTTATTCTGTTCTCTGTGATGGACTGGCATCCCGTCCAGGGTGTCCCCTGCCCTGTGCCCTGTGATGGACTGGCATCCCGTCCAGGGTGTCCCCTGCCCTGTGCCCTGTGATTGACTGGCATCCCGTCCAGGGTGTCCCCTGCCCTGTGCCCTGTGATGGAATGGAATCCCGTCCAGGGTGTTCCCTTGCCTTGTGCCCTGTGATTGACTGGCATCCCGTCCAGGGTGTCCCCTGCCCTGTGCCCTGTGATGGAATGGAATCCCGTCCAGGGTGTCCCCTTGCCTTGTGCCCTGTGATTGACTGGCATCCCGTCCAGGGTGTCCCCTGCCCTGTGCCCTGTGATGGACTGGCATCCCGTCCAGGGTGTCCCCTGCCCTGTGCCCTGTGATGGACTGGCATCCCGTCCAGGGTGTCCCCTGCCTCATACCCCATGACCCTTCTGGGATAAGCGGTTATGTAAGATGGATGGAAATTTATGGATGTGATCTGTGATCTTTTTCCCGGCTGTTGTCAGGGGATGGAGTTATGTTCACGGTTAGCTGACAGCCCTCCTCAGGCGGGGCAACCCCTCTCCTCGGAGCATGGCGATTTGGAGAGGAATGCTACGTAGGAGATCTCTTCTTGCAGGGAGGCTGGTGAACAAAACGCCATTGTGTGACCAGGCATTCGCTGACGACTTCTAGGAGTAATAAGCTGTTGTTTTCCCGGAGCGCGATGCCCATTCCGGACGCTTCTGTGGTGACAATGGCGTCTTTGAGCCGAGAGTGCCGACCCAGACGCCTCCTTCCACTGCGAGCCTCGCGGCTTCGTCGCGGCGGCACGGAAACAGCCAGGATGGGCTACAAAGCTTTTAAGCTTCTGTTGAGGTTTTAAATGAGCTTTCTTTCAACTTTAAAGGCATTCTTTTGACAAAAGGTGTCATAGCATGGCACGCCTGACACAGCTGCCGCTGGTGATAACGTGCGACGGCTGCTTGCTGGCAAATGAAAGGCATGCGGATTACGGCGCCCCCTGGGGCCCTCTGAGACATGCGACACCGCAGCTCGCTGCCAGCATGCGTGAGACGCAGTGGGAGTCTCGAGGACCCCGCCGCTGCCGCCCAGGGTACCAGGCACGGCGCTGATCACGGGGGCCGCTCTGCGCGTTTTAGCGGCACAGGCGGGTCTTTCAAAGCCACTTCCTGACGCCGGCGCAGTAAACAGCCGCAGTCGGTCTCAAACGGCGCGGCAGATGGGGGGGAATCCTAATGTATCACGTCAGTAATTTGCGGCCAGCCGCAGTCGAGTGTCTTAAATTAACGCAAGTGTCTTGCACACAGCACTGCTTGCGATAGTCAGGGACGTGCAGGACGGGTCCTGGGGGGCCGGGAGGAGGGGCACACATCCAGAACAGCAGGAATAGACCGGAAAATGACTCCAAGACTTTGGTTAAAGAAAACAGGTCACCGGGGCAATGCGGGCGGTCCAAGGGCACACCCAATCGGCCTCATCTCCCTGCCATGATGACGCCGTCGTCCGCTCCAGAGGCTGGACAACCCTGCATGCCAGGAGGACCCTGTGTGTAAACGGGTCTGTGTCCGGGGACAGAAGTGGGACAGCCAAGCAGATGTACAGCAGCCCGAACCGAAACGCGAAATGTGGTCCGCAAATGCAGACAGATTGCCTGCAGGATATACAGCCAGCATGAACGATGGAGCGGGAATATCACTGTATACCTTAGTGTCCTGATGGATAATGAACATGTTTTATACTGTACAAGCTGTCCGAGGTGCTCCGCTCATTGCGTTAGACCCTGGTTAAGCCTCGCTAGCTTAGATCAAGGGAGACAGGTCTGTTAGAGACTGGCGTGGTTATGGTTTAATGAGAAAAGATAGATATAAATACAGATTTAAGGTATATATTAAGGTGTGTGTATTATGTGTGTATATATATAGATATATGTATATATAGATATGTAGATATATGGGTAAATACATTGTATAGGTATAATAGCTATACTAGAAAATGCATAGGTATATAGTTGCTCATCATCACCTTGTTTGTCATGAATATTTAGAACTGTAATGTAATTAATTTTGGACACATTAACATTCTCACGCAGCTATTAAAAGGATCTTGTGAAGGCAGCTTATAAAAAGTCTGAATCTCATCAGAAGTCTTTATAACCAGTGAACCTCTCTGTTTTCCTCACAGCAGTGACAATGAAATACACATTATAATTTAAAGCGTAAATGACTACGTCTCGAAAGTGACAGATTAATGTGAATTACACTTTTGTATTCGTCAGTTAAATAAAATTTAAATGCCGGTCAGGGTAAGATCTCTCCCCAGTCATGAAGTTACTGTGTCTTATTTAAGTAAAAAGCAGAATCGCGGGCACAATGGCTGTTGCTCTCGTTTGTACTGCTTCTAACTTTGGGATTGCGTTCTCTTTATCTCACCCAGTTCCATATCATGTCATTCTGATCATTTATTCCAGAGAAGAATAATATCTGCCTTTAATTAGGAGTCCAGTGGGTTGGAAATTTCCTAAATGCATTCTGGTTTGAAAGAATAGCATGATTTGTATCCAAGGACAAGACAGCCATTCAGATCACCGTGGTAACGCTGCAGCGATTGCGCCCTATGCCTTCCATGGCATGCTTTCCCACAATCCATTTCCTTTTTCGTCTTTGCTCCTGAAACTTGAGCTTGAAATCTCGCCCGTGAGTTTCTGTCTTGGCCAGCGTTGGCCCCCGTTGGACGCTAAGAGGAGTCTGTTGGGGGCAGTGATCTCATAAGCTGCATAAGCGAACGTGTCAGGCGGCCCTTCAGGTGAACGGAGACACTTTTGGAGTAAATGATGAGCACCGAGCACCGGTGGCGGGGGAGGGGTGGGGGGGGGGGCACACAGAGTCACATGTTGCACCTCCATGACCCTGCCAGGCACCTGCACCAGGCACCTGTCACAGCAGGCATTAAATGGGGACAGAGTGTGCCAACACTAACCAACCCCCCCCCGTTCTGTCGTGAATAGCTCTGTCCGCGGTACCACTGTGATAATGCCCCCCCCCCCCCCAAGTGACTCTGTAATTAATGTCATCAGGCTCCTTCTGTGAGTCCGGAAGCACGTTAAGAAGGTGACCGAAGTGTGAAAAGCACTCCTCTGTACTGGATCAAGGTCCTCAGAGATGCTGAGGACCCAGGACCAGAAGCCGGGGGTCTTAACCCCTCCCCCCATGGCTAAACTCCCTTTCACAGAGATAGAGACTTCCTGTTAGCAAATGAATCCCCCTCCTTGGAACCCAAGGAGAAGACGAAAGTCTGACTTTCTGGGACGCTGTCAGATAATGTGGGTCACCCAGGTGGGGTGGAGTCGGGGGGGGGGGGTGCTCCCACCTGAGAGAGATATTGCAAGCTGCAGAAGGGCAGAAGGGCGTGGAGGAGCTGAGCCACGTTCCTCTGCATGCTTCTGGGACGGCCCTGCTGCCCGGAGGGGGTGGGTGGGACACAGTCATTGAGCTGAACATCCCCGGGGGGGTGTTCAGTGATCGGGGTTTTCGTAAGGCATCGAAAACCTCCAGAACTCTTCCCAGGTGAGATTAGGGCCAAAAATAACCTCCAAATTTACAAGGGAATGTGACTGAGTGTGAGTAAATATTCATGAGCCTGTGGGAGTGACTTATTTAATAATAATAATGATTATTTAAATGGATTAGCAGTGATTGTCTGTGGAGGACAGGGTGAGGGACTGGGGGGGTGGATGGGGAGAGGGACTGGGGGTGTAGCCAGAGCACGGAGTGAGGGACTGGGGGGGTGGATGGGGAGAGGGACTGGGGGTGTGGCTGGGACGTGAAGGTTGCCAGCTGCGCCGTGGGGGGGGGGGAGGGGGGGGTAGTGATTGCGGGGCTTTCCGACAGCTTCAGTTGGCTCCCTGATTACCCCCCCCATGTCTGTCATGGTCCCCCGGCCCACTTGGAGACAGACACGCAGGACAGAATATGGCAGTGGGGGGAGGGTGGGACAGAGACTCGATACATGTGGAGTGTGCCTGTGTCCACGTTCCTATTCAGATCATCGCCATTTGGGTGCTGCGGAAACTCCGGCGTGAAATGTGACTGAGAAAGGTATTGGCTGATGCCCTCTAATTTGTTTTGAAACTACGCCTCATTATTTTAAGCTAAGTCCCTCTTGGGGACCCTTTAAATCGATTGCTTTTCATTTTCTGCTGGGTACGTGCCGTGCATTATTCATTTGTATTGCAGATATCCATATTTACGGCAAGTAGTGCTCTTTATCTTCCCTGCAGAAGGTCCTTTATTCTGGTCCTTCAGTTTGAGTATAGTGGCCTCTCCATCCATCCATCCATCCATCCATCATGGTCCAAATTCCAAGTACAGGGTTTCCCTGGCTGTAGAGTATGACGGTTGAATTTACAATTATCTATTTACACACACAGACACACAGACACACACACACACACACACACACTCCCTAACCCTCTTTTTGCAGGCAGACTGGCCTCCTGTGGTCTCTGTCCTTCAGCCTTGGGTCATAAGGGCTTATTTCCCTGGAAGCGTCTCCTCCAGGTTTGTGTTCCTGAGTTTCCAGGGCTGGGAAAGGTGAGGAGGCGTAACGGAGGAGGCAGAAATGAAAACACCGCCTATCCGCTGTAAGTCACAGCTGGCCAGCGGGGGGCGTCGTCTCCCGTCTCACCTCAGCGCCAGAGCTTTTCCTGAATTTATTTAACAGCAAGATTGTCACGATCGTTCATTTATTTCCCAGCCGTTAAAATAATATTGGATTAAGATACAGGATATAATTGAGTTGGCGTTCAGATGGGACATCAGTCACAGGCTGTGCAGTGTTCCAGAAGGGTCTAAGGGATATGCAGGCGGGGGGGGGCGTGCCGTCTTGCTCAGGTGCAATCTGTTCCTGTCCCCATTACCATAATAACCTGTGTCGCGCGCGCTTGACTGTCGCGGTAATTGATATGTCGGTGCTGAGGCTGGGACAAGCCGTTTGCATATAATCGCCGTGACCGATGTGATGCTAAAACTTGGCATAAGACCAGGCAGGCGTTTCAGTCATATCTGGTAAACAGCGAGCTGCATTCGGTTGCCACAGTAATGGCAATGACACCCCTGTCTCCAGAGGACCGGTTGGTTTATTCCATCACGGCTGGCAGTCTGTCCTTCGATGGGTGATGTGGGCAATGGCCATTGGAAGCTTTTAAAGGAACCTAAAAGTGATGGGGCTTGAACCTACTTCAATGCTGTCAGAGCTCTGAATCGGTGACCTGATCCCACACGGCCTAGGGGGGTTAACTGGTGGGCTTGGAATGGGGTGATTCTGTGCTCACAGGAGCAGCGAGGGTGTCAGCGTAGGTGTGTGGAGCCCAGCTCTCTGGAGGGGAAGCAGGCATCAGGAGACTGCAGAAACCCCACCCTCAGCTGCTGCATCTGACCAGGGGGGCCATGGGCAGCTGGTAATAAGCCAAGCCTGCCTGTCACACCTTATTATTCTCCATTAATACTTACAGCGAGCCTGTTTCTGTTAAAATGAGATTTTATGATGGTCTGCAGGGAATGGGTGTGTGCTCTGGGACCTTAACAGCATTTTTAGTTTAAAAAAGGACCAGAGATACTGGGATAAAATGAGGAGACCGTGAACTCGCTGGTGATGGCGCACCGCTGCGCGTCTTCTGCCGAGGCCTGTCGATGGCATTACGCTGTGTACAGCGCCTGGGGAGGCGGGATTGCAGTGTGGATGGTGCTAAGTGTGCTGTAGGATGGAGGTGAAGACCACGATAAGGAGGATGGAGAGGATGGCGGTGAGGAGGGTGAGGATGAAGGTGAGGAGGGTGATGATAATGGAGGTGAGGAGGGTGAGGATGGAGGTGAGGGGGTGAGGATGGAGGTGAGAGTGGAGAGAATGGAGGTGAAGGTGATGAGGATGGCAGTGAGGAGGGTGAGGATGGAGGTGAGGAGGGTGATGATAATGGAGGTGAGGAGGGTGAGGATGGAGGTGAGGGGGGTGAGTATGGAGGTGAGGGTGATGAGGATGGAAGTGAGGAGGGTGATGAGGACGGAGGTGAGGAGGGTGAGGATGGAGGTGAGGAGGGTGATGAGGACGGAGGTGAGGAGGGTGAGGATGGAGGTGAGGGTGGAGAGAATGGAGGTGAGGGTGATGAAGATGTAGGTGAGGAGGGTGAGGATGGAGGTGAGGAGGGTGATGAGGATGGAGGTGAGGAGGGTGATGAGGACGGAGGTGAGGAGGGTGAGGATGGAGGTGAGGAGGGTGATGAGGACGGAGGTGAGGAGGGTGAGGATGGAGGTGAGGGTGGAGAGAATGGAGGTGAGGGTGATGAGGATGGCAGCGAGGAGGGTGAGGATGGAGGTGAGGAGGGTGATGAGGATGGAGGTGAGGAGGGTGAGGATGGAGGTGAGGAGGGTGATGAGGACGGAGGTGAGGAGGGTGAGGATGGAGGTGAGGGTGGAGAGAATGGAGGTGAGGGTGATGAGGATGGAGGTGAGGAGGGTGATGAGGACGGAGGTGAGGAGGGTGAGGATGGAGGTGAGGGTGGAGAGAATGGAGGTGAGGGTGATGAGGATGGAGGTGAGGAGGGTGATGAGGACGGAGGTGAGGAGGGTGAGGATGGAGGTGAGGAGGGTGATGAGGATGGAGGTGAGGAGGGTGAGGATGGAGGTGAGGAGGGTGATGAGGACGGAGGTGAGGAGGGTGATGAGGATGGAGGTGAGGAGGGTGATGAGGACGGAGGTGAGGAGGGTGAGGATGGAGGTGAGGAGGGTGATGAGGACGGAGGTGAGGAGGGTGAGGATGGAGGTGAGGAGGGTGATGAGGATGGAGGTGAGGAGGGTGATGAGGATGGAGGTGAGGAGGCTGATGAGGACGGAGGTGAGGAGGGTGAGGATGGAGGTGAGGAGGGTGATGAGGACGGAGGTGAGGAGGGTGAGGATGGAGGTGAGGAGGGTGGTGAGGATGGAGGTGAGGAGGGTGAGGATGGAGGTGAGGAGGGTGATGAGGATGGAGGTGAGGAGGGTGGTGAGGGATCGTAAGGATGGCGGATTTATGTGAAAAGTGGGAAGAGTGGAGGGAAATAATAGTGTGAAAGAGACAGAGAGGTGCAGCTCTGCATTTACCCTCATTACTCTCAATATATATAAATATAAATATGCAAAGTGTATATATTAATAATAATCCAGATAAATAATCGTGTGACCCTGGCCATGAATACATGGGGAGAAGGTGGATGGACAGACATTGATGTGATTAAAAATAATATTATTATGTGTCATGAGAGAACTTCAGTATACCCTACAGTACATGGTGGTGCAGTCACTGGCCTTGATTCTGTGTGTGTGTGTGTGGATGTGTGTGTGTGTGTGGATGTCATGCGGGTGTCATGCATGTTCTCCCCCTGTTGGTTTCCTCAGGGTAACCTGACCTCCAGAGAAATGCAGTTAGATGAACAGCGTGTGTCCCGGGTGTCCCTGTGATTCCTGTGCCTCACTCTCATTTTTATCAGGGCCTCATATAGCATGCATTTGCACATTATCCATCCATCCATCCATCCATCCATCCATCCATCCACTCCATACGTGCTTGTTCTATGCAAGGTTGTGGGGGGGGGGGGGTCCGCAGCCTATCCCGGCAGGGAACAACCCATCACAGGGCACACATCAATCACACACATCCACACCATTGGACAGTTTGGTACCTTCTATTCACCTTAGTATGTTTTTGGACAGTGGGGGGGAAACCAGAGAATTTTGAGGCCAGGACAGAGCCTCGAACTCTGAGGCAGCAGTGCTACCCACCGTGCCGCCATGCGTCCCCGCTGCGTGTTACATATCACACATGTCACCGCCGACGTTACGGAGTATGCTCTTGCTTTAGCTAATTTAGAGGAATGTAATTTAATTGCACAGCACCTGGCCAAAAGCGTGCTGTATTTTTAGGCCGGCTGTCACCTCTGCTGACTCGCCCGCTACCCGCTCACTGGCTCTCGGCCCCTCCCCCATTTGGGGTGCCAGCTGGGAGAGGAAGGAACAGAAGGGGGGGGGGGGGAGGATGAGGAAAAGTTTGTGTGCAGCAAGAAACACAGCATGACGCGGAGATGCTGCTCACAGGCCGGTAATGAGGCTGATCTTGCGTGACCCGAAGATCAGTCAGAGAGCCTCCCGCATCCTTCTGACTGCATTCTGAGGGGCAAATCAAAGTTAACTTATTTTTTTTTAGATAGCCAGTGGCGATGGAAGGTGGATCACAACCCGAATCACCTGGAGTGAATCTTCTGAGGAAGGTTTTTGATAATGTGGGTAAAGGGGTGGGGGCAAGGGTGGGGTCAGTCAGCCTGTGGACACATAGGGAGAGTGCATGGTGCGAGAGGCTCCCTACCACACCACCCAGGAAGATGCAGGGGGGGGGGTCAGAGGGTCCGGTTCGGATGTAGCCATAGGGTGTAGGATGTATGCTGGCAGGAACAGCCGGGGTGTGGAGTTGTGAAGCCTGGGCTGTGTTTGATCCGCCTCTCCTGTGATGCCTGTATCTGTGTTGATCAATATAAGCACTTAATGCCGCATTGCTGACACCTTGGAACAGCGAGTCCGTCTCCGCGGTTCCCGCACGGGCCCACCCGCACGCCGGATACCTTGGGGAGGTACATTTAATTCCATCCGCAGACCTGTGTGACCTTGGCGGTGGAGGTACAGCTGCGGGGGTTGGGGGGGGGGGTTGCATTATGAGCTGGACCTGCGCACGCTGCACTTGCTCTGGCTCAAACCGTCGCATCCCTCTCGCCATTCCCGACGTTCCTGTTCTCCGTGGAGCGAGATGTGCCCCCCCCCACCCCCATCCCTCTCGCCATTCCCGACGTTCCTGTTCTCCGTGGAGTGAGATGTGCCCCCCCCACCCACATCCCTCTCGCCATTCCCGACGTTCCTGTTCTCCGTGGAGCGAGATGTGCCCCCCCCCCACCCCCATCCCTCTCGCAAAGCTGTTGAGCCACGCAGCACTTTGCCTTACTGCGTGCTTGTGGCCACGTGTGTTTATATGCATTGATACCCCCCCCCGCCCCCACAGACCCCCAGCATGCTTGTTACCTCGCTGGAGGCTCTTCCCCCCATAATTTAACGGCCGCATAGATTGTCAGACTAGAGAGAGTAGAGACAGACGTAGCTCCCAGCCCCTATTATAGATCATCAGAACCGGCTGTGGAATCACAGGAGCTGGGCGGTTTTGTCCCAGTGCGTCCTGCTCCTGGGCCTCCTGTATTTGGGTATGAGTCCCTACTGGGGCGTAAATATTAGGAATGAGCGTCAGGGGGCCCTGGGTTATTTTAGTTGTGTCCTTTGCTTTTTGCAACATGTTTTCTCTTCAGCTTCAGTCCTGCTGAGCCCTCCTCCCTCCCCCCCCCCCTCAGTACAGATACAGGCATACCGGCTGGCAGGGTCTGCTTTCGGGCAGTGGGCCACTGTGTTGATGGCGCCAAGCCGGTGCCCCCCGGTCTGCGTGCCCCACCTCATCACTCATGGCAGTGTTTCACTCAGTACATTTACATGCACAGCTAAGTCGAGCTACGGTTATAGCTCGACTATGTCATTTAATCAGACTACTGTCCTTGTCCCAGTATACATGCATGAGAGAGGAATCAATTTATCGACCAAAGTATGTCTGACTCCGCTACTCTAGGGGGCGATGTGGCTCCTTTCAGCTTGTTAGTATTGGGCTTTTCCGGTTGGCCTATTATGCTACACACATAAAAATAAAATAAAATGAATAATAATGGGTGTGTAGACAAATGAACTGACACAAACTTTAATTGCGATCTGGTCGGAAGAACAGATACAACAAGATCAGGATAGTGTAACAAATAAATAAAGTATTTTGTATAATATACGATGACAGCACAGTATTGGAAAATTTTCAAATATTGCAGTGTGATTTTGTTGTAAGAAATATTGGGGTATTTATGAAACAAAAAAGGAGTTCAGCATAAGTTTCTCACGAACCCATCTAGGGGCGATTTAAACAGCAAGGATGAAAATGATTTTGATTGTCTTGGAGAAAGCATACAGTGCTCATGCAGATAGAGGAGGTAAACTTTAAACTGATTTTTAAACATATACTAGATAATTTTGGAAAGTAATAACAATTAAAATTGCAAAACTTGCTACGTTTTTGTTCCTGACGGAAAAAAATGTTTTAGCGAGACTTAAGCTCCCTGCGCTATAATATTCGTACCAAACTGAAGGGTAGAAAAAGCCTGATCTTAATCCAGCTGACTAGCGATGTTAGAATTGCATGTGCATAACATGCGATGTTGGTATTAATATTGCACATCGTCCAGCCCTATAATATACCACAGCCATTTTTCAATTTTTCGTACAATCTGTGTACAGTGAATCACATCATTGTTCAGTACAATGATGTCATTCAGCACCGGTACCAGTTTTTATGCCAGTGGAGAACCAATACCTTGAAGTACCATACTTTTGGTGCCTTCTTGAACTGTGAAGTATGCAGAGTCCGATTGAAAGTATATATGCTGGAGTAAACCAAATCCCAATCGAATTATCTGGGTGTCTTAGTCCAACTTTGAGAAATTTGATTTAGTACGATTTTAGTCGGACTAACATGTTTACATGTACTTTAAAAGTCCGGTTTTAGTCAGACTAATACAATAATTTGATTTTCTTAGTGTGCATGTAAACATAGTTACTGATGGAGTGTGCAATTACCACCCCCATCTCGATTTGTCGATACAGACTGCGGCGCCTGTCTCCGTGATCCGGGTGACGGTGGCACAGCGCTTCAAAAGGCCGTCACTAGGGTGTAAAAATATGCAAATAACATGTGGAAGGCAGCGGTACCTGGACAGCGAGGGACGGTGTCTACTCTGGTCAAACATGGATCTCACGTGGATCTCATGGGAATCACAACTGGATCTCACAGGAATCTCATGCAGATCTCACGTGGATCTAGTGTTGATCTCATGAGTAATTGCTACTGCTCTCCTTCCTCACCTCTTGCCCCATCCTCCGGTGTACAGTCACTGTCCTTTTGCAGTGCACTGCTCCAGTGGGCGGGGAGAGCCAGGCACGGTAGGCATTTATATGCTTGAAGAAAGCGCCCTCATCAGGTGGTAAAGGATCAACATATGGCCAAACTTCTGGATAAGAAGTGGTTTGGAATTAAAGATTATCGTGGTTAAATGTGGATCCTACCTCACATCAGATTGATTTCTGACCTCATTTAATTTTTGGTGTTTATTTTATGTATGAAATACTGTGAATCACACCAAACATATGAGATACTTGGGTAGCCCTGTGGCGGCTCTGTTGGTTCACATCTCAGGGCTTAAGCCTTTGATCATGCTGAGTTTTTCTGGGGGGGGGGGGGGTCACCCATTTTCCTCCTGTTCCACAAAAACACACAGGTGGCTGACAATTGATGTCTCAGAGATAATCCAGACTCTCAGTCACCCTGTACTGCCTCAGTGGCATGAAATGCATTGATAGATTGATCGCTGTCCTGGAAAAAGTGACATTCAGGTCCATTCCTGAGCTGTGAGGAAGAGACGTTGCTGTGTAGCTGTTTTGCATACTGCTGTTGGTGATGCTGCTGCAGAGGTCGCATCTGTCATGGAGAAGCGTCAGGCTCTCTGCCTTTAGACCACTGACCTTTGGGGTACAGAGCTACGTGTCTGTTAGAAAAAAGGCACATGGACAGATCTGATGCATGGCGAGTTCATTTATATTTCAGTCGGCTCAGTATTAAATGTTCCCTTTCTAGTTGTTAAAATCTTTTCGCAAATAATGTACCACCCAGCCCTCATCCTTCCATAACTTGTGGAAGGAGCACAGTGGGGGTCTGACTGGCAGCCGGGGGTGATGGACACGCCGTAGGTGTTGGAACAGAAGCTTTGTCGCGATGCCGCTCTTCACCAGACCCGTGGAGCCCCCAGTCTGGGCAACAAGGGGCCCGTCACTCAGGCATCCCCCTCTGCCAGACCCACGGGGCCCCCAGCCTGGTGGACGAGGGGCCCGTCACTCAGGCATCCCTCTCCGCCAGACCCACGGGGCCCCCAGCCTGATGGACGAGGGGCCCGTCACTCAGGCATCCCTCTTTGCCAGACCGACGGGGCCCCCAGCCTGATGGACGAGGGGCCCGTCACTCAGGCATCCCCCTCTGCTAGACCCACGGGGCCCCCAGCCTGATGGACGAGGGGCCCGTACCTCAGGCATCCCTCTTTGCCAGACCCACGGGGCCCCCAGCCTGGTGGACGAGGGGCCCGTCACTCAGGCATCCCCCTCTGCTAGACCTACGGGGCCCCCAGCCTGATGGACGAGGGGCCCGTACCTCAGGCATCCCTCTTTGCCAGATCCACGGGGCCCCCAGCCTGGTGGACGAGGGGCCCGTCACTCTCGCCTCTCTCTCCGCTTGCCCTCGCTTTCCTAGCACTAAACAAAGGGGTTGCCGTGAAAAAGGCTCGCAGCTCAGCGATTAGCACTCCACTGCAACTGAAAGTGTGTGTATGTGTGTGTGTGTGTGTTTGTGTGTGTGTGGCTTCTAAAGAAATAATGAAGAAATAAATATCTATGTGTCTGTCATTACATGCAGCTTCACTGAGCCTTTTCCTGAGGATGCCATTATACGCTCACTGGCTACTTCATACCTGTTCAGTTACTTGTTGAAGCAAATATCTAATCAGCCAATCATATGTCAGCAGCTCAATATATAGAATCATGTGGATACAGGTCACAAGCTTTAGTTAATGTTCACATCAAACACCAGAATGGGGAAGAAAGGGGATTTAAGTGACTTTGAATGTGGCACGGTTGTTGGTGCCAGATGGGCTGGTATGAGTATTTCAGAAACTGCTGATCTACTGGGATTTTCGCACACAACCATCTCTCCAGGGTTTACAGAAAATGGGCTGAAAGACAAAAAACATCCAGTGAGTTCAAAATGCCTTACTAATGGCAGAGGTCAGCGAAGAATACCCAGACTGGTTCAAGCTGATAGAAAGCCAGTAAATGTACATCCTCTGCTATGCTCCAAGCTTCGTCTGTTACTTCTGGGTCAAAGCCCAGGGGGGGTGGGGGGTCCCATGCAGCATGCACAGAGTGCCTGGGCCAGTTTGAGTCCGTTTGAACGTCTCCATGCAGTAATGCTCCCTTCGATAATCTCTGCGAAGTCGAAAATTCCGAGGTTCGTCACATCCGACCAGCCTCCCGGTCGAGCTACACGTCTCGGAACAAACATGGCTGCCTCCACAGACATGCTTTTGCTGTTGCTCTCCGAACACAAAAAGCTCATGGAAAGACAAATGAAAAGGTTTATAAATTCGTTTCAAAGCGACATTCTTTTTTTTCGACAGGCAAACAAATCACAAACAAACAGAAGACACTAACAAGTCTGGTAAAAATATGGATATTGCATGCTTAGATACTGTTTATGCTCATGATACGGTATTCCCTAAATAGACCACGTGCAATTACATTTTTAACTATCACACTACTGACTGTGTAAGTAGCCATGTTGAAATGACGACACAGGGGAATCTCGTACAACAGCATTCTGTCATCAACATCGGAAAATGGGCATGTTTCCGACAGGAAGTGACATTTTCAACAAGTTTTCATGACGTTTTTTCTCCGACTTACGACTCAGAGAGAGATAATCGAACGCAGGATAAATCGACTCCCAATCGCATTATCTGGGTGTCTTAGTCCGACTAAGAGAAATTCTATTTAGTACGATTTCAGTCGGACTGACCTATTTAATTCTTGTTTTTTTTTTTTTTTATTGCGTTACTGTTCATTTATGTATATAATAATGTTAAATTCAGTGTTTTTTCTCCTGAGCAAATAAGTACCTTAAACATTTTGACTGTCTAAGACTATTGCAGAGCCATTTATATGATTTTATTAATAATGGCAGAACAGGAACAGGAACTTGAGGGAGGATGTAATTGGATGGCGGTGTAGGACATCCAGGCCTGGAGGTGTCTGATTTTGCGACATTAGCCGCAGGGCCTGTAGCATCCTGGTCCCTGTCCCCTGTCTGTAGGTGAGCCTGTAGTATCTGGCATCGGGGGGGGGGGGGGACAGGACAGCGTGTTGCTTCATCCTGCCAATCATGCATTAAGTGTGTATGCCTCTGGTTCTCCACATACCTTTACGTATCATGTGCCTCTGGTTCTCCACATACCTTTACGTATCATGTGCCTCTGGTTCTCCACACACCCTTACGTATCATGTGTCTCTGGTTCTCCACACACCCTTACGTATCATGTGCCTCTGGTTCTCCACACACCCTTACGTATCATGTGTCTCTGGTTCTCCACACCCTTACGTATCATGTGCCTCTGGTTCTCCACACACCCTTACGTATCATGTGTCTCTGGTTCTCCACACACCCTTACGTATCATGTGCCTCTGGTTCTCCACACACCCTTACGTATCATGTGCCTCTGGTTCTCCACACACCCTTACGTATCATGTGCCTCTGGTTGTCCACACACCCTTACGTATCATGTGCCTCTGGTTCTCCACACACCCTTACGTATCATGTGCCTCTGGTTCTCCACACACCCTTACGTATCATGTGTCTCTGGTTCTCCACACACCCTTACGTATCATGTGCCTCTGGTTCTCCACACACCCTTACGTATCATGTGCCTCTGGTTCTCCACACACCCTTACGTATCATGTGCCTCTGGTTCTCCACACACCCTTACGTATCATGACCGCCACACGTATCCTGCGTCGATTCCACGCATCATTTGTGCAACTGTGCATGGAATTAACACTACACTTACGCAAGATGCAGTGTCGCCAGAAATCTGTAGTATGGTCACCTTTTGTCACAGTACTATGTGTTTATTTACAGTACAGGATTAAAGTAGCATCTGATTTTTTTCCTTTTTTTAGAATGAGCGACTGGAAGAATATTTTCAGAGGGAAGAGAAAAAATATTCCACGTACCAAGTACAGTGTACAGATTGCAATGAAATTCTTACTTGAAGCAGAGTCTTCATCATGGACTAAACAAAATATTGTAAGGTTATAGTACAAAAAATACTATATAGGGCTGGTTTGAGGTGCAATATTAGTATCGACATTGCAAGTTATGCACATGCAATTCTTACATCGTAATGACCACAGTCAGATCAGGCTTTTGCATACCTTCATACTTTCGGAACATTGTACTGTTGTTTTTTCATAAACAACATAATTTTTCAATATAGTTCTAGAATGTAGAAATTTTGGAGGTAAAATTCACAAAAAGTGGGTGGGGCCAGGGGTCGCTGAACAGAACGGGGGGGCGGGGGGGACGACCTTCCTGCTAAAGCTGACACTCTTGGGGTGGCCGAAGGCCGCTCTCTGCAGGCTCTGGAGATGTTTCAGGTGCCCACGTCCTCGACCCGCCCCTCCTCCCTGTCTTGCTCCGCCATTCAGCACCTCCTTTGACTTCATAAGCATATAATATTTCATACAAGGCAAAGGCCCTTTTGCCCGTTTGGATATTCCATGCCTGCTGATAGCAGGATTTATCTCGTGCTGATATGAATAAATCGAAAGACTACTGAGAGGCTTATTCAGATCTTTGTCACCTTTTTTGTGTCTCTTTGTCCTGATCTAAACTGAATCCAAGCATATTTTTCCCTGGTGACTTTTGAAAATCCGAGTGGGTATTAAATCAGGCCCCAGGGGTCGAGCCGCTGAAGTGTTTGCCTGCTGCCTTGGCGTCTCCGTTCCGTCGCTTTGGGAGACTCGCACGTCGAGCCTTTAACTCCGCCGCTTGCTGGCCCTGTTCCTTGCCGAGCCCCCCCCCCCCCCCAGCGTGCTGTGTTCCCTTTCATGCCTCTGAAGCTGGGCACAGCAGCTGGGGCGGGGCTCGGCTTACGGCGTGCAGCCCCAGCGTGGTTCCACGCGAGTCGAGCTCGGCTCCCAGCGACGCGCCGCTTTGGTAGGCCGCCCCGTGTGCTCCTCCCTCCTGCCTCACCAGCTCCATCCCCGCTCTCTGTGTGCCGTTCTTGCATTCTCCAGTTTCCCGTGTTGGCCTCTGTGTACTTATTTGCCGTGACGGCCCGGCATGCCTTCCGGGGTGTCCCCCGCATCGTGCTCTTCCTGGGACCAGCTCCAGCCTCCCTAATACCCAAACACTTTAGCTTTAATTGCTTCCCCACAGCACCGTAAGACAGACAGCAGACATCAATGTAAACACACGAGACCTGGAGTCACCTGTTCAGTATCTGCTCACAGGATATCTGAGAGCTTCGCTCTCCATTTACCTGCCTTTGCCTACTCAGTCCGGTCCTCTGGGTCTCCCAGACAGTCCACGTTTTTGCTCCCTCTCAGCTCCCAGCCAAACAGGAACATTGAATACCTAGTACAGGTGCAGTGGGAGCTGGGATGAAGCAAAAATGTGGACCGTCTGTGGGTCCCCACAGACTGGGTTGAGAAACACTGCTCTAAACCTGTTTGTATTTTGTAAATTCACCATATTTTTTAAGAACGATGCATTTTGTTTTCTTTGGTAATTGTGAGTAAAGTAGAACTTAGCATCTCACTGGGGGTGTCGTTCGGTCCCTGGTGTCCCCTGCTGCTTGCCCTCTGTTCTCTCTCGCCAGATATGTCATGGAAGGTGCATGGATAAGCTATAAAGGATTGAAATACTGGATGTTTTTTCTTGAGGCGTGTTACTGGGTTTGTTATCTGCCGGGAAGCCTCTGCTGTACGTCCTCATGTTGGCTTCGGGGTGAGGATTTCGCTTCTCCCTGTTAATGGTGGATGCCGAACACGGATTTTTTTTTTTCAAGCCACGTTCGAAAATTCACTGGCATGTGAGAGTCGAGCGAGTAGCGGCAGCCCTGCCCCCCCCCCCTGCCCGCCCGGCCTCCCCCACCCCTCATCGACGGCTGACAGCCGTCGCTTCTTCTTAAATGCGGAGATGAAACAGTGGGGGGGGGGGGGGGGGCAAAGGCAGAGGGGCTAGAGAAGAGCGGCTGTTTTCTCAGCTAGAGGGATTGGCTCTGCTGAATTGTAATGCCTTTTTTCCGGTACCTTCTCTGCTCTTCGGCTCGCCACGGCAACGAGCGTATGGCTCACTCGGCCCAAGCACATTGGCCAGGATCGCCCGAACGGCAGTGTGGGTGCAGTTAATTAAATGGCCGGGTCACATCAGGATACATGGGCAGGACACAGCGAGACATCATGGGGGGGACGGGGGGTGTCTTCCACAGAGCTCGTGTGTCGGGGTGGGGGTGGAGCACAGAACAGCGGAGTAAACAGATCGTACCCGGAGTGCTGCTCTGACAACAGCGGTGATGTGGTTAGTGTGAGCAATGCGGTATTTAGGGGCTGCTTACCGTGGGAGTGCTCCCGTGGTCACATGATCACACTGACGAGGCTGCACGAAGATGTATAATTAATCAACGGAAAACAGAACGAACTCTGTGTCCTGGGTTTAGCTGGATGAAGCCCTTGAATAGTGGAGCAGAAAGCTTGTTTTCCTGTCCTTTAATGACCTCAGAGTGGCAATTGCAAGGTGGACGCGTTTGGAGAAAAACGTCTGTGCGAACATAGAGAGAGCAGGCCACATGCGCCGGCAGTAAGTGCGGGAATCTCCGTGTGAGCCAGCCGGCCGTAGCCATGGACGGTTGGGTGGGTGGGGGGGGGGTCATTCACACTCCTCTAACAGTCTGTATGAGATTAGACAGAAACCCTCCATTAAAACACATCTCTCGGTAGTTTGTGGTAGAACATAAGTATCCTAATAACAGAATGTTCAGCTGCCGTCACTCACGTTAGTCCATGTGCTGCAGTAAGATGCTCTGTTACTCACTCTTTATGGACGGGAGGTTGATGGCAAAGCGGCAGCAGCACGACTGGACCTTCCCCAGGGTTCTGTTGCTGCCCCCTTCTCCTGTGTTATTGAGTATGGTTTGGGGGGGGGGGGGCAGACTGGGGTTTAGCATGCTGCTAGCAGTGCTGAATGAGGCTTTGCAGTGGTTTAGCACACTGCTGGCAGTGCTGTATGAGACTTTGCAGTGGTTTATGCAGTGTGTGGATGCTGAGACCCTCCCTCCATAGATTCTGGTCATCGCTTATAGATGCCGGCCATCCCGGCACATCCGCCTTCATAGGGCCAGCTTGGCATGCTATGCCTCAGGGGGCATCTACAGGTTCACCTGTAGAGGTTACCCATGTGCCCCTGTTGCCGGACCTAAACCGCCACAGAACCAGGACTGCAGTAGGATCACCTCCGGACCCTTGGGGGCGCTGTCATGTGGCACCTGGGGGTCGCCGCAGCATCCTCCTCCTCCGCAGTGCTCCTTGGGGGGCGGAGCCTGTCAGCTGACCGGTCTCACAGCAGATGCTCGATTCAGACGGCACTAACCGGACATATGGGCCCCCTGTGTCTCGTGGTTCTGCTTCACTGGCAGCTCTGTGAGATTCATAGGGGTCTGGAAGACTGTGGAGGGACCCCGACTTCATTGCCACCCAAGGCAGCTCTCCCTGCCCTGGATGGTCGCCACCGCTTCCAGCAGCACCGTCATCTGCCCTCTGCTTCTCGGCAGATATCCCTGCGGTCGTGCCGCGGAAAAGTCAAAATCCCAAACCTTGCTCGGCAAGCTCTCCGGCATTTCCCCTTTATTCCAGAGCCATGTTCTGCTGAAGGTTAAGCTTTAGGTAGGCCCAAGGCCTGGAGGATCTGAAGGGGGGGGGGGGGGGACAGGGCAGGGGGTTTAGGGTCTAAAATACCTAAAGAACCTCAGGTCTGAGTAACAGGACAACCATTTCACATTTAACTGTGTTACCTGAATCTTTTAAGAGCAAAAGCCATGTTGGTTTTATTTATGATATACAACAAAAAAAATAAATATACAAAAACCTCGAACAAGCAGCTACAACGAACTTTCTTTACTTTGTTGAAATCCCTTTACTTGCCACGTCCTTTGAGCACCAGTGCAGGACTGGAGTCCTCGGAAATGACGAAGGTGGAGGTGATGGTGATTTCATTCTGGAGGGTGCCGTTCCATTTAGGCTGCAATCTCCCAAGAGGGGGATTAGTCTGCCCACCCATGTGCTGAACATTTATTAGATGTAATTTTCTGCATCCTCTTACATTAAAGTTTCACAGACTAGTACAGTAACTAAACTATCCAGCAGGGATAATATCCCCCTTTTAATCACGTATGTAAACGTGGGGACTGGTTTGTGTCTTTCGAGGCCTCTGTTCTTTTGTAATTGTTCTTGATTGAATGACTTTTTACTGTGATTTATTGGCGTTGATTTTAAGTTCCATTGACGTCTGCCTAAAGCTCTACAATTAAATTCCTGCAACACCAAGTGAGAATGGTGACCCCAGGGATTACTAATGTCTTAAAAATGTTCACTGTGGCAATTATGTGTAAAATAAATGTTTGAGAACAAATGAAGATGGGATGTTGGTTTTTTGCCATTCTTCGTCCCTCCAATCTGCTCTAACTATCCGGAAGTCTCAGTATTCATTGGGCTAATATAATCAGTTGGATTTGGATATTGGATTTGTTTTTAAAATGCTGTCACAAACCTCTCATTGAGCCTTTTGCAGTCATTGAGGTTTTCTCCAAAGTAGCCAGGCTCAGTGGGCAAGTGGCTATGATTGGTGGCCTGGTACACATCTGGGACAGCATTGGCTGACTCCATCCAATCCATCACCTGACTCATTTTCCACATTTGCATATGGGAGGTGAATCATTATTAATATGCTGTTGGAGTCACACATTTAAATAAGCCTTTTAGACTTCTTTACTTGTTAGTTTTCCGCGGGTCTTACATTCATCAGTTTTGTCAGCTGGTTCCTGGCTGCACGACATGAATCAAATTAAATCGTATTTGGTACAGCTCAGTTTTACAACCGTACTGTCAGCAGGTGCCATAAAGTCGTTTTCCGAGGGGGTTATGAAAGGAGCCGTTAAATACGCTTCCTGACACGCTGCAGACTGATGTAGCTGCCTGCCGGTGACGTATCTGCTAGTAGCTGCATGGCTCATGCCGGCGTGTACATATTGCAACGAGAAAAACCAGGTCCAAGAAATGCCAGGGGGTTGCGGAAATGGTGAACAAGGACGGTGCAGCTTTCTGCAAACGTTTCACCTACTTAGTCCTGCTGTGGGCTTTAGTATCATAGGAGTTGTTTTGTTAAATCTGACAGGCAAGTTTTTAAAAAAAGGCCATATCATGCTCCACACGTTCCTCCCCCGGTTCGTGTCCCTGTGTCTCATCTGATTATTCTCCCAGAATCCCCCTGGCAGTCTCAGCTGCATACTGCTCTGTGGGTTTACACAGGTGTGAGGCTATGGAATGGATTTCAGTTTCTCCTTAAATCCTAAAAATAGAGTATTTCAGTAATCATACAAATGGCCAACGGCACTCGCAGGGGCCCCAGATCTGACAGGTATCCTCTGGGGTGAAGGTGAGGCTTTGGGCTGCTGCTGTGCATTTCGGTAGCGTGTAGAGGGAGGTGGCCAGTGGGAGCGTAAATGGCCCACCTCCCTGTGACGACAAGTGAGAGGAAGGGGAGCTTACTTCGGCTCCACACTTGCAGATTGCTCATAACTCGCCGAGCTACCCCCTGGGGGCCTGAGGGCGACTGGAGGTTACCCTCAGAGTTTGCCTGAAGAAAAACGAGGCCATGGAGAGACTAGAAGAAAGGGGTCCCCTCGTCCCAGAGGGGGAATCCCTGCCCTTTGCTGGCCAGCAGCAAGAAAGGGCCCTGAAGGCAGCAGATCCCTACATTTACGTGTGCCCCCCCCCCCACTCCCCCACCCAGATCAGGATGCTCAGAGGAGGGAGAGGATGACAGCTAACCTGGGGCTCAGCAGCACAGCTGCTCCTGATCTCCTGATCAGTGCAGAGCCACAGATACCTGCACGAAGGCAAAGGATAGTGCTCCTCTGACTCAGCAGTACAGCACTTTCTCCATGTTTCTTCATATCATTAGGGGCTGCAGTTCAGGTTCAGTAAGATATGCAGATTGTAGCACATGCTGTAACCTCATAGCTCCAGGATGGGGGTCCCATGACCCCCCTCCCACCCCTGGGCTCAGTGTCCTCGGTGAAGGTATAGGTAAGGTTTCCTCACAACCCAAAATCATGCATTCAGTTCCGGTGTTTGTGTTCAGTTGTGTGTGTGTGGAAAGCTGTTATTTTGACAAGATTTGTGAATGCAATCAAAAAACTGAAACTGCCAAAAGTCTCATATTTTGTTTGGTTACTCATGGTTAAGGTTAGGGCTGGGTAGGGGTTATGGTTGTCATGTTGGGATTAGAGTTTTCCCCATAGAAATTAATGGAGAGTCCCCACAAAGATATAATTACAAACCTGTGTGTGTGCCCTGCAACTGACATCCTCTCGTATGTTTTGCATCGTACTTCTGCGATTGGCTCCTGGCTGACCTCAGTCCGGTATTGGATAAGCTGGATGGATGGATGGACATTTTGCACAAGAATAGAAAACAAAGCAGCTTGATTGTAAATAAATTATGGGCAGTTTTTTCTTTTTCCTCAGTGAGCAACATATTATTATGGCCAAAACGTATCAAATACACACTGTCCCCAAGAACAATCACGTCCATAAGTAAATATCATGTGAAGGCAGGCATTGTTACTATTCATGAATAAAAATGAGTCCGGTGAGCTGGGTAGGCGCTGGGGTGCACACTGTAACAAATGACTGTGAAGAATCGTACCCGGACTCGGCCTGTCCCAGTTTCCGGCTCCCCCTTACAGAAGAACACTGTCCCCATAGGCCACAAGCCTGCTGAGTGCTTTTTTTAGCCAGCGAGTACATAGCGCCCCTAGCAGGTATTTCGCAGTGTCACAGTTATGATGTTTGGGTTTTTATTACTTTGAGGACCCCCCCCCCCCAGCCTACACTTCCATCCACAGCTGGGGGGTGGGGGGCAAACCAAACTTCTGCCTCTGTCTTCTCAGAGAGGAGTGAGGCTGGAGAGGAAGAAGGAATGGTGAAGCTTGTTGGAGGTCGGGGTGAATCGTGGTCCTGGTGGGGGTGGGGGGGGGGAGTGGGTTTGCCATGGCAGGGAGAGGGTGATGAAGGCAGGGAGGGCAGCAGGGACTGGAGGATCGGGTGACATTTTGGAGAACATGATGTTTGAGTGACGGGAGAGTAAAGTAAGCATTGTTATTGGTGGTGTTGTGACCCTGGTATGGAGAAAAGGATGGAGAGTCTGTGAGTGCTGTACCTGTGACTAAAGACCAGGTCTGGGTGGAGCGGTGGGGGGTGTGTAATGGGGGGGTGCCCCACTAGCCTGGTGCTGCCGTATCTGGCGTGGCATACCTGCCGGAACTGGAGCTGCTCTGATACCAGCCGTTTCACTCCGCTCCCGACAGACTTGCACCCCGGCAATCGCTGGGCGCCCCGGCTCTTTGATCTGTCATTAGAGTGGCTTTCAGCCCCGTGCCGGCCGTCAAGCCGGGTCCTCGGCTCAGCGTCTGAAAGCCCCAGCCAGGCGCGGACTTTGAAAGACTCGCCTTGAAGGTGGCGGAGAATCTCCCAGCGAGGGTCCCGCCTCTGTGTGTGCAGGTGGGAGTGGGGGCTGTTGAAATTTAAGATCTAAGTGATAGGGGAGGGGGTGTTGACCTTGCCGAATGAGAAATGTTATAGAGCATTCTTATTATTCGTCATTTCAGCAGAAAATATGATTTTCTTATCCTGGATGAAGGAAAGCAGTATATTTCTCAGGAGTGAGAGTATCCCCCCCCCCCTTCCAGTGTGATGTCAGTGTGTGGAGCTGAGAGAGACATGAGATACGTTCGACTAGCTACAGGTAAAATGAGAGGGAGAGCAAGAGGCCCCCCGCTGACGTGAAAAGCCTGTAATTCCACTCAAAGCGAAGGCAGCTCTGCGTCTCCGGTGGACCTTTGGAGAAAAACCTCGGCCGGAAGGAAGGAAAACGCACGAGGAAGGAGACACATCAAAGCCGTGTGACGTGGGAGTCAGATAATGGGCTTCTTGTTGTCTTGCGGTCCCCTTTTAAAAGGAACAATGGGAAATTGAAGTAAATAAAACACTTTATCTCTGGCTTGTGTGGTGATTCTTCTGTTATTTGGAAATAGGCCCTCCGACATCAAAGAGAGAGTACTTTTAGGTAGACTCACCCAAAGACTTTAAATAAAACATGAGGAGCATCACGGATCAAGGTGTCTGTGACCCCTCTGTCTTTACCTCTCTGCCTCTTTCATGGTGCGTCTGTGATAGTATCTCCCAGATCCAGGAAGCCAGCTGCAGTCTTAGCGTGCTTTGTGTAACTTATTAAATCCACATTTGGTCCCAATCTCATTGTGCGTGGCATTGTGTCCTTGGAGCCAGGGTCGTGGTTGGGGAGGGGGGGTGGTTGGATGCGGCTTTATCAGATCTTTGGAGATCATTGGCAATATTTCTGGACTAGAATGTTTCCATACAGACATGTTTTTTGTTATAGGGACCATGAATGGATACAGGAACAGCGGAGATCTTGAGCGAAGCAGGAGATCATGCAGGAGATCATAATTACAAACATTTTATTAACATGTATGAGCTGAAGAAAGGGGAATCTGTTAATACATCCCTCATCGCCCCATCCTCCTGCCACCCAGGCACCTGCTCAGGGCGTGTGACCCCTCCCCCCCATCTGTCACCGGGCTTGATGTTCTGTCACGTCTTGCAGAGGCTGTCTGGATACATGCTGGTGGTAATTCCATCACCAGCGCTGGCGGAGCCCACCCCCAGATCCCGCAGTGAAACACTCCCAGCCCGCTCCCCCCCCCCCAACCCCCACCATGAAAGAGCGTGCCGCTTATTGCCTGATATCCGTGTGTGGCATCACCCACGCTGTAATTCAGCACCAATTTACCTCGATGGGAGGCAGTTTAGTTGAGAAGAGCAAGGTCAGTGTCGTAGCGCTGGGGATGGACCAGGAACAGTTTTCACACATGACACTGGATTCCCTCCAGGCCAAGTTATGCAATAAAATCAGAAGAAGTAAAGACTAATTTTATGGATATGTTGCACGTTTTTTGCATTGACGGTTGAATATTTATAGAAGTGGCTAAATTTAGCATGTTTTGTTGCTTTTCGTTTTTGTTCTGCCGCTGTAAATCTGGGCAATGCTGAGTAGCAAGCGAGGCCAGCAACTGCGTCAGAATTTGTCTATGGAGAATGGAAAAGCAGACAGGGGAAAAGACAGCGTTTATTTTGAAGATCAGCAGATTCAGGGAACAGCCAGAGTTTATTTTTATGTCTTTTCAAGTGAAATTTATGATAAATTTCAAAGTGGGTGAAGTGCCGTCTGTCCGCTGTAACATCTTCTGACGAGCTGCTCTGATCTGGTGGCCTCTTGGTGGAGCCTCTTGGTTCTTTTGGGTCACTTAAAAATCTTGTTGACACAACGGTCAGCGGTCAAGTTGTGCTTCTCCAGGCTATTAGATAGAAGACAGCAATCATTACGATGAGTTTTGTTGCAGAAAAACACATAATCCTTTCTTCCCTGAAGGTAATCGTGAGCAGACTGCAAAAGCTTTATCCACTGATGACTAATGTGTGTTTCTCACATCGCTATACATGGTAAGAAAAGTTCGCTCACCCCACCTCCACCGCCATCTCTCTCTGTGCGCAAAAAATATGCTGTGCGCAGGACTGTAAGCTACCCCTCCACCCCCCAAAACAGACGGCCCGTCGGTGGAGTACGGGCCCAGTGCCACCAGTGAGATCTTCCTCGTTCCCTGCCCCCGCCCACCACATCCCAAAATATCCCACTCCCACCAAGGGCTGTCCAACACCTCTCCGCTGGGAGACAGGGAAAGAGGGGGCTGCTTTTCTTCCTTTCCTCTGCCCCTGGTGATATTTACCATGTGAGACGGGGGTGGAATGCCCTGGCACCTCCCATCACTGGGCACATGCCCGTCTTGAGCCCTTTTAGCATGTGGAGCTTCTGCCAGTTGATGTGTTTGCCTGCTGATCTCCTCCTCAGCAAATTGCTGAGAGAAAGCGCACAACAGATAAAGAGCATCGCGTCATTCAGCAAGAGGTTGACCTTCTCCCGTTGGCACTGATAGAGACAATCCCCAGTCTGACCCTCCAGTCGATATCTTATGGACGTCACTCAGAGCAGCACACACAGGTATTTTGAGAGCACAGGAAGGGGTGGGTGACTAGGTCAATCAGCAGGCTACTACCGTCAATGCTGACTGGGGCCATATCCATTGTAATAACAAGCACAGATACATAAATCCATCTATCCCTCAATGCATCCATATTCTCACTGGTCAGGGTTGCAGGGGGCCCGTAGCCTATTTCAGGCAGACTAGGACACGAAAATGGGTTACATCCAGGACTGCACGCCCATCCATCATACGTAACTGTTTATTCTGTACTGGGTGGCTGGGAGCCATTACCAGGAAGCTCAGAGCAAGAGGCAGGGGAACACCCTGTTTCGGATATCAGTGCACCACAGAGCACCCTACATCATACACTCTGGGAAGTGCAGAGACAGCAGGTCACCAGTTATGACTGTCATAGGAAACCCTTGTATACATACGGAGAACATGCAGAGGTTAAGGGTTAATGGGACTGGAGCACTTAATGTTTCAGGGTATAAGCTCAGATCCCAGCTCTCGGCTTGTCTGGGGCTCTCTGCTCACTGAGGCGGGGCTCTGGAGGTGTGGCCAGTGCAGGGCTGATTGCCGAAGGCTTTCAATCAGCCATCGATTTATTCAAAGAATCTGTTCCCAAAAATCTGGCTTTGCCGTGAAGTATTTCTCAGTCGTACCGGATTTTATTTTGTGGGGCCGTGCTGGAGCATTAAGGAATGAGCACCCTCCATTTCACCCAGTGTTTTATTAATGCTTAGAGCAGGAGATGCGAGGTGGCGCAAATGACAGGAATGTGTAAAGAGGGGGAAAAGGCTTTCAGGCATTCAAGGAAACATAGCGGCACAGAGACCATCTCCGCTTGCAGATTGGCTATACGGAGACATGATTTATGATGCAGAAAGAGGAGTGAAATGTTTTTGTGCTAAACGGAGGTGATGATGTAGCTAGTTTCGATGGAGCAGTTGAACTGAATATTATGGAAACCCAGGATATTCTAGGGAACATTGGGGACGGGGTGCTTTTAGAAGAAGGGAAGGAGAGGTGAGATTGGGGACGGGACAATCTAGTTCTATGTGCGGGGCCTGAACACAGAGTGGGTCACGCTGACACCCTTCAGGGGGCGGGGCCTGGGTGCCGTCACTGACGAGATGCAGGTGTCTGATTCGAGCCGAAGCAAGTTGTTGTTTTAAGGACTTGCGCAATCACTGCTGCGTGTTACCAAATATGGAATCCACATGTTATGTAATGTGTTTTGCCTTTGGAGGGAGGGTCAGTGTTGCATTTCCAGCCAACACTGACCATACTCTGATTGGCCGATAAAACCATGATGTCATTGTGTGCAGGCTCCAGTTAATCTGAAGTCTGAGCAGGACCCTTTTACAGGAATGCTTTCACTGAGAATTGGATGTGTTGTGTTCATTACAGGTTAGTGTGGTGACTCACTGGCGTGTGGGTTGTTATTTGTGTGTGGAGTTTGCATGTAATCCCTGTGTGGGTTTCCGTCGAGTATTCCAGTTTATAGTCACAGTCCAAAGATGTGAGTTAGATGTCTCAAAGTTCTGTTAGTGTGTGATCTGTGATAGACTGACATCTCATCCTAAGCACCGGTCTCCTCCACCTTGTGCCCTGTGATGGACTGGCTTCCCATCCAGGGTGTCCCCTGCCTTGTGCCCTGTGATGGAATGGCATCCCATCCAGGGTGTCCCCTGCCCTGTGCCCTGTGATGGACTGGCATCCCATCCAGTGTGTCCCCTGCCTTTTGCCCTGTGATGGAATGGCATCCCGTCCAGTGTGTCCCCTGCCTGGATAAGTGGTTATGGATGAGGGAAAGATGGTTATTACAAATGGCATCACAGTAGTAATAGATGTAGTAAATAGAAGTAACTGCACTAACAGTGTCTAGCTGATATAAGGGCATCTCATCCTGGAATTGGGCCGAATGAGAATTGACCCTAGAGCTGGGTGAGCAGCCGTTTATGTGCAACAGGCTATGGACTGGATATGCAGCATTTTAATTGCTGTTTGCCAGATCAAAGCCAGCCTTTCGTCCTAGAGGCACAGCTCCAGAGAGGCGTGTTCTCTGTGTTTCTCAGGTTTCCTGTCATTGCCCCCTGTGCTCTGGCCTGCTGGACTCACCCTTCTGCTCTAACTTTCCTCCTCCCTCTGTTAAGGTCCAAAACTGCATTTAATACATTTAGCAGGCTCTTCTATCCAAATTGACATGCTTTATTTTTGAGAAAGCAGGGTCCCCAGCAATTGCAATCACTCTAGGGCCTTGCTCAAGGGCCCAAGGGTTTAAATTCCGATCCTGGGATTTGAACCGGTGATCTTCCGATCGCAGGCACTAACCCTCAGAGCTGCAGACCACCAGTGAGATCTCCAATCAGATCCCCTGCACCTCCACTTCCTGCGTGCTCCGACAGGAAATTAAGCTTATGGCGCCATGTTTGGCTTGCCATGGTGGCTTGAGGATGTCACATCACCCCCCCCCCCCTCACACAGGCTGGTCCTGAGGTGGTGCTGCTCAGTCTCACTGTCCTGAGCCCTGAAGGTCAGGGGGCCAGCTGGGGGCCTTGGCGGCTGGCTCGAGTTGGGCGTTCCTCAAGGCTGAGTCCTCGGCCTGATTGCCATGTCAGCATGATTAATGCCAGGAAGCCGGTCGGCTCCGCCGCACGTTACCCATCATACCCTTCTCCCTTTACCTGTCCCAGTGTCCTCACTGCCCTTGTCTGTCACACACCTCAGTGGCATCATAAACACAAACAGCAGGGGCAGTCCTCTGTGTGCTCCCAATGGAGGGCTCTGGAGGGCTGTCTAATGAGAGCTCCTGGAGGTTTGGTGGCAGAACGAACCTTTTAGGAGATTGAGGGGGTGGGCAGCTGGGCGTTTGTGCATAGCAGGGATTCAGCTGTTCATTTTGTGGAGGTTTAGCTCGCATCTCTGAGGAATGTCCTGTGAGAAGAATCCACTGCGTAGAGCAGTCAGCGGTTTTTCTGCAGCGGAGCAGCCGTGAGCGACAGACCCCGTTACTGCCTGTCAAGTGCTTAATGCCTCTTCCCGCTCCTTACCTTTGGGCTGCAGCAGCCAGCTTTTCGCAGAACTGGGTGCCATTTCTGAGAGACAGTAATACCGCGCCGGTTAACAAAACGAGAAAATGATTTTCTTTCTGGAGATTACCAGTGCAGGCTGGTACAGCCCGGGGCTTTGTGATAGCAGCTAATTATTAATTATTACCAGAAGCTGTGCATAGCTTGCAACTTAAATACATGGAAATAGTACAGTTTTTTTGCAGTTCTTATTTCAATGGCTGCAGCTGTTGTATCCGCCCCTTTAAAAGTGCTCAGATGCCTTTTCTCTTCCTCCCCCCTCAGGTTCCTACATGATCGTGAACTGCTCCCAGCATGCCGCGGGACAGCGGGCGCACCTCCTGCTGCAGACGCTCAGTGAGAATGACACCCACTGCGTCCAGTTCAGCTACTTCCTGTACAGCCGCGATGGGCACAGCCCGGGGGCTCTGCGGGCGTACGTGCGGGTCAACGGCGGGCCTCTGGGCAGCCCCGTCTGGAATGCATCCGGCTCACATGGGCGCCAGTGGCACCAGGTGGAGATGGCTGTCAGCACCTTCTGGCCCAACGAGTACCAGGTGAGGCTGCCGCTGGACACCCCGCCCATGTAGACACGGTACCCCTGTGAGGTGCAGCTGAAAGGGACATGGACACGTCACAGGATATGACATCACTTGGCTACATGGAGGCGTCTACCTGTCTGGTGGCTCAGGGGCTTGCCCTGTGTCCTCGCACCTCCAGGTTTATAGGTTTGAATCCCAACGAGTGTTCTTGCCTCTCTATTTGTCTGAGTTTCCTTACAAACTCTCATGACCTCACAAAGTACAAAAGCATATGGTTTGTCTGAGTGCGCTAAAATGCGATCGATTGGCATCTCATCCACCGTGTCGCCTGTTGTATGCTTCTGGAGATGCTCTCTAGGCTCACCACCACCCTCTACTGGAGAAGATAGACATGGCCAGTCCTCACTTCATGAAGCCCTTAGTTATGGTCATCCTAGACACTATCTCCAGTGCTTGTGGTGGTCACTGAGTTCTGTGCTGGTACGGAAGCTCTCTAGATGGTGCAGTGAAGCTTGTACCACTGTGTGAGAACCCCCCTCCCCACCAGGCATGGTGAGTGCCCGCAAAGGTGCCGCATCAGTGGAGCATATCATGGGGGCCTCCCATCGAGTGACGGGGGTGGTCGGTGTTAATTACGCCCTCGTGATCCGTTTAATTACCTTCGATTCTCGCGGATCTGGGACAGGTTAGCGCCAACGGGGTGGAACCTAGTGAGGCCTCGGAGAGAGCTGCGTTACCCAAACTATTCTGTTCACCATGGTTTTTTTGCCCTACCTCATGGAACAGTCTGTGAGCTTCTCACAAAAGGCCCGTATCCATCGATCGGTGCCTGATTCCCGCGACTTTGCGAGCCCGCCTGTGTGCCAGCGAGGAGGGGCTGTCCTGCCCTGTCCATAAATTCAATTTTTCAGCGCTGTGCATTGAGTGGAACTGTCACGGCACAATTAGGCTGAGTGGAGGAGTTGGTTTATCGAAAATCTCCCCGGCTTAATTAACTGCCACATGGCAGCAAGAGATGTGACCTTCTTATGTAAAGGATGGAGGCCGGGAATCGGGAACCTGCAACCTTGCGGCCTTCCTGTCCTGCACAGCGGCACCATGATGCTTTGATGTTACATGCATCCAAACATTATTGATCGGCATGTAATACAGATCTTGGGTCCTCTCTCTCTCTCTTTCTCTCTCTCTCTCTCTCTCTCTCTCTCTCTCTAACAGACACATCCACTAACAGAGCTCCAAACCTGTAAATTGATTAGTGGGAGGTGGGGTGGGGTACGATGGGTGGTGTCCTTGTTAACACGCCCTTGTTTTGCCCACATCCTCTTTGCCTAAAACTGTTAATGAAGAAGAAACAGCTGTAATGGATCGGGGGGTGGGAGGGGGCGTGAACTGCAATCAGGCAGCAGCAGTTCTATCCAGTGCGCCACTGGCATCACAGAGCCTGGGCTTCTTCCCCACTTCAATAAATCAGAATCTGAGTAATAAGATTAGAGCGCTCTGGATCGATGCGTTCCGCCTCCATGTGCCCTCTGCCTCCACCCCCCAAAGCAGCCCTCCCCCCGAAGCCACGGCCCAGATCAGATTCCTCGTTGCCACCCTGTTCTGGTGCGACTTGCGCGGTTACCTTGATTTACTCTGCCAGTTGCCTTGCAGTGACATCAGAGCCGTCATGGCGTGAGAGAGGTGATCTGTAAACACCAGGGGTGGGGGTATGGGAGACAGCACATGTAGCATACACACCAAATACTTCTTGTTGATTCTCATAGTGGCACTGCATATTTTGGAGGGAGGTTGGGTGATGAAGTGCTTACACATCCAAGCATCTCTGCCAGTGTCTCTCCTGCACCTTGCGAGGTTCCTGTATATAAAATCGCGGCGTTCTGATGTGCTGGTGTGATCTCTCCAGGGTTTTGGAGACACAAGCACATTCCATCAAGTCCCACAGACTCACTGGACCTGGTTACAGCTGTTATGTTGTTTACATGGCTTGATGCTGCAGTAAATATATTGTTAGGGCCTGATGAGTGGAGAGGTCGCCTGCGGTCCATGACTGACCCAATGCAGATAGTGCTGGTCCTCGCTCCCCACCTTATCAAATCAACAGTCTTTAATCTCCACGCAGGCCAAAGGTGGACTGTGCAGTTCGCCCCCCGGGGGGACAGCTATTCGACGGGGTGGAGTGGAGGGAGGACCCAGTATTAGCTGTCCCTGAGATTGCCTGCTCCTTCTTCCTTGTCACCTCTTGTCCTGCTCATCAGCCTTCTGTCTTTCCCCAGTGCGAGGAAGCAGGCTCACCTCTCCTTCCTCTAGGTCCTGGTCCTGCACTGGTTTTGAGGATACATAGCATGTAGGGGCGAGCCCCCTCCCTCAATAGCCCGGCATCTTGCTAACCCCATCAACTTCCCCAAGTGGAGCATGCTCTGCCCACATCCCT
Organism: Paramormyrops kingsleyae; assembly: GCF_048594095.1. Taxonomy (NCBI): domain Eukaryota; kingdom Metazoa; phylum Chordata; class Actinopteri; order Osteoglossiformes; family Mormyridae; genus Paramormyrops; species Paramormyrops kingsleyae. Next base: position 11,546,550 of record NC_132805.1, read on the forward strand.
TTCCCCGACTCAGGGACAGTGAGTGTAACGGAACCCACATCCCTTTCCCCGGCACGGTAAGTATAACAGGGCCTGTGTCTCTTACCCCGACCCGGGTACAGTAAGTGTAATGGAGCCTAATGTCCCTTTCCCCAACCCGGGGACAGTAAGTGTAACAGAACCCACATCCCTTTCCCCGACCCAGGGACAGTGAGTGTAACGGAACCCACATCCCTTTTCCCGGCACGGTAAGTATACCGGGGCTTGTGTCCCTTTCCCCAACTTGGGGACAGTAAGTGTAACAGAACCCACATCCCCTTCCCCAACCCGAGGACAGTAAGTGTAACGGAACCCACGTCCCTTTCCCTGGCACGGGGACACTAAGTGTAACGGAACCCACATCCCTTTCCCCGGCACAGTGAATGTAACGGAACCTCACGTCCCTTTCCCTGACACGGTGAGTGTAATGGGGCCTCACGTCCCTTTCCTCGGCACGGTAAGTGTAACGGGCCAGTTTCCCTTTCCTCAACCCCGGGACAGTGACCCGGCTGGCTGACCTAGCAGCCCAACTCAGAATGCCCTGGGAAAGGAGGGGCCTTTTTGGTCTGTCTTTATTTTTTCAGGGCACTGACTACAAGCTGAATAAGCATAAAAGCAGGTCCTTTGATTATGAAACCGAATTTGCAGTCAAGTAGACACAAACGGAGATAAAATGGTGAGCGATTAGGAAGCCCATGTCTTTTCGTGATAACTGCAGGCTTTCTCCACAGTGGTGATTTTGGGGGGGGTGGGGGGGAGTATTTGTAAAAGCTGCGGGCTCTGTAGCCACATGCTGCAAGTGACAGTGGACCAGAGGTGGGTTAGCAAAAGACCTCTGATGAAGCCCTCTCCTCCCCGTTCTCAGTGCAGAGAGGCTGAGGTTCTTAAGGTGCCCCCCCGCCCGCAAACACGCACAGCCCTCATTAGCCTCCTTAATTACTTATCCGGCACTGGGTTGGGCTCATTTCCCATTAGAGCGTGTCAACAGTAGGAAGCAGGATTTCCTGCAGCACTTGCATGGGGGGGGTCTGGAAGGGCTGCAGACTCAGATACCGTGTCGCATGGTGCTGCATGAGCACGCATGTATTACTTTATTCGTGTTTTATACCTTATGGTTTCTTCCCTGTGGCCTCCAGCTGAATGCTTACCATCTTTTATTTAACGCTGGATGGTAAGACCGGACGCTAATTGCATGTTTCCTGTACGTGTGACACCAAGAAGCTGCTTTGGCTCTGCAATGGCTGCTCGTCACCGTGACACCCAGGCTCATAGCTTTCTCACTCACGTGCGTGAAGAGCGGGGAGGGAAGGGGGGGAGAGAATTAAAATGGAAGACAAAGATCACCTTGAACCTCTGATATTTTATTTGAAACCTCTCCTGTCTGCCATGTTTCTCAATATATTCCAGCCGTTATTGGTGTAGGTGTCAGCTTTGGGGGGGGGGGGGGCTTGTTATCAAATATTAAAGATGTTATCCAGGCCGCCAGGCCTGACAGCGAGCGGCAGGCCTGAGACTCTTTCTCTCTCTCTCTCTTTCTCTCTCTCTCTCTCTCTCTTTCGCTCCATCTCTCTTTTCCTTTTTCCTTACGTTTCCATTTCCTCACTCAAGCTCACGGGAAATAAAATGAGCACCTCCATGTGAGGCGATTTCGGTGTGTGTCGACACAGAGGTAGATAAAGACGCGGTGACTGCGTCCCCCCGCCCCACGCACACCTCAGGCTCTGCCTGCTCTCTGGCTCCCCCTAGCTGTCAGTGTGCGTTTGACTTTTAGCTCTGGAGATTAATAAAGAGGGGGTCGACTACGCAACAGTTGGTGGTCAGGACAGGAGTTACTTGGAGCACTCCCCTCTGATGCGGCCTGTGATGATAGCATGCTGCCACATGGCTGCGAGGCGTTTGGCACATAAGCTGCGCCTTTGCATTAAAGCGTGGACAGATCTCAGCTTGGGTAATGAAGTGCTGTGCTGGACTGAGGGGGCTCCTGTTGTTGTTATTGTCTTGCGGGTAGCTGCAGTGAGGAACGAGCTCCCTCCTAATGAACTGGGGCAAAACAGACCCCGGAGGCAGGGATGCCGGTGCTGTGTGGGGAGTCCTGGTACAGCCACATGGAGGATTGCTGCATTCAGGGTGGAGATGGGACCTGCGTTTCAGTGACTCTCTGGCTCCCTTGTCAATAGTGACTCGCTGTCCTATCCCCTTCCACCATGAACAGATATGTCCTTTCCCGCAATTCCAGCTGGACTCTCTTTTCCGACAGATGTCAGAAACCTGGGAATGTTTAAAGTCTCATTATCTTGCTCTGATGCCGTATAGCAGAGAACATGTACCTTTGGCCTGAGAACAGCACAGCTTTGCCAAGGCGTGGTTCTCATCCGAGAAGGTGGGGGGCTTTTTTAAATGTCTGCCAGTAAGCGTTTGGGCTTGCTGCGTAAATGACACCCCTGTGGAAATTTTCTTTGGGACATTGATCTTCTTCAAAACCCTGAAGATGTGTGGTGTTTTCAGCCAGTTTCGGTTACACCCTGCAGTCATAATGACCAAGATGTAAAAAAAAGAAACAAAAAATCAACAGCAGTATCCACAGTCGTGGTCCAGTTCAGTCAAGACAAATGATTTGCTGATCTTCCCTGATGTGACCTGCGAGCGGCGGAGCCTTTGTCAGTCTGTGCTGCTTGTCTTTGTTGTATCGCCATATACTTGAGTTCCCCGTGGAAAAATAAACCGGCGGTTTGTTTGGGTTTCCACTTTACCGTCTCGGGTGAATCGCTTTCCGGAAATGGGATATGAGGACTGGAGTGAGTTGGGCAGGGGGGCAGGAGGGGGTAGGAGTGAGCTGACTGGGGGGCAGGAAGGGGCAGGAGTGAGTTGGGTGGAGGCGAGTACAGATGCTATCGCGGGCATGCAGATCACGCGCCCGACTGGCGCGCCTGGTGAGCTGTGTTTGGCGGGTAGCGGCAGGCAGCGCCAGCAGGGCTGGGAGGGCAATTATCAGTTTTTGAGTTTAATCCCCCCCGACTCGGGGTTCTGCACTGTGCCGGTTACCGGGAACCGGAACCATCGGAGATTAGGTGCCGTTTTGAAAGCAGCCTGCTGTCTGCAGGGTTGGGGGGATGGGGAGGGGGGGTGTTTGTGCAAACAAACCCCAAGCAGCAGCTCAGCTCACTGCTGACACGTCTGGCCAGCTGAGCTCGGTGCCTTTTGGCTGTACCATGACGGGCCCCTCTGCTCTGGGTCTGGCTGATCCCAGGTCAGCACCATGCCACATGCCACAGACGGTCAGCTGACTTCTCTGGTCCACCCGGGATGGAGGGGGGGTGCCTTATCCTTCCATCCCAGCCTGATCCAGGGAAGCTGTTGCTTTATGCCTGTCGAAGGCAGCGCCCCATAAACATCTGCCAAAACAGAGAAAAACAAGCAGGCCTGTATGTTTCTGTTCACGTAGGGAGGAGAATCTATTACGACACTGACAGCCATTATAATGTAATAATGCCTCTCATCACTGCCGTTGTTTTTTGCTTGCTGACTGATTAAAGTGAGTATTTGCTAAGTCAGTATTAGCTAAAGCTAAGTTTCTTTTTTGGCGAGAAACTGTAGCAATCGAGCCGACTTCCAGACCGCCTATCCAGAGCAGGGTCGTGGTAGATCTGGAGCCTGTCCCAGGAAGCAGGCCACACCAAACAAATCAATGCATTATGGGTAATGTGACTGTGGGAAGAGCTGGGACTGCCCAAAGGAATCCTCCACACACAAAGGTGGAAGAAGCCAACTCCATACAGCCAGCCGGGTGTAAAATCCAACCACAACCACAGTAATAAAAAGACATGGCATTTATTTCACATGTGCTTTTGTCTAGAGTGACTTACAGGTGAGCGACGTGTGAGTCTCCCGGGGGCTAAAGGCCACGTTCAAGAGCACATCGGTGAAATGCTTCCTCAGTCTGCCATGGGATTTGACCTAATGACCTTTCAAAAATGGGCACAGATTCTGAACCCACTGAGTTGCACATCAGCGCCATCCCACCAAAAAAAAAAGACACAAGAATGCTATTGAAAAAGAGAATCTGTGTGGGTCTCTCTGCATGCCTGCCCCCCTGTCAGCTGTTATTCTCTCATTGTTACTGGAGCAGGTCTGATAACAGGCAGGAGGCAGATGAAGGTGGCCTCTGCCATCTTGGATTGCAGGGACGCGTCCACACGCTCTAGCGACAGCAGCAATACCTGCAGTAATTTCCGATAAGCCGGGGGCCTGAACAACAGAGGGACAGATGAGGCCCTCACATCCCAGCTGTACTGATGAGGCCATTATCCCCGTAGAACCCCAGGGGGCGCCAGTGATTGGGGGGGAGGGGGGGGGGGTGAAAAGTGGTTATCTAGCAGAAGCCAGTGCAAAGTATCCCGGACCGAAAGGTGAAGTCTTTTGTTGGCTGTCAGCTCCCCCTACTGCCCCCCACCCCTCCGCAGCTGAACAATGGGAGCTCCCGATTCATCCGCCCATCCCAACCGGTTCCAGTCCCTACCAGTGACAGTGTCACCGCTTAGACTGGCCATTGTTGTCGTGGGAACACTGCGTGTCAGCCAGCATCTGTCATTCGGGCAGAGTCGGCCTTTGCGGCACGGGAGCGCTTTCCCCTGTGGGGGGTAATGTTGTTATGTTGTGTGATTGCTTTGTGGATGTTGTTACCGCTTATAAGAATTAAATGCCCCCCAGGGCAGGTACAGTCACCCACCCTGGCCTCACAGCAGCCCTGATTGAATAAGTGCCTGTTGAAAATGGATAGATGGGCTTTATTCTGCAGGAAAAGGTCCTAAGCTATTTATACAGCCGGGGAATAGTTGGGTTAGGTAACCTCTGTGCCAAGGCACTGTAGTGTTTTCCTACCTAAGATGGAAACCGTCTAGCTCTCACGTCCCGTTTCATGGACATTCCTTGCCAGGGCCTTAGGGCTGAAGGCCCACAGAGACCATAATCCTCGGCTGAGAAGCTCAAGCGGGTCGTGTTTTCTCGATGCCAGAGTTGCGGTCTGTTGATGGAGAGCGATATTCGCAGTGGCTGGATCTCTCACCTAGACCCAGAGGTGGACATTTCAGGTCCAGAAAGTAAAAATCCAGACCAAGATTTTGTTTCAACCAACCGGTTGAGCTCAACCGGTTGGTTGAAACAAAATCTTGGTCTGGATTTTTACTTTCTGGACCTGAACTATCCATCTCTACTTCACACAGCTTGATTTATTGATTTATGGCTTCAGTTATGGTTCTTTACCCTGAAATAAACCATTTTTAGTCCCTGCTTCTAAAGGTGAGGTACTGAAGGGTGTAAGGGAGCACTCCAGGGGTCGGGGGGGCTGGGGGGCGGGGCAGACGCGCACACATGCAGCTGGGCCATGTGCAGCCTTGGGAGCGTGAGGCAGAGGCGCCCCCTGCTGAGGCTGGGAAAGCCGGCAATACGAAAATGACCTGCCTGCTCGGTGCTGTGCCTTCAAAACCGCAGGTCAGGCTCATTGTCTGATGGACTCAAGGGATTATTTCTAACCTGCCTGGGAACTCCAGCTGAATCCACTTCCTTGTTTTTCACAGGTGCTGTTTGAGGCAACGGTCTCCAAGGAGCGCCAGGGCTATATCGGCATGGATGACATCCTGCTCCTGAACTACCCCTGCTGTACGTACCCTTCAACCTTCAATGTCCAAAACAACATGTAGTGCTAAAGGGTGGAGCTCAGTGCTGATTGGCTGAAGGCTTAAACCCCACCCTCTCACTCCTGATTTGCGGCTTTTTGGGCTGTTCCAGCTGTTGGGAGGAGGTGCACAGCAGTGCCCTGTAGCTGTGTTCTGAGGCCACTGGACCTTCAGCTTTCAATCTTCTTTACCTCACCAGGCCCCCTACTTACCAGTTGCCATGGAGCCAATTATCTGCCATTAACTGCAAGGCAAAGCTGGCAAAAGTCACTGCAAAACTGCCTCTTAACTCAGCTGCGTTCCATCAGGGACGACGGGCTTCCTCCAGAGTGGCTGTCCTCTCGGGGAGCAGCTGTTGTACTCATGACAGATTCAGAGTTTTAGATGTGTGTGTGTCTTGGTGTGTGTGTGTGTGTGTGTGTGTGTGAGTGTCATGGGGTGGGGGTGTCAGGATTGCATGCTGGCCTGTTATTGGTCATGGTATCAGATGGCACAAACCAAGACGAGTGGAACAGCTGTGTAGTATCGATCACATGATCCCGGACAAGAAGTGACTAATTACACCGCAGTCAATGACTCATCTACCTTAATGAGATCATTTGCCTCACTGTCGAGACCTGGCCCCGGATGCTCCCCAGACTCTTACCCAAAACGACTTCATGCACACGCAGACAGCTGCTTATTCTCCATAAGTCAGGACCTCCAATCAGATCGTCCGCCTTGCTGATGAGGCGTATTCCTGTTAGTATTCCAAGGTGCAAATGTCGAGATGCTATCCTCCGTCATTCTGCGTTTGAAGTGATCACCCCCCCCCCCCCCCTTCCCCATTGCATGTCTCCCAGGCTGCCCCTCAGACGATCCATCAGCAGGAATCTTTTTCGTCTCCAAACTTGTAATAGGAACAGTGGGGAGCAGTAGAAATAACCTAACTGTGAGGCTGTAAGGATATTACCAAGAATAACTGAGAATTGCGATGAGCAAACAAGCCGTTGATTCACCCGGAAAAATAGCTGCTTTGCAAAAGCAGTTTAGGTTTAGGGGTTAATTTGATTCTGTGAGAAATGTTTGTCTATTTAAAGATATATAAATTGAATGAACTGACAGGCTGGAAAAGCTTTATAGAAACCGGAGCTGTATTTAGCAGGAGTTAATTTAGGGCAGAGTCTGTTTGTGTGAATCATTTTTGCAAAGCATATCTGTTTACTTTAATAAATGAAGTAAACCAAGTCCTTTCATATATTAACACTCTCCGATGATACGTCTGAGCAAACAGGTTTATTGGGCTGTGCCTCTACCAATGGGTATGCAGCCATTTGCAAGGCCCCTCCCATGTGTCACCCAGGAACCCTGTCATCAGCTGTCATCAGTCCTGTCACCACAGATGGTCCAGCTGGAACCTCAGAACCATATTGTGCCTATTAAATAATAGTATAATTATAAAGCTCTGTCTCTGCCAGTCCCGTCATGTTCTCATTTGGCCAGCAGATGTCGCTGGCCATCTGATCTGTTCCTATGGTTTTCAAGTACTCACACCTGTTTCCCCTTCTTCACATTTGATTCCTAGTATTTAGTTGTTAACGACCCACACTTGTCCCTTGTCACACCATTGTTATCAGTGTATGTATGTGCCCTTGCCCTGTTCCTTTGTTGGTCAGTGTAGATATTAGTGCTCTGTCTTTGTTCCCACTTCTTGGTAAATGGTACTGGCGTTCTCAGTTACTGTTTGCCCTGCCTTTTCCTGTGCTTGGTTCAGCCCTGTTCCCTTTTGAGTTAGACTCCCTGCTTCCTATTCTGACCCCTCGCAGTCATTGTAGTCATCAGCCAGTGTGCCTTTCAGTCTTTAAATAAAGACCTCTTTGGTTATTCTCAAGCTAATTTGGATTGTCACTCCTCTCGTCTCCAGTCTTGACAAACACGGCCCTTAGTTTTAGCAGTTTACGAATAGTCTGTCCCACAAAAAAAAAGTATGAAAAAATGGCTAATGGTCTGCAGCTCTGGGTCGGAGCAAGATTACTAAGCAGCCTTGACCTTTCTCTTGTTTCCTCTTGAGCCCCTAATCTCTCTACCAAACTAGCATTGCAATAAAATGAAATATTTATCGTCGTACAAGTGCCTTGGGATAAAGTCTGACATATTTAAATGATACTTTATTCTGCGAGAAAGGGATCCCATTTATCGTCAACATTAATGTGTATGCGTGGGGGTGTATGTTTGTTCATTTTATTTGGTTATTCTGTATTGCATATAGTCACTGCTAAGTACCTCAGTGTTGATCTGAGAGGCTATTATTCCTGTGGCTTTGCACATGGAAGGGCCCACCTGATTTTTTGCTTCACATAAGCAAGGAATCACCGGCTTTGAAAACAAAACCCTTCCCACGTGACTCCCATCTTACAATACAGGAAGTCCCACCCCTCCTGTCTGTCAGTCTCTTGGCATGATTGGTACATCAGAACTCATCTTGATTGGCTAGCACATAGATGTACAGCATGATGTATTCACCTAAAGTGCACTGCTTAGTGTACGGAAATATCTTGTTTTGAGCTGGTTCTGCTGTTGCCACTATCTGGATAGAAAGCATAGATATTATTAGGAAGGGACAGCTGTCACAACCGTGTGACAAAGGGATTAGTCGCTGGACCAGAGGTTAATTGAGCATAATTTCTTTCAGGGCAAGGATTGGAACCTCAAACTTTAAGGAGGAATCCAGAGAAAATGTAGGCAAAATTGCGGGAAAAGACAGACATAAGTTTTCTGGTCCAGGGTACTGGCGGACAGATGAATAAGACCACACCATTTCTCACACACAGACACTGAAAAAATGGTCCCCACAATGTCAAAATAACAGGATTTTATCAGATTGTGGGGACAGATTGTCCCCACAATGTAATGTATACATAACCCACACACACCGAATAAGAGGCAAGCAACCAAATTACTGAAAGCGTGATAATTGTATTCATCTGCCTCTCTATTCCAAAGCACTTTCACTTGAAATATTTATGACAATAAATGACAATAAATACAAGCTTCAGAGCATCAGCATAACATTTCAGATGCAGGCAAGTCAACACGATTTGACCTAAATGGATCAATTGTTGACTTCACCCACTGCCACCCCAACATTCACCCAAGTGAAACTGCAGAAAAGTTGCGGCATTCAGGAATTATGAGTGGCGTCCATGGCAACACACTCTGACAGAGCTGCTTTATCAGGGTGGAAAGTGGAGAGAAACAGCTGGTTTTCAAAGGGCCTGTCAGAGAGCGGTCCTTCCCCATTTCTATTCCCAGTGGCCCCGCAGATGACTGCACAATGCATAAAACATCCCACACTGTGCCAATTTCACACCTGTGTTGATTCGGAGTGGATCGAGGTTCCGTTCTGTGTGCGCTGCCCCCTTAAAAGCCAGTCAAACAGACTTCCTTAAAGTAAAAGCTGAGTGCCTCTCGCCGTTGTAGGCCTGTCTGGCTATATCTCAGCACCTCGTTTGTATATTCGTTCTGGCCACAGCACTAGAAAGTAAGAGTTCATCTGGATCGTTGAAAGTGAGCTGTGAACATTACTGCTTCTAAAGGCTGAAGTCTGGAGCTTCCTAAGGATGCGAGGCTGTGCTTCCTGTCACTGGCCGCTCTGCGGAGGCCCAATTAGGCCTCATGTGCTGATTCTGTAGTCGCGTCGTACACGTTCAGTTTTTTCCGTAAATTATCGCGGTTACAGTTACATTATAAAAAGTGACATTTATCTTTCCATTTTATTGTTATTCATCTTCACTAATATGATACTTTAAGTGCGTTAAGTCCCGCATGATTTACGCTGAATTTGAGGGAATTATTAATGAATGTCAGGCCATTCATTGTGGAAAAATGACATCACTGTCAGTCTTCTGCACCCTGTCTCTCTCACAAACACAACCTAACTTTCTGGAAAGAAACACAGCACACATAAAATAGCAAATAAAAGATCTTCTCCTAGAGAGCCATAGAAGTATATATAGGAGATTTACTGAATCTCTGCTTGGTAATAAATGGGACTCTCTGCCAGCACTATTTATGAAGTAAATGATTCTGAGTTTCTGGTAACTTACTTTATGGCGTTTTCCAAATAAATGTCAACTCTGGCTCCGTTTTTGGCTTCGCACTCATTCTAACGATGTACCAGCAAACACAGTGGGGTGAGAATTGTGACTGACACAATCGCCATGTACCGCTGCGATATCAGCCTTGCTATTGGTAGTATGCTGTTAACTATACAAGCTAGGTGCACAATTAAACAAGATCTTATTGAAACTTAATCGACAGGAGACGATTAAATTCCACCATTCTACAGAGCCTTTTATTGATTAGCTGTTGGTTATGATACAAGGTCTTCACTGAGTTAAGTTGTCTCTTCACTCGCGGGCCTGGAAGTGAGCGTCTGCCTGCCGGAGCGGGAGTTGAGAATAAACCATTTTAACGGAGAGTAGGGGTTCTCCAAATAAAAACTGTAAGAAAAAAAAACTTGAAATAATGCAATGAGATATATTAATCGTATGTGCTTTTTGTAAACCAGGCATTATGTGTGATGTTATTTAGGGTAATGATCCCCCCCCCATCCCCCCCAAATTTACGCCTATGGCAAAGCATGTCTATGAAGTCATTTGCAAACAGCCACAACGTTGCAGAGACATCTCCCCCGATTATTGATTTGACATTCCGCCCATGTCTGTGCGTTTTATTTCAACAGCAACATGATGTTAATGAGATCTCTACGCGATGCTTAACCTGTGGTTATTTTTCCAGATTAGGCTAAATAACCCACAATAGGGTTATACTATATGTATTTATATATTATAAGGCAGCTTTATTTTATTTACTTTGCATGTAGGCATACTGTATAAAACCATTTACCAAACAAACAATTGAACTGATTAAAATTGATCTATTTATTATTAAAAATGTTGACAGCATAACATGACAGAACCAGTAACAATAGGGCTAACAGTTATGCTGAACCGATTAACGCAAAATTATTGGAGAAAAAACGCGCTTGTCAAAACACACATAGCATATGTAATAATTTAGATATCGCTAATGAGCCTTAATGGAACATGATCATTTAATGACATTCTGATCTTAAACCAGCATAAAAAGCAAAATTGCTTTAACTAGTAACTAATTACTTTTATATGCAGAAATTAGTGAATTACTTTTGAATTAAGTAGAAGTGAACTAGTAGCTAATTACTAATTTTCAGTGACTTGTACAGCGCTGGTGTCATGTGACAGTGAAGCCCCCTGTGCCCACAGACAAGGCACCCCATTTCTCCCGCCTGGGGGACGTGGAGGTCAACGCCGGGCAGAACGCCACCTTCCAGTGCGTGGCGTCGGGACGGGCCTCGGAGTCGGAGAAGTTCCTGCTGGAGGTAGGTGGGGTTCCAGACGGTGGGGGCTGGGGCATTGTGGAATGGGGGGTGCGGTGACATCGACTGAGAGCTTCTCTGATTTATGGTGTTGGCAGGTTACCAGTCCATGTTCTTTACCTCTACACCTTTTGTAGGATGGCCATACTAAGAAACCAGTACACTGAACGATGCTTTATACTGCACATCAGTCTTTGGTGATTAAAACGACAGGCACTTCACCGTCTTCAGCTTTCTGATGCTAATAGGCTATTATGAATGTAAGATGATGTGCTGTGTTGTTTGTATCTCAGCAGTTGTTTCAGATGTCCCAGTGGTTGAATTGCTCTGGAAATTAAGCTGCTAAGAACTTGGCGGATTTAAATTCCCTGGAGTTTGATCATCAGGTTTTTACTGGCGAGTTTTCATTGTGCGTTTTTCATGGGACTCGCATCTAAGCATCTGTTTTCCACACCAAAATGGCCGCTGCGATGCCTGCGGGTTTTCTCTCTATGCTTAGCCAACCGGGTGGGAGGGGCAACCTCTGCCTTGGGGGCACCATCCTGCTTCTTGCATCGGGCGGGAATTAAATCACACAAATGGTCACGTCACCTTTCAGAGGCAAGCATGCAGCCAGACTGTCCGACGCCCTTGGCACCTCTGACCCTGAGAAGTTCTCCCCTGTGGGACAGGTTCCTGTATGATGTTATGGCCTTACTTACTTGTCCTGAGAGTTCATGGTTTACTCTTGTAGCCATATCCTGTTTAATTCGGGTTTATTGTATGCGTTGGTCATATGGGGCTTCGTCCAAACACATTATTTGCCCCGACAGGCTGTTGCTATAAAATTATTGCTCTGTTGCTACAGTATAAGATGTTTTGCCTCTTTTCAAAAGAGAGCCGACTATATCGTCTCCTGCTCTTCAAATCTCTCATGCTGGCTTGGGAAAGAGGAAGCGGGAAAGTGGTAATGGGAAAATGGGTAAAGAGAAAAGGAGGGAAGGGCACAGGGAAAAGGGGAAAGAGGGAGCGGGAAAGGGGTAATGGGAAAATGGGTAAAGAGAAAAGGAGGGAAGGGGACTGGGAAAAGGGGAAAGAGGAAGATTGGTCTGATACTCCCTTTCCTTTCCCCTTTTCCTATTTCCCTTTCCCCTTTCATTTTCTTCTTTTTCCTTTTTCCTTTCCTTCCTTCCACTTTCCCCATCCCTTTTTGCTTTTCTCTTTCATCCTTTCCCTTTTTCCTTTCCTCTTTTCTCTTTCACTTTCCTAAACAAAAAAGGTGCCATCTAAATTAAAACAAAGAGACAAAATAATAAAGGGTATTTGTTTCTCTGCAATGGGGGGTGGCTGCCGTGTGTACGACACAAGCAGCCATGGCTCTCAGTGTGGACCTCAGCATGCAAACTGCCCAGGGGCCTCACTTTGGGGGGGTAATGGCCTGGCCGGGGGAGGTGGCGGGTGCCAGGCCCCCATGCGCCAAGGTTTGGTCACTGACATCACGGCCGTCTGTGTTGCCGTGGTTCTAATTAGTTTGGCCATTGAAAGAAATTAATCAGAAAAAATGTTGCCGAGTGACGAAAGTAAGATAAAGCGTTAACAAAGCAAGATACAATATTCAAATTAATCAGTGAGATTATCATCAAGCCCAATTATGCTGTGATATAATTGTAATAATTGTGCCATAATAAAATAGCACCCGGAAATTACTGAAATATGGAATATATTTACAGCCCATATATGTATTAGAATATGTGTCACTGTGTTACAATGCATAGTTTATGTCTTATTCGTAATGAGAAGATCGGATGTTCAGAGTTGCCCGTCTACAATGGTTAATAACAGTTCATAATCACAGTAGATCCAGAAATTCAGGGTCAGAATCAGGGAAGTCCGAGGGACAGAAATCCAAAAGCAGAGATGATAACGGGTACACACAAGGTTCTGAAGGAGACCCAAAGTCAGGATCGGTGAACAGAAAGAGGCCCAGCAGCCGGCAGATAAGGAGAACCAGAGACAGATTGGCGATGGCGATGATCACGCAGCACCTCACCGAGGTTCTGAGGAGGAGTGACTAATTGGGAAGAAGTGAGGCAGGGCTTGGGTGAGCTGAGATGAGCATAGTGGAGGAACTGTGTGGGATTCCACAAACATCTCACCATAGCTGCTAGTATGTGAAGGCTGTGTAAGGGTGTCTTTGTCCAGGTCTAAACAAAGTATGTAACTGCATAAATGGTGTCATCGGACTTGGAAGCATTTTTCATGATGGATCTGTGACTGAGATCTTTCTAGAAAGTGCCCCTTTGTCCCTGTGCCCCCCACAGCCTCCTGTGAGTCTTGCTGCGTTTGTGGATGCATGTGACTCGGTTCCACACTCTGGCTGCGATGCTGTTTCTGTCGCGGATGTGTGAAACACGCCAAGGTGGAGAAACACCTCACGGACCTCACCGCTGGCCCGCCTGCAGCGTGGCACAGAGGCGGCGTGTAGTTACCCTGTTACTCCCTCTCCATTTGTCTTTTCCCCTCCTCTTCACCTCCTGCTGTTTTCTTACTCCTCCGTAGAGCCTGTGGTTCAGAATGATTCCCTCCGCTTGTGAAGACCCAGTATCGCCCAGCAGAGTTCAAACTTCGCAGTGGCTGGATGTCCACTGGGAATAGGATGTCCACTGGGAATAGGATGTCCACTGCTTACGACAGGGAGATTGGGGACACGTGTGGACAGGGACAGTGGGGACACAGTCTATGTTGACAGCTTTTCCAGCCTGGGGGGCTCTGCTCAGCCAGCACTGGAGGGTTGATCCCTTTTCCCTAATGGCCACTTGACTGATTTGCTTATTCTTGTCACTCCCCCCCCTCAGCGGCATAATGGAGACCTGACTCCTGCTTCTTCGGTGAAGCACCTGAGCCACCGGCGTTTCGTGGCCTCCTTCCAGCTGGACGCCGTGCAGCACGCGGATCAGGACCTGTACCGCTGCGTCACCCAGGCCGCCCGCGGGGCCGGCGTCTCCAACTTCGCAGAGCTCATCGTCAAGGGTGAGGCTGCTGCCGCTGACTCCTCAGGGCAAGGAGGACATTCTTCATGAGTGCTGGTCACGAGCTCCGGCGGCCCTTCACAGCACACACACCCAGAGCGATGACATTTGTTACTTATTACATACCTACAGCCCACAAAAACCCAGGGATGTCATGCAAACTGTACAAACCCCAGGCCTGGGGGTGTGAGGATATAGTGCTACCCACAGAGCCATTGTGTTGCCTAATTAAGACATATGATGCCTAATTAGGGATCATAGGCTACTGACTGCTGAGCAGTGCAGAAGTGTGATTTAGTCTAATGACTCATCTTTCACTCTTTTCCCAGTTAGCTTAAGGGTACGTGAATGGCTGCAGTGTATGAGGAAGCTCTACTTCCCAGCATCTATCAGTGTCCCGTCATGCAGCAGGCCCTCCCTGCTGGAGCGAGACGTCGTCAGGATGGCAGGGGCTCGGCTTGACTTGGGCATCGTTCTTATGGGATGTGGACTGGGGAGGCAACGCAGTCAGGGTGTGACCACCCTCTCTGAACTCATCCAGTGTTCATACGTGTGTAGAAGTGTAGGGTTGATCTGTCCATTTCCCAGCCACTTATGCTGGATAGGGTCATGGCTGGACCTGGAAACTGTCCCAGGCAGCATATGGCACAAGGCAGGGGGCACCGTGAAGGGGATCCCAGTCACATGGCAACACAGGGGCTGACCAGAACGGGGATTAGCACACTGCCGTTAGCCTTTAACGAGCTAAATCCATGAGTAGAGTTGGTACAGAGTTGTACATTTGTTGAAAAAGCAAAGCTAGTTAGCAAAGAGTAATATAGACAGATCAGTCTGTGGGAATTGCCCGAGGTCTATTCAAGTGTTACTGGCTAGATTTAGGGCATTGTGTCTCTAGGTTTTCCAAGACAGAATGTCATGATCTCCTAAGGAACCCTGATAATTGTAGGCTTCCTGGGAGAGACTCTGGGTCAATGTGACTCTGGTTGGACGAGTATTTTTTTGCAAATGGGTGGATGGATATTTTATTAATTTCAATGATGTTGATAATTGAGCACTGATGGTAAAAGAGCATAACTTGGTGGATTTGGTGAGCTGAAGGCCCTTCCCCAGGAAAAAGGAGCTTGGGATCTATACTTTGGTTTACTCAGTCTACGTTCATTTGGATAAGAACCGGATTTGTGCGATAATCCCAGGACAATATCGAAATAAACTGATCATGCGGAGATGTCCCCGTCTGTCTCCTGGGATAATCACACCATTCTAGTCGAGGTCTGCAACGCGTTTAATTCCATGGCAACGGAGCTAATCCCCAGTTTCAAAAAAGATGTCGGTGGCACATTCCCCAGCCTGTAAGGGGGGCTGCTCTGAGCTGGGGGCTGTCAATCATAAGAGGGTAGGAACCCTGAAGCTGCCAGAACGGAATCCAAAAAACCTCAGAGGTGGAGGAGCTTCGTGATCGGTATCCATGGTGATCACACTGGGGAACATCACTTTGTGGATTACATTAAGTTTTGCCACTGCCTGATGAGTGTGAGGCGAGTCAGCGGCCAGGGGGGAGCTGGACAGACCCCACATACAATGTCACGTTTAATCTCACAGGACACACTATTGAAAGGACCTAACATTCCCATAATACCCCTTTAGGGTAAATAGGACGGTAATATGGAGGGGGCTGTGGACATCCTGAAGTGGGGCGACAATCCCCTCGTATAGAATACCAGTAAACTTCTCATAGTGATACCTCTCTCAGGAGCTTGTATCCCTTCCTGTAGACCAGATTACCATCTTGCCCGTGCCTGTGGCTTTGGTGCAGTTTTTGTGTCCCCCATCCCATCCTGACTTCATGTTGATCTCTTCCCCATCCCCTTGAATCAGAAGAACTTTGAAAACGTCACTGTGATCTTCAGGCAGGTATCTCACGGTGTATAGTGCTGTGGTAAAATAATCTCGGTTCTTTCTGTGAGTGTTGATCTCGAGCCGTGGCCTAAGATAGCAGGACCAGGATTCTGTCTCAGCTTCCCCGGTTCACTGTGTCCTCGGCTACAGGTCTGCATGTGCTAAAGACCACAGGCACTGCCTTAGCTTGTCCGTGTTAGCTGTGTTTCTCAGCTGGCTGTGGCAGGGCGCCCTTCCAAACACGTTACTGATACCTTGCAGAGGCACAATGAGCCACCAGCAGCCTCCACCAACCCCGTTTGCCACAGGGCCCATATCCCTCAGGGAGCTGCTGTCTGTGGCCTGTTACCAAGCTTTCTGCTTTCCCTTTTTACGTTTTCATCTTACCCTTTTCTCTCACCTTTTTTTCTTTCCCTTTGCCTTTTCTTTCCCCCTTTCCTTTCCTCTTTATCCTTTTCCCTTTTCACCTTTCATTTCCCCCTTTTCCCTGTCCTCTTCCCCTTTCCCCTTTTTCTTTCCCCATACCCTTTCCTCATCCCCCTTTCCCTTTTTCCTTTCCTCTTTACCCTATTGCCTTTCCACCTTTCATTTACCCCTTTCCTCTTCTCCCTTTCCCTTTCCTCTTTATCCTTTACCCTTTCCACCTTTCTTTTCCCCTTTCCTCTTCCCCCTTTCCATTTTTCATTCTCCCTTTTCCTTCCCCCTTTCCATTTTTCATTCTCCCTTTTCCCCTTTCCTCTTCCCCCTTTCCATTTTTCATTTCCCCTTTTCCTTCCCCCTTTTCCCTGGGTTCCTTTTCCCTCTTTGTCCTCTTCAGCTTCCCTTATTGGCTCTTTAACTGGCATGAGTTTATTTCACAGAGTGCCATTCTCCCACCGGACTGTCGATCAGGCCGTCACCTTTTCCCTGCTTGGTGACTCGCAGTTGTACCTTTTCTTCCATCCCCCTCACCCCCGGCTCCCGACGACCCTGCCCCAGTCAGGTGTATTTCCTCATTCCCCCCCACAGACAGAGTTTGTTTGCTCTTTGCCTTTGTTCGCATCAGGACGCCGTCATGTCTCTCTCATTCCGCCCCACTACCGCAGCCCCACAGTGACCCTCATAATATCAGCCGTTCGCGCCCCCCCCGCCCCACACACCGTGTTCTGTGGTTCTGTGTGCCAGCAGTCCTTGCAGATGCCACTGGGAGACAGACCTGAGCTCCATGATTAAGGTGAAGGTCACCCCCCTTCAGGGGGGAGAGACGGTGAGGCATGTCTGGCGGTAAACAAAGGACACAGCAAACAAGCAGCCTTCAGACGAAAGTCACTGCTCCCCCCAAGACAGATGGTGCCCCCCCCCCCACAGATACATTCTCACAATACCTTTAAAAGTGAGGAATTGCAACAGATCCAAATACTTTAAAGAGTTTCTTATCTTTCTTGATTTAATTAAATTGTGTTATCTAGCTAATAGTATTAATACATCTTTTGAATCAGAGCAAGATAGCAAGAAAAAATAGTAAACAGTTTGTCCTTAACTTTTTGGCCTTAGTAAGTATAATTTGTGGTATCATGTTCTTTTTTTGTTTGTCTTCTTGTGAAGCATCAATTCTGAGCTGTATCAAGATTATAAAGCTCTTGGTGTGTTTACCAAATTATAGAGTACATGTTTACAGGAGAAGCTGTGGTGAGTTTCTTAGTGAAAGGTGTTAATCAAGGGTGATTTCTGTGACCCTGAATGTTTGAGGTCAAGGAAAATCTCCAGAGTTCTTAAGACAAACAAAATCATAAAAATCAAAACTATTCTGAGGTTTGGTTTGTTAAGATTTCAAGGATCCAGAAAAAGGTTAACGACTCACTTTGGGTGATTTTTGTCGGCACAAACATTCACAGTGCATTGTTGTGGGGTACTTACCTTGCTTACCCTGTGTTTTGCGGTATAATATAGGCAGACCCCGGATTAAGAGCATCTGACTTACGGGTAACTTGTGCTTAAGAACAGACTACCATAAAGCCTGTTATATTAAAAATCTAAGTTAAATAGTTAAGTTCAATGGTTTGTAATAACAAACACATGTGCTACTTTGTGACGTTTGTGAAAACATTGTACGGTTCTTTAGCTTATGGGACAGTACAGTATCGTATATAGTTACTTTTTTATTATCACATGATTATTACTAACTTGAAGACAGACTTAGGGAGCGGATCTTGTTCATAACCCGGGAAACCCCTGTGCTCACTCAGTGCCCCCCTTTTCCCCCGCCCCCCCCCGAAGTACCCCCCTCCCCCATAGCACCACCCCAGCTGCTGAGAGCCGGCTCCACCTACCTGATCATCCAACTGAACACCAACTCCATCCTGGGGGATGGGCCCATCATCCGACGGGAGATCGAGTACCGCGCCAGCCAGTCGCCCTGGTCCGAGGTGCATGGCGTCAACATGGTCACCTACAAGCTATGGCACCTGGACCCGGACACAGAGTACCACATCAGTGTGCTGCTGACCCGGCCTGGCGATGGGGGCACCGGGCCCCCAGGGCCCCCCCTCATCAGCCGGACCAAGTGTGCAGGTAAGACCCTAAATTCTACCTCCCAGGTGACAGGTATAGGTGCTTATTGAGGCATAATGAGTAGCACTATGGCCTGGTGTCTCCAAGGTTTAGGCTTTGGCTATGTGACGTTGACCTTGTGTTTGTGTGGGTATTTCCCTCCGGTCTAAACATGTGCAGATGGAAGTGGTGTCTCTAACTTTCCCATAGTACATTACTGTGTGCCCTGTGATGGACTGGCATCCCGTCCAGGGTGTCCCCTGCCTCGTGCCCTGTGATGGACTGGCATCCCGTCCAGGGTGTCCCCTGCCTCGTGCCCTGTGATGGACTGGCATCCCGTCCAGGGTGTCCCCTGCCTCGTCCCCTGTGATGGACTGGCATCCCGTCCAGGTTGTCCCCTGCCTCGTCCCCTGTGATGGACTGGCATCCCGTCCAGGTTGTCCCCTGCCTCGTCCCCTGTGATGGACTGGCATCCCGTCCAGGGTGTCCCCTGCCCTGTGCCCTGTGATGGACTGGCATCCCGTCCAGGGTGTCCCCTGCCTCATTCCCTGTGATGGACTGGCATCCCGTCCAGGGTGTCCCCTGCCTCGTCCCCTGTGATAGACTGGCATCCCGTCCAGGGTGTCCCCTGCCTTGTCCCCTGTGATGGACTGGCATCCCGTCCAGGGTGTCCCCTGCCCTGTGCCCTGTGATGGACTGGCATCCCATCCAGGGTGTTTCCTGCTCTGTGCCCCATGATGCCTGGAATAAGCCCCTCTACCAGATAAACAATTATGAAAAACAGAGGTACATACTTGCTTATTTTGTATACATAATTTTAATAAAATTTTCAAATCAGCCCCCGCCCGCCCCCCAGACCCCCTTTAGTGTAGTCTAGGTTGCTTTTCCGCTGCATGAAATCCTATTTCAGGAGTGACAAAGATTTTTGCAAAAACAACAAACAAAAGGACTTCAGAAATCGGCAGAAAAATGTCTGGCTGTACATGAGCCCCGTGAATCGTTAAATTCTCCTCAGAATCCTTTCCTCCCGTCTTAACAACAACCTCTTGGTTAAAAAGTGTGTGCCGTACAGCATGCACTAAGCTAGGAACGACAAGTCAGAGGCTGTGTTTCCGATGCCCAGCGAATAAAGGTTTTACTGGAGGTAAGCCAGCGAACGGATCCCTATGACATGAGAATGGGAGGCTGAAGGAGGGGTGTGAGGGTTTGCTGAGCTGGGGCGGGGGAATGGACAACACAAAGGACAGTTTTAGGGTTTGGGGGGGGCAGCTGGTCGTGACAACAACAGACTGGGACACAAGGATCCATTTCTTTCATTACAATCTCAACTGCTGGCCTGGATTCAGAGAGAGAGAGAGAGAGAGCCTGTGAGGCAGCTTGTTATTGTCGACTTGCTTTCTGTCTACTGCATCAGGCAGGTGAGTTTCTGACTAGACAGGGGAAAAAATCACTCAGAATCTGGCAATTCACAGTGGGGGTCTCATGTGACCCCCGGTAGGCAGAGATATCTGACTGTTCTGTATCCATAGCAACCATCCTGCCTTCCTCATGTACCCAGAACATCACCCCACCCACCTCCAAAAGCCTCAGATTGCGCGTCTGATGGTCTTTCTGCCTGCCACAGCCGTGTACCAGTCCGAGGGGGTACCCTCGCTGTACTGGGAGATGGGGGCTGGGTCACTCAGATTAAAGCACTAGTCTTCAGTACTTCTGATAGCAAGTACAGGAAGTCGTACCTTCTTGGAGGATGATCGGGGTAGATGTCAGAGTCGGTTTGGCTGAAAGCTTCAGCATCATTGTTTGCTGGTTGGAGATGTAATTTAGATGTAGTACAGGAGACCAGAATAAAATAATGGGGATATTAAGCCTGTTATCTGTCACACACCTGTGCAGCTATGACGTGCCACGGTTCACGGGGGGAGATTTGAGTTTGCAGCCGCTGAGTGCTTTTGCGGCCTACACTGCCAGCTGTCCCGCACGGGCCGGGCACGGCGCCCTCTGAAGGAGGAGCTCAGCGTTGCTTTCACAGTGATTGATCAGGCCAGACAGGGCCTTGTCAAGTTCAAAGCCTCTGTATCGACTGACCTGTCTAGGAGGGGACCCCTGTCTACTGGCAGTCCATCATGATCATGGCTGCCATGGGATGAAGAGGGAGATGCAGCGGTGCTTGTATTTAGGGGACGGGGGCCTGGGTGGTAGTAACTTTTTGGCTGGTGAGCTGGGTTTCCAGGAGGTTTGTAACCTTTTCTTTCATGCCTGCAAGTGATTAGAATAAGACAGCAGTCATGCAGGGTATTCCTCAATCCCCTGTTGGGTACCCTACCCAACAGGGGATTGAGACGCTGCAGACTGAAGTTGGTTCCACTTCCTGGAAGTTTGCAAAAACAAGTAATTCTTCGGCATGTTGTGTTTTGGCTCCAGTAACCCCCCCCCCCTCCCCTCCTCCCCCAATCTTCTAAACTGCCAGGACTGGACATAAAATGAACCCGTCAGATTGTGGGCAGGGATCAGGTGTTGCATCCTGAATTGTTCCAGTCCAATTCTCTTCTGCACACTCGGGGAAAATTATAGATCTCTTTTGATAAATGTACCGGTCAAGCAACAAAGCGATGCCATTCTGTGGGGCTCATGAAACGAGTGCAGATAAATAACTTCTCACTTTGCAGACGGCTTTTGTTGTAAGTGAATTTGCAGGTATAGAGCAGCAGGTGCCTCACAACAGGGAAGGCGCGGGCGTGAGTCACTGTCTTCGTGCCTCAGGTCCATCTTCCAATATCCTTTGGACTTTTGATTATTCCATTAGTCAACCCTCCCATGCAGATACCCCCCCCCCCGGTACTGCCAACCGCTTTTGTGGGTGAGGAGCATAAAGTATTTGCTGTCACCATTTAGTCAGTGTCTCTCAAAAAAGTAAGCACAGCTTGTCCATATTATAAGGACATACAGACAAAGACCCCTCCCATTGGAGGTACTGAATTTTGTCCCCGCCTCCACCTTGGGTGATTGGTCACTGTGTGAGCAGTACAGGAATCCATGGCTAAAGCGCTAATGGCCATTACTAAGAGTGCATGAATGATCTATCTGTCTTAAATCAATCAATACATTTCTGACGAGCTAACACGTAATGATATTAAAAAGCCTCATTTTCTTCACATTATCGACTATGCATAAGAGGCCGGTTGAGTTGGATCGAAGTGATTTTTTTTTGCCCTATCACTGCAGGAAGATAACGTTAGGTGAATGGAGCAGCGTGAGTCATACTGATCGCCAGTGGTGATTTTCAGGTAGCTTTGCTGTAGACACGGGATGTGCTTCTAGAATCATTAGGATTGAGGTGGGAGAGACAGCTGGTAAAATATTTAGGCTTTATTAAACTTTGATTCGAACATGAGGGCAGAGACAGAGTGAGGGATGGTGGAAGGAGAAAAAAATCTATTTTAGTGCAAATGTGGGTCTTTAATTACAGTCAGCACCCCCTTCCCCACCCTCAGGACAGGAAGGATGATTTGACATAAGCAGAGCTTGTGGGGACGAGGACCAGAAGGTG
Source organism: Paramormyrops kingsleyae (assembly GCF_048594095.1). Classification (NCBI taxonomy): domain Eukaryota; kingdom Metazoa; phylum Chordata; class Actinopteri; order Osteoglossiformes; family Mormyridae; genus Paramormyrops; species Paramormyrops kingsleyae. The sequence goes on from NC_132805.1 coordinate 11,568,618, forward strand.
TTTGAATGTCCTCTTCCCTACTCCTGCATTGAGGTGCTGACCAGTTGGACAGCGGCGGAGAGCTGGGCCCGGTGGGGGCCCGGTGGAGCCCCGACAGGCAGTTTGGTGGCATGTGGCTGACAGGCGGCCAGTGCGCCCAAGATGCGACGTTTCAATTATCGACGGCCAACACACTACTGTGAGCGAGTCGCCGTGGAGACCAGCTGTCGGGCTGAGAATTGAGTCTCACCACGGCCAGTGCTGTGGAGACGAAATGCCTCACAGTGGTGCCACCTTCCCCCATAGGGGTTCACTTTGACCGCATTTTACGGCACACTTCATCCTGTCCGTGTGAGTAACGCACTGTGGAATTTCGGATCGTGTTCCGGACGGGGGAAACATTTCCCCCTCGTCATTGTCACCCAGGAGAGAGGCATGGCTGGAGATGGATGTCTAGATGACGGAGGCGTTTGGACGCCATGCCCGGATGCTCCCGTCTGCAGGCATTTCCGTTCAGCAGCACTAAGGGGCATTGCAATCTGGGGTGCTTCCGTTCGGACACAGTGCCGCTCCTGACAGCATCACATACGGCCCTGGGTTCTGGCCTCATCAATCGTGGTGTGCCACTATGGGGGGGGGGCAACAAGGGACAGGCACACACACACACGGCCTGGCATGGATGGCGGGAGCACGGAGGGGTGAATGACAGGGATAACAGCCAGCTTGGAAAAGATGAAACCAACTGCCCCCCAAAGCACTCTCCACAAAGAGGACACAGAACTGCTGTTCATTTGTAGTGCTGCTCTGACATTTGGAGGCCGATCTCTGATGGGCTTGTGCTCACGTCCTGTCTTAGATCAGGACCTCCATTAAGGCGCAATCTGCAGGGCTCTGCATGTATTTTTAGCCCTCTTCATCTCATGCTGCATCCGCGTGCCCTTTTTCCATGTCCACTCGAGGCCGACCCTCTTTATTTTTTGTTCCCATGCGGCGTTTCATCGCGCATCTCCCCGAGCACAGGCTTGCGGCAACGGAGAGCTCCGCTCTTTATCACGACCAAAGTGTCGGCAAGCAGACAAAGAAAAAAAGAAGAAGAAGATGGAGTTGTGGAAGGCTTTGGTATTGATTGCTTGGTGTGCTATCTGCTATTCCTGCTGATGTGTTGTACGCTTGCCGCAGAGGGAGTGATAACAGATCACATGGGGGAGAGGAGCTGTTTAAGGGAAGTGTTCAGGACGGGATTCCACCGTGTGAGTGAGCGTGTTTGCCCGAGGCTGTCTTAGTGCAGGATTTCCAGGGTCCCTAAACCGAATGCATCTCTCTGGCAGCTTTTTTATGCTTAGAGCTTGGTGGTGCCACTGAGAAAAGGACTGTTGCTTCTTGATCTGCTCTGCTTCCTTTGTCCAAGTGAGACGTCCTCTGAGTGTAAAAGCTGGATGAATTTAGCCACCAGGTCGTGACCTTGTGCTGCAATCGGAGCCGCTCAGGCTCCATGGATCCACTGTCGCTCCGTACAGGCTGGGGACATTAATCAGAATCTCCTAATAAAAGAACAAAGTGATACAGTACATTATGCACGAATATAGTTTGACAAAAGTGCATTGATTGTTTTAATAATGGACCATAACAAATCTCTCTATTGATAACATGTTGTCTCCTTGACGATCTCCTTGCAGAACCTCGCAGCAAACCATGGTGACACCGGGTGACATTCTTTAACGCTTGCCAGCGAGTGACCTGAAATAATAGACTAGGTCTAAAAATAGGTGCCGCATCACAGTGACCCTGTGATGGTAATAATGATCAAAGCCAACCCCCCTTGAAATAGATTGTTTTCATCTGGAGTTGACCCTAGGAGCTAGACGAGTGGGGGACTCAGTTGGCTCTCTGACACCATGACGGAGAAGCTGCACCCGTAGCCTGTCCAATTAATTACTGTAATTGGCATCATTTCTTGCTTCTAGGGCAGTTGAATGTGACACCAGCCTGACTGGGCTAAATGCCCTGGCCTCATGTGACCCATTCAGCTCTGCCTGCAGGTCTCTTTATCACCCCCTAGTGGTTGTTTTGTTCAAGGTCATGCACCCCATGTCCCATACGTTCCTCTAACGATTTGTTTGCTGTGCTGGGTGGGAGTTGGAACACGTGCCGGCTGTCGTTTCTGTTCCCGCCGCCTTGCTGCCTCTGAAGCACGCTAACCGCCGACTGACATGCACTGCTGGAGGGCCTGACCTCCCTCCTACACTGCCAAATTCATGCTCCCCAAATCCCCCTTTCCATGAGAACTCAGTATACATGCTGGCCTGGAAATTGTGGCATGAATCTCATATTTGCATTGTCAGAACATCGTCACATCGGAGGAAATATGAGTGACAGAGCTGTCATCTCCCCCTCTCTCTATGTCTCCCCCTCTTCCCCACTCTTTTCTCCTCCCTATCACCCTCCCCCTCTTCCAGAGCCGATGCGGCCCTTGCGGGGCCTGACCGCCACCGAGATCCAGGCGCGGCAGCTGTCGCTGCAATGGGAGACACTCGCCTACAACCTGACCCGCTGCCACACCTACTCGGTGTCCCTGTGCTACCGCTACTCCATGGCGGCGGGCAGCGGCGGGGCTGGCGGGGGCCACAACGCCACGGTGCGCGAGTGCCTCGCTGTGGAACACAACGTGTCGCGCTTCACGCTGCGCGACCTGCCGCCATACCGCGCCATGCACGTGCGCCTCACGCTCTCCAATCCCGAGGGAAAGAAGGAGGGCCGCGAGGTCACCTTCCAGACCGAGGAGGACAGTGAGTAACATGCCAGTGTCCCGCCCCTGACATGTGACCCGCCCCTTAGAGGAAGCCCAGCCCCATGATAGATGATAAATCCTTTATTTGCCATTTGCACAAGTATGAGTATGAATGCTTCCTCTTCACCTACCTAATCTTGCTCTAAATAGCATGGTCACAGTGCAGGGTCAGCCAATGTGCAGCACCCCAGGAGCTGCGGGTTAAGGGCCTTGCTGAAGGGCCCACGGACATGTGACTGTTCTGCCGAGGCTGGGACTCGAACTGGCAATCTTCCAATCACAAGCACAGAGACTTATGCCACTGAGTCACTCAACATCTCCTTTGAAAAGTTCAACTATCAATAATCATGTCTCGGATAGACCTCAGGCTACGATGCCGCCACTGAGCAAAGCTCGTTCCAGGACCCCCGTCATCTTCACGCGACTGTGTTCCATAACAATCATTTAGATGCACGCATGAGGCATATTTAGGCTGGATTTGCGTCTGGCACCTGCTGGCTTGAATACTTTACCCGAGCGATAATGACTTAGAGAGACGGGGACTGTGCGGTGTGCAAGGTGCTTAAGCTGAAGCACCTGCATTAATGTCAAGCCAGAGGAATGGCTTATGAGTCGTCAACTGATAACGCCACATAATTTCTGCAGCAGACAGCGTCGGCCACGAAACGACACGATGTTCGAGGCTTTTATCGTGCAGGACTCCCCGAGAAGTCAAAGATTTTCAGTTTTTTTTTATGCCCGAAGAAAGTTTAGCTGTTGGGGTCCACAGCGTGACCCTGATCGTGACAGAGTAAATACTAATACTGCGGTGTCCCGTACATGCAAGCTCAGCACAGCCCCCCGGTGAGAGCGCTACGAGGCTTCATCCGAGCAGTAGCTGGGGCACCTCCAGAGGGTCCGCGGCATCAGCAGAACTGGCTGACGACTGCAGAATTAGTCATGCCGCTATTGGAAACGGCGGAGGCAGAAGAAGAAACGTGGAAAAAGCTTGTTTCTCCAAAATGCTTGTCTTCACATTAATCGTCAAACATGAACCGCAGAAGTGGGATAATTGATTCCCAGATGGTCATGCCCGTGGCCCTGTGATCGAAATATAAACAAACGTGTTGACTTTAACAAAAAAGAGGAGGAGCCAAGAACGTTCACGTGCTGCCCACCAATCAGCAGCTCTCCCTCAGCTGCCATCATGAAAACCTTAAGAGAGGTAAATGAATGGCTGCTGTCTCTGTGGAGGAACAGGAATAGAAGCCCCTGCAGTGAGGGGGAGGGGGGGCTGGTTCTCTGTTCGTTTAGCTGGGCTTGACGGCTCCTCACACTCTACACTGGTTTTAATGGACCCAGCCCTTGGCTGCTAGGTCTTTGATGGTTTATCACCTCTTCTGCACTGTAACCCTCTGGTGATTTTAGCAAGATGGTTGAGCTCAGATTGAGTGGGTGGAGTCAAGCTAGCAGCAGATCACCACAGATCACCACAGATCACCAGTCACTCAGTCCCATTTCCTCGCCTTCCCAACCATGCTGACACTTCATGAGCATGCTTGCAGTGACTTGGGATTTCATGGCACCTGGGAACTCCATCACCTGCTCCCCCCCAGCCCCGCTGTCCTCCTAACATGCCCCCTCCCACCTCATGCTGGAAGGCATCCATCACCCTTGTCTTCACACCTCCATTGCTTTGACAGATAATACCCCTGGGAAGATTAATGCCCCCCTAAGCCTCTGGTTTCACGTTGCACAGCCCTACGCAGCCCCCCTCACCGATGAAAGTCCAGCCAGGTGCGGGGTAAATGATAATCTGCGTCTCTGGTCATTTCACAAAAGGAAAAAAATGGCCTGGATGTGCTAATCAAATTTTATTCATGTCTTTCCCGTGAAAACAATAAGATAGAGTCAAAACGTCACCTTTAATGGAGCAGTAGAACGATTAGACCATGTCTTTTTTGGCACAGTATGTCTTCACAATCCTTTATTCGTAAGTCACACTTAATTTTGGAATAAAGGTTGTTTAAGTTACCCATTTCTGTGGCTAGATCTCTAGCTCCAGGTGCCTGGTGTTGAAAGAAAATCAAATCAGAGACACACGGGGGGCTGGAACGGTGACCCCGCCGCTTCTGGGGGTCCCTCTCCTGCTGTCTCAAATGACCTGCTCCGACTTTCAGCCAAACGGGCCCCTCCCTCCAAGATGAGTCTGCTCTAACAACCAAAGCACTGAGGAGAAGTGACACTCTCTCACCCTGCCTCTTTTTCCCCTTAACCTCAGTAGTTTCTCACTCTTTGGCCCCATCTGTGCACTCTTCTCTGTAAACACACGGGTGGGCGCCCCCCCCAGAGGGTTATATGCTGTCAGCCCCTCCCTCACAGCAAGCACCTGTCTGTTTTTCTCCTCCGCCACAGTTCCTGGCGGCATTGCCCCGGAGTCGCTGACCTTCACCCCCCTAGAGGACATGATTTTCCTGAAGTGGGAGGAGCCTGTGGAGCCTAATGGACTCATCACCCAATACGAAGTGAGTCCCTGGGGCCAAAAAGCTCAGTAACTCACCCGCAGGCTCTGGCTGCCAGCTGAACACCTTACTGTGTGCCTTAATGCTAAAACAAGCAGGTCGGCCTGCCTGGCATCTCAGGCTGCCTAAAGATCACGTTAGATCGCTCACTCAGGGGGCAGGGTAAATGCTCGGTAAGGGGTGTTTTCTGCATTGCATAGGTGAGCGAGGTCGGGAGGGTGGGGGTGGGGGGTGTGATGAGACTCATTTGAGCTCTCTGTGATGATGTGCCTTGAGGGACCTAATCAGGGTTGCCAACTCTCATACATCTGGCTTTCAGACTCGTGCAAAAAATCTTACGGCATTATAAATCTATAGATAGTTACATCAAAAGCATTGGGGTAGTTTTCAAACCCTACAGACTAATTAGAAGGTAATAAAACTGTTACATACATGTAAATGCATGTGCAGACTTGTCTCCAGTTGAAAATCTCACGCCAGCCTGCTGACCTAAGTTGGGAACCCTGCTGACCTAAGTTGGGAACCCTGCTGACCTAAGTTGGGAACCCTGCTGACCTAAGTTGGGAACCCTGCTGACCTAAGTTGGGAACCCTGCTGACCTAAGTTGGGAACCCTGCTGACCTAAGTTGGGAACCCTGCGCACCGTGCTGCCCCCCATCCTCCGCTCTCCTTAGAGGACCTTGCGTCTCCCTCAGCACCCACTTCTCCAGCAGTAGAATGCAATTAAGTGGGATCTGTGGATTGACATGTAAAGTGGCGACTGAGCCGGATTCTCTCAGTGTAACTTGCTGATCTCCCTCCAAGTGGAGAGGGAGGAGCTTCACGCAGGCACTGAGAAATCCTTTCATTTCTGCTAGATTAAAGCATCGACTGCCTCGCGATGATCGACCGCGAGTCTTTGGTCCCTTGTGCTCCTTCTGGTTGCCATTATCTATCAGCTTTTTTTTTTTTAGCTCCTTTGTAGAAGCAATTTAACTGATTCTGTGAAGAGCGAATCCTCATGTTATCGCAAACATCCAGGCCTCATGCTCTCAACTTAATGCATAGGTGTGCGGTCGGCCTCAGCTGCAGGCTTCGAGCTCCACCGGAGCCCCCTCCTACCGGTGCCTCCTCAGCAAACGTTAAAGGGAGATTTCCCATAATGCACCTGGAGTGGCCTGCTGCAAGTCTGGAGTGAAGAACAGTTTTGATGTAAAAACCATAACCTGTAAACATATTCTTAGATAAGATAATCTAATAATTAGTCATTTAAAACACAATCGTTAATGTATGCATCGTAAACAAACAAATTGAATTAAGGTAATTTTTCTTGTAGCTGATCGTTAGAAGCTGATTGAGTGCTGTAATTATCATTCTGAGAAATCAGTGAATTCTGGCCGGAATGATGTTTAAACTCAAAAAACGAAGATTTCCACAAGCAGCGACACTTTCCCCAGGCTGTTGTCTAAGCATTTGGCTGTATGGGATGGAAACTAACGGTGACTCAAAACAAAATACAGGCAATTACAGCTGTATCAAAGCAAAAAGAGCAGCTGTTGTCATGCTTTCAAATGGCATGGTCACTCTGAGAAGAATGAGCACCAACCTCCCAGCTCCATAAAACCTAGTGATATTTCTTCAGATGATCTGGTGATTGTGAACACAATGCCTGAACTTGACCCTAGTTGGATTTTCAGGTTGTGTATTCTAATGGTTCGGCTTCTAATAAATTATTAAAGAGAAGATAAATTGGACCACAGTAATTACAAAAAGCATTAGTGAAGGAATTGTCAAAGGCTGTTACATACAGTCCTACTGAAAACGCCGATTTAGTCTGTCTGATTATGCTATTCTCAGATGTTGGTTGCTGTAAGCACTCACAGTTCAGAATCTGTGCACACCTTCAAGCTCCTCATGAATTTAACAAAGAAGAGGTTTTGTATATCTTAGATACTTCAAAAAGGCACCGCATTACACTTCCTGCTATGCTATAATGATTATATTCAAGTCACGTGGGACGAGAGTTTACAGAATCATTAAATGGGTGTATTTGGATAATATCTGCCTGTGGTTCATGTTTGCATCCAAGGGTTAGCAAGTCATCTGGAACCTTCTCACACCCTGGCGGTAAACCAGATCCTCTGACTAATGATATTTCCTGAAATGGGGCCAGATGTCAAGGAATTAGTTGAATCTCTTTTGGGCAAGACTGCCCCCAATAACCTACAATTGTGCCCAAAGGGAATAGATGAAACAAGCTGTGCAAAAAAATAAATATACAATTATGGCAGCTCCAGACTATTTGTGAGTGTCATTCAGTCCATTACATTATACAAAAGCAAGACCTATTACAGTCAAAAAAACAAATAAATTAAGTGGATCACGTATCCAGCAGGATCCTTCTGAAGCCACGAATAAAAGCCCCAAATAAGGAGCTCAAAACAGGGTTACGCAAATAACCTCAGTGATAATGAATATCTGAAGAAAAAGTACTATAGACCGAAGACTACAAAAGCAATTCAGGTCAAATTCCTGAGAAACATTGTAATTAATGGCATTGAGGAGGTGGTGGATAGAGTTTTGGAAGGGATTTGCTCACTCAGAGTCATTTGGTAGCGAGGCTGAGAAATCCACAAATAGAGGCGATCACCACTAACCATTCACAGACACACACACGGTAAATATCTTTGTGAGTCACACCAAAACTTCCAGGAACATTAAGGTAAGCAGAGGGAAGGAAAAAAAAACACACACTCAAGACTGTATTGCAAGGGAACCCTGAAGAGACTGAAACTTTGTGAAAGTTTTCTTCGGAATCAGACTCTGGAATCAGCGCTGAGGAGAATTCTGGTCAGGTTCAGGTGTTTGTGAAACCAGCCTGACCAGAGAGAGAGAGAAAAAGAGAGAATAGATACCTGCCACTGTGCTGTGGGTGAGACAACCACCCCACACATACAAAAATAAACACTTGGATCATTCTTGTATTCGTTTTGTGACACCTGCTGTACGTAATGGTGCATGGTCGTTGTCGTGAAAGTATATCTGTGTTTTAATTTGGGTGGCAGTATGTGGAGGACGTCCAGGGTTGAGAGATGGTTTCCTGCCCCTGACTGTCTTTGTGTGGAATATTTTTCAGGGTGGGCTGATGTCTCTAGACCAGTGTTTCCCATTCTGGCCCTGGAGGATCCACAGTCAGTCCATGTTTTTACTTCCTCTGAGCTCCCTGCCAGACAGTCCAAAAAACGTGGACCGTCTGTGGGTCCCCGGGGACTGGATTGGGAAACACTGCTCTAGACGCCTGTAGTATGTGAGTGCATACAGTGCCATTGGTGGCCATTCTGTCCAGCTTGTCCAGTGCCTTCTGCTCTGTACTTCCTGCATAGACACTGGGCTTCACAATGACAATTGGATAAGTAGTATGGAAAACAGAGGGGATTGTTCTTGTGTTTTCCGCTGTTTCCATCTAAATTTTCTTTTTTTATTGAGCAGATGGATACAGATCCTAACATTATCTTTCGTCAGCTGGCATGGCTAGCAGTAAATTCACAGCTGTAGAAACGGTTTTATTGAGCTTAGCGTGCCTGTGAGTGTTAGCGACTGATTGTCAGGGTCGCTCTCTTCGCTGCGCAGATCAGCTATCAGAGCATCGAGTCATCAGACCCCGGGATCAACGTGCCAGGCCCACGCCGGACTGTGTCCAAGCTCCGCAACGAGACCTACCACATGTTCTCCAACCTGCACCCGGGCACCACCTACCTGATCTCCGTGCGCGCCCGCACATCCAAAGGCTTTGGCCAGACCGCCCTCACTGAGATTACCACCAACATCTCCGGTGAGCGTGGCGTCGCGGCCTTACCCGGGGGGAGCTGTGGGCGCTGGGGATGGCGCCGGCACTGGGGCAATCACACGGAAGAGGTGGGAAAACGTTCAGTCAGGCAGATGCACAAAAACAAGGAGGCAGTGAGACTAATGAAGCTAGAACACATTGCTGATCACACAGAGCAGAGCGGCCGGCGCAGAGCACACAGGGTGTGTGAGGAACACTGTTCTCCTGCCTTATCTGCCAGCTTCTCTGAAAAGTAACGCTTGTGTGTGACGGGAGCCCACGTGAGTCTCCTGTTTCCACTGACATGAGTATATTTAGGGAACCAGGAACAAGAACTCCTGATAGCGGATTTTTCATTAAATAAACCCTGTTCGCGTCTCAGTACCAGGAGTGCATTGAATTGGACGAGGGCTCCTTAATTACGGACCTGGGGATTCAGGCTGCGGGATGTTGAACAGAATTTCCAAGAGTGACGGTTCCCTGCCGGAACACAGAGCGCTTTCCAGCTTCTCACAAAGTGACATTACTGGGACATGAAGGTTTGACTGATGGATATCTCGGGCTTTTAACCTTTTTTACGGCCGGTGGGTGCGTGAGGCGCGCTTGAGCGGTGTGCAGTGCTGCCAAGACAGGCCTGGAATGACAAAACAGGCAAACCCGGGCCAGTTATGAGTCACGCCGTCTCCTCCCTAAACCGCGCAATGCCGGCGCTTCTGTCAGGGCTGCCAAAACATGCCGGCCGTGTAAATCCGTCCTGATGTAAGTTTGCCTTTGCAACGACGCCACGATATGCGAGTCGCTTAGTTAAACCGTGAAGGTGAGTATGAAGTGTCCTTAATTTAATGATACATGGCTTTGACATTAGAGAAGGCAATTACTGTCCAAATATGCTTTAAAGGGACATTATACGGACAAAAATAAAATGTGAAAATCTTAAGCTGAAAATGGAAGCCCCAAGGTGGACTTCAGTCCAAAATAGCAGTGCAATTCTGTGGAATATACTGCTAAATATCTTTTTTTCCTGTATTTCTTCTCTTCAATGGAATAAGCCACCCCAGAAGTCTAATCTTTCAGGAGTTTCAATCTTCCCAGCAGTTTAATTTTCAGGACTGAACCAAGACTGAACGGTTAACAAGGCAGATCTGTAATTGGAGGGTGACTGCCGATAGGCTGGTCTGTTTCTCTGTGACGTTTCGGTGAGTTTCTCCCCGTATGTCAGGGCCACCACGTCTGTGTTCATCTTCCCGTACAACTGATCGCCAGTGTCCTCAATTGTGATTCTTCCTCCACCAGCCTCCATCCTATGTGCCCCTCCCCCGATAATCACTTTTCACCACCCTCAGGCCTGCAGTAAACGAAAAGTCATTTCCAAAAAGCCCGTAGGTTTTTTTTCCCCCTGAATGTTTGATCATACCTCAAGCATCCCTGAGTCATTACAGCCCTTGGTGTAAGACGTGCCTCATAGCAGTAAGCTCTTTAATCCTGGCTGCTACTGAGGCAGTGCCCCCCCGTTACCGGCAGTGCTGTGGATGAAAGTCCGTTTCCGGCCAGCATTCTGCCAGACCCCCTCTACCCTCCCACGGCGCTCCCACCCCCCCCCACCAGTGACTGACAGGCCCGGGTCGCCCAGAGCGATGCCCTCAGTTTCAGCTCCCGCTGTTCCACCGCAGAACCGGCATAAATCCAGGATCCGGGTTGCCATGGCGCTTCCCGCCGAGGCTGCGCAGTTCATTAGACGGTTATGCTTTTATTAATGTGACCGCAGCTGCGGGCACCTGATCCCGACAGCCACTGGGTGCAGAGCGTACACAGGGACGTGGCAGCTTCCGGTGCCGCTTGGGCATACTGTCACCGTGTGCCCGCCGATCTCCGGGGTGCGGGCAGCGCCGTCACCCCAGAGCTGGGCGACAGTCAAGCAGGCCACAGGAAGGGGGGGCAGCAGGCGAGGCCTATTCTGCTGTGGCAGGTGCAGGGAGGCCGCGGGGTATTTACGCTGGGGAGCAGACCGCGTGTACGCATCTTCTGTTACGGTGTCTGCTGTTACGCATCTTCTGGGACAGGGATCCAGGCAGGCATCTCCTGGATCACGGTCAGAGAACGTGAAGCGGGACAAAGGCTCACTCGGGCCCCCCTTATCCATGTCACTGCCTCTCCGCTGGTGGCACCAATACTGGGGTGGTACACAGGGGAAGCTAGCTTAGGCGCTGGGGGCTGCAGAAACTGACTGGCGGCGCTGTTAAGTGCGCTGATCACCTCCCATTTCTGCTGCCCTGTCAGCTGAATTCCGAAGCCTTGGATTAACGTCTTAATTATTGATTCCTTTGGATTCGCTTCCTCTCACTAATTGACTACCGATATTAAACAGTAATCAGGGTAGTTCTGCCTTATTGCTCAGTGTTGCTCTCTGGTGATCTGCGAGACTCGCCCCACAATCCCTTTACAGCGAACCAGTCACACCCGCTCGCTTTTAATTGCATTCTGAGCCAGTACCTGCAGGAAGCCTGAAGGAATAAAGAACGTCAGGATATTAAAGGGAAGTGCGCAGTTATTTAAAGGGGATGTCTGGCATGCGATTTTTATGTGGCAGTTGCGGACATATGAGAGCGTCTGCTTGTCCTTGCAGCTCCCGCCTTTGACTACGGGGACATGCCCTCCCCTCTGAGCGAAACGGAGAATACCATCACCGTGCTGCTCCGCCCTGCCCAGGCCAGGGGCGCCCCCGTCAGGTGAGGCCAGGAGGTTGTTCGAACCATAGTTTCTGTCCTGATTAAGTAATTTTACTGAGCCTTACTATCACTTTCCCTGTGGTTACATTAGTATCAACTTTGTCACATTTTATTAGTAAAAAAAAACAGCTCTCGGAACATGAAGATAACTGCCAGTATTTCATGTAGACCTTGATAAGGAAACTCCATAATGAATAACTGCTGGTGTATGATTACAGAGATTTCTGGAATTAATGTCTCTGAAAAGTCACATCTCAAGGTTGTAAAATAGGAAAAAACAACTTGGCTGACATTCAAACTTCAGTCAAGATACTGATTTAATTTCTCTGTTTCTTGTGCTTGGATCACGGTATGTTGCTGCTTGTGTTTGACGCGATCCCCCTAGTGGTGCATTGTGGATAGTGCGCCTGGCTCAGAAATCAAACCTGCAGCTGCCAGTGTCCATCCTCCACTTGTCTGTGCTCTGCTCCATCCACAGCACGTACCAGGTGGTGGTGGAGGAGGACAGCACCCGGAAGGTGAAGCGGGAGCTGGGGCCGCAGGACTGCTTTCCGGTGGCCTCGTCCCACAGCGAGGCTCAGGCCAAGGGGGCTCCGCATTACTACACGGCGGAACTAGCACCCAGCAGCCTCCCAGAGGCCACGCCCTTCACCGTGGGGGACAACCACACCTACAACGGCTACTGGAACACTCCCCTTGACCCCAGGAAGACCTATCTGATCTACTTCCAGGCCATGAGCAACTTCAGAGGAGTAAGTAGCTGCTGGTAGAAAAGTGAGAGGCTGAACATAGATCGGCAAGAGCAGTTTGTGCATTTGTGTAAGAAGACTTGACACAAAGCACACTGCCAAATGTCAGCTAATACACATCAGCCTGTTCAGGATAAAGAAAAACAGAATAATTTTGACTTAACTTCCAGTCAAAAAACCCAACAAATATTTGAAATACATAGTAAATTATCATCCATCCGTCAATCCATCCTCCATTTCCATACCTGCTTATACTATGCAGGGATCAAATTATAGTAAATATTTAATATGGAAAGCAAATTATAGTAAAGCCCGGCACTGTGTTTCTGCACCTGCATTTCGATTTTCCAGGGCACACATCAGAGTTCAGAAAATAATTACCGCAGATCGTTTTAAAGCAATGCGGTTTCAGAAAGTGTGGGGCACATTCGAGGCTTTTGTTTAATCTGCTATGGACTAAGGGGCGTCTTTCATGCTGTTGACCTCCGAGAGCTCCTTCGAGAGAACGGAGAGCCGGTCGCCAGCGTGCTCCACTATGTGGGCAGCGCTGTGTACTGGAGCTGTAGCCAGGACTAGATAATTGGTTGTGTTGATAACAGGATGGAGGCGTAGGGCGAAGAGAAGCGGGAGCGTCATATGCCTTTCGGAGAGAGTTCTCAGCTGCAGAGTGTGTGATGGTGGGTGGCTGGAGTGTTACTGTTCGACCTCAGATGCATTGCTGAGAGGCATTGCCTTCTAGTGCCTATAGGCAACTGCTGGAAGCTTTGGACCAATCGGGAGAGTGCGGCGAGGCAAGAGCTCCTCCCCCCTCTGCCAATCCTACAGATGCTGGGGCGTGTCAAGGCAGCTGTGCAAACAGCAGAGTTAACACAGCAGCTAGCTGGCATCCCTGTGACCCCGTAAGCGCCCCCGGAGCAGCTGGCGGGCACGACGCACACGTACTGACGGAGCTTGATTTGGCACTGGTGCAGCAGGCTGCATAAATCAACAGTACACAAATGCCTGGTGGAGTGGGGGGGGGTATAGCTACTGAGGATCTTCTTGAAATTCTCTGGGCTGCGTAGTTTGATTGAAGGCTCTGCACGCTGAAAAGCCTGTGGGGGCTGGGTGTTCACCATCACTGGAAACACAGGAGAGATCGCTTCTCAAAAAGAAGCGGGAAAACTCGGCTTTTAAGGGCCAGGTTGAGTGGCAGAGCCTTAACTCAACGTCATCTCAGTCCTGGAACACGCTCAATCTTCCTGGGGGCTTCTACAGAATGAGCCTTTCTGGCTCACGGCATCACGCCACCTGTAGAGCCTGGTCATTCTGCTTGAATCTGGGGTCAAAAGTGAAGTGGAAAGAGCATTTAATGCGACGCTGCTTATTTCATTTTGTGCATGAGGCTGACAATGCTGCATTACTGGTTTGCTTCATCCCAAACGCTCGATTGTCATTGACCTCAGTGACTCAGGTGCTTGGCCTCAGGATGTCTATGAGTGTGTCTCCACCACTGTGGTAGATAGACTCAAAGTGGTTGACACCTCAGCGGCCAAAAACACATTTTGTAACATCATGCTGCTGCGCAGGAGGTGAAAACTGGGTACTCTAGATGTCTAGGTGTGTATTAACTTTAGCTATATGCTCTATAGCTCACTGTGTAGCTCCATGACCATTTAATGTATAGCTTCAAGCTCCCAGCTGCAAACTCAGAGTCTCGCTTGTCAATGATGAAACAAGGAGCTGTTAACCAGTGTGGATACAAAAGGTTTTTGAATAATTGGTCCCTGATTTTTGTGTTTCTGTTTTGCTCCGCTAAGATTGATCAGGTTCATCTCATCTAGGAGTAAAGCAGTCAGTATTGTTTCTGTTGTCTGTTAGACTTACTGCACTATACACAGAGTTCCTTCTCTCTCGGTCTCTGTTGCTCTCTCTCACTTTCTCTTTCTTTTACATGAAATGCACATAAATACAGCTGGGTAATCATGCACGCATTCAGATTCTCTGACAGTATGTTCTAGGAAAAACAGACTCAGTGCCGCAGTCCATAAGGTTGCTGCAGACGTCTGTCCACATGCTGCCGTTACCGGGCAGAGGGAGGGGTTTGCCGTCCTGGTGCCCCCCCCCCCCCCCCGGCTCGGAGCTGGAGGCCAGCTAATTAACTCCACTTCCTGCCACTTCTGGGCCGCAGTGCCCGAGTCGCGGACAGCAGCGGTGATCTGTCATGATTCGGCTCCCTTGCTGACTTGTCATATACTGCGAGTGCCTCTCTAGCTGGGTGTTTTATTTATTTATTTTTTATTCTCCCTTTTCGGCTGCTCACACGGGGATGTTTGTAATTCATCCGTTAAACACGGGGTAGCTGACAGGCCTTGCGTGCGAGGGCTCGCACACGTAGGCTGGTGGGTTGGATTCAAGGATGCAAGTCAGTGTCTGCGTTATTTGTTCCTTTCAAGTGCTACAAAAGCTGATCGCTAGGCCCCTCCCCTTTTATTTGTCTCTTTGTGCTCACTGGGTGAGTCAGGGTTGATTGACATCTGTCACATCCAATGACAAAGTCTGATGTATTCTCATTTATGTGTGTAGTATTTCCCCCATAAGTCTTTCTTCAGGTGGGATGGCGAATTGAGCCACATGAGATGGAGGATGGCAGGAAGCAATGGGGGATTTTTTTGGGGCCGGGTGGTGATGGATTTTACTTAACTGTGAGGGACGTTAAAACAGAAGGCAGCTGCTTGGATGACAGCAGGTGGTGTCAGGGCGTGGAAGCGCTCCGGGGGGGGGGGGGGGGGGTATGGGGACAGGCTTGGGGGGTGTCGGCGGGTCGTGGGATGTGAGGAAACAAAACTCCTTGGAATTACAATTAAAAACCAGGTGAAATGAGCTACTGTTGCCTGACTTTGACCCATATAAAGTCAAACACAGTAGGACTATACAGCTGTAATGCTGGTCAGGTGGTATGGTTGGGATTCTGGGAAAATCATGCGCTTTTCTATAGCCGATGAAAAAGTCTCCCAGGTAAAGCTGGCTTGTCATTTAAAAATAAGGCAAATTGCTGCATTTTCAAAAATGTGCTTTTCTCTTCTGGGGGTAGCAGATATGGGCATGTCACAGAATTAGTGTGTCTGAATGTGCTGAAGGGTATTCCTGCGAGGGGGCCGCATAAAAGCTTCCGTCTCAGTCTCTCTTTGTATGAAAACATGCCGACAGTGATTGGTGTGAAGCTGGATCTCTGTGTTGTGGCCTGTGCCTCTCCAACGCCACTAAATCACACCTGACTGCTGTTTTTCCTTCCTCTTTCAGGAAACGAGGATAAACTGCGTCCGCATCGCCCGCAAAGGTAACTCGGCGCCTCCGTTACGTAATATGTTTGTGTCAACACCGTGTTTTTTGAGCTGCCTACACCCCCCAAAGCACGTCGAGCCTCCCTCATTGAAAAGACATATAGAGGCACCGCTGGCTCTCGCCAAATTGATGCCCGGTTCCCTGACGGAAGATCAGCCCCCCCGGTGTAATTGGGTAAATAAGTCCTGGTGCAATCACTCAAAACCCCCATGTGTATGATGAGTGTTCAACACAAAATAGCTTCTGTACGTCAACCAGGTCTAAATGAACTACTCCCTCCGCAAGCAAAGTTAATGGCTATGGAATCCCCCAGATGAAAGGTTCTGTATAAATGTAATCCATTATCATCATTATTGTTATTATTCTTACTGTACCTGAACTGTCGGGCGGCAATCTTAATTACTGGGGCTGGCTTCAGGGCCCTGGGCCCCCTGGGGTCAGAGGTCACACTGAGTCATATTTGACTCAGCTTTTATGTTTTTTTCACCTTTGGATGTGAGTCACACATTTCCCGGACAGCGCGATGGAGTGCTCAGGCTGTGTCTGACCTGGGGGTGCTCAGGAGCATTGAGGTATTCCCTTTGGTAGCTGATGCTGAGATGGGGGGCACCTTGGGGGATGGAGGGGGGCACTTTTATCATGTTCTCCCTTTGGAGGTGGTAGACCGATGAAGTAAGGTAATGGAGTTGTGAAAAGAGCGTCTTGGGGGACTAGAGGGAACAGAATGCCCCCCCACCCTCACCCCCACCCCGCACCATCAAAAACCGGCTGAGGCGACACCTGCGGCCCCCCATCTGAGGCAGAGCCTCCTCCTTTTTTTCCTCACTGCTGCACAGAAGTTTCACGGAAACATGAAAAAGGACTCGTAAATTGAATTTAAGTCCGGGTGACATCAAAGGGCCTGGCCGTGCTGCCCTGTGCCGTGGCAGGGGGGAAGCTCCTTTGTGTGATACTGCCCCCCCCTCTACACCCCCATATTAGTCATGGCCCTAAATAGAGGCCCTCATGGGAGCTGCCACATCTTCCACACCAAGGCAAGCGGTGGAGGTGTCACATGGTGGTTATTTACCCCAAGGGATTATGGGTAAGGATGAGGGTTTGTGTGCCGGGTGGAAAATGTTCATATTACACTGCAGTGCCCCTTACTGACCCCCTTCCCTGGGACTCTGCTTAATTAGTGGAAAACCTGTGGATGGAGATCATCATCTGCTCTTTGCCCTGTCAGTCAGACTGAATTGAAGGATTCCTGGTCTGTAATTTTCTTCACAAAACGACAGGTTCCAGCCAGTCCTACAGGGTGCTTTAATCGACCCGAACACTTCGCCGTAATTGTGCCGCACGTGTAGCTTTTGAACTCCTTCTTTGTCGTTTCCTTTCATAGGCTGCGTTGGCCGTCGGGGGCTAACGTGGCGCTAATGAGAACCGCGGCTCGAACCTGATTGTTGGTGGCGACGAAAAACAGATGGAGGCTTGTTTTCCTTTCTGAAGCGACATATTAATTAAGAATCTCCTGGCAGCACCACAATAAGAGAAGAATCCCATTCATTTTCTGAAGTCCAGTTTAGTTATTGGGCAGTCAGCAGGTGGACAGATTCATTAGGAAGATAATTTGACGTTTGTGTCAGACATAATCGAAATTCAGAAGATTAGCGTGACATCAGAGGTGTAATGAAAAAGAGATTGGAAAAGGAGCTCAACTGAATGGGTACCAGGCGGCGTTTACAAAATATGGCTGCCACCAAAATCAGCATCCATTCATCTTCCTTGACTGCTTATCAAGTACGGGGTTGTAACGAGTCTGGAATCTCTCCCAGGAAGCCCAGGGAACGAGGCACGGGTACCCAAGATGGGATGCCAACAAAATGTAAATTAAAAAAAAAAATCTTCTCAAAAGTTCTTCTGTTCTATATTTACAAACAACCTATTTGGTGACAGCATTTTCCATCAAGGTGGTTAGTGTCGCACATGTTTTGGTCATGAAAAACAGGGTGACACCTTCAAAGGAAAGACCCACACATCACAAACGGGGATCTTTAGAATGGAGTGTTTTCTGTCTGTTTGGATCTCCTGCAGAGGAACGTTTATGATAACGATGAAAAAGCAGTATATTAGATGAAATGAGGCTGTTCTATTGATTGGTTGAGTCCAGTAAATTGCCCTCCAGTATCCAGCTTGTGTTGGCAGTCTGGGTACCCTCAGTAAAAAACGGTTTGGATAGGTCCTAGTTTGCCCACGATAAATTGTTAGGATGCCACCAAATGCCAGCTTGGCAAGTGGTTGTGCTGATTGATAAAGAAGCCCCCCGCCCACGGAGTGCCAACAGCGCTTCCCTGAAGGGGACGTATTTTTCAGCCGGCAGTTGGAGAAACATAAGAACAAAGTTTCCTGAGTTCCAGGCCTTTTGCCCTATGATGAACTGGGACAGGCTCCAGCCCGCCCCCCCCCAGTCTGACCAGGGTAAGTGGTTGGAAAGTGGGTGGATTTTTTAAAAACATTATGCTCTCACAGCCTTAGCAAAACGTTTTGTGATAATATGCCGCATTACATTAGCGGAGCAGGTGGGCACAGAGACTGTGCTCAGCACCTGCGGCAGGCTCATGGCTCATGGCTCATGGCTCATGTCAAGGCCAGGTGGCACTCTGGGACGGCAGTAACACCCGGCTCCCACTGCAGCCTGTCTGCTGTGTTGAGTTTACTAATATTCAGATTAGGCCCACAGTCTCACAGGGCGTGACCTCATCAGGTCAAATGCGGTCACATGGGGCGGCACCGGCTAATGGGAGCAGAGCACTTTGGGAGAATATTTAAGGTGAGATATTGGTCAAGTGGGCCAGTATCAGCAGAACATGAATCCAGTTTGAATTTGACCGTAACTTGTGTTTACCTGTTGAAGCCGTAATACTGAGCTGATCTGCTATAGGCAGCTGATCCTGGCCTGTCTGGGACGTCATGGGGGCCGTGCGTTCCCCTTGGCTCGCTTGTTTAGGGGCCTGGTGTTGAAAAAAGCCACTCATATGCAGACTGCTTCTCTAGATCTGCATCTAGGACACAGCTGGACCTCAGGAGAGCAGACCACCGCCATCCTGTAGAATAAGCAGATATGCCATCCTGTTTGCCACTATGACACACTCACGTGGTTATTTTTAATTCCGGAGCCATTTTCGGCTGTTGACCATTTCAGTAGTAGCTGCTCAATCACCAGACACTGCAGGCAGCTGAGAATTACTCAGCATTCCCGCCGGGATTAAGAGATGCCAAATGTAACATCACACTCTCTGTCTTTCTTCTTAGAAACGTTCTCACCTTTTTGTCAGTTTTAAATAGAATTTCACTCAGAAGGCATCCATGACCCAACTAATTCTTTAATGTTTTACTCTGTTTTGAGGTTAATTTAAAATACATGCAAATTGGATTACTTTTCCACTCATTTTAAGTAGCTGTAATTTCTAAACATAAGTGTTTATGCATTTCTAGAATTGTGAAGCCTCATTGCTAAAGCGACAGGTCAGATCAGTCATGCTCTGTGAGCACCAATGAGCTGCTCATGAAACTTTGAAATTAAATTGTTAGGAGGCAAAAAGAGAAAAAAAAATATCATAGAGTGACTGTCAGACATTCCTAGGGGCACAATTAAGCCACAACCCAGACAGTACCAAGACTGGCTCATCCTACTTAACTGCCCAGAAGTGAAAGGCAGTTGCCAGTAAAGTCGCAAGAGACTCGCCACCCAGACCGAGTGGCATTGTTATCGGCCGAAAAAGGGTTCAACAATGATGTCTCGAAATGGGATCAGCCGTCCCTTCAACCCAACACCGGTCTCTTTGGAGACTTGTGAGATGAAGGCTATTCCTGGCAAATGTCAACATTAAGTCATGCCTGGTGTATGCCAGAAGTCATGTGACAGACCTCCAGGCCTTCAGGAGTAATGTTCTGTGGCATAATGAACCTGAACTTAAATGGCAGATTTGGTGTCAGAAACACCCCCAGTACCAAGGTAAAGACCATGGAGGTAAAGACCATGGAGGTAAAGACCGATGTCAAGCATGGAGGTGGCTGCATTACGCTTTGGAGTGGATTTTTATTGAACTCATTTGCAACACGGACAGGATGGATGGATGCAAATACAGGGGAGTCCTGGACAAGGACCTGCCTTACTTAGTGGGAGATCAGCATTGAGCAAAAATACAGAATTAACAGTACAGAGGAACAGCTTTTAAGGCCGAAGTTCTGTAACGGCTCAGCCAAAGGACAGACTCCAAGGCTGGATGTGAAAATTGCTGTTCACCATCTCTAACTGAACGGAAGCAAATTTGCTTGAAGAAATGAGCAAAAATTCCAAATTCTTAATGTGCAAAGTTCATACAGCCTTACCCACATCACTGTAATTGCTGCCAAAGGCTTATCTCTAAAATGTTAACTTGGGGGGAGTGGGGGTGGGGGCTGATTACATTTGAATGTAAAAATATTTTTTGAAACGTGAATGTGCTGGATTTGCTTTAATGATCAGGGGCAAAAATGTAATTTCCTTGCATTCAGAGTTTAAGGTGTGACTAACAAAACGTGATGAAAGTGAAAGGGGTTGTGCAAAGGCACTGTGTGTGTGTGTGTGGATGTGTGTGTGTGTGTGTGTGTGTCGATCAGGTTTATATTACATTGTGGGGATCAATTGTCCTCTAAAATGTGATAACAACCTGTTATTTTGATGTTTCATTTTTCAGGTCCCCACAAAGATCTGTGAACGCAATCAAAAAACTAAAAATGTCAAAAGTCTCATATTTTGTTTGGTTACTTATGGTTAACATTAGGGCTGGATAGGGGCTAAGGTTGCCATGTTGGGATTAGAGTTTTCCCCATAGAAATTAGTGGAGTGTCCCCACAGATATATAATTACTAACCTGTGTGTGTGTGTGTGTGGATGCGTGCACCTGGGGTAAGATGTAATTACATATTGGTTGTCAAGGGGAACAAGGCGTGCATCATTTTATGCCGAGAACGGCTGAAATGAAGCGTGCAGTGAAGCAGGGCAGTGAAGCAGAGCAGTGAAGCAGGGCAGTGAGGCAGAACAGTGTGAATGGAGTCTCTCCCATTTTAGCCAGATGGATAATCAAGAAAGGATCTGCCTGCTGCAGGGAACGTGAACTCAACAGAAATCATGAACTCATGACCTTAGGCAGTGTGAAAATGTGCCCATTTATTGGTTCCTTCTGGAAGATAATGTACCCTGTCCCCAAATCCACATATCTACATCACATCCACCTCCAGTCTTTGCTTTTAAAACAGGTCCATCATAATATTGTTGCTTGTCAGATTTCCTCTAACCCCAAGACTGCTTCTCTGCTTCCATTTTGATTTGCAGTAGTGCAGTTAGAAATAAAAATCTTCAAACAATGAGGCTGCACATCTGCCCTCCCTCCTTTTTCCAGTGTTGGCAATGTCAGGGCGATTTCTAGTGACACATATCACTTTGGAAGGACACGCCCCCTCCACACACACACGCACACAGACACACACACCACATTCCCCTGTTGATACGCGCTTTCTCTGTTGTATGGAAGAGGCAGAGATTGATGTGATCTCTCCTCAGATTTTGTCGTCACAGCTGGGAGTTATCGTAGTGTCATACTTAGAATGATGAGCCTGTGTTTTGATGCGAATGAGGAACTTTACAATGGCGCCATCACCTGTGCTGTGATGAGAATAACAAGCTTTCTGATTCCGCCATCGCCTGTGCTGTGATGAGAATGACAAGCTTTCCGATTCCGCCATCGCCTGTGCTGTGATGAGAATGACAAGCTTTCCGATATCGCCATCGCCTGTGCTGTGATGAGAATGACAAGCTTTCCGATATCACCATCGCCTGTGCTGTGATGAGAATGACAAGCTTTCCGATATCACCATCGCCTGTGCTGTGATGAGAATGACAAGCTTTCCGATATCGCCATCGCCTGTGCTGTGATGAGAATGACAAGCTTTCCGATATCGCCATCGCCTGTGCTGTGATGAGAATGACAAGCTTTCTGATGCCGCCATCGCCTGTGCTGTGATGAGAATGAGGAGCTTTCCGATATCGCCATCGCCTGTGCTGTGATGAGAATGACAAGCTTTCTGATGCCGCCATCGCCTGTGCTGTGATGAGAATGAGGAGCTTTCCGATATCGCCATCGCCTGTGCTGTGATGAGAATGACAAGCTTTCCGATATCGCCATCGCCTGTGCTGTGATGAGAATGACAAGCTTTCCGATATCGCCATCGCCTGTGCTGTGATGAGAATGACGAGCTTTCCGATATCGCCAACGCCTGTGCTGTGATGAGAATGACAAGCTTTCCGATATCGCCATCGCCTGTGCTGTGATGAGAATGACGAGCTTTCCGATATCGCCAACGCCTGTGCTGTGATGAGAATGACAAGCTTTCCGATATCACCATCGCCTGTGCTGTGATGAGAATGACAAGCTTTCCGATATCGCCATCGCCTGTGCTGTGATGAGAATGACAAGCTTTCTGATGCCGCCATCGCCTGTGCTGTGATGAGAATGAGGAGCTTTCCGATATCGCCATCGCCTGTGCTGTGATGAGAATGACAAGCTTTCTGATGCCGCCATCGCCTGTGCTGTGATGAGAATGAGGAGCTTTCCGATATCGCCATCGCCTGTGCTGTGATGAGAATGACAAGCTTTCTGATGCCGCCATCGCCTGTGCTGTGATGAGAATGAGGAGCTTTCCGATATCGCCATCGCCTGTGCTGTGATGAGAATGACGAGCTTTCCGATATCACCATCGCCTGTGCTGTGATGAGAATGACAAGCTTTCTGATATCGCCATCGCCTGTGCTGTGATGAGAATGACGAGCTTTCCGATATCGCCATCGCCTGTGCTGTGATGAGAATGACAAGCTTTCTGATTCCGCCATCGCCTGTGCTGTGATGAGAATGAGGAGCTTTCCGATATCGCCATCGCCTGTGCTGTGATGAGAATGAGGAGCTTTCCGATATCACCATCGCCTGTGCTGTGATGAGAATGACAAGCTTTCTGATATCGCCATCGCCTGTGCTGTGATGAGAATGACAAGCTTTCTGATATCGCCTGTGCTGTGATGAGAATGACAAGCTTTCTGATATCGCCTGTGCTGTGATGAGAATGACAAGCTTTCTGATATCGCCTGTGCTGTGATGAGAATGACAAGCTTTCTGATATCGCCATCGCTTGTGCTGTGATGAGAATGACAAGCTTTCTGATATCGCCATCGCCTGTGCTGTGATGAGAATGACAAGCTTTCTGATTCCGCCATCGCCTGTGCTGTTATGAGAATGAGGAGCTTTCTGATATCGCCATCGCCTGTGCTGTGATGAGAATGATGAACTTTCAGCTGCGTTTCCTGCTTTCTGCACCCATTTGTCCCATATCTCCTGTCTGTCTGTCTGCCTGTCTGTCTTTTTTCTTGGTGTGCCTCCTTTTGTGCATATGTGTTATCCTGGCTCTCCTCATTTCTCCTGCATCTCCTTTCGCATCACGCAGCAGCTTGTAAGGACCACAAGAAGGCCCTAGAGGTGTCCCAGCACTCGGAGGAGATGGGGCTGATCCTGGGGGTGTGTGCTGGTGGGCTGGTGGTCCTCATCTTGCTCCTGGGTGCCATCATCATCATCATCAAGAAGGGGTAAGTTAAGGGAGCTTCTTACCACTTTTCAGTGTTTGCAAAGCAGCCTGTCCAGTGGGGAAGTTTGCTCCTGCTTAAGGAAAAATCAGATATGTCATGAAGGCCCTCTTATCAGCCCTAAACAATCAGCCATATTCACCCAAATACGTTTTTGCATGCAGTGTTTGACACATAGATGATCTGTATGTCTTGCTACACAATTCAAGAATGGGGTCAGTCAGGCCTTATTGGATGATATTAACAGACTAGAATGTTCCTTTAGCCATTTATCAGGCAATTTTTGGGTTTTTATCATATAGAAATCGATATCGCTGTAAACATTGTTCTTTTACAGGGGTTCTTGAAAGGTGCAAGTGTTTGAATTATGCTGAAATACTTTTTTTGGGAGTTTTTGTAGAACACAATGGCACCAATTTGAACTCTGCTAGAGGGCCAAAGCAGAGTGTAATCTAAAAATCTTGTCTGAGTGTGAAATATTTAATTAAGAGGGATGCAATTCAATTACTCCCTTAATTACATGTGGGTAGCAATGGTGTTGACTGTAGATTAGCCGGTAATTGGGTAGGAAAAGGTGGGCTTTCCGAAATGATTAGCTTCTCTGTTCTCTGGGCTCCCCAAGCTCTTGATTGCAAGAGGGTAGGGTGTGTGTGGATCGGTTACCCTCATATTAAAATCTGTGGGTTATCCGTCCTGTCGGTTTAATCTATTCAAGTCCCATCGGGCTTTTCATCCTCTTTGGAGTTTCTCAGAGGTCGGCGGATATGGAGGAAACTGTAACAGCCTCAAAGAGGAGTGAAGTCCGGTTTCATAATGGCTCATGGGAGTTTTACTTACACAGACATTTCTGAGGGCAGAAGGAAAGATGATTGTAGAGAGATAACCAATCAGATTATAGAGGAGGTGGATCCAAGCAACTAGAGGAAGCTGGACCAAACAGTCAGATGTCTTGGTCCCACATCCTGTGTAAGTAAAATTCCCACGAGCATCATAATGTAGTAGGAGCTCATTCTGTGGATAGTGATTTACTGACACTGGCATTTTCTGACTTTAACAGTGTGTTTACTGAAGAACATAAAAGTTTCCCAGTTTGCACGGTTTGACATTAAGAGTGATTGCAGGATGTTTATCCTCAAGCTCATCCTTAGCTCATTCTGGCACAGTTGCATGTATTCGGTCCTGTGTCCCAGCTTAACATAGATACCGAATGACATTTTAATTACAAAGCAGATGGCCTCTGCCGGGACACTCGCGGAGACATGCACCTTGTTCACGCGTTACGCTGTGACTCCTGCTCGTGACTGGATTCAATTAGAGACGTGGTTTGTTTTCCTGAGTGTGAAAAAAAACAGGACCAGTCTCAATCCTTAATTGTCTGCCTAATATCATGCATTTCTGTTGCAATGGAGGCAAGTTGTGAACCATTAACTTTTAAACTGTATTTTAACTCTGATTCCACTCAATGGCCTGGTCATTCGTTGCACCTGCTGGCTAATGCAAACAGCCTGCTCTTACAAACAGTAAATTGTACGGCTGCACCTGAATATATCGAGCAGGAAATTATTAGTGTAAGTGTTACAGTGGCTAAGATGCCTGGTTTAAGTGGTGTTGATCGTGGTGAAATTATTGGTGCTGGTTCCAGCATCTCAGGCACAGCCTCTCCTGCGATTTTCACGTGCTACAGTTTCAAGAATGGTGCGATGAACAAAAACATCCACTCAATGGCATCTCTTTGGCTAAAGACAACCTGTTAATGGGAGAGGTCAAAGGAGGGTTGACAGATTCCTCACAGCTAACAGGAAGGCCCCAAGTGCAAGCAGGACATCTCCGTATGGGAGTGATCTTCAGACTGGCTTTTCTCAATGCAGAAATCAGTGACTCGTGAAGCGGTTCTGAAAGCCACAGTGGCTCCTACTTGATACTGGCTTGGTTTGTACCTTATAAAGTGACTGCAGAGTACATATTCAGCTTAAACTACAATGAAATCTGAGCTGCACAGTAACCAACACAGAACAGGTGAGCAAGTTACAGGTGAACACACTTTTTAGATCTAGCATTAGAAGTTTAAAGTGCTCGGGGTATAAGCTCGATTAGGCTGCTAAGCCACCATGACATTGACTGCCAACTGGATAATTGCTAAATTTACCCTGGCGGAATGCCACATGGTGTTCTGATTAAAGAGTAACAAGCTAACAAGTTTAATTAGGCTGCTTAGTCCACTTTCTGGCCACTCGCTGGCCGTGCCTCTGTCTGCCGGGATGTCGAGAGCATGGCTGATTGCGCTGTTGCGTCTGCTGGTAGGCTGGTGGTCTATCCTCTTGAGCAGATACCAGGGCCGAGGTTAGGCATCCATTCACCCTCAGACTAATGACATGTTCCAGGGCCCTGGTTCATGTCTGAGCCCTGAATCATTTAGGGTTTCCACCCCAATGATGGAATCCCTGCCACAACCCAAGAAGCCCCATGTACCTCTTCCTCTTCTTATTCCTATTGTTATATCTCTTTTTCCTCATCCTCATGCTCCTCAGAAGGGACTACTATACCTACTCTTACTACCCGTAAGTGACAGCCCCCCCTACCTCTCCTTCACCCCATATACCTCTTGCCTGTCATGGTTTTTTCCAGCTTGTTAGTAGTTGCATTCTTTTTTATATCTTTCCCTTGTTCATCATCCCCTCTTTCTCCTCCATCCTACTCTTATCTCTTCCTCCCCTCCTTTCTTATCTCACTCACTTCTTCTCTTCGTCTCTCTCCTACGCACTTCCGCCCGCATTCTCCAAACGGCAACTTGAGGAGGAAGCCGGTGAACATCAACAAGACGCCCATCACCTACAGGCAGGAGAAGACACACATGATGGGCTCCATGGAAAGGAGCTTCACCGACCAGAGCACGCTGCAGGAGGATGAGAGGATGGCACTCTCCTTCATGGACGCCCACAACTGCAGCACCCGCAGTAAGCAGACGACGCCTCCCTTGTGATTACACCCCCGGCTAAGTCCTGCCCCCAGCTTGTCCTGCTGTATCTCACATTTGACAGGACATACACAGTTAATAAAAAAACATCTTTTGAGAAAATGCCTCAAACCACAAAGCTGGTAGCACTATGAGTATACCTGTGAAATATGATGCACATTGCATACTTGGTGCATCTATTTTCACAGTAGTTTAACCCATTTGAAAGCTTCTCTTGGTTCTATATGGCTCATCTCTGGTGTCTTTGGAGCATAAGTAGATCTCTCTTCATTCGTCTCCCAGGTGATCCACGTAGCTCTGTGAACGAATCCAGCAGCTTGCTTGGGGGGTCTCCACGACGACCATGTGGACGCAAAGGCTCCCCCTACCACACGGGGCAGCTGCACCCGGCCGTGCGCGTGGCCGACCTGCTCCAGCACATCAACCAGATGAAAACTGCAGAGGGGTACGGGTTCAAGCAGGAGTATGAGGTGAGGGCGCTATGGGATCGGGGTAAGGCCACCCCCATGCTAGAAATCTTCCCCCATATTGGTCAAAACTCATTCATCAGGTTATCACCCAGTCTGTGGACAGAAAGGCCATCAGAGAGGAAAAACCAGCTGTCCTGAATAGGCGTTTCTCATATGGGTAACAAGTGGGTAACAAATAAACAACAATATAAGTGGAGGTCAGCTTTGGCGGACAAGAGTAGAGAAATAGATGCAAGGTTGTTCAGGATTGGACAGGAGAGGAGTAGTATATCCATACCAGCAACCTGCAGCCAGATGATTGATCCTCTATGATGATGCTTGCACAGCATGAAAGGAGATTTTACTTTGAGTTCCGGCTCTAAATAAAGCAACAGCAGCTTCCCGGTTGAGCAGTTGGTCCAGAGCTTGTCCTCTGGAAGAGTGACTCATCTTCATGGGGCTCAGGTAATCTGCTTGGCCTAGCGGAAGATATCAAAGGTGTCCCTTTTCCTCAGGCAGTGACCTGGAGTGGCTAGGAGTCTGTTTACTGCCCGCTCTGGCCTCACCACACACCTGAGCTGCCTTGACTTTGAGTCTTCTTCAGCTGCAGCTCGTTTTATAGGAGACATCATCCGGGTTTTTTTTGTTGTTTTTTTGATAGTAGCAGGGCCTAGAGTTTAGGTGTTTGTTACCAGACATAGATGCTGAGCAGGTAGAGTTTAGGTGTTTGTTACCAGACTTAGATGCTGAGCAGGTAGAGTTTAGGTGTTTGTTACCAGACTTAGATGCTGAGCAGGTAGAGTTTAGGTGTTTGTTACCAGACTTAGATGCTGAGCAGGTAGAGTTTAGGTGTTTGTTACCAGACTTAGATGCTGAGCAGGCAAGCATGACAGAAAGAGACACTGTGCCAAAATATGTGAAGAGCCAGAGGCTGCAGAAGGACATGGCTGAATACCAAGAAGAGTAGCACACGTACCTCTGTCCTTTGGAGAGGACGTACCGGTGAAGAACAGAAGACTCACCGACCATAATTATATTACTCATGCTGCACCTGCAATTATCTACATTGCTAATCAAACCTTGAAGCCCAACTAAGGTTTTGATTTTGATGCGTGATTTATCTCTTAGCCATAAAAGGCATAATTGTCTACATAACCTCTCTATGCCACGGACTACATTATTTTTAAAAGAGGAGCCGGGCAAGGGGAGCCAGAAATTCTTCTAGATCTTGACCTCTGAGAGATGCTGGACATCTCAACAAAGTTGCAACAGCAACCATGAAGATCTTTAAGAAATACATAGCTTGTGTGCTTCAAAGACAGGGCTCAGTTGTTCTAGATTTTTTTTTTGGGTGCATTTATTTATTGTCACGTCCACAACTAATGTCGGGTTACCATGGCAACCTCTTGTTTTAGTCGACTCTCAGCCCTCAAACATTTCTCCTTTGTGGAATACTTATCTTTGAAAAATTGGCTTAGAGAGGACGACTTCTTCTGTCAGCTATGATTTTTTTTTTAAGAAATAGGACTTCTATCCCCAATTTTTTCGCTAGTAGAAGGTTCCCCCCCAGGAATTCAGTGGCACTTGTAGACTCATTAAGCTGTTCCCCTTGGGAAAAACAAATGGCTCACAAAATCAATATACAGGTCTCTGTATTCATTTCTCTCCTTCTCTATTGCTCTCTCTTATATTTTCCAAGATTGTCCCTTGCCTGTAGGAATGAACAAGACAAAAATACCAGTGGGCATCTCACGCCAAGCTTTATTACTGCTTGCCGGTGGATCACGGGGGGTGCCCATCGATCCGAATGCTGGATTGTGGGTGTGACCTGAGCTGCCCCCTGTGCGGGTCAGCTCTCCATTCCACGGACACGTTATCAGAGCCTAAAGCAGCAGAACTCAAGGGCATGATGCAAACATTTGTAATCTCCTATGGACGGGCCTTAAGGCCTTGTTTTACCAGATTTGAATAAAACACTCATAGTGAATTTTAGCAGAGCAAGGATTTTAAGTGGGGGAAAAGGAATCTGAATAGAAAGGACAGGAAATGGCTCCTTTGAAGATGGGTATATAAAATACAATTATCCTCTCACCCTGAAAAACAGAGTGGGAGGGAGAACATTCTGTTCTTTCCTTATACATCTTATATCAATGGACGTGACGCAGCTGAAAACTCGCTGAAAAGCCGAACGGCACTGAATCAGAAGTCTGTGATGTTTTTAGGCACGGTGCCAGAGACATCCCCGTTCCTATTTCACCATCCAAAAGACATTACTTTCCTATGATTTAGAGTTTCTTTTATACTGTTGGAAACCTTTTGGTAACACTTAAAGCAGTCATCATAATGCCTTATAGATACCTTCGTAATGCATTATAATGCATTCATAAAGTATTATTAACATGGCTGTAACTATTTATGAAAAGGTGTAACACATTATAGCCGTGTTTATTATGCATTATGGTAGATCTATGAAGCCCTCATCTATAATGCACTATAGATACCTTCATAATGCATTATAATGGTCAGTATAAGCCATTATAATGCATTATGAAGGTATTTATAGCATATTATAGGTGAGACCTTCATAGAGCATTCGCAGCAGGCCAATGCACTTATATGATGACTAAGTTGTAATCCTAAAATTAGCTGGCCACGTTAGGTATGAATAAAGTGAGACTCTTCTAGGTTTTACACTTACAGAAGAATAGAACAGCAGATATGTATTGTATATATGACTCAGCGGGTTTAATAAGAATGTTTTAAGAATAACATTTTATCTGCTTATTATCCATATACTTTATATACTTACTTTACACGCAGCCTTGCCTTTATGTGCTGCCGAACAAACTAGTGCTTTTATAAATTAGCGAGCTGGCTTGCAGTGTAGCTAATTACAGAGGAGAATCGGATCAGTTGTTGCCACAGCAGACTTTCTACAGCCTGGGCGGGAATTGCGCTGTGCTAAAAGCTGCAAGCTGCTAATGGCCTCCTTCTGCTATGGTGCCACAGCGGCTTGTGCCAGGAGAAGCCTGACATCATTTATATTTGCCTCAGGCTAGCAGCTTAGCATCGAGGCTTTAGCATTTAGGATAAAGGTTAAACGTGAACGGACTCTGCATGCTAACATCCTTCTGAGTGTCATCTTTTTTGCACCTGACACTGCTGTCAGTTTGATGTCGCTGCTCATTAGCCCTTTGGACATGCATGCTGAGGGACTTCAGGGTTTCTGC
Source organism: Paramormyrops kingsleyae (assembly GCF_048594095.1). Taxonomy (NCBI): domain Eukaryota; kingdom Metazoa; phylum Chordata; class Actinopteri; order Osteoglossiformes; family Mormyridae; genus Paramormyrops; species Paramormyrops kingsleyae. The sequence continues at coordinate 11,598,794 of NC_132805.1, forward strand.
AGCAGTTTCTCAGCTAGCGGTACCACCTTTGTCAGAAGTGTTGTTTGTGATCATGTTCCCTTCGTTCTTGCCATCCTGGTTGCATACCGTCACTCAGAGACACCGATTTCAATTCGGACTCTGGCCTTGATTTTCCGCTCAGGAATTCCAGCCCCCTGGAGCCCTAGCTCTTCGCTCTCTGTGCCGGTGCTCAGTAATCCAGCCGCCCTCCTGACAGGCCCACACTGCTGTAATAACGGCAGACTCAACAGCCATTTGTGGCTGGCTGGAGCTTCCAGGCCAGTGCATCATGGTTTGGGGGGGGAGGTGCCAGAGAGTGGGAAAGCCCATGTGACCGATGCCCTGGGGAGCAGAGAGGCCTTTGTACTAAGAGGTGGGAGCCCTCAGGATCCCCAATATGGAAGACAATGTGCATTACCAGTACACATAATAATATGTACCAGTACAAAGGTTATTTGCTCTGTGTTAATGAAAATGTAGAATTATGGAAATATTTTGTTACATCAGGAGATAGAGAATGTGACATTCACTCTCTGTTACAGATCAAATGAATAAGAGTATGGGAGACATTTTGTTTCATACGTATGTATCATTTTTTTCTGTTACATTAAAATAGAATAGTACATATTTTGCGTTACGCCAGGACAGAGAGTGATCTAGCATTGAGTTTACAGGTAAATTAAGATTATGGGATCCTAGGAAAGATTGCAGAGGTAAGAGAGTGATGTGACATTCAGGTTTTATTGCAGAGTAATTGAGTGCTGTTACAATGCCGCGGCCATTTTGCAATATTCTGCAGATGCAATGTTACATAACATTCCTTTGTGTTTCAGTGATATTGATGCAGGGTATCTGTTAAAGAGCAGTTAGCGCCTGGAAGTTTCTGGAAAGCCAATATCCGTGTCATTTCCAGCAAGTGGCAAATAACAGATGTTGATATAATAAAACCCAGAAATATGAAAAATTATGCATTGGGTTAATTGGTAGATTCATAGATTGCATCATAAAATGCCTACTTGGCCTAATGGGAATTAATAAAAACCACCTGTCTTAGTTTAATGTAGGGTGACGATGGCTTGTATAATACTTACTGGGCTGCTAATTGAGTGATGGGAAAAATTTGCATCATAACTTTGGTGGAATTAATGCTGTCAGTCAACAGCTGAACCTACCCAATGGGATCCCACAGTTCACGATAGTCCCACCCATGATACAAATTACGGGGGAGCTAAGGGGCACTTGACTCTGCTAAAAAGGACACAAGCTCCCCTGAAAGCCAACCCCCCCCCGAGTCATTTACGATGAGCTCTAAAAAAAATGTCCACTTTTCTGCTATAGGTTATAATTTCTTTTCAGTACTTTAAGTTCCTGAAAAAAAAACAACACTATAAATATGTCAAAGCTGTGTGTTTATTCGCTCATTACATTGCATTTTCCGAACATCTGTCTCCACTAATTAACACAATTCTGTCTTTTGTGCCTGTATTAAATGTTACTGACGGTTTTAACTGGCTGCCGTAGTAATAGTAGAATGTTTTTTGCAGTAACCCTTTTATTGACCGAGCTGCTGCACTTTTACATGTATTGCCTTGCATGAGACTTGGGAAGTCGTGGTGCAGACAGGAAAATAGGGCTTTTCTGACAGCCACTGTGTAATTAGAACCCTGGTCCCACCCTCTGCAGTTTTCCAAATCTCATTTAAGTGCTGCTACATTGACAGAGTGCTCGTCAGCTACCTCTCCGGTGTCTTTGCTAATGTAGCTATAAACTTCTGAATGGGAGAACACAGCACCTGCTCTGGTCCGGACACGCAAACAATGTGATGCGGGTCCGGGGGAACCGAATGGGGTTTTATTGGGGATTTTACCTAAAAGAGGGAGAGGAATGAAAGCAAAAGCAAGCATTGTGGGTCCGGGCACAGAGGAGACAAGACAGACGTGGGGTCTTGGGAAGGAAGACACCCAGCATGATTCAGGTTTAAGCTTGTGGGATCTTGAGGTTTGTTTGTACCCTTGGTGTATGGTTCTGCTAGTCAGGTCTGTGTGCCTGAGATTGGAAGACTGCCAGTTAATATTCCATGTATTGGGCCCTTAAGCAAAGACCTTAACTCTGCATGCTCTGACCCTGTTTTCTCTATTGTATATCACTTTAAATAAAAGCATCTGCTAAATGAGTGTAAGTAAAAATAAATAAACAGAATAAAGCATGTATGTGACACATTGCTTCCATAATGCAGCTGCAAATATCAAAGAGAGAGTTTCAGTTCAAATAGATAAAGGGAAATGTCCCGTAATATAGAAGCTGTCAGTCTGTGTGGCTATAGACGATCTGTGCGGGCAGGACGGGAGGTGCTAGATCCAAGATTGGCTGTCGCACATGTCTGAGACAAGTGCCTCACACTGTCTCCCGGGAGGAGAGACTGATGACGCGAGGGTTAGAAGGTGGGAAGGTGCATCATGTGACTGAAGGAGGGGGGAAATGTCTGTGTGATGTAATGGCTAGGAGCCGGGGGTGAGCTGTTCCTTAAATGGTTTTTTTTTTTACCCTCAAAGATACAAATTGGTCTAACGTTTTTTCTGACAGTGTGACTCTTCAGATGACCTGACCACTCTGTAATTGTAATAGCTACTGAACTACTGTTGAATCGAGTTTGGACTTCGGGGCACGATTTCTCAAGGAACTTTTCTTGTCCTTGATTCTCAGAGTTTCTTTGAAGGATGGGATGTCACTAAGAAGAAGGACAAGACCAAGGGAAGACATGACAGCCTCATGGGTTGTAAGTGAGCACTTTAAACACAGGGGTCTAACATAGTTCACATTTATAAGCCTGTAGTTCTTTGTGGGATGTTTTCATAACCTACCCTCAAGAGTCAACTGCATTCATGCAGTCAATCAATATGTCTGCTGCATAATTACATCCCCAATCCACAATATTGGTATTAAACAAACCTAAGGGGCAGCTAAGATGGAATAGTGTATAGTAGATGGTATATACTTGTGTGCCTGTACCACACATGGAATATCAACTTGGTTCTTTTCAGATGACCGCCATCGAGTCAAGCTCCATCCACTGCTGGGGGATCCCAACTCCGACTACATCAACGCCAACTACATTGACGTGAGTCCTGCTTTTTCTGTCCACGTCAGGTAATCCCTGTGGTTAGCTGCATTGATCCCCATGGCTGTAACAGCATGTTTCCTGGATCCATGTCTGCAGAAGTGGACATTTCAGGTCCAAAAAGTAAAACCTTACACTAAGATTTTGTTTCAACCAACCAGTTGAGTACTCTGTGACTGTGACTCTTTATATTCAACTGGTTGGTTGAAACAAAGTCTTGGTCTGGATTTTTGCTTTCTGGACCTGAAATGTCTATTTCTGCATATCTATTCCAGATTTATACCTGCTCCCGCAGAGTAGCCATATGTGCTGATGTGGCCACAGGGGTAGCCCTTGTGTGCTACAGTGATCCCACTTTTTTTTTCCATCCCACTTTGTGTTAATGCAGGGGTGGGTTAAAAAGTGGATTTAATCTGCATGAAAAACAGGCATTATATACACTAGACGTTTCGAAGGACTGCTCGTCTAAGCTTAGCTGTAGATCACTATTGTCTGGGTGTGGGTGGAGTGGTGAGCTGACACAGGAGGTGGTTCGACGTCATCATGAGCTTGGCCGTTGGCTCTCCTTAGATCGAGTACCTTATTAGGGGGCTAAACTGGCAGGGTGCCAGGTGTTTGCCCCAGAAAGTGTGAAGTGAGCAACAATAGCTAACAGGGCTTGCAAAGTGAAGTAGCATGCAGTGTTGCTGTTACAATAAGGTCTTTACAGTATATTGCATCAGTAAATGTAGTTAAATCTAGTTTAACATATGTACTACATGTAACTCTGGGTGGGTGAAGGCCCTTCAGTGATTGTAACATTTGGCTACCAAGCCACCTGCTTCACTCTAAAGGGGCCAGCTGGCTCCTCCCCCTCCCAAAAAGAAAGCTTTAAAAATAACATCTGTGAGTCTCCCTCTGGAGAAACATCCAGATCCCCCTAAAATCAGAAAAAAAACCCCATCAACATAAGATCCTGTGACTCATGGTGCCTGTTGGCGAGCGATTCTGTGATCCCTCCCAGTCACAGAACAGCCCCGCGCCCACTGGATCTGCATGCTGATGGGCTCATTTGAACTACACTTAGGGTGGGTCTGTCTCTACACTCCACCAGTGAGCCCCGCTTCCTGTATAAGGAGCTTATCTGTATTAATATGCATTTGCTTAGCTGACGTCTTTATACAAAGTTGACTAACAGCTTTTCAATGTATGAACACTGTTGCTCATTTTGCAGAAACTATTTAAATATCTTGCTCAAGGGTACAACAGCTGTTCCGCCCTGGGGTTTTCGACTGATGGTCAAAATCAAAGCTTTTTAACCACCTTTTTTGGAGATGCCAGACTGCTAAAAACCATGCAGCGGGACTAAGATGTGGGGAAGGCCCTTTCGGGGTCTATTAACTTTCATTACCATTCAGTGTCACTTCAGTTTGCATTTTGTGAATATTTGTTGCTAATAGGACTGCAACAGCTGTGAGGAACTGCTTCAAAACTAACTGCTCGGGAGTGTTTGTAGCATGTAGCACGGGAGGGAAGAGTTGGGGGGGGGGGTTCCGTGATAACCTAATGGGTGGGTGACCATGTTCTGCACCAGTGCTTCCACGTAACACCACTGAAAGGTGAAAACCAACATCCTTCTCCAGGTCTCCCATTACTTTAGCATTAGCATTAGCAGACTTCATCCAGGGCACACTGGTAGCTTAACTGGGGATACTTGTGAGAGGTACTCCCCCATAGAATGGGAGAGGAAGTGAAGAAAATAAGACTCTGGGATGCTGGGCAGTCAGTCAGACAGTCAGTCCCCCTTCACAACCAGAGATTAACCAAGGGTTTCTTAAACATTGTGTTAGTGTAAAGTTAGTCAGTTCTTAATCACCAAAGAGCAGATGACTCAGCTGTGTCTCTGAAGAGGAGGCTTTGATCGCCATCAAATACAAACACGCATTTCCATTACATTCATCCGTGCGGAAGACGTTTTCATGCAGATCAACTTGGCACGGCCATTAAGGCAAAGGAGCTCACGGACTGGACATCAAAAGATGCCGTACATAAGTGGTTGATCACAGATACCAAAGTATACTGGAGAGAGCCGCACTCTTGCTTTGAGATGTACTTCTAAGGATGTCTTTGGGCCTCTTGCTGTCCCTTCCCTATTGTGGAGCTTGCTGCACTAACATTGTTTATCTGTGCAGGTTGCCCATGGCACGCCTGTGACCTCTGATCCTCGATTCCTCTTTGGTGCTCTTGTTAATTAGCCTCTGTCTCTTCTCTCCTCCTCCCACCCTGTCCCTCCCTTCTCGGCTTATTGGACCCTGTAGATTCGGATAAACAGGGAAGTAAGTACTTCGTTGCTGTATCTTCTGTCTGCTACCTTCCCGTTCTCCTATATGAGCTGCCCGTGTCCCTCCAACACCTGGAGCTGATCCGGTGGGTCCTGGGGGAGGTTGTGTTTCGGTGGGAACACAATCACAGTTGGAGCTGGCACAAAATGAGCTCTTGGTTTTGCCAGGGAACTAAGTGAGATGGGTGCAATTGGATTCTCAAGAATTTTTGGAATTTTCTGATGTGGTCACCAGGAATCTCCAGATCTTGAGTTCTTTTCTGTAATTTAATCTGACTTTTGATGATATTCCTTCACAATAAAAGTTTGAGTGACGGCCATAAACTCTTCTTGAGTTATTTTGGGTTACTGCGCCATCCCTGGTGGCCAAGTCATGTGACGTCCTTCTAAGGCTTACTTTGTGCCAGCTGTCTAACTATCAAGGAGCCCTGTAGAATGGAGGTCAAGTGATAATTCTAGAGCAACATAGTTAAACACTAGTAGTTCTAGAAGACACCAGTTGATCTCAGTTGGTGATCCTACTTTAGTCAAATTGCTTGCAAGTGCAGGAGGTTGTGCACCATAGACCATGTCTGCTTCTTAGGTTGCCATTTAGATCCATCCCTGCTTCTTCTCCAGTTTTCTCTATTTAAAGTGTTAGTCAGCTTCACGGCGTGGTTGCCCTCGCGATGAGTCAGAGCTATGGTCATGTTCAGCCCTGTGTAGTTATAGGAGCAAGGCAGGGGGTGGGGCTTCAACACGCCAAACAGGTGCCATTCATTTCCATTCTACTCATCCACCGGGGGGGTTGGGGGGGGGGGGCTCTGTGTGACGGATAAGACACCTGAGGACAAGCTTCAGTGACTCTGAGATCAAGTTCTCCTCCTTCGGTTTTCACTGTGAATGTGGTTGTGTTGGGATGACTTGTGTCAGGGGCTCATAAGGGGGTGAGAAGATATCCCTGTTCCCTCTTTGGACTGACATAAGAACCTAAGAAGAACTTAACAAGTCCAAAATGATGTCCATCCATCCATCCATCTTTCAACTGCTTGTTTGGTCAAAGTCACAGGGCCAAAATTATTTTAAAATGGAGAAAAAAGTTACAAGCAGATATTTCAGCTTTTGTCAGTTTCAGCACCTGTGGGCAGAAAATGTCATTATTTGAAAAGCACGGTAATTACACCCGTCCTTCTGTAAAGAAAAGCTTCCTGTCGTCAAAGCCGGTCCGCTCTTTCAAGAAGGACCTTTCATGGGTAGCGCGCTTGAAGTGGTGTCGTGTGGACGCCTCGGTGAAGCGGGAGCGAGGCAGGAACGAAGGACCCTGCCGGCTTTTTGAAGCCTGGAGCCCGAAGGCCAGATATCAGGGCTGCTCTCATGTAGCACGTTTTGGCCAGTTTTCCTGATTTTGCTCATTAATTTAGTCAAGGAATGGATGCCGTGTGGAATATACTGGGTCTTGTACTATTATCCATGAAGCCTTTTCCAGTAACCAGCCAGGGTCACGGGGTGGATCGTCTGGGCCTTATAGTTATCCTCAATGCTGAAAGATATCCCACCTTACGGAAAGTACGTCCCCATACCTTATTGTCATTAACTTCAGCACAATTAATTAGTGTGTTTCGTAACATAGTAACAGGTTTCTCCACAGTAGTGATTCCCGACATTAGTGGTGAAAATTTGCATTCTGGGATTTTCCTGTTACATGGATGGCAGGCAATACTTCCTTGTTCTCCTGTTTCCTGGCCTCCGCCTCCAGAGGAGGTTTGACAGGTCTGGGGGGGGGGGGGGGGGAGTAGCATTCATTTCATCTCTGGCTTAGTGCTGAAATCGCGTAGCTGGCCAGACACAACAGGCTCGCATTCAAAGGCCGCAATCAGCGGATATTCAGCGGAAAACATACGTCGGTGAAGACTGCTAATGGGAAGTGTAATGCATAACATCTTATTATGGTGCTCAGAAGAACTGTTCCATTTCATTGCACTGCACATGGATAGATATGGATTACTGGGATAAACTGAAGGTTCTGACAGCTGAATAATATCTGCATTGTGAAGGAGCATGTTTGGAGGTGTTTGAGCAGTGATGTGCTGGGTCAGGGTGGTGGGGCAGGTGGGGGGGCAACCTGAAGGAGCCTGGTACTGAAACTGTCCCTTTTCCTTACAGGGATACCATCGATCCAACCACTTCATCGCCACTCAGGGTGAGTGTCTAAGGTTCCTGTGGAGGACCGTGTCTGTGTCTTAGTGCCTGAGATGTTTGTCTGCCTGGAAGTGTGAGCGTGCGAACCTGTGCAGAGTGCATAAGCGTGTGTGGTGCACGCTTGTGCCTGTGTATATGTGTGTATATGTGCCCCATTGCGTGAATGTCTGGGTTTTTATCAGTGTGTGTCTGCAATTATGCCTGATTGCATATAGGAGTTTGTGTGTGTGTGTGTGTGTGTATGTGTGTGTCTGAGTGTAGATTATGTTTACATTACATTTTGGGTTAAAAAAACCTGTTATTTTGACATTGTGGGGACCATTTTTCAGGTCCCCACAAAGATCTATGAATGCAATCAAAAAACCTAAAAATGCCATAAGTGTCGCATTTTGTTTGGTTGCCTTTGGTTAGGGCTGGGCAGGGCTTAAGGTCGTCATGTTGGGATTAGAGTTTTCCCCATAGAAATGAATGGAGAGTCCCCACAAAGATATAATTACAAAGCTGTGTGTCTGTGCCTGTAATGACTCCTGATTGTGTATAGGTGTATGTATGTTTGTATGTTTGTTCATTCCTTCCTTTTTGGTGAGGGACCCCCCCCATCTGCTCTTGGCTTCAAACCCCTCCCACTCTGATCCCGTTTGCACTCCATGTAATTCCCCTGCAGCTGCTCGTCTGTCTTCCCCTGTTTCCACGTCGATCCAGCATAAAATGCCCTCTCTCTCTCTCTTCTTCTCTCTCTCTCACACACACACACACACACACTGTCTCTCTCTCTCTAACGCTCTCTCTCACACACACACACACTGTCTCTCTCTCTCTAACTCTCTCTCTCTCTCTCACACACACACACACTGTCTCTCTCTCTCACACACACACAAACACACACACACTGTCTCTCTCTCTCTCTCTCTCTCTAACTCTCTCTCACACACACACACACACACTGTCTCTCTCTCTCTAACTCTCTCTCTCTCACACACACACACACACACTGTCTCTCTCACACACACACAAACACACACACACTGTCTCTCTCTCTAACTCTCTCTCTCACACACACACACACACACACTGTCTCTCTCTCTCTCTCTCTAACTCTCTCTCTCTCACACACACACACACTGTCTCTCTCTCTCTCACACACACACAAACACACACACTCTCTCACACATGCACACACATAGATACACACACACACACACTGTCTCTCTCTCTCTCACACACACACAAACACACACACTCTCTCACACATGCACACACATAGATACACACACACACACACACGTGACAACAGACAAACTCTTATTCCTCCTTCCTCTGTGGCTGGTGGGCCTCAGTAGTTAATTATCGGATAAACAAATGCGACGCTTCCTTAATGGAACAGTGCAACATTGCGCAGGCGCTGGCGGCCACGGCCACGGAATTCGATGCAAATCAGGGCCCTTAAATTAATGCGACGAAGTGCCAGACACAGGACTAATTGGACTTCGGGGGAGGGGCTGCATTGGGCGGATGAGCCCCATCATGACGCAAGTCCCATGGAGGCCCTACGGACCCCAACCAGTGAGAGAGAAAACGGAAGGAGGTCCAGAATGACCTCCCCAGAGTCAGTGCTTACCCACCTCCCCAGAGTCAGTCCTTACCCCCCCCCAGAGTCAGTCCTTACCCCCTCCCCAGAGTCAGTCCTTACCCCCTCCCTAGAGTCAGTCCTTACCCACCTCCCCAGAGTCAGTCCTTACCCAACTCCCCAGTGTTAGTACTTACCCCCTCCCCAGAGTCAGTGCTTACCCCCCTCCCCAGTCAGTGCTTACCCCCCTCCCCAGTCAGTGCTTACCCCCCTCCCCAGAGTCAGTGCTTACCCCCCTCCCCAGTCAGTCCTTACCCCCTCCCCAGTCAGTACTTACCCCCCTCCCCAGAGTCAGTCCTTACCCAACTCCCCAGAGTCAGTCCTTACCCAACTCCCCAGTGTCAGTGCTTACCCCCCTCCCCAGAGTCAGTGCTTACCCCCCTCCCCAGTGTCAGTCCTTACCCAACTCCCCAGAGTCAGTGCTTACCCCCCTCCCCAGAGTCAGTGCTTACCCAACTCCCCAGAGTCAGTGCTTACCCCCTCCCCAGAGTCAGTGCTTACCCCCCTCCCCAGAGTCAGTGCTTACCCCCCTCCCCAGAGTCTGTCCTTACCCCCCTCCCCAGAGTTACTCCTTATCCCCTCCCCAGAGTCTGTCCTTACCCCCCTCCCCAGAGTCAGTCCTTACCCCCTCCCCAGAGTTACTCCTTATCCCCTCCCCAGAGTCAGTGCTTACCCCCTCCCCAGAGTCAGTGCTTATCCCCCTCCCCAGAGTCAGTGCTTACCCCCTCCCAGAATCAGTCCTCACCCCCATAGTGCTCAAAGGCCAAAGGAAAGCCACAAAAGTTCTACCTTTAAATCTTCACGCAGTTGTAACAAAGACTCGACAAAGACTCGGAAAAGACTTGACAACGTGAAACAGATCGTTCCTGCTGACTGTAATGAGAGCGAGCAGATGGCCGCAGTCCCCCCCTGCATAATTGTACCACGGGCGCTTTGTATTCCTGGTCTGAGGCTTGTTTTCTTGCCCCTCATTATGAGTATCGGCCCGGCACCGTTATTGATCACCCAGCTAATGAATAGCATTAGCATCGTATCGGCCCAGCAGTTTAGCGAGTTAGCGTGGGCGTCCTGAGGGCGGGCACTTGACAGCGGTGGGTGACGACGGCCCAGAAGTACAGAGGCAGAAGTTTATGAACTGCATGTTACTTGCAGTATGGTGCGGTGACTAAGCAGCTGCATACCTCAGGGATGTGGGTTTGATTCCCACCCCCAGGTCTGTGTGCTGCTTGTTTGCTCTCTCTGGGTTTCAGTCCTGAATATGCAATTAAGACAGTATAGACTAGCACCCCATTTAGTTTATTTCCTGGCATAGGTTCTGCCTGGATTACAGTGATTCATTTAGCATACACATTTATCCAGAGTGTATACAGTTGGTAAAGCAGAGTCAGCCAGTCTCCCCAGCTGCTGGGGTTAAGGACCAATGGTGAAATCACCTTACTGACTCTGGGATTTGAACCAGACACCTTCGGATCACATGCAGAGCATTCTAACCCGTGGAGCCACACGTCAGCCCGCTGACCAGTGATGTCATTCTCAGCTCTGTATAAACCATGTGGTGTTTGCAGTCATGACATCATGGTCTGTGTGGGTCTTCTCACCACCCCCCACCCCGCCCCCCTACTTCAGGGCCCAAGCAGGAGACGGTCTACGACTTCTGGCGCATGGTGTGGCAGGAGAACTGCTTCAGCATCGTCATGATCACCAAGCTGGTGGAGGTGGGCCGGGTAGGTGGTGTCCCCTAGAACCCTAACTCACCCTCCCGGGATCCCACTGCTGTGGGATTTGCAGCCTCGAACCCGCATCACTGCCACTTGGTGCTGAATTGCTGATTGTCTGCTGTCATGCGATGCATTCTCGTATGTAACTGGATGTCTGGACGGTCATTTCAGCCACAGGGGAACAAAATGACTCCCTTCGTCTTGCTCAGAGACATTTTTGTGACAGAAATACTTATATAAGGAATTAGACTGACAGGGTTCCTATGCTTTAAGTATGGAACTTGATTTTGGTGTTTTCCAAGTCTGAATAAGTATGGAAAGAAAGCATAGAAATATTGCACTATGGAACAAATTGCCTTACCATGTAGTCTAAAAAAAACCAATCTGAATATACTTATTAATGCTTTTGATAAAAATCACAGATGTGAGTTGGTTGTCAGCACCGGAATGTGCACTTCAGTACACTGAAGAGCAACGTTCCCATGCAGAGAAGAGGGCAGTGTATCTGTGGGGTTTACACTTGATTAATCCCCAGCAAGAAATATCAGTGTGGGCTACTTTGCAATTTACCACAATGGGGAAATGCACATTTTCACCTGCTTGGCTTGTCACTCCCCAATATTGTAACCGGTTGGCTCAACATGGGTGAAAAAATGTTTATAAGGTTCAATGAGCGTTAACTTTCTGCTGTAATCGTCTGACTTTGGGGTGGGAGAAGATGTGCAAACTTTTAATTAGCCATTTTGCAGGAAATTGGTTTGAAGCCGTCGCTTTTGCAGGCCCTGTTTAGGTCGGGTAAACACTGGCGGGCTGTCAGATAAGTTTCAGCCTGGCAGAGACAGACAGAGGAGCGTTTATTGTAAGATGCACCGGGGATTGAACCACGCTTCCTGGAATGCCTGCTAGCGTTTTATTAAATGTGCCCATTGCTTTCAGCAACTGCCATAAATGTTTAAATAGGAAAACAGCGCTCAGCTGTGGAAGGCAGCAGAAAAGAGTCATTTTAGTCCAGGTGTTGAAAACGCTAGTTTCAGATTCCCTGGGTGCCTTTTGCAGCGATGAGAGCTGCCTGTTCTTTTAGCAAGCAGTTCACACCTGGAACAGCAGGTGAGGTGTGTTCCTGCCCAGATAATTGCATCAATTAAATAATCAATTATGAGATCAGGTCCTGTGCAAGTCATGCTGCTCCATCGCTGGCACTGGGTGACACTCGTTGTAATTGCAAATGTAATTGTGAGTGTAATTGTTGATATGTGGTATGTGTCATTGTGGCAGGTGAAATGCTGTAAGTACTGGCCGGATGACAGCGAAATGTATGGCGACATCAAGATCACGCTGCTGAAGACGGAGACGCTGGCGGAGTACACCGTCCGCACCTTCGCCCTGGAGCGGGTGAGCTGACACCCAGACGCACCTTCTGACAGCGTGCTAGCATGCCCTGGTTCTCTCTCTAGAACAGTGTTTCTCAACCCAGTCCTCAGCGAACCCCAGGCAGTCCACGTTTTTGCTCCCTCCCAGCTCCCAGCCAATCAGGAACACTGAATAGCTGGTACAGGTGCGCTGGGAGCTGAGAGGAAGCAAAAACGTGGACTGGCTGGGGTTCGCTGAGGACTGGGTTGAGAAACACTGCTCTAGAACGTACCTGAGATGTTTAGGTAGTGTTTTCTGGGAGGCTTCCTGGCCACCTGTCACCCATTCGCTAATCTTTCAGGCCGTTTTGCACACATCACCACCTGGAATGTTCATCAACAGCAAGTGTCTTTGTGATGACGGGAGATCAGCGTTGGGGAAGTTACTCACAAAAGTCATCTATTAGAGACAGAGGTGGAAAATTCAGGTCCAGGGAGTACAAATCCAGACCAAGATTTTAACCAACCAGTTGAATATAAAGAGTCATATCTACAGAGTAGGCTACTCAACTGGTTAGTTGAACCAAAACCTTGGTCTGGATTTGTACTTTCTGGAGTTGAACCTTCTACCTCTGTCTGTAATGGATTACCGATGTGGACAATTCCCCTCCATTCCGCAACCCCTGACATTTTTGTGCCACAAAGGCATGTCACTCGCTGCTCCAGCAGCCTTCCACAGGTGTCAGTGTGGTCATGTTCATTAAGATCCCTCTTGAATCCCCAGTCCCCCCCCACCCTTGGCTGCAGTAGCCCCTGCCCCCTCCCCATAGTCCCCCCCTGTTCATTCTGGTGCTGAATGAGGACTCGCATTCTAAGAAGAGCTCTTAGGCTCAATTGAAGCTAAAGACCCAAATTGTGGCTAAACCGTTATGTGTTATACTTTCCCAGAGAGCAGCGAAGGGAACTGGTTTCTCCTAACAGGACTGACTCCGGACTGATAATGAGTGAAGAGAGTAGGACAAATTGCAGATTTATGGTGGTTATTGCGACTATAGCAGTATTGAATATGGTCACACAGGAAATGATTGACTCCAGATTGTAATGGATGTGGTGTATATGACTGAACTCACTCCAGACTGAAAATGAATGAAGAGAGTAGGGCAAACTACAGATTCATAATGGATATTATGACTATAGCAGTATTGACTGCATATAATGAATATGGTCAACGGGAAGTAATTGACTCCAAATTGATAATGCATGTGGTATATTTAGTAGGACTGACTCCAGATTCCATCTATCCATCCATTTTCTGAAACCACTTGTCCTATTCAGGGTTGATGGAGGTTGAGAGCCTATCCTGGGGGCTACGGGCGCAAGGCAGGGAACAGCCTATCACAGGGCACGTACACTCACTATTTACACACACATTCACACCTATGGGCAATTTGGTAACTCCAATTAACCTCAGCATGTTTTTGGACTGTGGGGGGAAAACTGGAGGAAACCCCATGATGAGACAAGGAGAACATGCCAACTGCACACATATGGAACCCGGGTCATATATATATATATATACTGTATATATATACACACACATATATATATATATAACAGGACTGTCCAGATTGATAATGGGTGTAGTATATATGACAGGGATAACTCCAGACTGGTGATGAATAAAGTGAACAGAAAGACCTGACTCCAGCTTGCCTTTGCAGAGGGGTTACTCCGCGAAGCACGAGGTTCGCCAATTCCACTTCACGTCGTGGCCGGAACACGGCGTTCCCTACCACGCCACCGGCCTGCTCGCATTCATCCGCCGCGTCAAGAGCTCCACACCACCTGACGCTGGGCCCATCGTGGTGCACTGCAGGTATGCCCCTCCCACTCCAGCATCACTTCCTACTGCCAAAGGCTGTCCATACATCACTTCCTGCCTGTTAGAGCCCAACGGACATCTGCTTTCCTTAATCCCACTTCACCGGGCGAGGACTTGACCAAAGCAAGGGGGAACAAATTCTTGCACAAATTGCACATAAAGTCTGTTCTGTATTAATGTAACATATGTATAGCTTTCTGGGTAAATCATATGGGCCGAATGCATGACTCACAGTCACAGCCCCCAATCAAGAATAAAAATATGTGATTGGCACTCAAAGCAGCTGATGAAGAACAAAAGCATACAAACATCCTCATTATTCTCAGTGGGAGCTGTTACTTTAATGATCTTTTATTTTATTTTATCTGATGTTTGTTCAGATGTTTTTCTCCCACGCATGTTTAGAATTTACACGTTAATACAACTTTTAACATTTTTATTATTTGTAAAGACACAATGAGAATGGGGACATTTGTGATCTGAGCTAGAAAACTATTTAAGAACTAATGTTTGTTTAACACCATGTTATTTGCTGCCACTGGATGGCGCTGTGCTGTCACCTGTCTTCCAGCATGGGGGCAGGTCGCACAGGCTGTTACATTGTCCTGGATGTGATGCTGGACATGGCGGAGTGCGAGGGCGTGGTGGACATCTACAACTGCGTCAAGACGCTCTGCTCCCGGCGCATCAACATGATCCAGACAGAGGTGAGGCAGGGCGAGGCAAGATGAGGCAGGGCAAGGTGGCATGAGGCGATGTAAGGTGGGGGGAAGTGGCTCGGACCCCCTGATGAGGGGCGCTGGGGTTCGTACCTCCTCTAGGGCAAGCTATCAGGTCGACCTCTTCCAGAGCGAGCCCCTGGTAGCCTCTTGTGCTGAGCTTCAGACTGGCTAGCCGTGACCTCCTTCAGCTCCTTGAGCCACTGGTCACTCCCTCATTCTACGACCTGCTTGCTTTTTATGCAGATTCGCCAAGATGATGCGGGAAGCAAATCCAGCTCCATGTGGAGACATGTTGCAGTTTGGCCCTAACTTATACAGCGTCCTGCCGTTTACATATTTATACCTCATTATGCAAATCCGTCGTTTGTTTATCCATGCATTATGCTAGGAATTACTTACGGGAAATAACTTTAATTAAATCTATATAGTGTGTGTTTATTTATATACAATGGCTTTGCTGAGTGCGCTCTGGACGTGTGTACAGATAATGAGCTGGTGTTTAATTCCGATCACGGCAGAGTAAGGAAATATGTTGGCCACTGCCCCCCATCCGCTCCTCAGCGTCTGGCCGGCGTCTCCCTCTATGCACTGGCGTATTCATCTTCAAATGACTTTAATGGATTACCACTCTTAGTCGTATGCTGACACAACAAGCAGTTTAACTTAAAAGGTACACATAGGCAAAATGGCCGAAAATGTAAAATTAATACAAAACTGTATGGATGCAAAACAACTGTCAGAATAATTGTTGCGTATTAATGGGGGTTAACGAGGGCACATGTGCATGCACACACACACACACACACACTCACACACACACGCACACGGGCATGTAAAATATGGATAATATATACGGTGTTTAAATTTTTTTGCGTTGGAGTTTTAATTAGTATCTGAGAAAGTAGCCTGAGTTTTTTCCGATTTCCCTCCATGTTTACTTCCTAATGAATAAGGAATGTGTTATTCAGTTGTACTGGGTGCCACACCCCTAATGTGCTGGGCTACGCTTTACACTGGCTCTGCGTCCGTGTTGCTGCTCCCAGCGTCTCCCCACGGGGCCCCCATGCCGTCCGTGACGGCGCGTCTCCACAGGCCACATCGCCAACGCAGCGAACTGCGCTGCTGAATCTTCTGTTTTTCCGATTCACCTTTGTGATGAAGGGGTTTGCTTTGTTTTTTTATCTTTCACGATAATTGGGTTTTGGCTCGATTCTCTCCCCGCCCCTCGTCTCGTAGGAGCAGTACATCTTCATCCACGACGCCATCCTGGAGGCGTGCCTCTGTGGCGAGACGGTTATCCCTGTCAGCGACTTCGCACTTACCTACAAGGAGATGCTGAGAGTGGACTCCCAGAGCAACTCCTCCCAACTCCGCGAGGAATTCCAGGTGGGAGCAGCGGAGCTGGTCCATGCAGGGGCCCCTTGTGTGTGTGGGGGCCCCTTGTGTGTGTGTGAGGGCCCCTGTGTGTGGAAGGGGGGGCCTGTGTGTGGAGGGGGGGGCCTATGTGTGTGGCAGCCCCTTTTGTGTGTGGGGGGGGGGGCCTGTGCATATGTGGGGGCCCTGTGTGTGGGGGGGGGCCCTATGTGTGTGGCAGCCCCTTGTGTATGGGGGGGGGGGGGCGGCTCCTATGTGTGTGGGGGCCCCTTCTGTGTGTGTGTGGGGGGGCTCCTGTGTGTGGGGGGGGGGGGGCTTGCTGCAATGTCGCCGTGCAGCTTTAAATTGCGAGAATACAGCCTGACCTGCATGGGTGACTGCGATCCTGAGGGGGGAGGGTGGGAATGTGTGATTAACGCATGTGGGGAAGGAGTGAAATAAGGAAAGGACGGAAATGGAAAGATAAAAGGAGAAATGCTGAATAAGGCATTACGGAAAGAAAAGAAACTAAAAAGAGAATAAGAGATGCAGACGATCCGTAAAAACGAGAAGCACCCCAAGGGCAGGGTGTCTGAAGGCAACTCTGCTGACTGTCTGAGCAGAGCAGACGGCTGCCCTGTGTGTATCTCTGTGTCTGTGTGTGCCTGCAAATGTCCCCACAATGTGATAAAAACCTGGCATTTTGTCATTGCGGGGACATTTTTTCAGACTGCAATGAAAAAACTAAAAATGACAAAAGTCAAGTATTTTGTTTGGTCACTTATGATTAAGGTTACAGTAGGTAGAGGTTTAGGTTGTTGTTGTGGGGATTAAGGTTTTGTCCATAGAAATGTGTGGATGGTCCCCACAAAGATATGAATACAGGTCTCTGTGTGTGTATGTGTGTGTGTGTGTGTGTGTGTGTGTGAGAGAGAGAGAGAAAGGGAGAGAGAGACAGAGCAAGAGATTAGTTTGGTTGCACTTACATTATTGGATCGAGGCCCCGTCATCTCAGGCAGGAAGAGAATCGCTATTCAGCTGATTAGCTCTTGATTAACGTGTGGGTTGGGGTACAGCTGTCTGTGCGTGTGTGTGGGCGAATTGGTGTGTCACACGGCTTCCTCCCACAGCTCACAGTATGACCGTCAGCTCGTCTGGAGGCATACGGGTTGGGGGAGGCCGTCAGTTCGGGGAGCCACCCAACCTGGCGCCGGGATCCATGTCCAAGGCACTGTGGCCTTCATACCCTGCGATTTATTGCTTAGGCCGCAAAGTCTCCTGTCTCTTTCTCATATTACACACCCAGTGCTGTTTTCCTGTTCCTTTCGGGTTGAGACGTTCTGTTGATCCTTTGATCCGCTGTTATGTGAACATTTCAGCCCAATGAAAGCATCGTGTTCCACTTATGCTGTGTAAAAGGCACCTCCCCTTTGCGAACTGTGATCTCCGTGGGACATTAATGGTTCAGATATCCTTTAATATAGTGTAGACTAATTGGCGGATAATCAAAATATTCATCCCAGAGAAAAGGTGACTGGCTCTCATTTGAATTGCATTTGGATCAGTGTATAACCTGCTTATTCATAATGCAGCAAGATGACCTGATTTTGTTATTTTTGTGCATTAAATTTGTCCGTGATTCATGGCTGGTATTAGAAGCTGCTCAGAACTGCCCCCACTTGGCAGGTTGGTGTGTCCCACCTGTCAGTCCGTGTGGCTCTGTGTGGGGGTGGGAGCCGCAGGACCCAACCCCCCCCCCCCCCCCCCCCCCCCAGGCGCCCTCGCTCCCATATCCCCCTGCTTTCACCTTGTTTTTCTGCGTCGTCTTTGTCTTTCCGCTGTCGGCTCTCCACGTTCCTCTTCCTCGTATTGTATCACTCTCTCAGCTCTCCTCTACTTTCCACCTGTTGTATTTGGTCTCTTCCTCTCCCTGCCTTTGTTTTCACTTCATCCCTATTCCTTTGTTTTCTCTTTGCTCTCCTCTAATAAAATCCACTCCAGTGCTTT
Source organism: Paramormyrops kingsleyae (assembly GCF_048594095.1). Lineage (NCBI taxonomy): Eukaryota > Metazoa > Chordata > Actinopteri > Osteoglossiformes > Mormyridae > Paramormyrops > Paramormyrops kingsleyae. The sequence goes on from NC_132805.1 coordinate 11,617,068, forward strand.
CTCTCCTCTCTCCGCTCCTTCTCTCTCAGGGCCTCTGCTCCTCCTGGTCCTTCTCTCCTCCTTCTCCTACTCCTCTCCTGTCACCCCCCTCCACTCCTCCTTCCTCCCTTCCTTCTTCCCCCCACCTGTGACCCTCTGAAATCTCATCCCTCATTTCATCTTGACTCTTTCACTCACTGTCGCCCCCCCCCCCCCCCCCATGGCAGACGCTGAACTCGGTGACGCCTCACCTGGATGTGGAGGAGTGCAGCATCGCGCTGTTGCCACGTAACCGCGAGAAGAACCGCAGCATGGATGTGTTGCCACCTGACCGCGCCTTGCCCTTCCTCGTCACCACCGAGGGCGAGAGTAACAACTACATCAACGCCGTGCTCATGGACAGCTTCCACCAGCCTGCCGCCTTCATCGTCACGCCGCACCCGCTGCCCGGGACCACCGCTGATTTCTGGAGGCTGGTCTTCGATTACGGCTGCAGCTCTGTGGTCATGATCAACCAGCTGAACCAGTCCAACTCAGCCTGGGTCAGTGTTTTAGTAAAATGACATCTTCAAAACATCTCATAATGTGTATGTGCGTGTGGGACCTGTGGGGGACTGGCATCCCATCCAGGGTGTCCCCTGCCTTGTGCCCTGTGATGGACTGGCATCCCGTCCAGGGTGTCCCCTGCTTTGTGCCCTGTGGGGGACTGGCATCCCGTCCAGTGTGTCCCCTGCCTTGTTCCCTGTGATGGACTGGCATCCCGTACAGGGTGTCCCCTGCCTTGTGCCCTGTGATGGACTGGCATCCCGTACAGTGTGTCTCCTGCCCTGTGCCCTGTGATGGACTGGCATCCCGTCCAGGGTGTCCCCTGCCTTGTGCCCTGTGATGGACTGGCATCCAGTCCAGGGTGTCCCCTGCTTTGTGCCCTGTGGGGGACTGGCATCCCGTCCAGTGTGTCCCCTGCCTTGTGCCCTGTGATGGACTGGCATCCCGTACAGGGTGTCCCCTGCCTTGTGCCCTGTGATGGACTGGCATCCCGTACAGTGTGTCTCCTGCCCTGTGCCCTGTGATGGACTGGCATCCCGTCCAGGGTGTCCCCTGCCTTGTGCCCTGTGATGGACTGGCATCCAGTCCAGGGTGTCCCCTGCTTTGTGCCCTGTGGGGGACTGGCATCCCGTCCAGTGTGTCCCCTGCCTTGTGCCCTGTGATGGACTGGCATCCCGTACAGGGTGTCCCCTGCCTTGTGCCCTGTGATGGACTGGCATCCCGTACAGTGTGTCTCCTGCCCTGTGCCCTGTGATGGACTGGCATCCCGTCCAGGGTGTCCCCTGCCTTGTGCCCTGTGATGGACTGGCATCCAGTCCAGGGTGTCCCCTGCTTTGTGCCCTGTGGGGGACTGGCATCCCGTCCAGTGTGTCCCCTGCCTTGTGCCCTGTGATGGACTGGCATCCCGTACAGGGTGTCCCCTGCCTTGTGCCCTGTGATGGACTGGCATCCCGTACAGTGTGTCTCCTGCCCTGTGCCCTGTGATGGACTGGCATCCCGTACAGTGTGTCTCCTGCCCTGTGCCCTGTGATGGACTGGCATCCCGTCCAGGGTGTCCCCTGCCTTGTGCCCTGTGATGGGCTGGCATCATGTCTATGGTGTCCCCTGCACCCCTTTGCTGGATAAACAGTTATAGAAGTGCATGGATGTTTATATCAAAGTTCAGCTCTCTCTCAGCCCGGCCAAGCCCCTGTCTGCAGTACCCGCTTGTAGCCTCTCTGCCACCTGCCACCTGTTTGGTTATTTTGTGTGTTTTTGTGCTGATGCTGTACATGCAGGCCACCTTTCTCTCCCCCCCCCCCCAGTCTGCGCTCTCCCTGCTGCACAGAGCCTCTGTTTCTGCTCCGCCTCTCTCCGTTCTGCAGCCTGTGCTGTGATGTTTTATTTGCCTAGTCCCTGCTCCCTCCCTCGTTCAGCCTCTCATCCTCTGGCTTCCCTTCCTCCCTCTGCCTGTCCTGAGTAGACAGAAGCGGAGCTGCTTCATTGGCATGAGCCTGCTGTCCTGCTCGGCCCGTTTGTTGCTGCAGCCACGCAGACGCAGACAGCCGCCTGCTGCATATCCACAGTCTCATTACAGTACAGTCAAATCAGCCCATCAAACATCTGCAAACACTAATCAGTGTACTTCCCTCGCGCTCCTGCTGAGTACATTTCCTCCATCTGTTGTCTGTTTCTGCCCCCTCCTTCATTTCCTTTTGAGTGGGATTACCGTCGCTCCCTCTCTGCCCCCCCCTCTCCGCAGCCTGTCTGCATGTGTATTAATATTTATTTCTTCCCGTGGTCCTGTCGCCACATTAATAACAGCGCGTCGGTGAATGCGCGAGTCGCACGGCATTACCCCCCCCCCCCGCCGCCCCGTCTCCGGGCCCCATCTCGTCTCGTTAATGCCGGCCCCATCTCCGCCTCGCTCCCTTCCTTTTAGCGCCCTTGCTGCCTGTTAATACTCCCGCCACGTGCTCGAGTTCCTTAACGTTAGTGTGTGTCTGCTGATAGCCACGAGCTTCTATCTCTGTGCTGCTTTTTCTCTGTGCTGGACGATGATCGTCTTCAACGCGCCTGAGTGTAAATGGGTCCATTTTAATGCCGTGGGGGGTTTGGGGGCCTGGCTTATGGCTCGGTGTCTTACTCGTAGCCTTCTCAGATGTTCGAGTCTTGCCTTGGCTTGATTTTGGTCTCCCTCTTCAGCTTGTTTGGGGACCCTCTAGGGTCGCCAAGTAGGTGCAGTGTTTAGCACTGTTGCCTCACACCTCTGGCACCTGGGTTGGAGTCACGGTTCAAAAACATGCTCAGGTTCAGTGGCATTACCAAACTCCCCATGCATGTCAGTGGTGTGTGACTGTGCCCTGTGATTGGTCGGTGCCCCATCCTGGGCTGTTCCCTGCCTTGCACCCATAGGCTCCAGACCCCCACGACCCTGAATACGATAAGCAGTTACAGGAGATTGATAGATGGTTGACTCTCTATCCCACCTAGTGTTTGGCTTTTGGTGGATCCAGCCCCCCCCCCCCAAAAAAAAAAAATGGAAAAGAAATTAAAACAGGCCACTGAATCTTTTTCTTAATTGGATACCGGCCAGATATTTGTCGTTCCAATGTGGCCTCAACCTGCTTTTTTTCTGTCCAATCTTGCTGATTCCTGCCCCCGCCCCCCAGCCATGTGTCCAGTACTGGCCGGAGCCCGGCACACAGCAGTACGGACCCATGCAGGTGGAGTTCCTGTCCAGGTCTGCTGATGAAGACGTCATCACGCGCCTCTTCCGGGTCCAGAACGTCACACGGGTAAGGATCAGCATCCTTTGTTTGGATTTTCAGATCTTGAAATTATTGAATGACTTTGCAAAAAAAAAATAAAAAACATTAACATCAGAATTCGGTAATAAATCTGTGGTTTACCGTCTACGGCCTCTCTAACGTAAGCTGGCCGCATGCTCAGTAAAACACACCGCTCTCCGTAGCCCAGTTTACACAGAGCTTTAAGCTACACAAGTGTCTTTAAAGCTTACAATGGTATGAATGCTTCCCACCCACAGCCACACATGCAACCACACACACATGCACACACAGAAACCCAGAAAAGTAATTCAGAACTTTTCACCGATGCTTGGGGACCATCTGAGCCCAACTGCACGTCCTGACGATCCTCCCATTGCTCAAGCTCAACGTTTTCCTGATTTTTGTGCCGCCCCCAGAACACTGAACTCACAAAACACCTTCAGGACAAAAAACGGAACAAACGCTTTCTGATATCATGTGTATAAAAAAATACATCAGCTTCCTCACAGTGACTCCATGGCTCCTTTCATGGCTTTTTGTTTTTGTTTTTTAATATTATAGCGCGTGTTTTTTTTTGCCTCTGGCGTTGTTACCGGGGCTTTCAGCGTAATGGATGTCACATCCACCGCGCGATTTTCCATTCCTGACGCTTTCAAGAATGTTTCCCTGCTCCGTGTATTCGTAAAACGTCATACGGTTTTAATGGTGTCCACCGTGTGTGGGGTATCTGGCAGAATCCAAACGATGAGGAGGATTTTGTGTCTAGCATGTGTGTGTGTGTGTGTGTGTGTGTGTGTTTACCACATGCTTGGATATCAGTTTGTGGAAAACATCAGTCCTTTTCATGTGAGTCTGTGTCTTGAGGCAGTATGTGTCTTAGAAGAGGTGTGTGTGCTTCTCTGTGCGTGGTATTGTGTTTGTCCCCCGTGTGTGTCGCTGCTGTTTTGATTGCCGCTTTGTCATGGTAGCGTCCGCACGCCTGTGTTGTGTGCGTGTGTGTGTGTATGTTTGTGTGTGTGTGCGTGTGTGTCTCAGTCCCCCATCCTCGTTGCTGACAGCCCCTGCGCAGGAGGGCGCCGTCTTAAAGCCACCTCCGCTTATGACACCTGTCAGGATTTGCTCCACGCCGCCTCACCCTGGGAGCCCTTCCAAAAATAGCAGGCAGCGGGAATGCAGTGTAGGTCGGTGCATTAAAGCGCGTTAAGTCAGCAGGACAAACGCTGGAGCGCGCGAGACAGAAATGCGGGATGGAGACACAGGGGCGCAGAGCAGGCAGCTGGAGAGACAGCTGGCGATTTCGCCTTCACCCCCCTCCCCTGGTGCTGCCTGAATCACTAACACCCCCCCCCACACACACACATAACCCCTCACTTCCTCAGGTGCCCAATACACAGCTGTAGCTGGCTCTGGCACCGCTGGCCGGATCAGAACCCCTGAGCCCGCTGCTGCAGGTGTTAATCCCGACCGGGGGGGTTTACCTAGCTGTGCACCCCCCATCCTGAGGGGGCCTGCCTGCGACGCATGTAGGTGCTTGTAGTCGGGCACCCACGTGAAATCTGACCCCCTTTGCTCCCCCCAGCTACAGGAGGGTCAGATGCTGGTGCGACAGTTCCAGTTCCTGCGCTGGTCGGCGTACCGCGACGTTCCCGACTCCAAGAAGGCCTTCCTGGGGCTGCTGGGCCACGTGGCCGAGTGGCAACGGGAGAGCGGGGAGGGCCGCACCGTCGTGCACTGCCTGTGAGTCTGCACCCCCCGCAATCGCCGCCGCACACACATGGGCAAACCCCCGCAAGCACAGTGTCACATCATGACAGCAGGTATTACCATCTTCACTGAAGAACTCCCTGCTGTCCTATTGGCTGCCGCTGCGTTCCCATGAACCACCACACCGCCGTAACCGAAATCAGTCTCCGCATCTTTTCCTGCTGACCCCTCTTAGGCTTGCCCCTCCCACCGTTTGCTCCGCACTCCTTAACGATGAATCTGCCCAGTGCCCTCTGCGCCCACCGCTGTCGTCTTTGAGGCTGACGTGCCTGTGGGCACCCGCACCATCTACAGTCACTGTACACACTGTCACTGTACACAGTGATGTAGAGATGGAATTCCATCCAGTCACTGGGACACATTTGCAAATTTTTATATACTTTATGTGCATGTATTATTGTGTATTAATATGAAGCCATATCATACAATAGCAGTATTAAACCCACACAGCCATCGGGAAGACATGCAACTTTCACTCACACAGAGGAAGGGCCTAGACCCAATACCCTGGAGGTGTATTGTACGGCTATGCCCACTGAAGCACTCTGCTGCCCACAATCATATAAATGCTTGGCTGAGCGATGACTGAAGCTCTTGCCCCGGTTGGTTTTCTGCATCCCATCTCAGCTGCTAACAGAGTGGCCAGTGAGTGTATGTAAGCTCATCTCCTATTGAGGAGCTTCTTATGTAAGACAAATCCCCATTGGGTATCCTTGTTTATAAATATAAACTGAAAAAATGAGTGTGTTTTGCAGCCACGGTAGCATTTTCCTGTGATATTTACATATTTATATATGTACACGTTTGTGTGTGTGTGTATATACAGTATATATATGTGCATATATGTATATAAATATATATAATGCAGCTTTGGTAAGGTCTTGCATTGAGGTGTATCTGCCTGACAGCAACGGCGGTGGACGCAGTGGAACTTTCTGCGCCTGCACAATGATCCTGGAGATGATCGAGTCCCAGAACATGGTGGACGTCTTCTACGCCGTGAAGACACTGCGGAACTCAAAGCCCAACATGGTGGAGTCCCTGGTGAGTAGGCGCAGGGACAGTGCCCCTCAGGACGTCTCGATGTCCTATTGCTGGGGTCATTTCATGGGTACAGTTCCTCGTTGGAGTTACATCTGTACCTCAATGCACGCATCTGTAAATTACAGAAGTCTTGATGAATGCCGTGCTACAATTTAAATCATGGCTCTGAATAGTTTTTTTTTATGTCATGTAATTCTAGCTAGTAGAGTCCCCCAAATCATAATAATCTAGTAATGAATTAATTATGTAATTAACTATGTAATTATGTCACCCAGTGTTTCCCAACCTGCTCCTTGGGGACCCCCCAGACAGTCCATGTTTTTGCTTCCTCCCAGCTCCCTGCCAGACAGTCCATGTTTTTGCTTCCTCCCAGCTCCCTGCCACACAGTCCATGTTTTTGCTTCCTCCCAGCTCCCTGCCAGACAGTCCATGTTTTTGCTTTCTCCCAGCTCCTTGCCAGACAGTCCATGTTTTTGCTTCCTCCCAGTTCCCTGCCACAAAGTCCATGTTTTTGCTTCCTCCCAGCTCCCTGCCACACAGTCCATGTTTTTGCTTTCTCCCAGCTCTTGGTTGAGAGCGAGAACGTAGACTGTCTGAGGATCCTGGAGGACCGGATTGGGAGGCAGTGATGTAACCAATTCATGCTTGCATTTGTCTTTCCTCAGGACCAGTACAGGTTCTGCTATGACCTGGCACTGGAGTACCTGGACTGCATGGAGGTGAGATAGCAGCACAGTGTGACTCCACCTCCTCGCCCCGGACTGGAACCTCCAGCTCAGCCACCATCTCTGTGTGGTCGCCACAAGCTTGTTTCCCTTATGTGCATCCTCAACACTTTGGATTAACAGGCCTTACCTGGAATCGATGGTGTGGAGAACAGAGCAATGTCAGAGACGGGGAAGAATCTTGCCTTTAACCTTAATGTGTGACTGCTGTTTTGTTTCCTGGTCTGTTTTTGCTTAAGGGGTGTGGGTGTGTGTGTGTGTGGGGGGGGGGGTCTCAGGCTGTTCTGTGTTGAGCATCCTTGCCAAGTCCTAAGGACAGAATGAGCGAATCCCTCTGTTTGAGACCACTGCTCACTTCCTGTGACTCGCTGGGCAGTTCCCTGGTCACGTGACCCACAGGTGCCAGCTGTGCTAAGCCCGGGGTTCACTGTGGTTCCATCTCCTCAGACCATCTGGCCGTATTGTGCTGCTAAGGACGGCTAAAGCCGCCGGCTTCAGCGAGGATCATCCCGCGTACCATTGATGTTACGAATTACGGTGGAAAAAAAACACCTTTTCAGAGGAGTTCTCGACATTCCAGGTGCTTGTGTCGTGTTTTCTGGATTTCCTTTCTTCGTGACGTTCGTGGAGTGGACTCACTGGTTTTTCCATCTGGGATCAGCATGGACTGGACTCTAAGCAACTCTTAAAAAATTGTGGGGGGGGGGGAGGTTTCTATCACGACTCATCTAATGGTGCCACCCCAAAATGAGAGAATTCTCATGCTATTTTTATGTTTGGCTTTGCCCTGTATATGTGTATATAGCTATCTGAGTTTGTAGATGTTCTTGTCTGGAAGTCCCATCTCCTATGTGTGTGTAAAGCGGGGACTAATATTACCAGTGTGCCGGCATGCCAGTGTTCTTCAGTGTAAAAGTGCAGTGTCTGACTATATTTCCCTGGGTGCCGAAAGGGGGTCTGTGGCCTTTGGGATGAATGCAGTGCAAAGGGCTCTCTGCTGAGGTCTGCTGCAGCTCTGAGTGTGCATACATTTGCAGCTCTGAGTGTGCATACATCTGCAGTGTGCATACATCTGCAGCCCTGAGTGTGCGTACAGCTGCAGTTCTGAGTATACATACAGCTGCGGTTCTGAGTGTACATACAGCTGCAGTTCTGAGTATACATACAGCTGCGGTTCTGAGTGTACATACAGCTGCAGTTCTGAGTATACATACAGCTGCGGTTCTGAGTATACATACAGCTGCAGTTCTGAGTATACATACAGCTGCGGTTCTGAGTGTGCATACAGCTGCGGTTCTGAGTATACATACAGCTGCAGTTCTGAGTGTACATACAGCTGCGGTTCTGAGCATGCATACGTCTTCAGCTCTGAGTGTGCATACAGCTGAGACTCTGAATGTGCATACAGTACAGCTGCGGCTCTGAGTGTGGATTCAGCTGCAGCTCTGAATGTGCATATAGCTGTGACTCTGAGTCTGCATACAGCTGCAGCCCTGAGTATGCATACATCTGCGACTGAGTACGCATACACCTGCAACTCTGAGTATGCATACTGTGCCACCACCAGCCACAGCTGTCTCTTTGTACCCAAACTCCACTAGTGTGTTGGTTTATTGTTTATTTTCCCTTGACATAATGTCCAATACATGTAATTATTGAACCCTCCCAATCCCCAAAGTTGATTCCCCCCCGCATCCCCAAAACACCCCCCCACTGTTTTTCTGAAGTAAATGTGTTAGAAAGCAGAGGTGGCCAGTCACGGAGAAGGGGGTTGGGTCTGCACCTGGGTGCACTCATCCGTGACCCTGTGCTGCCGACCGAACCCCCCCCACCCCCCACGCACCATTTCTCCACTCCATTCTGATCCACCTTCCCCTGACAAAAATGACCATTGCTTGATTCCACCTGCTTCATCTTTGACTCCTGTTCAGCTCTGATATTTTTTTGAGGAAGAGTCCATGTTAGTCGGATAAGGGTGCAGACCGGCTCCATGAAGGACGGCCATGACGTGTGGCAGGCAGCTGGACGCGTGGCTGTCCCAGCGGGCGGGGGGAGCTCCCCCGGGGTGACAGCCACGGCCAGCACTGGCAGCTGGTATAAAAACCAACACCCCATTCGTTCAGGCACATTGGCGGAGTGTGGATCAGGTCGTGGTCAAAAGATAAAGCGAAGGCACATTATTAAGTTCTAGCCTGTGGGTGATCATGGCTTTATATGAAAATCTGAGACACCTGATGACGTAAAAGTCATTTGGGCTTACGTGAAAGGTCACATCACATGGTAAACTGTTCTTTGGACCCTTATTTAGAACCCCAGGGTGTCACCCAGAAGTGCCTGGACTCTGACGTTGAAGGTAAAGTGTATTTGTACATATAGGTGTATATTTGTGTAATATTTTTGTGAATAGAATACTACCTAACGGCCAGTGTTAAGACTTTATGATACACCACCGGAGAATGTGCCATGGGCTTCTCATCCAGGATCATTTGCACATCTGCAGCCAGCTGTGGGCGACTCTTGACAAGCCATTCCTACGCCCGCGCAGATCCAGACCACCCCAACTCACCCTGCAACAGAGAATCCAGACCACCCCAACTCACCCTGCAACAGCGAAACACCCAAAATGTCTTGCTTTCACTAATCAGTCTTTTTTTAATCACTCCAAAGATTCCGTTCCACATTTTCACTCATTTCTGGGTATTATTGATATTCCGTAACACGTGTGTTTCAAAGTAACTGGATTTCCGTGGACACCGATGTACTTTATCATTCCAAAGTCCTGCTCATGTTCATTCTCTCGCTGTGTTCGTAGAGATCTGGGCAGGATCATCTCGTTCTCATATGAGTTTCTCTGTTATACTAAACCAATGGAACAAGACTACTGTGTAACAAAGTATTTGTGAGGCTGGGTGTTATGCATCGTTAACTTAAAGACCTTGCAGGAACTGAGGTGCAGGTGTAACAATATGTGTATTTTTGGGTGGGTGGGTGGGACTGAGTGGGTTTGTTCTTAAAACTAAGAAGCAACAATAAATAATAATTTAAAATGTTCCAGAAAGGCGTTTGTACCATTTGTATCATCTGTTTTTTGGGACCAAATAAAACTGGACCGGTGGTGGAAAAGTATGGGTGGGAGTATCCATCATAAGTTATTGTTTAAGCAGGTTGGGGCTGCTTATGGTGTAGTGTTGGCAGTATGAGACATCCTTAAAGTAACTGGTGACTCTGCTGAGGTGGCTTCCCGACAAAACATGGTGTGAGGACATCACAAGGTCCTGTCCCTGGCGAGGGTAAGATCAAAGCACACTTTTTGAAACACCTGGATGTTTGTCTAATAATGAATATTAAGGAGTCACGTGTTGGGTCCTAACCAATCGGGTAACTGGAAAGGCATAGCCATATGATCACATGTGCGATACCCTCTCTCCAGTTCTTCAGCCCCCTGCCCCTCTAAAGCTGCTCAGAGGCAGGTGTACATGGAGGAAGATGTTTGTGATACTAGCTGGGTAGAGACCCGTCTCCAGCAGACCTGAACATATGGTTTTGTGCATCAGTGAGCAGCTGGAACAAGGTTGGAGGGAAAAGTAATTCATGTGAAGCAGGTTCCAGGGAGGGTCGGGGTCCTCTGTGGTCCTGCGAGTCGGTGTCGTCTGCTAGCGCCATGGCCTGTGCCACCGGGGGCTCCACGGGGGAGAATTCCTGCTGGAGCTCCTCACCCCTTCGTAATGTTCTTGTAAAACAGCCTTGCTCTTGCCACTGATTTACACAGCGATCCCACACCACGTTAATAATTCAAAGCCGCCGTGATGTGATCCTGTGATTACAAAGAGAGACTGGCCTCATAAATTATGAAGCAAGATGTGCCTCGGTCTGAGGTCCGGTGGAGCGCAGCCTCCGTGATTCTCCCTCTGGACCCACTAAAGTAGCTCTGGTAAGGCTCAGGAAAGGACTGCGCCGCTGCACTCTGTTTGACCGCAACAGGCCTATTATACATATGCTAAGATGCTCAGTAATGTAACTATAGACATGCTGTACCTGCAAAGAGAGAGTTCATTTCTGAGTCAATAGATTCCAATCATTCGGCTTATTAAAAGTTACACTAATTGAAAGCCTGGCTTGAAATAACCCTACAGCCCTCTGTCTCTTTGTGAAGCTAGTGAGAACAGAGCCGACACAAAGCCACTTCAATTAGCGATTTCCTGAGGCATTATTCCGAACGTCATCAATGTGTATGTCTGTACAGGAGCTGCGTGGCGCTCGTATCGTGCAGATACATTTACTGCTTGCTTATCCCACTGTGTTTCAGTGTCTCCTCTCTCTGCTTTGACTATGCAGGGGAAGACAATGAGTTTCCGTTTTTTTTTCCACATTTACATTTATTTCTTTAGTTGGTGCTTTTGATCGAAATGGTGTGCAAGTGAAGGAGACAATTTCCCACGCTAATTAGTTTCCCACATTAATTAGGTGGAATGTTCCGTTTAGATTGCCGGAACTGCTTTCAGTTCTTAAAAAGCCTGAATCGTCATTAAAGGTGGTATGATATAACTCCTGTTGTCTTGTGTATGTACAGCTTGTGGCCGCCCCATATATATCTTTAGACACATCTTACCGATAGGCTGATTCCAATTTTGTTAGAAACGTAGATAAACTTTCTGATACAGGCTTATTTTATATATACTTTTTAATTTGGAGGTGTAATGAGGATCTTATCAGTTAATTACCAGCCATAGCAGGAGAAGCTTTGTTTTCTGATATCTGATTGCATACTTTCTTTTTGTGCTGCAGCAATCGTTTCTTTGTCACCCAACATCTTATTAAAGTCTCGATGTCCATGTCCACCCCAAACTGGTCTGGCAGGAAAGAACCTGACTCATAGTCTCTGACAGCCTGTCTGTACCCCCTGCTGCCTCTCGGTAAGGGCCGATATACTTAGATCACCAGCTGCCTTCTCTCTCTCTCTCTCTCTCTCTCTCTCTCTCTCTATCGTCATCTTCTTGCTGCAGCCTCAGTCCCCACTCTTCATTATTTACCAAACATTATTAACGAAACAACACAGGCGAATACAATCCGCAAACAGAAGGGTGTTCTTCGTCGCCCCATTGCACCGAATGTCCATCCAACCATCTAACCAGACAGCTGTTTGTTCACCGGTACGATCCAGCCAAAGATAAAAAAAAAAAACAAACTGCCAAAAAAGAGACAATGTCCATGGCATCCACTGATTGGACAAGCTGTCCCGCCATCTGCACAAGTCTGATTGCAGAAACTGGGAGATGTGGCTTCTGATGTTGGCCATTCTCTGTGGATATTTCCCATTGTCCATTGTAAGACACACGTGCTGTATCTCCTGTCACCAAGCACATTCCAGGGTAAATGCTACCCATTGTTTGTCAGACAAAACTGGCCTTTGTTTGGCACAATGCTAGATGTTTGGGGAGCGACTCGGAGCATGCCAGTCGCTCAGAATAAGGGAGATGCAGACATCCATCATGCAGGCCCGGCAACATGATTTCTATCCTGTTTGAACAGAGATTCAAACCGTTCCTCTGAACACCCAAAAGCTGGGTTTACATTCAAGTGTTTTTCAGTGGCAAAAATCTAACCAACTCGTGAGCTCAAAGGATAACGAGCTTTGATGTGAGGGTCGGACTCAGTTCAGCATATTATTGGTTCCTCTGGCATAACATTCCAGTTCACAAACCGAGCGTATCCATCACTCCTGTCGGAACGCAAGCGGGCCGTTTAGAGACATAGTACAGTGAAATTCAAAACGAAATAATCTATGCTGGCGTTTCACAGTGAGAGAAATTCATTTGTATCCCTAATTTGGCTCAGCAGATTTGATTTGCTTGCTTGTTTATTTAATTTTCAGTTGGATGACAAGACCTTACACGCAGACCAATGGCTAAAGAAGGCAAGGAAGGCTGGACTGAAGCCCAGGCTGCACATAGAGGCGGATTTGCATACCAATGAAACACCAGCTCTTTGGAGATGAAGGACCCCCCCCCCCCCTTGGCCTTTTTTACCCCCATCCCCTCCCCCTGGCATTCTTGCATTCCATTTCTTTACTATTATATAAAGAGATGTGTTTGCTAATTAACTAATTAAATCCCTAATTATTCTTTTTTTAACAAAGACCGCTCGGGGAGAGCACGCACTGCAGAATGGTCCCCTGGAGAGTTGGCTGCCAAAATGGGCTATTTTGGTGTCTGTGTGTCGGAGGTACTTCAGAAGCGCTATGAGCTCCAGCGTGCAGTGGAGCGCAGATGTCAGTCACACTTCCTGCCTTGTGCAGACAGCAGGTCCAAGTCGAAGCCACAGGATGACACTGCGTCTGCCACTCACCGCGTGCGTGTTCATAGTACGTAGGGAATGAGCAAGACCGGGTGTGAATGTGATTTATTAGAGTTTGAGTCCACAGCCATTCATTAGTGACTGCATGTGTGTAATCAAGGTGTGGATGCAGTACACATTCATATTTCAGTGTGAGGATGTAACACATTAGTGACGGTGTGCATACATCAGTCTATGTTAGTGACCATGCATATATGTCTATGTTAGTGACCATGTGTATATCAGTGTGTGTGTGTTAATGACCACATGTAAATCAGTGTGTGTGTGTGTGTGTGACAGTGTGTATATATCAGTGTGAGTTAATGACCATGTGTAAATCAGTGTGTGTGTGTGTGTGTGACAGTGTGTATATATCAGTGTGAGTTAATGACCATGTGTAAACCAGTGTGTGTGTGTTAATGACAGCGTGTATATACATCAGTGTGAGTTAATGACCATGTTTATACCAGTGTGTGTGTGTGTGTTAGTGACAGTGTGTATATATCAGTGTGAATGTGTTAGTGACAGAATGTATAAATTATTGTGTCTTAGTAACAGCGTGTATATCTCAGTTTGAGTATGATATTGACAGTGTGCATATATCAATGTGAATGTGTTAGTGACAGCGTGCATATATCAATGTGAATGTGTTAGTGACAGCGTGCATATATCAATGTGAATGTGTTAGTGACAGCGTGCATGTATCAGTGTGAATATGTTAGTGACAGTGTGTCTAAATTAGTGTCTTAGTGACAGCATATATATCTCAGTGTGAGTATGTTAGTGACAGTGTGCATATATCAATGTGAATGTGTTAGTGACAGCGTGCATATATGAGTGAGAATGTGTTAGTAACAGCATGTATAAATTAGTATGTCTTAGTGACAGCATGTATATCTCAGTGTGAATGTGTTAGTGAATGCGCGTATAAATTATACATACAATTGCAACATACAATTCATAAAGCATGGACAGACAGCCCAGGAGGTATTGTGGTTAAGGACCTTGCTCAGGGGCCCATTGGTGACATCACACTGCCGCCCATAGGATCTAAACCAGCAACCTTCTGATCACAAGCACAGCATGCTATCCCTCTGAGTCACACAGCACATGCAGTTTGTTTGTGGCACTGAGTGGATGCTATAAAGTGAATATATTTTATGCATATTAAGGAATGTTTGTATTTAATCATAGTGTGGTTGTGAACAGCATTATTGTTAGTGTCTATCGGCAAGCCTGATGGACCAATGACAGTCCAAGCAACATCTGTTATCTTGTCTGCCTTTTTCCTTTAGTCCTCAAAGCCCCCACCCTTAGAAAGCCAGAGAACAGTTGGAGGCTTCCCAGTCGCTGGAACACCACGGGCCAATCCCCCTCACCCACGTGCCCTCTGGTCTGGAGGTGTGTTCCTTGGTGGTTCTCCACCTTTATCTTACTCAGCGCAGCCATGCAGGCTGTGCTGCGATGTTTCCCCAGGTAGGCGGTGATGCCTCCCAGTACAGACCGACAGCCAGGGGCAGACACTGTCCTGCTCCTTATCGCCCTCACCCACCGCCCCGCCGGGGCAAAGGGAGACCCGCACAGCCAGCACCGGCCCCAGTATCCATGCAAACACTCACATTCGCTCCCGTTATCTACTGGGTCCAGCCCTTAATTGACTCTGCCTCGGCCCGGTTCGTGTGCAGATCTGCTGGCCAGGTTCGCCTGTTGCACATGGACGAGCAGAATTTAATGCCTCTGTCATAAAACCCCTATTTGCATAACAGAGGCAGAGACGGGCTTACAAACTGGCACAATTGCTGGGTGTTGCAATCCAAACAAATTAAGTGCTTTTGATAAGCAGGGACGTTTTAAACCGGTTCTCTGCTTCCTGTTTGGACTGCCGCACCAACATCTGCTGGACAATGAACTGCTCTGGTGCCTCGATCACAAAATCATTCCCATACTGATATAGATTGAATCAAGTTTTATTGTCGTTCAAGCTATAGTTTTTTAAATGAGAAAATAAAGCAGGACATTCAGAAAACAATTCTCGCAGACCATTTGTCAGTTTTATTGCATGAATTTCCTTGTTTGTCAGGGTGGGTGTGAGACAGATACTGCCTATATATTGTACATTATAATAATTCATAATATTAAATTAATGGCTTCAGTGGAGTAATGCTTGTCATTGTTCTGCTACTGTACATACATCACTTTGAGGGCATAATAAAGACAACAAATAGTCAGTTAGGGCAGGTGCCGTGGAATAAGGCAGGGGATCCCCCTGAGGAATAAGGCAGGGGATCCCCCTGAGGAATAAGGCAGGAGATCCCCCTGAGGAATAAGGCAGGGGATCCCCCTGAGGAATAAGGCAGGGGATCCCCCTGAGGACTCCTGTGATTTCTGACGATATACTTAATACATGCCACCTCGCACCCTGCTTTCATTCTGATGCTGCTGCAGAAGCTGGTATCACCAACCTCAGAGGATTTTCCTGTTTTGCGTATCGGCTCATTGTCTCA
This sequence comes from Paramormyrops kingsleyae, assembly GCF_048594095.1. Taxonomy (NCBI): domain Eukaryota; kingdom Metazoa; phylum Chordata; class Actinopteri; order Osteoglossiformes; family Mormyridae; genus Paramormyrops; species Paramormyrops kingsleyae. Next base: position 11,632,734 of record NC_132805.1, read on the forward strand.
GCATTTTGACTGTACAGACATTCCTGCCATAACGCGACAGATGTCTCGCCATAAAACCTCACATTAGACAAAATCGTGCAATAAAAACAACAGGACTTATGGGGAAAAAGGGGCTTGGGGGTAGACCACTGAAACCCTAACCACACTATTAACCATTACCTTCAAAACACTTTGTACAAGATTTAGCTTTTCTTCGAGTATTAATTCTTTTCTTCTTTTCATATATCTATTAACACCTGATATTTTACCAACACTCGTTCCAGTAGCACTGTTCACTCATATTTACAGAAATTGAAGAGACTGAAACTGAAGAGAACAAAAATTATTAGGATGTATATCTCTCTTTCGCCAACGGTACAACATGATCTACAAACAGAGACATAAAAGATATAATTAAGTCCCTGATTGTATATGATTTAGAACATGCATGAACAAGTAAAAGCATACAATTTTTGTATTATTTTGCACTGTAAGAGCTATCTTAGACTTCAGGTTACTGAAGTTAATGAAGTTGAATAAGATTGTATTACAGCAATATGCAGCAAAAGTGATGGGTCGGGTGTATCGATTTGGGACAGCTTAGGGTTTTTAGCAGATTTCCTTCTAAATCTGAGCTGGATTGGGGGTTTTTGAATCGATACGGCTGTAATACAGACACTTTCCGAATGAGTTTTTTGTTACGCATTTCCAAAACAACCAATGCGAGTGAAATGATCTGAGTATTAAGTGTCTTTCTCCTCAGACCCATGTTGTGCTAAGCTGCGCAAAACTAGCACGTCGCGGATGAAATCGCATATAAGCCAATAAGAGATCTGTGTTGTGCTGACATCTTTCTCCTTTTTAGCAACTGCTAAATACAGTATATGCAGTACATGTGTCAGCATTCCTGGGTGGCACTGACGTTGAAGTGCTACACTACTAGTGGCAAATAAGAGCTGACGTTGGTAGGGACTGAATGCTTAATTCGCTCTTCTGGAGGACAAAAATGTTTGTGAAAATGAATTACTGACTTGGGAACACTGCTGCGATCTGATTTACACTGATCTCTGTGGATTGGTGCGAAGTGTTTACCGAGTGGCACTATGAAATACAATTGCTCATTTCAGAGACCCAGAAAAAAACGTAAAGATTGGAGTATACTGTAACTGTTTCTCCTAAGTGTAATCATACTTCTCAGGGGATAATCATGTCAACGATGATGCAGGGTACGTCTGTACGCAAAATTCAAAGACTTTCATGAAAGTCATCTCTGCGCGTTAAGAAAAGCCGTAAAGCTAATACATTTTGATAAATGATATTTAAAGTAGATGTAATTATGTAAATATTCCTAGTTGCCATAACTATCCCAAGACAGCCTTCTGACGGACTAAAGAGTGCCAAATAAATCCTGTTTCACCTTAGTGTATTTTCTCAGTGTGGGAGCAAATTACTGCAGAATGTCAACACCATCGTTATATGTAAATTATTTGTTCAGCGACAGACAAATATAGTAGGGTGTAGTCTATTTTCACAGCTGCAGACGTGGGTGCTGCACCCAGTAGTTGATTCCATTCAGATGCTGGGGGCTCTTGGCTAAACTGCAGTAAAGATTGCATAAATATGTCTGTTGTGTTTGGCACTTCAGTTCCTGCGGCCCGAATGTTAATCAGTTTAGAGATCAGCACTGCATAGGCATCCACTGTGGGATTATGCTTTTGTTGGTAGCAACTAAATAACATTATGGCTATTGTATCAATTATATGATGTGGATAGAAAGTTCTTGAAGGAACAATTGTAAAGGATTTTCACTGATAGGAGGACCTGAACCCAAGTGATTGTCCTGCTTCAGAGCCTCTGTGCTCTGCGTATCCTCACTTGAGCAGAGTGACCCCCATGTAACAATGGAAGCAACAGCAGAGTTCCTGTGGGGGAAGATGGAGGAAGGCACCTGGAGGATGTGATGGGAGCAACTTGCCCATCCCCTGTCCTTCCTCCATCGTAAACTGTTGTCTCTGTCTCTCATAGAGAAGGATGAACCCCCTGATCTCTAACCCTAAACCTAACCCTAAACCTAACCCTCTCTGACTTCTGCCCATAGATGTTGGGTGGCCTTTTTGTTTGTGGGACTCCTGATCTAAATGCCATGTGGCGAGTCAGTTCGGGAGGGGCTTCATAGCCTGACAGCTGAGCTTTAGAGCCTGTCCTTGTCGCTATGATGGTGCCTGCAGGACAGATCATTTCCTGCACTCTGATACATTCGGCAAGCAGTCAGGATGAGAGTGATACAGCCTTTTATTGTTTCCTGGGCGGAGCCGACTGAGGCTGACACAGACTAAAATACGAAATCCTTATTATGACCAGATTGTTATTTATGGAAATAAGGAGTGAGGTCAGGACCACACAAGGCTAGGTCGAACAGTCCCAAAAATCATCTTGGGTCAGGACCTTCACCTTTGCCGGCTGTTTACATTAAATCACCAAATCAACAAATCATGTTGGGTTTAGCATAACCAATTTCCACAAGTAGGCTGCCACAAGGGTTTTCAGAGTAGATTTTCTAGACATAAAATGTATAAGATATACAAAAGATGAAACCTTTCGGAGTCTGTATCTGAAAACTCATTCACTAAAGTGCAGATGGGGGTGTGGGAGGACAGGAGGGAATGGCTGGGATATCCATGCTGAGTAGCCTGCCCTGCTGATGAGGAACCAGGATGTGATTTCTGTCTCACAGCCTTTAGGCTACTCTGGCCTGGTGACCCAACCTGATTAGGGGCCGCTGGCATCAGGCATTCCACCTGCGTGGTACCCAGGGCCTGGTGCGGGGCTGGTGACCCAGCCTGATGAGGGGTCGCTGGCATCAGGTACTCTGCCCGCATGGTACCCAAGGCCTGGTGCGGGGCTGGAGACATGAAAATGAACTCTTTAATATTTGATTTTACAGGTTATGCTAAACGGTTGTCTGTAACGGGAAACCCCTCTGTAAATGCCTTCAGAGACTGTCAGACAGTAATAATTCATAAGTGTATTTTTTTGTACCTCCCCCCTGACTTTCGTTGCCCCCTTTTTCTACAGAGTGAAACCAGGAGAGGAAGGTCAGCTCTGAAAAAGGCAACTAATGCAGCTAATGAGTAGAAAATAACAAGTTTGATCTCTCACTCTTTCCACCTTACAACCCCTGTGATCTTCTCTCTGTCACTGTCTCGTTTCGGTTGAACTTCTTGGTTGAACTTCTTTGTTTCTCGCATCATTCATGCTAGTTAAAGGTGCCTCATGCGGTGAGTAGCTGCATGTCACAATGCTAACACTTAGCATTGTATGTCTCTGCAAACAAGGTCTTTCATCCTGTCGACAAGACGTAAATAATGAAGCCGGTAATTATTTTTCAGTTATGTGTTTTTGTACATGCCTAGATGCATTTTGCACTGATTGATTATCACCAGACTTAAGAATGATGGCAAAGCAACATGCTAATGAGACTTTATCACAAATATTCATTAAATTCATTTGAATATAACTGGGAACAGTTTCAAATGTCATTTTAATTAGATTTATGTGAGAAAAAAAAAAGTCATAAGGGATTCTCTTGGCGGATTTCCAGAAGATTCCAATGAGAGGGCGAATGTAGCACATTCAGACATGAAGAACACCTTGTCAACAGTCAGAGGAAGGAAGCTCTGATCCAGTGGGCCTTCTTATGTACTCTCGGAGGACTCAGCCCAACTGCTGTTCCAGTTATCTCTCATGTAACGTAATTTAACACTGCCGCAAAAACCAATAGGGTGTGCGGTTTAACACATTCAAATTTGTTTCCTCGTTCTCTGTGTGCAGGAAAAAAAATTGCGACACATCTGAAGACATGAAACAGTATCAAAAGACTATATCTGGAAGACACTAAGCATCCAATTACTGAGAGGAAAAAGTAACTAGACTGCGAAGAAAGGGGGAAATCACTCCATCTATCTATTTTGAAACAGGAGCTTGTTTGATGCACCCACAACCATGTTCATAAGAGAAGGTAATCTTCTCTTTGCTCTGGCTCAGAATTCTCTAGTGATTCACAGCACAAAGGCCTAGTTTTATTCATCACAGAGACCGTTCCAAAATCCTAGAGTTCGATGAGTTGTAGAGATATGTCACGGGAGGACTCCATTCTTTTCCTGTAATTATATCCTTTGTCTGAGCTTTCCGAGGAAGAAGATAAAAAGAAATTGAAGGAAAGATTTATAATCAGGAATGTGTTATACAGTCTTTCATCTGTCACCATGGAACCATGCATTTTGCTTTCAAAGAGAGGCGGCCATATTAGTTTTCCGCTCCATTTTGTACTCCCAGCCAGCTGGTGCACTGTTTGCCTGATTAGCCTGCCCAAACACTGCTCTAACTTACCGTTAATTCACTGCTGTTCCGGGAACTTAATCTGTCTCTTCATGGTTCTGTTATGTAAGTTAGAACAGCAAATCTGGTTCCCCATGCCTTCTGAGCCACAGAGCTGATGATACATTGAATGTCTCTTCTGCGGCAGTGTAGGGTTTCTTTGCACCAGCTGAATCAGTAAATCATTATCCAGTGTTACGGCGCCAGAGCATCAAGGATGCTCCTCAGAAATGTGGGGAGGATGTGATATATGACTGTATACTTAGTGTGTGACCGTGGAAACCACACTGACTTCTGGATATTCCTCAATGAGTTACCCGCAGCCATTGTGGACAGACAATCTGTGTTTTTCAAAGCACGGTGATGAATTTGGCATTTTGAGCTCCTGCTGCAAAGAACAGCAAACAAACCCTGAACAGCGGAGAGCATTACCTGTGAGGCATAACATTTAAGGCCTTAGCTACTAACTTTAGTAGCCTCTGGCTGGTAAGTATGGGCTTATTCCTTTGCATAGCCCTGTTATGTCTTATTTTACGGAAATAATGGGGTAGTACTACAATTTCCCAAATACTCAAACTGCTACAAGTAAATATCCATCAGTGTAAAGAAAAAGTATCTTCCAAAGATCTTTGTAACTCGATTTGAGCTCAGTCAAATCTGTGCTTATCTTTGAATTGTAACCACAGTGGAGGAACAAATGCAGCATTTTGTTGAAGATGCCCAATGAATGTTGTATCTACAGGTGAGCTGACCCATTGACCTTCTGCCTATGTGCAATGTTAAAAATGCCGCAAATGAATTGATCAGTCGGACAGTTGGTGTGGTCATGATATTGACTTCCTTATTCCTGGAACGAAAACCCAAGCCTCAATAAACTCACCCTAATCAAATCAAATCTCTGACCTTCAAGTGAAGTGGGATCCAGCAGTAAGCGTCTCCGTGGAAGCAGTGATGCATCACCCGCAATGTCCTCTGGAGTAGCTTCGGGGGGAAATGAGTTGATCACATAAGCACGTCGCTCTTCATTCCAGCTGTCACTCAGATTCAATGCAGCGAGCAAAGCCTCATAAGAAAGGCATTTAAGAATTAATCAATGGCGTAAATATATGAATCAATATTTAATTTGATGTTTCACAAGTGGCCACTTGAGTGGCTCTCAAGCTCATGCTGAGTTGTATTCAGGAATATTCTCCTACCTTAGACTGATATTTCCATTGTTGTATCAATGCCATGGTCGAAAATTGTAAGATGATGATTCCCGCTTAAACCTGCTTTTATCAAAACTGGTGGAAAAACCCACCCAATGCTGAGTGGCTAAGCCTCCCCCCCAACCCCAACCCCCCCGCCTGCAACGTGTGTGAGATCAAAATGCATCTTCGCAACTGAACATCTGTTCTGCCAAACCTCATTAATGGTGTGTGATCAGTCAGGCTCCCATGTGACACGTTTACCGAAGGCCCGGAAGACGACAGCACACAAACACACACACACACACTCAGTTTACAGGACATCGGGACCCTGAAAAATTGTGTTTGCGAAAGCGTGAGCCGTTTATCAACTACTTCATGCAGAGAAGGGCTGCTAATCAAGGTTTAAAAGTAAAATTTGCCCACAAATAATAATACCTTGAAAGTATTCACATTATACACTGGGTACGAATCACAGTCACAGCTCTTCCCTGAGAAGATGGCACAGAAGGTCAGTAGTATAAGTCTCCGAGCATCAATATGTCTTAATCACAAATGTTTCATTTTATGTATTTCGTAACTTACAGGTCAGTGCAAAGAGTAAGTACATTAGCCTATGAAGGGCACTGACACAGGTTTGTGATTAGGAAATGTAACATTTATATGAGGTACAATACATGCCTGATTAATGTAACACAAGCAGAAATGAAATAAAGATAATGGAATGTAATTCAGAAATTTACATATTTAAAGGACTGACTCACCAATAAATACAGGAAAATAAAGAATGAGTCGGGAAAGGCTGGTGTGTAATTTAAGAAAGCGTGCCGTTGGTGCATATGTCTGCGACACCATAAATCCATCAGTTTTCCATAATCACTCGATACAGCATCACAGTGAACCTGGAGCTAATCCTGAGAAGCACAGGAAACCAAGCATGAGAGACCCAGGTGAATATGCACACACTCGGGGTACCAGCACACAAAGTCCACACACAGAGCTGGGAACCAAACCCACAGCCATATACCCCGTTTCCACTAACACGGGGCCAGAACCGGTGCCAGAGCCGGTGCCAGGCTTTTTCCCAATCCGGAACCGGTGTGAGGGTTCACTAACGGCTGAGCCACCACATCACCACAGGGGAGGTAAACAGACTGTTTAAACTGGCTAGCAGATGCCATCGCAGCTCAGACAGTGAGCCCATTTTTAGAGGTTCTCAGTTTCTTTGCATCTATGTTTGTTGTTAGCAAGCAGGTAGTAGGAGCTCACGGGATGAGCAGATTCTGCTGCTCAAGTTATGTAACGTCACAATTTGGGTGATTTAAGGAAAGAATTTATTTATTTTTAAATAAGATGAAAGGTTTTAGTATTTGAATAGAATGATATGACAAGCTCCAATTTTCTGTGCATAATTCTAAGGCACAGTTTTTTTTTGCACTATATCTCGGAAGAATGATGATAGAGGACGGCAGAAGCTGCTTTAATTATGCAGCTGCTTTTTCTGGAAACGAGCTAGTGGGGCTGCACACTGCCGCTTTATTCTAGGCTGACTAACGGCTTCTGCTTCGTTATTGTCCTTATGTGCACACGCTTGGAATTTCCTTCTGCGTCTGTGGCCAGAGATGGCGGCATTCTCCTTGAGTTGTGATGCTCCAAGGAGAAGACAGACGTATTGATAAACCTGAAGGGTTACGCCTGGGCTTGGTGCACTTTTCATTAGCTGGAGTGAGCGGGGCCACCCTGCTGACCGTCCTCATGAACAGATGCAGATTTTTAGCTGGATCAGCTGTCACTTCTGCTGCATGCTGGTTGGACATGTAACTGCGAATCACGCCAAGCCCTGACCGTCCGAACAGCATCTGTTTAATAGGCATCACACAGCATTACAGGCAGACGCTACGGTTGTAATTGCCAGAGAAATTATGGCTCTATTCAACATCGGCTATGTCACTATCCTATTAAAGAGGACCGAAGAACAATTATGGAGGAAGAGAGTGAGGTTTACCTCCTTTAGTGCCTTTTACTGTAAATTAAATTAGTGGATTAAATTAATGTTCCAGCCATAGGAGCCATATCTCCTAGACGACCGCCTTAGCACCGATGATGAAAGCTGAAGGAAAGCCGGGTGAGGAACCGGCACGGTTCCGGGGAGCAGGAACCACGAGGATGGGACTCCTGTGGCCAGGGGCTGATCAGCCTGCCATCCGCAAGGCCCAGATGGGCCGTCAAACTGAAAATAAAATCCGGTAGATCACTGCCGTGATCAGTGGCGTCCCCATCTGTACGCCAAATATGCACACTGCATACCCTAGCAGTACCACAAGACGGGCAGCACTTCTTAAACACGACTTTGAGTTTTTCTGTAAAATCGCTGCAGTACAACGGCAAACTCGACCCTTGGGTATGTTACACCCCGCAAAAACCATAAAATCCTTTAGACTTTATTCTCCAATTATTTCGGATTTAAATCACGAAATATTTCTATATTAGGCTATAACCAAAATATTATGACTTTATTCTCAAAATCCATCAGCCAATTATTTTATTTTTATCAATGCCCTAAAATGCCATCATAGATCTAAAAGTAGAAAGTGTGTTTATAATTCATCCCTACTCTAATATTACAATAGACAAAATGATGCACAAACTGCTTTATATTCCTACATTTTATTTTAACTGACCAGCCTGCATATTAGCAGAATGCCGTTAAAATATTTTTGTTTGACTGTGGACCCATCAGCCCACGCATCACAGGAGTACGTACCATGAGTGAGAATTTTACAGGTGCCGCAGGCTGTGGTTGTGCAGCGGACGAGGCAGGGTGAGGTGGAGCAAAGGCAGGGCAACAGCAGGGCGAGGTGGGGTATAGATGAGGCAGGGTGAGGCGGGGTACAGGCAAGGCAGGGTGAGGTGGAGCAAAGGCAGGGCAACGGCAGGGTGAGGCAGGGAATAGACGGGGCGGGCTACAGGCGAGGCGGGGTATAGATGAGGCAGGGCGAGGAGGGGTACAGGCGAGGCAGGGTGAGGTGGTGCAAAGGCAGGGCAACGGCAGGGAATAGACGGGGCGGGCTACAGGCGAGGCAGGGCGAGGCGGGGTATAGATGAGGCAGGGTGAGGCGGGGTACAGGCAAGGCAGGGTGAGGTCGTGCAAAGGCAGGGCAATGGAAGGGTAAGGTGGGGTATAGACGAGGTGGGGTGAGGTAGGGTACAGGCAAGGCAGGGCGAGGTGGGGTATAGATGAGGCAGGGCGAGGTGGGGTATAGATGAGGCAGGGCGAGGTGGAGTATAGATGAGTCAGGGCGAGGCGGGTATAGATGAGGCAGGGCGAGACGGGGTATAGATGAGGCAGGGCGAGGTGGGGTATAGATGAGGCAGGGCGAGGCGGGGTATAGATGAGGCAGGGCGAGGTGGGGTATAGATGAGGCAGGGTGAGACAGGGTACAGGCAAGGCAGGGTGAGGTGGAGCAAAGGCAGGGCAACGGCAGGGCAAGCCGGGGTTCTGGCGAGGCAGAGGCGGGACAAAGGCAGGACGAGGCAGGGCTTTTATCTTGTCCAGCCGTACCCGGTCCCCCAGTAGCCACCAGCCTGAGGTCATTGCCCCCTTCAAATCCATTTGGCTCCATGGACCATTGAATACAGAATATCCCCACATTCTCATTCCTAATTATAGCTACCCAGCATTCAGTTTGTGATGGTTTATAGGCAGCACATTCAAAGATGACACCCACAGTAACAGCACATGGTCACAGTCACCCGTGACATAGGCCTGTTCTGGTACCCCACATGTGCATTATGCCACTTTAATAAAAAACCTCCTCTTCTTTAGTACCTCCAGTACCCACCCCCTGCCCCCCAACCCCCCGACCCCTGCCAAGGCCTTTCCTAATTATCACCTCAGCTTGACTTTGCTGACACTGACAGGAAATGGGCCTCTGCCTTACCAGGCATGAGGGAGTGCAACAGGAGGTGTGAGGGTTTAGAAATTGAGGGGAGGCTTCACAGAAACTGCCGGTCCAAGGCCTGTGAGGACCGCGGAAACGGTAAAAGCCTCGGACATTGTAGAAAATGCCGGTTGGCGATTATCTCCCACATTTCAGTCTGGGTTACTTTTTATGGCTAGGCCACCGCACTTTATTGCTGTTTATCAGAGGTGCTAAAGTGTCTCTCAGAAATGGTCTATTGCCTGCACCTCCCCTCTGTTCACAGGGCAGGGAATCTAATTCCGATTCTGCCCACAGTAAATCTGTTTCTGTCAGCCCTGCTGCTCAGAGCTCTCAAAAACCCTCCCATCATTTCCACACGTTTCATCCAGAGCTAAGGCAGCTATAATGTGACTCATTGAATTCACCGCACTTCATAAATTCAGCTGTTGTGCCTCCTCTGTCTCACTCGCATCACACTGAACCTCAGAGTGGGAACACGACACCCCCAGAAACAACCTAGCTAGCACCCCAGTGTTTGGTGCTCGGTCACCTTGGGCGGAACATCTTTGACACCTGACAGGTGACAACTGAAATCTATCCCTGGGATTGGCGTAAAAGCTGAAAGTCAGCATGGCATTCTGCCCTTCGTTGGTCAGTGGAGCTCCTGTATGTCGAAGCTAAGCCAGGTGAAGACCATGCACGCCCTCCATGCTACTGTGTAAATTAGGCCTTTACAGCATTAAACCAACAGGAGCAGGTTTGCAGGAGTTCCAGAACACTGTTGGGCTAACCAGAAGGCCCGATTCAATCAATTGGCCATTTCTTGATCACCTGGAACATCATACTCAGGGACTCTTGTTCAGTGCCACCTGCTTGCTCCTTTGGACCCTCTTATTCTTGTCTCCCTCTGCTCCTGCACTCTGACGGAATCACAGGGCTCATAATGAGGTTGGGATTCGAGATACAGGTAGCCTGTGGCTGAAGGTTTCCCACCCGACCCCCATTAACCCCTCGGAATGTCCTTGGTGGCAGCAGACATGGCGATGGCCTCTCATTTTGTGCTGGGACCCTGTACTGCCCCCCATCCCACAAGGAACTGGTAAGTGGGGGATCTGACCTGTGATGTATCTCATCAGTCTGAATACTATATAGTGTAGAAAAAAAATGCCAGAATAAGAATATAGACGTTTCCCTTGCTGGCTGTTTCATAACCCATAAATTACTGTTCAAAGAGAAGAATGTACAGTATAATAAGCTTCTCAGTTATAATAGTAAACCGTTATTGTTATGTCCATCCACAGAACCACGTATCACAGGGAGTCTGTCCCAGTGAGTCCAGGGCGTGAGTACCAGGAGATCCTGCATAGGGTGATTCCTTAGGGATTCAGAAATCACAGGCCAGGAAGTGAGAGTGCTATCCACAGACCCGCCCTGCTGACCTCGTAAAATATAATACATGCAGACATATTTTAAATATTTCTACTAATTAGGCACCCCAGCTCCCCGTACTGCTTGATGTTCTCTCTCATACAAGCCATTTTTCCTGATTAATGCTGTACCCTTGACTGACCCCAGACCCTGAGCAGGATAAGATGCAAGGATTTCTTGAGTGAGGCTTAAACAATCATGTTCAGTGGTGCTGTTACATCATGTTCCTGCTGGCCTACTAATAGGGAGTAAGGCTCCAGCAGAACTCCAGAGCAGGAATGTCTGGGTAAGGCATCTACAAGACTGCCATGCTCTCTCTCTCTCTCTCTCTCTCTGTCACTTCACTCTGAAGGAATTTTCACCTGTAAACCCCAGCATTGGCACATAATTCTGCATATTGACTGTAAGGATGCCGGTGCGTTCGCTGTGGAGGAATTATACTCTAGGTCATTCATTTGCAGAAGAGAGGGAAATCGGACACTTGGACATCAATGGGGGATGACCCCCCCATTTTCATTGGCTCTCAGGGATGTCAATCACAAAACGTGGATCGCACTATTCCCAGATTCATGTATGTGACACAGCTATAATATTAGTAGTCACCGGAACTGCATGAATACACAAGTACATTAGGCATAATTATTGAATAATTAAAGAAAACGTGGTGTGTTTTTTTATTCTGTGCTCTTTAAAAACAAAAAAAATGCGAAACAGCTTTCATTTTCCCTCTCTGGATGCCCCCCACCCCCCGAAAATACTGCTCCCCACCTGTGCCCCCCCCCCGCCTCTGCTCTGAAGGTTCCGGAGCCACCACTGAACACTCATCGCTGTTCAGTGTAGCTGTGAAGCTGTTCCCTGAGTAAAAAAACGGAAAATGCATCGGCTTATTTTATTTTAAATAATAAACCAATACACAAAAAGCCACATACAATGGCTAATGGGCTAATGAGTCTGACCTCAGATGGGAAGTGACTGAAACACAGGTGCAGTCACCAATTAGCCACCCACACGCTCAAACAATTAGCTATTAACCAATTAGACTGAGAATAATGTAAATGATATTAAGATACGGTTCATGCATGAATTGCAATTGAATAATGAATTTTAGGGCCTCTACCAGCAAGCTACTTGCCAAACAATTTAATGAAACTCAGCTGATACCACTGTGCTTGTTAACTTTGCTGTTGATATAACAAGTGATTTTTCACAGCAGTTATTTGTGCTTGTTGAGTTTTTTTTCCCTCTTTATGTGCTCTGTAATTTAACATAGGCAGGATGCTCTAAGCCTGTATCTTGGCAGGGCCGCTTCTCACATCAGTAATGTGGTTCAAAGCAATTAGCCTCAGAAATTCATGCTGTAGTGTCTGAAATCTGTGGTAATATGTCTCCAGTGTGCGTCCACGACTTCATTTTTGTGTCCTAGAGAATCAAAATGTTTATTTTGGGTATAGCAGCAGATAAGCAGTGCCTCAGAATGTCTTAAACTTAACATACGTTGTTTCCTGATTTGTTTCTCATCACACAATAATGGGCAGGTTTTATTTTTCTTGTCATTGCAGCTTAAATTGAACCATTTCTTCATTTGAATTGTGTATATGTTGTGCCACAATGACTTCCATTAAAATGTTAATGAAGTTGATTAAGTTAGCTATGAATAAGAGATATAATTTTAAGCCACCTATTCATAATATTTACCATTGTTAGAAAGACTGGGTTATTTGAGGGCACAAAGTGTAATGTTATAGTTTACCACTGAGTTCATTTTTATTGCAGGTGCTTCGAAATATGCGTAAGAGATACAGTAACAAGTTGTATTTCTGTCACAACAATATATCAAATTGGAATACAGTATCCTTAATATGGAAAAATGGAAGCAGGTTTTCCTTGGCATTTTACTGTTTAACCTGAAAATCTTATATTTCTGACAAAGAAGTGGAATGGATTAATTATTAATCTGCTGAAGTGCTAGTATCCTCATAAGGATTCTGACAGATTTAGGTGAACATCTCCACCATATCCACCAGAACTGTAAGATAAAACTCACAAAAAATAAATACACGATTTTGGCGCAATTACAATAATTAAGCGCATTGTTCCAAATCCAGAAGATAGCAATCAAAGTGAGTGAAGTGGAAACGTGCACAATGCAGCAAAAAATGGGCTGCAGAGGAAGAGAAACTGCTGGGTGAAGACAGGGGTGGCAACCGGAGAACAACATAACAAGGGTAAACTTTGAGTGCTGGACAGAAGATGGATATATTTCCTAAGGATTATCATGCTGAACCATTCAGCAGCTTGGCAGAGGTATTTCATAGACTTTCAGTTTTAGGAGAATGTAACAGCTATCAGACTAACTAACATTGCTAGGTTACTTACAACAGTAAAGGAAAACCTACGTTACAACATTACAAGGATGTAGCTGTAGTCATGGGAGTATTTTCTTGGTAGCTCCATGATCACAGAACCAGGGACATCACACAAACTCCACATGTACAGAACCAGCACACACAAACTCCACATGTACAGAACCAGGGACATCACACAAACTCCACATGTACAGAACCAGGGACATCACACAAACTCCACATGTACAGAACCAGGGACATCACAGAAACTCCACATGTATAGAACCAGGGACATCACAGAAACTCCACATGTATAGAACCAGGGAGAGCACGCACCTCCACATGTACAGAACCAGTGAGAGCATGCACCTCCACATCTACAGAACCCGAGAGATCAGGCAAACTACACATGTACAGGACCAGTGAGAGCATGCACCTCCACATCTACAGAACCAGGCTAATTACATTAACTCCAAATGTACGGAACCAAGGAGAGCATGCACCTCCACATGTACAGAACCAGTGAGAGCATGCACCTCCACATCTACAGAATCCGAGAGATCAGGCAAACTCCACATGTACAGGACCAGTGAGAGCATGCACCTCCACATGTACAGAACCAGGGAGATCATGCAAACTCCACATGTACAGAACCTGAGAGATCATGAAAACTCCACATACAGTCATGTGAAAAAAGTTCAGCCCAAGAGCAGACCCCAAGATGCTGAAATAAGTCTCCAAAAATCCTAAAATATCATCACAGGTCATACAGGAAGCTCTTGCCATAGTTGATGTCAAGGTACATGCATCTGTCATCAGAAAGAGACTGTGCAAGTTTGGTTTACATGGGAGCTGTGCAAGAAGGAAACCCTTGTTGTCAAAAAAATACCAGGGCAAGACTGAAGTTTGCCAGAGACCCACCTAGACAAAGACCGGGACATTTGGAACAATGTGCTTTGGACAGATGAATCTGAAATTGAATTATTTGGACATAGTAACAGAGGACAGTTTGGTGTAAACCAAAGACATATTTTGAGCAAAAGAACCTCATGCCAGCTGTGAAGCATGGGGGTGGAAATGTCATGGTTTGGGGCTGCTTTGCTGCAGCAGAACCTGGCCAGCTCACTATCATAGAATCTACTATGAATTCTTCATCATATCAGAGGGTGCTTGAGGACAATGTGAGATCATCTGTCCAGAAGTTGAAGCTGAAGTTGGGGTTGATCATGCAAATGACAATGACTCAAAACATTCCAGTAAAGGAAAGGCTTACAAGAAAGAGTTCTGGAATAGTCAAGTCAAAGCCCAGATCTGAATCCTATTGAGATGCTGTGGGGTGATTTGAAGTGGAAGTGCATGCAGGATACCCTTCAAACATCACACAGCTTAAGGAATTCTTCATTGGAGAGTGGGGAAAACTTTCTGCCAGTCGATGTCAGAGATTGATAGATGGTTATAGGAAACATCTCATTGAAGTTATTCCAGCCAAAGGGAGAAATACTAGCTATTAAGGCACAGGGTGTCCTAACTTTTTCCTCAGTAGGCATTGGCATCTTAGTTAATTTCTTTTGTGAAACAAGTGAATTTGTTTCTTGTTTTTTCATGCAATTAAATCACCTTTATCTACAAATATAATTTGAAACAAGATTTAATATTGATATGTTGATATTTCTTAATAAAGGAATAAATATTTAATGGGGTGTCCTAATTTTTTCACATGACTGTATACAGAACCAGTGAGAGCATGCACCTCCACATGTACTGAACCTGAGAGATCAGGCAACCTCCACATGAACAGAACCAGGCTAATCACGTGAACTCCAAATGTACCGAACCAAGGAGAGCATGCAAACTCCACATGTACTGAACCCGAGAGATCAGGCAAACGCCACATGCACAGAACCCGAGAGATCAGGCAAACTGCATAGGTACAGAACCAGTGAAATCATACAAACTACACATATACAGAACCAGTAAGAGCATGCACCTCCACGTGTACAGAACTAGGGAAATCATGCAAACTCCACATGTACAGAACCAGGCAAATCACGTGAACTCTAAATCTATGGAACTAAGGAGAGCATGCAAACTCCACATGTACTGAACCTGAGAGATCAGGCAACCTCCACATGTACAGAACCAGGGAAATAATGCGAACTCCACATGTACAGAACCCGAGAGATCAGGCAACCTCTACATGTACAGCTCACATCCCTGAAGGTGTGAGGCCACAGTACTGCCCCCTGAGCCCCTGCAATAGTTCAGCATGTGGAGGGCAGTTCATTCACTCAAACCAGTACCGACACTGAAGGGCCCTGAAGCCTTTTGCCCCAAACACAATGAAAGCAGGAAGGATCATCAGTAGCCATGGAAATAAAGCCCACATATCTTTTTTTAAACACAAGCATTTTCATATGTCAATTTGGTTATCTATTGTATGTCTGCCAACAGAATAATTACTGTAGGTTTGAAAGAACAGCTAATCAGGATGTACAATTACTTTTACAAAAAAAAACAAAAAAACAGTCAGATGTCAACCCACACTGAAGGACAGGAGCATATTATTGTAATAGACCATTAAATGGTGATGTGTTTTTAACCACAGAAATTGAATAGGAATAATGTTAACATTGCATAACATAAACATAACATCAAAGACGGAATATCGGTAAAATAAATAATGATAAAGTTTAACTGTACTGAATCATACCTCCATAATAACTGTAAGTGCTAAACTTTTCCAATTAGTCATGACTTCAATCTGCATTTAGCTCTAATTGGTGTTACACAGAGATACATAACGACAGAATGTTGGATCCATATCATTACCGCATCAAACCAGCTCTACACTCCACATCGAAAGCATGTCTGGTGCTGATATGACCAAATGCCATCAAACTGAGATTTTATGTTGACTTTATGACTGTTTCAGGTGAATAAACACTGAAGGCCAGACCATATTGCTGCCCAGGAATATCAAAGCTGCATTTGCAAATATTAAGCTTTTTTTTGAGCAAAGCCGATCGATAAATATAATCTTAAAGACGGAAAAGCTGAGACAAAGGAGAGAAAGACAAAAAATGTGGACACTAGAGTGCTGCTGGCTGATGACCCATTATGACTCTGCATCGAGTGACGTACTTCGATGGTGGTGAATAAGAAAAGAACTGGAACAATTGTCTTTTTCATAAAAGAATCAAATGCAGCTTTTGTGTTCACGCACATTTTCAAAGAACATTGCACTGCGTGTGCCTAGATTGTGCTGAATTGTTGAATTGAGAGCCCACTCAGCAATGGTTGAGATGATTGAAATCTACCAGCTGGACAATTTTAATGTAGACAAACACCTTGGCAACGTAAAGAATGCATGACTGTACCATTTATTTGGTGCCAGAAAGTATGTTCAGCATGATGTATGGGAATTATATCAAGGAAATTGATCGCAACACTGTTACCTAACTGCAACTCACAGTGATGGGAATAGTGTAAATATTGCTTTGCTAATGGGCAAAGCAGCAATTTGCCAACTGTTCCATATGAACATTCCTAAATTGTAATCGGTAGCAGAAGTCCTATAGAACAAAGTGCGAGTGGATATTCAGAATTAGCTCACTCTTCCAGCACATTGCATCTGAAGTGTATATCGAAGTCATCAAAGAACTCCCACATTTTCAGGCTAAACAGAGTCCTCGCCATCAGAGCACTGCCAAAGCCTACACACCACAGATACCTCAGAAGCAGGATCAACTAGACATCTCAACGAATGGCCTGAAGGCAGACATTTTCTTCAGCTGCAAGGTGTAGATTAATGTCTCGAATTCCTTGAGAGACAGCGGTGAAAACTTTCCGGTGTCATCATTCTCTGCTGATGACCCCGAAGTGAGAAGAGACTTCATTGTTAGCCGTGCAGCTGTAAAGCGAGAGAAGAGTTCCCCAACAAGCTGTAGAAATCCGAGAGTTTTAAAAAGACAAAACCGTAGATTCTGATATTAATAAGACTTCGAAGAGTACGAAAGTTCAGACTATAGCCTTGTGGGTTTGACCCTGTCTGCAACAATTCCGAAAATTTACTAGAAAATAGATGCACTATTTTAAAGCAATGCTAGGACATTTTCCAGGTAGAGAAGACAATTTCATGGTTCTGTCAAATAACATACATACATACAAGAGATGTGGCAAAACGGATTGACAATGATTATAAGCTCATCTGAGGCATTTCCATTTTGTCCTTGTTTACCCCTTGAATTAAAGCAACCAGGTTTCTTAATAAGTATATTCTCAATGTGAACTAATAGACCAATGTGGACCTATAAATTGCTTAATGAAAATCTGTTTATGGTCAGGAGATTAACACCCCCGCAGACTTGCAATGGTATGTGCTGACTTAGATAGGTCAGTGGGAAAAAAATAAAAAGCCTTAGTTAGTGATTTGTAAGAGAATGGAGAGTACAGGTCAAGGGTGTAGTCTTCATATTATCTGTATCTTCTGAATCTGGATTTTTTTTCATGTTTTTGAAATTTCTTGCCTGCTGCCATGTGAACTAAATAAATCGCTGTATGTGTTAATGCTGTCTGTCATAATCTTTTTAATACCACTGCCTACCTCTGGTGACACACACCCACCCACATGTCCCACACGTAGAATCGGGGCGTGACAAGGGGAAATGATTCAGACTTTTTCCGGTGTGTCTGTGAGGAGAACTTTGTGGCACAGGAGTGGGAAGAAGGAATAGGGAGGGGCCAGAGGAAGGTGAGGAAGAATGAAAGATGTAGCAGGAAAGACAGGAAAACAAAACAGGATGCTGGTCTTTGGAAGGGCTTCAGCAGGTTCATGATCAGCTGTCAGGTCAGGGGGGTGTCATCTGGGAACGGGAGTGTGGCCTGATGATGGGGGGTGTGGCCTGGGGATGGGGGTGTGGTCTGGAGCTGAGAGGGAAAATAGAAACCCAGGACAGACAATCCTCTAGTTACGAACTTTCAACTTACGAACTTTTTAGACATACGAATGAAGAGGACTGTAAGTCCAAACTGTGTTCAATGGGCTCCTGTTTCCTGTCCGCAACGTCAATTTTTTTTTCTGCGCGCCAATGCCGCCTTGTATGACTTCTGGCCGCTACTCCCGCCGCGCAGCAGCGTAGCGTGCGTACTCCCAGCATCCTAGTTCTTTGTACTTACATATACCCTTAAAATGATGTTAAATAACGACTTACAAACATTTCAAGATACCCGGGTCCTTTCTGTGCGGAGTTTGCATGCTCTCCCCATGTTCGTGTGGGTTTCCACCGGGGGATCTGGTTTCCTCCCACGGTCCAAAAAGAATGCAGGGCAGGTTGGTTGGCGACTCTAAATTGGCCCTGTAGTTGTGTGAGTGTGGCTGTGTGTGTGTGTACCCCCTGTGGTGTGTTAGCGACTGCCCAGGGTTGGTTCCTGCCTGCGCCCATTGTTCCCGGGATAGGTTCCGGTCCCCCCTGCGACCCCAGTTAGGATTAAGCGGTTATGGTGATGGATGGATGGATTGTCCAGATAGATTTGACTTATTGGTTGCTCACTTTGTTAAACACACCAAATGATATACATAAAAGTTATTTACAGGAACATAAGGCAAGTAGTTTGAGAATATACGCTATATGGGTAAAAGTATTGGGACTCCTGGCCATTACACCTACAGGAACTTTATGACATCCCATTCCAAATCCACAGGCAGCAATATCGAGCTGGTCCCCCCGTCACTCTTCTGGGAAGGTTTCCCACAAGATTTTGGAGTGTGACTGTAGGAATTTTTCCCCATTTTCCAGAAGAGCATTTGTGGGGTCAGGCACTGATGTTGGATGTGAAGGTCTGGCTCGCAGTCTCTGTTCTAGCTCATCGCAAAGGTGTTAGATGGGGTTGAGATCAGGGCTCTGTGTGGGCAAGTCAAGTTCTTTCACAGCAAATTCACCCAAAAATATCTTTACGGACCTTGCTTTCTGCATTGAGACACAGTCATGCTGGAACAGAAAAGAGCTTTCCCCAAACATTTTCCACACAGTTGGAAGTATAGAGTTGTCCAAAATGTCTTCGTAAGCTGAAGCATTAAGAGTTCAGCTTCACTGAAGCTAAGGGGCCTAGCCCAACCCCTGAAAAGCAGTCCCATTCCATGATCCCTCCTCCACCAAATTTTACTGCTGGCACAATGCAGTCAGGCAGGCAATGTTCTCCTGGCATCTGCCAAACCCAGACTCATCCCTCAGACTGCCAGACAGAGAAGCGTGATTCGTCACTCCACAGAACACGTTTCCACTGCTCCATCGTCCAGTGTCAGCGTGCTTTACACCACTGCATCTGACGCTTGCCATGGTGCTTGGTGATGTGCGGCTTGCATGCAGCTTCTCAGCCATGGAAGCCCATTCCATGAAGCTCC
Organism: Paramormyrops kingsleyae; assembly: GCF_048594095.1. Taxonomy (NCBI): domain Eukaryota; kingdom Metazoa; phylum Chordata; class Actinopteri; order Osteoglossiformes; family Mormyridae; genus Paramormyrops; species Paramormyrops kingsleyae. The sequence goes on from NC_132805.1 coordinate 11,652,373, forward strand.
CGGTGCACAGTTTTGTACTGGAGTTAATGCCAGAGGAAATTTGGAACTCGGCAGTCACTGAGTCAACAGAATATTGGCACCCCATTCTGTTACTATATGTGATCTGCCACTTAGTGGCCGAGTTTCTGTTGATCTTAAACACTTTCACTTTGCAATAATACCCTGTAGTTGACTATGGAATATGTAGCAGGGAACAAATTTCATGAACTGACTTATTGCAAAGGTGGTGACAGTACTAACCACCATGGTAACCAGCCCCCATATGACAGCACCACGCTTGAGTTGACTGAGCTCTTCAGAATGACTCATTCTTTCACAAATGTTTGTCAACCTGACTGCATGGCTGGGTGCTTGATTTTATACACCTGTGGCAATGGGTCTGAATGAAACACCCAAATTCAATGAGTAAGAGGTGGGTCCCAATACTTCTGTCCATATAGTATAGGTAGATGTAGCAATGGTGTAAAACCTAAATAAAAAGGTTTAAAAGGTGACTTACACTACAAATATATTACTGTCATCATCACAGCCACTTCATTAGATATCCCAGCTCAGTTAGTGCAAATAATCTGCTCCCCCAAAAGCCAAATCGTGGGGCTACAGCCACATATATGCAGCATGTAGGCAGGATCCACAGGTTGACTTACTGTTTGATCACCCTTTACAATGGCTAAGATACATGACCTAAGTGATTTTAAATGTGGTGAGATTATTTGTGCCCGGCATGGCGGTTATAACATCTCAGAAAGAGGCCCCCTCCTGGAATTTTCATGCATTACAGCGTCTAGAGGTTACAGTGCATAGTGGAATAAATAAAAACACCCTGTGGGGGCATTTTGGTGGCTGAAAACACCGCGTTAATCAGAGAGGTCAGAGGAGAATAGCCAGACTCATTAAAGCAAACAGGAAGGCCAGAGCGCAAAGGTAACAGCTGAGTACGGCAATGGTGTGCAGAAAGGCTTCCCTGGATGCAGAACTCATCTGAAAGGGGTTCTGTAGCCAAAAAGGGGGATCATACCTGGTGTACCTACCGAAATGACCACTAAATGTGTACCACCAGTGTCGGGACTTGATTAAAAACAGTTACAATATAGAGCTCTGGAAAAAATTAAAAGATCACAGTTCAATTTATTGTTTCACTCAGTTCTCACTTTATAGCTGCACATCTGAGAATAATATATAAATATTTTTAATGCAAACTGCAGCTTGGTTCTTCTTTGTTTCTCATTAATGAGGAGCTTCTTCCTTGCTTTATGGGATTTCAGTATTGCTATTAGGAGCCTGATATGAACTGTCCTAGCAGTGCACTTCACACCTACACTTAATGTTTCCCATCCCTTTTGAAGGTCACTTGAGGTCATTCTCTGATTTATGAGACACTTCGAGATATGGTGACATCATCTCTGCCATTAGAGAGTCACTTATGCCTTCTACGTGGCTGGTTTCTGGTCGTTCCCAGTGTCTCCTGCTTCACCTATTTCTTGTGTACTGCTGTCTTAGAAATTTTGAGCCTGGAAGCGACTTACTGTGTAGCCTTCTGTCAGCAGAACCAGGATTAAACCAGAATTTAAAAATGCAGATTTAAAAAGAAAGAAAAAACAGTGTGGTTTCTTAATTTTTTCCAGAGCTGTATATTTCAAAGATTAATGTCTAGGTCCCAGGATAAGTGGATAGAAAGTGGATGGACTTCAATGGGTGATAGGAAACATTGCAGAGGATGAAGCTATAAAACAATTCCACATAATATAGTAAGTAGTAGGGCCCAGGTGAAGTGAATGCAGCGAACGGTTTGCCCTGGAAAGGCAGATGCCACAGCCTGCCTGAACCCTACACAGCTTACGCTAGTATGAAACAAATCAATAGACAAACTAATGTTAAGCATAGAAAATGAAATTATAAAGTCAGAGAGAATGAATTTAAGCTTTGTGAGAAGGTGTCTCTAAATATCGTAGGAATGGATGATGACAGGATGCACGTTTACAGGCTGCCTGAATACATTTGGTTAGTCATGGCAAGATTAGGCAAAGCTTCATTAGAAGGGCTGCACCTTGGACAATCAGTAATTAATGGGCTCAGGGGCTTTGGTAGAAGAAGCAGTACCAGATAACAGAGATTATGCAGGCATTGAAGGAGAACTATGTGAGGTTTACAAGGAGTAAATCACAGTAAATCATAAAACTGTGTGAGGTTTACAAGGAGCTAAATCACAGTAAATCACAGAACTGTGTGAGGTTTACAAGGAGCTGAATCACAGTAAATCACAGAACTGTGTGAGGTTTACAAGGAGCTAAATCACAGTAAATCACAGAACTGTATGAGGTTTACAAGGAGCTAAATCACAGTAAATCACAGAACTGTGTGAGGTTTACAAGGAGCTAAATCACAGTAAATCACAGAACTGTCTGAGGTTTACAAGGAGCTAAATCACAGTAAATCACAGAACTGTGTGAGGTTTACAAGGAGCTGAATCACAGTAAATCACAGAACTGTCTGAGGTTTACAAGGAGCTGAATCACAGTAAATCACAGAACTGTGTGAGGTTTACAAGGAGCTGAATCACAGTAAATCATAGAACTGTCTGAGGTTTACAAGGAGCTGAATCACAGTAAATCACAGAACTGTGTGAGGTTTACAAGGAGCTAAATCACAGTAAATCACAGAACTGTGTGAGGTTTACAAGGAGCTGAATCACAGTAAATCACAGAACTGTGTGAGGTTTACAAGGAGCTAAATCAAAGTAAATCACAGAACTGTCTGAGGTTTACAGGGGGCTAAATCACAGAACTGTGTGAGGTTTATAAGGAGCTTAATCACAGTAAATCACAGAACTGTGTGAGGTTTATAAGGAGCTAAATCACAGTAAATCACAGAACTGTATGAGGTTTAAAAGGAAAACAAGCGGTGAAAACTTTCCAGTGTCATCATTGTCTGCTGATGACCCCGAAGTGAGAACAGACTTCATTGTTAGTCGTGCAGCTGTAAAGCGAGAGAAGAGTTCCCCAACAAGCTGTAGAAATCCGAGAGTTTTAAAAAGACAAAACCCTAGATTCTGATATTAATAAGACTTCGAAGAGTAGGAAAGCTCAGACTATAGCCTTGTGGGTTTGACCCTGTCTGCAACAATTCCGAAAATTTACTAGAAAATAGATGCACTATTTTAAAGCAATGCTAGGACATTTTCCAGGTAGAGAAGACAATTTCATGGAGCTAAATCACAGTAAATCACAGAACTGTGTGAGGTTTACAAGGAGCTAAATCACAGTAAATCACAGAACTGTGTGAGGTTTACAAGGAGCTGAATCACAGTAAATCACAGAACTGTATGAGGTTTATAAGGAGCTGAATCACAGTAAATCACAGAACTGTCTGAGGTTTATAAGGAGCTAAATCACAGAACTGTGTGAGGTTTATAAAGAGCTGAATGACAGTAAATCACAGAACTGTGTGAGGTTTACAAGGAGCTAAATCACAGAACTGTGTGAGGTTTATAAAGAGCTGAATGACAGTAAATCACAGAACTGTGTGAGGTTTACAAGGAGCTAAATCACAGAACTGTGTGAGGTTTACAAGGAGCTAAGTCACAGAACTGTGTGAGGTTTACAAGGAGCTAAATCACAGTAAATGACAGAACTGTGTGAGGTTTACAAGGAGCTAAATCACAGTAAATCACAGAACTGTGTGAGGTTTACAAGGAGCTAAATCACAGTAAATCACAGAACTGTGTGAGGTTTACAGGGAGCTAAATCACAGTAAATCAGAGAACTGTGTAACATTTATTAGGAGCTAAATCAGTCCAGAACTTTTGACAGCTGAGACATACGTGAGTGGCTCTGTCATTCATTTTCTCTTGTGAATTCAGCTTTGGCATGAGGTGCAAAGATCTCTGGATGATTAAGCATTCTGACGACACTGTGTAAAGTAGCGGTTACTTGGTAAATGAGAAAATAATGGCCAGTTGCACCGGATAGCTCAAACGACAACCTGTTATTAATAAAAGCAGAATCAACTACAGAAGCTGAAAATTACACTATGGACATTTTTCCTTTTTTCAAATCAATAAAAAAGCCATTAGAATATGGTGCAGGCCAGGGGTGACAAACTCCAGTCCTGGATTCAACTCCTTGCGCTAATTACCACAGAGCTCATAAGCTGAATCATTTGTGGTGGAACAGGGAAAGAGCTAAGCTACACAGGGCTCCGGCCCCCCAGGACTTGAGTTTGACACCCCTGGTGTAGGCAAAAACAATGTGTCAGGGATCCAGGTGGGTTTATCACGAGGGCGTGGCATCATGCAGGTAGAGAACAGAAAGTGGAGGTCCCACTGGCAGCTCAGAGGACAAACGGGGTTTATTAACAAAAATTTAACACACTAAGAATACTACAAAAACAAATGGACCACGAGGGGTCAAAATTACAAGGGATACACAAAGACTAATTTACAGAAGGGTCAGGGCAACAAGGGGCAGGCAGGTAGGGTACAAATAATAGGACATTCAAACAGTATCATGGCATACATCAAACAATCACAACAAACCACTGGGGAACTGAACTGAACTGAGCAGGCACTTAAATACTAAGGGGTAACAAGACTAACAAAGGGCAGGTGAGACTAGGTAGGTTAGGAAAACAGGTTACAGGTGAAATTAATAATTAACTCAAGGAACTAAACAGGGAAACTAAGAACTAAGCAAGAAACAGGGAAAACAGAATCCAACACTGGGAAAAACAAAGACCGATAAACGCAACTATGGATCAAAGCAAGAATACCAAAAACTGAATACAAAAGCACAGGACTAAAATGATATAAAATAAACACTAGGAACGAAATACAAAAACAGAGGAGGTGGGAATCAAACACAGGACAGAGGGGATCAGAAGCAACCACATGCTCAAGTAACTGAGCCATGTGGCCAACAGGGAGCAGGGGAATAACACAAAGACTGACAACAGGAGGGACGGGATGACCAGCGACACCTGCTGGACAAAGCGGGGAAGGGACATAGAGTGGAACAACAGGAGCTGACCCTGACACATTGTCAAGTTTAAATGCATCTTAAACTACTTATGTACTGTACAACTACATTCACCTAAAGGATTATTAGGAACACCATACTAATACGGTGTTTGACCCCCTTTTGCCTTCAGAACTGCCTTAATTCTACGTGGCATTGATTCAACAAGGTGCTGAAAGCATTCTTTAGAAATGTTGGCCCATATTGATAGGATAGCATCTTGCAGTTGATGGAGATTTGTGGGATGCACATCCAGGGCACGAAGCTCCCGTTCCACCACATCCCAAAGATGCTCCATTGGGTTGAGATCTGGTGACTGTGGGGGCCATTGTAGTACAGTGAACTCATTGTCATGTTCAAGAAACCAATTTGAAATGATTCAAGCTTTGTAACATGGTACATTATCCTGCTGGAAGTAGCCATCAGAGGATGGGTACTGTACATGCAGGGACGGATTAACGCACAGGCTAGATATGGCTTAAGCCTAGGGGCCCCACGTCTGCCAGCCTGCAAGGGGGCCCCCATTGGCGCGGAGGGGGGCGGAGTTGGGGGGCCCACAGATTACTGTAGCCTAGGGGCCTCTGTGCACCTTAATCCGCCCCTGGGTACATGGTGGTCATAAAGGGATGGACATGGTCAGAAACAATGCTCAGGTAGGCCGTGGCATTTAAACGATGCCCAATTGGCACTAAGGGGCCTAAAGTGTGCCAAGAAAACATCCCCCACACCATTACACCACCACCACCAGCCTGCACAGTGGTAACAAGGCATGATGGATCCATGTTCTCATTCTGTTTACGCCAAATTCTGACTCTACCATTTGAATGTCTCAACAGAAATCGAGACTCATCAGACCAGGCAACATTTTTCCAGTCTTCAACTGTCCAATTTTGGTGAGCTCGTGCAAATTGTAGCCTCTTTTTCCTATTTGTAGTGGAGATGAGTGGTACCCGGTGGGGTCTTCTGCTGTTGTAGCCCATCCGCCTCAAGGTTGTGCATGTTGTGGCTTCACAAATGCTTTGCTGCATACCTCGGTTGTAACGAGTGGTTATTTCAGTCAAAGTTGCTCTTCTATCAGCTTGAATCAGTCGGCCCATTCTCCTCTGACCTCTAGCATCAACAAGGCATTTTCGCCCACAGGACTGCCGCATACTGGATGTTTTTCCCTTTGCACACCATTCTTTGTAAACCCTAGAAATGGTTGTGCGTGAAAATCCCAGTAACTGAGCAGATTGTGAAATACTCAGACCGGCCCGTCTGGCACCAACAACCATGCCATGCTCAAAATTACTTAAATCACCTTTCTTTCCCATTCTGACATTCAGTTTGGAGTTCAGGAGATTGTCTTGACCAGGACCACACCCCTAAATGCATTGAAGCAACTGCCATGTGATTGGTTGATTAGATAATTGCATTAATGAGAAATTGAACAGGTGTTCCTAATAATCCTTTAGGTGAGTGTATATTTCCAGTATTAGAGAAATTATTGTCTTTTTTCTAAATAAAGGTAATAAAGACTGACATTGACCTGGCCTTTAAAAATCTCTGTTTTGATCCAGCCCCCTCCCTCTCCAAGAGGAGGAGGTGAGAATGACTGTCCCAGATCCATTCTTGCTTTCCCCTAACAGATTTCTGCATTGAATTTCAGTGCTGTGCTCCCATAATCCTCTGGGATTTTCCTGGTTATCCGGAGATTACACATGAAAGAGCGAGGGGCCGTCCTGTTTGCCAGTTGTTGGATGCAGACAGTGTGTCTCTGAGGACTTCTGAGAGCTTCCCTTTGTCTGCCTGTGTGTCTCTGTGTGCGGCGAAGGCCTGCATGATCATACGAGTGTAAAAGTCTTCTTCTTTAAACTTCCATTCCTTGGTTTCGGTGATCACTCAGTATAATTTTAAAATGTTTGAATATCAAAAGTGAAACTCCTCCAGGAGGTACTTCGAAATGCGTGAAATGTTCTGCAAAGCTTTTGCATTTCATTACCTGCAAGTTATCGTCAGCTATGGAGCCATCAGTGGTGTCACTCTTAATGCACCTGACAGCATCCTTCAGACATCCAGCAGTCCAAGGGTGACCCCTGAAGCCTCTCGTCTTGATGATTCACAGCAGGTGAGGACTTTAGCGATGCAGGGAGTCAAGTCCATCAGCTGCGAATTAGGTCATGCTGTCATCTTTCCATTGTAGCCAGAGAGTCATATTTAACATGAATTAGAGGCTGTTGTCAAATGCACTCATTCTCGAGATCAAAGCCACCGGCAGGTGGAAATCCCTTTACAAGACTAATTATACTTTATGCCTTTGGGACACTGAGAAATCATGCCCATATGAGAGGACCTCCCCAGAATGCTCTACAATGGCAAGGTGGCTGGATGTTATGGTTTAAAGTTTAATTACTGAATTAACATTTTTTTCAAAGACAAATTACCAGGTTTATCCATTTATATAGCTGCACTGCTAACAGTCCAGGTTAAATGAGCCATTAATTTCAGCAGGGGCTCTCCTGGGACTTAAACCAGCATCCCTCCCACTATGAAGACTATTAGTTTTTTTATGAGGAGTCACATTGCAATTCAAACACATGGACATTTGCTGGGTGCATTTGTTTGTGTAATACATAGTTCTTTTTCTTTAGTTTACAAAGTAGATGTCAGGCAAATTTGGGGCTGCACTGTAATCTCAGCCCTCCAGGGTTGGGGCTACAAATCTCAGCTGTGATGAATGTGGGGTTTTCATGTTCTCTGTGTTGTGCAGCTTTCATCCAGGTCCTCCAGTTTCCTTTCGCGATAACGGTAGCCATCTTTAGCTGGTATTGGCTAATACACTGCATCCAGAAGTAAGGTGAATTTGATTCACTGATGACCAACTCGCTCACTCTGTCACCTGGTTTTCTGAATCTCCTGTATATTGAGATTGTCGAATTGGGCAGTATGGATCTCAAGAAATGACACAGCTAGATAGAAAAACTTTGGAGCCGTGATGCTGTTACTGGTGACTTGGTAACAGTCTTTTGATAAAACATTGCAAACTCAGAAGTTTTCAGCTGGATGGTTCAACATGTGAACCTGACCAGGTGAGAGTAGCATGATCAATAAATACTACAAATCACGTCCTCTCCAGATTATATTGCCATTCAATGGCCTAAATGACAGCGAAAATCAAATACAGTTTGCAGATTTCCCTGCTGAAACACATCTTAGTCAGCTAACCAGGTTTGTTAGGTGAATCTGAGCAGGGATCTGCAAAATGTATTGCATTCTGACACTTCAAGACTGAAACTGGGCAACCCTGTAAGATGGAATTCTTCTCGTTCTTAGATTTGAGTGATGATAGTTCCCTCACCTGCATTGGTGTGGAGGTTGAATGATCTGATGAGGTTAAGATGCCCTAAAGCAGGAGGTTACTCAACAGTTCAACGAAACTTTGTTGCTAGGCGTCAGACAACTCCCATAATGTACTGTATCCCTCAGGTGCAGCTAATTAAACAGAGGGGTCCACAATAAACTCGTCCTACAAACCAACTATTCCCGAAAACCTTTGGAGTTCCTTCAGGTTCTGTGGGGTGGGGTAATCCTGGAGATCTGTATCTGCTGGATCAGTCATGACACCTTCTCCGGACATGATTTGCATCAGGAATTTGTGAGAAGGCTGCATAACGATGAATTTCTTTAGGTTCAGGAAAGATTAACACCATGAAATTTGTCAAATATTTCTTGTGAGTCCAGCATATACCTTTCTTTGAAGGTGAATAAACAATATTATCAATGTACCATGGTTGGAACATGACTGAAGCCTTGTTCAAGACAACATGACATTAAACTGGAATGTAGTCAATTCTCTCTGCCTTGGTTCCAAGGTTATCTGATGCCGATTGTAGAATATGGGAGCTGAAAATGGTGGCTCCCTTGAAGCATTCCAAGATCTCATGGATGAATGACATGTGATATGTGTGATACTGCATCTTGTTGTTGATTCCATACAAAACCTGTGAGATGTCAGGTTTTGAGACTAAGACGACTGGCAAAATATATGCATTTGATTTATTTAATATCATGCTGCAATGTGGAACAGTGTTAACGAGGCTTGACCTTTGAAAAAGCTAAGTAGCCCCCAGTAAATCAAAATCCTACACACCTTATACAATGCGAATATAAGGGATCAGAGAGGAGCTTTGTGCTTGTATTACTTTCTGTAGCAAAAGAGCCATTTTCTAACTGAGAAGTATTCTTCGAAACTTTGCGTAGGCTCTGTGCAGCTGACGTAAAGCCTGGTAGAGGAGTACACTTGACTTTGTGCTATCCGAGTGCGGGGGGTGGGGGGGGGGGGTGTTAAGAGAGGACAGAGTGGGGAGTTTTTGAAACGAACAAGCAGTGTCATGAGTGGGCCGACCGTTAACGAGCCTGAAGAGGCTCCACTTGTTTTAGCACAACTGTTAACCTTCTCCCAGGGTGTGGAGAGGCGGTGTGTGGATGAGCCCATCTCAGGTCATTCACACACACTAGCCTGAGACACCTGCAGTTCTCACCTTTCGTAGCACTCCATCAGTCCTGAAACCATTCACCATCACCCTGAAAGTGATAACAACACTACTCCTGCAAGGAAAATGGGGTACGCTGGTAATGTGACAGAACAGAAGAACCACAGCTCCTTAAATGAACAATATCAAATGAATAAACAGATATCATGCAAAGAGTAAGTCAATGTACTTAACACATTTACAATGCCATGGTTTATAAAACAGGAGATTAGACTCGGAACATACTCCTGCTGTTTTTCATAATGCACACCTGTTTTAGCTGGTGACAGGGGTCACTGTCATCATAGACTACTGGGGGACAACTATAGTTCCCCTGTGGAAGAAAAAATCAACCTCTCCTATTACCCAAGCAAACCCAGGTTGGACTCCTTGAATCAGTTCTTCTCCTTTATTCCGCAATCTAGCACAGGTCTCCAGGCACACTCTGGTACCAGGTACCCCGAACACAAACAGCAGCCAGTTGATATAATCTAACACTCAATCCCCTATAAGGATTTCCAAGTCCTGAATGGTGACAAAATACCCAGAAACCAAGTTCAAACATACAACAAACATAATTCTCCACCTCTATTGCTCTACTTTGGTATCAGGGTATTCACCTTCCACCTAACATCCACTCAATTTGCTCAATACTCAAAACATGCTATTTTCCCAATTTTTGCTGTCCTCTGTATGTCTGTTCTTGAGTATTGAAAGTACACTTTGGCAATGGAAGATGACATGAAATGGGTACATTTTCAGGCAACTGTGTGTGATACTTCCAAAGCTTGGTTAATTTTACGATTCTACATAGCTACATGCTTATGACCACTTCTTACAGCGAGCTCACCTGTAATTTGTCATATTATTGAGTTCTGTTAAATGGTCTGGTTGGTTGCAGCTTTGTGTTTTAAATTTGAAGGAAGTGCAATGAAGCTAAAACAAATTCAGACAGGCTTACAAAGACTTCACTTGAATGAAACGGACCTTAAAATTTTTAAAACAGCTTCATTATAACTTATGCATTTTAATGTTTAAAATTCTCCTCCTGTTATCTCCCATCCTCCTAAGCAGAAAAGGATTATTAAATAAAATTGTGAAGTGAATAAGTCATACGTAAATGTAAATTAAAAAACAAGAAGTCCTTAATGCATTAAATGTTGGATATACAACATACACCTTTTATGTAGATGCCATTTTCTCTGTCACATTCATGCTTATATAACCCCAAGAGCCTAATTTGAAGGCTTAAAACCCAAAAGTGTAAATTATGCAGCAGCACCGAATTAAGGACAGCCACCTTTTCATGTATCACTCTGCATTATGCCAGCACCATAAAACTGTACATCTGTTTTTTTGGTCTGTTCTCATTTGCAGTATTTTCATAGGAATGTAAATGGGAATCACATGGCATGCAATTCTCAGATGCAATTCTCAAATGGTGATGCAGCGGATAGCATGAAGACTCCCTTAGCAGAATGAGAGTTGTCAGGGGCAACAATACATCTTACTGCTTGCTTTTTTTGCCCTTTGAAAACAGCAAAGGTGACTTTGTATACACCTCTGCTAATAATAATTTACAAACAATATAGCAATCCAGACACCTTAATCATGTGACACTCCAAGTGTAGTACTGTTACATGTCAAAAATGACAGAGGCAGGAGCAGGTGTAAGGGCAAACAATAAGGGGTTTATTAAGGAATCTTCAATAGGGCTAACAACAGAGGAAAGCACAGGCGTGCATGTGCACGCACACTGGGGCAACATCAATAACCAGACTGGGGAGCTTAACCCTGGGAGGCTCTCTTATACATGACTAACGAGAGAGCAGATGAGAGGCAGCTGGAGTGAATCACACAAGGGCTGAAACAAGAAGCAATACAAATTAGTAACAGGTGCGGCTTGTTAGAGCAGCACTAGGGAGAGAACTAGGGAGAGAACGAGAGGGGCAGGGATGCAGGGCGTAACAGTACATAACGGATTTTTATTGATTTGAAATTGATTTAAATTAAATGGTGACATATCTGCAAAGACTCAATTCTTGCTGTTATGTTATTCAGTTTAGTTTATGGGTTGCAACCACAAAGAAATCTCTCTCGTTTAATTATTGCAATAATGTATTTATGGTTCAATCACATTTTAACCCTCACTTTGCTATTCTACCCATTACCCACAGGGACCTTATGGCCTTTTCAGCAAGAGTTTTAAATTGTGAATAATGGTTAATTAGTTTCAGTGAGATGTAGGTTTGCAAAATTCTATAAATTTTCAAAGTTGGAAACTTTCCATGGGTATTAACGGGAATTAATGGGAATAACTGGAAATTTGCAACTTAAAGCTACAGTAGAACTTAAAACTAGTTACAGTATAAAACTTGAAAAAAATCTTGACAGCACTAATAGTGATCATTATGTAACTAAGTGCTTGTGAGTAATTATGCATGCGTAAAAATATCTGCATCAAAATGCACTACCTATAAGTCATAATCTATGATTATATAATTTGTTTTCTTCACCGTATCTGACAGCACGCGGAATTCCACTGAGTTTAATATTTCCAAAATTCCCCATCTTAATGTCCCATGGAAAGTTTCTGGAAATTTTCGATCCCTTTGCAACCCTAATAAGTAGGGAGAAATGTGATCTTCTGCTAAATCTCCCACAAACAATGCATTTACCCCTGCCAAGCCTTCTGGTTGAACTCGCAGCTGCTCCAGTCACCTGAGGCTGAAGGGAAGCTGGCTGGTGTGGTGGAGGATTAACGTTGTTTCAGGGTTCATCGGCAGTCCTCCTAGGTCTACTTACACAAACATGCTGCGGCAATAACTGGACAGGGAGAGCATCCAAGTTCAGGAACTCCAAGCTAACTTATGAAACAATAGTCCGCGAAACGGGTGGAGGGCCGGAAAATCAGCAAAGACAAACAAAGGCAACAAAATCCAAATCCGTTGGACAAACACAGGCCAAGTCATAAAGTCGAAAAGAGCGATACAGGGCAAATGAGCAAATCCAAAACGCAAAACAAAAAGCATGAGATCCAGTGAAACAAGCACATAGTCATGTATGAGAACCTGATTATGAAAACAAACACGCCCGCTTGGTCAGAAACATAATACTCCACAATACCATTAACTGATACACCAGGTGTATTTAATCCCTGCTAATTAACCAGGTTGATGAGCTACAGACATGCTTAGTATTCTGGTGAAGCAGACTGAGAACCAGCTGGCATTGGCTGAATGGACGCTGTGCTTGATGTAGGAGTGATACCTACATTGTTCATTTGAACTTTCATGGCGACCACGCACATACTTATATAAAGGGCCTGCTAAAAATTACCTTCGAAGCTTCATTCTTTGTTCAAACTCTCAAAAGCAGAGAGCATGACTCATTACATTCAGAAGAAATCTACAAAGAACTATGAAAATTTGATCAGTGTGTCTGTGGTGTAATATGGTTTTATTATCCCAGTGAAACATAGCTTTAATTGCCTTATTTGAAGGTTTCCACTGCTCATACAACTTTAAATGGTTTATGATCTCTGGCCACTCGTGCATTCAGCCCTAGAGAGTAACAGGACATGAGTGACGGTTTTTATTATGTAATTAATATTCTAATGGAAATAGGCTGGGAGATATTGGGTCAGGAAAAAGAATAACAAATGGAAGCAATTAGGAAATACAACAAACATTTAGTAGTGGAAGTTGAGGTCGATCACATCATTATATTTTTATTATGCTTGCCTTTAAGAATAATGACATCCACATTGTGTTTAAATGTCAGGTTCAAATGTAGATGGAATGATGCAGAATATTTCATTAAATACAGTTCAATGAGGGGAATGCCAGTGAGTGGGAGTCACACAGGATGGGGGGGGGGATTCACTGGATTCATTCACTGGAGCCAGCGCCCAACACAGCTTCCCCTTTTTATGGGTGTCACCAGAAGGTTGGCCGGGGTAGCGTTTGAGGTGCAGATAGTGAAATTAAGATAAAATTAGCGATGCATACTGACAGACAGATTGATATGTGTAGAATTCTTAAATAATAATAATAATTAATAATAATGTAAACTGAAAATTGCAGTTCATTTTCCATAGCCACTTACCTAGTACAGGATCTCAGGGGGCCTGGAGCCAATCCCAGGAATCACAGGACAGGGGAAACCCTGGATGGAATGCAGGTCCATCACAGGGCACAAAGCAGGGGACACTCTGGACGGGATGCCAGTCCATCACAGGACACAAGGCAGGGGACACTCTGGACGGGATGCCAGTCCATCACAGGACACAAGGCAGGGGACACTCTGGACGGGATGCCAGTCCATCACAGGACACAAGGCAGGGGACACTCTGGACGGGATGCCAGTCCATCACAGGACACAAGGCAGGGAACACTCTGGATGGGATGCCAGTCCGTCACAGGGCACATGGTAGTGGACACCCTGGATGGGATGTAGAAGGGCAGAAGACAGGGGAAACCATAGACGGGATTCAGTCCATCACAGGACACAAACTCACAACAGCAGAACAGCCCTTTTGCAGGATCCTGCCCTGTTTATTCACCAGCTCCCTTTTAGAAGAAGTCTGGATTCTCTCATGGGTTCCATGTTTAATACTGGCAGCCTTAACCATGACTAATCTCCCCAAGAAAGTACCATGAAACCAGCAGGGCAGCCAGATCACTCATGCGAACATTTCTTCAGACACTCTGAAGCCAAGTCCTCGTGTGTATTCACCATCAGCGGGGGGACGCTTATAATCTTGTTGGGTACAAACACGTTTGTAATGTGCTCTTTGGCTCACTGATATGTTGCTTTGGACAAAAGCATCAGCTAAATATAATAAGTATAAATGAAAATGTTCTTGTCATCTTGAGTGAAAATTCTGACTTGGTGTCCCGGGTAGCACTTTCTGAAAATGGGAACACTCTGCAAATGGCAGGCATCCACATTATGATGTCGAAATGAAAAAGTACTCAGGAGCTGTTATTATATTACGTAAATCACATGACAAACAAATGTTCGGACATGGGCCATATTTACTAAAGTACCCTTCAATGGTTGGTTTCGAGCAGCCGTGCCAGCCAGAGCTGATAGGTGATTGGCTGTGTCAGGGTCCCACATGACCACTTCAGAATAAGCCTAATTTAAACTGGATAAAATCCTCTAACAGGCCCTTTTACAGCTGTTCTCATGGTGATGGGGGGCTGTTCTCATGCTGGTGGGGGGGCTCCCATCACCATTTCTTGCATGGAGGCCTGGGAAATAATCGCTTTAATGAAGCAGCTTTACTAGTCGGCTGATTAATCTTCTTACGCCATCAGTGTGTGGTCCTGTTAGGAAGAATGGCTTTTTCAGGTCGTCCCTGGTGGATTTTCTCCATACCACAGTGCATGCTTTTCTCAAGATCCACTCTAAAGATCTAGAGTTCAATTGTGGATTTCTCACAATCAAGAAGCAAAAAAAAACATTACTGGCACACTTCAGAGCAACGTCAAGTAACAAATTTTCAGTTTTCTGGGCGTTATCCTGATGTTCTCCTAAGCAAGTGCTTCCAAAGTCGTTAATGGATGCCACACCTAAAATGGAAAGGTCTCCTAAAATGGGAACTGTGGCACATAAAGGCTCAACGCTCTGAGATGTGGTTCAGTGTGATGGAGGAGAATGTGAGCAGAGCGCTTTGTGCCATCAGGCTGAAGCCTTCCACTCAGGCTTTGCCGTACCGTGGTTGGAAGACCTCAGCTGGGTCACAGCTTTGCCAAAGGACGCTGACAGTGAAGATCACAACAAATGAGCTCATTGAAGTTTTCCACTTGCAACTATTCACAGGATGAAAAACTTTACTTACTAACAGGTGTGAAGCTATGGGTGGGTGGGGCCTGACACCTGGGCCCCGCAATTCAGTTTAATTAAAATATTTTTTTTATAATACATTTTTTAAATTTAAATTTTCACTCATTACATTGAATGTGCATTGTTTTGTCTTGGGAGTTAATAATAATAACAATAATAATAACAACAGTAATAATATTCCGAACTTCCTCTCATGTCTAATTGACTGAGGTTACATTAATTCACACCTATAATTCTACGTGAGTTTTGCGCTGCTTGTCACCATATTGTACATATCTAAGCTTGTTTCAGAAAATGAGCGGTAATGAGCTTCACACAGGGCCACCCATCAGCCACTTTCTGTATCTGCTACTGCTTGCTAGAGAGAACCCAACACAGCTGACTAGAAGGAGTACATCTTTACAAGTGACGAGTCTGTGTTAGTACACCTCAGCTGACCATTAGGTAATATCTTTGAGGATCTCTCTCCAGCCCTGGCAGTGACAGTCCTTTGACACTCCCTGCCACTTCCCACACTCGTTTACCCCAATTAATGGCTGGCCACAAGCTCCCAATGATCCCAGTTTAACCCAGTGACCAGCAAAGCCCTGTACATTCGTCAGCTGAGTGCTTGGACTGTGTGATGGATGTGTGAGTGCGTGTTGCAGAAATATCTTTTCATTAATAAGCTTTTCTCACTAAGCTCATGGAGCTGTCAACTAAAATGATTCAGCAGGGCTGCTGGTGATGTGGTGGGTGGTCACTAGGGATGGCAAACCATTTTTTACAAGATGCTTACAGTATGTGTGATTCCTCATGTTGGGGACTGTCATCACTGCCATATGGATGATGTCATAGATATTAATTCTGCTACCAAACTGTGGAAAATCAGGTGAATGCCGAGCTGGACCACTTGATGTCCTTCACGAAGGTGCTTTTAAGCATACTTGACTTAAAAAATGTGTTGATCGCTAATTGCACATCACTTGTCGCACATATGCAAATCATTTACTTTAAAAGGTCGGGGTGATCGATGCGCTAATGTAATTTAATGGTTAGAGAAGGCTGAAACAAACTGGCATCTAATTTCACCAATTCAATCACCGTGTTCAGATTATGCCAGCCCTATTTGTTCTCATCAAATGCCTAAATACTCAATTTTACATTCACTTGACGAGCTGATGTGTGTCTCCAACATGCCTTACAATTTCAATTAATTTGTATAGACGGGTGTTTTACTGAAACAATTCAGGTTAAGTACCTTGCTTAAGGGCCACTACAGAAGAGGCTTCCGACGCCATTATTGACTCAAATCAATGATATCCAAGCTAAGAACCCAAGCCCACATGATTATCCAGTGAACAGGAGGTTGTAATGATAACCGGGTTGGCATTAGAACAAATTGTAATCCACATATGTTGCAGTAGTTAGATGTTAATATATTTTGCATATCTGTTGCCTTTTTGTTTCCTGTTAGTGTACATATTTGTCTTTAATAATGATTCTGTACAAAAAACCAACAGATGAATTCGTCATGCAGCCCAAAGGCTCATGAAGTTTCGGCTAATTAACATGTGTAAACTGCCCATAGAGCAACTGCGGCCAATAGGAGGCGCTAGGGTGGCAACTTCCCTGGTGGAATGTGTTTCTTGATTTTAATAACGTATAATTACTTATTTTAGCGTGTGTGTTGTGTGTAACAACGTGTAATATATATATATATATATATATATATATAGGTTCACCCCTCTCTCTCAGTTTCTCACTAGAAAAATCGCCCAGTCAGTGTAGCAGAGCAACCAATTGCTGACACAAGACACGCCCAAAGCAAGATAAATTTAGCCAATCACCGTCCACGAATCTTTTACCTAAAGGGCGATTAATCTGTGGTACCAAACAGAGTTCCGGGCCAGCGCGTGGCTAAACCTGGAGTTTTCCGGGGGCGCACTGGGGGCGGCTGCGATAGTACCGCGCGGTCGCCTTGCGTTGCATCTTGGTACAACCATATTCAGCCTGCATGCGGTGAGGCGAAATAACGTTATATCAAATGTTATATAAAAGCAATATAAATAAAACTAAATAAAAGCAAACGATATGAATAGAAAATGGATATTATTAGATATGACCAACACATATTGAAAGCCGAATGACTGTGAGCCGCACGCTGTCCGTTAAGAAGATATCGCTATTTACCTGTTTTTTCAAACATCGTGGCTAACACTAAAGCAAATGAAATGTAAATTGCTGATCGATTTATTTTATCCCAGCTTTCATTTAGCTGAAGGGACTGTCTCGGTAATTTCTTTGCTTTCCTCTCTTGATGTCCGTGATCCTGACAGACTGCTGTATAACAATTTCGTTGCTGGTGCCGAGGTAATATTGCCTCTGTTATACAAAGTGGCTGGATTGCCTAACTTGAAAAGATAAGAATGGCCTTTAGGATATGTGTACATGTAGAACTTTGGAAGATTAAGAAATTTTGTGAGTCCCGTAATGATAATTTTCATTATTAATCTGTTGATTTTTAATGCTAATTAAATAATTACTGACTCACAGAATAGTGGTATCCTATGGTTTAAATTGTACAGTATCTGGTTGGTTACTGAAGCTGAGTGAATCTGGTGCAAACAGCCCCACCCAGAATATTTTTGACTAGCTGCCACTGCCATAGAGTATGATTGTATGATTGTGTGTATGTACAGTCCTAGGCAAAACATGGGCCAAAGCTTAATGGTGTTTAATGGTTTTTTTTCCTCTTTTTTTTGCCCAGGAGTGTATGTGCCTGGCGATGGGCAGCCATCCCATCCCTAGGCTCCAGCCCCCCCCCCCAAGCACCCTGACAAGGTGGAAGGATGGGTGCATACTGTAATCTTTTTGGTTCATGGTTCAAGAGGTTTATTTGTCACATGCACAGTTGTGCACATAGAACATGTAGTGAAAAGTGACCGTGGTCACTCCGAGCAGCTGTGCATGATAAGCGAATAAGAACATGTTTTGGCAGAGGTTACAGTGTTTCTGAGTGTTCCTTTTTTAACATTTAAAGTGCTAATGATTAAAATAATGAGTGATAATGATTAAAAATGAAGGCATTAATAATAAAGTCAAGGGCCTAAATAAAAGGGGCAAAGCTGCTTGCACCGTCTGAAGGGCAGAGAATCGAGGCGAGGTCCCCGTTCTGCATCCGCTGTCCTGGACAGCTTAGTCTCCGCTTCATCGCGAGGCCAGGCAGGCTCTCCCATCTCAGTGCTGCCGCCCTGCTGGAGGCATGGAGGTATCTCCTCAGAGGTGCGCTCCGTCAGCTTATGTTTGCTCTTTTCTCATGTCGTTCACATCCAACGAGCACCGTAAAACTACTGGATGGACCACATTGGATCTTTAAGCCCCCATCCCTTAGTACGGTTTTTCTCTTTGCTGTTCGGACACCTGCTGTGTGGTTGCGCTTCCCCAGCACAGAAAAAAAGCCCTGAAGTGTAGCATACGCTACATTAAAACGAATTCGCGTTCAGGCGCGGAGCAAGAAGTATTCATTTCTGACTCCAGCATTTCAAAGTAATTTTTCTTTATGGAATCTTTTTTCTCTTCTTTTTTTGGAAATCTGTTACTGTATCTTCCAGACATTCTTCCATTTAATAGCTGACACAAAACCTTCATGAAATTGGCAGCATTGAAAAGCTCAGATAGAATGCCAGTACGGATCCCTTCATTAGAAGAAGCCGCTGATAGGACAGGAAAAGGCCGTGATGCTCGGAGTGAAGGTGCACTCACCCACGTTCATCTGTGAATTGCCATTTTGGATGAGGGAAAAGTATGACATATCAGCTAAAAACCATAACCTTTCTATTCATCCTACAACCCAGGTTGAGACAATCTGATGCATTTTCCTTGTGGGCTACTTTTTAAAATCACTTTGATAAAACAGGCTTAATGCAGAAGAATTGTGAAAATGGTTTTCCCCACACCTGTGAAAAAAAAACGAAACGTTTTGGTCTTTTTTTTTTTATCTAGAGTGACTTGTATTCAGCCTGTCACTGTTCCTCACACAAAGGGATGCAAACTGCAGATGATTTTGTTGAACTTGAGCGCAGAGGCCAGCAGCTAATTGGGGGGGGGGGGGGGGGTGCACTCAGTGACCTGTGAACAGTGAACCTGCTTGCATCTCTTCCAGGCTGTGGAACGAGACACTACGGATGATGCTAAACTCTGATTCGCTTGTGCTGCCCTGTGATTTCAGCTTTCTGAAGAAATTAGACCCCCCCATTTCTTGATCACAGGACCCAAAGGCACTGGGTTGGAAAATATTATTATTTAAAGTTTTACATTCACTTGCAAAAACGTTTTTATTCCTTCACAATTGTTTTTGCATTCCCTCACAATCCTGCTTCGTGACCTATAAATGCGGGACACTCACTGGCTGCTGTGCAATGCATTCCAGCGCATCCAACAGTAATGGAAAACTTTATTGATTTTTACTTGGCACTTGCTCTTAGACAGATACAGCGGCATAGAAAGCAGGGGGCGGGGGGGGGGGGGGCACGACATGTACCGCCCAGTATTTAATTCGGATTAATTCATCCCCCCAATTAATATCCTTGTAATTATTGAGTTGTGTTCCCCCAGTATCAAACTCCCACTCTCTCACTCTGTCCTCTTTCTCTGGATGCAGTGTTTGCACTTTCATACTGGAGCTTCAAAGTGCACAACTCATGAAGAGATCTCCCCCCCCCCCCCCCATGTATCTTATACCCTGAAAGCTGTCTTAATTTCCCACAACACTCCCACTAAAATTACCCTGCCCTTTTAAAGATCTCATCCATCCATCCATCCATCCAGCTATTTTTGAACCAGCAGTTCTATGCTTGGGTAACAGCCTCCTGGCCTTATTCTCCGCAGTTTTCACAAAGGCTCTCCAGTTATGCTGCCTTGGTGTTACGCAGATTTTTTAAATTGCCGAAAACAACATGATGGTACTGTAGCTCCGGATCTGTACAAGCAGGACAGGGTCGTGGGAGGCGGGGGTATGAGGGGACATGTACCCACCAATATTTAATTTGGACCTTTGTATTTAAATTTTTAAGTTGTGCCACCCCACCCCAATACTCACTCTCTCTTATGCTGTTGCACATATAGAGTATTAATTCTGTCATCTTTTTATAATATGGCTTCCTGCAGTGTTGTTGCAGTGCGGCAGAGTCACAGTCCTGTCTGTAGCGAGGAAACACGAAACCAACTGCAAGGGAAAGCAAAAGTTTTGCGAGGGAATGCAGTACTGTTTCAGAATAATACTTTCCAACCCTGTCCCTTTAGGGGTCCCATTTAAATGTGTCAAATAAAGTTGGTAAGATATTGGAAGACTTTTTAATATATATTTTTGGCCTGGGCCATATTGTCAAAAATGGATAAAAAGATGAAAAATGACATGTTTATCAGGATCACAATCATAAAACTATTATCATCCCTTAGGAAATTGCTTATGATTATCACCCATCCACCCATAACCACTGGTACAGAACGCGATTCCAGTCCACAGGGCACGAGGCTGGCCACACCCAGCAGACGATGCCAGTCCATCACAGGGCACGAGGACCTAGCACATGATGCCAGTCCATCACAGGGCACGAGGCCGGCCACACCCAGCAGGCGATGCCAGTCCATCACAGGGCACGAGGCCGGCCACACCCAACAGGCGATGCCAGTCCATCACAGGGCACGAGGACCTAGCACATGATGCCAGTCCATCACAGGGCATGAGGCCGGCCACACCCAGCACGCGATGCCAGTCCATCACAGGGCACGAGGACCTAGCACATGATGCCAGTCCATCACAGGGCACGAGGACCTAGCACATGATGCCAGTCCATCACAGGGCACGAGGCCGGTCACACCCAGCAGGCGATGCCAGTCCATCACAGGGCACGAGGCCGGCCACACCCAGCACGCGATGCCAGTCCATCACAGGGCACGAGGCCGGCCACACCCAGCAGGCGATGCCAGTCCATCACAGGGCACGAGGCCGGCCACACCCAGCAGGCGATGCCAGTCCATCACAGGGCACGAGGACCTATCACATGATGCCAGTCCATCACAGGGCATGAGGCCGGCCACACCCAGCACGCGATGCCAGTCCATCACAGGGCACGAGGCCGGCCACACCCAGCACGCGATGCCAGTCCATCACAGGGCACGAGGCCGGCCACACCCAGCACGCGATGCCAGTCCATCACAGGGCACGAGGCCGGCCACACCCAGCACGCGATGCCAGTCCATCACAGGGCACGAGGCCGGCCACACCCAGCACGCGATGCCAGTCCATCACACACAGGATTTTTAGAATATAATATTCTTGTGAAATATTCAGATCTTTTAAAGGTCTTTTTTTTTTTCCTTCCACCCACCATCCTCTTAGATGCCAGTCAAACCCTTCAAGTGCATCATTAATTTTCCCAAACTGGGGTAACAATGCCCCACATCAGGTTGTAGGAGGAACCGGGGCAGGATGAGGAGCATCAAACAAAAATAAAGCCCAGAAGAAACAAGGGGGAAAAAGCTGAAGAAGTCAAGAAAGCGACACTATTTCTTAAATGGCAGAGAGAGAGAGAGAGACCATTTAAGGTTTTTGCTTGCGATCGGCACAGCTGCTCTGCTCTGTGGAGACCGTGGAGATAGATTGACTCTTTTATTGATGGCCTCAGCCAGATTTTGAAGGTCAGGCTGGTATTGTAATGGACAGAGGCGCAGTACGGAGCACTTTATGACTTTGTGACTGAATATGTGATATTGGATTCACAGAGATTGGTTGTTAGCGCTGTAGGTCTGTGCTTGTATGTGTTCTGTGGGGGGCGTGAAACTGAAAAGGCTGATTCACATCCAAGGCTGTGCCCTGGGCTTACTTACGCGAAGCTGCTCCTTCTCCATCTCATCTGGGCTCTTCAGGGTGAAGCTTCATGACTCCCTGCGACATAGATGGGGGGAGTTCTCACCACCAGGACACCCTCCCCTGTGAACCCCGGCCAGCCGGAGCCAGAATGAACACCGGGGTGCCTGTGATTATTTTCGCCGCTGCTGTGGGAGGTCGTTGACCGTCAGGCCGTCAGTGCTGGGGTGGGAGACTGCATCAGGAAGCCCAGTTAATATCAGATCTTCTCCCCACTTGGCTCACACCCATGTTCCTTTCCCCTAAGCGAGGACAGCCATTTTGATGGATGCGGAATGTTAGTGTGTGGTAATCTGCACTTGTGCCAATGTGGTTGTGGGTTCGATTCCTGCCCCCTGGCTCTGTGTGTGCATAGTTTTCTCCCCATGTTTGTCTTCTGCAGGGGCGGAAGGATGTCCCTCACACTCCCTGGTCCTGACCCCCGCTCTGCTGTGCCTGGGTTGGGAGCTGCTGTCAAACCTGGAGACACAGGATGCTGGTCTGATGGTCACACCACATTCCATCCAGTCCACCAGAAGCCCCTTGTTCATGACTGTTTGAGATTTATCCTCCCAAGCAGTCTTTGCTTGTTAAAAAAAAAAACTAAATTCTCAATTCCAATGCCTTCGCGTCCTTTAATCAATCAGGTTGACCCTCTCTGGCTTTATTTATCTATGTTTTTTACTGAGTGTCACGTCACAGAAGGCTTTGGGGATGATTTTCAGGAAGAAGGCCAAGGAACAGTATACTTAATTTGCCAGGGTGGTAAAATTTAAAAATTTGTGTGTGACCTTGCACAAGATTAGAGATCAAGTAATTCTCCTAGAATAAATGCTGTAAAAATTGTATATTGTATTAACAGAAGAATAGATATTACAATATAAAGACAACGTTGTGGGAAATGGGCCCAGATTAACCGTATGGGTCTTTGGGCACCACATCCTCAGGGGGACCAAGCAGATCAACCCCGCCATAAGCCCCTCTCAACCCCCCCGGTCCTAATTCATGGAACAAGTTAATGCTATTTAATATCTATTTCATTTATAATTATATTTAATATCATAATATGTTAATTGTTCTTTTACTATGGCACTCACTGAGAAGCCTAGGTGACGTATTCCACGTTAGATGCATTTCTGATTTTCGTGAGCAGTCAGTCGGCTTCATTTATTTCTGACATGACATCATGTGTGCTGTTTGCTTAATACTCTTAATCTGGCCCTAGTAGAAAATGTACATTTTTGTATGGTTTTTTCGTCTCTCCATGTGATTTTAGATTTAGTGGTTTTGGTTGCTGCAGTAGAGGAAAAATTGTGCTGATAGTTATATATTATTTTCTGGTTTGATTTCTGCTGTAAGAAATTGTACATTTGAGGCATAGCTAAAGTGTCAGACGCTGGGTGGAGATGGGTAAAAGGTGAAGACCTGCAAACATCTGACACCAGAACATAATTTTTTGGGGGCTTTTTGTGAAAGGCAGGTCTGAAGAAATTCCCTCTCGAAACATGGCAGAAAGTTACTCCTCCAGTTCCAGAATTCGGAATGCTGCGGTCGGGCCCATCATTCACGTCTCCCCCTTAGCTACGGAAAGTCGACAGATGTGGTATCATTCTGTGCTCAGGGTCTGAACTGCTTATGATTTTCAGACACAACGTTTCCAACCTGCCCTGTCTTCTGTAGAACACTAGGTCTGTGCTTTATGCTAATTTATGCTAATAAAACCGCCGGCCCTTCCACACCATTCACTGCGGTGGCGTTCTGCAAGGCAGCCAGAGGGTCTAAAACAATATCATAGGTGATTCTGTTTTATTTATCACTGTAATATAGATCAAAGCACCTTCTCTGTTTTGCCAGGAGCAGACAGGCCGGCCTCTAAAAAAGAACTTAACGATGTTGTCATGGAGGATACAGACACGCGTGACCATTAGAATGAAGCAGTGCTTTGCCCTCAGTGCAAAATTACTCAGGATTTCCACAACGCATGGTGGCCGGGAATTAAATTAGGGCTCGTTAAAATCTGTGTGAGCTTTGCCAGGTGAACCCGGGCGCTCCAAGCGAAACGTATAAATGACTGTGAGGTGGAGCTGTTACCTGCTAACTGAGCTTCTCATCATGTAAGAGCGACGCATTCAGGCTCAGGCAGCGCACAAAGGCTCTCTGTGGACATGACGACGTGGTCCGCTGCGTCCGTCCCGTGGCATGATGGCGGACGGCTTATGCGAGCAGAGGGAAGCCGCTGAGAGGCCCGGTAGGTTAATGGGATATCCTGCTGGAACGTCGCTCTGTAATTCCGATGTGAGCGGCAGGATTCAGGCAGAGTGCGATTGCTGGCATCAAAGGCCTGTTCCTCGCTCCCCATCTTCAGAGACGGCCTTGGATGAAAGTCTCACAATTTTGACATTGCTTGAAAAAATGGCATGATTTCTATATTAGCATGTAATAAAATTTTGAATGATACATTTAACATGGGTTGTATATACAGTGTATGTTTGTGTGCATGTGTTGTTGGCAATAATCCTGAATGCTTTCTTCAGCCAATCTGGTGCCTCTGAGCCCCTTTTATGGCAGTAATCGATGCCTTTTAAGCTTTTACAGTATTGTGGCTGTTAAATGACACCTGTATTACCAAGTTGAAGCCCCTGTAATAGATGGTGTTTGTACACGGACGTATCTCGGGTGTGATTCTGCATAGCATATGATTGGGTCACCATACTTAGATTCCCTGCAGCCACCCGCCTCCCCCCCCAGCCGTATGTCCACGATCTGTGACCAAGACTCATTCTTCACCAGAAACCCCTTGGTGGCACCCGTGGGAGCCCCAGTATTTACAACCCCCCCGACTCCTATGACAGACAGCACTGCTCTGAATGGAGAAATATGTAAAGCTATTTAAAGACACGATTTGTGCATTGCCGCGTTAACCCCCCCTCTGTGTCGGCATGCTGAGTGTGGGTGTCAACCTGTCAGCACGTTTTAGCGGCTGCCCCGTCTCCAAGAGGCTGTGCACGGTCACCCATTCTGTCAGCCTTCTTTAGTCATGGCCGCCGTATCTGCATGCGAGCGACAGCTGTGCCACGAGGAGGGGGCACCTTACCTTCATTTATGCATTTGGGGGAGTGTCACTCAAGTGCGTGACTGCTGCACGTAAGACGGCAGTAATGCGACACGGTGTGAAACCAGCCTGTGGAAGCTGGAGGGTACCGTCGTAGCTGAATGAAGATGAAAGGTGCAGGCCAGTTTACGCCTACAGGGGGCAGTGGGGAGCACAGGAAGGCTCACCACGGGCTAACCACTCCTAACTAATTAACCAAACATTCAGCAGTCATTCTAGGCTGCATGTTTCATTCAATATGCTAATAAACATCTGCACCCTAGTAGAAGAATCCCAGTCGTGGAGTCTAACACTCTTTCATTCCAACTATAATAATTAGCATCTAATATGTGCCCCCCCCCCGAATGTTCCTGTAACAGCCCAGAGCTGTCTTAATTTGTATATACATAATTCCAACGTTGAATCTTAAGTGTAAATTAAGTGAATCAGCTGAACACTGATAGCTTGAGGCTTCAGACCGAATAAAATTAATTTTGACAAATAAATGGCAATTTAGCAAATCTTAATAGCACATCTTTATTTGTGTGAAAGCTCGTGTTTCACTTCTGTCACTTTGATCTTCGGAATCATTATGAATCAGGAGCCCGGTGTCCCTCAGGAAGTTGTGGCTTTAGTCTACGCCACGTCGTTAGGTAACATTGGCTGGCTTTTTCATGCAGGCTGTCTCTGCCACCAGCGTTTCACAGGGTGGGAGGGACGTTCTTGTCTGAACGCTCTTTGCCTTTCGGGGGCTGCTGATATGGACAATGGTGGTAAAAAGCACGAGTTTGGGGTAGTGGGTAGGGAGCAGAGGACGGTGTGGGGTTTGCAGATGTGATTGAGTGCCAGCTGTCATCACTAAAAATGTGCAGTGGGCTTGATGAGGTGGAGCGAAGAGACAGGCAATATTGTTCTCTTGTTAAAGGCATGTTTGTGTGGTGCAGTGAACAAGCGGCAACGGAGCGGAATTCCGCATGGTTCCTGTGGGGTTGGTTACACTGCCCTCTGCAGGTAACATGCCCACTGGCGTGCTGCTGTTAAGGCAGGCAAAGCTCGACCCGCCAGGATGGAGACAGATTACTCTATTTATGGCCCATAAGGTGTGAGCAAAGGACAGGAGCTGTGTGGCTATAAGAGGAAAACCACACCCTTGTGAATTAGCAACTTCTCCGGACTGAAATTTGTCAAGAGTTTAAGGGGGATCTCAGATGGAGTAATGTGAGAGGCGCAGACTGTTTTTCTCTTACCGTCTGAGCCACTTGTTTTGGCTTGGCGACATCTTTCGATGGTTTGCCCAAGCTGGGAGGTGCGTCGCCCTGCCGTTCCTCGCTCATGTGTCTGCCGGTCCTCGCTCATGTGTCTGCCGGTCCTCGCTCATGTGTCTGCCGGTCCTCGCTCATGTGTCTGCCGGTCCTCGCTCATGTGTCTGCCGGTCCTCGCTCATGTGTCTGCCAGGCCGCAGCTCATGTGTCTGCTAGTCCTCACTCATGTGTCTGCCGGTCCTCGCTCATGTGTCTGCCGGTCCTCGCTCATGTGTCTGCCAGGCCGCAGCTCATGTGTCTGCCGGTCCTCGCTCATGTGTCTGCCGGTCCTCGCTCATGTGTCTGCCAGGCCGCAGCTCATGTGTCTGCTAGTCCTCACTCATGTGTCTGCTGGTCCTCGCTCATGTGTCTGCCAGGCCGCAGCTCATGTGTCTGCCGGTCCTCGCTCATGTGTCTGCCAGGCCGCAGCTCATGTGTCTGCCGGTCCTCGCTCATGTGTCTGCCGGTCCTCGCTCATGTGTCTGCCAGGCCGCAGCTCAAAGCATGTGGGGCCGGTAGCGTCTCAGCTGCATGAACTGGCTTGTGGCAAAAGAAGTCAAGGCAGGCAGCAACACGCTTGCTTTTGATTTCGTTTTACGTTCTTATATGACGTGGAGTATGATACTCGTCTAAATCGCTGCCTCGTCTTTCACACTTAATTTGTTCCTATCAGCCGGCACCCCGTTCATCCCCCTGCGCCACCCACAGCGACTCACACATTCTTGTGTTGTCGCTTCCAGTAATAATGATTTGGCCCGAGACGGAGCTCATTTTGCCCTTTCCGCCACCGCGCGCCGTCCGCCATGCTGCCGACTGCAGGACGCCTCCTGCTGCTTCGCATTTCGAATTTCACAGCTGTACTTTTTCTCTCTGTGCTGAGCTTTCAGGAACCCAGAGTGTTCTAATTGTATTATTATGGCTCTTATTATTGCTGTTATTATTATTTTCTAAGCATAAACCAAAAATTGGCACGGACCTCGAGCGTGATGGTGGCAGGGCATGGCACAAATGACATTTACAAAACACGCTCTAGTGTTTATCTGTCCTTCAACACTGCCAATAATAAGGTGTCCCTGCTCTCCTTCCTACCATCCACACCTGACCGTCATGCCCAGCCCCTGCAGATGTATGGTTATCCCTGTAGCATAGCGTCACCTCTAAGATTGAGGGGTCTGTGCCGTCTGCGGAGGGGCGGGGTTTTTTTTTTTTGCCGTTTCTTAAGGAATGTGGCAGTCCTCGTGTGGCTTGTGGGGCGCCCGTCCTTCCAGACAGCTCTCACGGTCCATCGGCTAGGCTGGAATTCGCCTCTGTTGGCTGCTCTGGAATATTCCGCGATTTCATTTCAAGCCGGCTCCCTTTGCCCCTGAAGCGGCCTGACACCAAAAACCCCAGGCTCACAGCCGCCCCCCACACATGACAGTGAGTCTCGCTTTCATTTCCACAGGAAGGTGCGGGGTCTGGCCAGCCCCCCGCTGCATGAGGGAGCCCCCTGCAGGCCATTCATTTCCAAAGCTCATTGAGCCTTTGCTTTTGGGTACAAAACACAGTTTTCTGTTTTTTGAAAATGAGCGGCTGTGCAGCGTTTCAGGGTTTGCTGTCTCCCTCGGGGCCTGGGGTGCGTCGCCTCCACCTCAGCCCAGAGAAACCAGCCAGTAAACAGGCGCGCGCCCAGAAAGGTGCTTCTGGCCGACTCTTTGTTCTTCAGGGAGCACTTAGCATAAACAGATTTAGCTCACGGGGAAGTACAGCGAATTGAGCCTTTTCAGTCTCCGAGCTACAATAGCCTTCATAAACATCACCAAGTCCTCCATCTGAAATAGACCAGCTTTGCCCAATCCTGTCCTCTCCCCTAACCCCCCTTCATGTCTGCCATTTTCAGTTCTGCGGCCGACCTGCCCGCAAACACATGCATGCACGCACATGCCCGGAATCTTCACTTCACAGGCTCTCCCATGCATGTGATGCCAAGAGAAAGCGGTCGCACAACAGCGGACTGTGTCTTATTCTGGAATTACTCTAAATGCAAATGTGAGTCTTTCATATCCCTTGTCAGTAGGGGGGGGTGGTGTTGAGCTGCATTATTATCACCTCTGGCAGTGTGGGCTTCGGTGAAAAAAACCACTGTAAAGAACATAATCCAGGTATATGAATACTAAGCTCTAGTGCACGGAAGCAGGAAAAAAGCCCTTTTCAGAAACAGATGATTAAAGATGAGAATCACCGAGTGAACATCCATTGTAGCCACCAAATGTGATCTTTGGATGAACGCCTAAAGTTAAGTTGCAAAAAAAAAATTAAATTAAATTTTAAATAAAAAAACAAATACCGCATCTGGCTCTGCCTTGGGCGACATCTTGTAGTCGGCTCTCTATTAATAATTCATTTGCACACTCCTTACAGAGATAATATCACACCTGTCTCTCTTTGCCACTGATTTAACCCAAAAATGGAGACAGCTGGCGGTGAAACAGTTAAGGCTCAGATCCGGAATGGACACGGCTCAGAACGCTGCTGTACCCTTTCAATGAGTGGTAGGTAAATTTAAGACAGAGATATAAGAATAATCAATGATTATATGACTGTATGAATATATGAATAAATAAAGTGTAATATTCGCATCTGCCTGGTAACTAAACATTATGTTGATATTTAATATTGATTTATTATATAGCCCAACATGTGATTTAATCCAGAGTGACTAAAGCCTGAAAGTGC
This sequence comes from Paramormyrops kingsleyae, assembly GCF_048594095.1. Classification (NCBI taxonomy): domain Eukaryota; kingdom Metazoa; phylum Chordata; class Actinopteri; order Osteoglossiformes; family Mormyridae; genus Paramormyrops; species Paramormyrops kingsleyae. Next base: position 11,681,745 of record NC_132805.1, read on the forward strand.
ATGAGCAGATTTTAAATGACTGTATTTTGGGTACAGCACAAGGGCTCAGTGTTTGCAGGGTCACTTCTTGCTTGTGGCTTCTGTCTTTTCCCTGTGTTCATGTGTGATTCCTCTCAGTCCAACGAGACGCAGGTAGGTACATCTGTAAAGTATCCGGATTGAGTGCATGGCCTGCGATGGACAGTCAGCCCGTCTGGGCCACGTGCCTCATGATCCTGCTCTGGATAATGGTTTTGGAGAACAGATTTATCATACCACCTGAGTAAATAACCTGCTCATTTTATAATATCTGCAGCTTTTGAATTCTACAGTTCTCCGGGCAAGACTGCGAAGTAAATATTCATTTTGTTGCATGTAATCTTTTCACCAGACTCAGTAATTTGTTATAATGAAACCTGGAGCCATATTGAATTTCAGAGTCGTCCTGCATGGTTATGCCAACCTTTCACTTTATGTGGATGCATGTGTGTATATACTCTGTCCTGGGGAGCTGAGACGATGGATGGATTGGGTCCTTCAGCCCAGTGCAAAGGTCAGTGGACTTTTGCCTGCTATATGTAGCAGGGTTTGTCTGACATGGGTTTGAGCTCATGCTATGCTGCAGGATCTGGGCCTGTATCTCCTCGGACTGGCTCTCTCCTACACAGCGCTACATGTTTCACATGGGGTGGATGTGCGGCGAATCCAGACTCTGGTGCCCGGTATGGATGGTGTCTGGTATGGATGGCTGTCTTCTCTGCCCTGTCATTAATCTGCATGGCTCGACCACATTAATCCTACCCTGTTCTTGCCTCGATTGCCGTTATCCTTGCAGAATGGCTACCCTGGTTATTAGCTAGAACACGCGCCTCGTTCACAGAGATAATCCAGCCGAATTCTGGGGAAATGAACAAAATGCAGACAGATGAGTGCGAATTTAAAATTCTGGGTAGATATGAAGCCTGGGCCCACCGGGTCACCGTGAGAGCAGGATAAGAACAGAAAAGATGGGGGTGTGTGGGAGGGGCGGCGAGGGAGATGGGCAGGTGTGCGCGCTCTCTGAGGCGGCGCTGCGGAGGTGAGCCCCAGGGGGTAGCGGGCTGCTGCAGATCCGGAGGTAAACTGCAGGGAAAATTATATGCAAATAGCTTGTTGGGAGGAATAAATGGCATATTTTCAGGCTTCCTCTGATACGAATCACCATCTGACTGCCTTCTTTTGTCATTTGTAAATTGCATTACAGTTTGGCACCTCTATTGGTGGAAGGGAGATCTTTGTGATTTTTTTCTTTTTTTCTTTTTGTTTTTCTGCTAGAGACGGGAAGGGAATTATTCTGACAGCCTGAAGTGATCTGAAGGATCTTCTTCGAAACACCGTCCCTTTTCGAGCATGCCCCCCCCACCCCCTGTCCACCAGGAACCCCACAATCTAAACAGGGAAGCAGTATGACCATTTTTAGGGGCTGTCATGGCTGTCCGTGTCACTGTGTGTGTGCGGCGGTAATTGCTGAAAGGTACAACAGCAGGTCCTATCCAGAGATTAGATACACGTGTCCAAAGCCTTAACCAGCTGGGACATCTACATCTAACGGTTTTTGTTTATCCGAAACGCTCGTTTGTCAGCATTTGTCCTTTATACCCAGTGGCCGACGCGCTTCATTAACCTGATAAGGAGATAATGAATATCTGATCTTCTGCCAGTCCTTGCATGCAGCCTGTATCTCTGCTAAGTGTTTCATTACAAAGTACGAGTATGAGCTCCCAGCCAGGGGGCTTCCGGGCCCTTCTGAAGCACGCTGTTCAAAGGGGCACTGCTTTGGCAAAGAGTGGGTTTGTTGTAAAAAACACACTCGGACGTCTTTGTTTGTTGTCTGTCTCTTTGAGAGGGTCTTTCTCTGGCCGGGAGCATCAGCAGAGCTCCTTATATTGTTTTAGAGCCCAATTTGTAATTAAATCCTCCTTGATGTTGTCATTTTAGGGGAAGGTTTCTGCTGATGTGATCTGAGCATCACCCCTTCTGGCCGCTGTGAGCATTCGCCTTACGGGACTTTCGGTGTGATCGACACCCCGAGACGCTCCTGTAGACCTCTGGGTATGCCCGGCAAGCCTGCGGTGTTATATCGATTTTTCAGGCACCGGGTTAAACCTGAAATCTTATCTGTGTTCCTTCATGTATATCGTGGTTCTGCGAAGGTGACCTTTTTGGTAAAACCTAAACTGCTACAACAGCTGCCTTACCCTGGCACAGTCTTCTTCCAGAAGGTCCCTCCACTGTGTCTATACTAATCTGACACTAAAACAGGGGAATATTATTTTTAAACAAACACCCAGTTGTTTTATGACTAACGTGAACCGGCAGGCTGATGAGTCTCTCACTTGGCCTTTTTCCCAGAATTATTTCTATTATTGTCTTTGCATCATTCATTGCTTCTGTGGCAAAGTCTTGTCAGTTTTAAAGAGATATTCTGGTCTGTATAAATATGAGTCTATCTCTGGTCTTTGTTACGATTTGCATATGCAGGACACAGTAGTAGAGAATGTTCATCGGGACCATGTGTTTCAAATGGGCTGCTTTCATGCCGGAGTATTGACGTAGTTACAGTAAAATTAATATCTTAAAAGGATGGTTATTTTTGCTGTGCGTTAAGCTCAAACTTTGAAACTCCAAGGTTTATTTTCCAGAGCTTTATGAGGGGGGTGTGGTTTTAGCCCTGAACATCTTTTAAGGAGTCAAGAGACTTTGTTACTGAATTATGACCTTCATTACATTATTAGGGCATGAGGTAAATGAAAAACCAGCAAAGCCAGTGACCATCAGGAACTCCGCTTCGCTCCAGAATGTGAGGTGTAATGAAAACCAGCAGAGCCTGCGGATTGACTCGGTTTTCCGGAGGAACGGTTCTACCCAGACTGCTTTTCTCCTGGTGTAATCGTGACGGATGCTCCTGCCAGGGAGGATCAGCGGCCTGCCATCTTGCTGGCGTGGAATCCCGTCCAAGCTCCAGCAGAGCCTTAGACACTATCGGCGGCTGGCTGTCATGCAGCGGGACATGCGTGCGATGCTCTATGCAAATGAGCCTGATTGTCCTTGGAGTTCCCTTTGGATTATTCTGGGGTTTGATGGGATGACGTCCATCTTCCAGCTGCTTATCCAGGGAGGGGGGCGGGGGATGCCAGTCCATTGTAAGGCATGCAAACAAACACACACACACACACACACACACACATACACATCTTGGCGTTCCTATCTAAATGGGGACCTTCCTTTCATTTCCATGGGAAAAGCCCTAATCCCAATCACAACACCTTTAACCCCTACCCAGCCCTAACCTTAACCATAAGAAACCACAGATTTTTATAAAACTGAGGTTATGCAAATGGCGACCTGAAAAAATGTCCTCAAAAGTTTCAGGTTTTACCATATTACCCAAGTGTGGTCTATGCAAACACAGACACACACACACATAGACAGACACACACACACACACACGGAGCCAGGGGCGGGATTTGAACCCACAGCCTTGCAGTGTTATCCACTGAGTCACTGTAATGCCTCTTAATAATGCACATATCTTATTTCCAGTACTGAATACTTATACTGTAATTAATGCATTAAAATATTATCCTTATATGCATGTAGTAATTATTAAATGATGTGTATTCCGTTTTATATTTCTTGGTCTGAAAAATTGCATGTTGTACCTTTTTTGGAGATGAGGTCATGCTGAGATCTGTTTGGGTGACATACGGCTTCAGTAGGACGCACCCGTGCATGCGGAGGTAGCTACTCTGTCGGCTGGGGGGCCGGGACAGGGTGGTGCCAACCCCCCCCCACGCCCTCTGTGAAATGAGGGGGGTTCAGGCTCCCCATCCTGGGCTCTCCCAGCTGCCTAGCTCTCTACCCAACCCCCCTCACGTCAAAGTCAGAAGTACATCCTCTGCCCCCCCCCCCCCCGTGCCGCAGTGCCATCCAACAGCCCGTCATTAGGAATTACTTGAAATAAGTGATTGGCCACAAAAATTTAATTTGAATCCATTACCATGGCTTGCCACATGATGCACCATTCCTATCAGAAAAAAGAAACAACACATAAATAATTAAGCTCGAGATAAAAGACAGGATGAAGGTTTGCCAGATATTTCCTATAATTCTGCCGAAAAGATCGGCAAGACCAATTTACCTAGACCGGCTGAGTATGTCCAATTACATCTGTGATTAAAATCTTTGGACAGCTGCCTTTATTCAGAAATGCATGTTGATGATAAGTTAAAAAAAATCACCCAGGTTTGGACTATTATAAAACCTGGACTGGGCCTGTGGCCTTAGAGCTTAAGGCTGATTCTGAATGACGGCAGCTGACAGACTCTCAGTACCACCACATGCGGCTGTCATGGCTGCCCGAGCTGGAAAAATGGAAATTCTGAACTTACTATTAGCCCGATGTCTTGTCATGTTTTTAAGCAGGCGAGCAACTTTCAGTGATCTGTGCCTGTACCCTACTTCCAAAAAGTGTCTGGATTCTGCTTTTAAGTAATTATTAAATTAGAGTAAATTTCATTCATAAATTCGAGGCTTAACAAGAACTGCCTTCGGGTTTGGAAGCCGATATTTTTGCATTTTAAGGACACGCTGTAAAATTTGACATGATACACATCCGTCAGAAAGGCCTATTGTATTTTGTGTCGTCATGAAAGTTTAAAACCCAGGTGATTGGTTCTCTCCCTCTGTCAATCACTCACTGGGGTGGGACATGAGGGTCCCCAGAATGCCCTGTCCCTTGGCCATCATCCATTTGGACGAGCCTGCCAGCCGGGCGGGGAGACAGGGTCTGCTCCCTGCAGTCTTCCGGCAAAAGTGCTCCAATGATCCAAATTAATTCCCTGTCTAATCTCTGGTTTTAATCCTGACCACTGATAGCATCGAACAGCCCTCTGCAAACACAGCTAATGAGATCTTCTCAGCCAGATGATTTCTTTAATTGGCTGATAAACCGAGATCGGTGTTTCCCCCATATTTATTTATATACGCAGCCTGCTGAGGTTGCAGTGCTCGGATTGAGGGGGATCTGATAGCAGCAAATTGGCTGCAGTAAGTGTCATTATCTGTCTATGTGTGCGTTTCCTTCCTCAAACTGGGAACATTGCAGACCGGCAAAAATATATATATATATATTTAAAAGCTGAATTTTTCACTAACCGTTCTACTGCTGAATACGTCGGATGCGTCAATACTGTATATAATGCTAGTGTATGGCTGTGTTGTGTTTTACACAGTACTTCACAAAACAGCCAGTGAGAATGATGGTGTAAATTAATATCAGGGACTGTAAGCAGAAGCAGTGGAGTGCAGGGTGTGCTGAGAGCGGCGCGGCTCTGTCACGGCGCTCATCTGCCTCAGCCGCCCATCAGCCCGGCACCTGCGAGGTGTCGGCTGCCAGCTCTGGCATTTCCGCCGCCCGCCCGGCCGCCTCTCGGCTCTCCAATGAGAGGAAAGCGAGTTTCGGTGGGAACATCGATCGCCTGGCACCACAAGCCGGCACACGCTCTCTGGGGAAGGCGACATCGGCGCTGCTTCTCAGCCATTAGCAGGCGGCTAACTGGGCGATCATCCCGAAATTTAGCCCTTTGTCCCCAGGGGGCTCGTTCGGCCGCCAGGCGGGAATCGCCGGCCCATTATCTGCCCCCGTTCCTCTGTGGGGCTACGCTGATTATATAGTGAATTAGATTGGCAGCTGCCTCTGTTTCCAATGACTGCAAATGGCACCCAGTGCGGCACCGTTAGCATGGTCGCGGATGCAGGCCTGCCATTGTCTGACCTCAGAGGCGCGAGCCACACGGCCGCCATCAGGGAACAGAGAAGGACACTGCCCTTTGTCTCTCTTAAGTGATCCGAGGCATACACGTGTTACACAAAGCCCCTGTCGTGCACTAATTTCACTTGTCAGGATTTCTGCAAACGGTGAACAGTCACTTCAGCGGCAAACGTAAGTGTGCCAACCATACCCCCCCACACCCCAAGGCATAATTGAATGTGTCAGTACCCTCCCATATCTCTCCCCGTTAGGCTGTCCGTTCCTCCTATTACCTCTGGTGCTACCAGCCCTCGAAGACACAGAGAACCAGCCGGAAATAAGGAGGCTGAGGATCCGTCAGGCTGATATGCTCACTTTTGGCGGTTCAGGGCTGAGCGAGACGGCGTTGTCCTTCCCACACCCGTCAGCTTAGCATGTGCACTTTTAATAACGGCTTGAAATTTCTGGTGACAAAACATTACATGCTCCCAATTTGCTCTGTTCTGTCATGGTCTAAGCTGCACAGAAATTCATGGTCAAGTTATACGGAATTTCAGGGAAGTTTTTTTAGTTCATTATTTTTTCATGAAAATATGAAGCATCACGATGATTTTCCACCATGTAAGACTAATCATCAAATTGCTGAAAGAAGACATCATTTTTTCATCGTGCATAAGTTACTAGACTGCACTGGTAATAATTAACAGTACCCATCAAAAGTTTGGGATTTTGGAATCTTTTCACACAATCAATCAAATTGATGCAATATATGTTTGTCATTTTACAAATGATTTCTCAGGAAAGCGTTCCATTTGGAAGTCGAGGGATTTGTGCACACAGTAGCTGAAGCCCGATATTTCTGCAATTCTCAGAGCTGGAAATTTGGATGGCAAGTGAGTCTCTGGTTAATTGTGAATTTCATGGCTGTGTTTAATTAAAAAGTAAAACTCAATCAAATCATTTATTAACCATGATTTGCATATAAAAAATGGAAATATTTTTCCTGATCACTGTTCATGTTCTGTTCTGAAAAGAAATGATTGTGCCAAAACTATGAGGCACCACAAACTTTTTTTGTTTTGGGCGGAAGTGTCCTGGGACTCGGAGGGAACCGCAGACTCTGGCAAGGCTGTCGCCATGGTGACGTGTTCATCCCCGGCTGGCGACGGCAGCTTTGAAGTGAAGGGGTAATCTGTTTGTGGTCCATGCAGACAAGAGTGGCTCTGGGCCGCCTGTGGCGTGTGATAGCCTCCCCCTGGCTGAGGACATTTTTTTTTTTGGGGGGGGGGGGGGGGGGGGGTTATGTACACCAGAAGGGCAGAATGAGCAGAAGACACGTGTGCGTTGCCCCGGAGATGCAGTGATGCTGTGGATGACCAGTGGGGATTTGCAGCACACAGAGTTTGGGTCGCACATGATGGGTCTTTATTTTTGCTTCACTTACCACAGACAGACGTTTTCTATATGATTCTTGATTAACTTGTAACAAAGTGTGAATGAGGGAGGAACAATCAGGGGAATCTGGCTGCTTTGCCGGGACGCCCGTGAGTCCCTCGCACCCTGCGGCGATGTGCTTTTAAACAGGCAGGAAAATCCCAGCCCCCCCACCCCACCCCACCCCACCCCATATAAATAAAAATTACAATTGTAAGCTTATCTGTCGCCACTCCATCCATTTGTTTACTTTTCAGTATCACCCAAAATGTATTATAAATCAAACGTGTTATAATATATTTGCATTGACGTTTTGTTCAGCAGATTTATCCAGAGCAGTGTTCAAGGACATGCACACAATTACACCTTTTCTTCATCAGCCATTGACATGTGAAAAATAAAGCAAACAAAGCTGTCACTAAATATTTAAATTACTTTTTTATTATTAAACACATTCCTGTTCAGAATATTCATCATGTCATCTTGGTCGAACTGGATTAAATTCCTCTGAAACAGCAGATGTGGTCATGGGGTCAGTAACGGTGAATAGCACAAACCACCAACTGTACACCGGTTAGGATTTGATGTGTTGTTCTACAGCTGAGAAAGCAGGGTCAGCCACTGTAGAAAATGGGGTTGAGGGCCTTGCTCAGGGGCCCAGTAGTGACATCACCATTCTAACCACAGGATTTGAACCAATGGCCTTCCAATCACAGGCTTAGTATCCTAACCTGTTGAGGCCCACACCACCCCCACAGACCCTCCCCCTACAGACCACAGACCCTGCCCCCACAGACCACGCCCCTACAGACCCCATCCTCACAGACCTTGCCCCCCACAGACCCTGCCCCCACAGATCCTGCCCCTACAGTCCCCATCCCCACAGACCCTGCCCCCACAGATCCTGCCCCTGTAGACCCCATCCCCACAGACCACGCCCCTACAGACCCCACCCCACAGACCACGCCCCTACAGACCCCACCCCACAGACCACGCTCCTACAGACCCCGTCCCCACAGACCACACCCCCACAGACCCTGCCCCTACAGACCCCATCCTCATAGACCCCGCCCCTAGAGATTTTATCCTCACAGACCCTAGCCCTATAGACCCTAACGCCATAGGCTGTCTGTTCTGCGCCATTGCAATGGAAGAGCCATGGATGGATACATTGTAATTGCAAGCATTCTTCTGTGGATCAAAGCAGAACTCTCTTGGTTGTCTTGCGTACTGATGCCCCTCTGCATGCTTTAGCATAAAATCGGCACTTATGTTATGCTTGATCTGTGACAAAAGAGCAAGTAAAGCATTTAAAATCCCAAGCCAAATGGGAGTCGCACCATTCACAGGTGAAAAGCAGTTATGTCACCATGGTCGGTGTGCTGCGTTTCCATCAGCCAACCATCGTTATAGAAACCTTGCATTGAGACGTTGCATTTAATAAATCATTGTCCATATTTTATCTAGAAGGTGCTTGTGAAAGATTTATTTAATTCGGTTAAGCATTTTGTCTTCTGATACACCTGTCTTACCTACACATCCAGGTGCACCTAAGTAATTTTTCACAGCTAATAACAATGTAAAACCAATGTATCCACTACTAAGGTTACAAATGAAGACCATTTCTCTGTGTGCTGTGTTGCTTCAGCGCTTGGCGTTGATTCCTGACAATTCCTGACCTTTGGCGTGCAGTTGGTGTGTGTCCCCAATTTGTGCCTCCTTCCTCCTGCACGTGACATTGGAATTGGTGTCTCTGGATTGCTGACAGTCAGTGAGCCCCAGATGGCCTGGAATCATGTCCGAGGTGTTCCCTGCTGGAACCTGCACAAGAAGTAAGCGAAGGAGAATGCAGACTAATGATACAGGGACACACAAAAGGTTGAGGCTTGGTGCACACTGAGTTCTCAGCCAGAGCCAAGCCCCACCTGATCTATCTACACGAGAACCTGCATCATTACAGCGTGTACCTTGCAGTACTTTGGCCAGCGAACACACAAAGCCTGTCTGATTACCATCAGTGGGGCTGTGTTATTCCGACGCATTTCTAAAATGACCAAACTACATTTCAGCTCTGACTACAGCATTTGTCAATAATGCGGCGACCCTGAAAATGCATCCTGTCCCAAAGCCCATGTGCCCCAGGCTCAGTACTGCCTTTGCTGTTTCCTGAGAGACAGGAAGTCTTTCCTGTCGTCTGGCTGCGAACGTTTCCCATATCAGGCCACTTAAGGTTAGTTAGGTACCTGTATCTGCTAAATTTAAAAAGTTCAGTTTTGGCTTTGAGGTTCGCGGATCGTGCGCGTTTTCTGGGATCCTCACCTCACTGAGTAGAAAAAGGTGATAAGAGGATGCTGGTGGTGGTGGGGAGGGGGAGGTGTTACACACAGCTCACAGGGGATCCTTCACAGTTTGGCCTCATTTATGTCCTGTGACTTGGTGGTTAGCAGTGTAGCCTCATGCCTCCGGAGGTGTCGGCTCCAATCCCACCGCTTTGGGCTTCAGTGTGTTCTGTGGACTTGAGGTTGGATTGGCATCCAGTCCAGTGTGTCCCCTACCTCGTGCCCTCTGATGGACTGGCATCCCATCCAGGGTGTCCCCTACCCCGTGCCCTGTGATGGACTGGCATCCCATCCAGGGTGTCCCCTGCCCCGTGCCCTCTGATGGACTGGCATCCCATCCAGGGTGTCCCCTACCCCGTGCCCTGTGATGGACTGGCATCCCATCCAGGGTGTCCCCTGCCCCGTGCCCTCTGATGGACTGGCATCCCATCCAGGGTGTCCCCTACCCCGTGCCCTCTGATGGACTGGCATCCCATCCAGTGTGTCCCCTACCCCGTGCCCTGTGATGGACTGGCATCCCATCCAGGGTGTCCCCTGCCCCGTGCCCTCTGATGGACTGGCATCCCATCCAGGGTGTCCCCTACCCCGTGCCCTGTGATGGACTGGCATCCCATCCAGGGTGTCCCCTGCCCCGTGCCCTCTGATGGACTGGCATCCCATCCAGGGAGTCCCCTACCCCGTGCCCTGTGATGGACTGGCATCCCGTCCCGGGTGTCCCCTGCCTCGTGCCCTCTGATGGACTGGCATCCCATCCAGGGTGTCCCCTACCCCGTGCCCTGTGATGGACTGGCATCCCGTCCCGGGTGTCCCCTGCCTCGTGCCCTGTGCTTCCTAGGACAGGCTTTAGACTCTCTGTGACCCCGTACCAGATAACAGGATGTGACAGGCAGTCCAGCAGGAATTCGGTCCTGTGGACACCCACAGATGTGTCCATGGGACCAAACTGGCTGGAGTTGCTTGTAAATGGGGCTGTTTCTGTATCCAATCCTGAGGGCACCGGCGGGAGGCGAAGACGCAGAAAGGTCAATGTTTATTTAATGGCAAAAACCGCTAAGCAGGGAGAGAAGAAATCAATCGTTTCCGTCCCTGAGATTTTCAAAGGTATGGCAGACCTTGAAGGCAAACAAAAAACATCCCTCTCTCATGCTTGCTGTAGTATTTCATTTTTATTGTTATTTTTTGCTTTCACCTGAGCTGACATCATAGTTAAATATCCGGAATGAGAAATCAGTCTCTCGAAGAGCACCGGGGTCAGCATGTCTATTGTGCTGCAAACAAACAGACTTTCTATCTTTGGACAGGCCCAGTGCATGATTAGATCTCGGGACTTGGTGCAGAGAAACTGTCAGAGATGGATTACTGAGGGCCCCGACCTGCACACACACAGACACACACACACACATGTAGGGTATACATATCCTTATGGGGACCGCGCATTCATTTCAATGGGAAAAATGCTAAGGCTAACTATGACGACCTTAACCCCTACCCTGCCCTAACCATAACCATAATTAACCTAACAAAATACAAGAGTTTTTGCATTTTTAGTTTTTTCATAGCAGTCACCGATTTTTATAAAATAGTGTTTTCCCTTATGGGGACCAGGAAACCGGTCCCCATAAGGGAAAAAAATGGATATTTATCACGTTATGGGGACATTGTGTCCCCATAAGGATAGGTAAACCCACTCACACACACACACACACACACACACACCCACAACAACACTCTGTTAAACCCTGCAGATGGTTCACAGTGAGTTTGTGAAAGTGCGTGGTGGTCACAGCCTGCTGCTGCAGTTCCAAATGTCTTGATGGTTGATGGGTGGCGGGTGAAGGGAGACTCTCACCCCCCAGTCCCCCCTCCCCTCGTGAAGCTCATACCTGAGCGTGAGCAGGACCCTGGCGGCACCTGAGTGCACTGGTAGCGGATGGTTCTGGAAGCAGCGAGCGGGACTGTGGCCCCTTGCAAGGCTCTCGCTGCTGGCAGTGTGCAGCAGTGCTGGGTTAATGATGCCCATCCAGTCCCGAGACTCCAGCAGATCCAGCGGCAGTCACAGTCAGTCAGGCAGCAACAATTTTCCCCACGTCTCCATATTTACTCTGGAGGTTGTGTACAGTACCTCCTGCATGGACGTTTTGAACGATGACCACTTCCACCAGTCTCACCAGTCTCACCAGTCTCACATCCTTGTTCGTCGGCGTCTCAGCCCAGCCCGCCTTTCTGCAGAAACGGAGGCGGCACCAGCTCCATGCTGTCGACAGGGATAATTCATCTCCCCGCCTCGCTGGTGACAGTGTCACGCCACGCTTACCCCTGTCTGATGAATTACCCTTCCACGGGGAGCCGCCCAGAGCATTCGGCCCGCACGGGTCCTTCTATTACACGCCGTCTCTAACGCACACCTGTTCCTGGACCGCAGTCTATTACACTGTGACTTGCTCATTCTGTCGAAAATACAGGTTGACATTTTTTAATAACTTTAGGATTGGAAACCTAAACTCTGAGCATTCTTACAGAGGCCTGGTTTTAAAAGAAGAGTCGGAAAGATGACTAAATGCTGATTACATTTGTCATTTGCTTTGCATCTGTAATAAGCTACATGCATTTTGGATTTTCTCATTTGCGCCAGAGTCCTTTGCTTGGAAATGAAAGTACCAACTGAGAAACTTGATCTGTCTTAGATATGCGTGATTTTCTGATATTTCTTTCAGACACCTGATTGCTTCCTCTTAGAGAGACATGCATGCTTGGGTGATGGATCTTTCAGCCACAAACATTCTTGACTGATATCTGTTAGATACATTTATGTGTGTCCTTTATGAGACGTGCATAAAAGTTGTAATGAGAGCTGATGGGCTGAGGCGATGTGCAGGTATGTATTAGGGAAACTGCATTATTGAAATTTAGGCAAAAATGTTCCAATGTAGCTGCACTTCAACATCAGCAGATTAGCATGGCGTTCCTACTTTTGACAGACTGTTTATACTCTGCTGTGTGTCTCCACAGGACCCAAAAACTCCAGCTGTCTTTAATTGTCCATATTTTGCGGCCAACCCTTTCCAAAAATTTCTATCTTGTTCATACACCTAGAAAGTCTGAAGTTAGCGTACCGGCAAGATAAAAGCCAGGAAGAGAGTCATTGACTTTTCTGGCCCTGAGCTTGTCACTCAAAACACCCCCAGTAGCTTCCCCGCTAATCTCCACACTCGTTATCTGCAGCAGTGTTCAAATCTGGCTCCTGTTATTTTGTCCACGGCTTCAACGAAATTTCTTCTCGGGCGATCCACAGGAAAAAAAAAAAAACAACAAACAGAAACAGGATTCAAAACTATCAAAAGTTTCAAATATCTTTTTTTAAATCACACGATAAAGTGGAAATGAAATGCGGATTTCATCCCCGACTTCCGGTGAGGAATTGAAAAGCTCGTCTATTGAGGGTCAGGTCTTTCTCTGCCTTGTGGTATATGATACTGGCACCTCAAGCGAGCCTGGGAACACATTTTCACGAGGAAAAAAGGGACACATTTCTCTCTGTCATTTTCAGTTTCCAAGCGGCTTCATGTGCCATTGCAGTGGCAGTAGATGCAGAGATGCCCATCAGCACCCGACGAGTGACGGCAGGAACGACAGCAGAGGAAACGTGTTTGTGCGCTGAGCTCCGAGCGCCGTCATCGCTCAGCAGTCTATACTGCCGATTGCTCCCCTTTGCCAGAGCCGCTATCAGCATCACCCCGCCCCCCAGTGCCTAGTGGGTGGGGGGATCGATATGGATGTTTTTTTGATGTGGCACAGTCAGCTCTGTAAACCCCCCCCCCCCCCCCCCATTTTGTATTGTTTCATCGTTTCTCGTATTACTGCCCTGCCATTCACTGCAACCCCCCCCAGGGGGGCATGGCCAACTTCAGTGGAAAAGCCCCATGGGGAAAATCACCAAGCGAGCGCATTAAACGGATCGATTGGTGGAAGACGTGGAGGGGCTGGGGGAGATGCTCCTTGGTGGGGCTGTTTGCCTGGGCGAGGGCAGAGACGGCACCACAGGGAAATGTTTACAGACAGCAGCGGGACTGTGGGGGGAGACAGAGGAGAAAACGAAGCCGGCGTGCTTCACTAAAGCCAATGTGCTGAAGAGAGCATCGCATTAACCTGGAACAAGCTTTCAGCATAATGCGACTCGCATAACAACAAAGGCATTTGTGGCTGAACTAAGGAGTAACACAGACCGCATTCAGAGCTGAAGCACTGCTTTTTTGAGCATTCGTTTGATAAGTTAATCCCCTCTTACGAGCACGATCATCTTGTACGTGTTTGTTAGGTTAGACTGGTGTCTCAGATGTTAGTACTATATCCAGGGTTGTGGATTCCCAGCGTCCCATCCAGTGTGACCCCTGCCTCATGCTCTTCACTTCCTTGGATCTATCCCAGGTTCATTGCTCTGGATATGGAAAATGGATGGATTTCTCTATGAGATTCTCTGTCTCATTTGACATGTTTGACAAATGACAACATCAATTTCCCCCAGAATATATATCTCATTTTAACTGGATAGCTATTAACCCTTTAATGGCTGCCACACTTTTCCCACCTTGTGTGACCCTTCTGTCATTTTCTAGAAGAAGCTCCCAGGTTGAGAAATGTGGAGAATGATGAGGAAGGGAAATCAGAATGCCGTAGATTCCGGCGTCCACACTGGCAATCCCCGTCGATAGGGTGTCACTTGCAATGGTGGACACCCAAAGTATGCGCAGCTTGCGGGCAGAGGAGGATACTGAACAGCATGCATATCACCGGCATTTGATCCAGGGGGCGCTCTCCTGGAGCCACCGGCTTATTCTGCCATGGTGTGCTAAGAAGTGTTGCTGGGGATCCTTCCTGCCTGCTGCCGTCAGGTACTACAGCGCCCCCTGCTGACGTGTCACCCGTCACCTCCAGCCATAACATGTAAGGATAACATTTCATAGGCATCTTTCAAACAGATAGCACTGGACATTTACTATGTCAGTTGCACATACACCATCCATCAATTGATTGATTGATTGATTGATTGATTATATTTTTATCTTATTCTGTATGTTAGTTTTTTCCATCGTTTTTTCCCAAAGGGAATTGAAGAGAGAGAAAAAAACACTTTTTATGTTTCCAAGGCTGAAATGCAATCTCATAAAATATTCCGCGAGTCATTTAGAGCTTGGCTTTTTATATGTTTAATTAAGCTGCGTAATGAAGAACATGTGTATTCGAGAAAGATGCAATTAACCAACCTCTGTACTAATGGGTCTGCAGAACAAGGGGATTTACCCCGTTGATTTTTACTTTGGTTTTTCGGTGCATGTTCAAAATATACATTTGGATGCCTGAGCTTTGAACATAAGCAGCAATAGTCAATAGCTCCGGGCAGACAGGGATTCTGGGAAGAACATGAGGTGTAGCACTGGGTTGTAGTGGGTTGTTCCAGTTCACTCTATTTAAGGCCTACGGTTAACAGTTCAACTGTTACCTCATTATAGTTCAGCCTACGATCGGCTTGTTTCTTCTGTTCTCATCGGCCACAGCATTTACTGGCTTTTGCTTTTTGTCAAATATTTATTAGGCACTAATATCTACAGAGCCCACAGGTAAGTATTTCAATGTACTCTATAAACATGACAGTGGAAAACCTAGAAGACTTTTTTTTCTCATTATGCCTTTGAATATGATCATTTATGCATTTTTATGCATAGTTTTTTGTGTTCATGTATACCACACTACAATATCCCAATGTATCCAGAGAAAGAATTAAGGTTGGGCTGTAAGTCCATTTGCCCCCAGTAAGTGGGATAAGGGGGCTGTAAGTCTTTTGTCTTTGGAGAAACCCCATTCTAGCCTTGGGATTAAGTCGGCCAACCTTTGTCGGGCCTAAGATCAAAGCCATGTTGCCCAGCAACCACAAGTCGTATCAAGACACTAACGAACATTAGCCCGCTTAGCTAATGATCAAAGTACCCAACTGGGAAATGCAACAGAAGACTGACTTTAACTTGAGGAAGTGACATCATCACCTGATGTATTTTCATAGGCTCAGAGCGCAACAGAACGTGCAGACCTGTCCCACAGGGTCTGGCGGCACAGATACCATGTCCTCAGAATCTCCTGGTTCAGACCCCTGGTGGGTCTGTGTTACACCCCCCAGCCCCACGACTGACTCCAACATCCCCATGCAGACAGCGGTTCTTGGAACCAGGCAGGGATTTCAGCCAAAACAATTTTCCACAGTTGCCTCCCCTAACCTGCATGGGCCCCATGTGTGAAAATATTTTGCCAGTAGATGGGGGAAGGGGGGACAAAATAACTTAAGAAACGAATAAAATGACAACTGGAGCTGCAATAACGTGCGTGTGTGTGTGGGGTCATCCTCCTCCCTTAAATCCTCTGAGCTAATCTGACGCAAGAATGCTTCCAAGCCCGGCCAATAGCGATTGCAGTTCCTGCGCCGCACGGAGGCCTATAAGAGCAAACGCTGTGTTTGCCAGCTCTCTAAATCAACAGCTTTCCCTCAGCCCCCCAGATCCTCGGCTCAATAACCAGAGCCGCTTTGAATTTGGAATTTGGAGGCTCTCGGTGCATAAGGAGGAGGGAAGGGCGTGTTGTTTCATGCATGCAAAGCTTGCATTGCAGGAGGCTTCGTGCAGTGAACCTCAGCAATGTGACAGGGGTACGGGCTGCTCCTCAGAGGCGCTCTGTCTTACGCAGGCTGCTTCAGCTACGCTAAACGATCCTTGCAGTCGCAGCTTGGCCATGAAGATATTTTGGTCACTGGAGCTGCAAATGTAATGCGTTAGCAAACGGTTACTGCCAATCCATTTTAGAGCGACGGAGAACCGACCCCCTTAAGGATGTATCTGGGCTGGATGTGAGTTTATCACATGGTGCACGCACACATCTTGTACTTTGGAGATGGTTATTCTCCTACTGTACACTGTAGGGTCTCACACACACACACACACACACACACCCATCAGGTGTCTATATCTTTATGGAGACTCTAACACTAATCCCAGCAATGACGACCTTAATCAGCCCTAACCTTAACCATAAGTAACCAAACTAAATACAAGACTTTTGGCATTTTTAGTTTTTTGATCGCAGTCACAGATTTTTATAAAAAGTTTCCCTCTTTGAGGACCAAAAGAATGGTCCCCACAAAGCCACGGCAGTCATCAGCTGTGTGATCACAGTCCCCCACCACTGCCCGTCGCCCCACATCTGCACACTCTCTGATCACCTGCCGTCTATTCCTGCATGTGATTGGTCCTTGAGGCCACACAGGAGAAATACCCCCATCACAGGCATTCATAAATCCTGTGTCCAGTGACATAATACATCTCTTTCATTTCTGTTGCTCAAATTAACCATGTTCTGAGCTCAGCTTTGTACAGTGGTGATGCCCCCCCCCCCCCCCCAAAAAAAAAAAAAAAACAACTCCTTGAACTGTGGGGGTCAGCCAGTTTCCTTTAAACTTGATACTGCAGGTGAAATTAAAGGTTTTAATGAATTCACATCATCGCCGTGCCACAGTGAGTCACAGTGGGAGCCCACTGCTACTTATTCACAAACTTCAGAATGTGCTGAGAGGGTAAAAGGCTTTGTTGTCCCCCGATGACAGGAGCTGTTTCCAGCTAGTTAATGATCCCTCTAGCAAATGAACAGGGACAGATATTATTTGGCTGAGAACCCTGGTGAATCCACACCTTTCCAAGTCCATCACATTTAGCCGGATTGCGAAAGCCACAGAGCCAGTATTCGAACCGAAGATCTCTTCAAGATCAGGCCTGGGTGGCAGCAGAGGGGGTGTCCTGAGAGGATATTTGGCTTCTTTAATTCCTTCGTCATCCAGACAGGTGGACCTCACTATATGGTTTTAAGGAAAAGCTTCCAAAAAGGTGAGACTCCATCCACGTGGCATTTTACCAGATCAGACCCTGGTTTTTTAAAGATAGACTTCAGTCCCCAAAAAAGGGTCTTTATGTTCAAAACAGAAACGAAACAGTAAAAAGAAGTTAGGCCTGCTCATCTGGAGATGTTATAACCTGGAGCCTATCTGGGGTGGGGGGGAAGTCATGCTGTGTGTGTGAGTGGGGCAGGGCAAGGGCAGGGGATGCCCCAAATGCCAGCCTGCTTCACACTATTAGGCAGAGCTACCTTGGCTAACCTCAGCTCCCGTGGAGAACCTCACCTACCATGCTGTGCCCACTCGCAGGGCTCCGCCTCCATCTGCTATTTACCCACAATGCTTTGTTCCCCTTTCCCCATTCTGTTCTTCTTGGAGCTCACCCCATCTCTGTTTCCACCTCTCTGTTTGGGGGAAAACTTACAAAACCGAACGTCTCTCTGGATCCATTTCCTGTTCTGCTCCATGGTCCCCCCCCCGGCCCGGCCTTATCAGAAGAGCCCAGCTGCTGTCGGACTTTCCGTGGAGACCGCTGGGGCATCCCTCAAAACTTGGCAACGGAAGCAACTTTATATTTGTATTTTCCTTATTTCATGAATTACTTTATTCTTTATCCCTCTGGCAGTTCTGCTTCTCCTTCGATTTCATACTTTCCTTCAGAAGAGACTTGCAGTAAAGAAAAAGCAATAAATTAAAAAGGACCTGCCAGCGGATTTGTTTCCGTGTCATTCTTTCATCATTATATTCTGTTAGATCGTCAAAAACAGGGCCAAATATTGCCTTTGCTCTGCGCATATATATATTTTTAATTTGCCCAGCAATGAATAAGTAAACATTCTTTGAATTGCAGTTCAAAAACTGAGCAATTTGTAACTAGTACACATTTAATTATGGTTATTCATCAGCAAATGGGAAAGCGGCAAATACAAAATACACTCGTGGAAGGCAATTGCGGGAATGAGGGACTCTGGGTGTCGGGCAATGTGACACGCTGGGGGTCATCCATCATCGCTGAGAATAACATCGCGGCGGATGGAAACGCGTGCTTGTAATCAACTGGTGCTAATGAAAGGATACGAATATGAATATGAATACGAATATGAGTTACTCTAGCTTGACTATACAAATGAACCAAGCAGTGGGTGCAGTATTTATACAAAGCATCAATTACCTGGTGTGACAGCAGTGATTATGTTTGACTATTATAATAATAATTATTATTATTAGCATTAATATCGGTGTTATTCTTAATTTGGTTTATGCATAGTCGGGTTGATTTAGAGATGCCCATTTGTAGAGAGGAAATGGCTGGGAGTCATCCCCGCGGCCCCCCTGCAACCATGCAGTACAGGGGGCAGTTCAGGTGGGACGCCAGTGCGTCTCAGGACTCGCAGGAAGCAGAGTCCCCGTAAATGAATAGGGGCTCCCTGACACCCGCAAAAGATGTGCAATGTTCCAGAAATCCGTAGCTAAGTTTAGGTTTCAGGCTTGGGCTCTATCTAATTTTCAATAGCACATTACGATCCAGACATCATAACGCTATATATGGTATTTTAACACTGTATTTAAAAATAACACTATTCTGGTATTTAACAATTGCTGTGGGCTGTTGGGATATTTAACAGCTTTACTGTAATACCACCCCAGCCTAGCCAGTACCCCCCCTTCCGAATGTTCCTCATGCACCTCTTTTACATCAGTATGCCTAAGGTGGGATGACTGGGTAATTCCTGGTGTTTTGGCTACTTGAGCGAAGCGGATGCAATGTCCTCCCGGACTTGGGGACCTGCGGTGGCTCTGCTGAGCACTGAGCCATCTGGCTGCCCCGGATTACTCAGTGTTATCGATAGAATTAATCCTTTTTGTTTTAAGGAATATATTGGCTCCAGCTTCCCCGCAACCCAGATGGATTAAGCGGTATATATAATGGATGGATGGATGGATGGAATATGAGGAGGGCTGGTTGGAAATGCTCCTTGGATTCAGCCTTCTTGGGATCGTCTGGGGATAATCCGCTTCTGTTTGTCCCCATAATTCAAGGCTAATATTTGGCATAATATTTATCCAACTAATATTTAGTTTTCAGGTCCCAGAAACACTGTTTGGGCATCTCCTTCCCATTGAAGTGCCAATTCCCATGGACCTCGCATCCATGAGGTGAAGAGCTTCAGAGGGGGCACTAAGGTGTGCACGCACCCCCACCTCCGCAGTGGAAAATACGTGTAAATAAACCAAATGAAACCGTATACAGAAGCGGCACAATCGTGCTTCTGGGACACAGGGTGATTCGCGAGCATGGAAAGTTCGGTGTATGTGTTTGTGTGTGTACAGGTCAATGGGGGATGGGGGTGGTTTAAGCAGGTCAGGGGAGGGAAATCACATGGGCCACATGGGTCGATGTACGTAAGCCGGGACACAATAGGGCAGCTTATTAAAGCTGAAGTCTAAGCTCATTATACGGGCAAAGGCCCACCCTCACGTGGATGCTTTTGCATTTTTGATGCATTTAATCTGCTTATTAGTATGAGCTGAGTCAGGTGCATGTCACCTGGCCAGAACTGCAAATAAAATGCAGAGTAGCTTTTTCAACCAAAAAAAAAAAATAAAAAAAAAACAATCAACAGCAACAAAAACAACTCTCCAAGACCTTGCATAGTGCAAGTAAAGGAAAAAGGATGCATGCATGGATGAAATGAAAAATTATACACCTTCCAGGCAGCCATCTTGCAGTGCAGGGGGTCCTCGAGCCTATCCAGTGACAAGCATGGGGCCAACCTTAAATACTAGAACTCGTGGCCATAAGTGGAAATTAGCGGGAGAACATTATAAAACTAATTTGAGGAAGCACACAGCGTGTAGTTAGAGTATGGAATAGTCCTCCTGCTATTGTAGTAGAAGCTAAAACCCTGGGTTCCTTTAAATCAGAGCAAGATAAGATCTTAACAACTCTGAGCTATTAATTAAGTTCTCCCCAAACGAGCTTGATGGGCTGAATGGCCTCCTCTCGTTTGTAAATTTGTTACGTTCTTAGATGGGATGGCAGTACGTCACAGTGTAGAGTACGGAGCACACCCTAGACAGGACGGTGAGCACATCATAGATGGGATTGTGGTCCGTCACGGGGCTGAAGCAGGATCAAACCCCCGATATTGGTGGGCCATCCACTGACCTGCCGTCCTGCATCTTCATCATCATCTTCATCAGGCCTGCCACCTGGTGTTTCCTGGGCTCCAGGTTCCCTATGGATACGAAATAAAGGTGCAGTCCTTCCACCACTGGGCCCTCTGCCTGGGCCCTCTGCCTCCTGGGCTCTTGCACAGCAATCAGGCCTAAGTGTGGTTCAGACCCCCGACGCAGCGACTGCTGCATTGGTGCTGAGATGCATTATGTACTGACTTCTATTACACCTCAGGACAGCTAACGATGGCGAAAACCCCATTTGTGTCAAACAACATAATCCTCCGTGCCTCAAAGATGTTCCCTGAAAAAAGGTGGCTTGGCTTCTGTCTAATCTGGCTTCATGATTGCCTCAGATGTTCTCCTTCAATCGCCACAAAGCTAAACCCAAGGCAATGGCAGCATGGCGCAATACCGTGCGAGCGCCAGGCCCAGCTTGTTGGTCCTGATTAATGTGAACTCAGAACATCCAAATGCAGTTAAATGGCCTCGACGTGTCTGTGAGTATAGTCCAAGTATACATTACATTATGGGGACCAGATGTCCCCACAATGTGATAAAAACCTATTATTTTGACATTGTGGATACCATTTTGTCAGTTTTATAAAACCTAAAAAAAAAATTCTAAAATTTAATAAAAATCTGTGACAGCAATAAAAAAACTAAAAATGCAAAAACACTTGCATTTTGTTGGTTATTAATGGTTAAGGTTAGGGCTGGGTAGGGGTTAAGCATGTCAGTATTGGGATTAGGGTTTTGTTTATAAATGAATATACGATCCCCACAAAGATATGAATACAGGTCTGTGTGTCTGTCTGTGTGTGTGTCTGTGTGTGTGTGTGTGTGTCTGTGTGTGTGTGTGTCTGTGTGTGTGTCTGTCTGCCAGACAGGAGGGAAATGAGTCTGACAATTTCTACACAGTGGCTGACAGATGTGGACATGGCTGCTTTACACGGAGGCATTGAAAACAATAGATGACGCTACATAGACCTCCTGCCTGTCTACAGCATGGACAAGCACTTTCCAGCTTTAATTTTGGAATCGCCAGGGTTCCAGGTGATCAGTGTACAGCAGGTGTCAAAAGTGTCAGACCCTCCTCAGCTGCCACCACTGACTGTAATAAGGGCTCTGGGAAAGCCAGTGGGACATTTCCACTGACAATGATAAGAACCCTGGGAAGAAAAGCCAGTGGGACTTTTCCAATGGCAGTGTTAAGGATTTCAGAAAAGCCAGTGGGACTTTTCCAATGGCAGTGTTAAGGATTTCAGAAAAGCCAGTGGAACATTTACAATAACATTGATACGGACACTAGGAAAGCCAGTGGGACATTTCCATTGAGAGTGATAAGGACTCTGGGAAAGCCAGTGGGACTTTTCCACTGACTGTGATAAGGGTTATGGAAAAGCCAGTGGGACATTTCCAGTGACATTGATAAGGACTTTGGGAAAGGCTGTGGGACATTTCCCTCCCAGCTACAGGATAAACCACAGGCACACCACAGCACAGGGTGCTCTAAAGTTCTCATACACCTGGTCCAGCATCCGCGGTTATAATTATGTATTCTGTGGCAGTCATTTAATTTGCACTCTTCTCACCAGAGTTTGCACAACAACTGCATCTGTTTACTCACATTTTTGTTTACTCGATATTTTTGGGATGCTCAAACTGGACTGAGGAATCTGAAGAAAACAACATGAAATGTTTTCAAAATTAGCATCTTTGCTGTCATCTCTTTGGGAGGAAAAATTGGCACAAAACCTTTTTTGCATTGATTTGAGGGGTCTGAAGCAGGAGGTGGACTGAATGTAGCCAGTCCTTTTGCAGACAGATGGAGCCCAGGTCATTCAAATCTCACAGACAGAGCGACACCAAGAGTCCAAGCTGCCTATAACAGCAGGCAAACAAGGGTGCTTTGCAGAATACGGTTTCATTCATCAATACTTACGCAGCACACAGGAGAAAGTCACTCCGTGTCATTCCACAGACTACCTTCACAGGATGTAATTATCTTTGTGTTTATTGTTGTGTTCAGATAGAAAAGGAACTCAAGGTAGTTCCTGCCCTGAAGTGTTGTGTATTTGTGGAATAGGCACAAATTCTGGCCTTGCACCAGCCTTTATGATAGTTGGAAAACATGTAACAAAAAGGTTTTTTTTCTGATTCTGAAATATGCTGTTACCATTGTTAACACATGGCCTCACTGGTGCCTCTGGTGGTGGACTTTGCATGTGCAGCTGTTTCCAGTCACGGACCGTGGATTCAGAGGAAGTCTTTGAAATAATATCTTAACTGTTCTGAGTCAACAGCAAGATCAGTAGATATTGTTTGTTTTGACAATTCAAGTACTTTCTGGCCTTAAACTCACTTTATCTAATTCTATTGACCTTTTTGTTAGCGGGGGACAGATTTATTTCACCGCTCCAGGGAAGACAAATGCAAAGACACATTACAGCATAAATTATTAATGTTGCAAAGTGAAAAAAACACACCTGAAATATGAATTATACCAGATTACCCTGAATGTTTAATAATGCCCATATGTTATGTTTGTAAATATTACCCATCTTATGAGAGGCCATTCATCAGCACTCTGTGCACACAAACAGCCTCCTCTCGACACCCCCCCCCCCCCCCCCCCCAGATCAGCCCCGACCCTCCCGCCCCCCTAAACATGCACAGTACTCCCATGATATTTATAAGCACATGTCCTTACCATCCATACCCAAATCTACGCCCCTGAGACTTCCTACGACCGCTTTTCTCAACGCACAGAACATTGACCATGGAGGGTACTGATGATTCTCTGAGCAGTAGCCATGCTCCTCGGTCTCCACCCCTGGGTGCTGCCTAATCCAAGTCCCCCCCCCATCACAGGCACTTCATTTTCTTTTCCCCTCTGGCTGGTGTTCCTCTACCAATGCTGAGAAATGCCCTCTCCATGTTTCTCCATCACTACTGAGTAATGCCCCCCCCCATGTTTCTAAATCACTGGTGAGTAATGGCCACCCCCCCATGTTCCTCCATCAATGCTGAGTCATGCCCCCCCCCCCCCCCCCCCCCAGTGTTCCTCCCTTAATGCTGAGTAATGCCCATCCCTCATGTTCTTCCATTACTGCTGAGTAATGTTCACCCCCCAACCCCCCTGTTTGTCCATCAATGCTGAGTAATGACCCCCCCCCCCCTTCCCAGAGGGGAATCTCCAAGACCACGTTGGAAGAGGCAGGCCAATCATCTGTGGGAGTTTAAGAAATATCTGGAACTAAAGATTTGCACAAAATCTAGCCTTTAACACGTATTGAGAAGCAGCACGAACCTTGAATGTGAAGTTAAATCATGGCCGAGTTCAATAATGGATGAGTAAAGCAAATTAAAACTTTTTTTTTTTTGAAAGGCTGTCATTTTTCTTTCCTGATCAAATAAAGAACATCTTTTTATGTCTTGCATTCATACACACACACAACAGTACAAACTATGCGGTTAGTTTCATCAATGCCATCTCTCAACTCGATGGTCAACGACTTCACTCAGACCCACAGGACTGCTCTGCCTTGCTGTGGTTCCTTAATCCCTTCCTTATTTTTCATTCAACAGCCCTGTTTTTGCAGCAATAAAAAGAATTAGCCAAGGTTGCAGGTCTGCCATTAGTATTTATTAAGATACTTCAATGAAATTTCAGTGACTAATTTTCGTATGGATGGCATTGCTAACTGGTGAAATTTGCAGATGACACCAAGGTGGGTGGTGTAGCAGATACTGAACTAGTGGCTCAGCAGCTACAGCGGGATCTTGATTTACATGTAATTAGTGACTGGGCCGATACCTGGCAGATGAAATTTAACATAGACAAATGTAAGGTACTCCATGTAGGGAGCAGAAATATAAAATACAGGTACAGTATTTTATGGGACCTACTGAAATAAAGGTAGCTGATTATGAGAAAGACCTTGGTGTGTATGTTGATGCTTCCATGTCTCATTATCGCCAGTGCGGGGAAGCAATAAAAAAGGCAAATATGATGTTGGGGTATATCTCCAGGTGTGTGGAGTTTAAGTCAAGGGAGGTAATGCTAAGATTATACAATTTTTTGGTGAGACCTCACCTAGAATATTGTGTGCAGGTTTGGTCACCATATCTTAAAAAGGACATTGCAGCCTTAGAAAAGGTGCAGCGTAGGGCCACAAGAATGATTCCTGGTCTTAGAAGAATGTCATACGAGGAAATGTTAGTTGAGCTAAATCTGTTCAGCCTCAAGCAAAGGAGACTGAGGGGGGACATGATCCAGGTCTATAAGATTCTAACAGGTTTGGATGCTGTTCAACCGAATAGTTACTTCAGCATTAGTTCAAATACAAGAACTCGTGGCCATAGGTGGAAATTAGCGGGAGAACATTTCAAACTGGATTTAAGGAAGCACTTCTTTACACAGCGTGTAGTCAGAGTATGGAATAGTCTTCCTGATAACGTAGTGCAAGCTGAATCTTTGGGTTCCTTTAAATCAGAGCTAGATAAGATTTTAACAACTCTGAGCTATTAGTTAAGTTCTCCCCAAGCGAGCTCGATGGGCCGAATGGCCTCCTCTCGTTTGTATAGTTCTTATGTTCTTATGTTCTTAAGTAAAACTCTTTATCCATCTATCCATCTTCTAATCTCTTGTTCTGATCAGGGTTTGGGGGCACTTGAAGCCTGTCCCAGACAGCACAGGACAGAATGGTTTATGGGATGTTAGATAAGACTATTTAGTTCCACTAATTTTATCAAAAGAACAATGCCCTGGGTAAGAGCAATTCAGACACTCAACTTAAAGCTAATTCATTGCATTCATTAAAATATATCTTCTCTGTAGCTATAATGTCTCAAATTAAAGATTGATTGCATTGATTGCATAAACTGCATCTCTGCTAGTACAGTATAGCATCTTAGTTAGCTTTAAAAATGAGTGTCTGCATGCTAATGCATTTACAGTATTTGTTTTTGAAGCATTTAGTGTTCAATAGTCATCAAAGAACCTTCACTGGGGCATGCCGTGATGAATGATTTGCTGGCGATCGAAAACTGTTCTGGCCAACTGAACAGTGCACCATGCAATATTAGGATATGGGATAATAAAATGTGTTCAGTGAGGATTTGTATGGCTAATTATACACAATATTTAAAGCTGTAGCCAAGGAATTCTTCTGTTGAAAAACAGAAGCACAATAGTTGTACATATTTGCTCATCTAATCCAGAACGTTCATGTAGTTCCATAGTAATTTAAGAGAGACAATACTGTCTATGATTGGTCATTATGCTGTGATATCATTAACACATTATCCAATAACATTCAGTCACACCCAGGGCATGAAATTGACTAATACTGCCTCCCAGTTACAAAGCATCAAAGCAGTGTGAAGGTGGTAGCAATAGCTTCTCAGGGATTGGAGTGGCTAAGGTTCTAAGTGATGGGAGTGGCTAAGACTCTAAGTTATGGGCGTGGCTAAGGTTCTAAGTGATGGGAGTGGCTAAGGCTCTAAGTGATGGGAGTGGCTAGGGCTCTTAGTAATGGGAGTGGCTAAGATTCTAAGTGATGGGAGTGGCTAAGGCTCTAAGTGATGGGAGTGGCTAAGGCTCTAAGTGATGGGAGTGGCTAAGGCTCTTAGTAATGGGAGTGGCTAAGGTTCTAAGTGATGGGAGTGGCTAGGGCTCTTAGTGATGGGAGTGGCTAAGGCTCTAAGTGATGGGAGTGGCTAAGGCTCTAAGTGATGGGAGTGGCTAAGGCTCTTAGTAATGGGAGTGGCTAAGGTTCTAAGTGATGGGAGTGGCTAGGGCTCTTAGTGATGGGAGTGGCTAAGGCTCTAAGTGATGGGAGTGGCTAAGGCTCTAAGTGATGGGAGTGGCTAAGGCTTCTTCTTTCTGATGACACAGTTAATGCCATGAAAAGTCATGGCTCTCCCTGGCTTCAAAAGTGAGAATGAAAGCACATCAATAACTCCATGATAAGGACATGTGATGTATTCAGATCAGTGACACTGGTTAAGTTCCCAAATAGAATTCTCTGTATGACTTGGTACCAAATCAAGGAACGTGTTCATTTTTTGCATCCATCTAACCTAGGCCCATTGATTTTTTTTCTCTCAAAAACATAGAAAAAATGTCCAAATTGAGCATGAAAGGCACAGATAGGACATGGTCTCGTACTGTTATCAGACAATGAGATGATGAGTGAATTGTGCTTCCCGATTCAATTTCATTGCTTAGTGACTCTGACTAGCCACCATTCAGTGGCAGCCTGCACAGAACTGTTAGCAGAAAGTAAAATATTAAGTAAAATAAGTTTAGATAAACATTTATAAACAAGCACATAAATGCCTGTGTTAGCATGACTGTGAATAGTTTATCTCTGCCAACAACACTTCCAGCAGCAGCTAGAAATGTGTAAATGCTGATGATGACACACAGGACCTGAGTTCATCCTGAATCAGTTGATTCTGAAAAATGCCATTGTGAACACAGTGAAGACGGGATGTTGGGAACGGCTGCATTCTGCTAGCTGTAAATGCTAACTGCAGGGGTCTCCAAGCTCCTACAGAAAGGGTGAGAAACATCCTGGTTTACAACTAAAGGGTAGCCAGTATGGCTGATGAGTAAGTCAGAAATGAGCCAATAAAAGACTTAGCTAAAAGTAGCCCTACATTCCATCTCACTCACAGCGCTCACAGAAGTGACACTTGCTTATTTCTGTTAAAATGTTGCACATTGGTCACATAGACTCCAGACCCCTTCCGACCCCAAACGGTTCTAGAAAATAGATGGATGATGCAAATTAATTGGTTTCATAACAAAACTCCATTGTCAAGCAATGTGCAACACATCTGCTTCTATCTTCCACACAAACGTTTTATTTTTATTGTCATTTTTTTTTACTGACATTTATTTCTGCTTCTGCTATTAATTGCAATTATAGTCATTGGCTCCCAGAGGGACACTGTTTGGTGTTTCATATTATTGCAAAGGTGTTACTAATTAAAAAGCACCCAATGAGACTGCTTGTCAATGAACTTTTAAACTCAGAATAGCTCTTTTAGAACTATAATTTGGGTTTCAGTTTATGAATGTTCATTTTGAAATGAATGTTTTACTTAAAACACTGGCTGTTTCTAATGTGTACAGCTCTGGAAAAAATCAAGAGGTCACAGCAACATTTTCAGTTTCACTCATTTGTCAATTTATGGGTGTGCATCTGTAAATAATTTATACTTTTTTGCGAACTGCAGTCTGGTTCTTCTCTGTGACTGTCACGCCCAATCGGCCGATCCTCTTGTGTGCCACGCCCCCCTCGTTAACCTCGTGTGAAATCCCGATGTCATCAGCTGTTACTTGTTATTTCCAATTAGTCTTGTGTATTTCAGGCCACGTTCGAGTACATTTCTCCAGTCTTGTCATTGATGTCAGTTTGCCATTGCGGCCGATCATTCCCGTTTGTGCTGTTTCTCCCCAATAAACCCCAAATATCCCCGTTCCCTGGACTCCTGTTCTTCCCTACTTGTCATGTCTGCAGCTGGTCATGACAGTGTCTCATTAACGAAGAGCTTCTTCCTTGCTTCATGGGACCTCAGTTGTCCTTCTAGGAGCCTGATATGAACTGTCCTATCAGTGCACCTCACACCACTTATTGTTTCCCATTTCTTTTGAAGGTCACTTGATGTCATCCTCTGGTTGGATCAGTCAACGGTCATCTCTGGCATCAGACAGTCGCTTCCGCCATTTACCTGGCTGGTTTCTGGTCGTTCCCAATGTCTCCTGCTTCACGTTGTTCTTTGTGTACTGCTGTCTTAGAAATTTTGAGTCTGGGAGTATCCTGCCACTCAGTGTAGCCTTCTGCCAGCAGAACCAAGATTAAACCAGGATTCAGTCATGCAGATTTTTTTTAAATATAGAGCGGTGTCTTAATTTTTTCCAGAGCCGCAACCAACAAAATTAGAATATTTTTACTGAATTAAGTAAGCGTCCCAAGACTGTATATCTGGAATCACTAACCCTGCGGAAACGTCTCGCACATGTTGACGCATTGAGTACTGGATGGATGGATCTCAAGAGCCAGGGGTACCTGGCTGCCTTCAACGTATCAGTCAGCATAGACATAGACACACCTGCACCTGGCAGGCTAAGAAAACACATCAACAGTGACTGGAATTTGGAATCACCAGCTGCTGATTAGCAGAATAAGAATGTACAGGCAATATGCACATTCAAAGTGGAGAGTATCCAATAATCCATCTTACAGTATATCCACTTTGCAGAGAAAGTTATCAATTCTGAGGTAGATATTTAGTTGGGCAAAGAAAAAGACATTTTAGTAGCTAAACGAGCCCCTGTGATTGTTTTTATCTTATCTTAGCAAATTTTATTTATTTATTTTATTTATTATTTATTGATTAGAGCAATATTTTAAGGCAAAAGGACCACAGTAAAGAAACATTATATATCACAAGCCTAAGTCAGATGGCTGTGATCCGGTAGATAAAGAGCAATCCAGGTATATTCTCGTTCATCTCACTATATCTTCTGTGAAGTTAAATAATTTAAGTTCTACAATTGATTCAGTTACTTGTAGGTATGTGATATCAGTTATACTATGCTGAAATAATCACAGTATTAAGCAGCACTGTCACTTAACTAATAGTTTCCATTTAATTCTGCTTTAAACTCTACAAGAAGTGCAGACTAGTCTCAAAATACAGGAAAGTACTTTTATTGTCTGAATTGCTAGTGATATTTTGCAACTAGAGAAATGCAGAGAAGGTATCAAGAATTACAACTGATCAATGTAGGTCAGGAAAAGAGAGAGCCGAGATTCTACTGCAGGCCTGAAGATCTGTTTTTAGGTTTATCTAAGCCTGAAAGATCTGCCAAAGCACACAAGGCTGGACATAACCACGCTGCATTGAATGTCTTTAATCTAACATGAGAGAGAACAGAAATTCAAGAAATGTTATAGCATTTTCTGGCATTTCTTTTAGGCGATGGGATGGACCCATAGTGCACCTGACTATTTAAACTGCTATACTGAAACAGGAAGTAGTTATTACACACAGGAAGTGACACGGTGATATATTATAGGCCCATGTATTACACAGGCATAGAGGCAGCTCGTCTTTGAAACATCTGAGGGTTGCACACGTCTGATGATGGAAACAGAAGAATTACCTGTGTAAACAAGGAATAAAACGTCCCTTTTTAACTTTATTTTTGAATTTACCCGGGCGTTTCAAAGGTCTACAGATGTCAGACCTGTTTGAAAAATCAAGTAAATTAATGTTTCATTTACCCCCTCAGGTATCTGTCCTGTCTGTCAGCCAGTCATATGTCATACTTGGAAGGAACTGATATACATCGTCCGTGACTTTCCACCAAGTGCCTCAGGCTGACCAGGCATTGCCATAACCCTACAAAGGCTCTGTCTAGCGAGTTTGGAGATGGATATGCATGGGCTGGGGGATGCTGGGTAGAGGCACCCCTCACACTCTGCCAGAAGCTGTAGGGTGCCAACATTATCCCCCCATCTATTATTAACGACCCTGTGGCATCTGCTGGCTTTGCTGGAAGTCACCGTCTCCAGAGAGCTTTACACAAACAGACACAAGTGGAAACGAAACCCTCAGAACAATTTTGAAAATGAAAAGAGGACAGACTAGAGCTCCCCGACTAAACCCACACAGCATGCAAATACACATAAGGAGAATACGCACAAACACACAACACAATGCACAGCCACCCATTTTCCAAACATGCTTATTCAGCTCCGGGTCAGAATGAGCCTCCAGCCTGTCCCAGGATGCACAGGACACACGCTCGGGGGGTCACTTTGAGCTATGGGCATTTTAGAGACATGAATTCCTGTATCTGCATGTCTATGGATCGCTTGAGGAGGCCAGAGTTCCAGGAGGAAACATGGACAAACACAGGGAGAATCAATCAACCTCAAACAAGTTCCTGGAAGTATGAGACACAGTTCTGCCCTCTGTAGTGCAATGCTGCCTAAACATCTCCCTTCCATCCATCCATCCATCCATCATTTATCTTCTAATTGCTCATTTTGAGCATGATCACAAGACCATATTAACTGAAAAGCTTCATAAAAAAAGTATAACACGCAGACACAAACATTGAAATTTATAGATTTTTTGATACTTGCTTCAGTATGGTACATTTTTTTTCTCTGCAGTTTGAAAGTATAAAATGGCAACAGCTGTACAATTGGAGTGATATTGTAGCCCAGAGGAAATTTATTTTCCACTGGCTCTCTTTGTTGTGACTTCTATACCAGAACAAGGTCCTAGTAAAATAAATCAATGCTCTTTTTATTATTCAGCTTACAGATGAGAACAAGGTTTGGGATGTACCAATTTCACATAAAGAACAGCGACAGACTCCCCACAATTTGTCTCACAACCGAAACAGCAGAGAGTTCATCTCAGCAGCTGGATGGATCATTTATTTAGTCGCTTATCTTTTTCTTAATTAAACAACGTGTCCATCTGTGTTCAAGTAGAACAGGAGCAAAAATATATTTTGCGTCGGGCTTTGTCTCGCTGATGCCCAAGAACATGCCCGTGAATGGAGACGGGCCATAAACAGCCAGGAGGTGCAGAGAAAAGCGACTGACCAAATGCTTTGGCTGTTCTCAAAGATGCTGGGAGCCTTAAGAGCACAAGCAGCACCGGAGAGGCATCTTGGCATTTATGCCATTTTATTAGATTGCACTACAGTGTGTGGGCAGCACCAGGAAAGCAGGAAAAACATCACTACAGATCAAAACGGCTGCATATATGGACTATTTTTTGTAGTGTTTTTGCTGGGAAAATCTTTTATAAATTTGTCCATTTTTTATAATAAGACAATAGTCGTTTCTTGTTAATTAATGAAGAATAACACCTCCACAGTCTACAGTATTCACCGGGGGCCCCAGGGTGGTCTGCTACACAACATTGTTATTCATTTATAGCAATTTTTAATAAAATTACCTGTTATAATGTGCAAATTCATTAGTACAATAATAATAGTCTTTCGTGTGTATGTGCATTAAATTAGTGGGTTTTGAAACATGCTTGTGTTTAAAAGCCTTGGTTAAAGCTGAAATTAAGATTCTTTCTTACATGCCCACGCTGTTCGAACAAATCCAGTGGGGAGCTAAAAGCCGTTCACTACTTGTGTTATATATCCTATTAGCTTGGAGATTAATTGACAGGACTAAATGTTAACTGACAGAGGTTGAAGCCACAGATTTACTGGCCCGTTTATTCAGCAGACGCATGCGAGCTTCTTAAACAACGTGATGCTATTTGTAGGTGGTAATGACCAGAGAGCTTTGTATGGGGAGGGCTGTGCAACTGCGGCAAAACTAGGGCATAGCTCTGAATGGAAATAAGCACTAAAAAGAAAACAGAATCCTGTCCATCATGAAGTCACCTGATATCTGAGGGTGGGGCTAGAGTGAGGGGCCACCCACTACCAATATAGGGGTGTTTCTCAATATGTGTACTTGACTCTACTTGTGTTCCCTTGTACCCACTTGATGTCATCTTCCAGTGCCAAACACCCATTCCAATACTCAAGAACAGGAGTATAGAGGACGATAAAAATCCACAGATCTTGTTCTTGCCACGCCCCAAATATCAAGGATACATCGGTTGCATCCTCACCAAATGAGACGATGATTTATTGCACCCCAAGTTTGTTCTTGGGAGGCAAGCTAACATGACCGGTCTTGCCAAGACCACAAGCGCAGTCTTTGTGTCCTTGGTATTGAGAAACACTGCAGTACAAGCGTTCCCTGTTTGCATGGTTGTAAAAAGCGAAGATTCTTGATCTTCATAACCTTTTGAAAAGCAGAGATGAAGCCCACTTTATCTCCCAATCCTCCTACCAGGAGTTGTGGTTTAATTAAAAGCAGTCAGAGTGTTGCTCGGAGACCTGAGCCCGCAAACATGAAGCAGTCCTGCTCACCTCTGTCAGAGGAGATGCTTAATACTGTAGAAAGGTCTAGCAGTCTGCGCACCTGCAGTTTAACAATAAGAGCTTAAACAGAATCAGTATTCCACTTCAATGTTAATACTATGGTATTTCCTAGCGGATTGCCAGTTTAGCCAGCTGGACAATAGCCTGAAGTTAAGGGGCTTCATCAAGGATGAGACAGTGGGATAACATTGAAATGGAATCCTTCATATGTGCTATACAGTATTTGGCCCAAGAATCCATCCTGAATCAGTTTGGCCAGAACATGCTCCCCATGTACCATGCCGTTCAGCAGCTGGGTGGGTGTATTTACATGCTGCAACATCTGAGGCCACCTTTCCCACCCCCATAATGCTCTTGGTGTCTCACCATATAAAGCTTTCACTCTCACAAATGGCAGGTTGTGTTTTAACTCCAGCTATGCTACGTTCATATTTATAATTACACTCTATTTTTATTGCTTTAAGAACCGTGCAGTGTGTTCTCAGAGGAGAAGGATCGCCATTTTCTCCTGCCAGTTTACTGCAGCTCCCTGACTTTTTCACTGGCTAAATATTAAAACAGCATATCATACTGAAGGCAGCGTGTGGTCAGAGGTGATACAATCACAGTCTTCATTTCTTATTGCACACGGGGCCATACAAAGTTTCATATGGATGTGGTTGTGTAAACACGTCAGTATGACGGTACATGCCAGACTGAGCCAATAATAATATGGACATGTTTGTCAGAGTACCTGGGAAACGGCCGTGTTATTCGGAAATAGGCCCGGTATGACAGTGTTATCTGTGGTATTCTACTGTAGGTCAGGTGGCCTTGTGGAAAAGGACATGGTTCACGTCCTGTGAGAGGCCAAAAATACTCATCCAACCATCATCCACATCTCATGCAGGATCATGGTGAGCTAGGAGCATATCACAAGAAACACGGAGCGATTTGGAAATACCATTTTGCAGTGCTTAATTTGTAAACTCTGCAGTGACAGAGCTCATAAAGACCACAATTACATCAAACACACAAATCAGTCTTTAAGAACAATAATATGATATTGTTTAAACACGTAACAATGCAATATTTATGCCATATCGACGCCTCATAGTTACGTCAGACTTTTCATCTGCGTCGCAGTTTTCTTGCTCCTTTTTGCAGACCTTTTCTTTAGCATTAGCATTCACAAACGCTGCTCCTCTCCTTGCGCTCTTTGCTTGTTCTCATTAGCATTAGCATCCACAAACACTGCTCCTCTCCTTGCTCTCTCTGCTTGTTCTCATTAGCATTAGCATCCACAAACGCTGCTCGTCTCCTTGCTGTCTCTGCTTGTTCTCATTAGCATTAGCATCCACAAACGCTGCTCCTCTCCTTGCTCTCTCTGCTTGTTCTCATTAGCATTAGCATCCACAAACGCTGCTCCTCTCCTTGCTGTCTCTGCTTGTTCTCATTAGCATTAGCATCCACAAACGCTGCTCCTCTCCTTGCTGTCTCTGCTTGTTCTCATTAGCATTAGCATCCACAAACGCTGCTCCTTTCCATATTATCTTCCGCTTCTTCTTCCATCAGGTATTCTTTCATTTCTACTCTGCTTGGGTTTCGGTAAAAAATTCAAAACATTATCGTTTATAAATTCTTTTCATTGTTTTGCTGTAACAACCTGGCGTGTAATCTACTTTAGTAACCAAAAAGTGGATCTTTCTGCACATGCACGGTGATTTGCATGTCTATGGACATGATTTTTCCCTTTCAAATGAAAAGTCAGATAAGCAAAACACACTAATTCCATTTTCATTTATCTCAAAATTTAACTCAAATTAGCCCCAGATGTATGAAACCATTATGTCACCTTCATTAAAACCCACAGCTGTATCAATGGGTAAAATTGTAGGTCACTGAATAAATGCATGGGTGTAAATGCATGGGTGTAAATGCATGGGTGTAAATGCATGTCCAGGCCAGAGGGTCAAGTGCTCCATAAAGACTGGGGAAAGTCCTTCTTTTGTTCACAGCCGGTATAAAACCCCAAGATACAGGCCATGGAACACCTCTCCTGCACCTCGTCTCCTCCTGTTGGCTTTATTTATCTCAGCAGAGAGACCCATTATAGCAGAGACACTCTGACTGGAGCATGGTGATGCCAGGCCTCTGGAAATGTTATTCGGTGAGACTGTATTGCGACGCGCTCTCACAGTTTACGGTGCCCTTATCATTCCGTGTTATCCCGAGCTCTTTGGGAAGCAGCACACGGAAAACCCTGCTGACGCCGGAGCGACGGGGAAAAGAGCGGCCAGCAGGCGATGAGCATGATTCATTTGCAAAACGGACAAAAACGAGAATAGGATTTAGAAGATTTTAAAGGTCGATTAAATCTGAGCTGTGATTTTTTTTTGTTCTTCATAAAATCCTTGGCCCACTAATGATAGTGAAATACCTATAAGATATTAAGCTGTCACTATGAGTCATTGGAATATTATACTATGGAGAGTGTAGTATTAAACTGTGTATAATATTACAAGATACTATACAGAGCACCATACTCTATCACCAATGCACTCTGAAGTTCACACTGATGAACCAAAACCCTTTAGCAAAGCAAAAAGCTGCTAACCTGACTTGGCTACACAGACACTATGCTCATGCTGATCCCTTAACCCTACACATGCGCTCAGAGGAGATTTGAGGACAGATGTTTTATAGGTGCCTGACAGACAATAGATCCCAAGAGATCCTAAAAGTTAATCGTGAAGCAGTCGCTTGAAATCCAGTTGGATTCTGATCAATCATCTGTCAAGGTCAAGGGGGAAGGGGGCCAAAGCACTGTGTGACATCACCACAGCATCCAGCCACACGCTGTCCAATCAGGCTCCGTCACAAGAGGGCGTGCTTTTCTGTTCCCTGCTGCGCGGTCTTTCTGTACAATAACGCAGCATCATTTCTGAGGTGTAACGCTGCTTTTTCAAGACTAACAAAAGTATCGCTCTGACGTCTATCCTTTCGCGCGTCCTAGCCAGCCAGCTGCGGGCGGTTTTACCCAGAAGGCGTTGCCCGTTGATTGTCTCCATCCAGGAATCTAATAAGAACCCGGCCGCTGCTCACATGAGCCACTGCGGGCGACATTTTCCCCGGAAAGGCTGTAACCATTATCCAAGAAGCCATTAGTACAGCGATGGGACCTCCCTGTCACCCGAGCTTGGAAATAAAACTGAGGGGAAGAGGAAATTACATTATAATAATTGATATGGCGGCCACGTTGTCACTGTGTTTGGCGCCAGTGCCACCGGCTTGACAGAGGGTTTAATATCAGCGAGTTAGTGTTGAGTAACATTGTTTGCTGCTCAATTAATTTTATTCAAGCCCAGAAGACAACACATGTTGTTCTCACATAATTGAACAACTCCGTAAAGGATGGCCTGCTACTCCGGGGTCCCAGCTGCCGGCTCGGTCAGCCGACGGCACTGGTGATGCCACGTCACGCCGAGGCTGCTGCACAGGACTCCTCCTGGGGATCGGAGACCAGTCGATGAACCCTAGGTAGACAATGCCGGTAACACCTGTGCAGGGAGGACAGTCACTGAGCAGAGCTCTGGGCTGGACTGGATCTGAGTGCAAGTGACAATCCTTGATTGTCAATAAGAAGATCTACAAGTAATATGATAATTGTCATTAATAATCAACAAAGAATATTTGTTTTTTGCTTAAAAATGTAAACACATCAGGTAGGATTTGTATCCTTGTCAATTCAAAGGTATCCTTCGTATGGATTGGCAGAAGCACGGTTTGTTTTCTTGTCCTACATTCTCAGAAAAAAGGGTAAAAATTTGTACTTTTGCTTGTCACTGGGGCTGTACTCTCAATGGTCTGCCAATTGTGCCCTTAACTGTAGGTAAATGTACCTTTTAAGGTACAGAAATGGTCCCTGAGAAATATTTCTATACCATTGATGGTACATCGATGCTGTTTGTACCTTTGGAATGTCCAATTCTGTACCTTAAAAGGTACAATTACAAGGGTACAGCTCCCGTGACAAACAAAGGAACACATTTTTACCCTTTTTTCTGAGAGTGTAGGACAAGAAAACAAACCATGTTTCTGCTTCTGCAAGATGGGAGAAAGTAGTATAATTAGCACAGCCATGTCTCCATGTTGACATGTGAGGCTAGTGAGGCAGGTCCACTTGGGCAGAGGAGCATCACATGCGACAGAAGAGAAAATCCTTTTAATCACACTGAGACTGTTCTGCAAGGTGCCAATGAGCCTTAGCACATTGAAGACGCCATTGTGAAAGGACAGAAAAGCACATTCCCAGAACTGGCTATTAAGGTTTAACGAAGCTTCTGCTCATTTGTGCCGCTAAGACATTTAAATTCTGAGTAAATGGCGGCGGATTTTTTTGTGCTGTCACTAAAGAGAAAGTGTTCTCGGTACATGGGTAAGGCCCGTGACGGCAGACCGATCGAGGTTCGAGGCGCTGGCTAATCTCCTTTTGGGTGCCTGGTCTTCGCTGCCGACACAGGAACGTGCCAGATGAGCCAGTGCTAAACAGGCCGGATTTGTCACGGTACAGAAACTTCATTTCACTTGCTGTCTGCTTGGTGACAACTGCCACTGCGTTTGGTGCAGGAAATAATTCGCTGGTCTGGGCTGAGGCTTTGCAGGGGTGTGCCGGCGATGTGGCTACGGGATCCTGCATGTGAGCATGACCAGCTGCTGTTCCCTTCCCCCATTCCAGGGCTGCACCCCCCACCTAGCCAGCCATCCCGGGACTCATTCCCCTCTCCCCACTGCCAGCACCCTGCCATCCCGATGAGCTTATGTACTCGAAGGGGGGCCCACAGAAACCATTCCCGGGATGTTCTCTGCCACTCCAGAAAGCTGCCTCGGCTCGCCAGTTGGCTCCGTCGCTGCCCCCTGCTGCCAGTTTCGCACACCTGCGGCCCATTCCCCGTCTTGGCCATAATTATTATGTCTGAATGCAAGGTCTCATTATTAACTTGTATGGATTTTATGAATGTTTCAGTATCACCTAATCATACGGGGGGGGGGGGGGATTGGTGAGCAGTTTATTAAATTAAAACATGTGCCATCGGGAAGTGGGCGTGATGGAGATGATCAGGCATCTGATAGCGGGTGAAGCTCTTTTCAGGTTCTTATCTGCCTTGGGAGGTTGTTTAGGGGACAGAGAGGAACTGAAGTAGGGAAAAAAAGAATGTTATTACCATCAATTACCTCGAACCCTTGACCACAGAACTGGTTTCTTGACTCTACAAGCACTAGAGCAGGGGTGGCCAATCTTATCCGCAAAGGGCCGGTGTGTATGTGGGTTTTCACTGCAGTTCCCTAATTATATTACTAATTAGAGGACTGATTGGCTGAAGAGTCCTCAAACCTGGCTTTGAACAGCTGACCTACAGGTTATCCCAAAAACCTGCACACACACCAGCCCTTTGCGGGTAAGATTGGCCACCGCTGCACTAGAGCATCTCAGCATCTGCAATTTAGAAAAAAAAAAAAAGCTGAATCTGAAACAGTGGCGGATTTAGGTATGGGCGACAAAAAAAGAAATCGAAATGGTGGCATTTGCACGATTGGTTTTCTATCGCTCATTTACACGCCTCATCAAAGATATCATGCCACTGTGTGGGTCAATTAACCTTGTCGGAGTGGGTGGCCTGATTCTAGTTTGTAAGCTAGGCAGGTGACCATTCAGAAGTACCAGATGGGAGGGGGGCGGGGATGGGCTGACCTCAGGTCACCCCACTGGATGCCCGAGGTAGGGGGCGCAGGGGATTCCAGCAAATAGTGCACCTTCGACTTTGTAAGGTACTGATATAATTAGTAAAATCAATCGCTGTATGAAAATGCTACCAAATAAACCACAATTCATTCATAATACTGTGAATACGTAGCTTCAAGAACCTTGCATTTTTTTCTAGTTTGTGCGAAATCGTTAATAATAATATAAAGCCAGCCTGCCCACCGCCAAGATGAATTTGTTTAGTCTTGACTCTTGGTCGACAGCGTTGGGGATGGGTGATGTATCGATGCTCCAGTGCTAAATGAACACAAATGGATAAGAAAAGGTCTAAGACATCAGGTGGCCAGTGGTCATTGTCAACACACCACAGCACACAACAATGAAATGTGTCCTCTGCATTTGACCCATATGTGACTTTCGTGACATAGCAGGGGGCAGCTAATTCAGCGCCCGGGGAGCAAAGCTTGGGGGCGGTACCTTGCTCAGGGTACCTCAGTGGTACCTTGCTGGACAGGGATTTGAACCTCTTACAATCTTAAATCTTTCAATTATAAGTGCACTTCCCTAACCATCAAGCCACCACTGCCAACAATAATTTGATATTCATTATTTTTTTATTTCTATACTACAGTTAGATTCTATTTGACTTTGTTACTTATTTTTCATATTTACACTGTATTCAGAATAATTAGGCAAGTGCATATTTTGCTTGCATCTTCTCTTCCGACCAATTGACACGTCCTGCCCAGCAATCCTCCTGTTTCCTTCCCCAGTGTGGCCTTTAATCTTACCTCTCATTCTTGCCCTTCTGTGATTCACTCCAGCTGCCTCTTGTTCTGCTCCCTTGTTAGTCTTTGTATTAGTGCTTCCCGGTCCTGTGCTCCCTAGTCCTGTCATTAAATTCATGACGTCATAACGTCATCACCACTGCGTTCCCGAGATCTTCCTCGTGTGTGCCATCCATGTTTCAAACCCTCATGGTCAGTTTTGTTTTTTTTGTTCTCAATAAAGTCCCTTTTGTTTAAACCCCAATGCCTGCCCTCGCCTCCTTTCCATGCTTCGTCGTGGCACCAATTTTTTCAGTCTAGTTGAATCTCTAATAAAGAATTATCTGTTTAAAAACAGAGCATGTTCAGTATTTGGTCGGAGTACTTGGTCTGAGAAAAACAGGAAAACAGATACTTTCTTATGCAGAATTATTAAGCAAATTAGTATTAGTTCAAATGGACTGAAGAAAGAGCTTAAAGAGAGCAGAAAAAAGTAAAGTGCCAGTCAAAGAGATCATTGTTAGTAGTCTAACAATCAAATTGCTAGACTTTTGAAACAAGATTACGGTGTAATCAAATGTTTTGTGGCCAGCAGCCAAGGAAGACTGAAGAGGCATGCAGAGAGAAAAAGACACACATTAACTGCCAAAGTTCTGTGTCAAATTAAAGGAGAGACTTCCAGAAACTCTTTAGCATCTTTTGCCATCATTTTCAAAACTTCATTCTGAATGGAATCTCCAGAGGTTACTAGATGCAGTGTGCTTTGTGACACTGCTAAGGTGACCAAGGCTGAAACACAACCTCAACTCTATAAGACACGCAAGTAAAATACTCAAGAATCTGTATAGACACGTCTCGGGACTGATTTTACATGGGCTTTATGGACAGATTAGATGATAGTGACTCTTGATGGAGCAGATGAACGAGCCCGTGGATGGTCACCTTCTTCAAGCACCAACAAGGTGGTGGGGGAGAAACAGCTTGGACTGCAATTATCATGGATGAACTTGTCGGACCTTTCTGACTTGCAGATGGCGTAAAAATTAACCACAAGGTCTACTGCCAGTTTCTTCTTCAAACACTGGCACAAGAAGAAGTCAGCAGCTTTCAAGAAGGTTATGACATTTATGCAGGACAATGCCCCTCCCCCTGCATCAAAGTACTCCATAGACTGGCAAAGAAAGGCTTGAAAGGTGACGGAATTATGACCTGGCCCCCTTCATCACCTGACTGAACCCCCATTGAGAACTACTGGGCCTTACTAAAGTATGAGATTTAGCAAGGTACCAATCAGTACCGTCAGCAGCGTCTGGGGGGGCAGTCCCAGCTGCCTCAGCATATAGGATGTGATTGAATCAGAAACTTGATTAGATGGACAGCAGACTCATGATGGTCATTGAGAAGAAAGGTGGCAGTGTAGGACATTACACCTGGTAATGTGGGCTGTATAGAATGGTCAATAGTTCATTATTCCTTATATAGACTGAATAGCTAAGATTATTGTTTTTTCTGATGGTGGTGAAGAGAGAAAATCCAATTAGTTTCTGATTACCTAATAATTGTGCACACTAATAAGTGTTTTCCTTTTATTTTTGTTTTTTGAAAGTCGAAGGTAACATTTTCTCTCTAAATAAATTTACTTGGAGCAAAAGAAAACTTCTGAATTAATTTTCATAAATCTGCCCAACTTCTACTAAAAATCTCCAGGAATAGTACATGCCTAATAATTCTGTACAGTGTACGAATCCTACTTTGTATATATTTTAATATTTATATAGTTTCAAATCATTCAAATTGTCTTAATAAAAATGACAGTTAGTGCAGAATGGTGCTTTTTTGTTGGTGGGGAGGGGCAGGGGGTGGGAGATGGACACACAGTACAACACTGTGTATCATGGTATTTAGATATTTAGTGGCATACAAGACGGCAACAGGGGAAGCGTCATTGAAAGCAGCTCTTCCATATCTCCAAGTGGGACCTAACATCACTCTAGCTAAGCTAGCCAAAGTGCTAACAGTGTCAGCTGCCATTAATGCACTACTAATGTATTGTCAGCTAACAAGATACACATCAAACGGTTCGAGTGTTTGCTGATGTTTGTTGAGCTCTGTTGACACGTTGCATTTGACGTTACCGATCACTTCAGAAAAAAAAAAAATCAACTCATTTTACATTCACTCTCCTTCTGTAGCTAGCTAGTGTCGCGACCCCGAGTTTATCTGCACGTGTTAACTGACTGAAGGGAAGGGAGAACGGAAAAGGGTGTGTGTTGAGTGTGGGGGCAGGGCAGTGGGGTGACATTACTTTCTGATTTGTTGCATATTTCGATGGCATGAGCTGGAAAGAATGCCAGACTGCAGCACATGAAAAATAAACTCACTCGACGTTATTGTGTATGAAACTGCCAATCAGTTCTATTTATGTACTAAATGAAGGTGCCAGAATGCTGTTCTGGCTCGTTCCGGCCCGCTTTAATCCCTGCCAGCAAATGACTGAGACAGAATGAATATGTGTGTGTCAGTATCCCTTCAAAGAGAGGTAAGAGGATATCCCTGTGTGCGTGACTGCATCCGTATGCAGGTGTCCCTGTCCTTCTGTGTGAACATCACCATAACAACCGTAAATACCATGGTACACATCTCGGGACATTATGTGGACATTCACATTTTTATCAATCGCATTAAAATGTATGATCCCACAAACATGCGTTTCCAGCCATTATGCAAGTGCAGAAGCGAAGGGTAACTGTCAGAGATAAACGCAAAGACAGGGGTGCGGCTGCGATGGGGCCGGCAGGTCGCAGCAGGGTCACGACGAGACCCGGTGACTGCGCTTCTGGGGAACGGCTACAGGACGAAGTGAGAAATGGGCTCTTCGTTTGCAACTGGGGGTCATGTTTTGGGTGAAAAGAAAACCTCGTGTCAGTCATTTTGTGAAAAAGCATGAAAAAAAACTTCTTTCCTTCACTGAAGAGAGAGCTGCAGTTCCCTGAAAAACATTTTGATGCATAATGATTTCACTGCAGCCTTGTGCTGCTTCTGAGCTACATATTTTATTTGCTTCAGCCTTACTCTTGCAAAACATTGCAACAAAGGGATAAGACGGCAATAATTTAGCATCGACACGCTCAGGCTGACCGTGCCAAAGTATAATGAGGCCAAAGACAGAAGAATATGGCTTTGGTAGCGTAAGTAACTTAAGTAACAAAATCAATCCCGGCCTCCATGTTTGTGCTGTTGGGTCCTGGTGGTGCCCACGCACATTGGTCTGGCTAAAGGTTACCTTGAGTTTGACTCTGAAAAATATCAATACTTTATCTTAAAGATTGAATTTAAACTCCAGCCCATAAAAAGAAGTCAATAAGTATTTGAAGATATGCAGCTGGACCAAGCAGACGTCATTAATCTGCCTTGTCAGTAACGTCTTTCTGTTTTGCATGGCAGTGGGCTCTCAGATCAAATAGCCTTTCAGTCTCACCAAAGGCATTTAAATCTATACAGAATTCAATATAAATGCACATTTCTAAAGTTGGTGTTCCTATCTAAATAAACCATAAGTAATCAACCCAAATATTTGTACTTTTTTGATTGCATTTACAGGTTTTTATAAAACTGAGGTTATCCAAATGGGGACCTCAAAAGATGTCCCCAAAAGTAGGGAAATTTCAGGTTATACTACATTTTGGGGGCAATTTGGTCCTCAAATGTGATCTATGCAAACACACACACACACACACACACACACACAGGCATCCATCTCCTAATCACTTATTCTGGTCTGCAATCTATCAGAAGCAGGAGAGGGCACAACGCTGGGGTACTGGGGTACTGTACATGCCTTTGGGCTGCAGAAGAAATCCTACGTAGCACAGGCCGGACATGAGGGTGTGCTGCT
Source organism: Paramormyrops kingsleyae (assembly GCF_048594095.1). Taxonomy (NCBI): domain Eukaryota; kingdom Metazoa; phylum Chordata; class Actinopteri; order Osteoglossiformes; family Mormyridae; genus Paramormyrops; species Paramormyrops kingsleyae. The sequence goes on from NC_132805.1 coordinate 11,724,792, forward strand.
ACTCACTCTGCCTTTGTTGGGAATTCAGGGAATCGGTTCAGCCGACGGTTTTTCAGGGACACGATACAACTTTCTATAGTAGGGCTTGATCATGCGAAGTCTGTTCCTCGGCTGCAACAATTACTTAGGGAGTGACGTATTTTTGAAGAGAAATTCAGTTGCTAGGGAGCAGCTTTAAAAAACTGAGATGGATTGTAGATTTGTTTTAGGCAGCCAGAAATAAAGAACATGAACATTGAATGGATCATGCAAGGAAAAATATTTAAACAATTATGGAAAGCAATAGAAAATTCTCCTTATGTACATTTGGAGCTGCAATCAGGGGTCTCTTCCTGCCAGACATGGAAAGTTTGGGTTCAGAATGGAGAAATCCAGACCAAGGTTTTGTTTCAACCAGCCAGTTGAGAACTCTGTAACTGTGACTCTTTATACTCAACTGGTTGGTTGAAACAAAACCTTGGCCTGGATTTGTACTTTCTGAACTTGAACTTTAACTTTCCACCTCTGCTCCCATCCCTATGTAGTCTCCAAAACTCATCGCAGTCAGGGGTCTCTTCCTACCCTATACAGTATGCAAAAGTCTTTGCAGTGAGAGGTCTCAATGCTCAGGTCTCCAAAGGTTTTTGCAGTCAGGGGTCTCTTACTGCCGTATATTGTCTCTAAAAGACTTCACAGTCAGGGGACTCTTACTGTCCTATGCATTCTCCAAAGGACTTCACAGTCAAGGATCTCTTACTGCCCATACAGTCTCCAAGAGTCTTTGCAGTCATGGGTCTCTTATTGCTTTATACAGTTTCCAAAAGTGTTTGTAGTCAAGGGTCTCTTCCCACACTCCTGTGTGTGTTGACAGCGACTGCCCCCACCTCACTGAGAAAGGCCTGTGACTCGCTGCTCGAGGTGATTGGCGGCGGTGTCCAGCAATGAAAGGTGGCAGGGTAGAAACGCCGGCCTGATTGGAAACCTAAAGGCTTAATGGAAGTAATCTCTCTCTGGACAGATCTGAAACAGAGGTTTGCTCCCAATATCCACATGAAAGCAGAAGTGCTCGTGTGTATTTTCTAACCCCATAGCTCAGCACAAACAGACCCCACAAATACTTCTCCCTTTCCCTCAAAGACAAGTTCTTTTAGTGTCATTTTGTGGGTGACAGTGTGGCACTGTGATTAATGGGAACCAATGCATAAGAAAAAAATACCCTGTACAATCAAGTGTTCCGAGCTTTTAATAGCTTGCCAGTGGCATTGATTACTCAGGGGGTGAAAGATACAGTGGGCAGCACTGTAACTCACACCTCGAGGGGTGAGGTGAATTGTTGTCTCTAAATGGCCACTGGAGTGTAATAGTGGGAGTGTGTGCCCTGTGATGGATGGGAATTCGGTCCAGGTAGTGCTCTATGTTGTTTCGGATAGATTTCAGGATCACCATGACTCTGTGTTGTAGAAACGCTTATGGAGGTTGTGAAATAGGATTCATTTTCATTCATGTGACATCTCGCCCTGACTTGGGATTTCTGTCATTTACTTTGCATCTCAAAGGGGACTAAGTTTGATTGATCCTGGAAGAAAATAAAACTGCAACTGTAAAGTGCTGCTGCTGCTGACTTTGGAGCACGACGGGTAAAGACCTTTTGAAGCTGTACTCTCTTGAATTGTCAACAAAAGTACAGCAGTGCAAAATCGTTTTCCTCCCCTGTGACTTTAAGTACATGTCAGACCCCTTAGAACCCGACTTATTCTAACCTTTTGTTCTGCTATCAAAAGGTGCTGTGCAGGTTTCCAACAGTTTTCAGGTTAAGCTCTGAAGTAACAAAGGTACCTGAAGGAGAGATTTTAAAACCAAACGTTTTTTTTTTTTTTTTTACGTATCTCATTTGCCAGTTACTGTAGATCTTATTGGAACACGCTGTGATTGTTTTGTGCCTTTTTAGAATAAACATAACTTGGAAGAAGACATTTAGTTTTTTTTTTTTTTGGTTACAAGTACAGTTCACGACATGCTCAGCCTTTTCCTTCCCAGCCGGACTGCTCTCCCAGCCTGGTCACCAGCAGAGACCCCCTGCACACACCCTCTCCCTTCTTCTCCTTCTGCCTCACAAGCCCTCATGAGTCCCTTACGAGGCACCCTGACGTGTCTCCCACCCTTCCCTTCTGCCTGGCAGGCTGACATCGCTCACCATGATGTCCCCCATTCGCTCCATCCTGTGTGCTTTACCACTCATATGAACACGCCTGTGGCACGCTTACAAACAATCATTGCTTGATCCATTAATTATGGTGCCACTCCTGAAGACTGATTATTCTCCATTGCAGGAGGAAGTACTTTGGGATTTAAAACGATTAAATCTAAACACTGAACCAGCAGAAAATGAAAAGCTACCTTTAGACACCCATTGTTTGCCTTGTGAAAAGTAGAAAAAGGGAAGCCAGCCACTGTTGAAATGGATTCATAATGAGCTCTTTCAGGTAAATAACATTAACAAAATTACAAGGGCCTTTAAATCCAGGTAGTCTTACTTAATACTGCTTCTGGTGATCTAACACTTGAGATTCTAATAGGGAAATGTAACAGCAAGACAAAGAGACAAAGGATAGGCATGGATGTGTAAATTCTTGATTTTAAGTAGCTAGATAAATACATTCAGCCTGCTGAACGGAAAATACGTATGATGACGCAAGATGTGGAGAAAGATTTCTCTCTCTGCATTTTAAACATAATCTGCAATCTGTTCATCTTGTATTCCACTTCCACAGCTGAAGGTCACTGCACACCTGGGTAAGTTAACCAAAAAAAAACTTGCATGCTTGTTTGATTGATCTGACTTCAATTTCAGCACAAATATGTGTATAAAGTGCTTCCCTGCATAAGTACTCTCCTGCATTTACTCAGCATTATCCTTCGTATTTCTGCTGCCATAAATTTAAACTGGTAAAACCAAACACTTAACTACAAACGTAATACAATGTATGGTGGTAATTATAAAGGAGGTTGGAGAAGAATTGTTATCTGCAGATGATTTAAGCAGCACAAAGGGAAATACTGCAGTACCCCACTCCTGTTTTTTTTCCCATATTAATGCTTTTTCCATCCATCCATCCATCCATCCATCATCTCCCACAATCAGTGATTCAGTACATGGTTGCAGTGAGGACGTGCGGCGGGGGGCTCCCTCGATGGGATGCTACTGTAGCATATCCTGGGCACGCACTCACACCCTGTGAGCGATTTCAAAACACAAAACTAATGGCAGAATGTTCAAACCCCGAACAACATGCATTCACATTCACATTTATTAATTTAGCAAACACTTTTGTCCAATGTGGCATACAAGTGAGGCAAATAACACATTGCAAACATTCTAAACAAGGAGTCTAATAAGCATAAGTGCAGTTGAGCTTCCAAAGAACAGCCAGTAATGAGTGTAAGCAGCACTGGAACAGGAGCTGCACAATGCATCTCAACTACAGCAAGCACCAAATCTGATTATACAAAATGCAACACTTAGAGCAGTCAGGAAATGTAAAAGACGAGCAACAGAACACTGGAGATCCAGCAGCTAAAAACACAGCATAGCTCAAGAACCTGGAGTACGCCCCCCCCCCCCCCCCCCAAAAAATGGGGCAGAATATGCAAACCACACACCTCGGGTGGGATCTGAACCTACAACCCCGCTGGGGCAAATCCACTGCACCACCTTTCTGTCACACTCTAAATGTTTCTAATGGAAGTAACTTTTCCGTGCAAATAATAATGACTGTAATGGCAATAACAATGACTGTCATGGTAAAATAAACTTCTTTCCTTTCTGATTTCCTGTCATCGCGAACACCACCATCCATGCTGTCCCCAAAGTGTCACCGTGGTTCTCATTCTGTCACTGAAGATGCGCACCTATCTGTCCCACATTCTGTGTTTACGACCCTGTGGCCCCCATTAATTCTTCTAAAGGGTATGAGGCAGCAGGCCCGGATCTACACTGCTCAGGTTGGGGGGGGGGGCATTTAAGAATTTTGCGGGGGCAGCATTTCACACAATGGACTATACTACAGTGCAATAGCAAAGGCGAGGTCACCGCTTGCTCCTCCTGCCTCTTCTGATGCCTCCTTTAAGGAAAGAGGAGATGCTGCTGTGTGCCATCTCCACATACTCCCCATGACATTGCCTCCCACTACCCGGGAGGTGAGTGGATCAAGAGGTATCTCTCACCAGGGTGTAAAGGGACCAGGAGAAGCGGTCTTTACTGGAGCTTCCCCATCTGCCCAATCTCATCCAATCAAACTGCTTTTCTTTGTTATTTTCTCTCACTTCATCTCTCGCTGTCTTGTTGCAGCCCCACAACATTGGTTTTCAGTCAGATTCCCTTTTGATGAAATCCCTGACATTTGAGGTAGACCTCGCAGGAAATCAGACCCTGTACACAAACTAGCTTCTGCCACGCTTCCTTGCTCGTGGGAGTTTTACTTTCAAGATACTTTTCAACACACTTCCTCAACTACCATAATCATAGTACATATGTAGAAACAAGTTAACAGTTTGCCTAATTTTAATTATAATTTAATTATACAACAAAAATTAACTTCAAGAAAAAGTAAATCATAGTCTTACAATTCTTTCCCCTCCCACAAAATAGCCGTCCTCGTTTATGATACTATGCTATAGAAACACACACAACATTTAGCTCAACACAAAGTCTTTCAGCCAACCAGGAGGTTTTATGTGCCACAGAACCACAGTGGAACTGCATCACTTTTCCATTGGTGCCACCGCTGCTGTTATCACGAGAATATTCCATGACATCTAAATATTTCTTCTTATGCATATGCCTAGAAGAGGAAGCCTCATCTCCCTGAGAAGAGGGTTGCATTTGCTGAGCAGAGTCTTCACGCACAGTGTTTGGTGCAGGAATTTGGTGCAGGAGGGAGTAATGGTCACTTTGAATCCCGTGTCCTGATTTGAAAGGTAAAGCACAATGCAGTTAGTGGTGGAGAAGAAAAAGATACCTGTGAGGGTTTGTCTGAACGTTGATTTACAGCCGCATGGTATGGTCATATCTGGTTGTACTGCAGCACTTGATACTTGTCGGGTGGATCTAAAAGGTACTGTATCTTATAGGTAACTCCAATCATCCAGTCATTGGGAGTAGGCCCAGGGCACTCCAAGAACTTAAAGAGGCCCTTACAATGAGGGGAAAGCTTCTAATTATTGACCCAGAGGCCCATTGAGCCACACAAAACCACCTGCTTTATAAAGAGACGTGTCTGTCATAGTAGTATTTTTGTTGTGAGCGGGCCCTGTTAACGTCGCTCTGTAGATCTGCATGCCGGCCGAAGCTTGTTGATCAGTTCTGAGGTATAAGCTGCAGGTGTTCCAGGAGTAGTATGACATGTCTGTGGGTCTGTGGCAAAGAGAAGGTTTGCAGGTGTTCGAGCCTCTACAGCAAAATGGAGTGAAACCAGTGCAATGGTAAAGGCTGTTGTGAGGCTGTCTGCCTCAATTAATCACCCCACTCACCGGGCTGTCGAAGGAGCGTTCTGGCAAGTTGATCGATAAGTGACCTATTACAACATCCTACCCTGTCATCACCTTGTGGATGGTATGAGCTGGTTCTTGGTTTCTGAATTCCAGGTAACGCACAGGGTCAGTGTGGATGACTTAGGAATACCACGTCACAAAAGTTCTCAAAAAGATGCTTCCCTCACTACCATAATCAAAGTACAAATGTAGAAACAGTTAACAGTTTTCCTTATCCCAAGAAAGGTTATTCAGGGCAACTGGACTTATTTAGTTCTTTGAAAACGTTTCACCCTTCAATCCAGAGGGCTTTCTCAATTCTGACAGTTTGCCCTATTTAATTATACAACAAAAATGAATTAACTTCAGGAATGATAATGCAAATCATACTCATACAACATAGCTTACATACTGTTCACTGCACTGCACTGCTTACTGCTCCTACCGTGTATTGCTGTACACACTGCACTGAATCATGTCTCACTCTATATTGCCATTCATACTCTACATCCCTAGTATATTAACACTCGCATATGACATGCACTGCTTTCTACTCACCTTGTACTTGCACTCCCACTAGATGCTAAACTACATTCCATTGCCCTAGTGCCTGTATTTATGCTATGACAATAAAGTTGCATCCATCTAGACATTATACACCAGGAAACAGCAGAAAGCCTGCAGGATTGTGCATCATACTTTATGTTAAGGCATGTTAATCCAACCTCGAAAGAATCAAAGGTGGCATCAGCTGTAAATCTGTGCTTTAGGCTAAGAAAACAACTTTTCGCTGAACGGAATACTAATGCTCAGTGTATCAGTGGTCTCTGCAGGACTTACATATATGGTTATCCACCCAAAAATGGTCATTCCTGCTAAATCAGTAGAGGGCTACAGGACAATGAGAGACACTATGTGGCTTTGGTGTGTGAATCTGCAGGAACACAGGGGTAAAACACACTGCGCACACACCAGAGCAGGATTTGGACCCCTACTCTGGAGGTGCTGGCCTGTGATGTTGCCCTCAAACCCACCCTATGGCATCTTCGTAATTCATACAGTAATTCAGCTTTCGGTTGTTTATTTCCAAACAGCCTTTGTAAAATTCGAAGTTCACCATTATCAATATATGGCTTATCAGTAGTCTGTTTTGGACAGGGCCGTATGAGAACCTTTCATCTGAAAATCCTCCTCCCTGCACTCAGATTTATCTTCTCCGAAGGGCTGCCATGGTCTTCCTCCCCATTCCCCATTTCCCTTTCGTCCTCCATGTTCTGCTGTAATCCTTTTATCACCAATTTCCAACCCGCATCCCGGCCCAGCTCGTCCCTGCCGCCTCCTCCGCCCCACGCCCCCTCTGCAACTCCCCGGCCCAGATATTCCTCTGGCCTCTCAGATCAGCGATGATTCCCCACATTACTGGCTATCGCTCATGGAGACCAAGGACCGAGGACGTGACAGTTGAGGAATGGGGGGCCATCGCGGGGAGCTGGGTCCCACACTACAGGGAGTTTAGTCATCGGGGAGGCTGCTTCCCTCTTACTGTCCATGATAAGACTGCAGGAGTGATGGGGCCAAAATGCCGTCTGTAGGGGGGGGGCATGATGTGGTGTCGTGCGGGGTGGGGTGGTGGCGATTGGGCTATTATCTGAAAGGGCATCTAACCATTGAAAGGGCGTCTAGCATTTTAGCCTTGTAGCAGTTTTACATCTTTCCTTTATTGTATTTTTTCCCTTTATTTCCCAGATAGAGTAAAACCTGGCTGGGAATGTGGACAGCATGCCAGTACGAATGACCCACTGCTTTAAGAACCATTTTGCACATGCAGTGCCTTAAGTTTACATGCATCCTCGAATGTAAGCTACAAACCATCAGGGTTTGTTAAGTCAGGGACAGCGCCTTTGATGTTTGTTGCCCATTAAGGCTTCTGAAGGGTACACAATCCTGTCGTCCAGACAAACTTCCTCTAACAACCCCTTGACAACTTATCAAGGAAGCAGTGCTTCAGAGTCAGAGGGCAGCAGAGAAGCGTGCCTCCCAGGTCAACCCACAGACCGAGCGGTTTGCAGCATGCACTATGCCAGCACTGCAAAATACGCCTAATACACACATTTGGAACTGAATGGTCTGTTACATATGGGTCTAACCTCTCCACCCTCACTGTCTGCTTTAATTCCCTGATTGTCCTCATTTTGGATTTTATTTCCACAAATTGCTCAAAGGCAACTGCAAAGGAATGAAAAAGTCCAGATAGAAACAGATTTCATTCTTCTTCATCCGTCTTCTAAAAGCACTTATCTCCTCCAGAGCCTGGAGCTTACCCCAGGAATCACAGGAAGAGGGGGCACCGTGGACAGAATGCCAGTCCATCACAGGGCACACACTGGGGGCAATTTAAACACACCTATTCATCTGAGCTCAGTTTTTCAGCCTGCGGGAGCATGAGCCAAATGCACAAAGTCAACAAAACTCAGGACGAGAGGCGCCGTTTGGAGCCACTGCCCCGGGGCGGTGGTGCTGTGCAGTGAGGCATGGCACTGCGCTCCACGTCTGTGCTTCATCTACATCGTATGCAGCAGCTTAACCACTGAAAACTGTACTGAACAGACATCAAAATACAAACTTGAGCGTGTGGTTACTGTATCTATTTCAGTTTTTTTTAATTAAAACTGTAAATTGTGAGCTAATAGATGTAATATGCGTATGAATATACAGCTCTTGAAAAAATCAAGAGACCACAGCAAAATTTTCAGTTTCACTCTTTTCTCAAATTATGGACACACGTATGTTTTTATTGCAAACTGCAGCCAGGTTCTGCTTCTTCCTAGATTCATGGGACTTCAGTCCTGCTTCTCTGATCCTGATACGAACTGTCCTAGCAGTGCACTTCACATCTGCATTTAATGTTCCCCATTCCTTCAGAAGGTCATTGATGTCATCCTACGATTCAGGAGAAACTGTCGGATAGGTTAACGGTCCTCTCATTTCTGTCAGGGTCGGCATGCGTCCATCTCCTTCCCGTTTGGCCAGCAGGTGTCGCTGACCATCCTGTCCTCTTCCCTGCTTCTGGCCCTTCAGACCCTAGTGTGTTTTCCACTGTTCCCCAGGTTTATTGTAATTACAGTAAAATCCCGTTATAGTGGACCCGCTTGTAACAGAATTCTGCTTATAACGGACAAACAATTTGGGCCGCTTTCAGCTGTAGTTTTGTTCGGCTATAACGGACATGCAGGCTCCGCCTACAAGGCGCGTGGCGTGCCGGTGATATCCAGCGCAGATACGGAGTCGGGATTATTAATAGTCACGCATCTGCTCAGGTGAAGCTGGATTACTACATGTACAATATAATAATCTGTACCACAAGTGTGTCTGCTGGGGTGTGGCATGAGTAAATGGTGTCCTGTACAGTCATTGACAAAAGTCTTGTCACATAAGGACATAATAACTTAAAAAGGCATATAACTTTATTTCTAATCAATCAATTTTTAAAATGAATGGATCAATTTAATGCCAAGGGCTTTCACATTAATAACTGGGTGCAAAATGAAACAGTCAAAAAGTGTCCTGATGTTCACAGCTTGTTAAAGTCCATAACACCTGTTTTTGCAAGGACAAAAGTCTTGTCATATCTTTTAATAATTCAACCAATCACAGATTAGAGGTTCACCTGTGACAAATATTGTAATTAACATAATCCCAGGTGTGTATAAAAAGATCCCCAGCTAAGCAGACCTTCACTTGAAGTGCAACCTGACTTCTGACAACATGCCAAAGATTCAACCACAGACCAAGTCTGCTCAGGTGTCAGACGTCATTAATGTATCCAAACATCAAGTGGAGAGGATTAAAAAAAGATATGAAGAAACTGGTGATGTTCATGACATGCAGCAGTCAGGCAGACCACGTAAGACAGCTCTTCGAGAGGACCGTTTGTTGCTTTGAATGTCCAGGGCCAACCCTTTTTCAATTGCAGCAGAGCTACATCAGAACTGGTCACCAGAAACCGCTGTGTGTACAAGAACAGTTCCTCGAATTCTCGCATGCAGTGGTCTCCATGGCCAAATTAGTGCTCAGAAACCAGCATTAACGAGAACGCAACAAAAAAAGCATGTTGAATTTGCCAAGGCCCACAGCTTGCAGCTAGGATGGACAGTGGCAAAGTGGCAGAAGGTTGATTTTTCTGACGAATCATCCATTGAACTACATACCAAATGCCGCAAATACTGCAGGAGACCTGTTGGAACCCGCATGAACTCAAAATTCACCCAGAAAACAATCAAGTTTGGTGGAGGAAAAATCATGGTTTGGGGTTACATCCATGGGGGTGTTCGAGAGATCTGCAGAGTGAATGGCAACATCAACAGCCTGAAGTATCAAGATATTCTTGCTGCCCATTACATTCCAAACCATAAGAGGGGGCAAATTCTGCAGAAGGATGGCGCTCCTTCTCATACTTCAGCCTCCACATTGAAGTTCCTGAAACTGAAGAGGACCAAGGTGCTTCAGGATTGGCCAGCCCAGTCACCAGACATGAACATTATTGAGCATGTCTGGGGTAGGATGAAGGAGGAGGCTTGGAAGACGAAACCAAAGAATCTAGACGAACCCTGGGAGTCCTGCAAGACTGCTTTCTTTGCCATTCCTGATGACTTCATCAACAAGTTATTTCAGTCATTGCCAAGACGTATGGATGCGGTCCTCCAAGCCCATGGGAGTCATACACGTTATAAATTTTTTTTTCCAAGGCACCATGACTTTATGTTCTGATGTTATTGTAGCATGTTTGTGTATTCTAAATGAAGTATATGTATAATTTCTACATTATTTTTGTATATGACAAGACTTTTGTCCAGTCAAAAGTTGACCTTTCTGTCCTAATTACATGACAAAACTCAATGAATGATGCAAAACTTTATTTTGGTATAATAAGCATAATCTAGAGGGCTTTGCCTTTTCTTATAAGCAATTTCTGATTCCAACTAATTAACTACAGGTCAAGTTATTATTTGTTGTTCCTACAACTTGGTTAAGTGACAAGACTTTTGTCAGGCACTGTAGTAGATTTTAAAAATGCAGATTTGTTTTCAAGATAGTAGTCTCTTACTTTTTTTCCAAAGCTGTATGTTTCCCATGATAAAAAAAAGTTACATAGAATAAAAATAGCTCAGAACCTCACAGATAATAAGAACTGAATTGTCCAGCTTTAAAGTTGGTCTAATTGATTTTCTCAGCAATAAAAGTAAGAGGTTTCCACAGGTCGTTTAATTACAAAAGGAGTCTAGCTGTTTAACTGAAACCAATTATCTGAAAAATGCCTTAGACTTAATGCTATCTGGTGTGGTAATATGAGTCCCTGAGTGAGGTAGCCTACCTTTGATTTTTTTCAATCTTACTCTTTTTATCAGTTTTAACAGAAAGAAAAAACACAAGCACTTAATTTGATTTTGCATTGTGCACTGTTGTCACAATCTTAGCAACCCAGCAGAAAAATAATATGTATATAAGGCTATTTTGTCCAATAGCAGTGCTTCACAGTGCTTCATTTAACAATGAACATTTACAGGCAATTGATGACCTATTAGTCACTGCTGACATTTTACAATTTGGCAGTTGCTAAACTCCAATAAGCTGCAATGTTGGCCTGGAGGATTTCGTTTTTACAAAAGAAGCCAATTAGTTCATGTCTTTTTTTCATGAATTCTGCAGAAGGAAATATTTTTTTTCCCACCACTCTTTATTCTCGATATTGCACACCGGATTCATTCGGAGTGTGAGGTTGATTGGAGGTCTGTCCAGATCCTGCCAAGGGGCACTTCAGTGTAGAGCTTCTGACTTGAGGCGAAGGTTTGGTTTCAACACTGGTAAAGACCAAATCAGCACCACAACCCCTGCTGAGTAACTCCCTGTACCCTACAGTACAATCCACACCCCCTGCTGAGTAACTCCCTGTACCCTACAATCCACACCCCCTGCTGAGTAACTCCCTGTACCCTACAGTACAATCCACACCCCCTGCTGAGTAACTCCCTGTACCTCACAATCCACACCCCCTGCTGAGTAACTCCCTGTACCCTACAATCCACACCCCCTGCTGAGTAACTCCCTGTACCCTACAATCCACACCCCCTGCTGAGTAACTCCCTGTACCCTACAATCCACACCCCCTGCTGAGTAACTCCCTGTATCCTACAGTACAATCCACACCCCCTGTTGAGTAACTCCCTGTACCCCACAATCCACACCCCCTGCTGAGTAACTCCCTGTACCCTACAATCCACAACCCCTGCTGAGTAACTCCCTGTACCCTACAATCCACACCCCCTGCTGAGTAACTCCCTGTACCCTACAATCCACACCCCATGCTGAGTACTCCCTGTACCCTACAATCCACAACCCCTGCTGAGTAACTCCCTGTACCCTACAATCCACACCCAAATTTACACCGTTGTTTTAGGCTGACTATGATATAAAATTATATTTGTTATTTTTTTATTTACATGCTATTAATGATGATATATCCTTTACTGGTCATTAGGAAAAAGTATAGGTGCAATAGAATTTGTCTCTTCACCTGCCGTATCTTGATCTCCTTCTTGGGGGAGGGGGGGGGGGGGGTCACAATGCAGGGTCAGCCAATGTGCAGCATCCCTGGAGATGGGGGTTAAGGGTCTTGCTCAAAAGCCCACAGATATGTCCACAGACATTGTTCTGCTGAAGCCAGGGCTCAAAACAGTGATCTTCTGATCATGGGCGCAGAGACTTACTGTATAGAAAACAGTATATACCTTCATTAGTGTATATTAGTTCATTTATACGTAATAAAGTAAAGAAAATAAGTGCATTTTGTTAGTATGTTAGAAGCTTCCTCAAAGTTAGAACAAATGATTCTCCCAGGATAATAAGGTCCTTCATCTGCAGTTTAATGAGCTGCAGGGTTTCACAGTTTAGCCAGATGACTATCGGCACCTGCATGATGAATCCCAAGGCTCTGCTCGCTTGTCTCCGTCTGTTGCAGCCGTAGCGCCACCCATAAAGCCCACGGGGCCTGTTTCGGGGGGGCGGGTATTCACTGCCATTTTCTGTCATCTCCAAATGCCGCAAATCACATCCATTGGTAAGTACAGCCTCTGAGTACTGTATAGGGTTGTAAAATGAAATCAGTCAAAATCAAAATTATACATAAGTACAGAGAACTAGGTACATAATATCTTTCTAAAGAAAAAAAAAAACAGAAATTACTCTGTGCATTCATCTCTAAATCACTTCCTCGAGCAATTTGCTCGCGTTCAAATGCGATAATGGCTAAAAAGGGCTGTAAAGCTTTGATTTTCTTCCTTAAGAAAGTAAAAATCTGCATAATTGCTGCTTATTCATTTAGTGTTTTTGGCTGATTAAACCCCACCTACTCCTGTTCTTTTAATCACTTTGGGTGGATGCACATCGTCAGGATAATTAACGAGTTAGAATGTTTTGAATGGGCCTTTGCATGTGACATGGTTGTAGCTTTTATTTAGCTCACAAACGATGCGCCTTGGACTCTCTACATCCACAATTTAGATGCTTTGCACCTACTTAAGATTCCAAGCCTCCCAGATCGCAGCATACGCCACTCATCTCCCTGCTCTTAATGAAACGTTTCCGGTGGAGTCTTGACAGGACCCACAGTAAAGCGAGTACTCACGCTGAGAATGCACCATGATTTCCTGGTGAAATATCTCTGGCCACAGCCTGATCGATACTCTGTGAGGAAATACGCCTTTGGATCAGTCATGGAGCCGTGGGTTTAACAGCAGACCGGCGTGTCGCTGCCTTATTGATTAAAGGCTGCTTCTTGTGTCATACTAGGTGTTTAATTAATCATTGGGTGGGAAAATCTAGTCACGGCATGATGGGAAACAAAGTAGCCCAGGGGGTCGGGAATCTGAACTCGACTTCCGGCTTTGAGTCTGTTGCGTTTGCCTGATTTTCCAGGGTTTTTGCAGTTCTGTGTGCAGGTTTGCATCCCATTTTCTGCCCTTTACTTCCCTGAAACAGTCTCCAAGCTCACTGTGACCCAGTACTAGATAAGTAGTCTTGATGATGGATTTAGAAATGTACCTCTATTAGAGTGACAGTACCATGGCTGATACATGAATATACTGCTGAATGTAACATGTTTACAGATCTGCTCCTTAAAAACCACACAGATCAACCAATGACATTTTAATTCTATCCCCGGTGAACCAGACCTGCAAACGATTGATTATAAGTCACATTTGTAACAATTTGGAGGAATAAATGCTGTCAACCTTTTCTTTTAGAGAGGAATTTCCCAGCGAGTTGTGCACAAAATGGCCCATCAGTCCAGGAAGCGAAATGGTGCTTTACCGCTAATGATTACTGTGATCTGTGATATTTATCAGGGATATTTATCACGTGATATTTGCATCTGTTGGGATGGTGAGCGGATCCATGAGGAGAGGCCTGGAGGAGTTTATCAGCTCCCTACAGGTGGGAGGCGCGAGGCAGAGCGGAGCAGCCATTCACGGCAGCCTCTCTGCCTCTAGCGAAGGACAAAGTGACACAAAAGCCAGAGGCACCTCCTCTGTCTCACATACCGGTATATAAAAGCCGCCTGTTTCTCATCTGAAGACTTGTCTCCTTGGGAGGGGCTCTGTGGGAGATGTGTGGAGAACGGTGGGCCAATGTGGGGACTGCAATATGTTTAAGAGCTAGGGGTAGTTGGCCACACCCCTACGGTTGGGGTGTGGGGGAGGTAATACGGTGAATTGAACATGGTGATAACAGGGCACATGTGGATTGATGCCAACCTCACAGACAGATCGCTGATGCAGTGGGATTGAGGGGAGGAGTGGATGTCAGCAAAGACATTTAGACCATCTAAGTCACAGAAACACACCTGGACAGGCTTAATGTCTCAGTTACTTCAAAGTCGAATTAACGACTGATATTTTCAGATATATGATCTGCACGGAGACATTCTATAATGAGAATCTCATGTTATTCAGGTTGTAGTGGGTTTAATTATTAAGGAATACATGATATTTTATATTATGTTATTAAGGTAGACAGAATATCCAGGACATAAACCTCCATTTTAGAGAAGGAAAACAAAATCAGTGTACGGCAGGCTATGTTCCCCCTGAATTTATCTGTAGAAGGTTACATTGATCCAGTTTTTTCCTGATAATCCCAAACAGGCGTCTTGTGCTCTTCCTCAGGCTGATGTCGATGTGGCTACATATCAGTAGGAGTCTGTGTATGAGCCATCGGGAGCCTGATCTCCGGCCTGCGGGATCTGTCGAGGTTTGTTTTGGGACGGGTCGAGCCCGGAGACCCTGCCGGCCCCAGGGGTTCCTCAGAGAGCCTTCAGAGGTGGATTATCAGATCCTAGCAGCCTTCCATCGAGAGCGGCATGGCGGCCTCCTCTGGCTGAGCTGCTGTCACCCCCACTGTGCCACAGCTTCTGCCTGCAGCCATAAATCATCAGCATCATCCTGATGTGACACAGGGGACGACCTGTAAAAACAAACAAGTGGTCAAAAGCCAACCAGTCACAGATATTTTTATTGTTTTAATAGAACTGAAGCAAGCTGGGGTTTCTTTACACCCAAGCACTCCCTCCCAGTGCCTGCAGAGAATCCTACTGCCCTCCGTACTTTCATGATCTGCACGTACCTCATAGAGATGGTGCTCCCACCCTCCCACAGGCCTGTTTGAGCTCTTAAAAATATTTGAAAAGCTATCCATACTAAACAGAGTAATTGTCATGTGCTTCTTCACAAGATTGTAACTCAAAATAAATGTAGCATAAATAAAGAGGATTTTTTGACATTGTTGAAGCCAATGGAATTGGGGTGGATTTTTGTAAGGATGTCGATATCCTGCGAAGGTTTGCAGTTTCAGTCCATGGGACATCGCTGTCATGATTCCCTTTTTTATTTTTCATGTTATTTTAGTCGGGCATGTAGGAAGGGCAGCTAAATGTCAGACCATCCAGGAAGCGGGATTGTAGGGATTCGTTATGCTATGTGGCTCCAGCTGCTTCTCTGTAACACAGGGACACCACTGTGGTTGAGAACCGGATCCTGTGGATAGGTCTGGGTTGTTTAGAGGATGTTGGGGGTCCTGTGGGGAGACTTCAGGGCGACACAGTGAGATTCAGCAATAGCAAAGCGGAACGGCCTACAGTGATTGACATGTTGCCGAAGGCCCCCTGGCCACACACCTCTGGGCTCCGCCCGTGATCAGGATCAGGGCCACGCGGGGTCACATGACCAGCAGCTGGTCCGCCCAATGTAGGCTCTGAGCTGCGACCAAAAGGATTAAGGCTGAAATTCACTGGAGCCTTTAAGGACAGCGCCCCACTTGCTTCAGCCGCCGCACAGTTTATTACACATCCCACTGCAAATGGCTCAAGATAAAAAAACTCGAAAAGCTAAAGATATAAGTCCATGATAAATGAATGCGACAAGCCATGCAACACGTCTCTCTTTGGAAAGCACATCCAAGTGAAATTGTGCTGCGTGGTCGCTCACAATTATCCCGGTTGAATAATTGCCTTCCAGACGCTACATTACACTTGAAAATTAGACCGGGGTGTCGTGCTGGCGTGTCGGCGTTGAGGTCAGCACACCTAGCAGCCGCCGCCCTGGTCCCCAAGTGTCACACAGGAGTCACATGCTAATTGAGGCTGACAGGGTCTCCCCGAGCTCACCTATGGCCTTGGGGATCAGATTCTGTACACAAACACGAACGGCAGTAAAAAAAAAAAAAAAGTGGATGAAATTCTGCAGCAGCATGAATATCTAATTCCATTGAAAAATCCCCCCCCCCCCCCCTTCTGCTCATCTCGGCCGAGGATGCTGTCATCCTGCAAGTGGGAGACTCCAGAAAATATGTCACACTAAATGTCCATCTGGGGAAATCTTATTCTTTATTTATATATGGAGAAGTCAACTACAGAAATACCGATGTCAAAGAAAAGAGGAAAGGCCAGACGATCTATTAGCATTTATTACCAGGGTTAGAGAAAAGCCTTCTTGTGTATGGCTGTGTTTCAGGCATCAGGGATGCCAACTCTCACGCATCTGGCGTGACACTCGCACATTCAGACTCTCACATTCACTCAAGAAAACTTGTGGCAAATCCATATAATTCCATTCAAATCCAAAAATTTGCCTCATCAAAAGTGCTTGGCTAGTTTGCAAACACTACAGACTATTTCCAAGGCAACACAACTGTTACATGCATGTAAATGTGTGCGCATGTGTGTGCAGACTTGTCTCGAATTGAAAATCTCACATCAGCCAGCTGACCAAAGTCAGTAAACCGGATGCATGTGTGTCACACACAGGAAAGGCAACAGGGATGAAAGTGAAGTCAAATCAGCTCCGCACTTGGGATTCGATTAATTGTTATCATTTGTCTTACCATAGATGAGTGGTGCGCAGAACAAGGGCCGGAGAAAATGAAGCTGTCACCCTTTGAGTGTGTCAGCTGGCTATAGCTTTGATCTGTGTAGCTACAATATTATAATTTGCCAGTCAGACTGGATAATAATTAAGCTTTTGTAGTAGCCAAGATGAACTGAACCTATTTTACGGGGAGGGACTGGTCGATTTATTCTAAATAGCTACATGGCAGACGGATCACAGTTAACATAATGGAAACAGGAGTGCCAGCCCAAAAAATACATCCCGTCCCATTAGCTACGGAGGATCCGGTAACTGACAAGCTGATGATTATAGGAAATCATTGCAGGTATTTGGACGTTCAGCTGAGTCCTGAAAGAAGGCGCGGGATTCTACAGTCACACTGCAGTCACGCTGGACACTTTTTGCCTTAATCCAGTTATTTCCCAGCTAGGTCTGAACACCATTTGCATTCGCAGATGCTCAGTGGGCAGCACCGCCACCTGTCACCTGGATCTCCATCCCTGCTCTTTGTGTGGCATTTCCATGTGTGTCTCTGTCCTCTAATGGACTTGTGTCCTTACAGTATGTGTGAATGTGAGCTTCCCAAAATGGACTCAGTGTGACACAGCACTGCATAATGGAAGCTGAATGACTGTTAAGTACTGCTATTACAGAAACATTACAAGTATTATAAAATGAAATGTGCAGTACAGCATGAACATATGGAATACTGTATGTATTAAATGCGTTTTTTTAGCTCCTGAAATTTTTGGAGGATACATGTTGTTCGGACAGCGTCGTCATTTAGACATCGATAAATAAATGATCAAATACTGTTTCTGGCTTTAACTTTAGAGTAACCCGTGCCACATTTACATTTGAAACTTCACAGCTGGCGAGCACAGAAGTGAAAAATATAGCTGCAGAATATTTAAGATTCAGGCGGGTAGGTGGCTTTCGGAGGCCGTTGGATTTCAAATGTACAGGTTAAAAATAACTGTTTTATCCTGCAATTCGGCTCTCCACTGGAAGAACCTCCGAACACAGAACATTGTGTGATGTATATAATAAACATAACTACAGGACATCATGAAAAAGAACAAGGTATGTAAGAGGTGGCATTAACTTGAATGAATGGAGCCCGATTACAGGACATCTGGGACACTCTGCACTCTGCTTTTGATGTGGCTAATTTTTGGAGGTCTGCCATGCAGAGACACATGGTGCGACCCGCGATGGTTCCGCGTCTAGGCGGCCTGTAGCTCCTCCTCACAGGAGACCTTAAAAAAGGAGTGACATTAGCCTAGCAGCATGTTCAGCTATAGCGGTGTGTGTGTGATAATCAATTAGCAGGGCTGCTTCACTCATGACAATTTCCTGGTTCATCATGTCCTGAAAATAAGCATTTACCGCATATATTAAAGAGCAGGTCTGTACATAAATCCTTTCACCTTATTGAGTGCTAACTGTAGACATACAACAAAATGGATTCACTATTAAAAAACATTCGTTTACTCTTAGGCTGTGCGAAGTTTCAGATTCAATATTTTAGTATTTCAGTGATGTTTATGTCATACATCCACTGTATAATCCCAAAATTTATCTTGGGCATGACCAACTTTTGAGGCATGTCTTAACCTCAACACACTGCCTACACTAAATGTCTCAATAATATTCTCATTCTCCCAGCATGGTTTCTATGCACAAATAATTTTCAGTCAATTTGTATGTTTGAGCTTGTGCCCCTGAAATCAGGCTCTTACAGGAAGTGATGTCACTGCTTGACACCCTTTGCGTTTGGTATATTCTGTACTCTGGGGCTCCAGGATTACCACAATTAGTTTAGGACAATGAGCTTCAGTCATAGGAACCTATTCTTTCACCGAGCTGGCTGCCTTTCTCAAAGAATCATTTGTAACGATAAAAGAAGAAGCCGACATGATCACACGGGCAGCTCTTTGAAAAACGACGTACAATGTAGGAGTTACAATTTACAGCAGCCTTCAGTCTGACTCCTACCATTGAAAGCCAAGTGGCCTCATTGCCAACATCATTGATGTGTTCAATCAAGGCCAAATGACACGATACATTAACTGGTAACAATTTCTCCCAAGATTAAACACCATAATCCTCTTTTTCAGTGGATAATTTTTGTACAATTTAAAGGAAAAACCCATTTCCAGATCTGGAGATTACAGGCATATGTTTCCAAGGGACCCAGAGTAACATGACTTCAATATCGGAACAGAAGGCCTGATCTTAAATGTCATCCTTCGCCCTTTTGTGCTAAGATATACAGACGCCCCTCTACTTACGAACGAGTTATGTTCCGAACGGCCGTTCATAACTTGAAATGTTCGTAAGTCGTTATTCAACATCATTTAAAGGGTATGGGATGCTGGGAGAACGCACGCTACGCTGCTGCGCGGCGGGAGTAGCGGCCAGAAGTCGTATTAGGCGGAATTGGCGCGCAGAAAAAAAAATTGTTGCGGACAGGAAACGGAAGCCCAACGAAGACATTTTGGACTTACAGTTCTGTTCATTTGTATGTCTGAAAGTTTGTAAGTTGAAAGTTTGTAAGTTGAAAGTTTGTAAGTTGAAAGTTTGTAAGTAGAGGAGCATCTGTAGTCATATTTTTAACGAGTTACATATATTAACAAATAAACAATGCAATAAAGATGAGTTTTCATCTTGCTTCTAACTTCACTGACCTCACTCACCTGGGATTAAATGCCATTTCCAGTAAGAACAAAATAGATTTCGGATACTCAACACCATGACATGACGGTGCCACCTGAAGGCTCGTGGGATGGCACCTCTCATCTGGTGCCGTGGGTCACAACGCCGGCCAGCTACAAGCTCTGATTCTCAGCTGCTTTGTCTTTTGGCACTTTACCACTGCCGTACAAGAACCAGACCATAGCCGACAACCGCAAAGAGACTGGGTTCACTTGCCTTCAGGTAAAGGGACTGAGCTGATACAGATGAATGAGGGTTTTAGCCATTGTTGCTGACATAAATTCCCTTGGCTCATGTAGCCCCAGATAACTATCTGGGTTTGTCAGAATATTCACAGCATGCGGGTCTGGGTGCTGTATCACATATCAAACAATCACACTGATTTCTCTCTGAATTCCAATAAGGTTTCATCCCTGGCTTGTCTTCATAAATTTCCTTCTTGATTAAAGACGTGGACATTTGTTAAATGTGAATATCAACATCACCACAAATAAACATATACATGCACCACAGAGGCTCAATAGTTCAACTGAAAATTTTTTTTATTGGTCAAGGAACAAGATCAGCACTGCAGTTACTGATTCAATCCTACTGATGATGAATAGAGCAACTTCACTATTAACCATCAAGTCTACTGTAGCAATGACTCTGACCGACATCACCGGCTAATTTAATTTTTAAAAACAGAGATGTAATGGTGCAGCATTGTAATCCATTTCATGGTCCAATGGAAAACTAGGGAGTGTAGATTTCCAATATACATCCATTCTTCCAAATTTGCTGATCCAGTTCAGGGCTGCGAGGAGCCTGTAGTCTACCCCACTAAGCAAAAGCCATGCGGTGGACAGGGGACATCCTGGGCTGGATGGCAGTCCATTGTAGTGCTGGTGCACACACACACACACACACACACACAAAGAAAGAAAGCGAAATACTGTATAAGGACAACAAGTTTGATTGCCTCTTAAGTCAATCTGTAAAGAGCCCAAAATCCATCTGGCTTCTAACTGATGATCCTGGTCACAGGAAAAAGCTCAATATTCTCCAGAAAAACAATGACCAAATGAAAATTGAGATATTTTATACATAAGTAACGAGAGCATTGTCTTTTTAAAGGAAACAACAATTTTGGTAAACACCGGCTAGCCTAGAGGTTGAGAATTTCCATTGTAGACTCCCTTTGTAGAGTCCTGTTAAGCTCAAGCTCTGATTCATGCTCATGGAAGCTGAGCTCCCATGCATGGGTTTGAGGTGTTGTTAGCAGTGCAGTGCAGTGCAGTGCCACACGGAAATAGTGTCATAGTGGCAAATAAAATTCTGCCTGTAGTGTAGCCCTGTGCCACAAACAGGCTCGTTCCCTACTCTCTCGCCTCCTTGCTGATGTCATTCCTGCCCTGACCTCTTTCATGTGCAGCTGTTTGTCAGACATTGCTGTAGAATGGCCGCCCATGCCCTGGCACGCTCTCCACAGCGGGGCTGCCTGTCCCACCTTAACCTCGGGGGGACATCAGAGCCGGTCCCTCCCGCTCCGCCCTCTGTACAAACAGGACAGTGTCACCGTCACACATGACACAGTAGCGGTTGTAGACCCTTTCAACTAGGAAGGGGCTTACTGGTGCCAGTTGTTCTGTTATGAGGGCCAGATATATTTGACCTTTATGTCCGGCAAGTATTACTTACACTGGATTGCCAGCATTAAGAAGCAAAAGACACTTTTGAATAACTGAGGTTATTTATGCAGTGCTTTGCAGTTATATTTTACAGTTTTTACTAATAGACTGCACAGGCAAAAAAAAAGTCGCCATTTGAATTTATATCATCAAATACTGAAGAGCCAATGACTGGATCATTATTATAGCTCAGCAATAAAGTAAAGTCAGTGAGTACCTGAATCTACTGAATGGCCAGGTTACACCTCCATCCATCATCAATAGATTTTTTTCTTCCCTGTTGGCATGGGCATGTTCCAGGACCTTGACCTCACTGAAGGTCTTTGGGATGTGCTGAAGGAGGTTTTATCGAGTGGTTCAACTCACTTGTCAATACAGGATCTCGGTGAGAAATGAATGAATCTGGATGAAAATGAAGGGTGAGATGTTGCATACAGTAAGCATGTGGAAACAATGCCATGACAAATGTGCACCATGATCAAAGCTAAAGGCGGTCCAATGACAAATTCAAATGGCGTCTTTTTTTTTGACTGGCCATTGTATGTCACTCACTCTGATTTCTTGTTTAGACTGCCTTGCTTCCACAAGTTTGATTTTTTTTTCTGTCGTTTGCTTTACACCAACTGAAGTCACTCAACCAACCAACACACCCATGTTAAGCCTCCGTCAAGAAAATGTGTTTATGTTTATCTGTTGCCTTTTCCTAGCTCAAAGAATTTTAGCCCACATGTAAATGTAAGTAGTAATAAGAGTAATAATAATACATTTATTATCAGACCCAAGAGTAGCATACATTTTTAGGGGGGCCACAGGAGGTCTCCCCTCCATGCCCCCCCCCAGGGCCGCCCCTGATCATACAAAAAACAACAGAAACCAGAAAAGTTACAAAAATTGTGCAACTTCTAATCAAGTCGACAAATAGTTATGAACAGACTAAACTATAACAACATTTAGTGACAAACTGTCTCAGCAGGAAGGCATCCCTCAAACCTCGAGACGGGTGTGTTTGTGTGCTTTTCCCGTCATTTGGTCACTCTGAATTGCCGCTGGCGTGTGAATGTGTGAAGTATCCTGTATGTAATTATCATCTCACCGTGTGCAGTGTCCCTGACACCTCCTGGGGCTTCAGGCTGCAGAACCCCAGGAATGGCTATTTAATAACAGATGGACGGACATTTACCTCACAAGGTTGGCAGAGGCGGAGCAGCAGGAACTGCCTGGGCTTTAAGAGCAGCCTTCAGGCTGAAGATCTGCATCCTAAACCTCCCTGGGCCCTGCTGCCTGTGGACTTTGCAACCCTTATATTGATTTTACATTTGGGGAGGGGACAAAGAAACAGTAGAGCTCTAAGGCCATAAGAGGTCAGAAAAGGTCACAGACGAGCTGCTTGGGGGACCCAGCTGTATACGGCCTGGCCGGACCCTGGCTGTATACAGCTGATTCCCGAGCCCTGCACCAAGGTCAGTCCCGGGTGGATGGCCTTTGCCGACTGAGCTTGACATTTCGGCATATAGCACGCTGCACGCAATCTAGGTCCCCTAGACTTAATATAATTGACAGAGCACTTTTTTATGAGATAGTGGATGATTCACTTTGCATCATAAATGACAAAGACATGCTTTTCAAAGTGTTATTATTATTATTATTTTTATTATTATTATTTTGCTTTTCCCCCTTTTAAAAGAATTTCAAGGCTTTTAAAAGTATATAAGAGCTTCCGAAGATATAGTAAAAGGGTGGATGCTC
Source organism: Paramormyrops kingsleyae (assembly GCF_048594095.1). Classification (NCBI taxonomy): domain Eukaryota; kingdom Metazoa; phylum Chordata; class Actinopteri; order Osteoglossiformes; family Mormyridae; genus Paramormyrops; species Paramormyrops kingsleyae. Next base: position 11,747,872 of record NC_132805.1, read on the forward strand.
ATCAATACAATATCTTAATAAGGTGATTTATTCAAAATTAGACTGGAAAATGTAAATTTATTGCAGTTGGAAAGAAACCAGAGTGAGTGATACAGGATGTACACGTTGGGCTGTCTGTGGCTTCTTGTGCACCGGGTTGGGAAGCACTGGCCTAACTGATTGTCTTTGGAAACCAGGGCACCCAGAGGAAATCAAGTCAGAACTGGGAGAATATGCAACAGATGCAGAGGCCATGTCCCCATGAGGCAGGAGGTTACCGTGCTGCCCACTGAAGTACCATGTGACTACCATGTAACTACCATGTGACTACCATGTAACTACCATGTGACTACCATGTGACTACCATGTAACTACCATGTAAGTACCATGTGACTACCATGTAACTACCATGTAACTATCCTAAATAGCTGTGACTCGCGGCTGAGGAAGGCTAGCAAGCTGGTTTATTGCCTGACACAGATCCACAGATACATGGATGATGGCATGATATTTATTACCTAAGACGTATCCTGCAGCGCTTGCTGGATTTGCTCACCTTTCATTGTCGATGGGTAGCTCGTGTAATCATGTACAATTACAGAATACATAAAGGCACTGACATGCTTTGGAGCTGAATAAAACATCTTTGCTTGGTAATTTGTGCCAGTTCTTTATAATAAAGGCCAAGAAGAATTATACACTTGTATTTTATAGACTGTAAATTATGATTCTGTGATGATAATTCAGTTCCCTCCTTTAGTTCAGACTTTTTTACGAGTCTCCAGAGGTTGATCCAACTTTTGTCAGTGTCTCTGTTTCTCCAGTTATGATTTCCCATAAAGTAACAGATGAATTAGTCTAGATCACAAAGAAAAACATAAATCTGGGCCTCAGTTAATGGCGTGTGACGCCCGCCGTTTTCGATGAATCACCAGTTTTAATAAGCTGTGATGGATGCATCTCTGTATCTCCAGGGACCTGGCGTTTCCCACATCGCTACAGAGATTTCTGGGCCCGGCAATTCCTCTTCTGTCTCACAGCAACGTGCAGAGAGAAGCACAGCCACCCACTCCTGGCTGAAGGAGTCGAAGGTCAGTGTCCTCCATGGGACACATCAGCTCACACTGGCAGAAGATGTCGACGGATGAATTTGCGAACAGCGTGTTGGAAATGCTGCTTCATCTTCCTTGATTCATCCTTCATCTTTGCCCTCCAGATCCCCTCATTTCCACTGTTCCTCTTCTCTCTTGCCTGCTCCTTCTTCACACTCCTCTTCTCTCTTCCCTTGTTTGCGTGATTTTCTCAGAATAGTTAGCATTTGCAGACTAACTAAAATTCCTTTCTGTGTTATTAATTTGTCATGTGTATGACTCATGCCTTGCTGAATGACTGTTCAAGACACCTCCCATATTAACTCACCAGTTGTGTATATTGTGTTTATTAATTGAGTCAGATTAAAACAATTTCTGTCCCCTAAAGCATATTTCCCCTAAGTGAATTCCATTGTTCTGCATGGAAAATCAAGCACCTTAAATTCATTTGCTTGTGGACCCAGTAAGTTGTACTTGATCACCATTGAAAATGTAAAGATAAATAACATCAGGAAAACGTCTTCTTCAATGCTAAATTATATCAGCTGAATGACTGAATGACCCTAAAGTCCAAAATCAAAAACCTAAATAATTACATAATCCCAAAGAAGTTTTTTTCTAGAAAAATTGCCAAATTACAGTATCTGCAGGTGTGCATGTGTGAATGGTGTGTGAGTGTGCCTTGTGATGGGTTGGCGCCCCATCCTGTGTCTTTCCCTGCCTTGCACCCTTAGCTCCCGGACAGCCCCCCCGCCCTCGCATAGAACAAATGGGAAATGGAAATGTTTTTGTTGATCTAGTTCCTGAGTTTTTCCTGCTACAATGAAAGGTCAAAACTGCTATAGGCTACATGCAGTCGCCAAGAGCAGGGAGGATTTACTTAGCACAAGCCCAACCTAGTGGATCGATTAATGGCCTCTTCCAATGTCTGCTTTTAGCCTCTTTGCTTGACCGGGGCTTGGCCCAAGGCCTCTGGGTATGCATCAGGAAAAAGGCTCATAACTCTCACAGTGTCATTCTCTGCAGACACAAATAAAGCCCTTTTTAGATTAAAATCCTTTATTTTACTTGCGCAAGTATGAATACAGGTACTTTGGAATGTTTCTCTTCGCTTACCCCATCATGAGACACACAGGCAGGAGAGAGCGAGCTTGGGCGTGACAGTGCAGGTTCAGCCGGCATACAGTGTCTCTGCAGGGGGGGGATAAGGGCCTTGCTCAGGGGCCCACGGACATGTGACTATTCCATTGAAGATTAAATTGATGATCTTAGACCACTAAGCCACTTCCTACCCTCATTGATTTTTGAAACAATGGAACAAGCAGAAAGTTTGGGGCTTTGACCGGAGTTGAAGACCCTCCAGTCCATTGACTCAAAGACATGACTTAACGTCCTAATATGGAGCTCAAGTGATCTTTTGGGAAGCATATTAGAAATTTAGAATGACTGACATCCCAGTTAAAATATAACTAATGATAGGTCGGTCAGACTATAAAATGTGTGAACTGCTTTCATATGGCGTCACATACCACAGTGCGGCAATGGCTCATTGGACAGCACTACACTATCATAGCAGCAGGGTTGTGGGTTTGAGTCCCGGCCCTGGCCGGTGTGTAAGCAGTTTGCATGTTTTCCTAGTGTGGACTCAGTAATCTTCATGCAGCCCAAAGACATGGTTTAGGTGACTCACAGCATGCGTCCAAGGATGTCCTGTACCCCATATCCCTTGGGAGGGGCTGTGGGTTTACTGTGACAGTAGTTACGGGAAATAGATGAATATATCCATGTGTTATCAATGTGCCGCCTGCTTCATGTTTCATACGGCTTACACTGTACTCTAACAAACCTCAATGCTTATGCCAAAGATTCCTAGTTTCCAGTTATTGTTAAACCTGAATGTTATTGTTAAACATGCAGACTTGGTGCCTGTATCAAAAATATCTGTGGTCTGATTAATCTCCACATAATCCCCGATTCTGCATGTTCTCTTTACAGAACAGCAGTTAGATCTGTTGTATTAACCATGTAAATGAAAAAGTACTATGTTTACAAATACTCCAGTTTATTGTTTCTCAATCTGGACCTTGGGGACCCACAAACAGTTCATGAACTGGGAGGGAGCAAAAACGTGGACCGCCTTTGGCTCCCCAAGGACTGGGTTTGGAAACACTGGTCTAGCTAAAAACACCTGTTTACACACAGGCAGCAGAGAACATAGTGGTTTGGAACACAGACAATCTGACTGTGGTCCCAAGGCACTGCTGTACTCTTAATGCTTATAAAAATATCTAGCTGTATACAGTACATGTGCAGCTATACATAAACAGGTAATATTCATAAACTTATACTGTCTGAAAACAGCAGGCGATGCTGTGCTTACGCACCCTTTAGTGTATTTGGCAGTTTGCTAGCATGATTACTCACCTACTTAGTAAAGGAGAATGCTTAATATATCGTTTATTTATTGCACACTAATGGAGGAAGGCTTCAGAAGGTCAGTCGGTCTGGTTTTTAAGCTTGATTGCAGAGATCAAGACAAAAAACAAAGTAAAACAACTCTTGTACAATGCCAGAATACCGGTTACATCACCGCTTTCCCGGCAACCAAAATAAAATGCCATAGAAACAGCAATTCTGTCGTAAGTGTGGCCTATAAAAATATATTGTTTAGAGCATGACTCACTTTAATCGGCACCAAAATGTGAGCTGTTATTAGATGCACCCTCCCCGCCCGCCCCCCTGCTCATTTTAGGGGAGCACAGAGAGGTTCACTAAAACCAGACCAGGGAAAATGTTTTTGTGAGCCGCCATGCGATTCAAACGGCCTAATGAGGAAAGGGGGGTCCAAGGAAGTATGGGGTAACATGATTGATTAAGCAGTCAAGTGTAAGTACAGCCTTGTGAGTCACAATCTATAAAGTGAAGTGACATTGACTATTCAGTATTTTGGCTCTGCTCAAAGTAACACAACTACAGTACTTGTCCAAGGCTGGGACAACTAACTGAGTTCTGTCCACATCCTAAACTTACATTTTTTTCCACATAAATGTTGAATTAATTCTTAAAATACATCATCACTTTCAAGATCATCCATCCATTTTCCAAACGGCTTACCTGTTTTGGGTCACGGGGGGTCTGGAGCCTATCCCAGCAGCTAAGGGCACAAGCACATCACAGGGCACAATCATACCTATGGGCAATTTAGTTACTCCAATTAACCTCAGCATGTCTTTGGGGGAAACCGGAGTACCCGGAGGAAACACCACGACAACATGGGGAGAACATGCAAACTCCACACACATGTGACCCAGGCAGAGAATCGAACCCAGGTACCAGAGGTGTAAGGCAACAGTGCAAACCAACATGCCACCCGCTAGCAAAATCATGAAAGCATATTTTTAATTTTGGGATTAGCACCATTACAGCATGATCAAATTAAATAAAGATAAAATTTCCACATGTGGAATGCAGAGACAGCGAGGGTTCCTGGCCGCTCCTCTGGGGGGCGCTCTGGAGTCAGCTGGATGCTCGTGTGAGTGTTTGTGGGCGTTCCGCCTTACAAGGACGGTGTTGTTTCGTAAGGATAAAGGAAAAAAAAATGTCATGTAATATTCTCATGAAAACAGTGGCACCAGTGGAAAAGTGATCCAGTTCCACTGTGGTTCTGTGTAGTGAGTCAATCCCCCTACTGGTGCTCAGAATGGGGACACTGGGGGCCCTCTGTAATGGCCATGCCATCAACCAAAGGCTTTTAGCTTTGGTCTGTGCTTCTCCCAAGAGGTGGAATGCCTTCAGAACACAACGTTAATAAAAAAGGACCACCGCATTGTGCGTTTGCTCGGTTAAATATGAATAGGATACTTATAAGCCCCTGAATCAAATGTGATTTTCATTTTCTCCAAAATCGCTATTTCATCACAACTCTGTATTTCACAAGTATTGGAAAACAAGTACCCAATATCTTTTCTTAGAGTGCATTTTATTAAATGAAACACAAGCGAGGTTGAGATTAATTTGTTACTCAACATGTTTGTCTCTTAAAGCCAAACTACATTAATATTGACATTAATATTTGACTACATGGTATTATTACAGAAGTGTTAATCCAAACTTGCCTGAATAATACATACCTCCTTAATAATGCATAACCATAACCCATACTTTAATATACCATGATTGTGTTGTACTCCTGTGCACAAGCATCAATGTTTCACAAATTATTCAACACAAATTATACCTGCATTTATTATTTATTAATGGACATGTATAATTATAATTTTATAAATGTACTTTTAGTTAACCACCCATTTTTTTCATTTATGTAATTTTTAAACTATTTATCCAATAGATATCTGTCCACACTAACCCCAAAAATAATGATCACAGAGACAGTTTTAATCCAAATTATTTTAGCCTTTTAAAGTGTTTAACTGCAGGCTGCCATTTGTGTATAACTATGCCCATTAATTGTTGTTTCCAGCAGCATATTAGGATTTATGCAGTCAAAACAGATCCATCATCTATATCAAATACAGCTGCTCCAAATACAGGAAAATCCAAAAGGGAAAACTTAAAAGTTTACAGGGATAGATATTTCATAGCTCACTCCTAATAGCGCTCCTGAGTAATCTCATCCTACTGTAAACGCCCCTGCAAGATGGCAGGAGAGGCCCTGGGCATTAACATTTCATGTATACAAATATGGTTCTTGCTCTGGTTTGTCTCCCCTCATGGGCTGCAGTCCTTCAATCTTTCATAAGTCTCTAAATCCAAGCTTGAAACATACTCCTACCATAATGCTGCTAATCTTACAGCAGGATTAATGTTATAAAGGGAAATAGAATGTAACATGAATGTAACAGGGTCAGGGGGCGGAGTTACTCTGCACTAGCAGGCCTGTAGAAACGAAAGGATTCAGGCCATTAATGAAGTTCATCAATGTTTGGTGCAATTCTAACATTTTGCATAACGTCAGGAGAGCATGGAGGTTCACTGGTTAGTGCTATATCCTCCTACCTGGGGGGCCGGTCTTCATGTTCCCCCTGTGTTCCTGCAGGTTCCCTACAGGTCCTGTGGTCTCCGCTCCCGAACAGTATGATTCTCCGACTGTAATAGCTTGTGCCCTGTGGTGGACTGGCATCCCGTCCAGGGCGCCCCTTGTGCCCTGTGGTGGACTGGCATCCCGTCCAGGGCGCCCCTTGTGCCCTGTGGTGGACTGGCATCCCGTCCAGGGCGCCCCTTGTGCCCTGTGGTGGACTGGCATCCCGTCCAGGGTGCCCCTTGTGCCCTGTGGTGGACTGGCATCCCGTCCAGGGCGCCCCTTGTGCCCTGTGGTGGACTGGCATCCCGTCCAGGGTGCCCCTTGTGCCCTGTGGTGGACTGGCATCCTGTCCAGGGCGCCCCTTGTGCCCTGTGCTTCCTGAGAAACGCTGGAGGTTCACTCCAGCCTGGCACAGGTCAGGGATCCATAACCTCAACACATATTATATACAGTATACGCCAAGCCATATATACTGTATGTAACTGTATAAGAATGGTTACACCTGGGCAGGTTTTACAAAGAGATGATTGAAAACCCACCATTTCTTAATCCATGACACTCTCAGGCTGGAGTAATTCCTTGCTTTACAAATTGGGGCTGAATAACTATGACAGTGGACCAAAAGAATCCTTCTTCCATAATTTCTTAGTGAACTTCATACCACCGTATCATATAAATCGGCACCAAAATTTGCTTGCAAGGTTTTATCATTTTCATACATTTTCTTGGTTTGACCAGTACAGAGGCTCACTGAGCCTGGATGTCAACTTGGGTAACGCAGGACTCAAGGATGTGCTGGACAGACAGGACATGTACTCACAACAGGCAGTTCAAACACAAAAGCAGGCAAAGCAGACACTTGGTTTTGTGGAGGAATCCTATGTGAATGTGGAGGGATATTCTGTCACACCCTACATGTGAGTTTCCTTCCAGAATCCACTGTGACCCACTCACCATCAAAATCAACAATGAAAAAATTCTTGTTTTCACAGTTCACAGTAAATTCTAGGCAGTACTTAATACCATTCACGCTTGTGGATTGTTAACAAGAAAGAAAAAAAAACCTTTTTCATATATACTGTAGCGCTAGTGAGATCTGCATATCCCAGCATGCCTCATGAGCATTTGTGTATATAGCCCTGTGTCTGTGTAATTGTAAATAGCCCTTTTATTGTTGTTGTTTAGGACTATAATAAAGATGTGTTCTGTCCCAGCAAGCAAATCTCTTCGTTCTTCACTGCTATTGCCATGCCTTAGTCTGCCCGGCGCTACAATACTTATTCAAAGACCAGTGCCAGCTGGCTTTTCATTAGCTCAGGTTTTCATTGGGTAAAAGGTGTGAGGATTTCTGGGTAAGTGTCTACCATCTTATTTTTGTTTCTTTAAATGAGGTGTTCGAGCTCTTGGGGTTCCCTAATGGACAGATGATGATCTATCCACAGACTCATGATGAGACTGAAGTCAGAATCCTGAAGGCCATTAACTTCCTTATTCCTAATTCACATCAGTGTAGCCTTGAAAAATACCATTTCCTGGCAAAGGTTTTGGTTACAGAAAGTCACAAAAATTCAGAAGTAGAGAATTAGCACAGGAACATGCTACTGTAACTAGCACACCTGTGAAGCTGTGGAGCAGCAGGTGAACCCATTATGACAGTGATTCTCAAATCTCTCTTTGGGTCCCCCCAGCTGCTACATTTAATTGCTACATTCTGACACCAGAACACCTGATTCAACTAACAAAAGGCTTTGTGATTGAGTAATTGGCTGAATGAGCAGTTAATTACTTGAATCGAGGAGAGGTTTGAAGGCTCCTGAATTGAGAAAGTGGACATGGTACCAAGATTTCATGGCCAACATGGTGCAATGCTGCTGGTCCCATGGAAAAAAAATAATAAAACAAATTTCTAGGGAAAATGGAAGATATTTTATAATATGTAAATCGGCTTTAACAAAAACTCTATCTACATACGCACACAAAAGAATAAGACAATGAGAATGATCAACCATACTTAGAAAATTCCATTAATGGGACCGAACTTTCTTACGTAAACTATCTGTGGAATAACTACAGGAACTATTACGATGAAAAATTTTCCAATGGATGGTGTTTCTGTATGCTTTTAACTGAAGCATGTTCATTTCTACTAACCTGACATATCTATCTTTTATTGCCATTTATCTATCTATCATTTATCTATCTATCTATCTATCTATCTATCTGTATTTTCTAAATAGTGTTGTGTGAGTTTTGTTCTGGTTGTATGCTTCTTAGTGTTTCCTGTAAAAAAAGAAGTAAGTTTATTATATCTTTACACACTAAAACAAAACATTATATCTATATTAAATGTTTAATTTATATTCATCCAGAAATATTTATCTTTTTTTCTAAATTTACAAAATGGCCAGTTGAAGATGTAACAGCCAGTCCTTAACATTCCCACTGGAGTCCCTGCAGCTGCAGTGCCCTGTCCAGCTCTCATCCAGTGAATTTAAAATCATACAGGAACTGCTGGAGCCCAGTGAGGAGGTGCTAGGTGTCAGGCTGAGAAGGTGGTACCTCCAGCTTGGTGACCGCCTGTGCTCCAGGCTTAAGGCATGTCGGCAGAAACATGAAGACAACTGGCTCCTGAGGTCCTCTGAGACCGGTCCTGCAAAACTGGAGTTTTCTTTTTTTGTTATACCATAAGATACATTTTATAGAAAATAAAATAAGTAGGAGAGACGACATGAAATGATGTAATTCTTTTTGTAATGTATCCTTTTATTTTCTTTTAATATTAAAATATAAACAAACTGTTTATAAAATAATAGCACTAACAAAAAGATATGATATAATACATTTGATATTTGACACAAATGCTACAGATATGTGGGGTTGCAATTACAGAAGTAACCCTATCAATCTGACAGTCTATGGACACACAAGAAACCTTCTCAAACATGTAATGCACATGAAGTGAATATGTAAAAACAAGAAATGTGTTTATTATAGGGCCAATCAAAAATGTAGTGTATATTTATATAATAGCTACACAGTTTTTCTTTTTTCAATTTTGTGGGGACTTTCCATTCATTTCTATGGGGAAAACTCTCCTTAACCCTTACCCAGCCCTAACCTTAACCATAAATAACCAAACATAATAAAGACTATTTAGCTATTTTGCATTCACAGATCTTTGTGGGGACCTGAAAAATGGTCCCCACAATGTGAAAATGACATTTGGTCCCCACAATGTAATATAAACATAATACACTGGCACACACACACACTCAGTATATATAGATCTAGCATCCAAAATGTCACCAATCTGTTACATAACTATTTATGTTTTGCTAGCTTAAATGATATTCATGTGTCGTGTGATTGCATTGAATTCTTTGAATTGAAATGTATTAAATTCTTCTTCCTGTCATTCAAATTCAATATCCTGTTAGGTATGGCCAATTCAATTCAAATTTCAATTCATGAATGGAATGTGGCACAATTCACAAATTCTGAATTTTGCATGGCCCTGCTACAGAGACCCCTTTCCAGCATCAATGAGCATGAAACTGCTGATTCACGGCTCTGCTTTGTTTGTGCCAACGCAGTCACTGGAGTGGAAAAGAGGACAAGTGCATTACTGCTGGACAGAAGTCTTCGTGGGTCAGAACCGTGAGGAGAAACTGAAAAGAATAAGATATGCAACTCTGCCTCAAAGTTGTGGATGTTTTTAGTAGCAGAGAGTTCTACTGAAAATTTGATAACAGTTCAGCCAAACCCAGACAGAAATAGAGATTGACTCAGTGTAAGAAAGATTTTTAGCAGAGCTCTTAACATCCTATGGTCTGAGTGAGAGATGTTTCGAGGTCACAGTGGCCTCTGTAGTCCCTGAAGGTGAGAGCGGTGGACAGAGGGGTACCACCATCACTCCCTTCCGATCCTGCTTGTTTTGTCACAGGCCGCCTGCGAGCTCTAATAGATGCACAGATGTTCTGTGTTTTATCGCTGGCATGGGGGAATGGAGAATGTCTATTTATCAAGGAGCAGGAGAACACCATCCAAAGGTGTCAAGAGAGACTGACAAGATTAATGGCAACTTTTCACTCGGTCTCTAGCCGCCTAAAAAACATCAGCATCAACAACTCAGATGGATGTAAATCACAAGGGAGGCAAATTGTTCCGAATATTCTAAGAAGCCAGTATTTGGAAGCAAGTCACATGTAATGTCCCTAATTCTTCATTTTAAACTGTTAATGAATTATAAAAAAAAAAAAAACACACACACATTGGAAAATCATTCAGTGGTGGTAGTCTTTTGACATTACAATATTTATTTTCAAGATTTGTTAAATAGGCAATCTTTTGGAGGTCTGGAATGGATTAAATTCATTTACATTATTTCTTATCAGGAAATTTGAGTTGGACCTCGACCAATTCTCAACTCGACCAGCCTTCTGGAATTAATTAAGTTCATGTCCCAAGGTACCACTGTACATATATACACAGGTAACTAAGACTATAAAAGAAACAGGTGCAGGCTATTGACAATAAACCAAACACTAGGGCTTAGAATAACAAGGAACAGGTGAGGATCATAATCACTAAACACTAAGGACTCAAACACCAGGAATGGGATGGCTAGCAATACCTGCTGGCCAAACAGGGAAATGACTGACAGGACAGGGCAGGGACTGATCCTGACACATACTTCTGGGTTAAAACCCCTTAAATACTGACGTACCAGGTTCACTGAGGTAATTTCCTGCTGTACAGTATAATACCCATTAGTTCATTGAAACAGAAAACGTATCACCAGAGAACTTAAGATACTGTAATTACCTTTTCATCCCATTTTTAAATTCTTTTTTTTTTTTACCCACAATGCTGGCAGTCTAAATATATGTGTGAGTCTTCCTGAATATGTATGTGAATCTGTAGACAGTAAAAGAAACTTTCATGCATTAACTGCTAATCTGGTACAGGGTTTAGGGGAACATGGACCTCACTCCAAGGGGCACAGGGTAGGGATATGGTGGACTTCACAGGACACCAACCCATCTCCCACCTGTAGATCCATCCGTCTTCCATACCTGCTTGTCCTATCAGGGGGCACATTAGCTTGTCATATCAGCAGACTGCGGGAGGGAAAACCAGAGAACCTGGAGGAAAGCCCACGATGACACGGGGGAAAACATGCGGGCCAGAGATTTGGACTCCAGAGGTGTCATGCCAACCCCAAACCCTTAATTACTATGAACAATTTAAAGATATCAAAGAGCCGAAAGTGTTCAGATTACAGGAGGAGGAGTATGGCAGTATGGCAGAGGGTCCAGTGGGAGGACATTTCAGACATGGAGGAATGCAATTTGGATGCGTAAACTCTTTTATCCTGCCTCATGTGTACAGCTGATTGAGCTGTTGTTGGATTCCATGCAACAGAGCAGCGGAAATCGACCCTAAACAAAATGTTTGCTGGTAACAAAAAAGAAGCATGTGACGTCTCAAAAGCTTAAAAGCCCCACAGAATCCCTTAAGCTCTGAAGGAGGCTCAGGCACACGTTTGAATGTAGGTTTTAGATGTGCAATTATGATAAAAGGTTAAACAATGACTCAGCTGTCAACATGGCTGTAGAGGACGGTTTCCCAGACACTTGAAGGGTGATTCAGTGGAAGAGGAATGGTAGGCCAACTTCAACCAAACACAATTCCTGTGTTGGCTGCTTGGGTATAAGCTTTCATGACAATGTTACAAATTGATCTGAATCTAGTTGAGGTCCACGTGTGCTTCAGCATTTGAATGGTACTTATTCCGTGCCCTTATGATGTGGACTTTAGGGTTAGGGGATTGGAGTCCATAGGATTGTAGTTAGTCTGTGAGGCTGTTGAATCCTGGGCTGGGTGCACCATTCACTAGAAATGTAGCTCTAGGAAGAAAGGAGATAAAAAGGATAGCAAAGAAATTATAACAGTAGAACAGAGGAAATTAATATTCCCTCGGTTGGTATAGATGGCGGGACATAATGAAGCGGATAGAGTGGATCGTCCCTGTGTTCATCAGAGCTGTCTGTGGGTGGCGTAGCATAAACTCCATGGTCTGAGGTAGGATTCAGGGCTTACAGCTCACGGAATTTAAAATTCCTTTCAGGTTTCAAGAATATTTTGCAAATGACAAAATGCTTCCAGCTCAGGGAACATCTCCACCCCCCCGCTACATTTCATGTGTCTTCAAGGTCTGTGTAAGGATGACGCTTGTAGGGTTCCTGTGGGTTAGGAACTTCTGTAGCTGTAAGCCGAACCTCGACTGAGACGTGCGTCTGCCTCAGGAACACAGCACAGCTCCTCCAATAAAGGGCACGGAAAATAATCCTCAGCTCCGGACCACCCTGCTGACCCCTGAGAGGGAGAACAGCTCAGTCGGTGGCAAGGAGATGGATGAGGCGAGAAGGAGACGCAACAAGGTCTTCATCTGGGGCACGTTAACAAAATCGAAGATGACCCACCACATAAGTCAAAGGCAGAAAAGATCAAGAAGAGATACTGCAGTCCACCTGCCCGGCTGGACAGAAGCCTTTCCTCTGTCTTGTCTTCAATCAGAACAAATGACAGGTCAAGGTTGCTGAAGATGTAACCTGTCCAGCTGGAGCCCCAATATGGAACAATATGATTGTAATGTGTTTTTGTTGGAATGGCTTGTTTACCTTTCTCTGAAGCTACATCCTTCCTTCAGACCACACAGGTCACTTGAAGAACACGAGCGGCATCGGCGTCTATGACTCGCACTGCATCTGACGACTCAGTGTCGACTCTCTCAGGCTTCAGTATCAGCCTATTTCCTGGGAAGCTCCAAGATGCTCTGAATTGGGGGCAGGCATCCTGGGGCTCATTCTGGAGAGCCATATGGTCTGTTAGTGTGTTCCCAGGTTTAGTAAATTAGACTTGATTGAGAGGTTGACGTATCACAAATTTACATTTAAATTATGGTGGAAAGACTGTCACTGAGGAAGCACCATCATTTTGTTTCTTTATAGCATCCAGAGTGTATGGGTTGACTTCACCACGATGTTGTGAGTTTGAGACCCACCCCCAGCTCTATGTGAAGTATTTTGGCTATATTTGCATTTCTGCAAACACTGCTGCATTGATGTCTCCAAACTGCCTTTAATGTGACTGGGATGTGGCCTGCCCCCCCCCCCCCCCCCATCCAGGGTGCCTCCTGCCTTATGCTCTTGGGTTCTGACATGGCTCTTGGCTCACCCTGACCCTGTATCGTGTTAATGGTTATGGAAGATGGATGGGTAACACAAACCTTTTAAATTAAAAAAATATATATATATATATTGTAATTATTAATGGACTGGTATCCCAATTTGACACGGGATAATGAAATACACAAACTGATGCATGGATCATGTAGTAAGATAATATACAAAGTAATTTACTCATTAGGTAACCAGATTGTCCAGTTACTTTACTGGTCAACTAAAAATAAATGAACCATTGTTTTAAAGAAAAAATAATATTGTGAAAGTGTATTCGTTTTTAAACATTACAATTTCAGGTCATACAATACTCAAGATTTAACTGAGATTCATCATGGGATAAAATGGAAAGCATTGGTTTAATGTACATAACACATTGACTGTAATATAATTCATTCAATAATTATCCTAAGTTAATGTCTACCAGACAATGTCAAGATCAGCTTGGTTTTATTTTTCCAGCATTTCCCCACCTACCACCTCTCAGTTAAACAGACACAGCACACTGCCTTGCATCCATTGTCAAAAAAACTGGACAACCTGATGATTTGATGTGTTTTGTACTCAGCATCTACTTTTTAATGATGGCGATCTTTTCATAGCAGTGGATCCCTGTCTGATAGCTAATGCTTTTATCACAACAGTGACTGACCACCACCAACGGCTCCTTGGCCTTATTTACATCCAGATAAGCTTGCTTTGCTCACACCAAATCCAGGGATAATGCAGGGAAAGAGGGTCATGATCAGATACCATATCTGTAAGGTGAGCTAACCATGGGTAACAACCTATACTATGCTGTTGAAAGAAGTGAAGAAGCTTACATACTGGTTGTAACTACTGGTTTTAGAGAAGACATCCCGAAAATGTTTACCAATTAAGTGGTTTTGTAGATCACGGCTTCCAGTTCACTGTTGCTGTTCTGTTGTTCCAATATTCGATTGCTATCCTTCTGTAGAGCATTTACAGCAGTGTGGGGCTACTACCGATGGAATAGTATGTTAACTGCAAGATATTTCTGCAACTGTTCAACCTAAGTGCTTACTTTAAGGGGATTTCATGAATTCCCCTTCTGGGAAATTGAAGCCGTTTCCAGGGTCGAGCCATTCAGCGTTGCAACATGTTGATGAATTTTCAGAAGATGCAAGCAGCAGGTGGCTATAAAACCCAGGACTCAATTTTTCAACTAAATTACAAACGCTAGAATCGCTCACCATCAATTCCGCCACACACAAAGACGAGCATATTTAGGGTGACATTCTGCTGACGGTCATTCGAATGCAATTAATCCAAAGTGCGGAAACTCAGAAGCACATGAATGTTTTCAAAACAGAAATGTTTGCGCGTCTCAGCCAGGAGAACATCTGCTCAATTAAACTTGGATTCATAGCAGGATGTAGCTTCTAAACGATCGTCAAGCACTCCTGCAGCAGCAGCCAGAGACAGGGAGTTGACAGCGTAGCTGTACCCCTTGGACCTCCCACCAGGAGGGCGGCGTCACCACCATGCAGCTTAGGGTACCTGAGTGTCCTCCAGGCCCACTCTGCTCCAGGATATCAATCAACCCAAAGAGTAGCTTGATGGTAACTTTATCTGCTGCTCTATTCCAGATTTCAAAGAGACACAGCATAGAAATGACAAGATGATGTAAAAAAAATGAGCCCTGCCCTGATACAGTGATTGACGTCAACATTTGTAAAATGGGTAGTTTTGTATATGGTGTGGCTCTGCTGTACCAATCAGAGCTGCATCAGGGAATGAGGAAGTGTTTTGCCAAGAAGACAAGGAAATTCACGTTAATTCCTTTTGTGCAATCAAACAGAAAATTAAAGGAAAACAAATAATCGTCCTCTTGGAATTTTACATTTTTCAGTTAAGCCTGGCATTGTAATGTGTTTACATGATATTTTTCTCTTCTGTTTGCAACCAACTAAAACAAAACAAAAATAAGTATGCACCAAGTATGAGGCCACCCTCTAGCAAAATTTCGCCTCGTGGACATGCTGGGACACTTTTAGATAAGGTCAGTTGAATTTGATTTGCTTTGGAATATGCGCAAATTACATGAGGTTTATATTTATATTTGGAGTGAAAGTGATTTGCATTATTTCACATTAAATGTAGCAGTCTCAGTTGGGCACTGAATTCAAAGCAAGTATATTTCCATATCCAAGACCAAGGAGCTTTGAAAACAGCCTGGGGATGATGTGGAAATGAACCGATTGGAAAAGGGCAACTACAAGTTTAAAAGACATCTGCTTGCAGTAGGACAATCTAAGCAGCTAAGCAAACGGGTATGAATGGCACGAGTGTGGAGATGCACTGAGGCTACTGACAGTTCTTCAAGATCTACAGAGTCCTATTGATGTCAGCGGCTTCTCAGGTCATCCAAAAGCTGACTTGCCTATGAAACAGTCAGTAAGCCTTTTCAGAAGAAGAAAGGCAACGCTAAGGATTCTGTCACCCAATGAAACGGAAAGCATCTTCAGGGCTGTCATGAAGTCGTCACAGGTCATCACCCGGGTAACTGCACTTCTACTGTGAATTTTGGTGGCCGTGGTGGCGCCATCGTGTGGAGGGTGGCCGTCATCATCAGGGACTGTGAAGGATGGCAGGATGGAGAAAAAGCTGGCGGAGTTAAATGCAGTTACAGCATTTCCTTGAGAAAAAACTTACTTCCACCTGCAAATGAGCTAGGAAAGTGATTGACCTTTTGTGGCGACAATGACCCGAACTAGCTTAAAAACCCACTATAGTCTACTTTAGAGTTGGAGATTGCTCTCTACCAAAAATCCTCATCCCATTTGAAAAGGTTAGAACAATTTCGTCAAAATAGGGTGTACAATCCAAGTGCGCTATGGCTGTTGAAAACCACTATAGTGCTGTGGGTTTACAAAGTAATACTGGGGTTCTGGAAAAATCCGCCTTCCTTCCTTAAATTCTCAAAGACAAAAAAAAAATCTAATTTAGATGCATCAAAATTTCAAGTTGTAGCACAACAAAATTTGAAACGGGGGCACTGTAAATATCATATGCCTCTCAGTTATAATTCTAGTGGTGGAGATAGAGAGCTACCGCCCGTACAGTATTTTCAAGGCCTTTTGTGAGTAGCAAGGTGGGAATATAGCGGTAAATTATTAAAGGCAATAATATCTATGAATCAAAGCAATAAAATCATCCCCACCATGCATGGAAAAAAATAAGGAAGGGGGATTTGCAGTGACATACTGCATGATGTGTCCTTTGGTGACATATGCGTATAAACCAAGGAGCATTCGTCTGCTGCTATGAGAAAGGTGTGCCCCCCTCCGCTCAAGGCGATGGGGTCACTCTCACTCATAACAGTATATTAGCAGAAGCTTAGAAGGACTGCATTAATCTCTGCAGTGTGCTACAGTTAATTAAGCTGATTTGCTCTGGACTACAGATCCTTAGGCACTGTGCCACCTGGTGGTACGTTGAAGAACGCATTGTGGCAGGAGCTGCTGCGAGACTCCAGATGCTGCGATTGTCCTCAGCCCCTGTCCCCATTGTAGTGAAGGCTGGGAGTCAGCATCCTCCACGATAAGGTTAAAAAAAACAAATTAACTAAATGAGCAGGAACAAAATGGCTCAGCAACACAGGGGACACTGAGATGAATGTGCTTTGCTCTCTGCACACGGAAATTGCTTAATATCATTGTTTTGCTGGATATATTTTCGTCATTTCCATTTAGGTTTTTTAAATCAGCTACCAGCATCAGCTTGCAGACGTGTCTGGAAGATGAGACTTAAATTACAGGTGCTGCAGTTAGAAAGGGCTGCCATTTTTCATGGAGCAGCAAATTGAAGCATTTGTCAAAGTGAATTTGATATAATGAAGACCCCATCCAAAGTGTATGCTCGAGTAATTGTTAATGATTGCTGAACAGGGGACATTTATTTCCTTGACCTGCAAGAGTAATTTCACTTACTATGCTTTAGGAAATTAGTAAAAAAATATTACGGTACTTATCCTTCTTTGCATGTGCAAATGCCATTTTCTAAGCACAAAATCCAAAAGCCTTTTGTATTTGCCTGTAATTGCATTGAGCCTCAAGGATTGCTTTGTAGCAGCCTGCAAAAGTTTTTAAGGCCCTGTACCTGTCATCAAAGGCCTCTCCACCAGGGGGTGCTGTTGGAATCCCAAGCCAAGTACCCCTGAGAGAAAGCATGCATTATTGTAATTGTACAGGCAGTACTTACCGTCTCTCCACTGCAAAGAAGTGATGAGCAAAAGATGCACCTTCCCCTCACATCAGAGTCCAAGAATCAGATACACACATTCAGGGTGTGGCCACTGCCCACCTGCATGATTTTATCTTACCCAATCCCTGAAATGCCTCTCTCACACTAATTCAGAAGGTCCTGGTGAGGTGGGGCATCAGAATTATAGTGCTTTTCCACTGACATACAGGAACCAAGCCATGCCTGACCTATACCACAAAGAGACACCAGTTAAGTTCCAGCTTGCTCCGGTTTTCCACTGTAGAAGTTTTGGCTCGGTAACGGCGTTGCTGGGTTTAGAGAGCGATAGTGACATAAAACCTAAGAGACACTTATTTACTGTTCACAAGGCGTACATCATGTTTTACTATGTGCTAATTTCTGCTAGCAAGTCTATGAGAATCACAGTCTTATGTTAGCCTCAATCACTGGTGGAATTACTATTCGTTTGTGTAAATTTGCATTACGAATCCTTTTCGTTCAGCCATTCTCTAGTACTTTTTAAAGTAGGAGGTTGGAAATTTTCAAGTTCCGAGTCGCGATGTGTGATACTATACTAATAGTGAATGATATACAGTTGTGCTTTGCATACAGTACACTCATCAGGGACATGAATGTCATATTAATTTTGGGCTTTTAATGATTTATTTGAACAGTTCTTTATCCAGGGTGCAACATACATCTTCAATGATTTTTAAAAAACAAGACACGAGTTTGAATTTATTTTGGATTTTCTGCAGTCCACACAGGGTCAAAATTATACATGCAGGCTGAAATATATACATACACCCCCTCTAATATTTGGTTAAATGTCCCTCAGCAAGTTGCACCTCGACCAGACACTTTTAGCCATCAACAAGCTTCTGGCATAATTCTGGCTGGATATTTCACCACTCTCCTTGGCAGGATTGGTAGAGTTCATTTAAATGGTTTGGCTTACTGGCACAGACCTTGCTTTTAAGCAGTTTTAAGAATGATATATAGAATATATGCTTTTTTTCCTTCAGAAAATCCATGCATATATCCAAGCCTCACCTTCCCTCCTCCAAACATACCTTTGGTCATTGTGACTAATAAGCTCAATCTTTATCTCATCTAAAACGTTTCTCCAGAAGGCATTTGGCTTATCCATGTGAGCAGCTGCAAATTTCAGTCGAGCTTGAAGGTGTCCATTTTGGAGCCTCTTTCTTGGTCGGCACCCTCTCAGTCCAAGGCGATGTAAAACTCACTTCACTATGGACAGTGACACTGGTGTTCCAGCAGTTTCCAGTTCATGGCATGGTTCTTGAGCCTTGGTGGTTCCTGGGTTGTTCCTGAACATCCTAACCATTTTCCTTTCATCTGAGGGAGACAGTTTGGGTTTTCTTCCAGACCTTGGCAAAGTGGTGACACATCCAAATAACTTGTACTTACGTACAATTGTTTGAACTGATGATCTTGGAATCTGCAGTTGTTTAGAAGTGGCTCCAAAAGACTTTCTCAACTTGTGTAAATCTACAATTCTCCTTCTTAGATCTTCACTGAGTTCCTTGGACTTTCCCATTGTTCTGAGTATTGGTCAATCCAATGACTGCTGTCAAGCTTTTTATGCTGGCAAAGAGAAACGAGGGAGTCAGTACGTTTACATGCACAGCTAAGCCGAGCTATAGCTTGACTATGCCATTTAATCGGAGCACTGTCCTTGTTCCAGTATACATGCATGGGAGGGGAATCGATTTATTGACTGATGTATGTTTGACTCCGCTACTCTAGGGGGCGATGTGGCTCCTTCCAGCTTGTTATTATTGGGCTTTTTCTGGTTGACCTATTACGCCGCAGACATAAAAAAAAATCTAAAATTAATAATAATGGGTGCATGGACAAATGAACTGACACAAACTTTAATTGCGATCTGGTTGGAAGAACAGATACAACAAGATCAGGATAGCATAAGAAGAAATAAAGCATTTTGTATAATATACTATAACAGCACATGATTGTCTCAAAGAACGCATACAGCGCTCATGCAAAAGCGGCAGAGGTAAACTTTAAACTGATTTTTAAACATATACTAGATAATCTTTAAAAGGAATAATTATTAAAATTGACAGGGTAAATATGTAATATGTAATATGACTAAATGAGTAAAAATGCTTCGGCGAGACTTAAACTCCCTGTCCTATAATATCCGTACAAATTTGAAAGTAAGAAAATGCCTAATCTTAATCTAGCTGACTAGCTATATAAGAATTGGATGTTCATAACAACGATGTTGGTATTAATATCGTACGTCGCCTCACATTGTGATGTCATTCAGCACCAGTACCAGATTTACACCAGTGTAAAACCCACACCATAAATGGATGTACTTTTGGGACCTTCCTGAAGAAGGGGGAGGGGACTATGGAGCCTGTGCAGAGCCCCTTGGCCAGTTTGATCCTGATTGAATGTATACATGCAGGAGGAAATCGACTCCCAATCGCATTGCATAAGAACATAAGAAATTTACAAACGAGAGGAGGCCATTCAGCCCATCAAGCTCGTTTGGGGAGAACTTAACTAATAGCTCAACTAATAGCATTATCTGGGTGTCTTAGTCCGACTTCGAGAAATTCGATTTTGCACGATTTCAGTCGGACTAACATTTTTACATCAAAAGTCCAATTTTAGTCCGACTAACACAATGATTTGATTTTCTCAGTGTGCATGTCAGCGTAGTGCGTGTCCACATCATGCCGTTGTCTTGATCTTTAGGTCACAGTGCCATGTCCTACCAATCACCAGTTCACCTGTTTCCTTGACACAGAACACACAACCTTCAGGAAGCAATTTCCAAGGTATGATTCACTTCCATTTGATTGAGATATTGATGCAAAATCACCACTATCCTGGCTTTGTGCACCAGCCCCACATTAAGTGCCTTTCAAACTGAGCCCTTCAGAGGAACAGTTTTGAGATGCCAAGCAAGACAAGTGTGACCCCGGCAGTAGACATACAAAGTGCTGCCATTGTTCGCCAATGCTGTCATTAGTGCAGAAAACCAGCCGCTGAAATACAATAGTGCTCCTGTTACAAACCTAGGCTCTGACCTCGTTAAGTTAGTGGCCGTGGAGTGCTGTTTTCCTCGTCGATCTGAGAAACATCTTGAGGTTGAGTGTAGATTTGAACTATGACTGAATTTTTGTCCCTTTCCGAAACTCTGGGGTAGTGTGGGGTTGTGAGGAGCCTGGAGTGGAGCACAGGGGGCAGAGGGCGTAAGGCCTGGGACTCCCTGTACCAGACATTCACAGTCGTGTATTATTTTAGTGAAAAAAATCACTGTCATCCATTTTAGCTTATCCAGTATCCAATATAGGTAAACCTTATTCAATATGGCCATAACCCTATCAAATATCATTCAAAGACACTGGCACCACAATGTAGGGTGAAATTCCAGCGGAGGCCCTGTAATTGCACTTAAACCTGAATTACAAAAATGTCAACCTATATGACCTAAAGTAAAATCCGTATAAAGGGTTATCATCTAAAGGTCAGTTTGTATAAAAAACTGAAGAATAGTTTATAGGTATCATGTCTAACCTTAGATCAAAGGCCTTTAATGCTAACTACATCTATGGGGTCTCTCACATAACACAGCCACCCCCCCCCCCCCCACGCCAGGCCTTAAGTGGCATCTGTGAGCTGTGGGTAGCTTGGCAGGGTGATGGAGCCCATTCACAGTGACCATGCAGCAGTACAGGGCCAGCCGCTGTGACTCCTCTCCCACATTCCTATTATCTTTTTCCAAAAAACACAAAGCCACAGGTATGTCTGGAAGTCACCAACACCATGATGGTGGAGTGGTGCAAAGGGCTGGGGGAGAGTGGAATTCAAGGTCAAACAAAATATGGGAAGGAGCACAGACTATATCCTGTTTTTTTCTTAAATTTCCATTCTTCAAGTAAGTGATAACAAACTGAAACAAAAAGTACTACACATGGCATTTAAAGCTCAAGTACTTGAAGTGACAGTACAAAAATACTCATCATCTGGGTGTATCAGCAAACAAAATCAATAATCTCTTCTGTTGTTCCTCAAACAGGCCTTACTCTTGAGCTGTGCGCTCTCAAGACCTGTACCCCAATTTACTGTTAAGTTAGACAATTACTACTTACGTAAGTGTCACTTACAAATCTTTAACAATATCATAGCAAAAGTCCCTTTCAAACAGGGCTTTATGGTGCAGGTATCCTATAAAAACAGAGGAGGAAATAGAGGAGGGCCAGGTATCCTCTGTTGGTGCTTTTCCACTGCCACCGATATCTGCATCGATATGTATGGATTATCTGAAGGAAAAAAAGCATACATTCTATATATCATTCTTTATTAGTAGTATCATACATCACAATCTTGATGCATTCCTAATAATTTGGAACTTGAAAATTAACAACCTACTGATTAAAAAAGTACTATAGAACAGCTAAACGGAATGGATTTGTAATGCTAATTTACCTGAGCTAATGGTAATTCGTTAGCATTTGATGCTAACATAACATGGGAATTCTTACAGATGTGCTAGAATATTAGGAAATTCACTCTCCAAACCCAAAAACACCTTTGCTGAGCCAACCCTTCCGGCAGTGGAAAACGAAAGCAAGCTGAAACCGCGCTGTAACTAGTCTCTCTTTGTGGTACAGCTTGGTTCCTGTATGCCAGTGGAAAAGCACAGTATGTTGACAGTGTTAGAAAATGACATCACGGGCCACAATTTGGTCGAGGGCAATGACCTCAACAAGTTTCCAGCTTAAGTCCAAAGACGTTATATACTTCAACAGAATTATAGTAGTCAAATGTCCAGCTATGTTAATGGATTTAAAAGCACAGAAATAAGATGCAACCTTCACAAATACAAGTAGAAAATGCAAACATGGAGCCCAGTGCTAAGAGCTAAACCACCAGGTTGCCCAGAACCTGATAAACACACACACACACACACACACACACACACACACACATACACACACACACACACACACAAACATACTGGTTTTTGTGGTTTAGCAGGACAAACCAGTTGTATGGTGGTTTAAGGGGACACACCTTTCCCAATGCCCTACAGAGATGATAAAACTATCAAAAATTTTGTTTTAATCTGCAGATGAAGAATCTGGCTTAGAATTCCCTCTACACACAATAAAACAGATAATATGACAACCTAATATTTTGGTGGTACTCAGGGACAGCCACACCCCTCCTGAAATGTTCCCGCCCATTACATAATTGGGATTTGTAGGGTCCTACCAGTTTATAAGGACACTCATTTTACAATACACAAATCATGTCAATTCCCTGGATTACAGAGACCAATGTGTTTTACAGGGACTTGTACATACACAAGACACGAACATGACACTATGCTGCATTACCAAGACCAAGGTGAATAACGAGTGCTCGATCATAAACACAATACACGACTGCACGTCTTCCAACATTACAGGGACCAACGTGAATTACTGGCACAGGCCAATACACAACACACAAACATGACCCTATGCTGCATTACCAAGACCATGGTGAATAAAGGGTGCCTAATCTTAAACACAATACGCAACCACACATCTTCCAACATTACAGGGACCAACGCGAATTACTGGCACAGCCCAATACACTACACACAAACATGACACTATGCTGCATTACCAAGACCAAGATGAATAAAGAGTGCCTGATCTTAATACACAACAGAACGAAGAAGACAAAAGAGACCAGTGTCAATGTGTTTTAGAAGCAATTTAATTGCACCTTTAAATAACAAAAAAATCATTTTTCCCCCCTTTCAGTTTAGCATGTTTTATAAGCATGGCATGCCATTTTAGGGAGAAAAATGACATCAACAAATTTCAACACATGAACAATAAAACACTTGCAGAGTCTTAAAAAATAAAATAAAATAAAATAAAACAAAAATGTTTTGCCATTATTAAAATGGCAAGAATGTAAACAAAACTTAAAAACTGTGAAAACATTTGCAAAACATTTAAAAGATGTTGTGAACTCTCCAGTGGAACAGAAAGGAGATGTTCAGCAGAACATTTCAGACAGCCACAGCTTCAGACACCAACACCATTCACATTACACCTTCTCCATACAGTGAATATCAGGGGTGTTTGAGGATGACACTGACCAAAACAGTCTGCTAAACATCTCCTTTCTGTTCCGATGAAGAGGTCCATGTGTGTTTGGAACAACATGAGAGTGACAAAAGGACAGGACTGCTCCCCATAAGCTAAACTTTGAGATTTCTAGAGTAACGTTCTTAAGCACTGCACTATGAAAAATACCTAAAACAACAACGAAAGTGCTTATCTTAATAGAAGGGTAAACGAGAACAGGATGTTACATCACTTATTTTGAGTTTCTTTTCAAGATAATATCATTCATTTTTAATCTATATTAATCACATTTCATTTTGGATGAGCAAACAGACTCAAGAAAAAAGGGAATATATATGCACTTAACATGTTAATTGAACATCTTGAACACGAGTCGGATGCATTCCATCTGCCACAGAAGTGCAATACCATGGACCCATATCAAAAAGCAAGATTTTTTGCTTAGCCGGACAACTTGTCAGATTTAAGGTACCTCAGTTTAAATGGTCTTTATCCTAGTTCACTTACAATTAGCACGAACTACCGTAAATCTGACAAATAATCCGACTAATCATGAAATCCAATTCTAGCCCAGTTAATTGCCATTGTTAGCAATATCAGTTGATAACACATTACGTTCGGTGCTTTATGTGTAAAACTCCGTAGCAACACATCCACAGATAAGTTGGATGGTATAGTGTGTGCGACCGATTTAATGAGCCACAAATGAGAAGTAGTGCTTAAACAGTATAAAACTACAACTCTCTATTAATCCACGTTAACCCGTTAATTTTGACAGCCCTAATATTTTTTATACATATATATATACACACACACACACACACACATATATATATATATATATATATATATAAATAAAATGACAAACCCTATTTAACTGGCAGCATTACTCTAATTTTCACTGCAAGAGAAATTGATCATTCCAAATCTGTGATTTCTTGAATACTGCATCTTTACAATAACAGTAATTCAGTCAAGTCCCCCCCAAACCTCTCATCAGCACAAAGAGTGAAAAGGCTAGACTCACCTTTTGCTGATGAGCATGTCACTCAAAACAGGGGCCTCTATGCTTCCTACTCATTTGTGACAGTTGTAACCCTCCAATTTTAGCTGTAATCTTTCCTGCTACAGTGGTTACTGTTCCCTAACTTTGATCACTATGTTTTCAACAAAATATTTTTATACATACATATACATATATATACTACAGCTAATGTTCCTTCAAATTTTAAGTGATAAAGATTAACAGTATATCTCGGAAGAAAAAAAAATCAAATATTTATAGATTGGTCTCCAATTTTGATTCCACTGTACATTGATAGTAGTATTGTAATTTTAACCCTGGTACCTTGAGGAACAGAGGTTTTCTTAATGGGCATCTCCTGAACAGCTGCAATAAATCAGTTATATAATGATCAGGAACCTCAGAAGTCAAACAGAAAAACAACATTACAAATAACATATTGGATATAAGGATATTGCCTGCTAAACATTATTTTTTAAACTTAAATTCAAACATTTATCAGTTTTTGGCTTTAAAGAGAGTTCACCCAAAAATGAAAATTAATTTTCAATTCAAGTCAATAAGTAGTTGTACTTAGGTTGTTTCAAACCTGTAAGACTTTTGCTCAACTTCAGAACACAAATGAAGATATTTATAATAAAAGCTGAAAGGTTCATGTCCCTCCACTAACAGCCAACACAACTACCATGTTCAAGGCCCAGAGAGCTAGTTCACGAGAGCACCACGACACATGAGTGCTGTGTTGACACAAGAGGACAAGTTCTCACAATACAAGATGAAATATCTCTTTAACATGAAAATGATTATTGTTGATACCATGAACTTATTGGTACAGGCTAGAAAGACAATACTGACACATCCATAATTTCAGTTATATTCTGATACACTAAAATATACAGTGGTCACCAAAATTTCACCAGCTAAAAATGCTTTTAAGTCAGTTATTTTTATCTTTTGCTGTAGTGTGTGTCAGTAGGAAATATCAGTTTACATTTCCAAACATTCAATTTGCCATTAACTATAATAATCCAGTGAGATTTTTGTTTTAACAAGGAGTTTGACAACAGCCAGTGCTCCACACAGAGATCCAGTCTGTCTGGAATGACATGAAGAAATGGAACAAACTGAGATGGGCTAAATCCAGAAGGCTTCAAGAAACCTACCTGCAAAACCATAGTACTGTTAATCGTTTTAGGCAATTGTGTAAAAATTAGAGGTGTAACAATACATCGATTGGTACCAATATATCGATTCAACAGCAAACGATCCGATGCATCGATGTGACTGCATAAATATCGATACATGTGTTTTTATTTTCTTGCCTGTTTCAGTATTGTTTTCATGATCCACTCCGACGTATACATGGTCTACGCCCAATACGTCGATCGCGACCTACTGGTCTATTGCAAAGGTAGTGTGTGTAGATCGTATGGCATAAAAAATAGAGGATGGATGATGCGTTCAACCGCACCAGCTGCTGCAAGCTACCGAGTCGCCTAGTTAGCCTCCAATTTAATTCTATTAAATTTAAGAAAGGGTATAAAAATGAATGGGGGAGCTGGACCAAGTAAGGCATTTTTAAGACATTTTAAGGCCTTAAATTTAACTTTCTGAATTTTAGACTTAAGACTTTTTAAGACCCTGCGGGAACCTTGTTATTGCAAGCACAGCACATAACACAGGGAAAACTTCAATGACAGATCTGGGCGACAGACTCTGAGGTGGACTTAAATACACAGGACTAGACGAAACAATTTAAAATTTAAATGCACTTTATTTTGCTTGATTTATGGGACATACTTGACTACACTAGATTTTGTTTTCAGTTCACAAAATATGATAAAATGCTAATTATATTTGCCTTTTTTAATTCATTGAAATGTAAAGGATTGTGTGAAATTTCATCATTTCGACTACTATCCCCAGTATCGAAATGAATCGAATTGTATCGTA
This sequence comes from Paramormyrops kingsleyae, assembly GCF_048594095.1. Taxonomy (NCBI): domain Eukaryota; kingdom Metazoa; phylum Chordata; class Actinopteri; order Osteoglossiformes; family Mormyridae; genus Paramormyrops; species Paramormyrops kingsleyae. Next base: position 11,774,580 of record NC_132805.1, read on the forward strand.
TCGTGGGAATTTCTGAGGTATTAAAAATAATCGATATTGTATCTTATCGCAAGGAAAGCTGTGATTTACACCCCTAGTAAAAATGCTGTAAAATGAGGATGCTTGTCAAAAATGATGTCATAAATAGATTTTCATTATCAATTAACTTCTATTAACTAAATTAAATCATTAAAACACTTTACATACAGAAACACTTTCTCTAAGAGCTATAAAACAATATCAATCCACCAGAATGTGAGAAATATATTCAAGGAATAAATGTATAGACAGCAAGTTGTTAATGTAATGAAATAATGATTTAAAATAATTTCATAACCTTGCTTTTATTTTAACATGATAATGTACAAATAAAAGCACAATATTTATTTTTCAAATCAATATTTCAATATTTAAATATTACCCAATGCAATGTTAACCCTCTGGGGTCGGTGGTCCCGCTGGCGGGACCTGACAGAAATTTCACCAAAACGTTTAAATAACTCTGCGAGTTTTAGTCATATACACATTTAAAAAACACCCTCAGAAACCTTGGACGGTCTACTTTTCAAATATATATAGGTAGAAACTAAATATATTTTTACAGCTTCGTGATACTAATAGAAAGAACAAGAGTGACTGACTTAAGCGTCTGCCGCTGAAGCTTTGTGCCAGTGTTGCCACTTTCAGCAGCAAAGCTCATACCTGTGTTCATGGCTCAGTGGGCTAAGCCTGTGTGCCTGCAATCACACGATCGCCGGTTCAAACGCAGCGTATTTAGAACGTGAATAGCGATCTTCAGCTGAGAGCATTTCTACACGCTCCCGACGCAAGTAAAACAAAGAAAGGTCATACGGTTTACTTTTTTGCCTATTTAACCTAATTTTAAAAACTTTAATACTTCCGACAATGGAAGTTTTGAAAAGAAGATGCATTATGGATTTAGTAATAATAATAATAATACATTTTATTTAAAAAGGCGCCTTTCTGACACTCAAGGTCACCGTACAGGCATACATAAAAATTTATACACACTACAAAAGGTACAATGCAAGCAATACATTAAAATGAATATAAATGACAAATAAAAGGAGTTTACAATGAATAGGCTTGTTTGAACAGATAGGTTTTGAGTCCAGATTTGAAATGAGGAAATGAGTCCATATTTCTAAGATGAGATGGGAGGCAGTTCCAGAGGCGGGGAGCAGAGCGGCTAAATGCTCTGCTCCCCATTGTGGTAAGACGGGCAGGTGGAACAGACAAATATAATGAGGAAGAGGATCTGAGAGAGCGAGATGGAATGGAAACATGAAGGAGGTCAGATAAATAGGGGGGAGAAAGGTTGTGGATGGCTTTGAATGTCAGCAAGAGGACTTTAAACTGGATACGGAACTGTATAGGGAGCCAGTGTAACTGCTGAAGAACAGGAGTGATGTGGTGGACAGATGGGGTTCGGGTAATAATTCGGGCAGCTGAATTCTGGACTTGTTGAAGTTTACGAAGGGACTTGTGAGGGAGACCCAAGAGAAGTGAATTGCAGTAGTCTAGACGGGAAGTCACTAGACTGTGAACAAGAATGGCTGCAGAATAGGGGGTAAGAGATGGACGGAGACGATTAATATTTCTTAAATGAAAGTAAGCTGACCGGGTAATGTTATTAATGTGTGATTGAAATGATAGTGTGCTATCAAGGATGACACCCAGACTCCTAACCTGCGGGGATGGTGAAATGGAGGAGTTATCAACTATGATAGAGAAACTGTTAGTTTTGGATAATGTGGATTTACTACCAATGAGGATAACCTCAGTTTTATCACTGTTAAGTTTAAGAAAGTTAAGAGTAAACCAGGATTTTATTTCAGCAATACAATCAATGAGAGTAGTGGGTGGTAAAGTGGCTGAGGGCTTTGTAGTGAGGTAGAGTTGGGTGTCATCCGCATAGCTTTAGTGTTTTTTTTCATGATTCTACATAATGATTTCAGCGAGATATAAACTGAAATAGACGAGAAAGATACGCGGTCGACGATGCCCTCGTCCCGAGTGTTAATAATAGTCATTGCATCATATTTATCTCTTTCTATATTTATATGGTCACAGTTTTTAATTTTTCAAACTGTGAAGGGGATTTTATTGTTGCTACTTTTCTTGCGTTTCAAACTGCCTTTCCAAAGTGATGGGTGTGGGGTGCAGTGACATTCCAGACTGATGGGCCATTGACAGCATGCAAACTACTACAGGTGTGAGGATACCTATGTCATCATTATTCATTGTACAGGCCACTGACTTTGAGAAAAAGAGTGTCACTCCAAAGTTCTAACACTTTAGTAACCAAACCACATAAAATTTCAGAATGTCTCTTTCACCTGTGTGTAGCCAACCCCTGTGTCTATAAGCTTCAGAGCTCAAAAGTCTTAGCTAGAAATGTCTATAATGTGATTTTTTACAATTTCTCAGCATGTCTGAAAATAGGTTTTTGACAAGTATATGTTTAAAGTTGATATTAACAAAAAATAGAATAACATTTTAAGTGGTCTCAGATTATTGGTGCTGAGTTTGTGCTGAATAAAAGCACTGTAACATTCTGGGATAAATGTTTTTTAGATAGGTGAAATATTTTAAAATGTCAAGGCATGTCAGACTACCCCGAAAGTGGCTGAGAGGCCTCAGACCCCAGAGGGTTAATGTCTTTTTATGCATGACATTTGTGTTCATTACAGTACGTCAGTTTGTGTGAAGCTTTACACCTGTGTTATGAGGACACCTGTGTTATGAGGACCATCATAACATATTCTTGATGTTTGACCTGACTGAAAAATTTCAGTGTGTTGTGTTAGTTTGACAAAAGCCTGGTTTATGAGGACACTAGTTATTACCGGGACATAGGTAACTCAATACCTCAGTCTTCTCAGATATCTATCTTCTCACATACCTTTAAAGTTTCTTTAGGTTGGTCAGACACAGATTCTCATCTATCATCTAGTGCAGGTGTGGGGAACCTTGATCCTGGAGGGCCGGTGTCCAAAAAAAATAAAAAATACCAACCTTTATCCTGAAGACCTGGTTCAGGTGTGTTTGATTAGAGCTGAACTCTGCAGGGACACTGGCCCTCCAGGACCAACGTTCCCCAACCCTGATCTGGTGAATAGATAATATGCAATCTTGGAGAAAGCAAATAAAAAAATAATGTGGCATAGAAATATTATAAAGTTACTCTTTATATATAGTTTTAATATTACTTAATGAAAGCCAATTGGAATCAAGGGGGACCTACTTTTTACCAATTTTGAGAACTACTGAGTTTTCAATATCATATTGACCACAGTGAGATGTAAATAATCCCAATATTTCATATAGATGCAGCCCATTGTCCTGGTAATAACCAGTGTCCTCATAAACCAGGCTTTTGTCAAACTAACACAACACACTGAGATTCTTCAGTCAAGTCCAACATCAAGAATATGTGATGATGGTCCTCATAAAACAGGTGTCCTCATAACACAGGTGTAAAGCTTCACACAAACTGACGTACTGTAATGAGCACACACGTAATGTAATACGTAAAAAGTCATTAATTTTACAATGGTGACAATTAATACTTTCCACCTTTAATATAATTCAATAAATAATTATTTAATAATTAGTTATTGTAAAGGTTTTCATACCGTGCATCGCCATTGCTACTCTTAATCACCAAAATCATAAGTGGTTTCTTCACCAGGATAGATGTTCCTCAAAGCAAATAAGCATAGGTGAGGTCTACAATCCACGCGGATGGTCTTCATCCTACTGTTCGGATTAACGTGGTCATTAACTGTTCAAAAACGTTTGACTGATAGTGCAAGTTACTATTCAGGAGTAAAACGTGCACATCTGGATCTCTTTGTTTATTAATCTCTTTAAACCCAGCAGATTATTATTACAACTATGCTATTTTGCAATACAGTTAAAACTGTATTGCAAATGAAAGTAAGTTAAAGGTGAAAAATCGACGATTCTCGTCTGAATGTATTCAATGAATCAGTAGAAATTCGCTAGCACCGTTAGCATCACGCACTAGCTGGTTTAAAACTGTAAAACGAGCTCTGATGCGCTTACAAAACATGCACAAACAAGCCAACGCGAGCCATAAACTTTTAAAAAATTCGATTAAACAGCAGTATAACTTACCTTTCACATTACAGTCGCTTCGAACTAGCAGGTCCACAGCACATATGTCTTCACTTCAGCTGCATCCGGTCCAAACAGGACATTGACGATTATAATATAAACGGAATTGTAAAAATAATATAAAAATAAATACTAATACTAATATGTATTTAATATATAATTATGATAAAGCCTAGTAGTTAAATGTGTGGTTCGGTTTACACGAACAGTTAGTATAAAATCTTAATTCCAAGTTATTTATCAGTCTGACTAGTAAAAGGTTTAAAAAAATTTAATCTCTAGTCATAGTTTATCATATTAACGGTATACGTTTACCTATATGTTTGCTATACATTCATATATTTAATTTACAATTGATAAATTATAGTTAATGTTGAAATAATACTGCAAATTGCATTAACTTACTTGTCATAAGATACTGTGCGCTGAAGCGGACTGAAGCCACGCCCACCGACGCCATCTTGTTTTCGCGATTTCCCGCCCACGTTACCGATTTAGCCAATCAGCGGCCTCAAAACTTACACTTGTGTGTAATATGCAAATCTTTGATGACGCAGGTGTTGTACCGGGTCCCGGCTACAGGGGCGCACTCTCGAGTTCAGAGATACACAGTGTATAGTAAGATTTCAGGGTTTTGTGGTATGTTAGGACATGGCGCCAAAATTTGAGAGGGAGTTTCTGGGACTTAGAAAATGGCTTCTACATTGCCGGAATTATAAGGACATGGTCCCTGTCCTCATAAACCCAAATGTCCCTGTAATGCTGGTGAGTATTCAGGTCAAAAGTCCTTGTAAACCACAAAAACCAACACACACACACACACACACACACACACACACACACACACAAACACACACACACACACACACACCAACATGCTCCACCCAATGCTTATCTGGATATTGGCGGCCAGGTGGTTTGTACCCTAATTAACTGCATGTATGTGTGTGTGTGTGTCTGTGTCTGTGTCTGTAATTTGCGGAAAGCAAGGTTCTACTGTTACTATACAGTCACTGGTAAAAACAACAGACTGTTAATAGGCCTCGGTGTGCTGTTGCTTAGCACAATCCATACAAACCCAGTCTGATGCAGCAATCTTACCTATCTCTTCTGCCAGCTAATTGTTGCAGCTGTTCTTCACGTCTACCCCTCCTATACATGCAGCGATTCCCCACCCCTCACTGCACCCAAAGGCCTGTGTTGATATGAAAACTGCTGCTAGCTCACTTTAAAACCTAGGTGTAAATCCGGCATAAATATTTACTTCAGAAAGCATTTATAGTATCTCTTTGAATGGTTTTCTTAGCAATGTCACAAAAGTTGTCTCCATTTAAGCCTTCATCTGTGTAATAGACCTCGCAGTCACTTTGAGACCACAATAGATCTTGTTCCTTGGTCCACTAAGCACCTTCAGTAATATTTACACGTTCTGGATCTGGATGTTAATTGTGTGCATCTCTGGAATTTGTTGTATGTCTGCAGAAATGACGCAGGTAATAACACTCAAGGTGAATAAAGTTTTACAGACAGCAGTGGTAGATTATTCTGTTTTCTGTCCATCCATCCATCACAGGGGTCTGGAGCCTATCCCAGGAGACATGAGCGGAAGGCAGGGAATAATTATTATCTTACATCATTTAATAATTTGTGAAGCATTGGTGTACTGGCACGATGCAGTATTCAGTAAATTAAAATGTAATAAGTATGCGGGCTGGTGGGGGGGGGGGGGTGTCCGGGGTCAGCTGAAAAAGTATGAATAATCATAATGGACTAAGTTATGCTTCCAGCAGTTAAAATTACCACATTATATAACAATAAAATAGCCTTGAGCTGATGTCAAAAAAGCGAGTGACTGACTATGGGGGACTACTTGTATGCCAGGGAGACTAAGGAGAACACGAGCATTGAATTATGGCCGAGACTGAGACAGTCTGAAATAAGCAGGGAGAACACGACCAAAGCCAGCAATCCATATTTCTGACCTTCTACTAAGTACCCCAGGCATTATGAGCAGTGATCTGCCCTGAAATACTGTCCGGCTGTCTGGCACTTGAGCCAAAACTTCAGTAAGTAAGGGAAGATAGAGAAATTACCCTCAAAGAAAGAACACTGCTACAGACTGCCCTGCTAGACCGACTGTACACTCTATATTTTGTAAACGGGGCCAATTCAGATTAAGCATCTTTCTGAAGAAGACTACAGCATAGCCTTCAGGAAGAACTCAAAGCAGCACGCAGGTGACAAAATCAAAATAAGCCACAAGTAGTTATAATCTATCCGTCCATCTTCTATAATCAGTCATTCAGTAAAGTGTTTCGGCCAGTCTGACGCAGACCCCAGGAAGTGGATGGGAGGTCAGGGCGATGCAAGGCCTGCCCTCACACACACACTGGAGGCGATGCGGAGACGGCAGTTCACCTAACCGCATGTTTCTGAACTGTGGGTGAAAGCAGAGCATCTGGAGGAAACCCCACACACACAGGGCCAGTGAAGTGAGAGCCTGGAGGTGTGTGACTACAATACATATATACCTGATACTGTGTTCATCAGAACGCTATTAAAATGCAACATACGACCTTTGGACTTTTGGGCAATAAGGGAAAGTGAGTGAGATGCAGCTTGTTTCGGAAGATTACCTATGCAAGATCATGGAAATTTCCTGTAAGTGTATCCAAAGCTACACCATTCAAAGCACTACTATTGTGAGTACAACAAAGAGGACTATCCTTCGCTGGTATAGAGGAAAGTGACAGGGAATGTGTCAAGGTGCACACACTCGCCTGTCTTGTTAAAGGCGATAATCAGTACAATTAAAATCATGACGCCGCCAAGTTAATTACATATTGAAAGTGCCCATGCTAATTATCTCCAGAGTGGGCTTGGTGCTCCGTAGCATCGAGAACAAGGAGACATGGTGTTTTCTGAACAGTGCATTAAACCAGGCAGGACATAATCTGTATAATTTATAAAACTTCTTATAATACCTGGTGGAGCGCTGAAGCCTCCTTTTCATTAGAGCTAAATAAATTGCTTTCTTAATGTGGCTTGCAAAGTGATGGGTGTTACGGTGCATTTAAGCACGTTCAGTTCAATAAGCGATTTCTCCTTCATTTCCCTGGTTGTGCCTTTGTTTACTATCGGGCGGACAATGTTGAGTAAGCGCAATTCTTACTTTTAGATTTATAATTTTTTAAATTTGACCAAAGTTCTCAGAGACAGCCTCACAAGTTTTCTTATGGACACAAAAGTGTTCCAGAAAAACAGCTGTTATGTTATACATTTATATTTTAAGTTTTGCACCCACTTGTGTGAGTGGAAAAAAAATTCAGGGTTTCCATTTCAAGGACTGACAATTTTACAACATTATTCTGAAATAACAGATCAGGAAAGACTATTATGCTCTCAGAGAAAAAAAGGTTTTTATTTGTGTTATTACATCATAAAGGGCATTATGGATCAGTAATCGATTGCTTTGGCCTTGCACTGCTTCTGTCTACTTCAAGGCAGCAGGTTTACACTGCCAGTCTGTTTTAGCTCCATTCCCACTTGAGAAATAAACCCAGTGTTTCCTTTTTAGCTAACAGAGAGGCCCAGCTGGGCAACATAGCATGTTACCCTCCTGAATCAAACCCACAGTGCTGGAGGCTACTGCACAACCCACCAAGTCACCGTGGCTGAACTGCGGGATTGTAATATAATCACCTATCCTCAAATCTGAATATGAAACCGGTGTCTGACAGTATAATCGAAATGTAATTGAAGATGTTATTTTATTTATTTTTGTGATATTACATTGAAGTTTCAAATCTTACACAGGAGCCCAGAGCATATTCACATTTAAAAATAAAAAATATTCTATCACTCAATTCTTTAATCCATCCTTATACCAAGAAGTACTGGGTTGAGGCAGGGGACACGGCAGTGCTTTGTAGGGCACACACATACCTTGCAGGTGCAGAAATCAGTAAAATGGCTTGTAACATGTGATGAATCACCTGTTATATCAATGAAATTACACCCAGCATAAAGTTCAAGCAGTGGCGTTAAGGGAAACTATCCAGGGGTGGGCATTTGGGTATGTTGGGTAGGCACCAGGGTTTGAATTGTGGCAGAGATCTTGGTGGGCAGTTGGCCACCCTGTTGGCTGGAAGGGGTGGCACTCTTTTTGGTGGCAAATGACCCCACCCCCTGCCCACCTGTAGCCACGTCAGAGTTCAAAGCTACATGCATCGGCCATATTGGTTCAAATCTCAATGGTCACAATACATGCTTATATTATATAAAGTCACCATAATAATAGATTTATTGTAGAATAAACTTGTACAATCACACATTTTGCTTTATAAATACGTCTGCAGAGTTGACATGCAGTCTCTAATGTTTAAGGACAACTAAAATAAGGACATGACGTCAGCCTGCTGAGATGTTTGGGTCATTTTATTTTCATGAGCACAGGGCCACCTCAGACATCAAGCAAACAGCATGAAAGATCCACACATCTCGCAGAGCCCCATACTGTATGTCAACCTCCCCAGCCTCCTTCTGCGTGAGCAGACTTCCCTCTGCAGATATGCCCCTGGGTGAGCAGACCTTCCTCTACAGATCTCCCTTAAGGTGAGCAGACCTCCCTTTGCAGATCTTCCTCTGAGTAAGCAGACCTCCCTCTGCAGATCTCCCTCTGTGTGAGCAGACCTCCCTCTGCGGATCTCCCTCTGGGTAAACAGATCTCCCTCTGGATGAGCAGACCTCCTTTTGGGTGAGCAGACCTCCTTTTGGGTAAGCAGATCTCCCTCTTGGTAAACAGACCTCCCTTTGGGTAAGACAATGTCACTCTTGGTGAACAAATCTCCCTCTGGATGAGCAGACCTCCTTTTGGGTAACCAGACCTCCCTTTGGGTGAGTAGACCTCCCTCTGCGGATCTCCCTCTGGGTAAACACATCTCCCTCTGGGTGAGCAGACCTCCTTTTGGGTAAACACATCTCCCTCTGGGTGAGCAGACCTCCCTCTTCTCCCTCTCCTGACATGCAGAGCGCCACACCCTCCTTTACTCTGCCTGTAGAGACATTCATCGGACCATGTACACGTCTCCTGGAGTAGTACATTTAGGCTGACCACCACTTAGCCGTGCATTTTGCACATTTATATGTATTAGTCACACATGATTTGAGTGTTATATACTTTACAACCACAAGAGGAGCACTGTTTAGAGATGCCAGTGCAATTTGGCTCCTTGAAGATGACTCCAGTACCGCAATTTCAAGCCTGTACACTTGACCATACAATCTACAGCTGTACGAATGACATCAGTCATACATGACTGTCTTAAAATCACCCTGACAGTGGCCCCCCTCTCCACCGCCCTCTTTCCAGCCTTCCGTCACAGGACATGGGTCTGCAATAAACACATCAGTGATATTCTCCAGTTATTCTCTGTCTCCAGTTATTCTCTGAAAGGAATCATTCTCCCTTACGGCATGAAGCAGTGTGATAGCTACATGACGTGACGTGTATTTTTATGAAGAACCACGAGTGTCGGCATCAGCAACAGGGCAACTTGGAGCCAAATGCACCTGTCAGGTGGGTTAGGGGTCGCAGGGTGTGGCAGAGGAGGGGTCTCACGGCAGGGGGGACAAGGGCGGGGGGCTTGGGGGCGGTCAATGGCGGTTCTCAGTAAATTTATTGCAAATTTTGCCTCTTGCTGGTTTTTGAAAGGGGCCCTGGGTAAGGTTTGCAAACTCTGTGGGGGAGTGGTCCCCTTCATAAATATTGCAGCGGCCCCCCTCTGCCAGGATGGGCCCGTGGGCGGATGGCCCTCTGCCCTCCATCTCCTCCAGTACTGGGCAGCGGCGCTGTGCTCCTGTAAACGGTGGTACGTCCCGTAGCTACACATGCAAAGCATCCGTCCTGCAATCCCATAGCATGTGTCTCACGCCTTATAGCTGACGGCATTCGTCACACCAGCATAGCGACACACTGCACAGCGTTACTTACTGTATATGGGTCATCTGTTTACAAACTCCTTAGTGTGAGGCCAGAAAGATTGTACTCGGGAAAATATGAATGCAGTTGAAGTGTTATTATTTTTATATTTTTATCCTACTGGCATGACTCACTCTTACTGATGCATGTTGCCTCATGAATACTACTGCTTTCCCTGCAGCATGAAAGCAAAAACCACATTAATAGAGATGATGTAAAAAAAAAATATTTTCTTTAACTTTACCACAACTCAGAAGAGTATTATACAATAAAGAGGAACATACTCATCAGCTGTGTGTTGAAAACATAATGTAGAAAAATATCAAGAGCTTCCAGATCGGAATGTATAGATTCCACTGTCTTGTTGGGCACTTATTAGCAAGGTGAGAATGTCAATGAGAGTCATTCTGAATACACTTTATCTGAGAATACACTATTGTGATATGATATAATCACATATAATCACTGAAAGGAGTATGATTAACAGCTGGTAATGGTTTGGTATTTGTGTACATGCAAATACCAGTCGGCAGTACGTATTGTATGCAATGGTCATGTCTCTGTGTACAAATGTACAAAACAATACAGTGCATTCCTACCACATGCAGTATCATATCGACATACAGGGAAGATTGAAGATGGGTGGATGGTTCCATGTTGTGAATTAATGGGCAGCTTCTCTGTCTTTAGTATTTATTTTGGGTTTATCTACACATAAATTTGTAAATTGTGTGTACAGTGCTGAAATATATTTATGAATTGTGTTTCAACTGTACGACCTCGCAATTTTTATTCAGGTGTGAACTGGTATGTATTAAAAAGACAATGATTCTGCAAAATTGTCACGCCCTGCATCTCTTCCTGCTTGTTCTCTCCCTAATCTAACCTCTCATTACCAGCCTCGTATGGATCACCCCAGGTGCCTCTCGTCTGCTCCCTCATGTGCCTTGTATAAAGCATCCTTCAGTCCTGTTATCCCAGTCATTGATGTTGCTGCCTGCATGTGACCCCCAGTGTGTCCTGTGTCCTGTGCTCCCGCCTGATCCTCCCTACCCCGTTTTGACCCCTTGTGGTCCGTTTCCTTTGCCCTGCCAGTAGTTTCATTTAATAAAGTCCCTTTTGGTTTTCCCCCATGCCTGCCTTAGCCTCGGTCCTTGCCTTCGACATGGCAGAAATAATTTTCATTTATCATTCATGCTGTCAGAAAGTACCAGAGACAGCTAGTGAACCACAAGCTACCTCCTTCACAGTTTTTTATTATGGTGATATCCGTCCCACAGTCACCATTCCAAAGCAGAACTGAGGTGTGCAGTCATATAGAACACAGAAATTTTGTTATAATAAACCACTTAGAACCCACATTAAAAAAAAACTCTGCTTTATTTTCAAATTCACATTCAAACACCTAGTTTTTGTGAATGTTCTATGCTTGGGTAATTTGAAAATAAACATACCTTCATAGTTTGAACAGAAGATGATTAATCATGGAAGCATGGGAGTAGTTTTACCCAGAGAAGGCCTCCATATATGTCTGATTTACATATATAGACACTCATTTACTGTTGCAGACTCTGTTTTTAACGTGAGTTGCAGTAAATCTTAAAGCTAATGACAAAATTTGCCATTTTGAGCTGCAGTAAGTCTTAGAGATAAATAGCAGATTTACCCTTTGTGGTGTGAAATGGAAAGCCAGGAATTCAACAGAACAATAAAGATTCATGAAGGCGATATGTAAAGCGAGACTGCAATCTCAACCAAGTTATATGTTTCAAGTCAGTTCATTTTCATTGAATCAAGTCTCAAGCCTCAGAAAATTGCAAATACGTTTTTCAAAATTCCCAATCGCTTGAGTATGTTGACTGCACTTCTGCAGAGAATGGGAGCCTGAACTTGATATTTGACAGACAAAAAAAAACTGCATTTCAGTGGTTATCTTAGCTGCCAGTCAAAACACGATAACCAATCGATGATTAGTGAATATGTTCCCCCTCCCCAGCATTTCTGATGCCCACCTAACAACATATAGCTGTTCTAGGCAGCTACAGCCATGTCTGGCCACACCCTCATTGTCACATCCTTGTCATATTGTGAATATATCATACTGCAAAACACATTGATTGACTGCACAGACTTGTACAATGACTTACTGTCCAGCCGCCTAGGGAAATCAGGGTAGATTTTCGGATTCACCTAGAGCATAACACTTCAGCTCACACAGTCAGCAGACCGTATTATACAAGCACCACGGAAAGAACAGAAATCTAGAACAGAAACTTTTCATTTTGTCTAGAATGCAGAGGCTGAAGGGAAGCTTCCTGCTGTTTCACTGTCCCAATCTGCATGTTCGGGCTCTTCCTTAAGATGTCACCCCCCCAAGAAAACATACGAGGACTAAGTCAACTTCACCCCAACAATGAAACCGAAACAGCTGCGCGCCGCATCGTTTGGCAGATCTTGGGAAAGCATTTTAACAGAGTCTTTTGAAGAACTCAAGTGTGAATAGCTAGATACTTTTGAATTATAGTAGATAAACATTCATGCATGTAGATAAAGGTCCATATCCTCGAGAAACACTAATGGGTTATGCAAAGATTAAATCTGCTCGATGTTCTCAACACCTGCCAAGGGATCCTGAAGGATGTTGGGCCTGGTTCCGATAGCCTAATCCTTTTAGTCAGAACAGACCCATTCATCTTGTAATTCTGCAGCTTACGGTAAAGCGCTTCTCTCCAGTGACAGTCATGCACATGCATGGAAAGTGCAATTCCGGCCCTGTCGCCCCAAGTTGGATTTCACGAAGAAGATACCTATTACCTTACAATCCTACCCCGAGACCAAAGGCCACCATTTTAACTGATTATTTTTTTTACGTAAGAAGGAGTTTTGTGGAAGGCAGTAGAGATCTTTTGACTTCGCCTGCGAAAGCTTTGTATTCATTTGTCCATTTTTGTCATTTTAAGTTTTGCACCCAACCAAACTGTAAAGATGCTTTGGGGATACTGATTTAGTGTGTTTGCAGCACTAGATGGACCATAACACAGCTTATATTGTATTATTTAAGAAATAATTATGAATGCTTAATGCGGGATTTATTTTTGCATTGTACAGAAATGGGAATTTGTGGTCCTTTGCCTGCTGTATAGCTGGAAGGGTTAGGGTTCTGCTGAATGCCTTTCATAATGAATACATTATTAAAAAGGGTTTTATTGTTTTTTTTTTACTCAGTTTTGGTCAGGTGCACATTGCGGATGTCTGGTAAGAAAGCATTTTTGGCTTCCTCCCTTGTGGCATACATGCCCTTTTCTGTTAATTAACCTCCCTACCCGAGCTGAGAAAAATATACTTACTCTTTGAAGTGGCCGAGGAGAAAATAATTACCGGAAGAGAGACCCCCGCCTCGCTCCCCGTCACCTGCGTGAGTGCCCCTCCAGGGCGTCGCACGCACCACGGAAACGCAGCCACACCTATTTCCTTACTTCCTCCCGGTCCCTGGAGTGCGGCCGCCACTACCGATCAGCCCAGCGGTGCGTCTGATCCCCCCAAACCAGAGCATGTGACGAGCCCAGGGGCCAGCTTTCCTGAGAATTAATTACGGCAGAATGAAAGAGGCGACTTTGTGGAATTCCCAGTGGGAAATGTGCAGCTCAGGCATGAGATATTTTCTACCCTTTTCACAAATCCTTTCTTTTGTATTTTACTGGAAAGAAAGTTCTTTTTGAACAGGTATCATGGGTAAGTTGTTCCGCTTTCAGTTCGTTCGTGTATGTTGTAGTTTATGCTTAGCTCAGGGGGGATTTAATTCCATGAGCACCACACGTTGGCAACCTGACTATCAGCAAATCATCATCCATAAGCTTTTAAGAAAGCAATGCTGTTCTGTACTATTCTCATGGCTCTTGTTTGATGTCTTTGTATTGTTCCTTGGATTCCTTTGAAGTCAAAGACAAAAGTGTAACTCTGTGGATTCATATTAGCGCATATTAACGCTGCTATTGCTCCAGAGCCATGGAAACTGGAGGTTTTTTCAACAGCAATAAAGCAAACCTATGACCCAGTGATGCCTGGGATCAGATATGGGAAGAAACAAATTATGTTATTTAGAATTAACAAGATTCCACATCAAAGGAGAGAATCTGTTAACTGTTATGAATTCAGCAAGGAATGCTGAATGGCTGATCATTATTGCGGCTGGTGCTTGCAGGCTTGCTTCCCTTTCAGATAAATTAAGCTGCTTTTGCGAATTGTGATCCTGAACTTATCCTGATGTGGCATCAGGAACCTGTCGTGGGAGGGCCCACTGGGGACGGGCCCCAACAAACAGGCACTCTGCGGCAACAGCAGAGAGAGAGCCAAACCAAATCGTGATCGTGTCACGCGGCATTAGCCATGTGCCTCTAGATAGCGGCGAATGGCATGGGGTAGCGGACAAGCCAGATAAACGACCTTGGACTGTGAGAGACAAACTGAGGGTAGTAGCAGGGAGAAAAACGAGGCTAAGATCTCCGTGTATGTGAAACTCTACAGAAGTGAATCGGTGTGATTAATCACATCGGCCTCAAATCAACCTCCATGAGAGAGCCCCAGTGGATGAGTGTCACCGCTCACGCTGGCCCTCTAGTGGTCTAAACAAGAAACTTCAGGTTTTAATACCAATCTGGAAATGTAGAGTTTTTTAGACTTGAATGCACATTGTTTATCTGTGTATTTTATGGAATACAACTGTGAAGTGTAATATTATCCATGGTTAGCACTGTTGTCTCACACATACAGGGTGGTTGGGTCGCCTCTTCCTGCTGACTGTGTGTTTGTGTTTCTGTGTACAGTACATATTTGTGGGCGTCAGCCTGGAGGCAATCCCAGGAAGAGTATGAGACGAGGCAGGGAGCACCCTGGATGGGATGCTGATGTATCAAAATTGTCACATTATTTTTTTCAAATTTGCGAAAAAAAATTTCAGAAATGCACTTATGTTTCTGTGGGTGAGTCCCGAGCATATTCCACATTACTTATGAAGCACCCCTGTCGTGTTTGCTGTGTTCGCATGTATTTACCGTTAGCGGTGTGGTGTTTATGCTTTTGTTTACTTCCAGTAGGAGGCCTTAATGCCAGTGCTGTCGCAGCGATTTTGCGCTGCCGAAGATCTGGGAGTGAGCAATCCTTCCCCATCTGATTGGATCAGTAGCACAAATCTGATTCACTTGCCTGGTTGCTGCCAGGCTTGGCCCAGAATCGGAATCAGCTTTATTCCTCAAGTACTATGCATATATAGGGATTTTTATTTATTTGTCTGTTTGTTTTGCTTGGTTTGATGCTACTTGTATAGAATATTAGAGTATGACTAAGGGTACAACTCATAAAACGCAGGGGCAAGCAGGACATTAACCACGCAGTGTGACACAAAGACACAAGAGGGCTAGCTCAGGAGAGAATGTGAGGCTACATCCTGGGGTGTCATTCCACCACAGGGCACACACACACACACACACACGAGTTGGTCTTCCTATCTAATTGGGGACTGTCCATTCATTTCTACGGGAAAAACCCTTAATCCCTACCCACCCCTAACCTTAACCATAAGTAACCAAACAAAATACAAGTCTTATGGCATTTTTATTTTTTTGATAGCATTCACTGGAAAATGGCCCCAGCAACATCAAAATAACATGTTTTTATTACATTGTGGGGGACATTTGGTACCGACAATGTAATATAAACATAATCCACACACACACAATCATATACTGCTAGCTTAACTGAATGTCTTTGTGTTGACAGGAGAAACCGCAGCCCCGCAGGAAATGTCAGTGTAGATAAGCATAATAAATAAATGACAATAAATAAATAATGCATCTCTTGTCGTACGTTGTGAATGCAACTGGTGCAAATATCTAGTACAGTTCAGATCTTGCTTTCTTATTATTCTTGTGTATGATCGTCTGTAGGAAGGTAGTAGTGACCACGGCAGCGAAGCTCTTCATCTGCAGACAGCAAAGTTAGGCTTGTCAGATGCAGACCTGCTGGCCTGCTGGCACCCCTGAGAGGCGGCGGACCTGTTCCGGCACTGGCCCCTTCCACAGAACGGCAAACACAGGGAAGCCAGCCCTGCTTATTCATTTACCGTTCCTGCATTTAAATAAGTCCAGTTAAAGCGGAGCAGACATTTATCTTTTCATTTCAGTCCTTAGCCTTTATGTGGCTTGGAGGTGCAAGTGAACGCCTCAACAAGAATGGATATCTTTAGAAATACCATTGTTGTTATTTCTGGATTTTTTAGTTGACAAATTGCAATTCTTTAACAGTTAACTGATTTCTATCTATCTATCTATCTATCTGTTTTATTATCCCTGTTATATTTTATAAAGCAAACAGCAGACTTAGTGTGATTGATAGTGAACAAATTACCATTGACAAAAAAAATGACCCTGACCACTAGGGAGCTTTCTAGTGAAAGCACTAATGCACAGCTATTGCAGTTGACTCACAATTAGATTTAATAATCTATAGCATTCTCCAGTCAGGGTTTTAGTTCTACACAGGAGAGCATGAATTATTACAAAGCTTGAGTTTCAGTTCTCTGAAGCATTATGGGTAATTTATTTTATAAGCACATTTATTTCTGTCGCATCAAATGGAGGGTGCAGAGGTGAATGAAGAGGCAATCTTTGTAGTCATCACTGAGACTGATGAGTGAACATCCTGTATCGCCAGCTTCAGGAGAATTTCATATCACCGATCACTGCTTACAAGAAAAGTTACGCTGTCGTTTTTATTAAGTGTATGGATGCCACTGCATGCTCCAATCAATAATAAAAGCATGCAAAAAAATCCCTGGTTAACATCTTTTTTTTCCCTAAAAAACTATTGCAAGGTATGAAATTCTATTAAACATTCATGAACAGACAGCAGTAAAATCTAAATATGAAGCTGATTTCTTTTGATGCAATTACTCTCCAGTTCTATGAAATCTAATCAGATTAGCAAAATATATTATTTTCATGGATAAAGCAATAAAACCAAAGACTAAATGTCATAGAGATGCAATTTCTTTATCTGAGTTTTTAAATTCTGCTTTTTCCTATGTATAACAGATGCTGTGACATCATAATTTTACTTTGAAAAAATGTTTTGGGATGCGGAGATTTTAATAGTTCACCTATTGTGTTTCGTTCATATGCTTATTGAAGTTAACTCAGTTCCTTAAAATGTTTTTAAACTTTTGATGTACTAAAATGAGTCTTGTTAAACACCATATATAATATTTTGCAGGCCCTCTAAAGGCAGTTAAATTGGCACAGATGCTATATGGAGCAGAAGAAGATTATACATAGTTCAGATCTTTGCATGCCGCATTTCTATGGGATTTGCACACTCTTTTATATTTTACAGAATAAAAAATGGAAATCCATCACAGGCACTATGTCATGAACTTCATACTCAGTGGTGCTTCTCCGAAGGTTCAAACTGCCTGCATTATTGTAGGAGGAAAGGAAACCAAGTGAATCCTGTTAAGATTTGTTCAGATTTTTATGCTGTTAAATGCCATAATGCCTTTAATGTTGCTAATTCTTTGTACCTTGGGGCAACCACGCTGGGAAATAGACTATGAAAACAGAAATGGAAAGGCATGGAGTTGAGCTGCAGTGATAGTGGCGCAGTGGGTGACGCTGGTGACTTGCCCCTGTAGGGCTGTGGGTTTGACTCCCACTCACGCTGTGTGCAGTTGGCCATGTTCGGCTTGTGCAGGTTTTCTCTTCGTTCATCACTTTTGTATATTCCCATATTTTGCTAATAAAACATAAGAGGCAGGTTGGTTCTTCCATAGTTTTTGATTTTGTGCCCTGCAATCAACTTTCATCCCATTCAGCATGTCCCTGCCTCGTACCCTGTGATGAACTGGCATCCCATCCAGAGTGCCCCCTGCCTCGTACCCTTTGATGGACTGGCATCCTGTCCAGGGTGTCCACTGCTTTGTGCCCTCTGATGGACTGGCATTCTGTATAGGGTGTCCCCTGACTTGTGGCCTGCACTTTCCAGTGTGGGTCCTGTGTGTAACTGTGTGTCCCTGTACTGAATAAACAGTAACATGCATAAAATCAGTCATGCACGCACACTGAAGAAAAACACACATGCCTTCTGTAACACTTTGTGTTTGTGATGGTTTTGTGTCTGTCGACCTGTCAAAAATGCAATTGCTGAATAAAATTCCATTTGTTTGAGGCGCGGAAAACCAATTATTACCTCCAGCTCTTGGAAAGCAAGTTGTAATATAAAACTTTACAACACAAAATGACTTTATGCGTTTCATTCGATTAACGCATTAATGACCCTGAAAATGCACATTCTAGTTCTGCGTTGTCATCACAAAAGTTATTTTCTTTTTTTTTTTTTTGTAGAAAAGTGATGTGATAATTGTCACTAAAGCAACAACACAGGCACAGACATGGAGAGATGATGAGGTTAAAGGTCATATTATGAGGTGTAGTTGTTAAAGAATATCAGACATTTCCAAGGTGTCTTTTCCCAGCAAACATCATTTCGTAACACTTAACTCAAAGCACTCATGTATAATGCATTATAGGTACTTTCATAATATATTACAATGCATTCAGAAAGTATCACGCATATGGCTATAACTACTTAGAAAAAGGCATAACACATAATACCCATGTTTATTATGCATTACGAATGCTCTGTTAAGCTGCCATCTAAAATGTACTATAGATACTTTCATAATGCACACAAATTCTTAAACTGGCCATGTAATGCATGATGAAAATATCCATAGTGCATTATACATGAGTGCCTTAAGTAAAGTGTTACCCATAAGTCTTGTGTTAGTATGTAGTTAGGAATTCCTATTGACTACCTACCAACTGATGCCTCCATTGGGTGGGTGACTGGTACTCTGACCCTAGGAACAATCCCAGGAAGGGTCTTTGAGCTGTGTCATCAGCAGTGAATTTCAACGTGGGCTGCACATGTGTCTCTGTGTGTCAAGCAGCCAGTCCAGCTTCATGATCATTGGGTGTGGAAGCTTCAGAGCACCCAGGATGAAAGGAATTGAGGTGTTTGTGGCTCCACTATGGACAAAAACGAAAAACAAAACCCAAACCTTTAATTTGTTTTCCTTCGCTGCATGAGCACAGCTGGCTGCAGTCGTACCCGTAGCCATATCCTTCTGATTTTTCTATGCTGTCAGGTTTTATGGCTCTGTGTGGTTTTTTATATATACGAATAAATTGATATACCAAGGAGCGGAATAACACAGCCGGCCTAGGAAACAGGCAGCTGGATCCTAGGAGATATGCCCAGAGACGGATGACATTATATAGGTTTTTTCATACTGGTATATACATTTTTTTTTATCCTTCATCCTGGGGCCTGGCTGCTCCTGTTTTAATCCTTTATGTGGGGATGCATTTGACTTATTCTGCTGGACAGGGGACAGATGCATTCCTGCTTTTTCGTGCATGCATTACATTCGGCAGCCATGGTGGCAGGAGTCCATCAATCCTGTGGGGACGCAAGGACATGGGAGGGGGGGGGGGAGAGGATTGTAGAGGCTGGGGGGGTGAAGCTGAAGGAAGTGAGAAGGGGGCTGGGGGAGTGTAAAAATAAGAGTGTTTTGTGTTGGGAGCTCTGGGCTCAAACGTGAAAAGGCGTGCGAAATGGGGGAGGGGGGACTAATTAATAACAGGGTAGGAATCAGTGGAGATTTTCTGTATTATATGTCTGGCTATTTGTGCATTTGTTATCAGAGGGATTGGGGAAGGTTTGTGAAGAGGGAGTATGGGCCATACCAGCCAATGCTGGGGGCAGTATTAATGGAAAATGGACTGTAAATGGAAATGGAAATGGAAAATGGGGGGGGGGAAATCTTAAATCTACACCAGGATCAATGGGTGTTTGTTTTTGTTCTGATTTTTTGGGAGGAGCTGCAGGGTTTGGGGAGGCATTTGGTAGAATTGCAGGGCGGGGGGGGGGGGGGGGGGGGGGATTCAACAGTGAAGGTAAAGGGCAACGAGCGCCGGCCACAAAGGGAGGTGCATCTTTGGTACCACTGAGGTTCTACTCGCAATGGGGGGGTGTTGCGCAGAGGGCCAGAATTCTTTAGATCACAGATCTAGCACTGAGTGCATGTGTGAGTACGGATTTCATAATCCATCCCAATCTTCCATAACCAATTATCTACATCGGGTGAAGGTGAACGTGAAGGCGATCCCAGGAGGCACAGTGCAGGGCACGCATTCACATGCCACTGGAAATCAGGAGACAACAGCTCACCCAGCTGTACGTCCTGCAACTGCGGCAGGACGCCTGCATACCTGGAAGGGAAGCGCAGGCACACAGAAAACTCAATGCAAGGGATCGAACTGACGAGCCGGGAGACGGGAAGCCGCAGCGACGCCCACTGTGCTAATCATACATTCTGCAGATATCGACTGGGCTGCATTCGTTTGTTGGGTAATTATAAGCTGCGCGGAAGGCTCTGCTTACTGAGCTGTGAGTGTTTCAGCAGCCTAATGAAAATGAAACGAAAATGAAAAGTACAAAGTAACAGCTTTCTTCACTAGAACATCTGGGTAAAAAGGCCATCTGAAATGTTCTGGGCAGGTTGGGCTCCCAAAGCAGCCTTCGGGGCTGAATGTCAGGGTCATGGAAATCTGCAGCAGGTGCGACAAGAATAAATGCCGAATACGCGGCATATAGACTGCAAATGGGCGGAGACTCAAAACACAGATTCACCATTTTTTTTCACAGATAGCTGTGGCTGTTTTTATTGCGGTGTATTAGAAGTTGTACGCAGGAAATGGGCGAGACACAGAGACAGCAATGCAATGTACGATGCTGCACTTGATGGTCACCAGGCAGGAACAAAAGATCAAAAGTCCCCCCCCCCCCCCATTGATTCTGACATCACTCAGCCGACCGTGTCGAAACAGCGGCATCACAGAGACGCCGTATTGTGATGGGCTCTCGTGGCTTTACTTTGGCTTTTTTCCAAAGCCGCTACAGACGAGGACGCAGGTTCCAGACGTGGAGACCTTAGTCGCACATCGCCACAGAGCCAGTGGTGAGAGGAGCAGTTCATTAATCTCGAAGTTCTGCCACTTCTTCCAGAGAGACGTTGGCATATTATTGACCCCAAATTAATTAGTATTGATTTAAATTAATGTAGCACAACCAAGCCAAAAGATTGGATCCACAGTGCTTGTTACAAAAAAAGAAAATTGGGAAGTGACATGAACGATAACAGCTGCTGCTTCTAATGTCCTTTCAGGTAAAGGTTAAAAAGATATAATATATATTTTTAAAAACTGAATTTCAAATTTTCAAACAAAAATCTTCCCTAAGTAACAAAAATAAATGCCATTTACTGGAGAGGAGATGGAGGGACTGCAGGTTCTACTCCCACTGCCCATGTGTGCAGTCGTTTGCTTTATCTTCTTGTGTTTCCACTGGGTACTCCACAGTTTGCATAGTTACATAGATGTGATTAGATGAACTGATGTAAAATACCCTGCGATGGACTGGCATCCCATCCAGTGTGTCCCCTGCCTCGTATCCTGTGATGGACTGACATCCCATCCAGTGTGTCCCCTGCCTCGTATCCTGTGATGGACTGGCATCCCATCCAGTGTGTCCCCTGCCTCGTATCCTGTGATGGACTGGCATCCCATCCAGTGTGTCCCCTGCCTCGTATCCTGTGATGGACTGGCATCCCATCCAGTGTGTCCCCTGCCTCGTATCCTGTGATGGACTGACATCCCATCCAGTGTGTCTCCTGCCTCGTATCCTGTGATGGACTGGCATCCCATCCAGTGTGTCCCCTGCCTCATGCCCTCCGATGGACTGAAATCCCATCCAGTGTGTCCTCTGCCTCATGCCCTGCGATGGACTGAAATCCCATCCAGTGTGTCCTCTGCCTCATGCCCTGCGATGGACTGAAATCCCATCCAGTGTGTCCTCT
Organism: Paramormyrops kingsleyae; assembly: GCF_048594095.1. Taxonomy (NCBI): domain Eukaryota; kingdom Metazoa; phylum Chordata; class Actinopteri; order Osteoglossiformes; family Mormyridae; genus Paramormyrops; species Paramormyrops kingsleyae. Next base: position 11,796,674 of record NC_132805.1, read on the forward strand.
GCCTCATGCCCTGCGATGGACTGAAATCCCATCCAGTGTGTCCCCTGCCTCGTATCCTGTGATGGACTGACATCCCATCCAGTGTGTCCCCTGCCTCGTATCCTGTGATGGACTGACATCCCATCCAGTGTGTCCCCTGCCCTGTGCCCTGTGATGGACTGGCATCCCATCCAGGGCATTCTCCGGCTTGTGCTCTTTGCTGCCCCCTGTGTCCCTGTTCAGGAAAAGTGGTTAGATTCAAAGATAGGTGTATGCATTTTGGATGCCTTGACAGTACTTATGGTACTACAGTATTTATTAAATGAATGTTCCTCAAAAGCCACCATAGTGTGTCCCTATTTTTAGCTTAGCTTAGCTTGGTGCTGCACAGGGCCCAGGAGTGGAGATCTGTGACTGGGACAGTCATTTCTGAAGCCGGTGAGGCTTGGCCTGCCAGAAGCAGTACTTGTAGTCATCAATTTAAACCTGTGTTCTGATTCCGCTGAGTCATCAGGGCTAGATGAGGTGGCTCTAACCGGATAGGAGAGCAGCGGCTTCACGGCAGGACATTACTTATGCGGCGGTAATTTGATTAAGCCACTATTGGCTGTGGGAAGCGTACTGAGTCAGACGAGGAGCAGGGAAATATTAAAGTAACTGTAACTGACAAGCCTTTCATGTGTCGGTCGGCGGCATCAGATCGAAGTGCTGTTGGCTGCCGTTCAGAAGCCCCACCCCCCAGGATCATCTTGCAGTCTCAGGATGCCAGAAGTGATGGATGTCCTTCTTGGCGAATGGTTGCTGATATATGAAAGTCACGTGCCAGTCCAGTGGAGGCCCGCCCACTTGGAGGTCACACGGTGCAGGGTCATTTTAAATCCGCCAATGAGCCAGCTGGGAATGCGGTGGAAGGTACTACTATATTCTATACACTGGATTTATCCCTCGAGCAAAGAAGAACATGTTACAGTGCTAGCAGTGTTGAGACTCAGTGGTGAGTCCTGTGATCTCACACCTCCAGAGTCATGGGTTTGGTACCAGCCTACGTTATGTGCGTGTGGGGCTGCTGTGTGTGTGTGCTGGTGTGCATCTCCTCTCCCGCATCCTCCCACAATCTAAAAACAAGCAGTTTAAATATATCGCCAATTGTGTATGAGTGTGTGTACCCTGTGATGGGCTGAGACCCCAAACAGGACGTCCTCTCCCCCCTGTTCCCTGGGATTGGCAACACTTTGTGGAATAAGGAGTTATGGGGACAAGGTGACACCTGGTTTAGAACTGCATTATTACAACTGTTTTCCAAAAATGCTTTTTTTTTTTCTTTTTCATACTGACTTCCATATTAATATTCATAGGTTAGAGAGAAGAAAGAATGTGACCAATTTTTCATTCAGATGAGCTAGACGGCTGAATGAAATCTAATTTAAGGATGACAGAGGAGAAGGTGATAAATGAAGAGCAAATGTTCCATGACGCTGACTGGCAGCGCGTCCAGTGTCGACGCGGCAGACTGAACCGTGTAAAACAGCAAAATGCAAAATGTTTAATTGGAAAGTTTCTCCTTCTTGGTGTTCATGCGGATGGATGAAACAGCCAGGAATTGGGGTGGCACAGACAGGAGTGAGGCTCCACAGGCAGACACAGGCTTTGCAGGTCATGGTACTGGGGACACCTACAGTAACCCGATACATACAATTTCCAAAGGAGGCGGGTTCAATCCAACTGATCAATAGAAATTAACCTGGTCACCTGACTCTCCGACCAGATGCAGGCCACACCCCTTTCCTCTCGCACCGAATAGGAAATGCCACACATTCCAACAATAAACATTTCACCGAAAAGCAAACAGCATTCTAAACTCTTGCATTTAAATTAGAAAATACACCCTCCAGGTGCAAACTTGCCAATGAAAAGTTAACATTTTGCAAAATAAAGTGCTCACTTGAAATTTTCAGCACATTTCAAGTGTTCTGGCCCTTTTTACACATTGTCAAAGACGGCGAAGGCATTAATATTTAATGCGCTTCAAGCATAACATTAACAAAATAAATATTAAGCGTGTTTCTTATATATAACCTTTCTGTCTCTGAAGGACAAGAATGAGGGAGTACGTTTGGATGTCTTTTGGTGCTCTGTTATCATGCTCATGCAAGTAATTAAACCAGCTAATTAACTAAGTGGGCGCAGCCTAATTACTTTGGTGAGTCTCTCCTTTCGTGCTGCCCATGCCTCCCTTATTGAAAATGCTGGTATGTCTCGTGTCACCGGGGCCAGTGGCATGTTTGGAGAAGCTAATTATCTATAACAGGTGTTTATTAGCTAAATGAAAACATTCCCCAGTCCCCTAAAATACGGCCATTTCAACATCTCTCCTCTTTGAAAGCCCTCATTAGAGCCGACTCAAATTCGTTTTTGTTGGGCTGCAGCGCATAATTGGTTTGTGTGATCTCTAAAGCCTGGGTAGAGCTTTTGGTTCTTTGTTTTTATGACCTAGTTCCAGAATAATCTTCAGTGGACATGCAAGGCATAAAAAATATTAGTGTCGTTCCATAACTGTACGTCATGTGGGTTTCTAGTACAAAATGGAATAGAAATGCTTCCTGTTTGTGCCACAAAAACAGGGGGAAAATCACACAAACACACATCTGATGATAAACAGCATTCTGCCAGTATGAAATGGTCATTTATCCCATCATAATTCTACACACCACCCACAAGACTTGTGCACCCCCCCCAGATGTGTATGCTGTCAGACACCCCCGCCTCGTCACTCTGTGGGTGGCATCGCTTAACGTCCTTGATTCCGCCCCCCAGCCTTGAAGGCACCAAATCAAAGACAGCAGCATGTTCTGCACCTGAGCTAAGCCAACAAGCTAAATTTTCAGGTGTTCTTGCTACAGGTACATATGTCTAATATGGCTCTGCAAACCCAAATCCACACATCAGAACACACCCTGTATTCCCTGTGCGCTACTGAGGAGGGCAATAAATTAAATAAACTTATCTCTTATCTTATCTCTTTTAGCTAAATTCCCTATAAATTATAAGCAAGCTATCTTTAGCTCGTGACAAGCTAGTTGCCAGGCATTAGATGAACGCCTCATTTTCATCATACAACTAATATCAGCAGACACCACCTAATGCAAATGCATGAAATGCTCCTGACAAGCATAATTGAGGATTAACACTGGAGAGTTTTGAACAGCTGGAATACAACACATACACACAGACAAAGGCACAAACAGACACAAACACACAGGCAAACATGCACAAACAGACAGACACATATAGACAGACATACAGACACAGACCGACACAGACACAAATAGACACTAATCAACACAGACACACAGGCAGATATGCACAAAAAATAGACACAGATACACATGCACAGACAGACACACAGATACAGACACACAGACACATGCATAGGCAGACATGCACAGACAGACAGACACAGACACACACGCACAGGAAGATATGCAGACACACGCAGACACCCAGTACAGACCGACACAGACACAAACAGACACACACGCATAGGCAGACATGCAAAGACAGACAGACACAGACACACATGCACAGGCAGATATGCACAGACACAGAGACACCCAGTACAGACAGACACACACGCATAGGCAGACATGCAGAGACACTCAGTCATATACTGCCAGACACACAGACACAGACAATGCTTCTGTAATACAAACAACAACAAGCTCCCCCCCCCCCTCCCCCGCACTTAAGCGCAATGGTTTGATTCATGTTTAATTATCCGTGCCCGCTTCAAATTTTTTTTTTGGAGACCACAGGAAAACACTTCAAAATCCAACGCTGGGGTAATCATGCCTCTTTAATGTAAAATTAAGCGCTCCGAAGTACATCCCTAAAAGTCAGAAAACAAATGCATAATTGAAATACTTTGACATTTCTCTAAAGTTGCACTTGCCTGCGACAACTCTAAAACTGTAGAGAGCTGAACCATTCAGCAGAAGCAGAAGCCTGATTTTGGAGGGAAACGGGGCACCCTTTGTGATTAACAAAGACAGGAAGTGTCAGTCTTTACAGGTGGGGCGTGGGGCATGATCGATCAAAACAAGCATGAAGATCCCTCTTACACATTGGAAGTCTGCATTTCCCTGGAGGATATGTGCAATTAATTATCATAAAAGATATAAATAGCAGCCCTCATCCTTAATTAATGACTAAGCATGAATGTTGCCAGTAGCAGCTGGTTGATCGTTTGATTGCTCATTTTGTGATGAAGGCCTTGCACCCCCATCACCCCCCAGTGCTGCTGCTGGGCTATGGCCCTCAGCGTCCGTTCCCTGGCCCCACGCTGTGCCCAGGCCTTGTTTATGAGCGTCGCTTGCATCCATCATTGCATCCATCAGTGGGACGTGGGAAGTGTTGTCAAGCTGCAGGATGTGGGACTGGTGCTGGGCAAACGTGTACTAAGACCTCATGAGGTCATGCATTTCAGATTGATGACACAGCCGCTTTCGGCTGGTGAGTCGCTGAGACGGCGGATTTATGAACCATGTGGGACTCAAGTTGCAACAGGTTATGTTAGAATCATGTTGTGGGACTGATCTTAGGAAAAATAAAAATAAAAACCATGTATAAGCTAAGTTGTGAGCAATAGAGCAGATCCATCTACATTCTGATCACATAGAACTTACGGGACTGATGCTGTCACATTTTACATATGAACCATATGGGACTCCATTGTAACAGTGCCCATAAAAGTCAAGTAAAACTTACAGGAAGAAAATGTAAAAACGATATAACGTTAATGGCATTGCAGACTGGGACATCCGCATGTGTCCGGGGACATCTTGATTTTGAGCTCCTGACTTTTCTGACACATCGATGCCTAATCACACACTGATACTGTAACAGTGAAAATTAAAATGATTGTAGAATTGTAATGATGGACAGATACAGTGACATTTCATAGCACTCTCACCGTATTACTAAATGTACACTACAGTATATGCCTAAAAATATGTGGACACCATCTAGACCAACATCTCCTTCTGAAAGCAAGGAACCTTGCTAGTGGGATTTGGTGCCATTCAGGTTAGGTATTGATGTTGGGTGATCTTGTCCCTTTCTGTAAGGTTGCGTGGTTGGCCACTTCACAACTGAACCTGCTCCCAGATGTTTCCACTCCACAGGCATTTCAGACATGTTGACCTTCGCAATAACTTCAGTTGTGCCTGACCAAGGCAGCTCTACAAAGGCAGGAATGTGGCAAAGATGGCATCCTACATTGGTGCCAAGTGGAAAGTCACTAACTTCTTCTGTTCTCACAGACATTTTGCTGATAATGATTGTTGAAGATTTGGTGACTGTGTGCATAATTATACACCTGCGTCAGCAATGGATGTACCTTAGTTTCTATAAATAATACTCTCTGTTACTCTGTACTCAGTAGCTCTGGTGGCAGTGCTGGGCTGGTCCTCACTTGGTGCCCAGAACTGGCCCGCATTTCCACTGCTTTCAGAAAAGAAGGGAAAACAAATGATACTTGGGCGGAAGTGAGAGTAAAGTAATGAGCTAACCTGTCATCTTGTTCTTCAATATTGTGCTTTATTCTACAAGGAATATTGTTTGTTTACATGAGGCCGAACATTTTGTATATCCCAACCTCACAATAAAAGAGCTGAACTGTCATGGCAGGCCATAATAAAATGCTTTGCTTTTATCTGTTTTTTATTTGTATAGACACTACAACTTCTGTAATACTATGCAGTAGCATTAAAAATTGACGGCAAATTCTCTCAAGACAAAGGTACATATGATTTTGATTTGTTTTTTAACATTGATTTGATGGAGATGTAACCTAACTAGCATTAGCCAAAAGAATCCTTTACATAAAACTTTTACAAGTGCTTTTATTTTTACTGATGTTAATATGGCAATTAGTAAATTACTTTTTGTGTATTTGGACACAAAAGCCAGATAGAAAGATAGATATAGATAGATATAGATAGATAGATAGATGTGCATGTTATAGACCTCACAGATTTAGACACGGAAATCTTGATTATAATGAAGAAAACTATTAAAATTGATGGGGCTTCTACAAGTAACTAGTTTCCTGATTTGACAATATTTTACCATAGTGTTTAGATTAAAACCCACATTTGAATTATAAATGTTTATTATTGTGTGTGTTTGTTATAATCCTTATAATGGAAAGTGTTTACCACTCATTACCCCTTGTAATTTAGAAATCACATATTATTGATCTACAACAATTTTATTAAAGGTTTCCAGTGGTACAGAGCATTTTAATTTACTTAATTACTCAAAATAGAAACAATTTCTTCTTGTACAGAGGGTGTGTACATAGAACTTGAATGTGATTTTAAGTCTAGGCACAAAAGCAGGCTGATCTGGGAAAGGCTTTCTCTGCTGTAATTTCTCTGAGTAGATCAGCCAGCAATGCTCAGCCAATCAGATTTTGTCGAGTTGCACTATGCTGCCAGGTGTCCAGCTAGTGGGATGGAAATTGGATAGATACACAAGTAACAAAGTCAGATGTCCTTTGTGCTCCGTACACCTGGGGAAATGGATGCTGGGGCTGTAGATGTTAGGCCTAATACTGATGTTTTACACACGCATGTGCTGTAGGTGCCATATTTTCTCATGCTCCAGGGTATATGATTACTCTAGGTTTTTTCCATGTGCCTGTTCTCCAGATGTTTACGTTTATTTAGTAAACATTTCTGTCTCCCACCCTACCCACAGTCTCTATGCCAGGGAGTACCAGAGAATCTAAGACAGTTCTACATGGCCACCTGAACTCTTAACTGCTCAGAGATTTCAACTTTACACTAACTTTGCCATCCACCAGGACATTGTCACTTTGCTGTCATTGTCAAATTCTGTTTATTTAACTTTGAAATGTATTCCTTATTACTACACATTGCCACACTGAACTGCTGCTTCTCCATTGCCCATTCTATACATTCCCTCATTGTCTTTTCCATACATTTCTGAATAGGCCGACACTATCAGCCAAAAGATTTTACACACCACAGGTTTTTACCACTTTTCCATTTACTTTATAAACTGAACATAAACTTTTTATTCTTGTTCAGCATTGGAAAGTTGAGTGAACAACGATAAATGAAAATATAAGACAAATAAAAACAAGTTTTCTTAATAACATGGAAAGAGTACAGTATGTAACAATGCATGTCTGACATCCTATTAACTGGTTGTGTGGTGATGGCATAGTCAAATTCTAGGCTGTCAGGGTCAGCGTCCATGTGTCCCAGCCTTTCCTATCTTTCTGTAGTGCAGGGGTGGCCAATCTTATCCGCAAAGGGCCGGTGTGAATGCGGCTTTTCACTGCAGCCCCCTAATTATATTACTAATTAGAGGACTGATTGGCTGAGGAGTCCTCACACCTGGCTTTGAACAGCTGACCTAAAGGTTACCCCAAAAACCTGCACACACACCGGCCCTTTGCGGGTAAGATTGGCCCTCACTGCTGTAGTGCTTCCTGTGCTCCCCATTAGCCGTGTGGCTACCTGTTAACCCCTCTGTTGTGTGTTTGAATCCTGCCTCTGTTTTTGTTCCCTAGTGATTCATCAGTTTCTCCTAGTTCCTGTGGTTTTGTGGTTTTCCGTTTTGCTTTCTTGCTTTGTGCGTTGTGTTTTACCTGTCTTTCCTATCCCCCCATGTTAGATTCTGCATTCCTTATTTCTTTGTCAGTTCCTAGTTTAATTATTAGTTTCATCTGTGGCCTGTTTTCCCAACCCTCGTTAATTAATCTCACCTGCCCCTTGTTAGTCTTGTTACCCCTCTGCATTTAAGTCCCTGCCTCTGTTTAGTTTGCTAGTGGTTCGTTGCTTCTTTGATGTTTATTGCTGGTATTGAATGTTCTGTTATTTTGTAGCCCCCCTACCCGCCCCTTGTTTTCCCTGCCCCATTTGTAGTTAGTCTTTGTTTATCCCTTTTTTTCTTTCGAGCCCTTGTGGTCCATTTGTTTTTGTAGTGTCCCTCATGTTTTCATTTTATTAATAAAGCCCTGTTTTCCCTGCAAGCCGGAAGTGGGTCATCCAGCTCCTTCCTACCTGCCTGTCGTCCTGGTGGGTGGTTCAGGGAACGTTATTTCACGTCACTGTCTGCTCTGTGCTCAATATGGCTGGTGTGACAATAAAGGCTCGACTTGACTTGAAGTGAGGCAAAAAAATTAAAAACATACAAGTGCCAAATGGCTAAAATGACTGTTCCTATCAGGATACAGAGTGTAATGCAAAGAACATTCAGGGAACGAACAGTGGTGTAGGCTAGTAGAGGTTAATGTTCACATCCATTTACACTTACTGCCTGACTGTGTCTTTCTGTTACTGTTCAATTACTAATTTGATCAACACTAAATTTGATCCATATTGTCCCCATTTATGTGTCCTGTGCATCACTTTATCTATTCCAAGGATATTAAACAAATTCTGCACTGTTGATGATAGACTGTTTGTTTGATTATTGTAATACTCAATTAGCAAATATTGTGAAGCTTGTAACATCATATAATATCACAATAATGTACTACTTGAGAGTGAAAGTAGCCTTTTCAGTTAGTGCAGAACATGACTGAAGTTCTCTAATGAGCGAGAAGCTGCAGCATTGTGTTTTCCTTAATCTGTTCAATATGAACTTGTAAACAAAGGCCGGCTCCATTCGTAATGATCTGTCCCTGCGTGGAAGAGCTATCGCCTGAGGGCCTTGACATTATTGTTATTTTTTTCATAGCACTTGTTAAAGGCTCATCCATCATTTAGCTTTTAGCTGTGTGAATATCAATTACTGTGCTTTACAAGTCTTTATATTGCCTGTTTGCTTATGAATAAAAGATTTCACGGGTTATCGTCTCAGTGGCAGCATTGCAAAAATATATATTCTGGGCAGGAATCAGGCATGATGTTGTGTGGCGATATCCCGTTGCTGAAGCATAATGCTGGGGCAGTTTCATTTTAATACTAATGCTAAATGGAACGTCAACAACAAATGATGATCTATGTGCCACAAGTCGCTACGTGTAAAAGTAAGTCCCATCTATTAAGGTGTAGGTTACACCCGGTGAGGATGACGAAAGTTCAACTGGCCACACCTTTTTCGGGTGGTGAGAGAGAGCCCACACAAAACCGGGAAGAGCACGCAAATGCGGAGTCAGGGGTTAGAACCAAACATTCGACCTAAGAGGCCGGAGCCCTCGAAAGGATGTTCAAACACACATTTCATACTGTATATCCTCAAAATAGTGATCGCCAGATTCAAAATAACAAAGCATTCAACATAACAACTGACTAGTCTTGTCAAGTCTGTACCTCTGAACTCTAACTGCTAATCCTGGAAGATGTCTGTGGTCTAATAGTCTCAGATACAGTCTTTTGAGGATATCACTTTATATTACAATGCCGGGTCCTGGTAACTGTTACCGTGTTGAGCGGCAGCTGGGTGTGCAATCTTTCTGAACATCATTAATATGATGCTGTTTGTAATGTTCCGGTTCTAGCGTAGAACTGGTAGCCAGTATCAACTCTTACTCATCAGAAAGTGATTAATTTAAATTTAGGAAAATCACACTTATAAATGAAGTGGCATGCAAATGAAGGCTAAAAGGTTTGAACATCTCTTCAGCCAGTGATTAGAAGCTCCCAGAGGAAACCTACAGGAAACCCATACGAACATTCAGATGTATATCTTTGTGGGGACTCTCCATTCATTTCTATCAGCATAACCTTAATCTCAGCTATGGCAACCTTCACCCCTACCCAGCCCTAACCTTAGGCATAAGTAACCAAGCTAAATACAAGCCTTTTGACGTTTTGTTTTTTTGATTGCAGTCACAGATTTTTATACACTACCAGTCAAAAAGTTTTGCAGACACTGAGATGTTCTACATTTGTATGTTACTCACTTAACATTTACTAAGAATGCACTCAATACTCTTTGCTAAAAAATTAATTTACAATGTGTTCACCATTGGGCCAGAAAATGTCATTTCTTTGATTCATCAAAGTAACCTCCTCTAGCAGTTATAACAGCAGAGAAAATTCAAGGCATTCATTCTACAAGGGACATTAAATACTGCTCTGTTTCCCATGGTGGGGACAAAAAACAGTCTCCATAATGTCAAAGTATAAGGTTTTTATCACATTTTTGGGACAATTGGTCCCCACAATGTAATATATACATTTGGTCCCCACACACATACATACACACAGACACACAAGGGTTTGTAATCATATCTTTGTGGGGAGTCTCCATTCATTTCTTTGGGGAAAACTCTAATCCCAACATGACAACCTTAACCCCTACCCAGCCCTAACCTTAACCGTAAGTAACCAAACAAAATATGCAACTTTTTGGCCGTTTTTTTTTTTTTGACTGCATTCGCAGATCTTTGTGGGGACCTGAAAAGTGATCCCCAAAATGTCAAAATAACATGTTTTTATTACATTTTGGTGGAAATTTGGTCCCCACAATGTAATATAAACACAATCCACACACAGACACACACACACATACACTCACCTAAAGGATTATTACAGTAGGAACACCAGTTCAATTTCTCATTAATGCGATTATCTAATCAACCAATCACATGGCAGTTGCTTCAATGCATTTAGGGGTGTGGTCCTGGTCAAGACAATCTCCTGAACTCCAAACTGAATGTCAGAATGGGAAAGAAAGGTGATTTAAACAATTTTGAGCGTGGCATGGTTGTTGGTGCCAGACTGGCCGGTCTAAGTATTTCACAATCTGCTCAGTTACTGGGATTTTCACGCACAACCATTTCTAGGGTTTACAAAGAATGGTGTGCAAAGGGAAAAACATCCAGTATGCGGCAGTCCTGTGGGCGAAAATGCCTTGTTGATGCTAGAGGTCAGAGGAGAATGGGCTGACTGATTCAAGCTGATAGAAGAGCAACTTTGACTGAAATAACCACTCGTTACAACCGATGTATGCAGCAAAGCATTTGTGAAGCCACAACACGCACAACCTTGAGGCGGATGGGCTACAACAGCAGAAAACCCCACCGGGTACCACTCATCTCCACTACAAATAGGAAAAAGAGGCTACAATTTGCACGAGCTCACCAAAATTGGACAGTTGAAGACTGGAAAAATGTTGCCTGGTCTGATGAGTCTCGATTTCTGTTGAGACATTCAAATGGTAGAGTCAGAATTTGGCGTAAACAGAATGAGAACATGGATCCATCATGCCTTGTTACCACTGTGCAGGCTGGTGGTGGTGGTGTAATGGTGTGGGGGATGTTTTCTTGGGACACTTTAGGCCCCTTAGTGCCAATTGGGCATCGTTTAAATGCCACGGCCTACCTGAGCATTGTTTCTGACCATGTCCATCCCTTTATGACCACCATGTACCCATCCTCTGATGGCTACTTCCAGCAGGATAATGCACCATGTCACAAAGCTTGAATCATTTCAAATTGGTTTCTTGAACATGACAATGAGTTCACTGTATTAAAATGGCCCCCACAGTCACCAGATCTCAACCCAATAGAGCATCTTTGGGATGTGGTGGAATGGGAGCTTCGTGCCCTGGATGTGCATCCCACAAATCTCCATCAACTGCAAGATGCTATCCTATCAATATGGGCCAACATTTCTAAAGAATGCTTTCAGCACCTTGTTGAATCAATGCCACGTAGAATTAAGGCAGTTCTGAAGGCGAAAGGGGGTCAAACACCGTATTAGTATGGTGTTCCTAATAATCCTTTAGGTGAGTGTAGATTACAGTGGTTACACTGGTGACCGCACTGCCTCATTTGTACTACTCGAGTGTGGAAACACTCAACCTGAGTGGCCTGTAAGGTTAATACAATAATCCATTTTTGCTCCTTTGTTTTTATCATTTTGGTGTGCAGACATCTGTCTGTGGTGAATAAGTGGCGATGACGCACATTGCTACACACCAGCGTCAGAGAGAATAAAGCCTCCTCCTCTCACTCTTAACTTGAGGCTGTGTGGGGCGATATGGGAAGTGAGAGCCTATTTTCCTGGATTGTTGTCTTGGACCCTCACCTCACAACCTGAACTGACCTTCTGGGATAGACAGGATTGAGACAAGGCCCCAGGGTACCATCTGTAAAGCCTGTTCTCCTTGATTTGGTCCCTCCGGTCTGGCTGGGTCAGGTGCTCCCTCTTCTCATCCCACTGCCACTTCTCTTGTTTTCTTGGCAGGAACGTCACCAGCACATTCCAGGAACCGCCACTTGCAGACAATGGCCTGAAAGATGTGTCTTAATCGCCTCTCTGCTCCACGGTTCTGTCTCACTGCTGCATCACGTAGCATATAGAGGGTATACACCGACCTCACGTTCCCACACAGGCTGCAACGTGGCTGATTTCAGTCAGAGAAACTGCAAAATAAATGATTATCTGCTTAAATTAAAGGCAGTTTGACTCGACCAGTACAACTTACCAAAGGGCAAATGGCCAGCAATCTGATTTTCTTGACAACGTGTTTTGTAGAAACTTTTAAAGTTATCTGGCTAACTGTCTAAACTTGCTTTGTTGATTAGCCCCTTATAAGGAAAACGGGGATTGTCTTGGCTAGCAAGCACTACAGTATCTAACCCTCCCCCACTTTGGGGAACACACGGCTCATCATCATGGATATTTTGAAATAAATGCTGGCAAAAGCTTTATAGCTTTTGCCAGCATTCATATTCACAGAATATGAATGAATGTTAAGCTGCTAAATATTTTATAGATGAGTAATCAATACAGTATATAACTTAAGGTATGATTTTACCCAAAAATCCAACATAACAAAATGACAACCCCATACACACATTTCGGAGCCTGGATTCCTGTTGTTTCTGTGCATTGCTGCAATACATTTGCTTCTCTTCTTTAGTTTTCAGCAGTCTGTAAAAAATGTAGCTCCCACTTCGTGTTAAACCGATTTGTATACATTCAGTCGCACGACCACTCTTTCCCATATTACTGTAGATGCGTTTTCATGGCATCCAAGCTGAACAGTAATGCTGCCACTCAGTGAGTGTAACCACAGTGACTCCCGCCTGCCGTGACATCACGTGCATATCCTGTATATGGCCATACGTGGGCCATGTTGGGCTTCACGTTAATCTCGATAGCTAATGAGATGGCTGAAGTAGTGATTTAGAGAAGTGTGTCGTTGTGTCTCATTCTTCATGTATAGCTCTATCATGGAAAGTTAAATACGCAACTCCCAAAGTTTGAAACTTCCAAATGATTTTAACATTAACTTCAGCTGTCAATCACCGTGGCTCACATCTTCAAGGTTGGGGGGTTTGAATCTCACCTCTGCTCTGTGTGTGTGAACTTTGCCCTTGTTCTCCCTGTGCTGTGCGAATTGCTCCCACAGTTCATAGACATGCAGTTAGGCTAACTGGTGTTTCTGAACTGCTCATAGAGTATGCGTGTGTGTGTGTGTGTGTGTGTGTTTACGCCCTGTGATGGACTACCATCACATCCTAGATGTACCCCAGATTCATGCCCTGTGTTGCCTGAGATAGGATCTATTTATATTTACATATTTTTCAGACGCTTTTGTCCATACTGACATACAAGTGAGGTAAATAGCACATTTCATGCTGTCGGGGAGTCAGCTATGCATGAGTGCAGCACCTAGCTTCCAATGAATGCCCAGGTACATCTGTACTGCGCTATTGGAGCAGGAGCTACACAACAAATTGTAACAAAGCAACCTAATAAGACTATTCAAGGAATATAACTGCGATATGAGAGCATTTAGGGAATGTAACGAGGCATATGGGTAGTAGGTTCCAGGCCCTCCAGTGACCCTGACCAGGATTCGCGGATAGAATATGGGTGGATGGATAATAATTATTGCAGTGCATAAGTCAGCACTGCACTGTAGCGTATTAAAGCTGAAACTGCCTGGAGATCCTGCCCCACATTCTGCCAGGGTTGGCTTTGGCGGCCTGCTTTGATGTGTGTCATCTCACGGCGATTAATATTAATCGCTAATTTTCATGCTTACAGCAGCTATCACGAGGATGCCAGGGGCGATTCTCCATGCTGGGTGAGGGGCTCGGCGTGAGGGCAAGTGGCAAAGATTCGTGAGTTGGGGTGGGGGCAAGTATCCCACTTTCACTTTAAATCATTCAAGTAATTAACTAATTAAGTGCAGTGAATGTAGCAGATGTTATGGAAACTCAGTCAGATGAAGATACTATGTGTCCATGTAAAGAAAACACTTTAAAAAAAAAAGTTGGAAAGTAGACCCAGGTATGGGGGAAGTGTGATAGTCTGCTCCATGAAGAGAATTCCTTCTCTGAGCCATCGGCAGGATCTGGATCTCGAAGGAGCTTCCGGATGTCAGTGAATCCCAAGATTGAAGTTGTCCTTTTCCTGGAAGTGGGGCGAGCTGTAATTGCTGTCAGAGCACGGGGCTGCATTTAAATTGCGCCTCCTTTATCGGCTATGCCCAGCCAGAGCTCAGGCACATGTTAGCATTCACGCCACGACCTGGTCCATTTACGGGGTCAATGCCGCAGACAGCCGACGCATGGAGAGGAGGTTGCGGCATCGCATTGAAGTAATCAGGGTAAAGCAGGCTGTCTGCATAGCGAGCAATTGTGTCTTTTCATCAGTCTCAAATAGCTGGGAATGACCACACTGTGTCCCTGAAGGAGATGACCCTGTCACACTGAGGTGTCTGCTAGGGGTGTTCACACCAAGGTGCCATTCCTGCGAGTGAAGATCACATCAGAGTAATGTTCCGCCAAGTGATGATCACATCAAGATGCTGTTCCTGCGAGTGAAGATCACATCAGAGTAATGTTCCGCCAAGTGATGATCACATCAAGATGCTGTTCCTGCGAGTGAAGATCACATCAGAGTAATGTTCCGCCAAGTGATGATCACATCAAGATGCTGTTCCTGTGAGTGACGATCACATCAGAGTAATGTTCCACCAAGTGATGATCACATCAAGATGCTGTTCCTGTGAGTGAAGATCACATCAGAGTAATGTTCCTCCAAGTGATGATCACATCAAGATGCTGTTCCTGTGAGTGAAGATCACATCAGAGTAATGTTCCTCCAAGTGATGATCACATCAAGATGCTGTTCCTGTGAGTGACGATCACATCAGAGTAATGTTCCACCAAGTGATGATCACATCAAGATGCTGTTCCTGTGAGTGAAGATCACATCAGAGTAATGTTCCAGCAAGTGATGATCACATCAAGACGCTGTTCCTGTGAGTCGTGATCACATTAAAGTGCTGTTCCTGTGAGTGTTGATCACATGAAGGAACTCCCGTGAGTGGTGATCACATCAAGATGCTGTTCCTCTTAGTGATGATCCTGTCATGGTGCCATTCTTGCAAGTAATAACCATAACAAAGTGCCATTTGTATGAGTGATAATCACAACAAGGTGCTGTTCCTGTGAGTGGTGATCATATCAAGGTGCCGTTCTTCTGAGTGGTGATCACGTCAAGGTGCCATTCCTGTGAGTGATGATCACGTCAAGATACCACTCCCGTGAATGGTGATTACGTCAAGGTGCTATTCCTGTGAGTGATGATCATGTCTTCCAAGTCAGCAATTATCTGTTTTGCAAATATAAAACATAATGAGTTTCTGTGCAAGACATCCAGTAAAGGGAAGTACTGTACAATGTATGAATACAAATATGGCAAATCATTGATTACTGAGGCGGTTGTCATGAATTCTAGTTTCTACCGACATCTGAAAAGGAAACGTATAGCATGGAATGCTAGCAAACTCATTTTATTGACTGAGTTTGTCCAGCCGAAATTTGTCTTACATTGTAATCTAGCAATACCTATCCAGCTAGCAAACAAATGTCTTATAGCAATAATTATTATTGTACTTTGTAATCCGTGTGTTAGAAATTGTCCTTTTTACATCACCCACCTTGGTGTTCAGAGAGACACAGGTGAGAGTGAAGTTTGGAGTCAGTCAGTGTTCACCACCCCAGAGTAGTTACGTTTACTCAAGGGCCTAATAGTGATGTGATTGATCTGCTGGGAGCAGCAATCAAACCAGCAATTTTTCAGACACAGGAGTCATAACCCCCATCATGCACGTTTAAGCCATAAAATGCTCATAGCACTTGTCTTTCTCAAAAGCAATATGTCGTGATTGTACTGTACTGTGGAGAACCCCAGTCATCACAGATGTCATACATAGTGTGTTACATTGTAGACCTGCCACTGAAAATTGTGTGCGCACATGTAAGAAAATTACAAAATGTTTTTTAAAAAATATGGCTAAATAAAAAAGAAATACAAAGATATTTTTGTATTGTTTTTGCATATTCTTTGATTCCAGAAACAATTTTATTTTTTATGTAAACATATTACAGTGAAATTAATATTTACTACAGGATACAGTGGAGGTGCATTTGTGTTACCTTTGTGTTTGATAAATCACTTATTTCTTAGTTGAAAATAATTATTTCTTAGTTAGTGGTAAGTGAATTATCTTAAATAAATGTAAAAACTTGAATTGAATTCAGCATCAAGGCCTAGAATTGGACTGTTTTTGTCGGACTCGCTCTCATCTCAGATTCACCCCCCTGTCAGACTCGCTCCCGTCTCGGATTCACCCCCCTGTCGGACTCACTCTCATCTCAGATTCACCCCACTGTCGGACTCCCTCTCATCTCAGATTCACCCCACTGTCAGACTCGCTCCCGTCTCGGATTCACCCCCCTGTCGGACTCACTCTCATCTCAGATTCACCCCGCTGTCGGACTCACTCTCGTCTCAGATTCACCCCCCTGTCGGACTCACTCTCATCTCAGATTCACCCCGCTGTCGGACTCACTCTCGTCTCGGATTCACCCCCCTGTTGGACTCACTCTCATCTCAGATGTACCCTGCTGTCAGACTCACTCTCATCTCGGATTCGCCCTGCTGTTGGACTCACTCTCATCTGGGATTCGCCCTGCTGTTGGACTCACTCTCGTCTCGGATTCGCCCTGCTGTTGGTCTCACTCTCATCTCGGATTCGCCCTGCTGTTGGACTCACTCTCGTCTCGGATTCGCCCCGCTGTTGGACTCACTCTCATCTCGGATTCGCCCTGCTGTTGGACTCACTCTCGTCTCGGATTCGCCCCGCTGTTGGACTCACTCTCATCTGGGATTCGCCCTGCTGTTGGACTCACTCTCGTCTCGGATTCGCCCCGCTGTTGGACTCACTCTCATCTCGGATTCGCCCTGCTGTTGGACTCACTCTCGTCTCGGATTCGCCCCGCTGTTGGACTCACTCTCATCTCGGATTCGCCCTGCTGTTGGACTCACTCTCATCTCGGATTCGCCCCGCTGTTGGACTCACTCTCATCTGGGATTCGCCCTGCTGTTGGACTCACTCTCATCTCGGATTCGCCCCGCTGTTGGACTCACTCTCATCTCGGATTCGCCCTGCTGTTGGACTCACTCTCATCTCGGATTCGCCCCGCTGTTGGACTCACTCTCGTCTCGGATTCGCCCTGCTGTTGGACTCACTCTCATCTCGGATTCGCCCTGCTGTTGGACTCACTCTCATCTGGGATTCGCCCTGCTGTTGGACTCACTCTCATCTGGGATTCGCCCTGCTGTTGGACTCGCTCTCATCTCGGATTCGCCCCGCTGTTGGACTCGCTCTCATCTCGGATTCGCCCCGCTGTTTGATTTGCTCTCGTCTCAGTCTTGCCCCACTGTTGTACTCAGTCTTGACTCCCACAAAGAGTAAAATGGACTCTTTCTCAAATATCTTTCCCCCAGTGAAAACCTGAGGACTGGGTGAGTTTTAACCTACAGGAGACCTGGAGGGAAGACAAATGGGAAAAAAAAACAGCATGGAAGCCGATTCCTCCGTGTCTGCCCATCCTTACAAATCAATGCCTTGACCTCTGCGTATACATACCCAGGGAAAGCATCACTGGCCTTTGACAGGACTTTATTTCTCATGATCAGGGTACCATTCATTTGCTGTTTATGCTTTATGAGGTGAGACATTCATTTGGGATGCAGGACAACATCCCAAACGCAAAGCCCAGTTGATAGCAGCAGAAGATAAATGGGTCCACAGATGGATGGTCACATAAATACATCAATCTACAGCAATTTGTCTCCAGTTAATATCGTAAAGTGCCGTTGGTCCGTCCCTCTGGCTGAACTGGACCAGGCTGGACTACAAAGAGAGCCATCACCAAGCCGGCAATACACAAAGCACTGCTTCCTGCGGCCGCCATGAAGCGGCGCATCCATCATTCACGGCACACTGATACCAGAAACAAAAACCACATCGATGCCAGCCAAAATGGACTGCTGAAATATATATTTTTCCAAGGAAAAACGAAAAAATAAAAATCAGAAGAATGAAACAGAATCAAATATAGTGGGAAACTTCCTGCAACTGCTTTGCCATCTTTGAGGACATCTTCCTTCTCTGCGGTATTGCTATATTGTCCATCCTTGTGTCGATACATTTTACAGCACTGAATTTCCATTTTACAGCACTGAAACCCTGCACTCCAGTGAGCTCAGAGCCTTTTCCCCAGTTGGGATGCCAGTTTGCTGTGTTCCTTTATTATTTATTCGAGGTGAATTACAATGGTACGACTTTTTGTGGTGTTTCGGATGCTATTGATTATGCTGTCCTCCAGTCTGCCTCTTCCTCCATTAGTTTCCCTTACTTTTTGCTGTTTGCTCTCCCGCACTGGCTGGTCCTTCCCTCGATACTGCGCTCCATGGGGGTAGGCCGCTGCCGATGTTTTCATTAGCCCCTCGCACCCGTGGGCTCCGCACCCCTAGCGCTGTTGGGTCAGTTCCATCATGGGCCCTGCAGGGGGCTGCTGCCCGCATTTCGTGGCATGGAGAGCACAGGCAGGGGGGAGATTAAGCCCCCCTCTGAAGGGGCAGACTCCCCCTGTCTCTGATCCACCTTCCTGCTCTCTCTCTCTCGCTTCTCCATCTAACACGTTGGCCTCTATGTGCTTCAAAGGGAGGTTTTATCGAAAGGCAAGCGGCCCTCTGCAAGGAAACCCTAGGAGATACTATGATCTGTTTCAAATCTGGAAATGAGTTTACATGGTTTGCCTGGTTTACCAGCACAGCTTTGTTTAAATAAAATGGAATTGGGGTGGGGCATGGATACCTTTCTTAAGAAACTTAGAAATGATGCTCAGTATTGCTTATTAATATTCCAAACACTTGCCCCTCTCAAAAGAATAAATCTCAGATTTAATACTATTAATACTAAGGATAGTGAGTTGGAGTATACTGTATATCTGGTCTCTGTATATCAGTCTACCTTCTTGAGCTCTGGAGTTAGTAAGTCCTTCCGATGTTTGCATGGATCTTTTCTTCCCTCAGTCCAAAGCAATGCAGTTGTGGTGGCTTGGTGTCTCTAAATTGCACATGCTTTGTGACTGTGTGTCATTGTGTGCCCTGTGGTGCCCCGAATCTGGTGAAGAGCCAGTCCAGCAGTGGGACGAATTTGAGACCAGAGTGAGCCCAAGAGCGGGGTGAATCCAAGATGAGAACGAGTCCAACAGTGGGGCGAATCATGTCCAGAACATCCCCAGCTTTATGCAGGATTAGGCTGCGAGGTTACTGCAGCTCTTTGCAGAATAAGCAGTTATGAACAATGAATGGATATAATAATATTATTACTGCTGCCATTAGGCCTTATCCAATGCAGCTTCCTGGCTAACACTGATGACTTACCGAAAGCTCAATTGCAGGAGCAATGCTGCTTAATCGCTTATCTCATCGAGACAAAGAACCTGCCGCAGAATCACACATCCGCCCGCCTAGACGGCATTTTGAAGCAGCAGGCTTTGAACCGTGTTTTCCACTCCATAACTGCCACGTCAACCGGTGCCCTTTTATATATACAAGACCATTTCGTAAGCGTGAAGGTTATGTGTAATCACAGGCACAGCACGTATTCTCAGAGCTTTATGGTTTCATTTGCAAAGATAATTCCAGATTTATTCCAGCTTTCAAATTGCATGCCGTTGTGAAATCCCACGAGCTACAACGAAGCAGCGTCGTATTCCCCCATCATACCAGCAAAGTAGCAGGGTTTGAGGGAACGCACCCAGAGTCAACTCATAGATTATTATGGTTATAGCTCAGTGGATCATAATTTAATGGCCTTATCACAGGATTAAATCCCTAAACCATATTACCCAGTTCTGTCCACTCAAGAAGAACCAATGTTCTGCCAATGGCGCCAGCTACATGAAATTTTGAATATGAATTCATACATTTATGGTAATGCCTTCTCCAGTCCTGTAGGGGGAGTCTAAATTGCATAGTCATATTTGTCATGGTCAGCCTCTGTAACCCACAGCCTGACATGGCTGTGTTGCTACTTGACGAGATCTCTTGCCAATATTAATTTCTTTCAGTTCTAGTCAGTGTTTGACAGTCCCTGATCTCTGGCTACTGAACTATAATTCCATCCTGGTTTGTGTGTGTTGTATTGTCACTCGGCACCTAGGTCTAGCATTGCTTGTCTCATCTGTGCTTACACAGCACTTCTCAGCTGATGTGCTGATTTTCATCCTGAACCTTTAGGCTCAATTGACAGTGGAGAACATTTGCTACAGGCAGAAGATCTAATTTGCTCACTGTATAGCTTGATGTACCGTGTGCCAGTCATGAAGTTGTGAAGTTCAGACAAAGTAGCGAATCTTCATTGCCTGTAGTATAGGCCTGTGAAATCTCAAGCATGGTTTGCACCACATAAACCTCACTCAAGGTCACCTTGCTCCCTATGATGGATAAATGATTTTATGGAGCACTGAAGAATGTTTTGAAGATGGCTTTCCAAATTCCTGGCTCCTCTGCCATGGTCTTTGCCCAGTGTCCAATGTCTCAATTCTGTGAACACATACCTCAGCAATACAGTAATTAAATTTGCAAGCCTGCCATTGCCTGGTCAGCCCAAAGGGGGTGCTCTCTCATGTGTATGAACATGAGAGATCTTTACTAAGTTTCTCGCTCTTTGGGGTAGCAGTGGTTGCTATGGGGCTGAAACCCCTTTCAAGCCATCTAGTCTGCCTTATCCAGCTGCTGTACATATACCAGTCCTTCTTCTATCTCTTATTCCCTTGTCTGACCATCTGTTTCTCCCGTGGGGCACGTAGAGGCCACCATTGAGCTGGTGTGTGAGTAATCTATTCCTGAAATCATCCCCGGAGCAAATAAACAGTGTGATTGGCTATTTTAGCTGGGAACCCAGATCTTTAGCTTGATGAGGTCCTCGTATCTTTCATCTTGGTAGTTGAAAGTCATCTTGGGTGGACTGGGTGTCCTTGGTATGTTAGTAAACTCGCTTCCTCTGCTGTCAGCACAGTGAAGAGAATAACATTGTTTCTTTCGGCTATTTTCATTTCATTCATAACTATAAGATCTGTAACAGGATTGTACTACGGTAATCTGAGATGATGTGGAGGGACTAGTGAAAGGCCCAAAACATTGTTGGGGATTTGGGATTTCTCCGAAAACAAAATGGGTTTCTCTCAGTAAAGCTATGAGATGTAAATAATGAAAAGGTCACCAAAAGTAACCCAAAGACTACTGAAACAAGATGGAAAAAATCAGGACAAGAGAGGCCTCTGATTAACGCCATGAAAACGTACTGAACAATGGATATATGTAAAAATAACTTATAGGCCTTTATTTAGCAATCGATTACTGCTTCCTCATTCACCAAAAGCCTTAAATCACTGATGCACATGCTGTTATTCACAGATAAATGTTTGAAACAATTGTTAGATGCATATACCTTCCTGTGCTTACTTGAAATGATTTGTATTTTTTGCATGCATGGGGGGTGGGGGTGGGGGGGGGGCGTATTTTGCTGAAATCAGTTGGGTCAACATACCCTCACTGGTGTTATTTGACATATAATCCCGACGTGTCTTTGACTCTCTCTGCTTCTAATCTGCTCTTCATTGTTTGGCAAACATGATTTGCCTAATACAAGTAAGATAATTAAAGATAATGACTCTCTCCCCACTAATTCGTTCCACTAATGGAAACCGCAACATAGATGGAGGTAGCAGAGAGGATTTCTGTGTCATACACTGACTTTCTAATCGGAGGAATAACCTTCAGCTTTTTTGAGATGAAGTGGGGAGGGGGGGTAGAACAAATAGACAAGAGGAGTTTGTGCACCTCAGTAGCAGGGAGAACAGCACAGGATATCCATCCATCCAAAGGTGAATAGTTCAGATCCAGAAAGTACAAATCCAGACCAAGAAACAACAAACCAGTTGAGTGCTCTGGGACTGTGACTTTTAATGATCAACTGGTTGGTTGGAATAAAACCTTGGTCTGGATTATTACTTTCTGGACCTGAACTATCCAGCACTGCATCCATCTTTTGTAACTGCTTACCCAGTAGGGGTTACAGAAAGTCCCAGCCTTTTCTGGGAAGCAGGGGACACCGTGGACCGGATCCAAGGTCATCGCAAGGCACATGCTCAGACAGCACAGACAATTTAGAGACACCAGTTGACCTAAAACTAACCTAGCTACTTTTGGACTGCAAGAGTAACCAATGGAAATCTGCATACACTCTGCAAACAAACAGCGTAAAGCTGGGATTGAACCCACAGCTCTGGAGATGTGAAGCCAATAAGGAATAATTATGTAGCATGGCTGCAATTTGCATACAATAGCTAGTGGGGAAATCAGAAATTCCTCAAGATATGCTGTGGTTTGTTTTCCTTTTGATCCTGGGTGTTATGTGAATCTACAGTAACAGTAAGGCAAAGATTGCGCCAGTGGCTGGGTAAAACAGCTGGGGGTGATGGTCAATCTCATTGATAGTCCAAAGTCCCAGCAGTCTCAAAATGCCCTTCATCACATTGCCTTGATGTATTCCTTATGTTGCTATTTCAAGGTGGTAGGTGGTGGTGGGGGGGCATATGTAGGACATTCATATGTAGGACACATGAATGACTATATAAGTGGCACAGTCAGAAAATGGCACATTTCATTAATTCGGATGTATAACTGCAAAACATTTAAGAGCTCTTTATCTAAAAACCTTCCGTGATCAATTCACATTGGGAAATATGAAAGAAAACAGCGACTGTCCTACTTTTCCCCAGTCACCGCTGTAGTATTTTCCGTGAAGCCTCAAAGCACATTCAAAGCCAGTTGACAGAAAGCAAATTGCATTAGGATGAAAGGAAGGAAATGCGGGATTTATTTGATTGATGGTGGGGACATGCGTTTCTTTCTCCCTATTAGTCAATTCAGGCCAATTTTAGGGTGTCTTTAATGCCACAATTTGTTTTCAAACCTTGTGATAATGAGATCAGCTCAGATTCAATTTCTATTTAAGGGGTCAGCAGACAAAAACAGAATGTTTAAGGCTTTTGTGTGGGGAACATTCGCCATTGGATCTAATATTTTCAACTAGGAAATGTTATTGTCTTTCAGGACATGCCAAAGACGGCATAAATGGGTGAATTTTAAAGACATACCTAAATCATGTAGTATGACCAATCCATTCCTCTTTTCAGTTTGTAGGTAATTGCTTTTCCTCTAGAATCACCAAGAACTGTGCCTCTTAAATAAATCAGGAGACCTGCTAGTGCATGAAGGCAGGAAGGAAGGATAGCGGCGTGGTTTTGTATTTTTTATGATGTGGTTCCTAAGTGTCGCATGCCATTTTACATGCTACTCCTCATATTTTAGCTAGCTCTCTTTGGCAACATTGTTGGCCAACACATAGCGCCCTCCAGGCATCATCATTATACAAACCTCTGCAGGCTATCTTATTGCAGAAGCCCTCCCTTCCATCCAGACATGACTGTCCATCATGCCCTTGGAATCTCTTTTCCTAAAGTTTTTCTTTGCAAAGATAATCGAGAGATGCTGCATTCATTCCAATGACTTCCAAAGGCAGTTGAACAGTCAGCAAATGACTATGCATGTGAAAACAAGGAAATGGAATTCAGGAAAGATAACATTGCAGTAAGAGATTGTGCACCTAGGCAAAAAGAAATCCCAGCCAGGGCTGGAATGAAGTGCCTTGTGAAGAATCTCATATGCACTTCAGTACACAGAGAGCTGGACACCGTGCAATTCACATAGCGACCTAATAGACCCACAGAAGATGCCATCACCCTCCTTCCACACAATACTGGCACCCGGACAACAGGAGAGCAAACTATGGGAGGATGCTACAGTTACATAAATCCACAAACACCATAAATCCCCCAGATTCTTCTCAAGCTCAGTGACTGGGTACATAACTTTTCGACAAACCCCAACTAGTATGAGTAGGCCAGAACACCTTGTAAGACCCTCACCCTCAATATGTTCTGAGTCCTCTGCTGTACTCCCTATATTCCTACTACTGCAGGGCCACATTGCACTTCAGTGTCATTGTTAAGTCTGCAGCTGTGGCAGCCCTGATCAACAGTAACAACAAACAGGCCCACCTGAGGAGGTGTAGAAGCTGTCACTATGGTGCCAAGGCAACAGCATCCTCTTCAATGTAAATAAGACAAAGGAGTTGATTGTGGACATCAGGAGGAAACAACAGAGGACCAACTACTACATGAGGATCAATGGTGCTTTAGTGGAAGGGATGGGCAGCTTCAGGTACCGGTCGTTCTTGCACCCTGACTTCTTAGTGAGGAAGGCTCCCTTATACCTACTGTATACCACCTTAGACATCTTGGGGACTTCAGACTGCCTCTCCCAATACC
This sequence comes from Paramormyrops kingsleyae, assembly GCF_048594095.1. Lineage (NCBI taxonomy): Eukaryota > Metazoa > Chordata > Actinopteri > Osteoglossiformes > Mormyridae > Paramormyrops > Paramormyrops kingsleyae. Next base: position 11,821,413 of record NC_132805.1, read on the forward strand.
AATGAATTTCTGCACTAAGCTCATCCTGGCAGTGAGCATCACTGCCTCATTCGGGAACAGAACAAAACAGGACTGTAAGCCTCTGCAGAGGGTTGTGAGGCCGGCCAGAAGCACAATCAGACCTGCACTCCCCAAAAGCACAATCAGACCTGCACTCCCCAAACCCCAGAACATTCACATCAGATGATGCAGGTCCAGGGTCACAAAGATCGTTAGGGATCCCAGCCACCCCAACAATGTCCTCTTCTCTGTGTTGAGTTTGGGCAAATGCCACCGCTGCCTGTCAGCCAGCATGGAAAGGCTGAGGGAGAGCTTCTCTCCAAAGGCAATCCGGGCCCTAAATGAGCACAGTGTTTAGGACCTGCACACCAATGTCCTCAACAGCCTACTCACCACACACATGTACATTTGAAAATACGGGTTTATTCTGGGCTTTAGCACAACCTAGACTTATTGCCAGTTTTGCACCATAGATATTAATGATGATTATTTAATGTTGTTAATATGACTCTTTGTGCTAATCTTGTCTCTTAAACTTCTGTCCTCTTTTCACAGTCTGGGGCTAGGCAACCATGCATCTCACTGCAGATGAATAATTGTATATATGACAAGTGAAATTTAGAAAATTTGAATGGGGGAGGTCATCACATGGCTGCAGAGAGCCTGTTCTGCCACAAGAGGGCCAATGGAAACAAGGGAGAGATGGATGGGACTATAGATGGGAATGAGTTTTGCTTTACGGTAGAAAAAAGTAAAACTTCTCTAGGCTAGCCCCTGGGCTGATGATGTGAGCTTTGAGATGTAGCCAGCAGGGAAGAAGGAGAGGTAGAGGTTAGCTTAATTTCAGTGGCGCAAAGACGATGACCAATTTCTACCTAAAAGATAACATACATCAAGGATGGTTATCTGAGAGATTAAAACTCCCCTCAGTGCTTTTCAAGATGACTGAGATATGATGGTTTTATGTTTTAAAGATCAACTCAATGAAATCTAGACCCTTCAGTGTCACAGACTGTAATTAATAATAACCCAAAACTGGGACAAATAATTCACACCACTGTAAAACTTTTCATTTAATAGCCTGGTGCTTCAGGTCAACACTCAGTGGGAACGTCGAGCAGCTTTAGAAAATAGATGCATGTACCGAGATTCATGAGCCAAGGAATGAATAAAAACTTTAAAGAAAAAGAGCTTGTGGGCTCTTGGGCTTGTGTCAACACTTTGGAGCTTCAAAAAGCACATATTGTCAAAGATACGAGAAGCTTGCAGGTTAAGGTCCATTTGAGGAGTTTTATTTCAAAACCCAAATCAAGCTGGGAGGAAGGGGCAGGGGTACCTTGGAAACGGGGGACTGTGCAACCGGTTTCATGAAAGTCACACAGATATGAAATGGATACAGGGTTGACTTAGCTGATGAAAGTTAAAGGACCAAGGAAATGTGGACTTGGGTGTTCTATGTGGAAAGCCGGCATTCTGGCTGCCCTGATACTGCAGTGCATGGTCTCACTGCTGGTCACCATGGTGATTTTGTCATTCAGTGGTTCACCACAGTCATACGTCAGCTGCCAACCATACTTCTTGTTGAAAGGTTTGTAAATTCACTGACAAGGTGATTCTGTGCATATTCAGCCCATCACTCGTGTTTGTCAGTACGGCAATAAGTGAGGAGAAACTGCAATTTTCTGGTTGAGATGTTCAGTTTGACTATTAGACTGGGAATACCAACTGGATGATACCTTAACATTGAGGGCCTCAGAAAATGAATTAACAGGTACCAGAATGTCCATTGCACTTTGAAGCAAACTAGGAGGTTTCATAACAATGTCAATGCCAGTAGGTTGACCAGGCCCAGTTAGATACTATAAAGGCTTCAAGGAAACCTGAAGGTAATTGATGAGGTTTTTTCTTATGTGTTATGAAGGCCATCAGAACATGTTCTTAGTGAGATACAGACACCTGGATGTCCTATTGGGCACTGGATCAGAAGGGCATAGGGTAGGGGATACCATGACTAGGATGCTGGTCCATCAGGTAACATAATACCTGTTGGCCATATTGCACAGACACACCAATCCAGATCAATTTTGTGCCCTTACACTGTGGGAGGAAACTAGGGAGCCCAGAATGATTCCACCATCATCAACATCCATTTTCTGTAACTTCTTGCCCTATTCAGGGTGGCGGGGGGTGCAGAGCCTATCTCAGAGGCTATGGGCACAAGACAGGGAACAGCCCAGGATAGGGTTTGGTAACTCCAACTCACCTTAGTTTTTGTGGGGGGAAACCGGAGTACCCAGAGGAAACCCCATAACAACACAGAACATGCAAACTCCACACACAGTGACAGGCAACAGCCCCAAACACTGGGCACAAGGCAGGGCTCATCCTGCATGGGAAGCCTTCCCATGCCTTTGCATGTAATTATAATACTATTACAGAGATAATATCTACATCAGCTACCTTGAAGTTGGTGTCATAAACAGTCACCACGTGGGAGTAACTGAGCTTCCCCCATTTGTCAGAGGGGTAGGATATTTCAGTATATACAGAGATGACCATGAAAAAAATATGTGATGACCTCATCCTTTCTTGACCAATCAGACCACTGCTTGCTCTACTCATCAAATGTCAGGACTTGAACCATTGGACAGTGTTAAGTGATGAAGACTGGTCTGTCTCTTCTGTTCTAGTGCTCTCCTTTAAGACTTTCTGCACTGTATCCGTCCCCTTGTTGTTTTCTGCACGCATAGAACAAAGCATATAATCTTTTAACTGCGTGGGACTCTGACATCAAGGCATTTACTGACACAGCAGCGACAATCCCTGAAACTCAGATTAAGCAAATATTTTTCTTAACATGAATCTCTACCTTCTACTGTCTAATTCCATCTTAAAAATCGGGGAGTGTGAGGCATTATAACAGGACATAATGGTGTATCACTCCCCCAGTGTTCTTTATAAACCTTTTTTAGGTTTTAAGCAGGGAAGCTTGGTGGCATTTCTAAGTAGGCATTCAGGCTACTCTCTTCCTGTGAAGTGTTCATTTTCCTCTCCTTTGATACAAACTCACATACTAAACACTACCAGGTATTAAGACCTTTAATGACTTCTTGCCATTTACAACGTCAGCCATATTAAAGCAGAGGAACAATTTGTTACATTTTTTGGAAATTAATAAGGCACAGCAAGTGGCATGATGACAAAACTGCTAGTGTCAAAATGTCTGCGCTATAAATACACTGATCTGTAAATGTCCTCACGCCTAAATATGCATTTTTTTCTTTTTGAGGGTTGGACCTGCAATCTATCTGACAGGGGTGAGATGCAGAGGGGGCAGGAGACAGTCAAATTATGATATTATTATTCAGCACTTGTTCTAAGTGGTAATTCTGGTCAGGGACTTGAGGTGGGGTGAGGGGGGCAGAGCCTATCACAGGCAGGGGACACGCTGGATTAGATGCAGGTCCATCGCAGGGCACAAGGCAGGGGACACACTGGGCAGGATGCCAGTCCATCACAGGGCACAAGGCAGGGGACACACTGGGCAGGATACCAGTCCATCACAGGGCACAAGGCAGGGGACACACTGGGCAGGATGCCGTCCTTCGTGGGACACAAGGCAGGGGACACACTGGGCAGGGGACACACTGGACATAATACCAGTCCATCACATACAATCATACTCAAGCACTAATTAGCCTGCATGTGTTGGGACTGTGGGAGGAAACCCAGAAAACAGAGGGGGAACATGCAAGATCCACACAAAGAGGATAGCACCCCCTGGAGGTGTAAAGCAATAGTAGCCACTGAGCTTAAGGCTCTGTTCTTGCAAAGGGCGCCAACACTCTCCCTGCCTTAGAAAGTGACCATTGGAAGCAGGCGGCACATTCCTATATTCCTACATCCATAAATTAGAGAATATTTCTAATGATGAGTCACTATCACGGTTTGTGCAGTAGGACCTTCTCCATCCAGGCATCAGAAATGATTACATGCAACTTAAAAATGCTTCTTAATGACACCAATCTCAGGTAAATAACAGCATATCGATAAATACAAAAGGATGCTTTTCACGTTTCAAGTGAACTGATATTGTGTTGAATCTTAGGTCCTGGGGAAAATTCATTTTTCCTTCAGGCTTTCTTATGCATGATGTACAAACTGCTATAATAATATAAAAACTGCATATTTAATTTTTCTTCCTTGTTCCATCTTCTGTTTCAAAGGCAAGCTTTTCTGCAGCCTTATTGGCTACTTAATAGCATATACTCTAAATTACAGATACTCTAACAGCCATTTGGTCACGGATTTTATAAGACAAGCAACAAAATATTGGCGACAAAGTCCTTTTTACATTATAAATTGCACAACACGGTCTGCAAACACATGAATATTTATGACAGTATGAGAGCCGAAAATGCTGCAATATATATACAAATCAGAAAAACTATTCCAGTTGAATAACCAATCAAATACCTTAATAAAATCCCTTTCCGACATGTTCAAGAGCATGTTTTGTAGACCCACAACAAAAAAGGGAAATCTGTCTGTCTGAATACATATGAAAAAACACATACAAAAATACATGCATTTGTAAATATCTACCCCTTTTCCAGCTTGGTGTAAAGCAGCACAGTGGGTCAGAGTGCAGCCTTACAGCCTTATACCTCCAGGATTGTGAGCTGGTTCAGGGTTACGATAGGCATGGAGCCAGTCCTCAGAAACACGGGGCACCTTGGATGGTGATGTCCCAGGCTCGAGCCCTGGACAGGAGTTTGATGTGGAATCCCCTACTCACAGACAGACTGAACCACTCTTTGAAATATACATAAAGCCTTTCTGAAAGCCCCTACCGGAGGCCATAGCACCTACAGCGATGGCTGAGAAGGAAAGTGTCAAGGAGATCTGACCTGACTGCTTTCAAAACGGGAGCGATCACAAGAGGGAGCTGGCAGACTGCACCAACCTCACAATGCAGTGTCTATTGCATCTGGACACGCCCACACAACACAGCAGGCACTAGTGCCACTGATGCATGATGGGAATGCACCCAGTTCTATTCCCAGCCTGTCCTGAATTATACAGAGTGTACGAATGTTCAGTGTTACTAAGCTCATCTTCAGGCGCTTCATGAATTTCCTATATTGGGTATTTTCTCCAACACTTTGAGTTAGCAGTCATTCGCTTCTTTGCCTGGCATTCTCAAGAGTCCCAGAAAGGTTTATTTTATGCTAGAGAGTGACCTTTTCTAAACAGAGAGTCATTCTGCTGGCTTGAAAATGAGCTGATGTGTAGATAAGTTGGGGTCAGCGGGCTCTGTTCTCCCTCATAACCCCCGGGGGATTCTAGGCCCTATTTGCTCCCTGAAACAGAAATCTAGTGGGAATTCTAATAAGGAACCGGAGCCTCATCAACACGGCTGATTCGCTGTGTTGCTTCTTCGGTTTAGCTCTCTCTCTTTGGCTTGACTTCATTATTACCATGATTATTTTGTCGGCCTGGTAGACACTTGCATCCGAAAGTGACTCACAGTTTTATTTTGAGCCACAAACTTCTGGATTCTATACCTGTTTGCTTCTGTAATATGCTGTGATATGTAACATTATAATATTAATATAAAAAAATATTACAGAAGCATGAAAAAATCTTCAAGGAGATTGAATAATGACAAACATTTAGGTCAGTTTCAATAAACACAATACTGCAAATATTTGTACGTATAATTTGTGTTTGTATTAAATGAAGGTCAAGGTAATGGAAGACAACAGAGAGGTTCATCTAAGACTCAAATCAGCATTTGATTTAATCACATTCTAATGGTTTTGAGTAGAAACATGAAGCATCTCAGTGGGCAAATAATAGTCAATACTCTAATTTAGAATCTAAGCTCATTCTTAACAGATAATTTATTCACTATTCCGGGAGTTGTATAGCTCAAGAAGTAGCACCCTGCTCTAATAACACAAACGTTGTGAATTCAAGTCCCAGGAAATGTCTAAATTTCCCTTGGGATCTACAAAGTATGCAAATTCCTTAGTTTCCACATATTACATTTTGCTCTCCTTTGAGACATACACACATATACAGATGAGAAAGCTGGGAGTCAGCGCACGGGGTCTTCATCCAGTGTCCCTGGAATTTTTTTCCAAGTTTCAAGTCCTTGCTTCAGCGCCCAACAGTGATACAACTACAGTCCCCAGGGTATGGACCAGCAACCTCCCAGTCTCAGGCACAGAGTCCAAACCCACAGAACCACACACCGGCCCGCGGCGTCTTTGCATTTGAAATGCAAGCTAACATTAAGGGTGTCCAGATTCCATTGTTGAGGTTATCTCCCAGAATGCAACTCCAGGAAAAATAAGCCTACCGCTACTGAGCATATGTTCAGGCGCCGTGCAGCAGCCAAGCTGACTGAACAAAGTGAATAATGGAGTGAAGCAGGAGGTCTTCCTCTCCTGTTACTGCTGCTCTTCCTCCTTCTGCCCAAAACAAGAAGCTCCACCACTGCTCCTGTCATAACGTTCTCTGGTTCGTCAGCTCCTTCACTTCCCAGCTTAATGCCTGACTCATTCTCTCAATTACTTTCCCATATATATATTACAAAGAAATGCTAATGACAAAAAAACCACACACACATCACTATAGGTATCGCATGTTGGTTTTACCTTGCGTTGTTGACAAATAAAAATCGGAATTACGAGATCTACATGCATTTCAAAAGCATTATGCTTGTTGTTACGGTACCTGTTGACAAAGCAGAGATTTTTTTTAAAGGCCTGAGTGAGCCTCCATGGCACCTGATGCCTTATGCAGCAGAAACCGCCGTGCATCGTTCCCAGATAAACACTTATTTTTGCATAATGTAATATTAGGCAGCTTAATAAATTAATGATTGTTAAAGGGGAATTCCACAGAATACAATGTGCTCTATTTGCCAGTCTCTCACACTTAGCGAGCCATTAATGTAAATTTAACATTTTAATGCATTCATGCTGTCAAAGATAAATAAAAAGCCAACATAATTTGTACAAAAGAGGTTGCATTTTCTCAGTATCTACAATGCTCCCTCCACCAGTATTCACTGACATTTCATACCTGTTTACATGCCAAAAACCTAGAAAATATGGCTTTGTAAATGCTGCACTTAGAGACCTGGAATCTCTAACATAAAACAACCCTTTTAATGAAAGGTCACAGTCTGTGACAGTGTGTGGACCCATACATCAGCTGTATGTTTATAATGCACCATAATTGCCTTTTAAATATTTACTCAATTAAACCACGTATACACAGTCTAACCTGAAGGTCACGTAATGCCATTTTAAACGGGTGCCAAACCAGCTGAATCACATTCTCATTCTGTTCAACCACTGACATACTTAATTGAAATAGTATACAATCTCCAGATTGTAATACGACTAAAATAATTCTGTCCTTTGCCTGTGCTCTTCCTGTTTTCTTTCCCAGACAAACTCTCTTGTTTTTCCTTGCCTTCTTGTCATCACCTTTCCTCTTCTGTTTTCCGGTCTATTGGCTCCTTCGCTTCCTACAGATAAACGTCCGAATCTCCCTCCCAGCAGCTGCTCTGGGTGTCGGAATTTTGGGAAGGATCAAAGCCGGTATTCGAAATGCGAACGGCGGACGGAGTGGGCTGTCTGATCGCTGACAAAAAGAGCATTCCCCATGAACAATTTCTGGGGCTGCAAGGCAGATTGGTGGGGGCTCATTTACGCCCTCCATAGCTCCTGGGATCAGACCCCCGCGACCCTGCGTAGGAGAAGCGGGTATAGGAAGTGGATGGATGGACAAGTACAGGTAAATAGGAATTCTTTCACATATCCCATCATGCACTCCTTTGGTATTTTTACACATAAACAGGTGACACCGGAGCCTGGGGTCACAGGGCAGGGTCAGTAGTTTATCCAGCATCCTTGGAACAGTTTAGGGGTTTAAGGGCTTTCCTTAATGGCCCAGTGATGATGCAACTACTTCACCGACAATGGGATTCAAACCAGCATCCTTCCATTCACTGACAGAGAGTCCTAAACCTCCAAACCACACATGGAAAGTTCCCAGTGATGGTGGGATTCAAACGCACACCTCCGCTGAGCCTGGAGCATCCGTCCCATTCATCTAGTGAAATACATCGTACAGCAATGCTTCATTTTCACAGTCACCTGCAGTTGTCAAAGTAATAGTCAGAAAGTGCGTCATTGCTTGGATTAAAGGTTCAAAACTGTCGTTTCTGTCGGACGCAGCCTAAGTTTCCTAAGCCTGACATTCCCGTATCCCCCCCCCCCCCCCCCGCCCACCCCTAGGCAAGACTGTCTGTCCCATCCCCATCACTGCAGTGTGACATGGAGAGACATGCTGCCGGGGGGTGTGGTGTCTGTGACAGACATGTTGTTCTCCACTTCACTGCCTATCTGCATTAGAAAATGAAGATGGAGGACCCTGGCTGAGAAAGCAGAGGCTGCATCCCTTCACAGAGCCGTCCGGAAGCCAGGGTGGAAAGACGCAGATTTCCTGAGGCACTGTGGCATCTGTCGCTGGATCAGGCAAGGAGCCCCCCCCTCCTCCCCCGGAGAATATGCCTTATTTACAATAGAAATGATGCCTTGACACCCCAGTGCCTTGTTATCAAGGAGTCTGATTAAATTGCCAGAAATGGCCATTAATTGGCTGGTCATAGGTAACACAGGGCATCCATGACAACTGCTATCATACATCCACAGCGCCCCCAACAGCACCGGAGGAGACATCACCCTCTGCCCTTCATATTATCTAGTTGTCTTATCAGACTATTGCAACCGCTCATTAATCATTCAGTCATTTGCTAAGCCTGAATATTTATAGAGAGCTTACAATTATTTACTGTTTTGCCTACTTATAGATCCCAGTGATGAATAAAGATGCATGTTTTATGCATTTAGGGAGAAACAGCCATTTTAACACTTGAACCTGACATTCTGAAGACCTGTAATCTTTTTGCAATCTGTTAAATGCCCTAATTACTATGCCACTTGCTGCCTGATTTAGATAATGATTTTTTTTTAAATAGGTTTTTGTCAATTGCAAACAGTAGGGGTTGTCAGACTGAATCATTTTTAGGTCACAATCACATTTGCGGGGGGGGGGGGGGCAGGTACCCAGCACTACTCTGGTAGATTTCACTGCCTGCTGGCCAGTGGAGGTATGAACTCCACCCCAACCATAACAGCCCTTCTCCCGACATTCAAGGGGGGCGGGGGCATTAACGTTTCTGAATGGGATTATTTTTAAGTCAAATATTAGCTGGCTTGAAGCTACGCATGACAAAAACCAGCCCAGAGTTTCACATAAGAAAGTCAGAACCCCGTGGACGCTGTATGGACCGAGAAACTGCCAGGAACGCACAGGGAAAATGTACCGAGGCTTCCCATTGTGTTCCCTGTAGTCTGAACAGTCTTTAGAAGCGAGAGATGGGAAATGAAGGAGACCTCCCCCCCATCCCCCAGTGTGGCACTGAACCGTGGCTGTTGCATTTTGTTTGGCGACGGTAGCAATTAAGGGCGACACACGGGGGGGAGTCAGACGAGACAGACCGAGCCACCCGCTTAATGGAACGTAGCCTCGTCGTAAATAACGCAAAGCAATCATTTCCGTGTCCCCGGTGGCAATTCAATTACTCCGCACCCAGACTGCCACCGGACGACACGCTGCAACAGTGACTCATTCGCCGGATCGTGAAGGCCCATGCTGGCCTCAGGGTTTGCCATCTCCCTCCAAAGCAAGGCAGGAAGTGACATCACTGCCCTCTGCAGTGAAGGCCTACGTCTTGCAAAAGACAGTCAAACTGTGATTTTGCTGTAGTGCCAGCATCACATCACACCACAGGCAAATTATAAACTTCAACTTTGTCATCAGTGTTAGATTCAATAGAAGATCTCACAATACACATAGCTCCAGAATCCACTATTATAAGAAACTGCAAGATTTAGTCCTGTTAATGGGCAGTTAATTGATTAGCGGCCATTCACTTGTAATGGTGGGCATGTGTGAATGGTATAAATTAGGTTCTGAGTGAAAGGCAGCTGTGGAGCTCTTCTTGCACCACCACCCTGCTAAATGCCCTTTAATCACATACCCATTACATCCTTTTAATCCCCCTGTCATGCCGATCTTTTTCCCGTCTTTGTAGAAGCGACCCTTTCATGGAGATCTTTTTCAGTGCCTGTATGTGCTCAGTGAGCGTGACAGCAGTGGCTCCCACTGTCGGGACGAGCAGGAACCGGCAGAAACATCCTTTGTACAAACCAAAATGACCTCATTGCGAAAAGCCCACCTGCTAAGCTGCAGGTTTGGTCAAACCCCTAGTAGATGATTCATCCTCCCTTCTCTCACTGCCATACAAACACACCGCAGTGGTTAATCAAACCAGCCTGATGTAATGCTTCCAGTTCTGTTGGGCTTGGCTCTGTGCGATCTGTCACGCGTGGCGACGCGTTCACAAGCCCCCGTGACATTTCTGACATCCTCTCTGACTCCCACAGCCTTTTGGCTGCTCCCATGGCGAATCTGTTCGCCCCCACAACACAATGCATAGTGAAAAAACAACCCTTCCTACAATGGGGACTATGTAGATGTGTAATTATTATTAATATGAATGCATGCATAGAGTTTAGACATTTTAAACGTGCTTTAGAAAATATGATTTGAAGGTCAGTGTGTGGCTTTGTTTCCTGTAACAGGCTTTAGGGTCAAATTAGCCTTTTACCAGATAAGAGGTTCAGGGAGATGTGTGGACTGGTTTAAATATTTCTTAAAAGCGTTAAAACAAAGGTAAAGACCCCACATTATAGTTTGGCTAAAAACAATTAAAACATTATGCAAATTATAAATATTTCAATTTTAAGGATGCAAGACTTTAAATTTAGCTGCATCATTCTATTGAGAGAGTAATACTGGACTCAAGAAATGATGGCTGTTTGATATTGTCGTAACGTCTTGCGGGTGAGCGGGGAAGCAAGCGAGCCAAGCTGGGGAGTCAAGCAAACGAGGTTTATTCTGGACGGACTGGACAGCACAAGCAGAACAGCAACACAACATCAATGACCGGACTACGGAATACTGACTAAGACGCGGACTAAATACACAGGATAGGCAGAAAACAATAGGCAACAGGTGATGACGATCGGGAATCAACATGAGGTAACGAGGTGGGCGTGGCACACGAACGAGCAGGTCATGACAGATATATCATGCTTTGAAATACTTCAGTAGAGCGACACTTTATTAATCCCCATGGGTAAGTTCCTCTTTAGTCTGACTTGCATTTCCTGGGACACAGAGGGAGGCGAGAGCAAACTTGGTGGGGGGCAGGTGTCACAACTCAGGGTGCCCAGGGAGCTGGGGGGGGGGGGGTTAGGATCCTTGCATAAGGGCCCATAGACTTGCGACTACTTGGCTGAGGCTGGGCTCACACAAGCATCCTTCTGATCACAGGCACAGAGGCTTAGCCACAGGTTGTGGAAGATCCTGCTCTAGGGCTGTACATTGCTGTGATCTCAATGGTCATCTGCATCCACGAGGAAAGGGCCGGGAGACTTAAAAAAAAAAAAAAAAACAACTATTACACTGTAGGCTGAGAGTTTACATCTCTCCTACTTTAAAAAATAAAGTCACAAAGGATCTATCCATCCACTTTGCATAAATGCTTATCCAGTATTGGGCTGCACAAAGCACAGGGCCCAAGGCAGAGAGCATCCATGAGGGGATCCCACTCTGTCACAGCCCACCACCCCCAATTCTAACTCAGTGTGGGCCATTAAGAGATGCTGATGAAGAGAGAATCTTACAAATCAACTGACTGTAAAAATGAAGAAATGGTGGTGGCAGCGACTTGCCCATTGGATGGTGTTGTTGGCCATGGTTACTGCTTATCTTTTACTGAAGATCCTAGCAAGGAAGTCAGGAGCTGTGTGGTGTTGCCACATAATTGCCACATAATTAATTCTATGAAAATTCATTTTATATTAACTCGATAAATTAAGAATATAATATACATTAAGCTTGTTAAGTGTAGGAAAGCTTCTTAATATAACACCATATGTCTCCATTGACAGTAGATATCTGATGTCTCCAAGTTCGTATTAAAAAAAGATTGTGACCAATTTTGCTAGACAGTTTAATGACCTTCATTCAAAGACCCAAGAAAAGGTTTTCTTCTGCTATTTATTAGTTAAGTACTTACTGCTCCCTGTGGTGACAAAAGTATGATGCACTTAAGATATCCACCAAATGCCCCTATGCTGACATCTGCTCGAAAACAGAGATACAAAGTACGGTTTGCTGTTACGGGGACCTTACTGTCTGCTAGACGTGTGTAATCGTGCATTTCAGTGACCATTGGCCTTGCGTGAAAAGAAAATGGGAATATTTCAGAGCTGAGATGAGGGCTGCCTGCAATTACGTTGAGTTTTCTATGGCAGAAAGATGTCGTGCTTGTACTAAGAAGTAAACTCGATAGGCCAGAGGCTGAGCAAGGCTGGACAAATGTCGTCTTTGGAGGGTCCATCAGTATCAACAGGCAGTGGCCTGGAATGCAGAATTAACTCTGAGTCCCTGAATAATGAGGTGCCACACATCTGCGTGACTGCAAAACCAATCAAAGGGGTACAGCAAGGACTCTTTCCTGACACCGGGAAGATCTGCGTGCTGAGCGGAGAAAGGCTGTCAAAATCGGTGTCCGTGACTCCGAAGACTAAACACAGCACTCAGGGAAGACGGCCACGTTCAATTTCCCGCTGCCGTCCTCATTGGTGGTGCTGTGGCCTGAAGCAATGAAACGGTAGGCGCTGTGGTGAGACTTCCGTGTCGTCTGCATCTTTGAAGAGGCCAGGTGCCAGCCGAGGACATCATTTCTGTCCTTGGGGACAGAAATGCCACCTTCATGCTCCTGTGCGGCGGACACACATGGTGTGGAGGGGTGCTAATTTACCTGGGTAAATGGAAGGAATCTGCATTCACTGGCGTCGATACATCTAAATTACAATTGTGTTTTGCGATGGATGCTGTACATTTTTCAAGCAAAGTCACCTGTGCTGTCTTATAATGTCTCAGAGAAAGACTATGTTTCATTAGGATATCAAGGTGTGCTGGAGCCTCCTGGAAGTCGCCCAGTGTCCAGTTCCTGCCCCAGCTCTCTATGTGTGGCGTTCACACAAGTTTCATCCCCCAATTGGTGGCTTAGGTGCCCCAAATTACCCTAGATCCTGGATTTGGTTCCTCTCGATCCTGTACTGGACCCCCGGCTATGGAAGACTGGGGGGTGTCCGATGTCTGGGGCTTATTTTGGCCCCAACGCTTTTACCTACAGACAGTATCACCAGGTGCAATAATCAAACTGTGATAAAATACTGATGTGTCAAAATCATAAACACAATTCTTTTTTTCTCCAAATGTATGTTTTTTCTAAGTGATGTCCAGGCAATTAGATATTTCATTGTCGGCAGACAGTGACAAATCATTTTATATCCCTTTCTTTCAAGGTCCACCGACTACAGAACAGTTTGATACATCTGCATGAGAAATTTGAGCCTTTTATTATCTGACAGCGTTGCTGTTCATTTTAATGAGCCTCTGCCAGGCCTCGCTCACAGGTATCACTCACAGGTGGACCCGCAACAGCATGGGTGTCATTTCCATGAGACGTCATTGGGCCCCGAGAGTCAGCTGTCGCACTCTGGCTAGCGCATGATTGGCTCTGACAACAAGAATCAATTCGGGTGCATGGAGGATTTGGCCTCATCTTGGTGTGTAATAAACGATGGCAGGAGGTGACGAGTTCCCCAACCACAAAGCCGGGGACCTCATCAGTATCTCAATGTCTGTTCTCTTACTGCTGCTGTCATCCTTCTTTGCTGAACAGTTCCGCCCACGTCCCTGTTTTTAAATTGGAAACAAAGTTTCTGTTTTACCTCCTGGCCTTGGTTCAGAGGACGCTAAGTTTGGGACACCATCTGCGAGCGCCCTCTGTACTGTAATTGGTGGGTGCTTGAGGCATAACCAATTTCATTGGTTCCTAAAATTTAAATGTACCATATGATTGGACTATCTGAGTTGGGCAACTTCTAAAGAGATCTGTTCTTAGCCTAGCAGGGCCATTTATGCAAGCAAACATTCCTTAAAGGGTATACTTCAATTTCAGTAACTAATTAGTGTTTATCATGCCTTTTTTCCCCTTGCCACTTTGATTTGTTATCCTAGAATTCTGTGCCCTCTCCCATAGCCCAGCATCTGCGCGGCTTGTAGTCCAGAGCCAATCACATTGCTTAATGATGCCTCCTGTGAAACATTAAAATAGGGTCCACAGGCAAGTCTCGTGGCTGCCTCGGCGCTCTGTGCGATTTACAGGAATGGACAATGGACTAAAATACAATTGCCACCGTTTTCACATCCGATTTTTTATTTATTTATTATGTTTTTTTATTTGAGAAAGCAGTCCTTGCCAGACCTCCTCCGCTTTAATGGCGAAACAAATTTTTTCCTTTTACATTATGCTGTTTTTCCCCCGCTAGCACGAAACATGGCGTGTTCTGATGTGACCTCGCTCCATTTCGGCTCACAATTATGGCTACAGCAGGTAATTTGAGATATTTCAGACTTGGGGTGAGGTCCCATGCTGTGTGTCTAGAAGTAATTGAGTTGAAAGGTGAAGAAAAGCCACAAATTCAAACATAACTGAACAAAACCCTTCATTCTCTGCAAATCAGCTTCTTTACAGAACACCCATGAATAACAATGGGGGCAGCAAATGCCATTAATAACCAGTTGTGGCACAGCCAGATGGAAAAAGGAACTACCCCCCCCCCCCCCCCGCCACATTATAAATCGCCAATGATGGAATAAATCTGAGGACACCTTCAAATTGCTCAACCGGGAGTCCAGCACCCAGCCGTAATTTAGCATCATATAAACAAAAAAAAATCTATATAGAAGTCAATAAAACATATAAATGCTCCATATAAAACTGAGGTGGGGAGGATCAATGCCCCCCCCCCATATTAATATAGAATTAAACCAGGAGGTAGATAGTGCCATTTGAAAACTTTGTAGGAGAAGAGATTAAGCTGTCACTGTCCTCGCCAAGGCCCCGGATGTGGAGGTGGGCCACTGTGAATTGTGGTTCTTGGGGCCTTGAATATATTATTTTCGCTTGGGGAATAGATTACAGGCATGGAATCCTGTGAGGCAATAAGCACTGTGCACACAGCACAGCTTGGGAGACTTGCTGTTTGAGGATGAATGATTCACTCTTCATCACCAAATCCCTTTCAGAACTTGGCCATGTCCTGTGATGTCAGTATCTGCCAGAGTTCTCTGTATTTTTTTTTTGGTTTTGGAAAATCTGCAAGAATTTTCTAACTGAAGATCTGTTAATTAATCATTTGGGCTTACTTCTTAAAGATGATAAATTGTTCTTGGCTTGGGTCAGTTAATGTTATATTATCATTATTATTTTTCTGTTTAATATCCATTTCCCTTGAGTTCGTGCTTCCTGGTCTTTGTACTTATTTATAATTATAGTGGGGTGTCATTCTCGTTGTTTAGGTTTTTCTGCCTGAGAGACAAACTTAAGCTATCAGAGTGATTTCCAGATGCTGAGAGGTTTGTTCATGCTTTTATGACCTGAGGGCTGAAACGTACTTCCCATGGTGCTACAGTGCAGCTTTGACAGCAAGAATGAATTGGTCCACAACTCTGCTGCAACAATTCTGATCCATGTCCTGGAACCACGTTATGGTTCTCTTTTAAAATGAAAGCTCCAGGGTGCCAAGGACTGAGGCTGACTGATGATGACTTGCAGATGTATCCACCACCCAGGAAGCAGAGGTCCACATTGGTCTACCGTTCAATCCCTGTAAGGGGTCAAGCTTGGCTTTCTAACAATAAGAGTGACAAGCCTTTCCAATCGTCATTGGAACCATCAATCATTGAACCAATAGAAAGTGGGTTAAACCTGACGGAGCATGATAGTCCCGCCCACCGTGGGCTTTTGCAGCATCATTTTCTCCTGTCACTGCTCCCTGCACCATGTCCATGGTATTGATTGTGGTCATTAGCCCTGTAACTAATGCCTGAAGGCTCAAAGGTCCTCATGCTTCCTGCCAGGCTTTTAACTAATTCTATCTTTACTGACCCATCTTTAAGTTTTATAAAACAATGTAAACAGGTTTTCCTATAATGAATAAACCCTACAAATGGGATATCGTGTAAATCCATTATTACCAGATTCATTGTGTTGTGAATAGATCCCACCAAGATCTCTCAAGCAGTGGTGTTGTGCTGTCTTGGTACAGTAGGTGGGTACCCTGTTATGCTGTATAATTGCACATATGCACGTGTCCTCTGATTGGTACACATTTCTAACAATTAACAATAAATCTTTTTTTTTTTTTTTTTTGCGGTGGATATATGCCGTGAGCCCAGAGTCCATACTAGAAAGCACAGGACAGGGGTACTCCCTGGATGGGATGTCAGCCTATCACAAGGCAGGGGAACACCATGGAAAGGATGTCGGCCTATCAGAAGGCAGGGGTACACCATGGAAAGGATGTCGGCCTATCAGAAGGCAGGGGTACAGCCTAAAACAGGTGTGGGTGCATCACAATGCAGCCACAATTTAGAGAAACCAACCCCGCTGAAGTACATGCCTTTAAAATGCAGGAGGAAACTGTGTAACACATTGAAAAAAGGAAGAAATATAGGGAGAACTTGAAAAATCCACACACACATACAGCTGGGGGTAACATTCAGACCCCCACTCATCCTTCTAGAAAAGAGGTATAGACACACATACGCACACACAAAATTTTTATATATATATATATATATATATATATATATATATACACACATACACACAGTACCACAGTAACACAGTACCACTCAGTAGGCTGGACACACCTGCTTTTAACGCATTTGTCTCTGTTATTCACCTTACAGCAGTGGTTCCTGCTTCCTGGCGCTCCCCCAACCCCCATGCCAGAATGTTTTCATTCTAGCTCTACCTTGATCAGGCTTATATGGTCCTTAATAGGCTAATAATGAATATAGCAGGTTGGAAGCAATGTGGGTGGAATGAAAACATTCTGGCAAGGGGGGCAGGAACAGGACTGAGGGCTATTGCCTTATAGTGAAAGTCCTCGAGTCAATGGAGTAATGCTCCTAACTAGAGAAGTGTTCAGCATCTCAAAATTTCCTAAAATGTTAGACTCTTCAAAAGAGCCCACCTTTGCTTTGATGACAGCATCGCAGACTCTTGCCATTCATTCAGTCAGCTTCCAGATGCAGCCACCTGGAATGCTTCTGCAACAGCCCTGAAGGAGTTTCCACAAGTTCTCGGCACAAGTTGGTTACTTGGCTACCTTGCTCGTATTGTTTGATCCAGCTCAGCCCAAATCATCTCTATAGGGTAGGTCGGGGAATTGTGATGACCAGATCATCTGTCGCAGCACTGTTCCTTGTTCACACGATTATACTTCCTGTTGTGTGTCCAGACATTTTAGTGGTAGGCCAGCCTATTATAATACAGAGGTATACCCTGGATGGGATGTCACCCTATCACAAGGCAAGGGTACACCCTGGATAGGATGCCAGCCTATCACAAGACAGGGGTACAGCCTCGATGGGATGCTGGCCTATCATAAGACAAGAGTAGAGCCTGGATGGGATGCCAGCCTATCACAAGACAGGGGTACAGCCTGGATGGGATGCCGGCCTATCAGAAGGCACATACTCATACTGCAATCTCTTTATACATGCAAAGCCACTTAACAAGAGTCACCCAGAGGACTGGCATAATACAGGGAGAACATTAAGCATGGAATGCTTGAAGTTGACATTACAGTCACATGCACGCATAAAATGTGACCGTTCCTCCTCCATCAAAGGAAGATGACAAGTGGCAATGTCATGTTTGACACAGCCTTGGGGGGGGGGGTGGCTAAATTTATATCGGCCATCTTACATAAGTCTAAAGGGCACGTTCTGACTCATTCTTGTCCATAAATAGAGTGAAAGACAGCTGCTTTGATTGATTCCTGCAGCATGAGATGGTGCAAGCGCATGCGGCCCAAGACACAATGGCAGTTCATGTTTGAGGTCGTAAATAATCAGTCAGAACACACTGGTGAATAATGTATGTCTAACAGGATAAACATAAGATAATGTAAATGATAATATTTATTTTCATCTCACTTTGGAAAATAACTCGTCTATTTATCTGCCTGTGCTTTTTTATATTATGTATATCCATTTTACAGCTGCTTATCCACGTCAGGGTCATGGAAGATGTGTATGAATAAAAAGTGCTGCATCATTTGTGCAATTCACAATTAATGGGCCTGCCAGCTTCTCATATGATTTAAATTTAAATTGTTTTCTTGCTGCCGTGACACCCAATGGGGCTGGGGAATCAGGGATTGTCTGTGTGGTTGGCGAACAGGGGTACCATTTCTGGCTTATTCTTCTCGAGGTGTGGGGAGAAGCAGCAGTGGGGTCTGCAAAGGCAGACCGACGTCATAAAGAAGACAAAGATGAGAGGGTAGGGAGCATGCACTGATACTGCATGTTGCTGCATCCACCACAACACCTCAGGGATGAGAACCAGAGCGCAGCAGGTGATACCTCAGAACCACACTAGTCCGAACGGAACAGTGTGAAGTTTTTTCTGCTGGCTGCAGTGCCAATCCTGCCACCAACCCCCACATTTTCCCTGTAAATTGGAGAACCCACTTGCCAGGCTGGATGTAGATTAACATCATAACCAGGATGAAGCAATTACAGGTTAAGGGCCTTACTCAAGAGCCCAAAACAGTATAATCACTGCTGGCATTCAAATGATTTGAACCAGCAACCTTCTGCTTGTAGGCATAGATCCCTAGCCTCAGAGACACCACAGGAGATGAAATAATGATGTGAGAAATCAAATGAGCTCTTTCTATTCCTCATTATTCAATAATGCATCATTCATGGGTAATTCACAATTTCCTGGAAGTGTTTCCGATACCGTAGCCCAGTCCCTGCGTGGTAATTGCCTGTTCCGGGTGACTGGGTGAGAGCGCATCTCTCGGCGCTAATGTGCGATACGATTACACACGACAAGGACCCCAAGATGTCCTCAGGCGGACTGATCACAGAGCGGGCTGAAGGAGGCGCCGTGAGGAACGCGGGGATGCCGTAAGAGATGCCCGGGCCGCGCGGGACTTTGCAGGAAGGACTCAAGGTCACTTCTTACGTCTTGTTGATGTAGACGAAAAGTTAAATTTATCCCCAGCTGGGTACAGCAGAGGTGCCTTAAGTAGATGATTTAGAGGAGTGGTTAAATACAGCAAAATATTCCAAACCGCATTCAAGAGGAGCTAAACTCTACTCTGCAGCTTCCCAGAAAAAAAAAGGTGAATGCTGACATTTCTGAGCAGCTAGTGCTACTCGTAGCACATTTTTGCGCCTTTTTTAACTTATTTTTGGGCAGCTGCAGTTCGCTGTTTTTTTTCCCCTTAATCTGACTATATGCTTATTCTACCGCATTACAAAATTTCAAGCATCACTGAGCACGAGAAGCGCGGTCTGTAAGCAGCATAAAATAAGGAGGGGAGGGGCTTTAATTGCTTAAGTTTTGCTGTTCTGAGAAGGGCAACTTTCAGCAAATGACACATCAGAAATGCTGAATTCAGTGTAGCTAAT
This sequence comes from Paramormyrops kingsleyae, assembly GCF_048594095.1. Lineage (NCBI taxonomy): Eukaryota > Metazoa > Chordata > Actinopteri > Osteoglossiformes > Mormyridae > Paramormyrops > Paramormyrops kingsleyae. The sequence goes on from NC_132805.1 coordinate 11,841,141, forward strand.
CTGTTGTTCATACACACACACGGACAAATTTGTTGGTACCTTTCCACAAAAAAACAAAATTCTCCAAAATAACTTGAAACTGACAAAAGTTTAATGACATCCATTATTGTTTATTCCATATTTAACACAAATCAAACTTTGTTTTGATTATTGAGTTGAGTATTTTATATAATTAAACAAATGAAAACGGCACGGACGAATAAGATGGTACCCTTAATTTAATATTTTGTGGCACCGCCATTTGCAGCAATCACTGCCAACAAGCGATCTCTGTACTTCACAATGAGACGTCTGCATTTGCAAACAGGTAGTTTGGCCAATTCTTCCTGAGCAAACTGCTCAAGCTGTCTCAGGTTCGAAGGGTGTCACCTCCACACTGCAATTTTCAGATCTTTCCCTAGATGTTCAGTAGGAATTAGATCTGGGCTCATGGGCCATTTAAGAATTGTCCAATGTTTTTTTCTCAGCCATTCTTGAGGGCTTTTAGCTGTATGTTTTGGGTCATTATCCTGTTGGAGGACCCATGACCTGCAACTGAGGCTGAGCTTTCTGACACTGGGCAGTATGTTTCACTCCAGGATGCCTTGGTAGTCTTGAGACTTTATTGTGTCCTGCACAGATTCAAGGTTCCCTGGGCCAGATGCAGCAAAGCAGCCCCAAAACAAAACTGAGCACCTCCATGTTTCACAGTATGTATGATGTTCTTTTTGTTTTTAAAGCTTCATTTTTCCTTCTGTAAACATAGAGCTGATGTGACTGGCCAAAAAACTCCAGTTTTGTCTCATTAGTCCGAAGGACATTCTCCCAGAAACTTTGGGCCTTGTCAACATGCATTTTGGTGAATTCTACTATGTATTTTTTATGTTCTTCTGTCAATAGTGGAGCCCTCCTGGGTCTTTTTCCATGGAGCCCATTATTGTTCAAAATGGTGCGATCAGAAAGTGATGTACCTTGACCTTGGAGCTCAGCTTGAATAGTTTTGGATGGTTTCCTTGGCTCTTTTCTTTACCATCCACACTATCTTTCTGATCAACTTGGGGTTGCATTTCCTCTTGTGTCCACATCCTGGGAGTTTGGCTACAGTCCCATGAACCTTATACTTATTAATAATATTGGCAACTGCAGTCACAGGAACAGGAAGCTGCTTGGAGATGGTCTTACAGCCTTTCCCTTTAACATGTTTATCTATAATCTCCTTTCTGAGCTCCTCAGACAGCTCTCTCCTTTGCTTTCTCTGGTCCATGTTCAGTGTGGTGCACACAATGATACCAAACAACACAGTAGCATGTTCTTTCCCTTTAAATAGGCTGAATGGCTGATGAATAGCTTGAAGGCACCTGTGATACTAATTAAGGTTAAACACTTTGTTTTAAACATGACTATTATGCAAGGATAAATAGTCTCTTTAGCAGTACCAACAAATCTGTCCATAATATTTTACCATATCATGGAAAAATAAACAACAAATCATTTCTTTTCACAATTTAATTGGTCTACTCTATCATATACTAAAAGCATGCAGGTAAACATCAGGCAATTACTTTTAATTGAATGACTTTTCAGAAGAAATGAAGCATTGTTTCAATGAGCTGTAGGGGTACCAACAAATTTGTCCACATCTGTATGTAAGCATATATATATATATATATATATATATATATATATATATATATATATATATATATATATACACACACAAACACACATAATATTTGCTAAGTTAGCTTTACCACAGACAATGCAGTATCTTTCCACTGCTAACTTACTGGAGGGCGGGTTATTTCCAGTGGTGCTGAAACTGACATCGATTCATACAAGTGGAAACCCAGGATGGAAAATAAATCAATAAAATGGGCTGTTCTCATTTACTGTGGGATGGAAAAATGGGACTTAAGAATGCCTCCCGTCAGGCCCCTTTGTGTCTTGCAGGCTCAATTCGTCGCAGTAAAATAATGAAATAGTTTCCTTCTAGTCACCTTGTGTTGAGAAGGTGGAAGCTGGAAGGATTATCGATACCTGCTCCTGAAGACCTCTGAGGCGTGCATAAATCACCCAGCGGCCTCCTGTCCAAACCGGCGGTCACATGCCATCAGGCTGCACTTTGGCGATCGCTGTTGCTTTTTTTCTACCTTAGTCAATAAGCCAAAGGTGGGACGGTAGTGCTGTGATGGAAGCATCAGTAAATTCCACTTTCCTTCGGGTCTCTGCCTAAGTGTAGTGGCACAGCCCACTGTTGACAGCCGAGATCTAAAGTTTCACACAGAGGACTTAAAGAAGATTTTGGGTGTCAGTGAGACCGAAGGTGGTGGATAACTGCAGAAAATTTTTGAGGAAGGCATGAAATGCCCCTGATGCCTTCCTGACCTTTCTGATCGTAAACATATTCACACTGATGGCTTTTGGGTAATAAACAGCACGGAAGTCAAACTATATTCAGTGGTCATTTTCTTATGTACACCCTCTGTCTTAGGTACACCCTCTGTCTTATGTACACCCGCTCTCTTATGTACACTCTCTGTCTTATGTACACCCACTGTCTTATGTACACCCTCTGTCTTATGTACACCCTCTCTCTTATGTACACCCTCTGTCTTATGTACACCCACTGTCTTATGTACACCCTCTGTCTTATGTACACCCACTGTCTTATGTACACCCTCTCTCTTATGTACACCCTCTGTCTTATGTACACCCACTGTCTTATGTACACCCTCTGTCTTATGTACACCCTCTCTCTTATGTACACCTTCTCTCTTATGTATACCCTCTGTCTTATGTACACCCTCTCTCTTATGTACACCCTCTGTCTTATGTACACCCACTGTCTTATGTACACCCTCTCTCTTATGTACACCCTCTCTCTTATGTACACCCTCTCTCTTATGTATACCCTCTGTCTTATGTACACCCTCTCTCTTATGTACACCCTCTGTCTTATGTACACCCACTGTCTTATGTACACCCTCTCTCTTATGTACACCCTCTCTCTTATGTACACCCTCTCTCTTATGTACACCCACTGTCTTATGTACACCCTCTCTCTTATGTACACCCTCTCTCTTATGTACACCCACTGTCTTATGTACACCCTCTGTCTTATGTACACCCACTGTCTTATGTACACCCTCTGTCTTATGTACACCCTCTGTCTTATGTACACCCACTGTCTTATGTACACCCTCTGTCTTATGTACACCCTCTCTCTTATGTACACCCTCTCTCTTATGTATACCCTCTGTCTTATGTACACCCTCTCTCTTATGTACACCCTCTGTCTTATGTACACCCACTGTCTTATGTACACCCTCTCTCTTATGTACACCCTCTCTCTTATGTACACCCACTGTCTTATGTACACCCTCTGTCTTATGTACACCCACTGTCTTATGTACACCCTCTCTCTTATGTACACCCTCTGTCTTATGTACACCCACTGTCTTATGTACACCCTCTGTCTTATGTACACCCTCTGTCTTATGTACACCCACTGTCTTATGTACACCCTCTCTCTTACTGTATGTACACCCACTGTCTTATGTACACCCTCTCTCTTACTGTATGTACACCCACTGTCTTATGTACACCCTCTGTCTTATGTACACCCTCTCTCTTATGTACACCCTCTGTCTTATGTACACCCACTGTCTTATGTACACCCTCTGTCTTATGTACACCCTCTGTCTTATGTACACCCACTGTCTTATGTACACCCTCTCTCTTACTGTATGTACACCCACTGTCTTATGTACACCCTCTGTCTTATGTACACCCTCTCTCTTATGTACACCCGCTCTCTTATGTACACCCACTGTCTTATGTACACCCTCTCTCTTATGTACACTCACTGTCTTATGTACACCCACTGTCTTATGTACACCCTCTGTCTTATGTACACCCGCTCTCTTATGTACACCCTCTGTCTTATGTGCACCCGCTCTCTTATGTACACCCTCTGTCTTATGTACACCCTCTCTCTTATGTACACCCACTGTCTTATGTACACCCACTGTCTTATGTACACCCGCTCTCTCATGTACACCCTCTGTCTTATGTACACCCACTGTCTTATGTACACCCTCTCTCTTACTGTATGTACACCCTCTGTCTTATGTACACCCACTGTCTTATGTACACCCTCTCTCTTATGTACACACTCTGTCTTATGTACACCCACTGTCTTATGTACACGCTCTCTCTTATGTACACCCTCTGTCTTATGTACACCCTCTGTCTTATGTACATCCTCTCTCTTATGTACACCCTCTCTCTTATGTACACCCACTGTCTTATGTACACCCGCTCTCTTATGTACACCCTCTGTCTTATGTACACCCACTGTCTTATGTACACCCTCTCTCTTATGTACACCCACTGTCTTATGTACACCCGCTCTCTTATGTACACCCTCTGTCTTATGTACACCCACTGTCTTATGTACACCCTCTGTCTTATGTACACCCACTGTCTTATGTACACCCTCTGTCTTATGTACACCCTCTGTCTTATGTACACCCTCTCTCTTACTGTATGTACACCCACTGTCTTATGTACACCCTCTGTCTTATGTACACCCTCTGTCTTATGTACACCCACTGTCTTATGTACACCCTCTGTCTTATGTACACCCTCTGTCTTATGTACACCCACTGTCTTATGTACACCCTCTGTCTTATGTACACCCTCTCTCTTACTGTATGTACACCCACTGTCTTATGTACACCCTCTGTCTTATGTACACCCGCTCTCTTATGTACACCCTCTCTCTTATGTACACCCACTGTCTTATGTACACCCTCTGTCTTATGTACACCCGCTCTCTTATGTACACCCTCTGTCTTATGTACACCCACTGTCTTATGTACACCCTCTGTCTTATGTACACCCTCTCTCTTATGTACACCCTCTGTCTTATGTACACCCTCTCTCTTATGTACACCCACTGTCTTATGTACACCCACTGTCTTATGTACACCCTCTGTCTTATGTACACCCTCTCTCTTATGTACACCCTCTCTCTTATGTACACCCACTGTCTTATGTACACCCTCTGTCTTATGTACACCCTCTCTCTTATGTACACCCTGTGTCTTATGTACACCCACTGTCTTATGTACACCCTCTGTCTTATGTACACCCTCTCTCTTATGTACACCCTCTCTCTTATGTACACCCACTGTCTTATGTACACCCTCTGTCTTATGTACACCCTCTCTCTTATGTACACCCTCTGTCTTATGTACACCCTCTCTTTTATGTACACCCGCTCTCTTATGTACACCCACTGTCTTATGTACACCCTCTCTCTTATGTACACCCTCTCTCTTATGTACACCCTCTGTCTTATGTACACCCTCTGTCTTATGTACACCCTCTCTCTTATGTACACCCTCTGTCTTATGTACACCCACTCTCTTATGTACACCCACTGTCTTATGTACACCCTCTGTCTTATGTACACCCGCTCTCTTATGTACACCCGCTCTCTTATGTACACCCACTGTCTTATGTACACCCTCTGTCTTATGTACACTCTCTGTCTTATGTACACCCACTGTCTTATGTACACCCTCTGTCTTATGTACACCCTCTGTCTTATGTACACCCACTGTCTTATGTACACCCACTGTCTTATGTACACCCTCTCTCTTATGTACACCCTCTCTCTTATGTACACCCACTGTCTTATGTACACCCTCTCTCTTATGTACACCCGCTCTCTTATGTACACCCACTGTCTTATGTACACCCTCTGTCTTATGTACACCCTCTCTCTTATGTACACCCTCTGTCTTATGTACACCCTCTCTCTTATGTACACCCTCTGTCTTATGTACACCCTCTCTCTTATGTACACTCAAACAGCCCGGTCATCCAAAGAACAAATCCTCTGGCTGCATGAATACATGCATCATGCAGGCAGGGTCAAGAGGTTGGTTCACCATGAGGCTAAAGATTAGAGCAGCCGAGAGATGTGATCTATGTTCAGGGTTCCTAACCCCCCCAGTCCGCAGACCGATTCACCAGGCCGCTGAGCACTGGGGGTTTTGTGGAGGGGACGATTAATTTCTGAAAATAAACCATATTTTTTCATTTTTTATGACCCCTCTGCCCACCTCCTCCTGGCCATTTTACCAGCCTGTGAAATTTTCGTGTGACACAAACCAGCCCACTGACATCACAAAGTTGGGGTCCACTAATCTAAGCGATTTTAAATGTGGTGAGATTATTTGTGCCCGGCATGGCAGTTATAACATCTCGGAAAGAGGCCCCCTCCTGGAATTTTCATGCATTACAGTGTCTAGAGGTTACAGTGCATAGTGGAATAAATAAAAACACGACATTTTGGTGACTGAAAATACCGCGTTAATCAGAGAGGTCAGAGGAGAATAGCCAGACTCATTAAAGCTAACAGGAAGGCCAGAGCGCAAAGGTAACAGCTGAGTACGGCAATGGTGTGCAGAAAGGCTTCCCTGGATGCAGAACTCATCAACCTTGAAGTGGTTCAGTAGACCAATAGGGACCAATAGGGACCAATAGGTCAAAATTTTAACACCTGTGTGCCATCTGAGTACATACCAGGGTCATGCACCATTCAGAAGTGCATTGAGAATGACCTTAAAATTCAAATTCAATTCATAAAATTGGTTGAGAATTGCAATTGGGATTTGAATATGAGGCAGTAGAATTAAAATAGAATTGATGTCACATAAATTCATGTACATAGTGTACGGGCAGCTGTAACAATACAACTTATTTCAATATGAATTACATGCCATGTTTACACCTGGCTGAAAAGACAATACAATACACAGGTTAGTAATCCAGACATTTAAAAAATAATTAAAAACCAGCCACACAAAGCATAAAAACTCAGGACTTTGCTGCCAAGTCATTAAGATGTTTACAGCCTAATGCTACTTGACGATTAACTTCCATGGCTCTTATTAGTCTCTCTTAGCTTGTTAGGCTGTCATGCATCTTGCACTGGCCTGGCACTTCTTCACCACAGACATTTCGATAAATGATGCAGTTCATCCAAATCAATCTGTGGAAAATTTCACAAGCATCGATGCTGGAGGAGCAGGGCAGTACATGTTTCAGACCAGCTTTAGGTGTCCAGGCTGACGCCAAACCCAAAGTCATGAACATGACCCAAATGTTGAGTTTACGTGCTGGGTACTGGTCACTGGTGTGCTGCGGCCCAGCACAACATAGATCCTTACTGAGAGGAGGAGGGTCAGGCAATACCAGCCCTGATGTGCCAAACCCAGGGGGGCAAAATGTTTGTTGGTGCTCTCTTCAATATGGAACCACTCTATTTAACAGTGATGGGGGGGCAGGGGCAATGCAGGAGTCCCAGATGTCTGCAAGAGAATGACTTAAGGCTTTGGAGTTTGTAATGTAAAACATCAAAGCGAATAGGAAGATTCTGATGAATCGCTGACATCTGTCTCTGATGCTCTGAAGTGCCTTGTCTTACGTTTCCTGTCTCGGATTCTCAGAGGCCAATACTCTCCCCTGGTGTGTAATTTCATTTCTTCAAGCTTGAGTTGAATGAGATTTAGAATGTTTGTTATTCCATAATAAGAATAGAATTAATTCTAGTAAAAATACCGGAATGTTCTCCCATTGGTCGAAGGTGGGGTGTCAGACAAGAAATCTAAGAATGCCATGGGATCACACCCTGATACAGAACACCGGTGCAGGAAATTAGTACATTTGTTGCCTCAATCCATACATATGACAGCTGAATGAAGAGGTAAACATGAAGGACTTAGTGAGCAAAAAGGCAATGATGTCTCCATTCATGCTAGATAAAGTTGAGCCTGTAAAAATCAGTTTTTGTTATATATTATATTAAATATGCATCTAAGCTTGACTGATGGCTTATGAAAGTCTTACATGTGCAATTTCATAAAATGCATAATTACATTCATAACACATTCTGGGCATGGATACTAAAACATACTATTATAAATGTTCTATTTTTCACACCACTTTTTATTTTTCTGATCTGCCAATCGAGGATAATATTTATTGTCAAACTGAAGTTAAAACTGTCGAGTAGTGTTTGGCCACATGCACATGAGTCAGTGTGGCATTACATAAACGCAACATTAATCTAGGACACATTTTTCAAGTTGGATGTGGATCAGTGGCAGGCAGCAATCTCATTCGTGAGACTTGCTTGTGCCTGAGTTTCCTCAATCTTCACCAGGTCACTGCTAGACAGCCACTGTCTAATTTGTAAGTTGGCCTGTGCGTTTCAAGTCAATGGTCTTCTAGAAATTGAATTTCTATCCCTGTCTCCCTCAGCCTAAAGCACATTTAACCCACATATTTGACGATTTCACACTTTAAAGTTACAGTTCCAGAAGTCACCACTCTTTCTGAACAGCTGTTGACCCTGGAGAGTTTGCTCATTCTTTATCACAGAACTCTTCCAGTCATACTGTTGGTCTCTAAATGGCCTGGCAAAGTCCTCCTGACCTGGTTCTGGAGAATGGCCTTGTTCTCAGCAGACTCTTGGAAGTGTAGCCTATCTTCCGTTTCTTGGCGATTGCATTGACTTTGATCCTTGGGATGTTCACTTTTTGTTTTGCGGTTCTCTGCCATTCCATAATTTTATCACATATTTGTTCTAAAGCCTCACAGAAGTATCTCCTCGGATGTGGAACATATTTAATGGATATAACGAAAAAAAAAGTATATGCATCAAACTGCATCATAACTATAAACTATAAAAATAAATACAAGATGTCCAGAAAGGTACCTAAAGATGCTATATTATGTGAGCAGTTTTAATGTAAAATACTGCTGAGAAATATTACATTGTATAAGAAAAATATCGATTATTACTTTGGCAGTGTTTAACCATGCACTTTAAACACCCACCAGCCAGATGTAGAAATCGCACCCATATTTCTGTCAGATTACAGATTATTCAGATTTGACATAATACCAGCAGTAGGTCCAACAGAGTGTCGAAAGAATAAGGGGAAAATGAAAATGAATTGTAAGGGGTGAAAGTTAACTTGGAAACCAAATTTGAAATTTGCAGAGGTACCTCCGTCGCCCTTTGGGAGATGAACGGCTTTGTCTGGAAGAGAGAGGGCTTTCATGCCACTGGCCATGACACTGTTTATGAGTCTGTTTGAGGGAGCCCTCGGCATTGTGGCATCATTATGGAGAAATGGCAGCACCATCAGAAGCTCACTGAGACTGATGTGTTCCTGTGCTCCACTCTCATTGCACTTCCATGACCTTTAATGTCCCAGAGTTTTTTTTTTTAAAGCCACACAACTTCTTACTTTATGTTTTTTGTTCCTGGAGAAACAAACCAATACAAAGGAACAATAAATATATTTGGCGTTTTTTTAAATGTTGCTGGATGTGTATCCAGGTAAGATGTGACAAAGATTTCTTGTACATTTTCCTTCTTTCCTGCTACATGTGTCATTTTTTCTTGAGGCCCTTGAATTGCTTCCAAATCTTTTCCACCTGTAGGATGGGGGACCTCAGCCACACCCCCACCTCTTTGTGGTTTCCTTCTACAGTCCAAAGGAATGTGTGGTAACACTTTACTTAAAGCAGTCACCCATAAAGCATTTTAGATACCTTCATAATGCATTATAATTGCCAGCATAAGCCATTATAATGCATTATGAAGGCATTTATAGTGCATTATAGCTTCACAGGGCATTCATTATGCATTATAAACGTGACCATAATGTGTTATGCCTTTTTATAAATAGTTATAGCCATGTTTATAATACTTTATGAATGTATTATAACACATTATGAAGGTGTCTATACAGAGGCGATCCTAGGGTCTGTTGGGGCCCCAAGCAAAAATTCACTGGGGCCCCCCCTCTAACCAGTTTTTGTCATCATTTGTTTTGATAACCGATAATAATGCGCACGATTTGCAGGTTAATAAATTCTCTGATAAAGTTCAAAGGAATGAACGTTCAAAATGTAATTGCCACTACCGTAGTTTAAAGTGTTAGCTCTCTTTCGCCAGAGCAGCTGCCTGCTCTGCCTGTTGACAAGATGCGCCTCTGTGTCTATAATAGATTATACATGGGTGCTTTAAGTACAGTGTTACCAAATGTGTTACAGTGACATGGAGTCTCTCAGGCGCTTAAAGCATGTCGTTATTTCTGTGACTGTGTGCCCTGCGAACTGCACTCCCATTCAGGGTGTCACCTGCACTGGGTCTCTGCACATGGAGATCCAGGATCACATCCTTACATTGTGTAAGTGGTTATGGAAAGTAGATGGAAAAACGTGTCATTTTTAACTTTTATGGGACATTTTCCTTAACAGCTTCATAAACACTTTCATTTCATACAACCGTTAAAACAATAAAGACAGTGTTGACTCCCACCAAACATAAACCTCCAAACTGTGCCAAGTACATTACTTAAATAATAAACACCTGTTAATATTTTCAGCTGAACAACCAAAACGTTTAACAGCAATGATCCCATTTCTTTTGTCTTCAAAGCATTGAAAAGATCATCAAATTGGAGGAACTTACTGTTTGACGCATGACAGAACCACAACATTGTCACAGTGTCCATTTTAAGCCGAGACCACTGCAAATACCAAAACTTATTAGATGTCAAAACCCAGCTTCCCCCCAAATTGAATTTGCGACAATGATTTAATTTTATAGTTTTTAAGTTTCATTAACATTTCATGAACTTTTGTTAATTCCACCACTCTAACCACCAGGAGATTAGTTTTAAGAGGAAAGACATTGCATTTTAATTATCAGTTTATGTCTATGATTTAACCGCTTCTCCAGTGCGAGGTTACAGGGAGCCTGGCGCTGCTCCCAGGCAGCTCGGAGTACAGGACACGAGGCTGGGAGTCTCCTGAGAGGGGCGCCGGTCCATCACAGGACGCACACGCTCACACTGATGATGAGAAGTTAAACGATGTCGCCTCACCTGTTCCTGAGCTGCAGGAGGAAACTCGCCCTGATGCTGCACACATACAGCCAGCCCTGAAAGTGTGAAGCCACCCGACTTTCCAAATGAGGGTAGTAAATTGTTAGCTGTACTACCAATTCTGCCCAAACCCGGAGGCTAAATGCTGTACCAGCAGCCGCGTTGACTGTGTCACTTCAGCAGGCAATTAAAGGTACAGCCCAGGCAGACTGTAAAGAAAGTGTAGATGGACCCACTGGTTTATTGCCAGTGCGGTACAGTTCCAGCCCCAAATTAAATTAGATTTGCATTTGGGTATCTCTTGTGTTACTGACCATGTCATGCGGGACGTGAGGTCGTAGTGGAGGATCTCACTGACTTCCATAACTGACCGAACCAAGTGCTGAGTACCATGACATGCACTGGTCTCGCAGGCAGGGGGCAGCAGAGAGCATTCCCCTTTCGCAGACTTCTCTGATCATCGGCAGATTATGAGGGAGGTGCTGAGAGCAGCGTACACGATTGACTCCTGTAATGAGAGGCTGGGGAGGTGCTGTCACGTGTACCCTTCGTAATCACACGCTTTCACTGATACGTGTAAGGTGGCTTATTAAAGAGAGAAAATGCTCGACCTCGTCCGCAAACAGGGGCGGCGTGTGGCCGAACGTGGCGCCTCCATCGGTCATCCCTCTTGTTGGGCCAGAGTCCCGCCCTCATGAGTCACGCAGGTGACAAAGCTAGCGGGTCAAGACGAAGCCAACCCCCCAGGCAGGCAGTGCAGGCGGTGGAAGGCCTCCCAGGGGCGGAGGAGCTGTCGGGAGGCTGGTCGGCACGCCGTGTTCCGGCCGCCGCAGACTGGCCGGCTGTCAGGGCAGCGCCGCGTTATCCGTGAAGCAGCACACTTGACAGGAGCCCGTTTGAAATTCAAATGGCTCTGATTGAACCGCCCTTCAGAGTGAGAGTGAGAGCCCGGCAGGAGGCGGGATATTAAAGCAGACAGGTAAAGTTAAGGCACACGCACAAGCTTGGTCCTTCCACCCCGGTTTCCCTCTCTCTCTCTTTCGATCTCTCTCTCCCTCTTTCTCTCTCTCTTTCACACCCACATGTGCTCTATCTCTATCCCTTTCAATCACTCCCCAATTTCACTGCATAAATTACTTCTCCAAAGTGGGCTCCTGTCTAATCGTGGACAAACAGGAGTGGTTACAGTTGGAGGGATTAATTGCATGCAAAGTAGAATATTAAGATAATTTCCCCCAAAATAACCACAGGCTCTTGAAAGAGAACGGGAATGGTTTGGTGTAGGACACAGACACAAGAGAGTCATCTGATAACCATTGTTCTGCCATTGCTGTGTTGTCATCGGCCTCCAGCAATCGCTCTTCATTGTGGTCCCTATTGAACATTGTGTTAACAGACCTCTGGTTCCAAATGTTCACTCATTCAGTCAGACGTTATTTATGGCTTCACCCATCACCGTGGATTTATTAAATCCCATATAATCACAATGACTTGATTTCTTGTGAGAAATAAAAATACAATACCGATATAGAACAGCACTCCTCAGCCATCAGAAATCACATCAGTCATAGTTCTTTGTAGGAGCAAGCCGTACAAGCAGTCCACAAATAATATTAAGCTTGACTTGGTCCCATCTTCTACATGTTGGCCGTTTGAAGCGTTCTTAGGCAGAGCGAGAAGTTGTTCAGTGAAGTGGCAGTAATGGCCAGAGCTGTATTTGCTTGAAGTTGTAGCATCCAGTCCAGTGTGTACCCTGCTCTTGGCCCTTACACTGCCCTCCTAACCTTGCACTGGACAAGTACAGTAGATGGAAGATCTCATATGATCAGGGTCAAACAATTTAACAGACCCATTAAGTTTAAGCAATACAGGGATGTAGCAAGATAGGAAATCTAGGCCACAGAGGAGGATGGGATGCTCATACACTGTGGACTAATTAGAGATAATAAATGACCTCGGTAAGGAGCATGCACTGATTACAGTGTGTAAGGAGCATGCACTTATTACAGTGTGTAAGGAGCATGCACTTATTACAGTGTGTAAGGAGCATGCACTGATTACAGTGTGTAAGGAGCATGCACTGATTACAGTGTGTAAGGAGCATACACTTATTACAGTGTGTAAGGAGCATGCACTTATTACAGTGTGTAAGGAGCATGCACTGATTACAGTGTGTAAGGAGCATGCACTGATTACAGTGTGTAAGGAGCATGCACTTATTACAGTGTGTAAGGAGCATACACTTATTACAGTGTGTAAGGAGCATGCACTTATTACAGTGTGTAAGGAGCATGCACTGATTACAGTGTGTAAGGAGCATGCACTGATTACAGTGTGTAAGGAGCATACACTTATTACAGTGTGTAAGGAGCATGCTCTGATTACAGTGTGTAAGGAGCATACACTTATTACAGTGTGTAAGGAGCATACACTTATTACAGTGTGTAAGGAGCATGCACTTATTACAGTGTGTAAGGAGCATGCACTGATTACAGTGTGTAAGGAGCATACACTTATTACAGTGTGTAAGGAGCATACACTTATTACAGTGTGTAAGGAGCATGCACTGATTACAGTATGTAAGGAGCATGCACTGATTACAGTGTGTAAGGAGCATGCACTTATTACAGTGTGTAAGGAGCATACACTTATTACAGTGTGTAAGGAGCATGCACTTATTACAGTGTGTAAGGAGCATGCACTGATTACAGTGTGTAAGGAGCATAGACTTATTACAGTGTGTAAGGAGCATACACTGATTACAGTATGTAAGGAGCATGCACTGATTACAGTGTGTAAGGAGCATGCTCTGATTACAGTGTGTAAGGACCATGCACTTATTACAGTGTGTAAGGAGCATACACTTATTACAGTGTGTAAGGAGCATGCACTTATTACAGTGTGTAAGGAGCATACACTTATTACAGTGTGTAAGGAGCATGCACTGATTACAGTGTGTAAGGAGCATACACTTATTACAGTGTGTAAGGAGCATACACTTATTACAGTGTGTAAGGAGCATGCACTGATTACAGTATGTAAGGAGCATGCACTGATTACAGTGTGTAAGGAGCATGCACTTATTACAGTGTGTAAGGAGCATGCACTGATTACAGCGCATTGCCACACCCACCACACAACAAACCACCTCCAGGGAGAGAACCTGAGTGCAGCCATGCGGCAGATGATACTTCAGCACCTCACTAGTCCAAATGGACCAAAAAAAATTAGTTTTTCTTCTAGGGGCTGGAGTGCCACCAACCCCCAATTTTTCCCTGTAAGTTGGACCTAAATTGGAAGAAACCTTCACCAACCTACATGGGGAGAATTGGCAAACTGCACACACAGGATGAGGGCAGAACAATCAAATCCAGAGCCCCGGATCTGTAAGGCTGGTATGTTGAACACTCTGCAAGACAAGATAAAAACATCACAGTACAATTGCCAAGACAAGTAATATGACAGCTAATGGATAATGGATGTGTTTTGTGATTTTAATCATAATTTTCCTTGATATCCTTCAGAACATTGTTATAAAAGCTGGTAATGAACTGCACAGAACAGCTGTCCTCATTGAAATAACTAATCGACAGATATTGTGCCGCGTACTGATCTGTCTCCTCTAATGGATGATCTTGTTTGACTTGTGTTGTCTGAACAAAATGTGACCAGTTCCTTCAAAGCCAGAAAAATTGTACTGGGAATTATATTTCAAACATTTGTTTGCAAAATGAACATAGATGCTGAAGGACAGAGGAGTCCTTCCTAATTTTATTACAATGATGATAATTAATTGCCTGTTTTTCTAAAAAAAAACTGTTTGTTTATTGTCTTTTTGATGGTCTCAACCAGCCAGGGGGGTAGCTAGACATTTGGGCCCCATGACCAAATGTCACCTTGGGGCCCCCTGCCCAAATGTCACCTTGGGGCCCCCTGACCAAATGTCACCTTGGGGCCCCCTGCCCAAATGTCACCTTGGGGCCCCCTGCCCCCTCTTCCATTATATAATTTTATAATTTTACACATTCTTGGGCCCCCTTAAAGTGCAGTCCCCCTAAATCTGTCAGGGTAGCCATGCCCCTTGAATGCCCCTGCAACCAGTGATGCCCACATAGGACAAACCAGTTACAGAATATGATAGAGCAGAACTATGGGATTTATGTCTGACTGGGGAGTGCCTCAGGTACTGTATGTGACATGTTTAAAGTCCTGGCAGCTGTGGTGACTCTGTAACATCATACTTAGGGGTGCATGTTTGAATCCTGTTCTTTTCATGGGGATTGTGAGATCCACACACACACACACACACACACACACATTGTGAGCTCTGTGATACACCGACAGTCCATCCACGGTGTCCTGAGCTCAGTGTCCTGTTCTTTCCGGGAAAGACTCCAGGCTCCTCGTGGCCCCGTACTGGATCATTGTTACATATGGTGGATGGAGTATAAGCAGAACTAAATTCCAGTCTTTGCATATCTCATCTTACTCCCCCATGAGACACACAGATAGGGGGGTCGCAGTGAGCCTGGAGCATGTCCCAGGAAATACAGGGTAGAAGGCCAGGGACTCACTGGGTGGGATGCTATTGTCTATAAATGGGGAAAGTTCAGCTCCAAAAAGTAAAAAATCCAGACCAGGATTTTGTTTCAACCAACCAGTTGAGTACTCTGTGACTGTGACTCTTTATACTGAAGTGGATGGTTGAAACCAAATCTTGGTCTGGATTTATACTTACTGGACCTGAACTATCCAGGGGAGAGGAAAGCTTAGGGTCAGAGCACAGGGTTTGTGTTCATCCAGAGCCCCTACATCACTTTCCTGGGTTAAGAACCTGCTTATGAGCCTAAAAGTGATATGACTATTCCGCCAACCATAGGGATTTGAAACGGCAACCTTCCGATCACAGGCACACCTGACACCTCCCACATTCTTTCGTTTAATGCAAGTCTTGCATGCCATCTTGCTGGTATTCAAAGCACATGCTTCATGTCTTTGAGAAATCTATACGCTGCTTTTTTTCCCCATTTTATAATCATCTTAGACATTATAGCTAATATTATCATGGGTATAAAATTGCTGCAAAAGATGTTGCAAAAGAGGCATCACAAGAGCTAGTGTCCAAATAAATAAAAAATATATTAAAAAGGTGATGAGATGAGTAATATGAAAAAAAGTCTCTTACTTTCATATAAATTCAGTATCCATGCCATTAAAAACTAGTTAGAATGTCTAAGGGCTGTTTCCCTCATATATTCCCACGATGGTAAAAACAGATTCAGCCTCCAAACACTAACTCAGTGAAGCACTGCTACAGTTTGAGTTCAGTTTGACTTTTAGCTTTAAGTATTTAAGTAATTCAAATTTTTCCATCTCCCCAAATGGTTTGTCAGTTTGTCATTAGTCTGTCCATCCATCCATCTATCCATCCATCTTCCAACCACTTATCAAGGGTCACAGTCCGGCCTGGAGCATACCCTAGATAACCAGGCCACATTGGTCTTCCAAGAAAATTGTCCATATCCAGGTCACGTCCGGTCAGCATGCACTGGTACAGCGCAGCCAGACTCACCACACGACGAGACCACCTTGGGATTCCGGTTGGTAACCCCCACAGGCCAAGACGCAGTCCAGTCCCACCCACCGGAAATGACTATCCCGCATCTCTCCTGGGTCTGACGTTAAACTGCATCCGGCCCTGCATTTGGGGGTTGGTGGCAGGATTGGCACTCCAGCCAGCGTAAAACCTTCACACAGTTCCGATGAAACAGACAGGACTCTTCTCTGCTCTCTTCCTGCCCACAGGAAGGCTGCACGCATCCTGAAGGGGGGGGGGGACAGCCCTCAGGAGCCTGATCCCCGGACCGGCTGAAACCGCCACAGAGCCAGTGGGTTCAGGCCTGTTAGGCATCAGATCTGGTGTGCTGCTACACGGCAGGACTTGGGTCCATAACCTTTATCTTTAAAATATTTATATTTAAATATTTATAATTTATAATTAAACATTTCTTCCTCAGGTCATTCAATTTACCATTTGCTGTACTAAGCCTACATATCCCATCTCTAAGTCTTCCGTAGACAGAGTGTGACTCCAACAAATCAGTGGTTAATTTCACCCTGAATTGTTTCTCTGTGCTTTTTTTGAATCGTGCATAAATATATAAATGTAAATTGCTGTTTGTCATGACAGACAAATCAATGCCTACTTTTCCGAAGCAAAAGTTAATGAAGGTAATGGCTTGAAAGCTTAAAACTTTTATGATTCTTTCTGGATTACTATAACTATGGTCAGTTTTTATATGTGGTGGATTTGTCATATTATTTAGTCCATCAGTTAATTGTTGAGGTCAAATTTGTCTGTAATCCCCTTAGACCTTTTTCAGCAGTTTTCATCACTCTAATTTAAATTTAAATCACCAAGGACAATGCATTTATTTATACAGAATTCTTTCAGTACATTTCTAAAACTTTTATAATACAGATAGTCCTCAATGAATGGGGGCAGGGGTATAGATATGGCAATGAAATTAAAACAGGCATTTTTGCAGACTGGAAAAGCAGGCTGTAGTAAATTTACATGTGGTGTACAATCAGACCTAGATCAGGTGAGCTGAGGACAAAAGTCTGATTCTGTCTTAAATCGGTGTTTTCCATTGTTATTCTGTTCGCATTGTTTCAAAATTGCTGCACAGGAAGAGATGTCAACAAAATGTCATTGTATTGCAGTATAATGACAATGAAGTTCTCCTATATTATTTTATGTTATCTTATGAAAAGGCTCACTGGGTATAAATTTGTTATACTTTAAACTGGGGAAGCAGGTTTTCACACCACCTAAGCCCACATGCAATATGATTCATTATATTCCTGCAGGAGGTGGCTTACCTACCTATTTCATTACTGTGGTGATTTGTAGGTTAGAGAGGGCAGGTAAGCAGTATACCAGTATGTACATGGACCCCTTGGGAACCGGGCCTGGGTGAAACTCTGCGGTTCTCTGCTAATCACCATATTCCACATGACTCAGTGAGAACAGTAAGTAGTCTTTTAAAAGGAGCCCTAAGAAGGACACGCACCGAAATGTTGTCATCAGAAGGTCAGAGGTCAAAGGTCAGGTAGACAGCATAGAGGTAAAAAAATCGGCTATTCTAGTATCTTCTTCACGCTCCTCGGTTTTCTGAGAGAGCTAAATGCATTTCGGCTCCACGTCGAGTAAGGAGGGGTCCGTTGGGCTCACATCCTGAGCTCAGTGAATCCTCTTTGGGATTCTGAGACCCTACACAGGGTCTGGACCTCTGGTGTAGCAATGCTGAATCGTCGAAAATTACAGGGTTGCTGAGGTGACACAGTGCTATGTAACGCTGTTACAGTAATGGGGTTTGTTTTACCTTTTTAACCTCTCATTCCTCTGGGTCCAAAACGCTAAGTTGGCAGCATTTTTTAGATAGAATCCGCTTAAAGACCTAAAAGCCCAGGAAGCCATTTTGGAATTGCAATGTGGTGAAAAGTCTTAAAAGATGGGATTAAAAGATTTTACTGTCCCTCCCATACCAGAAATCCACATTCCACAATCACTGTTTCAAGAGGGGGGGGGGGTCACAATGAGCCTGGAGCATGTCCTAGGAAGTATAGGTTAGATGGCCAGGGACACACTGGGTGGGATGCTGTGGCCTATTTTGGGACACCATTTAATCTAAACCACACGTTGTGGTACTGTGGAACACACACACACACACCTAACCCTAACCCTAACCCTATCCATTCTACCCTAGATATACCCAATTAAACACAGGGAGAAGAATAAACAAGGGAATCGAACCCACAACCTTGGATTTTCCCAATCAAATCAGCCTTCCACTGCATAACAAACTCTTTCTCTCATAACAAACACCACTCAAAACAAAGACAACATCATCCTGAAGTTCGCGGATGACACCGCAGTGATCGGTCGCATCACTGGAGGGGACGAAGTGGCATACAGGAGAGAGGTGGCCGGTCTGGTGTCATGGTTTGAGGACAACAACCTCACCCTCAACATGGACAAGACAAAGGAGATGATAGTGGACATGAGGAAGAGGAGGAATCCTCATCAGCCGCTGTTCATCCGGGAGCTTGAAGTGGAGAGAGTGAGCAGCTTTAAGTACCTGGGCGTCCATATCAGTGAGGACCTCACCTGGTCACTGAACACCACACAGCTGGACAAAGAAGGCTCAACAGCGGCTGTACTTCCTGAGGAGGCCGAGGAAGTTTGGCTTGTCAACCAAGATCCTCAGCAACCTCTACAACTGCATCGTGGAGAGCACACTGACCAGCTGCATCACCGTGTGGTACGGCAACACTACTGCTATGGACTGCAAACGCCTGCAGACAGTGGCGAAGACTGCGGAGAAGATCATCAGGACACCACTGCCCTCTTCGCCGAGCATCTACCACCCCAGAGTGCAGAGGTGACCCCACACACCCCCAACACGGACTGTTCACACTTCTGCCCTCAGGACAGAGGTACAGAAGTGTGAAATCCAGAACCTCCCAACTTAACAACTCCTTCTTTCCCACTGCCGTCAGGCTCATTAACAGCCGCCAGGAGTATGAATAATGGACATCATACTACCATACTACCATACTACCATACTACCTCATACTGTAATGTTTTGCATATTAAGATCTTTTGCACATTACACTTAAAACTATTTATTTTTCTATTTTTTCTGTTATATTATACCTCGATATTTTTGTGTTGGTAAGCCCCAGTGTATTGCTGACTGCCGTCATCAATGTCACCCCCTTACACGTTAATGTGTCAGTTTTTTCCCCGCTAAATAAATACAAAAAGTACATTTTAATAAAGATTATTAATACTGAGTGTGGTTCAGCATTGCTGTATCTGTTACGTACATGTCGGATGTCAGCTTTCTCGAGCATAAGATTTACATATCTCTCATGAATAAAAACGTGTAATTACGTGGAGGAACTGCAAGCTTACATGAAACAAGAGGAATTTTACCTGGTGCTACATGAAAATTTTAGCCGAACAGTCACTGCAGGAATTCGGCAGCAGTCACCTATGACCTCGGTGCTCAACATCCCTCAGTGGGCCACAGCAGGGGCACAACATACAGAAAACATGCCTACTTATTACACAGTCTATGCAAAACTCGGCTTGCTGCTTTGCCAAGAAGGCCAATCAAGCCCTGACAAACAGGGGCTTACAATTTGAACAGCTTAAGCAGCTGAAAACAATTTCTAGTCATTGCAATTATATCATTCTTCTAACCATTCATCTCGTACAGGGTGACTAAGGAGCCTATCCCAAGGAGAAGAGGGTACAAGGCAGAGAACACCCTGGATGGGATGCCAGTTCATTACAGGGCACAAGGCAGGGGACACCCTGGATGGGATGCCAGTACCTCACTGGGCACAAGGCTGGGGACACCCTGAATGGGATGCCAGTCCATCACAGGGCAGAAGGCAGGGGACACCCTGGACGGGATGCTAATCCATCACAGGGCACAAGGCTGGGGACACCCAGAATGGGATGCCAGTCCATCACAGGGCACAGGGCAGGGGATACCCTGTACGGGATGCCAGTCCATGACAGGGAACAAATTCAGTCACATATGGTCTGTCCTATAATCACTCAGTCATAACATCACAGTCCTCAAATTTTCAAATTGTCCCTCACGTGAATGCTAAGTGGACTACCTGATTGTATACACCTGTGTTACTAAGCACATACCCTTAGGAGTCTCACTACAGTGTGAAGTTTCATCTCTGTTCTTCAAAATATGATCATAGGATCATTGAATTTTCCTTTGGATTCCTTTAGATTGTCTAGTGTATGACTTCTCATCTTATGATTCCTAATTTTTCCCAATACTCTGCACCTAATTTACCTTTGACCTGCACCAGACTCAACAGCAAATATGATATAGATCTAGAGAATTCTTGGCAAGTGTTGTTGCGGGAGGTTTATTGTTAGTCTAATATGAATTCCAGCTCTGGGAACATCTCAGAATCCTTAGAGGGGATATTGCAACAGCTCCTAGTGGTGAACAAAGACCAAAGCTTGCCCACCCTGATAAGGATGATAGCTCCTTGGATAATTGTCAGGGTTTCCTACTGCATTGTTTGGCATATTTCACCAAGCAACCTACCTCTTTTCATGAAGACTCTTGCAGAATATCTTACATTTTTTCTCTCCACCCTGGTACAGCCTTACAGTGGACAATGGCAATCTGGTTTCAACATGGCCAATCAGTGGGAGACTACCAATATTTATTAAGCATTTTTCCCAGATGTTTCACCTCCAGCAGAAGATGAGAACTCAGGAGAACTTTTTCTAGCTCTCTGTCAGGGAAACATATACACAGCAGAATATGCTCTAGAGTGCCGTACTTTGCCGGCTGCTGCCGGTTGGAACGATAAGGCCTTGATCGCTGTTATTCGGCAGGCACTTAATCATACTCTCCAATCGGAGCTAGCCTGCCGTGAAGACACTCTGGATCTAGAGGAATTTATTCAGCCTGCCATAATCTCTTATGAGCATGGAAGGTTTCCCCCCAGAACCGACACAGCAGCCAGTCCCTAATCCGCTGACTCATGAAGAGCCCAGTGGCGAGGAAGAAGCAGCCTAGCAGCTAGGGCTCACTCCAAGGAGTACAAGTGGAGAAGGAAATGGAATCTGTACCTATAGTGTGGCAGACTTCATTGCCAGCTGTCCCCTCACCATCATAACTGCGGAAAACTAGAAATGACCTCTGAATGTCCCTTTGTCTCAACTCAGCAAATGCAGTTCCAGATCAAACTGTTGTCTGTTCCACCCCTAAAAGACTCATGCTCAAAGAAGTAGTGGTGAAGCAGCACTACCCCTAATGTCTGGACTCAGTGTCCCTGGAGAAACTAAAGGAAGCAAAGCCTTTGACCTGCAGACCACATAAAATCTCATCCAGTCACATGAAAGAGATGAGTGGATGATAGCACTCTATACCCGAAATGGATATTATAAATATGTAGTAAAACCTTATTGATTAGTTAATACATCATCTGTTTTTCAGGCCTTTATCAAATAAACATTATGTTGACAAATTTGAATGTTTATATAAATGATATTCTAGTACACTCTGTAGATTATCAAAGCATGTTTGTTTGGTGTTGCATAAACTCTTAGCTAACAATCTTTTTTGTTAAATTGGAAAAATGTGAGTTTCATAAAATGGAAACCCAGTTTCTAGGTTATATAATTAGTCTCAGGCAGATGGCCCCAACTAAGGTTGAAGCAGTGATAGAGTGGCCTGCAACCCCAGCTGTGAGGACCTGAGGAGATTACTGGGGTTTGATCATTTTTATTTGAAGGTTTATCTGAAATTTCACTTACTGCCTTCATAAAAGGTGGAACCTCCCCTGTCTACATGGAATGAGGCAGCTGACCATGATTCTGAAGAAGTGTAAACCAGATATCTAGATCCATTTTATGGTGGAAGCTGGGGTAAGAGCAGTCCTTTCCCAGTGGCAAGGTGGGTCACCTAAGTTATTCCCATTTGCCCTTTTTTTCTCAAAAAAAAATCTTCAGCCACAGAAAGAAATACAAATATTTTATTATCTTGCCAATTGGCTTTTGAGGAATGGAGATACTGTCTTGCAGGGGCCGGCATCCAACTCTTGTTCTAAAAGATCATCGTAAATCAAATGCTTTGGCACAGCCAAGAGACTGAATCCTCGCCAAGCACGGTGGTCTCTTTTCTCTGCCTCTTCTGGTTTCCTCTCTCATACCTGACTCCAAGACCTGAGGCAAATGCATCCCAACTTCATGACTGCCCTAGACTAAGATATGCCCTTGAAGACATTTTACCCCCCTCCCATGCACATAGTTCCATCTACAGTATCAGGTAGGATATTATTCTTTCACATTTGACCCAACTCCAGGTGAGTGCCAACCTGCTGGGATATATCATCTGCCTGTAGTGCCCCTCTATATTGCAATGGATACACTCAACACCCAATTGAGGGCATCCAGGCTCTCAACATATGCCAGCTCTCAAAATCAATGCCTTCTGGTAGGGTGACCAGACAATCCATGTCAGGGAGGACACTTTGAGCTACTTCGGGTTTTACAAACTACTTTCTAATTGAAAGGCTCTTGTGCTCGGCTAAATAGTTTAGTTCTTCTTGTGCTTTGACTGGTTTGTTTCCTTGACTGAAAGACTCATCCAGCTGTTTCACATTAGTATTAGTGACACATGCATGATTATAGGAGACTGACCAATCAGCACACAGCAAGAGCTGAGTGCTCAAGTGAAATCCAGGTCCGTTTAATTGAAATGGTAATTTACAATTCCTGTCCTAGCTCAGAGTGTCCTCCCTGACATGGATTATCTGGTCACCCTACCTTCTGGTAGCCTTCCATGAATCAAGATATGGCCCAAGTTAAAGCTTTGCTCGCAAGTATCCTTGAACTCTTACCAACATCCAGCTTAGCCATATAATACTGTAGACTTTGTTACTGATCTACCTCCCTGATGCACAGACTCGACAGCCATCTTGTTGGCAACAGACAGATTTTCAAAAGGTGGTGTCTTTGAGCAGCTTCGGTTCTGCGCTAGAAACTGTAATGTTTTGCTCCACCGTGTTTTTTAGAATTATGGACCTCCTGAGGACATAATAACGGCCGGGGGCCTTGAGTTTATTTCTCAGATATGGGCTGTTTGAGAAACTTCAGGTGCATTATTCAGTGATCACCCCCAGTACAACCAGCAATCTCAACCAGGAAACTCTGAAAATAGTGAAAGTTATTGCACCTTCATTGTAGTTAATTTACTGCCAAACGCTTAGATAACTTTTTCATTAATGATCCAGAGTTCCAAAGATGTTGTAGAAAGGTTTTTTTTTTCGATATGCCTTTGCTTGCTGTGAAAATAAGTATACTTTCCTCTCTGGTCATGTACTTTCGTTCCACTTTGCCAGCTGTTTCAATGCAAGGTGGCCATTTCAAAACACTGTTGCCCTGCAATCATTAGCATTCATGACATGGCAGGCAGTGCCAATTTAAGTACTTTTAACATCTTTTCTAGAGAAGGACAACCCAGCTGGACATTTTAGAAATTGAGGCAGGGCTGAGGACGTGGGTCTTTGATGGGTGTGACATTTCATCACCACAAAGATCCAAACAGCTTTTATAAATGCGTTGAACCTACTGAAAACTGCCAGGACATAAGTACTTTGAGATGGGCTCATTTATTCTTCAATAAGTCATGCAGCTCTAACTGGGATTTCAATTTAACATGTGAAATACAACTTTGTTAGGAAACATTTAGCTTGAGTAAATCAATACCATGTTTTCAACTTCAGAACATAATAAAATACAATCTTAAAACTTACCCATGGGCTCTATATTATTTTATAGCAAATCAGTTAAATTTTTTTTCTTGATGAGGTAAAGTAGTTTGGAGTAAATTTACATTCACCATGGTAACCATCAGCAATTTATGTGGATTTTACGTGCCAAAAACAGCTCTAGATTTTAAAAGCTTTATGGCAAACTGGTCATGGTAACTAAGCTGTGACCTAAAAAGTCTTCTTGAACAAAATCACAGGTTGGTACAGTGGATGAGTAAATAATAGTAGAGCCTGACACTCCCTGGGTGAGTTTGCCCTTAACATGTTTCATTGGGTTTCCCAGAGTGAAGTGAGACAAACTGTCCCAGCATCCTGTCCAAGGTGTCCCCTGCCTGTAGCCTTTGTCTCACTGTGACCCTGCACTGGATAAGTGGTTATGGAAAAGAGATGGTTACAGTCACTTTGCAGGAGTTGTATTTTTAGCAAGGAAACTGCATTCTGCTTTGTGATGGCCACTTGTCATGATTAATGTATTCTTTCTGTGAAATCTGTTTTCTTCCAGCATGTAGTTTTTTTTCTTCATTTGAAGCTTACAAACACATTACTGAGATTCACCTGGACAGAAGGGCCACAACCTCTACTAGAGACAGATTTGGAAAAGAAATATCTGCTCTTCTGTAATGGCATCGATTTTTGTAATGTTTCAAAGTACCTCTGAAAATGGCCTAATGGTGTTTTGTAGAAGACAAGTGTTGAATTCATGAGAGAAAGACAGCATAGACAAACAAAGCCATATAATGTGAGGGTTCTTTCCCTACTTTCTCCTTTTTGGGGGTGGACAGGAGTAGGGGGGAGAAGGGGGAGAAGGGGGAGGGGGCAGAAAGCACTGCAGTTTTGAAGGTGTGCAAGAAAACGTAGAACAGGCACTCTTCTCTTCGCCATGGGTCTGCAAAGCAGGTAAATGACAAAAACTCAGGGAGTTACAAGAACAGACCAAACACAGGAACAACCATAAGAGAACAGCAGCAAACACACAATGACCAAGTGAGGAACAAGGGTAAGGGCAGGCACATATATACACAGATAACGAGGGACAGGTGCGGACCAATTACAGTCAACCAAACACTAGGGCTGGGATCAACAAGACACAGGTGAAGGTCATAATCACAAAGGACTCATAGGCTAGAAAAGGGGTGACCAGCGACACCTGCTGGCCAGGCAGGGACTCATCCTGACAGGGTCTGGTCCCCATTTTTGTGACCAAGAAGGTGAGCACATCAGGAACAGGTGGAACACATCAATGCAAAATATATTTACCAAACTCCTCCACAGTATAGTATTTACTTCTAAAAAATTCATGAAAATTCAGAGATCCAGATATTACCCACCTTCAAAAGTACAGGGGTCAGAGTGTCTTACATAAGTGCTCGTTAAAGCCTTAAAAGAAGATCTCACTGCACTGGTACATACACATCCTGAATTAGATCTTTGATCTTTGCTGCTTATAAGATTCAGTAAGACAGAAAAATATAGAGTCAGGATAGCTCTTTAAATGTATTGTCAAGATTAATCTCTGATCTGATGTCTATTCTGAATCAGGGTCGCAGGGCTATAATGACAGTTGTGTGACAGCCAGGGCCATCATAAGTGGGAAGTAAACTCAGAGTGCTTCAGGGATCCACGACTTAGACTGGCGCCCAGTCCCGCAGTCTGGAATTTGGGGACCTGGGATTAACGTTTATCATGGGGCCCTGGATTTCTGAAGTTTGGTCTTCCAATTTTTTGGTGTTTTGCATGCCTACATAACTTTTATAAACCGATTGTGTCCAGCATAAAGTGAGGGTCAAGTGTAGCTCAGGCTATCAAGCCAGGAACACATATGGGTGAGAGGGAGAACGGGGAACATGCTGGTAAGAGGGAGAAGGGGGAACACATGCTGGCAAAGTAGAAGAAGGGGAAACGCATGGCCAGTGGGAAGGATATTGGGGAACCCATGCAGGTGAAAGGGAGAACTGGAACACATAGCCAGCAGTTGGGAGAACAGGGAATACATACGGCTAGAAGGAGGGAGAATGGGAAACACATGCAGGCAAGGAGGAGAACAGAGAACATATGGCCGGCAAGAGCGAGAACAGGGAACACATACAAGCAAGAAGGATAAGAGGGAACATATGACCAGAGAGGGAGAACAAGGACACACAGCTGGCAATAGTGAGAAGGGGGAACACATGCTGGTGAGAGGGAGAAGGGGGAACACATGCTGGTGAGAGGGAGAAGGGGGAACACATGCTGGTGAGAAGGAGAAGGGGGGACACATGCTGGTGAGAGGGAGATGGGGGAACACATGCTGGTGAGAGGGAGATGGGGGAACACATGCTGGTGAGAGGGAGAAGGGGGAACACATGCTGGTGAGAGGGAGATGGGGGAACACATGCTGGTGAGAGGGAGATGGGGGAACACATGCTGGTGAGAGGGAGAAGGGGGAACACATGCTGGTGAGAGGGAGATGGGGGAACACATGCTGGTGAGAGGGAGATGGGGGAACACATGCTGGTGAGAGGGAGATGGGGGAACACATGCTGGTGAGAGGGAGATGGGGGAACACATGCTGGTGAGAGGGAGATGGGGGAACACATGCTGGTGAGAGTGTAAGGCTGGAGGCCTTGCAGGCCCCGTCGGTCTGAGCTCTGGCAAGCCTGTAATGCTCCACCCAGTGTCCTGAAGCAAAGGTCCACCGGCTCCGACAAGACTGGACCCAAATCACCTGATCACCACATCAAAAGGGACACCTCACCCCCACTGGGCGGCCAGAACCCCGCAGCCAAATTCCAGTGATAAGGCCTGGCCGCGTCAAGACACAGATACATCCTACATTCACTAACTCACACTAACACAGGAGGTATACATTAGAGACACATACACCCATGTTGGGTCTCGTTTGAATGGTCACAGTACGACGGGCACAATACTCTCAACCTTAAAGCGGCATGTTTTCACAAGAGAAATATAGAAAGTAAGACTAAACCCACCAAAGTGGAGGATCTTATCATCTGGTAGAACAAAGGAGTTGTCACGTTCCCCCTAAAGCAATTTGATTGGCTGAGGGTCTGAGAATTGATAAGATCAACAGTTCTCCAAGACACACACACAAGATCAGGGCAGGCCCTAAAATAATCAATCACAACCTTTGATACAGCCTGTCACCTGGTTTGGAATACTTAAGGAAGAGCTCCAGAGTAGCACGGGGAGTCACTCTGTAATCAGAGCTCCCACATAGTGCTGTATGAATCTTCATCTGTAATCAGATATTTTCTGCAGTTACTATGTGTCCACTCAGCTGAGATATGGAATTGTTATATACTTTTAATTGGATTATATACTATATATTATCTTATATTATATATTATATATATATATATAGGAATTGTGGCCACATGTTAAAATGATTGCAACGCTATATTTGGTTAAATTGGTGTAATGTATATTAATTGTGAATAACCTGTGTTTTGATTACTTCTTGGCTGTCTGACTTTGCTGAACCTCTGCATGTTCCTCAGAGACTGGGGTTATTCTAACACTCTCTTGCAGCCTCAGAATCGACCCCGTTCTACGAGACCCGATGCGGCTGCCCAAGTTGAGTTACGGTGTATGCCGGCTCAGCCTCTGAGGTGCGCACACGCTGGGTTACGGTAAAAGACCGGCTCAGCCTCTGAGGCGTGCACAAGCTGGGTTACGGCAGGTCCGGCCCAGCCTCTGAGGCGCGCACACGCTGAGTTACGGCACAAAGTCCGGCTCAGCCTCTGAGGCGCGCACACGCTGAGTTACGGCACAAAGTCCGGCTCAGCCTCTGAGGTACGCACACGCTGGGTTACGGTAGATCGTCCCAGCCTCTGAGGCATGCACACGCTGAGTTCCGACTCAAAGTCCGGCTCAGCCTCTGAGGTGCGCACACGCTGGGTTACGGTAATAGACCGGCCCAGCCTCTGAGGCGTGCACACGCTGAGTTACGGCACCAAATCCGGCCCAGCCTCTGAGGCGTACACACGCTGAGTTACGGCAGACATCGGCTTAACCTCTGTGGCCCTCACTAGCTCGGATTCGGCAATGGTCAGCTGAGCCTCTGGGGCGTTAAGGGCCGCCGGGTCATGACGGGTATCCAGGCTAGCATTGTATTACCTTGTAGTGGTTGTCCAACATCTAAACCTACTGTACATAGCAGAGTCACGGATCGCCTTATCGGCCGAGGCGAATCCGATGCGCCCCATCGTCCGGGATTAGTGGGAGTTCAGCAATAGAAGGCACAGCCCAGAAGTAATCTAAATAACAGACATGTCATGACTAAACTTGCCAATAAATATCTTTACTTAAAATGGAGTCAGATGTAATTTGGTCTTTACCTACAACGGGTAAGTAACTTTACAGAAGCGCTCGGAAGGATCCACACGCATTTCAAGCCTTCGGCTGTCCTATTGGATTCCGCCATTGGGCCAGTGGACGGTTCCCCTACAAGAGGGAGAAGGGGGAACACATGCTGGTGAGAGGGAGAAGGGGGAACACATGCTGGTGAGAGGGAGAAGGGGGAACACATGCTGGTGAGAGGGAGAAGGGGGAACACATGCTGGTGAGAGGGAGATGGGGGAACACATGCTGGTGAGAGGGAGAAGGGGGAACACATGCTGGTGAGAGGGAGATGGGGGAACACATGCTGGTGAGAGGGAGAAGGGGGAACACATGCTGGTGAGAGGGAGATGGGGGAACACATGCTGGTGAGAGGGAGAAGGGGGAACACATGCTGGTGAGAGGGAGATGGGGGAACACATGCTGGTGAGAGGGAGATGGGGGAACACATGCTGGTGAGAGGGAGAAGGGGGAACACATGCTGGTGAGAGGGAGAAGGGGGAACACATGCTGGTGAGAGGGAGATGGGGGAACACATGCTGGTGAGAGGGAGATGGGGGAACACATGCTGGTGAGAGGGAGATGGGGGAACACATGCTGGTGAGAGGGAGAAGGGAGAACACATGCTGGTGAGAGGGAGAAGGGGGAACACATGCTGGTGAGAGGGAGATGGGGGAACACATGCTGGTGAGAGGGAGATGGGGGAACACATGGCCTGGGACAAAGATAACAGGGAAAACATGCTGATGAGAAGGAGAACGGGGAACATAGCTGGATGGGACTTTGATTGCTGTGTTTGTTGCATTTCCCCAGCATCAGCTCAACACAGGATTGATGACACCCCCGCAGTGATGGATTTGCCCCGAGCAGCTGAAGAGGTCGACGAGGTGGTTCATGCACCATCAGCACACCATAACATCTCAGCTGATGAGTCCATGTGTGTCGGCATTCACCCAGACTCACCTACCCTCTGTCGGGCAGGAGGGGGGGGGGGGGCGGTTAGGTGAGCTCCAGACATCGCTGTAATGGCCATTTACAGGGAAGCGATGGTTTATGGTGAGCCTCTAAACAGAGCGCACAAACATTTATCTGTCACGGACAGTTTCATCGGAGCTGTCGGGCAAGGGCCTGCTTTTACGGCCCCATGAAACCTATCCCGTTTACGGCCTAACGACCTGGACGGGAACACCACTGGCATGCTGAACACCACTGGCATGCTGAGCACCACTGGCATGCTGAACACCACTGGCATGCTGAACACCTCCGTGTCCCATCATCCTAAAGTCTACACCCTCCCCCCACTATCAGTCAGGACAGGACATGACAATGTATCCAGAGCTGATGGGGCTGCACGTGTGGCTCATCA
The DNA here is from genome assembly GCF_048594095.1 of Paramormyrops kingsleyae. Taxonomy (NCBI): domain Eukaryota; kingdom Metazoa; phylum Chordata; class Actinopteri; order Osteoglossiformes; family Mormyridae; genus Paramormyrops; species Paramormyrops kingsleyae. Next base: position 11,871,195 of record NC_132805.1, read on the forward strand.
CCTGCCCACTGGAAGTCACTCCCCATTTTTTCTTGAAGTTTCAGCATTGCTGAGTTATGCAATTGAGTATTTGTACTAAAGAAATTTGCTAGAATTCGGTCATTTCCTGCTACCATTTGGCTCGGCTCAACTAGCCAACGACGATTTGATGCAGAGCCAGCTGGGACATTAAGGAGAGGAGAAAGCAGATCCATAGCTGATATTGCATTGGGTGGCCCAGCTGCAGGGATCACTCTGTTCGATTTTTAACTTGCTCTCTCCTCAGCCTGGCCTCGCTTCCCCTGCTGCCGGAGGTGCTGTTCGATTCTGCTCACGTCACTGTGCTCTGCGTCCGCCCAAACCACCCGTCTCCTCCGCCCCCTTCCTCTGCCATCCTCAGCAGCGAGGCTCTGCTTCTGTTTTTGCTTGACAAAACTGCTATGGATACATAGTCGGTTTTCATAACCATCCAGGTGATTTGACATGATATACATTTCAATTAAAAAAAAAATTCTTTTTTCATATATTTTTTCAGGAGTTCCTGTATTTGGGCGGATGTGCCTCATATGCCAGATTCTCCAACATGCTTAATCAAACAAAGCAGACAAAACGTTTCATTCTGAACAGCCATATTTCTGCCAGCATAGCTGTGCATGTCCTCTCACTAATATGCTATTATGGGCATGTTGTTAATGTACTCAAAGGCCCAATCCCAATTCTACCCCTTACCCCTACACTTACCCCTACCCCTCCGTTTGGCGCGTTCACGTGTAGGGGTAGGGGTGTCTCAATTCTCTTTTGATTGGAGGGGTAGGGGTAAGGGGAAGGGCTAGATAGCCCTCGAAACGAAGATTTTTCGGGACCTCACTTCAAACGAAGGGCTAAGAGAAATTTACAACATGGCTGCCCACTCGAGCAAGCAGACCCATAAATGTTAAGTAATTTTTGCCATTAATAAGGATTTTTATGACATTTTTTCATTACATGTATATTACCATCAATCTTGTGTTTGTGTTTACGGTGATGTTCTGTAAAGAAACGTTTGAAAAAAAATCGCTAAAGTTTGCTTGCGGATAGCACTGATTGCACAATATTAGGAAATATATTTTTATGTCATATAACGTTACCCGGTAACTGACTGCATGTGGTAACGCGTTGTTTTGTTTTGCTTACGGCCATATGTGTACATGTAAATGAACGGTGCTTACACTATTCGTACTTATTGCAACATGACAACATTTTTGTAAATTATATTCTGTATAGGGACAGCTGAGGAAACCCGAAGGCTCATACGTTTTCACGGTGAAAACGAACATCTTTTTTTAAAGTTCAAATACGGCGCAAAAAAACTTTGGGAGTGAGTAATCTTTACATGCTACGATGCTGACGGCGACATCTTGGAATTTGTGATAAACATCGGCGCATGTCCTCTGACGTAACGTTAGGAGGTAGTGACAATGGATGATGACGTATAACAGTGTAGTAGTGGTGTCCCATTTCTTAGGGGAAATTTTTTAACCCTACCCCTTTCCACTTCATTTCAAGGGGCAAGGGGAAGGGGTGAGGGGTAGGCAAAGGGGTAGAAAATAGAATTGGGATTGGGCCTAATATTTCTGAAAGGGAGAATGGTCCCTCCTCATGAAAGGTGGCTAGCCCAACGCTGAAGGACTTTCTTAAAGGTTCATGCTGCAGCACCTATTGTGTAAAGTAGCTAATCAAAATTATTAAATTCCACCTGCTGTATAAATGGGGAATGTGTACGGCATATAAACAAAGTGTCTGATAATGCTAATATATTAGCATTGACCAGCCTGCGATCTTTTTAAAGACATGGCACACCTATTAAAGAAATTTATTAAGTAAATTTGCATTTGATTGGCTGTCCTACCACACACGTGCAGTCATCAGTGCATCAGGGAGAGTGTGAATCCAGAGTTCACTAATCTACATTGCCCCAAGATCCTAAAAGGCCACAACTTTCCATCCTGTTTTTTAATGCATTTTTCTTTTCCCTGATATAAGGATGAAGTATGAGCTGTGGTGCAAACAGGCGTACCGTCTTAAAGGATTGGCATTCCACATTCCCTCATCTTCTTACCTCACGGCGTCTGCCAAAACACACATCACATTCACTCCTGTGCCTCTCCAGGGTCCAGCCAACGCAGACCGATGCCTGGCGCTCTGTCCACGTCACGCCGTGATTCATCCGAAATCCACGGTGGGCAGGGGCTTGCCCGGCAGGCCAGGTAACAAATGGTTTCACTGTCCAGCTCGCTCCTTCACGATGGCTGCTATAAAACATGCTCCTTGACAGAGAAGAGCACGAATGCCTTAAGGCATCTCAAGACAAACGATTGAGTCATGGGCCCAGGTGGACTTGAAAAGTAGAGGGCTGGACTGAGGGAAGAAAAAGCGTCATGGAATCCATCAGTAGCACCAGGTCGTCCAGCCGGCCGCGTGGGAGGTGGAGGTGAGGAAGAACAACCCTGGTCTTACAGTGTGATGAAGACAGGAGTAATACATACATACATACACACAACCACCACCAACACCTCATCTCCTGAGCTCAAGACAGAGCCTGTGTGCCTCTTGGCATGATGTAATGAGGAGACCTCCAGGAGGGAGCTTGGGGTGAGTGTGAAAATCTCACACTCGTGACTCTCATGACACAAGAACGTGCAGTTTGGTGGACTGATGTTTGTGAAACACATGCAGTGTGTGACTGTGTGGCCTCTGCTGAGAAACACCCCATCCAGCTGTTTTCCCAGGGTTGGGCTCCAAGCCCGCTGTGGTCCTGAGCTCCAGAAGTGATGAAAGGCACTAGTTTAGCTGCCATCAGACTGAACACTATATGGTTTTCGGTTCAGAAGCCCACAGAAATGTCTGTAATAATTTCTTAATGTGAAACATAAGGCATCAGTGAAGGTGTTTACTAACGACTGATGTTAATGTGGCAGGATCATCTGCTGCTTGTGTTAACATGCTCTGGTTTGGAATCGAGTCCATTATGTGAATAAATACACGTGCAGGCTGTCTGTTACCTTGCTCACTTTAGTATTTGTGAGCAAATATTCCAACCAGCTGAACGAGGTGGGGGTTTATTTTCTAAAAATGGCTTTTGACCTTCAAGCCCCTTGCAAAGAGATCCTTCCTCTTTGCAGCAAACAAACTCATTAAATTTCCCATCTCATCTCTGACACCCGTGTCTAGCAATTCTTTGAATTCAAAGTAGAAACAACACAACTAAACCAATTTTATATCTTGCCATCTGCCAAATGGTAGCAAAAATAACAGCAAAGTGGAAATCCAACGTTTCTCTCGTGCTTGGATTTTAATTTAATTTGCTTGCCGCTCTTCTGCTTTTCCACTTTCCTCTCCCTATTAACAGCACTAATTCGCCGGCCCGGACAAGGAAATAAATTAAATTCTACACATCGACATTGCCACAGTAAAACAGATTATATTTTGCTGTTCCAAGAGACGAAGTGTGCAGGCTAAAATGTGCGAGAGACTTTTGCCTGCGTGTACATCACTTCTCGACACATGCCATTACAAACAGGACAGAATGCCAATATATGAGTGACACAGTAATAAGATTTGCAAACAGTGTCCTCGCCAGCATCGTCCTCGCCCGCAGAGACATTCAAAGGAGCCCTTTTCCCTGCATCATAAATCAAACAGTTGAGAATGTTCCAGCAAGCCCCCCCCCCCCCCCCCCAAACCCCTCACAGTCCCCATCCCCCATAGCCCAGAAGCACGGAAGGAAGGTTCAACCTTTCGGTACAGGCAGCCAACAATGATTTGCCACAACACAGACAAGGTGAAGTGACTTGGCAAAATCGCACATAAACACGGGGAAAAAGACAATGCCAAGCTAAGGTATACTGCTCGCCATGCTAATTTCCCTAATAAGCAACAATTATTTCAAATGATGTTTCTGTTTCAACCAAAGAATGAATTGGTGGTATTAGCATATAAGGACTAGGAGCCTTTGAGAAACAGACAAATCCTTCAGCAAACATAGCGACTAGTCACTGCACTTGTGTGCGCTGTGTGCATTTTTCAGAAACATGAAGTGGATGCAAGCTTCACCATCATGATTTATGCAATATTTTTATTTGATGGTGATTAATGTTTACACACACGCCTCCCGAAACAACAGCGGACGACGTTCATTACTGCCGGCGGATTTGTTAGCTGCAGTCGGCCGTCTTATCGCCTCCACCGCAGCTGTCTGTGCCGTGATTTATGAACATGCGAGTTATCTTGCTCGGGTTTGGAACTGCTGCCTCACAGGGAATGCAGAAATATATAAATAAATTACATATTGTAACGAGGTGCGGCCACTTCCTGGTAAACGAAGTCTTTGAGAAGTTTCAAAATTCGAATTGGGAAAGGACTTGAACAAATGGGATTAACACACAAACACACGCACACCCAGATATTGCATTCCGTTTCATTCCTCTGCTGTGGAGAGCTTTCATTTTTGTTGATGCTGCTCTGTCTCCATCCTGGGTCAGCCACACCATAGTCACATGGTCAGGCGAACGCCCACAGATCTTGTGAGAATGAGTGTGGCATTTTGCTTCCACGCTGATCGGGAAAACTCCACCATTAGCAGAGGACTGGCGATATAATGGGTAGGTTTTCAGAGCTGCCACTTTCACTTAAGCACTGCAACTGGCCAGAGTCAGGCTATAAACACAAGAAGCTCTGAGCTGTTCGTACATGTGATGTTTGAGCATTGACAGTTAAAACCTGCCCACCAGACAGTCAGACGTTTACACAGTCATGTCAGGGAAGCAGTTCGAAAATAAAATAGTAGTTTTCTACCAGGGATTTCAATCATTGTACATCTTTCCTTGTATATTGAATATTTTACACTTGTTGGCCTTTCAATCTTTTAACCTACTTATGCTACAACTATTCAGACCAAACGAACAAAACCTGATGCTGAAGCTCCAATTCACAAGAACAACCAAACTTCCTGGGAGGGAACAATTTTAGCGAGCACACTTTGACTTGAGAACTTTATTGATTTGAGTCAAAATCTGAGAATGCTTACTCAGACAGACTGAGAGAGACTGCAGTCCACGTGAAAATGGTCTGCCGTGTCAGATGCTTTCTTTAACCACATGGATGAACAAATAAAATTTTGAGGGTGACAGGAGAACAATAATCAAGCCTTGAAGAGACCAGGGTCCTGTGTACCTGTCATTTTTATGCTACTTTGTGGAGAAGTAGCAAAGTAAGAAATTAGTCAGTTAATTTTGCTGAATTTTAATCCCAACGTCTGGCCACACCCACTGAAGGAGGGGTCACAGGGGTCGACGGCTGCCTCCCAGAATCTCCATGCATCACTGGAAGATCCAATTAGAGGGTGATGAGAACTGTCAGAATTTGCTAGAAGCCTCATATGTTAGTGGAGGGGCCACACTTGCCCATCTCCTCACTGGTGAGCCCTGCAATCTCTGCCTGCCTCTGCAGCCTCCGTGAGCAAAGAAGGTCCATTGCCTCCAAATGCCTCCAGTGTCTGCCTCAGTAAACATCTCAGTTCCCCCGCGAGCAGCCAGTGAGCAGCCAGCAAGCACCCTTTTAAAATCTGGGCTGTACTTTCAAGTTATCCTGTGCCTGCAGAGACAAACATCCACACAAACATCCACACAGAAAGTCATAAGGTGTCGATTTCTTTTTCCCATCTTGTCTGTTCCTTCTTCATACTCCACATAGTCTGACTGACACTCACTCCTTCCCACTGATTCCTCTCATTTATAAACAGCTGCCATGACTCTAGTGCTGAACCCACTTCCCATCACCACAGAAGCACCTTGGATGGGGTGGCGCCCCCTATCTCAGTTTTAGTAGACTGCACAGATATCTGCAGGGGTCTTTTCTGAGCGGCAGTGCTGGGTCGCTGAAAGCGAGCCTGTTTGCACATTGATAAAGACGACAAGATCACGGATGATAGCCAAGCGAAGAGGATTAGTAATTAAGCAGCTAATAATTAGCCATTTTTGTTAAACCCTCGTAAGATAATGCTGTATGGATGATAATGTATGGATGCATGTTGTCTGTATTGCACAAACCTCAGTATTAATCACCTACCTTGCCTCTCTGCTGTGTATCTTTTGTCTTGCAATTATTCTCTGTCCACGTTATGCCTAATTGTCTATTGGCACAGCAGCTGTGTGATGCAGCAATAAAGACTCTGATAAAGATTCTGATTAACACTGGCAGACCAGTTTGGTTACCTTTTAGTAAACTGGGGGGTTGGCAGATACTGGCAGCGCAGCATTTTCTGAGGGTGCCAAACCCATGGGTGCACAGCGGCTGGTTACTTTAACCCTCCAGTTCTACTGACAACTTTTGGGGGGGGTCAGATGTCACCCATGACTCCAGGATCGCCAGGACCGCATCTCAGGATGCCCAAATGAAATCTGTAGTCTTTCTAATTTTTATGCGAAATGTTTGGTCTTTCTTACCCTGCCCCATTTCTGTACCCCTGAGTAAAGCCCCCCCCCCCCGCCACAATGGATGGCTCAGTCTTCATGTCACATGGTCTGTTGCCTGTGAGTGAACCTCATATTTGCTGCCATGTACATTTTAGGGAACAGTAATTCTCCAGATAGCCCACAGGTGTTTTTCCCACGGAAATTTAATCCAAGACATGGTGCCGCTTAATAAGTCTTCAGCTGCGGCACCTTCAGATCTTCCATTGGTGGTGAGATCAGCGTCTGCCGACATCATTTTATATTTGTTGAATTATTAAACACCGTCTGAGGGCTGATTCTCGCATGAGACGCGAAACATGGGTGAGCCCTCGCACCAGACAAGCACGCTCCTATTCACAGATAAATAAAACACACTGAGAAGGCCTCACCGCTGGGTTGGCACCACCAAAACAATCAAATTATTGAAAGCTGTGTAAAGGCTATCATTTATAAATAATGCAGTCTGTTATGTTTGCTGTTTTTCTCTCTACTTGGTGTTTTGTTTGGATGGGAAAATACATTGCAGCTGTCAGGGGGGTGTGGGACTGAAAACGTTAACATTCCAGAAGCAGCTGAGACCTTGGTCTGGGCGGAGTATCTACAATGGACCTCCATCTGAACAAGGCCGGGCAGGTTGGGCCAATAAATGAGAAAACGTGGAAAAAGAATGGACTGCTGACAGCTAGCAATCAAAGAGTGAAACAGAAGGTCTCAGACATGTATCAAGGGCCCAACCATGAGGAAGAACATTCTCGTTCAGAAAGATAAGCTATTTCAGAAAATACCATCCATCCATCCATAACTACTTATCTAATGCAGGGTCAATCTGTGCCCTGTCCCAAGAGGCACAGGACACTTGGCCCATCCCAGGACACACACCCACTCACACACACATATACTCACACACATATATACTCACACACTCAAACCCACTCACACACACTCACATATACTCACACACACATACAGTATACAAACACATGCTTACATATACTCACATACATATACTCAAACACTCACTCACACATACTCACAGATATTCTCACCCTCACTCACACTAACATATACTCACACACTCACTCCCACACACACTTACACATACTCACATATACTCACACACTCACTCAAAATCACACATACTCACACACACTCACCCCCACTTACACACTATGGGCTATTTTACAGTAAGATGCCTGCATGTTTCTGGACTGGAATACCTGAAGGAGAAGATACATGCTTCAAGGATCAAACCCATAAGTCAGGAGGCGACAAAGAATACCTTCCTTCAGACATTTCTGTGCAGCTCATGAATACAGTGCAGCTGCGTTAATGCCGTATTTATGCAACACTAGCAATGTATCAGTCAAAAACGCCGGAGAGGCTACATTCCTCGGTGTGTGAGCTGGCTGGGGCTTTAGTCCAAAGATAAATACTGAAGGTTTAAAATCTGACCCCGGGTGTGACTGTCCATATTTTCTCCTTCCAGTCACTTCCACTTACATCCAAAATGGTGACACTGACTCTTACAGATTTTCTCTCTTGCTTTGCCACAGTGGTGGTAGCAGTAACCACATTCTCTTAACAATCAATAGAGTCTGTGAAATAATAACATGCTGGGAAAACTCTTCGTTTTCAATGCAGAACTCTGTACTCCAATCAGAAAGATAAATACATGGTGCAAACCTGCATAATCCACTCAGTTACACCAAGCATTACAACAGCAACACATCCAAGAATTCACTGGATATTCACAAGCAAAACGCCAAGCAATCATCTCACTGAGGCAGAGAACAAATCATGGTAGGGTTTATAGCACAATGTTTCTTACATTTATTTGAATCCACCATAATCATCACTGACTAAACACATGCGTACAAATGGATGAAATGCAAAAGCAGAAGATGCATGTTCACCTAAATAAAAGTTTATTATATTGGGCATTATTCTGGCGCAATCAAACTCAAACCTGATCATGAGCAAAAAAAAACTAAAATTAATAAATGCGTGATACTGTCGCCTCCCACCTCTGGGATCAGGGATCAAGTCTCTGCCTGGGTTCCAAGTGCATCTTTATGGGGTTTCCTCCAGGTACTTTGGTTTCCTTCCCACCGTCCAAAAACATGCCGATGTTAATTGGAGTTACCAAACTGCCCATGGGTGTGCAAGTGTGAGTGAATGGTGTGTGAGTGAATGGTGTGTGAGTGAATGGTGTGTGAGTGTGCCCTGCGATGGGTTGGCACCCCATCTTGGGTTGTTCCCTTCTTTTGGGATAGGGGTCCAGACACCCCCCTCCCGTGACCCTGAATAGGACAAGTGGTTTCAGAAAATGGATGGATGGATGATAGTTAAAACTGGTGCAGTAAAAAAACATTTATAAAAAAAAAGCTTGAGAATCAGAACCACAGTCTACTACTATGCCTGATCAGTCCTGTCTTGGATATTGGGCCACATGTTTTGGTCAACATCACATAAAATATTTTCCTTGGCATTGCAACGTGATAGATTCCTTCAGGCATGCCTGATCCAGTCCTGCAGCTGGATGCTGTGATTGCCCTGCAAGTCTCAGCATCCAGCAGCGGCATTCAGTTCTAAGGACAGTGGTCATAAACCCTCCATCTCCAAGCAGAAAATAAAAACTTCTCAATAGGGTTGAGGAACAGTGAATACAGAGGAACAAATTCAATGGACGTGCATGGATGAGCCCTAAACTATTGTATCATAGCAGAAGAGTGCTGGAATGGGACCTTGTCCCATATGACTACATATTGTACGCCATTGTAGCCCAGCATCCTGTCTCCCTTCAGCAACCAGCATTAGTCTGTAAAGTAGTAAAGGAATGTTTAACAGAGTTACATGGACCAACTTTTGAGATGTATGCAACAGGACCTTTGATATGGCTGCATAAAGAATAATGTATGAACCTCTTTGCCCTGGTAACAGCTCTGGACTCCAGATCCACCATCCTCTCTTGTTTCCTTGTCCCATTTTGCATCTAAAAATCAAACTATGTCACTGTATCTAGCATTATGCATCTACTGTATGTAATGGTAATAAGCCAGTAAGAGAGCAGGGTGGAGCTGGCAGTGTCTGTGTGAGCAGGTGACCTGTGTCCTCGGGTCCAGTCCCCGATGTGCAGCCGCATTACATCCTGTGATTGCAGAACATCACGGATGGTCATATTATGTAAAAAGCAATGTAACTGACCCACTCTGTTGATTACATCTCGTGAAGGTTGCTTCAAGCTTGAAGGTGCATCTTCCTCTGGCCTACCACTGTGACCCTTCTGGTGTCCTCCCTTGTCCCCAAACCAGGTGACCTTTACACGCTTTTCGGGTTGGGATTGTAAATAGCGGCATCGCGAAGGCGTCGTATTCTGAAGGCAGGCATCAGCCGATAGGAAACTGGTCATGCACAAGGTCTATTAATGACGATGCCCCTCCCCAAAAAAATGTAACCGCCCAAATAGAAAAATAGCAGATACATGTCAAATTCACACCAGCCACTTCATCCCTGACATCCATTACTGGAGAGTCTTCCCATATGTGACGGTCAGAGATGACGAGTATATCTGCACTGGGCTTCTAATGAGACTGGGAATGAGCATTAGGGCTTTCATCTCGAATGGGGACTAGGGAAGCATTAGGAGATGTCAGCGATGATTGAAAGTGATGGGATGCTGAGACGAAGTGACACAAAGTGATATTAATGGGCCTTGGGTCTAAGGGGGAGTCTGTGCTGGTGGTGGGGGCTGGGGGGGGACAGAGTTTAAATGTAGTACGGCTGCAGGGGGGCGACTCAGCGTCCAGGCGGCCTTGACGTGAGCCCTGCAATGGACTGACAAATCTTATCTGAAGTGTTCCTCTGCCTTGTGTCCTGGCCCACGGAACCCTGCACTGGATGTGTGGCTGTGGATGAGGGATAAGTACAATGGCCTTTCATTGGCCATTGGCTGCCACCATCAATGTGCAACAGTCATCTATGTGCAACAGTCATCTATGTGCAACAGTTAAGCATAGAATGGACTGATATAATACTATACCCAGCACTGTACATTTACAGAATAAAGATTATAATAATCGACTAATAGTCTATTAACGGTAACTAACAGTAATGACTCTGTTACAAGGGCAGTTCACTCCAAAACTGAAAAAGGGGCTTTAGTGTTATCCATCCATCTAGGGTCACCTGCCGAGACTTGCCTAGTTTTGGAGAAAAATCGGATAATCAAGATAATCCACAGACCGAACTCCACACACCAATCGTATTGTAGCGCAGAAGATGTGAGCACAAGCGCTCCAGTGCTGTCTTTTGCGCAGTGATACGATTGGTGTGTTGAGTTTGGTAGAAGAAAATAGTTCCTACATTAAACTGCTCACTACAAAGTCTGTGGATCTTGTGTAACCAGGTAATAATTTCTGTTATGAGACATTGCTGGTGATTTTTTTAAATGTATTTTTTGGCGCTTTAATGACCACAGAAAGAATACCATTCACTTCCATTATACTCAAGGCCTGTCCTGAGTTGAACTGCCCCTTTAAGAGAAATAAACCACAACACTTCAGCATGCAGCTGAGGCTGAGCTTGTGACAGATTTACCTACCTGGGACTTTGGGCCTTAATGTGTCACATGACTGAGTCAGCATGTGGAGTCAGAGGTGTGCAATAGCAGCCTGAAAGTGGCCCTTGTGATAGAGGGAGGTGACGCTAGTCTGTTGTTTTATTATAACAGGAAAAACACCAAAGAGAAGTTTTTTTTTTTTAACAAAAGCCCACTCCTAAAGCGAGAGCACTTCTGGTTCTTTGCGCACCATCCCATACCTTGCAGCCATCCGAAAATCGGCGTCCTCTTTATGGAGACAGATCTCTGCTGAAGCGGTTCAGATGAAACATCTCGCTCGAGAGCGCTAGAGCAAATCCACCTCCCGGGCGGGCGGGTGGGGGGGGAGTAAAAGCAATTTAATCTAAAGTCCATTCCCACTGACCACGTCGCTGGTAACCGTGGCGATCAGCCCAATCCCATCTCTCTCCCCGGAGGGCTGCACTGCTTTGGGTCCCACCTGCCACGTCACGCGCAATCGGACACGGCATTTCGAAGCGCGCTGGTCCGCATGAACCCCATCATCGCTCTGCTGCGGTTAAGCGCTCCTAACACCTGTCACGAGTTTAAAAGACAAAAGGGGGTGACTCTGCCGATGTCGTAAGAGCTGCGCCAACCAGAGGCGATGACTGTATTCCCCGCACTGGCAGGGCGTCAGATTTACCTCCTCTTTGGTTTGCATGGGCCCATCGGTTATAAGTCAGCTTGAAACAGAACCTCCCAAGATTACTGCATCAAAACGATCCATTAAGTTAATGAATGAAAGCCGGCAGGCAGAAAATCCATTAAGTTTGATAAAATAAAACTACAGTCCACTGAATGAGTACACACTGAAATATCTGCTTAACTGAAATCCTTTGAAGAAAAAAATCAATACCAATACATAACTTAAATCAAAAGGCCAGGTGTCACTCGGATATATACTGTATATCATATTGATGTAGCAGGAACAGTTTCTAGAGGAACATGCAGCCTTCATTCGAGTCAGTGTTCCACAGTATATGCATTACAACTGCTATGAATTGAATGCAGTAACCAAACAGCTTTCAGTGTGAAGTGTTTGCATTGTTTTGGCACACAGTTGATAGAGCTTTGATGTTTATCCCTGCGTGCGGCTGCATTTGCAGGGATACACCAGCCACTTTACAGACTTTTCCTGGAGGTGGGGAGGCAGAAAAGCCCTAGAGGATGATGCTGTCTGGGTCTCTATTCCCCCCATTCATTAATTGCCCCAAGGTTCCTGTGCGACTAAGGGCATAAATATGGCGACTGTCTTTAGGTAGTACAGGACCCCAGCTTCCTGATGGATTCCAGCCCTTTCTCATGTCAGTATATATGTATATACTGACATGAGAAAGTCACAGTGCTGGGTCAGTCACCTGCCGCAGCCCCGGAGCTGAGGGTTAAGGGCCTTGCTCAAGGGCCTGTGGATATGTGACTATTTGGCCAAGGACAGGCCTCGAAACAGCGACTTTCCAAACACAGGTGCAGAGGCTTAGCCCGCTTGACCATATTGCAGCAGAGTGGTGAAGTGGCACCAGCAACAGAACACAATTTCCTCATGCCGCCTGAGAATGAAAATCTATGATTTTGTCCATGAATTATCATATGCTGGCCTCGTTTGTCTATGACAGGCAGGGCAGGAATTTCACAGGAGGGAAGCCAAGTATAGCAGCTACAAGTTCAAGTAATAGTCTCGGTGTAGCTCCTGACAAGTTCATTTGTATATAATTACTTACTCTCCTTTCCAGGAAAAGTAGACATTTGTCACTGTGGCACATGGATTTCCAGCAGAGATGGCTACATTACATCCCTTCCTTGTAGTGCCATTCATTCATTTTCTATCTTCTGAGTAGACCAACATCTGTAGGGTGCTTATGGGGCAAATTCTTGAACCTCCTCACAAGAGCCATGGAACTGGCCCAAGTAGCTTCAGCTCGGCTTGAGTCAAAACCTTCTCGTGTAGATTAATTGTTCCATAGATTCTTTATCTGGAATCAAGCCCTCGCTTGGTTCTCCACATAGAACAAATACATTTTTGAGGATCTTTATTTCATTGAATACATTAGATGGAAAGTTGAGAAGAATAAAGGAACAGTGAGAACGTGAGCTTATGGGATCCAATCCTATTGTTCTGCTAATTACAGTTCAGAAGGTTCTTATTTTTTAAGAAATTTCAGAAATGACTCCGTTTATTTACATTTTCAGTAGAAGCTTTTGTTCTGAGCAGCCTAAATGTAACATGTTCATGTTAAACTCCTGTGCATATTAAAGCCAACAAATGTTACTCCAGTGGACGTTTTTTTTTTTTGGGGGGGGGGGGGGTTATACTCATGCATTGCCTCCCCTCACCCTCACCACCTGCTTCCACCCTAGATTTTTCTTTAATTTTGCAAACTGCTTATTTTATGCTCACTTTGTGAAAATCTGAGGAAAAACACAGAGATCCACCTCCACATATTTCTTTGATAGTCAGAGATATTCTTGCGCTAATTATATGGGTTAAAAATAGTGCCCTTCCAGTGGTTTTAAGAGTGCAAAGCTCATAATCCCACTGATTCTGTGAGATTTGCGCTACAGTCTCTTCACAGGTAAAGAAATATCATTGGATTCCTTTATATCATTTCAACCGTTAGATGAAAAGTAGAGATGAAGTGGAAGCTCTGCTGCTTACAGTTTTTTTTCTCTCACCAAATTTCATAAATGATTCCATCCATTTATTTAGCAAATGCTTTTATTTGACTCTTTTGCATGCTAATACCACTTCAGTCCTGTGAGTAGCCTTCCCACTGAGCCTTAGCATGTTACACTTTTGCTTCACTGGGAGGGACAGCCCTTTACCCAGAAGCGCTGTCTATTCTTCCCAAAAGTACAATAGGAGCTGCCCTTTTAAAATTAGACCTGGCGAGCTTTTGAGGGCCCATTTCCTTAAACACCAGAGCACCGCTGCTTCTGTCCCCCATTTTCTATATCCGTGACTCTCTTTTGTAATTTTGCAAACTCCGTATTTTAAGCACTTTGTGAAAATTTGAGGGGGAAAAAAAACCAGAAACCCACCACTGCATATTCTTTGATAGTCGTGGATATTCTTGCACAAATTATATGGACTAAAATTTTGTGGATTTAAGCTGTCATATTTCACGGTGTGCAAAGTGGCAGCTCAGAACCAGAGCGACCAATAATACCAGTTACCATCTTGAGTTTCCCCGGTGAACAAGCATAAGCACATATACGCAGATTAGTGTCTTTGCCGCCTTTCCATGTCACTTCAGTTGAGCTTCTGAAAACTTAAGGAACATTACACTTGACATGATGGTCTTTATATAGAGGCTAGGGCTTCTGGAAAGGAAGTTGGGGAACTCAGTATTGCCGTTGAGTCCTGAGCTTTAAGTTTATTATGGAGAACCAGGCTTGCGTTCCTCCTCACTCAGTTCAGCTCGTTAGTTTAGCACCATGATGCTGGGTTTGGTCCAGAGAAAGTGGGAACCATTCAGGCATCTCATTAAGGGAATCGCTCCTTAATGGACACTCAGACAGCGGGTGATTAATATGTCCATCAGTATGGTGCGTCTCCACAGGCACTCTCCACGTGAAGTTCTCCGGTTTGCTTTGTGTCACAGTGACGCCGCCCGGGTCCATCTGTAAACGACACCATGCCGATCCGGGAATAACATGCTGCTTGGGGAAATACGATTTAGAAACCCCCCATATGTCTGGAACAGGCAAGCCCAAGCTGTCACTCTCAGAGCCTGAAGTCATATCCTACAAGAAATCATCCATTTGGCACTCACTCGTGGCACAAAATTATCAGCCCCTGGCTGTTTGTGGAACACCCAGAATTTGAGATGGAATACATGTTTATGAACCTAATGTCAAATCTGGGAGAGATCTCATCCTCTGTCTTGTGCTTCCAGGATCACAAATGGATTATTACAGATATGGTAGATGGATGGATGTCTGAGAGAACATGTTCTCCTCTAGAATTAGAAGGTATGCAGAGCATATTCTGAAACTGAGATTCTTATCTTGTCCATCTGAGGCCTTACGCATAGCTAAAGCTTTGAATGCAATTCAGCTAACCATTTTTACACATTCATGCCTTCAGATATATTTGGAGAATGAGTGCTGCAGAAACATATTGCTCAAGGACATTCCAGCAAGGGCCCTTTGGGGCATGAACCAACAACCTTTAGATTATGAACCCACACCCTAAACCACTTTCTGAATATACATGTACTGGAAGGAAATAATTTAGATGACAGAAGAGACTAATAAAGGTGTGGCACTGATAGGTATGGATATTTTTTTCCGTCTGGCCTTGTCTATGAAAAACAAGCTAAAGTCTCAGCTAAACCTTCAAACATTAAGCCTGAAATGAATGCTGTTTTTTTACTAGCACTGGGGAAATGACTCTGGAATTAGTGTGTGCTGTCAGTCAATGCCCAATTTGATGGGATGGGGAGTGGGGTGCACTAGGCAGTGACTGACAGCACACGTTAATCTTATCCACTGTGGATTTTGAAGCATCATTTCTCCAATTTCTAATTTTTGCAATAACACTGACGCAAGCATAGTTGGTACCGGAGTTGGCTCCCTGGTGTTGTTTCCTAAACGAAACAAAGCACGGATCTTCGTTTAAAAGCTTCCTTCATATGGACGAATAAAAGAAGACTCTAATCTTTCAGTCTCAGTAGTTACTGCAGGGTCACCAACATCTCCGCCGTGACACTCACGCTCTCAGACTCTCATGCTCACGCAAGAAATCTTACAGCAAATCTATATTTTCCATTATAAACCTAAAATTAGCTACATCAAAAGCATTGGTGTAGTTTGCAAACCCTACAGACTATTTACAAGGTAATAAAACTGTTACATACATGCAAATGCATGTGCAGACTTGAAATGAATTGAAAATCTCACTCCAGCCAGCTGACCAAACTTGGCAACCCTGTTACTGCTTCCTGAAAAGGCAACCAATTCTGTTTGCACTTCACGACTAGGGTAAAATCATAATAATGCCTGTGACTATCACCGCATTTCCTTTTAAATAACTCGAGGTAATCTGCACAAAAGCGGTTAACCTTCCACCTCTGATCAGAGGAGGCACGAAGCATAACTATGCTCTGATTTCTTAAATACTGAAGCACTTTCTTTGTCACCAAGCATAGAGAAAAGGTCCCTAATGCTGCGCTAATCAGACTCCTCACTCCCATAATTGGTCTGGCTCAGAGGAGGCGTAACCTGAAGATGGTCAAAGTCGGGCTCGTGTCATGGAGGCCAGCCAGTGAGCGATGGGCCACCGGCATCATGTTAATGAGGTGACCATTAGAACTTCCCTAATTAACTGAAAGATGATTGTACACTGATCTCTTATATTTATTTATTCTATCCTCCAAGGAAAAAAGGTAGATTGCTAGGCAACACTGCTTGGTTGTTTAGTCACATATCGGCTGTCATAGCAGCAGCCGCATGCAGAGTGACAGGTTGGATAGATGAACTCCATTCTCAGCTTTATTGATGGACAGTGGTGCTGTACCCTTGAGCGAGGTACTTCAGCCCAATTGCTACATTAACATATTAATTTATACTGTCCTACAAAAAGTCATGGCACATGTGTAGTTATGAATAAAACTTCATCTTGAGAAATTAGGAAGTTATGAATAAAAATGTCTTTATTCCATGGAATTAATACCATAATTGCCTGTCTATGGTCTTAATGGCTGCTTTAATGTGTCGTGAAAAAAACCCATGCTAATTTCTTCTGGTATTTCGCTCCACTCTCGCTTTAAAGCAATACTAAGCTGCACTGCTGAAGAGGGTCATCTTGGACTTGTCCTGATTTGACATTTCAGTTCATCCCGCAAAGCTCTACTGGGTGAGCCCTGAGTTCTGTGGTTTAGTGTGGAGAAGCTATGAATGATGCATTAACAGTCCAGGCTTAATAATGATATTTCGAAAAGGTGGGCTATCACACGAAAAGGTGGGCTATCACACGAAAAGGTGGGCTATCACATGGTGTGGCTAGTGCAGTATACCAAGCATTAGGGACGTCCGCTCTTTCCTTGAAAGAGACCGTCCAGGGGTACCCAGGTGACAGGCGTGATCCCAGGGTCATTTCACCTCTTAGACCCACTTTAGTCGCTGCAGATGAAGGGGAGGAGACAGGCTGGAAAGGTCCGGCACAGCCGAGACGGGCTACGCGCGCGAGGGGGACGGATCAGGACAGAGACATAAGTGCCTCTCCGAGATGAATGATGTTAAGTTTCAGGCGAGCTGCTTCGACTGCGTTAATAACTAAAATCCTACTGCAGCTTGTCCCGTATGCATCTGGAACATTCCGTCACCCAGCAGACACAACTGTGGGGAGCCCTGGGCTCAGCCGGGGCCAGTGTTCCCTGCGGGATACCCCGGACACCTGCGGGATACCCCGGACACCTGCAGGATACCCCGGACACCTGTGGGATCCCCCGGACACCTGGCTGTCCAAGCTGTGACAAGCTGAGCCTCTTCTGAGAGAAAATGGGGTCAGAACAATCTCTGGAAGACATCCTTGATATGTAGTATAATACATATCAATAGATGATAGATGATAGATATGTAAATGTATGCATATGAATTAGTTGCTTTTGATAAAAAGGAATTATTCCTGCAGCCTGATGCAGAAGGAGGAACCTTTGGAGCAGTTTAGAGCGTATCAGTGATGAGACACTGCAGGCTTTGAAGCCGGTGTTGGCTGGGATTACTGTGCCCTCTCAGCCCCCGCCTGACTGATCCCCAGCAGCCCGGCACACTGTGCCTTCAAAGCTTTGGTTTTTTTCCACTCGTTGCCAAAGAACAGTATCACTGCTGTAACTTCACCCTACTCCCTTGTTTTTTTGTACTCCCAAACTATATTTCTCTAAACAGGCAGTGGCGAGACAAGATAACTCCGCCTGCAAGACTATTCTCTTAACCTTAATCACCATAATCCCTTTCTGCTAGCTTTCTCCAAAGCCACTCGCATGAAGACCACACATTCATGGACTTCAGCTTTTAAGGCGCGTCTTTCGCTTTCACCTGGTGGGTCACGTTTCCACAGAGTCAAACTGGGCTCTGAAAATGGATAAGCAAGAGCAGCAGCCGTAATCAGTCTGAAACACACTATTTCGGTTTGATAGTCACCTGAGTTACTGTGTCTGAGAGGCCGTCTGGGGCTCGACGCCTTAATGAAAAGCACAGCATAAATACGACCACATTCTCTCTTTATGTGTAATATGAAAATTCCCCTTGACATTTATGCAGGGGTGAATAAGCTTGTAAGGAAAAAAATCAAAGGAATGCCTCCACAATCCTAAACGTAAACCTGCTACTTATCTTCCCGCGCCGCTGTGTGAAAGTTCGCTAATCCTTTCTCTTGCCTTTTACCTCCAGGCAACTTATTTTAAGTTAACCAGGCCTGTGACATCCAGCTATCAATCTTGCCTAGAACATTTCTCAAGGTTGCTTCTCACCCAAGCTGTGCTTTGAACATATATCCATGAGTTTTTTGGGAGCAGTGAGCGTTGCTTCTTGGAATGATTAAAGAGTCATGAAATTCTATCTCTAGTAGCTTCAGGGTTTTTTTTCCAGTCAGCTGTATGTGGAATGATGTCATGGCATGCGGGACGAAGGACTCGAAGGTAGGAGTTTGGCAAAAAAAAAAAAAGGGGGGTTTATTAACCGAAAGGGAGCGGGGAAATAAACGAGACTGCATGGGGTCAAAACAAGAAGGCGAGTACAAGGAAGGACGTGGGCAGACAGGGGGAGCGATGGCAGTGACTGGACTGGGCATGACGAGACAAATACAAAGACTAAAGAGGAGTAACAAGCAACAGTTAATGTTGAATGGAAGCTCAATAGGTGGCATTGTTGTCTCCAGGGTCGAAAGACATGCAGTCAGGGTAAATGGAGTCCCTGAATTTCCCATTTTGTGTGTATATGTCCTGAAAAGGAGTAGCATCCCATCCAGGGTGTCCCCTGCCTTGTGCCCTGTGATGGACTGGCATCCCATCCAGGGTGTCCCCTGCCCTGTGCCCTGTGATGGACTGGCATCCCATCCAGGGTGTCCCCTGCCTTGTGCCCTGTGATGGACTGGCATCCCATCCAGGGTGTCCCCTGCCTTGTGCCCTGTGATGGACTGGCATCCCATCCAGGGTGTCCCCTGCCTTGTGCCCTGTGATGGACTGGCATCCCATCCAGGGTGTCCCCTGCCTTGTGTCCTGTGCCACTTGGATAGGCTCCGCCCCCCAGTGACCCTGAGCAGCATGCGCAGTTAGAATATGGACAATGATAACACTGATTTAAGACAGACACAGTTTTTTTTTATATCATTAATCCAACATGAATTGAAACAGACTCTAGATGATGAGCTCAGAGCAAAAAAAAAAAAAAGAAAAAAACTAAACAAACCCATTTTTGCTTCAGGATACATTTTTAATACTCTGAAGAAACAGTTTTTTTTTTACCAGTCAAGTACAAAGCAGCATTCAATGTTTTTGAAGAATTAAAACAACAATAAATGGCATTTTATTCATGTAAGGATTCATTTGACTTCAGTTTTACATTTCCAATAGTGCTTCACAGCTGCTCAAGGCTTAATGCATTTTCTTCAAGCCAATTATGTTAAGCAGCAACAAGAACAGTTTCTTCATTACATAAATCTACATCCATTACCAATACAAATAGAACATTTCTTCTGATGACATCAGTGGGTGATTTCTTTGTATTTTCTGTTGTGACATGTGCTGAAGTTCCCCTCCAAATTAATTATGATGGTTCTGGATTAATTGTTTTGAGCTCAACAACCATTGTTTTATGAACGGAATTATTTTCATGAAGTGAATCTGTTTATAAAGGAAAGTCAAACTGCATATTGATTGAAAACTGCAAAAAGCACAACAAAATGACACATCCTGGATTTTTTTTTGTGCCGCCGGGAACGTGTCTCCCAGTAGCAGTCCATCATAGAAGGTTGCCTTTCATTTGATTAATGTATGTGGGATGAACATAGAATAAATAGCACCTTTTCAATAAACCACCAGCCCAAGACTTTATAAAATCATGCAACTTCATCTAGCAATAGGCCTCTGAATAGATTTCTAGTGGCGTATTCACAGAGCAGCACTGAGAGTTTCGCATAAATAGGTCTCCCGCTCCCTGGGGAATACAGGTTGGGTTTATGGTACAAATATAAGTTCTTCACTGGTCATGTGACTCCCCACCATTGTCAGAATGACTGAACTGTACAGTTGGTGTGACAGGATAGTTATACACCACACACTGTATGTGCAACTTACTGCTGAAACATAGGTTAAATAGAATGGAGATTCTGTATTTGTGCCTATGGGAAGATTATCTCTTTGCCTATGTAATCTTGCTCTCCATGAGATGCACAGACAGGTGAGCGCAGGCTTGGGGGATCGCAGTGCAGGCTCAGGTGAGAGCAGGCTTGGGGGATCGCAGTGCAGGCTCAGGTGAGAGCAGGCTTGGGGGATCGCAGTGCAGGCTCAGGTGAGAGCAGGCTTGGGGGATCGCAGTGCAGGCTCAGGTGAGAGCAGGCTTGGGGGATCGCAGTGCAGGCTCAGGTGAGAGCAGGCTTGGGGGATCGCAGTACAGTCTCAGCACTACTGGAGCAGTTAGGGGCCTCGTTCAAGGGTGCAGTGGCAGCAACTGGCTGTCAGGAGTGGGATCCAAACTGGCAACTTTACGATCACAGACTCAGAGTCCTAACTGAGCTGCACACAGCCCCAGTCCCAGTATGATATTATTCTGCTCAGACAGTTACAACCCGTGAACCATTTCGGCTTGTGCCGCTGGACGGCAAAGCTGGCAGTTAAGCACATCCTTAGCTGGACGCTCGATGCCACTCAGGGGATCTCTGCTAGGACTCTTCAGAGAGATAATGTTGAAATGTTGAAGAACTAATATTCATCTGTGAAAATGGCGAAGGCTGTAGGGGAAAATAATGGAGATCGGGTCCAAACTCTGACCTTTTGCATTTTATTAGAGACCCACCAGGCGTTCTGCACACAATTGGTTCGCATTCATCAGGTTGTAAATCAGAAAATAATGAATATTTACTGCAGGAATTCACATTAATATTTTGCTTACTGTCACATCAACTATAGCACCAAGAGGAACTCCAGCCTGCAGTTTATGACAATAACTACATTTGTGGTCACTCGCCGTCTTCCAGACTCCGTGTTCTAGTTTAATATAATTATAATATATAATACATAATTGTCAATGTTATTATTGTTAAGGAAGAGCAGGGCGCAAGCAGGGGACAATTTGTTAGTCCATTTCAGACCATGTTAATAAAAAAATAATTATAATATGACCAAATTTAACAAGAAGCACAGTACATAAGAACATAAGAACATAAGAAATTTACAAACGAGAGGAGGCCATTCGGCCCATCAAGCTCGTTTGGGGAGAACTTAGCTAATAGCTCAGAGTTGTTAAAATCTTATCTAGCTCTGATTTAAAGGAACCCATGGTTTTAGCTTCCACTACAATAGCAGGAAGACTATTCCATACTCTGACTACACGCTGTGTAAAGAAGTGCTTCCTCAAATTTGTTTTAAAATGTTCTCCCGCTAATTTCCACTTATGGCCACGAGTTCTAGTATTTAGACTAATATTGAAATAGTCATTTGGCTGAACAGCATCCAGACCCGTTAGAATCTTATAGACCTGAATCATATCCCCCCTTAGTCTCCTTTGCTCAAGGCTGAACAGATTCAGTTCCGCTAACCTCTCCTCGTAAGACATTCCTCTAAGACCAGGAATCATTCTCGTAGCTCTTCGTTGCACCTTTTCTAAGGCAGCAATGTCCTTCTTGAGGTATGGTGACCAAACCTGCACACAGTATTCTAGGTGGGGTCTTACCAAGGAATTATATAATTGTAAAATCACCTCCCTTGACTTAAACTCCACACATCTAGAGATATAACCCAACATTCTGTTCGCCTTTTTTATTGCTTCCCCACATTGGCGAGAGTGGGACATGGAAGCATCAACATACATACCGAGATCTTTCTCGTAATCAGCTACCTTTATTTCAGTGGAACCCATAAAATATCTGTACTGTATATTTCTGCTCCCTGCATGGATTACCTTACATTTATCTGTGTTAAATTTCATCTGCCAAGTATCAGCCCATTCGCTAATTAAATCCAGATCCCGTTGAAGCCTCTCTGCTGCTAGATTAGTATCTGCTACCCCGCCCACCTTAGTGTCGTCTGCAAATTTAACCAGTTTACTGTATGTATTCGTGTCAATATCATTAATGTAAATTAGGAACAATAGTGGTCCTAAAATTGAACCCTGCGGTACCCCACTATAAACGGAGGCCCACTGTGACATAGTGCCTCTAATAACTACTCGCTGCTTCCTATCAGCGAGTAGTGGACTATAAAAATAGATTAATATATTTAATCTCAGTATTAATTGAGAGTATATTTTATTTTTCTTCACTGTAGTCATTTTGAAAAGCAGCAGCCAAATGAATTAATGTAAACATAGATGAACAACGAACAGGTTTATTTTACCTATGGTGCAAAAAGAACATAATTGATCTTTTTGCATCTTTGGGTTTTGAATAGCAGTGCATAATGTATTATTATTATGATGATGATTATGATTGTTATTATTACTATTATCATCTTCATTATTATTATCTTTTAATTAAGCAAATACCCACCTATTGCCGCCACGTATCGGCATACCCAGTAGAGAGAAGCAGGCACTGAGCCTGTCTCAGGCAGCATAGAGCACAAGGCAGCAGAGCAAATAGAAATGTTAAATATCTCAGTGATTGCTGATGTGTCCTGTGAGGCCGTGTCAAGCTACCTGCCGCACTCGTCTGCCCCGACACGGACGCTCTCTTTCCCATTTCCCCCAGTACGATACCCAGTGCTCCTCGGGAAATCACAATGCTTGTCCTAGGGGCTCAAACACGCCAATCCCTTGCTCTCTTTCCTCACCCAAAACAGCATCCCCACATATGTAACCCACGCACGGAGAGGAGAACATCTGAGTTCCCTGTCTATCTGGTTCCTTTCTTATGTGACCAGACAAACCAGCACTTTATTCCCCAGGTTCTACCTCAAATGCTCCTCTTGCGGATGTGGATCATGTTTGTTTTTGTGGTGTTTTATGCCATTCCTACATACTCTTACTTACCATTGACGGCTGCATTGAATGCTGGCAGGCTGGGTAACATGATCACGTCGCTCTGGCAGCCGTGTGTGAGCAATTTGCATGTCCTCCCTCTGTCATGTGGCTTTACTAAATACTCCAGCTTCCTCCTGCACTCATAACTGCACATACTCTGCCTCAGCATTACTGGTGTACTGTACCCCACCCTGTCACAGTCCCCTGCCCAGGTGCTGCATAAGCCCTGGGAAAATGGATGGATGCTCTACATGCTGTCTTGTGTTTCTTTGGCACCATGGTCTGCAGCACATATAAAAATAAGGATTTCATTGTGCTATATACTGTATATAAGCCAAAAAAAGCTTTGGATCTTGAAGCTTGGGGGTGGGGGGGGGGGTGGGGTTGGTCCTCAGTAAGAGAGAGCTAGAGTGTAGAGCAAAAAAACAAAAACTAGAGGACATTTGTTGTTCAGTCTGGTCACAGCCGTCCATCGGAGAGATTCGACTGACTCACCGCGGATAATCAACCTGTCACTTCCTAGAGCACCCAATCGATGCCTTGCCGCGCTGGGTCTCCCAGAAGCTCCGGCGTGCCGGATGGCAGCTGTGGAAAATAGCCCATGCTTGGTGTCAGGCTGACCACCATGTTAACTTAAGAACATCAAAATAAAAATGGATAATGCGTGTCAGGGCCTTCTGGAGATATCGCTGGAGAGCCATCCTCAGTACCAGATCGTAAGGAAACACGGAACTTCAGGCATTGATTTTTGTCTATAATATACTTCCAGCATTGACAGAAAGGATTAAGGACCCTGAACAAAACCCTATGGTGCTAGATGGCCGCTCATAAATGCTCGAGGTAATGATCGTAAAGAAGGGAATTTACATATATATTTTAATGCGGGACAAAGATAGTGCACCTTCTTTCAGTCCCTGAATGCTATAAGCTTTTGACTTTGACAAGACGATTTTTGTGCAATTTGTGCACCAATTGTGTCTTTGATACAAATTGTTCTGTTGTCACTGTAAGCTTTATTTATTTATATTTTTGTTTAGTTTCTCCATCTACACATCTTCCAAATGCTTAATATGGTCAGGCTAGCAGGTTGTCTATCTATCTATCTATCTATCTATCTATCTATATACAGTATCTATCTATGCTGAACTCATGATAGGACAACACTGGGCCTCCATTGTGACCATGAGCTGTCTTTTTGTGAGTGGAC
Organism: Paramormyrops kingsleyae; assembly: GCF_048594095.1. Classification (NCBI taxonomy): domain Eukaryota; kingdom Metazoa; phylum Chordata; class Actinopteri; order Osteoglossiformes; family Mormyridae; genus Paramormyrops; species Paramormyrops kingsleyae. Next base: position 11,895,664 of record NC_132805.1, read on the forward strand.
ATCAGAATAGGGGTTTTCGTGCTGCTTTGTACCAGAGATCACTCTTGTTGAGCATTTAGGAAGCAGCATACTGATCCCTAGCTCATTAGCTCCCCCTGCAGCTGATCACAGAAACTACATTAGGTTTTACACAAAGGCTGTCTGCACGTCTCTTAAGAACACAATTCCCCTTTTAAACACTGAGAGATGCATGACAAAAAAATAGCTGCAAATGCCAAGCATCAGCATCAAAAGGTTCTTTAAACAAGCTTTAAAGAATATATCTCTTTTAATATTTCAAAATTCTCCCACTTCAGGTGTAACTGAAAGACTTACAGTAACTGTCAAATTCTGAATGAAAAATATATGGTCCAGAGTAATTTAAAAAAGATTCAATGTTCCACTTGCAGATATCAAAAGTATTAATATTTGATATCTCTTGAGCTCAATCTTTTCCCAGGACTTTGGCAGAATTCTAGATGAAGTGTGTAACAGTGGCATGACCTTATCTACGAACCTCATGTATTCTCCAGAAAAGAGCCATGTAATTACAATTACGACCTCTGATCAATAATTGAAAGAAGAACTAAAACAGAGCTCCACCCCAGCATATTTGGTCTCCAATATTTCTGGCTGAGAGCCACAGATATTTTTTTTTCCTTATTTTGTTCCCTTGGTTACCATGGGCGCCACAGCATTGGTGCGAGGGAAAGGCGGAGCTTATGCTGAGAAGGAGGGGCTGAGGAAGGAAAAACAGGGCTTGTCATGGGAAGGCTGGGCTAATGCTGGATTGGCTGGGCTGGAACATGAAAGGCGGGGCTAATAATGGATTGGCTGGGCTGAAATGTGAAAAGCGGGGCATATGATGGATTGGCTGGCCTTGAACGTGGAAGGCAGGGCTAACGATGGATTGGCTGGCCTGAAATGTAGAGGGCGGGGCTAATGATGGATTGGCTGTGCTGGAACATGGAAGGCAGGACTAATGATTGATTGGCTGGTCTTGAATGTGGAAGGTGGAGCTTGTGGTGAGGAGGCAAACCTAGTAAAAAAGGTGAGACTTACAGTGGAAGACTTACTTTAAGGGGCGGGGTTGTAAGGGATATGTAAAGGCTCCCAGTTGTTACGTGAAAGTTTTAAATAAGAAGCTGTTAGTCACTTCACATTTGCTTAAAAGATCTTTATTGTGTATACATTTACTATAGCCCCACCCATCATCTTGGTTAGCAATTTACTCAAGGAAGCTCTGGGCTACCGCATCAGGCCCAAATCACGCAGACAAGCTTGAGATCCCTCACAGCACTTTTATGGCATCAGATGGACTCTGCTGGGGCATGACGGGTACTTCAACCCCACACACACACACACACACACACACATTTGATACAGTCTCTGCCCCGGTATCCCCTTGCACTCTGTCAGCCCCTGCAGGAATGGACACCGTGCATTTATCAAACGCACCATTAATGAAGCTTAATGTATCATGTCAGATGTAGGGGTGTCTGGAGATATATTTGCATTTAACTGCCATGTCATTTATGCTGTTTTATTTCAGCACCGAGGATTATTAGACAACTCTCTCCTTACTCTAAGCAACTACAGTAAAATCCAGTTATAATGGACTTCAAGGGACCTGGCAAAACAGTCCGTTATATCCAGAGTTGCTTTAAGCCCAGAACACAACTACAGGACACCATTTACTCATGCCACACCCCAGCAGACACACTTGTGGTATAGATTATTATATTGTACATGTAGTAATCCAGCTTCACCTGAGCAGATGCGTGACTATTAATAATCCCGACTACGTATCTGGGCTGGATATCACCGGCACGCCACACGCCTTGTACTGTAGGCGGAGCCTGCATGTCCGTTATAGCCGAACAAAACTACAGCTAAAAGCAGCCCTGGGGACCAAATTGTTTGTCCGTTATAAGCGACATTCCATTATATGCGAGTTCGCTATATCCGAAGCTTTTTCTGCATGTTCTTAAGGCGCACGGCCGGGACCAGCGGACCTCGTCTGTTATAGACGATATTCCGTTATAAGCGAGTCCAGTATAACGGGATTTTACTGTAGTCAGTTGTAGTCGATGGCTGCTAACTCACCCACTCACTGTTGCCAACTCCTCAGCAAGGAAAGTCGCTATTGGTTGTCCCAAAAGTCGCTAGAAGTCGCTAAGTGCCCATGTCTGTGTGGGTGTCTGTGCCCGAGAGGTGCCCGTGTCTGTGCACTGACAGTGGGTGGCATGGTGGTAGGTGCCCTGGGAGTGGGTGTGTGGGGGAGGGGGCTGCTGTGATGTAATGCACTGTGGCAGAGCCCAGGACGAGCAGGACACCAACCTTGGCCTTCTCTGCTCAGTACACAGACACATTAGCAGACCCTAATTCCCTAATGGAATATGATGATAGTCTGGTGGGCTACTCCGGTCTAGGAGAATGTCCCTAATTTGATTTCCAAATCATAACAAAATGTGCACTTCATAAGGCAGATAAACATATTAGCACCAAGGAAATTCAGTTAGTGAGATATTTTGTGCTGGTGGGGGGGAGGTCGGGGGTTGGTGAAGGTCATAATTCTTTTCTAGAGGGGCGGGCAGCATGTTTCTGGCTCAGGCTGACAGTGTGATTTTTGGGGGGATACTTTCTGGAGCCGCGGCTCTTCAGTTGAGCCTCTGAAGCTGCACCTGTCGCACAAAACCTCAGTCCCGCTGAAAACCTGAGTCACATGGCGAAGGAAATATGACCTGGTTGCGTGAGAACATTGAGAAGTGACCAGAGAAAAAGACAAGCAGCGGAGTGACCAGGGTCTGCAGGTTCCGCAAGGCCGGCGGGTTTGGGTTGGAGCCCCTTTTACGTTACGCAACGCCAGCGTTCAGTCCCTGAGGTGTCAAAGACTGGAAACTTCTTAGATGTACTTTTAATATCAGCGGGGAAACTCTGGGTAATTTATTCTCGTGTGCCACCGGCATGCATAATTATGGCTGGACCAGCCCCCCCAGCCCTTCCTGCTCTGGGTCAGAGGTTCGCCAGTCAACTAAACTCTGTACTGCTCTCTCTACATATGGTGTTATATTTTTAAAATCTTCTGGTGTCTTTTTTGTATTTTCCTGACATTTTCACCCATCATCAGTTCCTGTTTAATTAGCTCAGTGCAGGCACCCTTTCTCTGTCCCCTGGGTGATCTGAGCATATGCTCTGCTTCGGAGACGTTCGTTCAGGGATGCCCCCCCCCCGCGCGAAGCCCTGCTACGCGCCTGCGCCGGCCCGATCTGGCCTGGTCCGGCTCCTGTCATCCCCGCTGTGCTGGTTTCCGAAGCTGGATGTCTGAAGGTTAAAGTCCTGGGATGAAAATCATGCCTTCTGTTCCTTTAAAAACGCACAATATTTTATTACCTAAGTGGCCTCAGTAGCTGTCTAGCTGAATAGACAAATAAAACCTTGTGCCATTCGCTAAGTCACTCAGTATTGCCGTTTTTCTTTCTCTTGCCTTAAAAAAATTAAATTGATTCAAACTTTTTGACTTCAGCCATTTGTTTGAATGTGAATTAAATTTAAAAGTAACTGAAAAGAAACTAACCCAAAATCATGTGCCTCTTCCATTTTTGCTCAGTTGTGCTTTCCTGATTTTGTTTTTTTATTTATTTTTTTGCTTTGTTATTCCTCGAATGTATTTCGTCGTATCAGCGCTTGCTAGTTTAATTTATTCCTATTGTGTTTTGGACTTGGGAGTTTTCGCTGTCTTTTCTGGGGATCCATTAAGCAGCGCAGTCACTGAGGCCATCACAGCAAACTGTAACCACAATCTGATTTACTGATGTAATTGCAAAGTTTCCATTTCATATTATATTCTGCCAGTCCAATAAATGCTGTCTTTAACTATAGAAAGAGTTTCAGGAGGAAGGGGAAGGAAAAGCATGTGCATTTGATAAAAAAAATAGTCTGTCTAATTTGCGCCTGACTCAGCAGTCTGCAAATATTCCTTACGCCTGATGAAATATCATAGAGCTGGTGGGTAGGAGGTTTCTAATGCAAATGGACATAAAAATCAGGCTCCCTTTACAGAAGGAATTATACTATATCTGATGCAAGGAATTATATTTGTACTCTATAACTGACATTCACTTCCTTAGTAAGGTTCCTGGATTTGCTTTTTAAAGAAGGCGACTTCTAGAATTTCAGCATTAGATCTAGATTCACAATATTACAGAATTTAAGAAAAGCTTTGATGTAGGACGAAGGCATCTGATTTACCCTGCGGCAGTTAATCGGTTGACTCGGGTGCTTTGGCTCTGCAAGAGAAACCCATCAATACCGGGGCTTTGCTGCAGCACCCGGCCGTCAGTGAGCAGACGACCCTTGCGCCCACCCTCCATGCTGACTGTGACCACTGCAGGGTCATGTTGAGCCTGGAGCCAATGGCAGGAAGCACGGGGGCACAAAGGAGCGGAGTGTGGGAGGCAGAGAGAGCAGCCAGAGGAAGCTCATTGGGAGAACATGCAAATTCCACAGAGCCAGGGGTATGATAGAAAAGCCCCGTCCCTGCAGGGGTGAAGCCCTGCTGTTACCTATTATGGCACATAAAGCAGCTAAAGGTGTCCCATTGTCAGCTTGCTGGGTCTGTTTTCCATCCAGATATGGACAAAAACCTGTCAATCGCTTTTGTACAATTCATGTCGCACAAGTCACACGAAGTTTCGCCCTCTGTGATGCACCCCAGGCTGCAGGCCCCAGCGTGTGTACAGTCTAACTCAGTGTGCATGCGTCTCGTTTCAATTTTGATTTTATAGCCGTGAAAATGACGGCGGTAAATCACATTCTGTTCACCGTAACCGAATGCTGGCCCGGCTAACTGAAGGGGCGTAGAGGCAAAGTGAAGAGCTGACTGAGAGCAAATCGGCGGTAATGCAGGAGCTATCTCTGCCACAAGAGTGAGAGTGTGTGTCAATGCTCAGTCACTGAGCGTGTCACTCCACGTCACTCCTCATCTAACACAGCAATCACAAGTTACCTGGACTATACTACATACAGGTCTGGGCATATCCGCTTTAACTGCTGCCCCCGTAGTCCGGCCGCAGATAAAAGATGGAAAATTAATGAATAAGTGAGTGAGTGAGTGAATGCATGAATGAATGATCTTCATGCTGGTGTAAAATTATGATCTTATGTCAGTTAAAGTGTGTCAGCTTAGCCATTTTGAAGCCTCTCCGAAAGTCACCCCTTGTGTTTGCAGTAACAGTTCAATGTACCCAAGTATGTGTTAGACTCAACCACTAGCATTTATTTGGCTAACACCTCATCATATTAATTAAGTAGCTAAATTTAACAAAAACATTGAATGACTGAGTTTTTGATTGCATTATATATAAATATATAATCAGAGTGGTTTATATATTTTATATATATAGTGTCAGAGTGTGCGAATAAACACAGTGAAATGAGGGTTTCATGTGATATTTAGGTTTTTCTCCGCGTATCCGGGGGAAACAGGAAGAGCGGTGTCCAGGTGGGAGGTCGTCCAGAGTATGAGGAAGTGAACACAAGAGATCACAAGTAGAAATTTCATCCAGAATAGAGGAACAAGAGGAAAAACTATAGATCATCCATAGTATCCAACGGGCCAATCAGCAAGTCAGGCAGGAGCGAAAGACCCGGCTGCTGTCTGGGAGCTCAGTGCTGATGGGGGCACCGTCCACAGTGCTGCAGCTCGCGAGCGGCCGCCTGTCCTTAGCCGGGGCGCTAAAGGCCGGCACTCGCTTCACCCCATGCGGACACACAACTGGTCACGTTCCTGCGGTCGAGGTCGCACGATTCACACATGTGCAGAAACCGGGGCAAGGAGGAAATGACACAATCCCAAAATGGAGACGTTCTTGTAGGAGGATAAGCGGCTGCTTTGTTTGATTATGTAAGGAAAAGTAGTAAAGATGTCCCAGGGTTCTTGGTTGATCATTTGAATGCAGACAGTGTTAGCGATTTATGATCATGGGGGAAGTCAGGGAGAGAATGGGGCTTCCAGTCCGCACCACTAGGGTGATAAGGAAGTGACTGAATTACAATCATCAGAAAGTCTCCGTCATGTCCTGCCCCATCCCTGCCCCAGGATCCTCACAGTCAAGGAGGTCAGCACCTTGTTGGGGAGGGTCTTTTGGGGTATAAAGGGGGGTGAAGAACTGCCCTTAATTTGTATTTGAGCTGCTTTTCAGTACCCGGTGTATGTCTACACTGTATTAACTTATATTATTTTTACTGTTCAATAAGCCACCGTTTTGCAGAAATGAGACTCTGCAAGTGGATTCCTTACACTTATTTAACATGAAAAGCTGTGTGCGTCTATTAAATAAATATGACTGCATGATGGAGAGTTTGCTGTATTGCTGCAGGAGATGCAGGATAGACGAGGAAGGTCATTAGCAGGACTTCTGTACGTCAGCTTCAATTTTTTATTCTTTTCCATTTTTGTTCCAACATGCCTATACACCGACCAATAACGACAAACTTCTTCATAGATGTTCTTCATTCACATCCAGGTTGCTTGTGTTCTTGTGGGCGTGTCCAACATGCACAGTGAGTAAGGCGTGTGCACAAACGCACACACAGGCACACAAACACACACGTATGTGCACACGCACACACATACATATACGCGCGCGCTCACACACACGCACACACACATGCACACACAGGCACACATACACAAACGCACATACGCGCACACACACACACACACGTGCATGTTCTCTAACGCAAACCAGTGCTGAATTTCATATAAGTAGCTGGTTTTATATGCAAAGGAGGATAAATATAATGTAAAAAGTTTAAAATGTATTAGTTGCCCAGTGAAGAGGCATGATTGATTCTGCATGTGTAACCAGGAATGCATAATTAATACTAACGTCTGAGATGATAAATAGGCGGGTAAGCTGGTGAATTTTACTCTTTTCTTGATGCTATAGTTAATATAGTAGTAAATTGGTTGCTCGTTATTTTACAATAACAATAATTATGCAAAAAGAACACGATCAGTCTTACTCATCTGTGCTCACCTGTAGGGCTGCAGGCAATGTGTAGGGCCAGAAGCTCAATCCCATGCAAAAATATTTAGATATAATATCTACTGGGATTTACCAGGGTGTCACAAGGACGTGAATTACTTTTTAGAACCACGAGCAACAGCTTACATAAGATTACATAAGCATCCTCAGAAATAGCTGTAAGTTTTGTTCCGAGTTTTGCAAAAAAAGGCATGGCTTGCATTTCCATGAAACAGTCCCACCCACTTCGTCTAAATTCTTTGAATTACAGCATTCAACAAATGCCTTGACATGGAAGAACTGAGCATTGATTCCCCATGGTTGGGTTCTGCGGCATGTTGCAGTCATTTTAATGTCAAAGGAAACACACTTATTGAAGTGAGGTTTGCAAACTCCCATTCCCTTTCCACTAAAACTCCAATCATGTTGGCATGGAAACTTGCCCACAAATAACATAAGGGGTGCAACCCACAAAAAAATGAGGAACAAGCAGATATCCCTTGGAGGAATATAATGTAATTGGCATTTGCGAGTTTTATTTCTTTGTTCGCTTCATTCAGCCTGAGTCAGCAGCTGTCAGTGGTAATTATGTTCTTTTTTGTGTTTTTTGGCCTTTATAAATGTCGGCGATCATTTCTTTAGAGAGGAAAGCAAAAACGCCACGTGAGGCAGGAATGGGGTACAATGCAGGATGGGGGCAGGGTTAATGTCAGACATTACAGCCAAAAATGTAAGGCTATCCAGTAAGGTGGGGTGAAAAAATCAAAATTTCCAATAGCAATTTCCAATAGTGTGGAAAAGTTGTCACTGGACCTCGTTATTAAATGTGCAAAATATCTTTGAAATAGGTTAATATTTTCAGGTTCCGCAACGCAATCGAAGTTTGTGTGACAGGTGAAAACTTCAATCGCGTTGCGGAACCTGAAAATATTAACCTATTTCAATGATATTTTGCATGTTTAATAACGAGGTCCAGTGACAACTTTTCCACACTATTGGAAATCGCTATTGGAAATACTATTTTTTTCACCCCCCCCTACTATCCAGGCCTGAATTTGGGAGGATGATACAGGGTGACCTGAAGTAAGCTTGGAGATTGAGGCCCAATCAGATTTATTGAGCTAAGGAAGAGCAAACATCTAGCAATTTCTGTAACCACTCCTCCTATTCAGGGTCGTGGTGGGTCTAGAGCGTATCCCAGAGGCTTTGGGCACAAGGCAGGGAACAACCCAGGATCAGGCGCCAACCCATCGCAAGGCACACTCACACAGGAAGAGGAAACAGATCCGCAAAAATAAGAAGAAGTGAAATGAACCAATGGGGGGCTTCGGACACCTGACTCCGCCCCCTGAAGATGACCACACCTCCACTTCTCACACTTTAAGGTAATATCGGGAGAGGTGCGGCTTTCTGGCAGGCACATACATCGGCCGTCGCGTCGATGGCCTCATGCTCTCATAAACTTGCCAATATGAGGAACTCAGACACGCAAGGCCAGCCGAGGAGGCAAGGATGCTCCTCAGCTCCACAGATCCCAGAGCAGATGGGTTTGCCAGTAGGAGGCTTTCGGGTGAAGAAAAACACAAACTCAAGAAAGTGTCTTTTTGCGAAAAGAGGACAGACGTCCCAGAGAGCTGCACTGCCTACAGGCACAATGTCTCTGTGCTCGCTTCCATAATTCATCTAACCAAACATAAATCACCAAAACAGGGCCAAGGCTTGGGGTTGGTGAGTAATCCAGTAATGCCAGTATGAAGCCAGTAATGCAGTAACCCAGTGCTGAGATGGGGAGAACAGAAGCAGGGATTGAGCCAACAGCAGTGTGAGTTTGAGGCCACAGTGGTCCCCACTGAGACATAGTGCCACCCCCCCCCCCAGGTAACATGCAGTACAGTTATGTTTAAATAGCACTTCTGCAAGGGAACAGAGCACTGCCACATCTGAGTTGGACCTTCAAGGATCCAAAGCTTCAGAAAGACTGTGCAGGATGCCATGTGTGTGGCTGGAGGCTACACACATCTTAGAGGGGCTATTTGTGTCTGAGGGACCCAGCCCCACACAAGGGGGGGAAGCTTTGACCGAATGCTGAACTCATGACTGGGAAGGCTGGGTGGGGGGGGGTGTCACCATGGGATACAGCTGGCACACTGGGGGCTCTATAAGGATGTGTCATCATGACTACGCAGACCGTACACAAAGGATGAATAAGAGCAGGGGTGTTGCACAGGTTTGGGTTGACACTGGAGAAGTACTGTCGACTCACAACAAAAGGTGCATTTTTGTGCCCCAAGGCAAACAAAGGCTGTTTAGATTCTAAGTACGGCGCTGAACCTAAATTAATTCAGCAAACACCCGGCTGTTTAAACAGATAAGAAGGTAACACAACGAAACAGTTCCAGGCTTTGCTAAAGCTTTTGGTTTTACCACTGCAGTTAATTGGATATTTGGAATGCTGAAATAGCAACTACTGTTCGACATGTTTTAATAACCTCCAGGGTGACATCTGTTACCGTCTCCGTGCAAGAAGGGAACTCAAAGTCATATCTGCGACAATGCTGCAGTGCGGGTAGGAGTCACCCACGAGGGAGGCTACGGCAGCATGCTGGAGCTGAGGACGTGCTCTTGAGTTGTGGTCTGGAGAGTCAGGCAGAGCCATGCAGCGTGCTGCCGCAGATGCAGTGCATGTTTGCAGTACAGACAAGAAATAACTGCACTTAGCAAACAGCCACTTCTATGGAGCCATGTAATTCACAGCTTTCGTTCTTTGTCGCTATAGCCGCCGCTAAGTAGCCAGAATTATTTCCCATCATACCCTGGTGATTACCCAGCTGCCAGAAAGGGCAATTCCTGTGATGTACCAAAAAATTGAGCTCACAGCCTTGAAGAATCACTCATTCATGGTTGCATGCGTGTTCAAATGCAGTGATCCGGTAGGGCAGCATGGAATGCTGCTTATCCGATTACTCGTTTTAGTGTGGCTTCCTTTCTGTACCAACACAGTTATGGGGAGACGTCAACGCTGCACGCCAGCCGAACGCGACGAATCAGAACAGAGATCAGAGTTTTACATCCTAGACACTATGCATCTTTCTCAGTGTTCCGAAGGTGCTTCATAACATCACGGAACATCCAGCCATATACGCTACTGAAGTGTAAATACTAAGCAGGCTGAGTTTGGAATGAAGGTCCCCTTATTGTCCCTTACATTCAGTTTACCAAACCTTTTCGTCTTTGTGATGACAGTACATCTTTGTTACCTCTAGCAATAGATGCAGGAAAGATATAGAACTAATAGATTTATAATAAACACGATCATAAACGTAAATTTCAGAGGTATACCATAGTAATAGGTCTACGTAATTACTCGTATAAATTTGTTACAGCTCACATTACATTTATTTCATGCCATAATTTTTGTAACAACCATATTATTCAGTGTAAAGTTTCCTGTCTGGTTGATGTTCCATAGCCGTCTATCTTGTCTTCAGACATATTTGCTCCATTTCATCGTTCCTACCCATGATTCTCTGCTCCTTCTTCGCTCCATCTACTCAACATTGCACTGCCTTGTCTAATTATTATTCTGCATCATCTCCACTACCCATAATGCCATGCTCCATCTTCGCTACCTATTGTTCTGCCTCATTTGGTCGACCCATTGCTTCTTGATGTCAGCATCTAGTGCTTTACCTCCTTTTCAGCGTTGTCTGTTTTCTGTGCCATGTTACCTTTCCACACTTTACTCTCCTGTGAAGAAAATGGTGAAACACTAACAATATAGCTGGGCGATATGACAGCAAGCCGCCATTCATCTGCTACACGCCCGATTTCTCACCAGGGGTTAAACAAAAACCTAAGAAAACATGCTGCTGCTAATTGCACTACTTGCCCTCCAGACCAGATTAGAGTTGACAAATTGTTTATTGGATCCAATGAATATGCTTGAAAGCATTGAAACACACTGTAGTGTCCAGCCCCTCCAGCCAAAGGTGTAACTTTGGCTGGAACATTGGGGGGGTCGAGGTCTCCACCCAGTACAGGGAAACATGATTATTGGGGGGGTTATATTGGCTGGATCTCATTATTGGGGGGGGTCATGACCCCCCTAACCCCTCTGGAAATTACGCCCATGCCTTCAGCATTTCTGTGCTGTGTGTGGAGTTTGCATGTCCTCCCTGTGTTTGTACTCTGATGCATCTGCATGATCTGGTGCTTCTAAAGTACTCATAGTGAGTGCATGTATGTGCCCTGCTATGGACTGGCAATGCCACCCCAGTCAGGGGCCGTTCAATGAAGAGGCTCGCCCAGGCTGCAGCCTAGGGGCCCCGAGTAATCAGGGGGCCCAATTGGCTGTCTATTTTTTTATGTATATATTATTTTTAGAAATTATTCTTTATTGGTTGATTATTTGTTTGTGAGTTAGTGATAGGTCAAAAATGAACGGGGAGACCAGTTCTAAATTCTTTTGGCATTCTTTTCATACCGCTCTGTATTTTCTGCATAGTCTGTTTGTTACGTTAGACGTATTTTACGAGCCTGGTCAATGAGTTATGCCAGGAAAGCATGGAGGAAAACATTCTATTACTAGAACTTGTTTTATATTCTTTTGGAATTTTCCCTTCTCTGTAAAGTTATCTGTGGTAAATGTGGTTTGAGTGCCCATTGTGGACACAGTTGACATGCACTGGATTAAGGTTACCGCTATTGAGATGCATTTATTCAGTGAGATCTCTGTTACACTCTTTCTGGTTGCTTAACATGACTGATGTGAAAGTGAAAGCTTGCCAGTTTGTTGCTCTTCTGATGTCGATTGCTCTTGTTTGGTACAGAGCCAAATCCTCTTTGACTTTTAAAAAATTTTATAGTCACTAACATTTGATAGTTTTGTAGTTAATTGTTGTATCGTAATAGCGAGCGGGGGTGGGAGCGGGGCCTGCAGGAAGTGCAGCCTAGGGACTCCTGAACCTGTTAACCTGCCAGTGACTCCAGGCCCTTCCTGAACTGGATAAGCTGCAGGATCAGCAGAGCTGCACTCAGCCATTTGAAATTGCTTATTTGAAAACAGGGAACATCCTCACATAGCTTCTCATCCGGCCTCATACGTTACTGCAGTTTCCTTAGTTGATATTTGAGCCGACAATGAGATTGTGGGGCTCCACCCCGTATCGATTCAATCTTACCCACTGAAAATCATTCCTTCGTTTGCTTATTTCCATTGTGTAAACCTTCCAGCCAAGAACCACTTTTCCAACCCAGAAAAACACTCTACATCTGTTCAGCCAATTAGCTGCTATTATATATATATATATATATATATATATATATATATATATATACACAGTGCTAAAACAGGAAACCACTTACATTTTAACTTTTTTTAATTCAAAAGTATGTAGTATGGCTGCAAATATGAAGGACTGAAAGCTTTTTACGTTAACGTTTTGCTGAAAAACGTCCCTTATCTATTGTTGAAAATGTATTTGTTAGCTACCTTAATTCCATGAGGGGCCTCTCTCAAAAAGGGTAAGTTGAATAATTCATAAAATGAAAAATGGCAAAACGCAGACAAAATGTGTGATACCACATTGACAGAATGAAATCTCCCAACTGTATAAAATGATGGACCTTTAGAAAAAAATATATACTTATAATATCTTGGTGCTATAAGATTTTTCACACAATAATTGCACTTGTCCATTTCTTATACCCAAATGTGCAGTGCAGCCACCCAAGTCAAACTCCTTTTTCTCTCTTTCCCATGACAAGAAACTTGCACAATCCATTTCTCAACATATGTGATCTACAACCAGCTAAGGTGCCCTGTCATTTCAGGTCACAAGGTCACTACAACGACCAAAATACAATTACCAAAGTGTGTTTTTCAGCCAGCAACATACCATCAATGCATGTTCCATAACCACTTAGGCAGTGGAGGGTCACACCTGTTTCAGATGGACATTAGATGGAACTTTACTAAACTCAAAAAGATCTCAAGAAACCAAAAGGACCACAAGGGGTAAAAAAAAACAAAGCAGATAAATGACAATGACAGGGAGCAACACAGCAACAACCATAGCAGTACAGCACTGAACACAAGGCAACAACAGCCTCAAACAGACAATGATCAACTGAGGAAGCAGGGCAGGGACAGGAACATCTATACACATAACAATGGCTTCAACATAGGACAGGTTTGGGCTGTTACAGAACAATCAACCAAACCCTAGTTCTTGGAACAACAATAAACAGGTGAGGGTCATAATCACAAAGGACTCAAACACCAGGAAAGGGGTGACTAGCGACACCTGCTGGCCAGGTAGCGACTGGTCCTGATACACACCAAGCCTATACCTTTTCTCATACTTGGCAAAAAAAGCTTAATTTGATTTTGAATTCACCTGAAATTACCACGTAAATGCACTAACATCCCTCAGAAATGGCAACAAACATGACACAAAAGTGAATGTGTGCTTCCATCTCAAATTTAATCACACCTCCTGCTTGCGTATAAGGGAGCGCTGAGCATTATTTGTAGTATAATCAGATGGATGCTACAGCACAGTGCACAGAGGAGCTGGTGAAACACAGTGTTTTCCATAACAAAGGTGTGGGAGGGATTAACTGTGTCACCAGAACTAATGAGTGTAATTATGCCTGTGGACAACCAGGCTGGGTTATGGAGCGGCAAGCCAATTAATGGATTTGCAAAAAAGGAGAGACTTACAAACTGAACAACAATGAAGGCTTTACTTTTTAATCAGCAAACAGACTTTGATCCTTTTGAACAACAGATCACAATCTATTAGGAAACACAGCCAATGTAGGGGGGGAGGGGTCTGGTCAGGTGACTCCCTGCTGACAAGTCATCCTCCTGCCACTGTGTTGCGTGATTTTGCTGGTGATTCTCGGGAGCGTGCCCCCCCTCCCCGCCCCCCAGTAAGTGGAGAGCGGTTCACCCCCGTCCACGTCACCCGACGGTTGCTTTGCTGCATTTTTCACTCCCCACTGAAACTGTCTTTTCTGTCGTGGAAGAGGACAGGTTTTGTCAGTTACACAGCCCCCCTCCGTCTCTCCCTTTCCCCCCTTCATCTCGAAAACAGGAAAAAACCACGAATGAAAGCAGCCTCCCACTTCTGAAACTGCTGGCATCACCCGGGCCTCGGCTCTGACTGAGCCCCCTCCCAACCATCATTTTTTTCCATCAGCAGAACCACTTTGATCTTTTCATACAGCAGGTCCCTCTCTTGCAACTCTTGGCCTATCAAAAATACAGCAAATGGTGAAGAAAGATGGGCGGTAAATATATAAAACTATAGTCCTCTGATAGCTTTGTTCGCACTTCCCATCCTTTCCCAAGATCTGACTTTATGACAAACCCTAACAACAAAATTGGCAGCATTAAACTCTAAGGGGGTCTATTTACAGTCCTCTAAGGCGGTCTATTTACAGTCCTACCCCAGCCAGTACACATGGCAGTCCTGATTCTCCCACCTGCCCGGTAAGTAAAATCAGGTGTGTGGGTGGTAATGGAATGAGAAAATAAATAAATTAAAAAAAAAACTAATAAATTGCGGACTTGTTAGAAAGATCCACATGAGGCCTTTTGTTAATCTTGTTATTTGTTCATTAAATTATGGAATTGAGCGGAACTTATGTAAATCATTGTTTGCTTAATCTGCAAATGCTAGAATATTATGCTTGTGAATTATTTATGAAGACACTTTTAGAAATGCATTATTAGGCTTGAATAACTGATTTAATAGACTGCTGGTCTGGGGTTTGGGCTCTGACCAAACATTTTATCTGCCACACATACAAGAGCATCCAGTGTAGGCAGAAGCACATAACAAGACAGGATCTATAATGAAGACTGATGACACAATCACACACAAACACTCAGTAAGGAGAATTCAGAAAGACCTGGCCACACAACTGAACCTTTTAGTGAAATTATTTGCAAAATGTGACTCACGCTTGTGAAAAATGGCAAAATGTTTGCTATGCAGATGCCAGCACAGAATACCTTTTGCGTTAATCAGTAATGACATTTTGGAAACATTTAACGTGTGACCCTAATCAAGTTACCTGCTTGAATAAACTTCAGTGTCGTCTTTCTCTTATCGAATTATGTGACCATGTTTCATGTTCAAACATACATATTTCAAACAAATCCAGGGTCAAGCAGGTGAGAATTTACCGGGAGACAGGAGACAACCTTTGAAAGAGAAGCAGATATGCAATATTTCTTTAACCTAATGTGTCTGTACTTTTTGTGCAAAATAATCAGTCTTCTCTTGCATCAGCCTGAATATCTTTTAATGTCATCTACAGCCTTTGAAGTATCATCTTATTAATAACAACGCAGAAATATTTTAAGGGCGAGTTATCAGCTGATCAAAAATTCTGTTATTACATGCCATGTCAAACAAAGTGATCAAGGTATAAATTGCTCAAAAAATAATTTAGATCCAAGGAACAGTATGGGGGGAAAGAAACACGAAAGGCAAATGCTTCTAAAGAACATTTTATTCAGTATTTGCCAATTTTAATGGTTTTCATTTAATTGGTTTTGAAGTTTTAAACCAAAATTACAGTGAGCTAAAGAAATATGTAGAAGGTTCTAAAAGAAGAATTCTTACTTGTACCTGAATGGTACTGATGGCTGTAATGGTTGTAATAATGTTGCTGAAGGGATTCGTAAGCAGTAAGAGTTCTGCTGTAGAAGACCTATATGTTTTTGCTGATGCACACCGGATGCAAGATGAAACGTAATGTTTCACTGTTTACTGGGTTCCTCATGCATTCACCCACTGTTTGCTTTTGTAAAACCTCTCCCTGGTTCCTGTGTGAAGCGTTGCTCATAATTATGTATATGTGTCCCTTGACGGTGACATCATCAGCGTGTGTCATGTTCTACTCGCCACTCTTCAGCCTCTCGTGACACAGAATTGGGGAACACAATGTTACAGATGTGAGGGTCATCCTCTGCCTCTCTCTGCCTTATTGTACTAGCTGGTCCTCCACAAAAAGAGTTACTGTGGAGCCATGCCAAGCGAGACTGTGAATTACCTGTTTGGCCAGCGTTATATTGGCTGAAACAATGCGAAACCTCACCATTAAGTCGCATTTGCATTTTAATTTGGTAGTCTGCTTTGGTCACTATGTTCTTTACTGCTACTGAAGGTTTAATGGCCCTCGGTGAAATAAATGCAGGATTTTGCAATAAACAGAGGGATTCATTATGCAAATGTGGGTGCATAACATCAGAAGGTTGTAAAGAGTCTTGGGGGGGGGTCTTGAAATATGTCTGTTGAAACGTAACACAAAAAAGAGTGTGAGAATCTTGTTAATATAGGATTAGACGCTTTGGAGAAATGTTCGGAAAATGGCTTCTTGGAGAAATATCAAGGCAATAAGCATTTGTGTCAGCCTGTGTCTATATGCAGGGTTTGCCATCGTTGTAGTGTTGACAAAAATTTCTCAGCCAGTGACAGCTCAGTGTAATAGATGTAGTGTTACAATCTAGGGACCTTCCCCCATGAAAGGAACACCTGTTTTACTCTCCCAGGAATTAATCTGCTTTGATTTTTGAAGTTTTGTAAGAACTTGGATTTTGTGTTTCAGCAGTGGTAAGGAATCAGTATTGTTAGGTATCTTTCCTGTGTGTGTGTGCGTGTGTGTGTGTGTGTGTGTGTGTGTGTGTGTGTGTGTGAATTAGGTTTATATTACATTGTGGGTACCAAATGTCCCCCACAATGTAATAAAAACCTGTTATATTGACGTTATGGGGACAATTTTCCAGTGAATGCTATCAAAAAAATAAAAATGCCATAAGTCTTGTGTTTTATTTGGTTACTTTTGGTTAAGGTTAGGGCTGGGTAGGGTGAGGGTCATCATGTTGGGATTAGAGTTCTCCCCAAAGAAATGAATGGAGAGTCCCCACAAAGATATAATAACAAATCTGTGTGTGCGTGCATGTGTGTGTGTGTGTGTGTGTGCCTGCGTGTGTGTGTGTGTGTGTGTATTTGTGTGTGTGTATGTGTGTGCGTGTGTGTGCCTGCGCGTGCGTGCATGTGTGTGTGTGCGTGTGTGTATTTGTGTGTGTGTGTGTGTGTGTGTGTGTGCCTGCGCGTGCGTGCATGTGTGTGTGTGTGTGTGTGTGTGTGCCTGCGTGTGCGTGCATGTGTGCGTGTGTGCCTGCGTGTGTGTGTGTGTGTGTGTGTATTTGTGTGTGTGTATGTGTGTGCGTGTGTGTGCCTGCGCGTGCGTGCATGTGTGTGTGTGCGTGTGTGTGCGTGTGTGTATTTGTGTGTGTGTGTGTGTGTGTGTGTGTGCCTGCGCGTGCGTGCATGTGTGTGTGTGTGTGTGTGTGTGTGTGCCTGCGTGTGCGTGCATGTGTGCGTGTGTGTGTGAGCTGTTCTCTCCTGCCTGTCCGCTGCTCCTCCATGTCAGTACCTCCTGTCTCCCCACCCCAAGCAGACATCACCTATAAATGGCACCGATGACGCAAGGCACCCCTTGCCTCTCCCCCCCATGTTATGAAATCACAACGCTGTCAGAAGTGCAACATCGCCTTCTGCTGACTGCAGGACCCCTTGTTCCCAGTCAGCCCCCCTCCCCACATGACACATGCCAAAAGCAGAACATCGATACGAACCAATCAAAGCTCACCCTGTGAAATCCAGGGACCAGATGCAGAAGTTATTCTGCAATAAAGCTTGATACCAGAGAGCTATGTATTGATTGCAATTTTATTAAAAATGTTTAAATATATTTTGTTTAAAGTCAATAAGTTTGAAAAAGGTTCTGCCTCTGCCGGTGGTATATGCTGGTAATGGATTTTAACCGACCTCATGTATTTTAATGCATTTTAAATAATAGCTCTTCTTGTGTTTATGAATCAAAGTTCTGCTCCTTGTTTCAAGTCGCTGTTACCAGTGGCTACGCTTCACTTCTTTCTTCTTGTACTGAATTTATCAGGTGCTTAAGTTGTATTAGTGCCAATTAATGCCTTTTTCCACACATACACACATGCACTTTTTGGCATTTCATACTTATCATCTTTCTCTCCTATCATATCACCTTCAGTTAATCGTATATTGCCACGATCCATTTAATGTACCAATAAATGTTTGCATTTCGACGTCACACACTGTCACTCTCTTTCGCGTTATGGGCTGACCCCAGACCGGGCCGAAACACTTACTTCAGTCAATTAGTTTTTGTTCCGCCAGATAAATTTTGGACCATTACTGTCAGCAGGAGACCATCTGAATTATAATGTATTTTCTGGACCATGGAGGCTCTACAGAAAAAAATGAGAGAAACAGACTTTATGTTGTTTTTCTCTTTTGTTGTGTTCCAAATGTACTTAGGACAGAGGAATTGGCCTTGCCGTATTTAGGCAGCCTATTCTTTTGGCTGGAACACTGCAGCAATACTTGACAATGTGATTTGTCCATGTGCAGGATGTTCTATAAGGGAAAACGGTTTTGCGTATTTGTTCTTTGAAACCTTTTTTCGAGGGAAGCTTACAAGACTTGGGAAAAGTAAGGGGAAAAAAGCAGTTTGTTTGTTTGTTTTCTGCTTAATGTGTCAGGGGCAGTGTTCTGTGGGGGAAAGGCAGCTACCGCATTCACCGCACTGCAAAAGCACTTGGCATCGCAGAATGTTGTGTTTTTATAAAGTCCTGCCTTTGGCTGCTTTATTCACTCACTCTAAGTTTCCTTTTTTGCACTGCCATAAAATTGTCCATATTTTACAACTCACAAACACAAACATCATTACATTAAAATGAATGCTATAGGTCAGTCACATTTACAGGGCTGATCACAGCAATGTGAAATGACTGACTGATGTTAATATACATTTACATAGAGCAGCCATGACTCAGTGTGTGTGCGTGTGTGTGTGTGTGTGTGTGTACGTATGCATGTGTGTGTCCACATGTGTATGTTTGTATGCTTGTGTCAGTGTGTGTGTGTGTGTGTGAATGAGCAATCCCCATAAAGATGTTTACCCAACATGTGCGTGTGTGTGTGTGTGTGCGTGTGCGTGTGTGTGTGTATGTATGTTATTATGGGTACAACATGTTAATTTAGGCACGGAAAAGGCAATAAAACAGCAGTTGTGCAAAAATTTAAAAATCCAACTTGTAATTTTCACGTCTGACATTTTACATCTGATACTGAGAGTCAGAGACATTGGGAGACGCATTAGACATTATTCAGAATTTGTTCCTTTTCTAAAAACCACATACCAGTCAGTGCTGACATTTTAACGGAAGACGTTTCACCTGTAAGACTGGCCCGCTAAGACCTCCAGACTCTGGGACTGATGGATGTCGCCAGTGTGGCAGACAGAGGCACAGCGCTCCCCGGCGGAGGCAAAGTCCTTCGGATTACAGCCCTATGGAGGCTCTGCCACATTCATCAGGGGGCAATTAGGGTGAGAGAAAATGCCGGTTTACAGGAAAGCTAAGTTTTGCCACTTTATCCCCGCAACAAACACGAGGGGCTCTGCTCCACACCAGCCGCTAACGAGACAAATAGCTTTAGGGGACTGGCAGCCGCCGCCTTGATTGATGTGAAATGAATATGCTAATTCCCTATTGTTTTAAGCTCATCTCCAGCGGTAAAATACAGCAAATGCGAGGCGATCCGTAAGCTCCACTCTAACCTAATCAATTTGTCATAACGAAAGCTCGCAGTGAGGGTGGGGTGACACATGAAATTGAGCTGAAATGGAATCTAAGTTAACAGAACAGAGAATCACTGCCTTTTAATCCTGTCCCGCTGGTACAGGCATAAAGTAAGTGTTATATTCGTTACTTTACCATTGGCTTTGTAATACATATCAGGGCCTACCCGAGACATGGCTTACATCTAGGCGTTAAATTCTCCAGCGGTTTTATACGGACAAACCTTCGAATAAGCATTTTTCGCTTATATCTGACATATTACACTTAGAAGGATGCCGTGCGGAGAGCCACGCACGTGCAGGGCGTGCACACTGAAGCCTGCGGCGTCACCCGTGAGATCGATTTTCCAGAAGCAGCCGCACCGATGTTTCACCGCCGCCTCCGGAGCCACGCAAGGGCGGCGGGACAAGTTCATGGTCAGTGCTGCGATCGATATGTTTTCATCGATTTGGTTATTTTACAGATCCGCTCCAGCCGACCGGGCACTCGCGATGATCTCGGGGAGGGGGCAAAAGGGTTACCCATCCCTGCGTGATCCCTCTGCCCTTACGCTGCCAGTAGGAGCTCAGCTCTTTCTGCCTTAAGCAATGCACGTGTGCAGGGAATTGCTTAAGCAAATGCCAGCCTGTAGCCGTGGATGAAGTTGTATGTTCTGTATTTCTCACCGACATTTATTCACTCAGCAAATAAATATGGCGCATAGTGGCTTAGTGTGTTACACTGTAGCGTTGTGCCTTCAGCGGCATGGGGTCGATTCCCGGCCCTGGATCTATGCATGTATCTCTATGTGAGTCATGTACCTACAATGTGATCAAAACCTGTTATTTTGATGTTGTGGGGAGCACCTTAATGGTCCCCGTAAAGGAACTGCAGATTCCAAAAGTCTTGTATTTTGTTTGGTTGCTCATGGTTAAGAATAGGGCTGGGTAGGTGGTAAGGTTGTCATTGTCGGATTAGAGTTTTCCCATAGAAATGAATGGAAAGTCCCCACAAAGATACAAACCTCTGTGTGTGTGTGTGTGTGTGTGTTGCATATTCTGTCCATGCTGCACATGCATGAGTACTATAGCTCTGATTGTTATAGGGTAGTACGACCAGCAGTGTACTTATACATGAGTTCAGAGCTTGGCCCTTAAGATACATATACATAGAGTTTAAAATCCTGTGAAGTTCCATTCGCATACTTCCTTTCAGCATCGTAGTTAAATCCATCCATCGATCCATTTTCCAAACCGCTTATCCTTTTTGGGTCGCGGGGGGTCCGGAGCCTATCCCGGAAGCTACGGGCACGAGGCAGGGAACAACCCAGGATAGGGGGCCAGCCCATCGCAGGGCACACTCACAGACCATTCAGTCACACATGCACACCTTTGGGCAATTTAGTAACTCCAATCAGCCTCAGCATGTGTTTGGACTGTGGGGGGAAACCGGAGTACCCGGAGGAAACCCCACGACGACACGGGGAGAACATGCAACACACGTGTAACCCAGGCGGAGTGAAGTTAAGTCAAGATTAAAATAAAAATTAACATCTGAATTAAAACGACAACTAAGAAATCTGACATTATATTAAAGAAAGATGTGGCACCAGAGGGGAACGATAGGGGGAGGCAGCACAATGGGGAAAGACAGAGGATGGATGACAAGGACAAATCCCGACCGACCCCAAGCGTTTGCAGCGTTCCGCAGGTACAGCTCTTTGTCACAGACCCGAGCTTTTTTAACACCCGCATCAGTGTATAAAACAGAGTTTCCCAATCTGGTCCTCAGGGACCTACATTCAGTCCATGTTTTTGTTACTAGTAGCTGGGAGGGTGCAGAAGATGTGGACTGTCTGGCAGGCGGCCAGGAGGGTGCAGAAGATGTGGACTGTCTGGCAGGCGGCCAGGAGGGTGCAGAAGATGTGGACTGTCTGGCAGGCGGCCAGGAGGGTGCAGAAGATGTGGACTGTCTGGCAGGCCGCCAGGAGGGTGCAGAAGATGTGGACTGTCTGGCAGGCAGCCAGGAGGGTGCAGAAGATGTGGACTGTCTGGCTGGCAGCCAGGAGGGTGCAGAAGATGTGGACTGTCTGGCAGGGAGCCAGGAGGGTGCAGAAGATGTGGACTGTCTGGCAGGGAGCCAGGAGGGTGCAGAAGATGTGGACTGTCTGGCAGGCAGCCAGGAGGGTGCAGAAGATGTGGACTGTCTGGCAGGCAGCCAGGAGGGTGCAGAAGATGTGGACCATCTGTGGGTCCCCGAGGACCGGGTTGGGAAACACTGGTATAAAATATCAATAAACCTGCTTAGTCCTAATATGGAGTATTGATCATCCTGGCTGGTCTGAAAGAGAGAGAGACTCTGATTGGCTATCCCAGGCACTGGCAAATTACTGCAGCCAAAGGGTTCAGCCAAGGGGCGGGAGGGACAGGCCACAGAAGACTGGAGCCCCCAGTTAGCTTACCTCGGGAGGGTGAAACAAGAAACATGTGACTGCAATGGCTGCGGCCCTCTGCGATCTGGAAGCTGCGCAGCTCTTCTGCAGAATGCACGGCCTGACGGGCTACAGCCATGGAAAGAGGATTAGGAAAGAACCTGCTTAAATGTCAACACTTGGCACCATTTTAAAACACGTGCTTACTTTTCAAACGCTAGCGTCCTGCTAATATTTACAAAGAGCTGGAAGATAAGCTGGCATCTCTAAACTGCCCGTAGTGTATTATCGCTAGCCCAGGTGTGTGTGCCCTTGGATGGACTGGCATCTCTGGGTTCATCTGTACCCTGTGCTGCCTGGGATTGGCTCCAGTCCCCCTGTGACCCTAACTGGGACAACTGGCTGAGAAACGAATAGACGATAAGCATCCAAAGGGCAGCATGGGAGCTCAGTCAGTGGCGCTGCACCTTCACCTCTCCTGGGTTGTGGGTTTGGCTCCTGCCCTGGTTGTCTGTGTGGAGTTTGCATGTTATCTTCATAATACTGTACTTTCAGTCCGCAATAGTCCATAATACTGTTCCAGATCTCCCATACTGTAATGGACTGCCATCCCATCAAAAGTGTCCCCACCATCATTCCCGGTGCTTCCCAAGACGGGCACCAGGATCACTGTGTTTCTGCATGGGACAAACAGTTATGGAAGACGGTAGGATGGCGAAGGGTAGCTCCGCTGTTATTTTCAGGCCGATGTTATCGGAACTGCCTGTAACAGAATGTTGTCCTCCGGGATCTATTTGCAGAGTTGATGGCCATCTCCTGTTACCGCCTCCTCAAAGGAGAACTCATTTCAGAGTCCAAACCTGAGGCCTCCGTGACCTTGAAGTCTCCCTCCCGAATTTATCCCATGCAAGAACAAAAGGCAAGGCCAGGTGGCCCTCCACATCTCCGACTGCACGAGTAGAAAGCGAGGAGGAACAGTGTACCAGCCATGAGCAGAGTCTGCCTTCCCTCAGGCCTCGTCAACCCCCCCCCCCCCCCCCCCCAACACCCATCACGTGGATCCCTATTAGCTTAGCTTGACGGGTGGCTTCCAGCAGCCTTAAGTAATAACAGTTTTCACATTACAGCAAGCTGTACCTCCTAGCCACAAATGTCACATTTTTAAAAGCTCAGTCAAGACATTCTGCACAGCTAATAGGCACCACACATTTCCCACTTCAGAAAAACATCATGTGCATGTAGAATCATTCACCTGTCACATGATCTGAAATAAAAAAGAAATGGGACTCACATCAAATGCCTTGAGTGGGTTTGCTCGCATGCATACGCAGTGTTTAGTGCTTTAATGTCTGCACACCGCTCTGGGTCTGAACAGAGAGCAGCTTGCGTGCCATCAGACGGGCCCAGTGCAATCAGCATGTACGCTCACGCTGCTGAAACTTAAATAACCACCTTCAGCAGTCGCCTGGCACTGTGAATGCTGGCTCCAGCGTGCTGATAGGAATACTGCCACCTAGTGGTATTGGCCTCACCCAATGTGGGGGTGGATGGGGTGATCTCATGCCAATTAAGCTCAATAGCTTAGTGAAGAAAGAAGATTATTTTTAGGGTTTTTCTGTTCCTTCTTTATTCATGTTTTACATTCTGTTGATTTTATCAAGCAAATTTCAGGGGCTATGACTAAAAAGTGGTGCAAGATTTGCTTCCGTCAGCTCATCAGAAAGTCATGCAAAGGGCAACCATTCTGATTGGTGGGTCTGCAAACCAAAACACAAGGAAAGAATGTGGTGGGGGTCTGTCTAGAGAGACAGAGAGAGAGAGAGAGAGAGAGAGAGAGAAACAGAAGTGGAATGGCTACAGTTGGACCAATAGCTAGTCACCTGACTGGTCACCTGATTCTGCCTCAGGATTCCTATGTCTTCTGGTTTTCTTATACATGGTATCACTATAAGGTGTGCAAATGTGTTTGTCTAAAGTAACTGCACAGCTGCAGATCTGTAACATTTCTTCCGGACTGCAATCGCATCGTCTTGATACAGCGATTGGGAGACGGACGGGGAGTTTAACAGCGGACGATACAGGTAGGAACCTTAACCCGCTCCCTGACTACCGTGACACTTGCTACCGGAGAGGAATCAGCCACCTTTTGTTAAGGGTTAGAGTTATTCACTGGCGGGTAATTCTCCACCGTGGCAACTGCACTGATGCTACGTATTGGCTGGAGGAGTTCTGGCATTTAATGCGGTCGATCACTGGGGCACCAGAGAATGCTGGAGATGAAGGATGCAGATGGATCAAAAAAACCAGCATCAAGAGTACTTATTAGCAGAAAAGTTGGTCTTTTATGTGTTGATACAATATAGCATCTCAGTTAAGTAATGATTTTAGTCACATTTCTCCTTTCTAGTTGTGTATGGGTGGCACTGTGGCTGAGGAGGTGACAGGCATTTTGACAGCACCTATCTCAGGTGGCTTCACTTCTGTGCTGCATGGAAGCTTCTGATTTTTCATTAACTGAGCACATGGTTGGGACCCAGTCACAAGGTGGCCCCATTGTGTTGATCACCCAAGTCATAATTTTCCATCTTTCTTCACCTCCCAGTTACTTGGATTGCCCGAATGCGGGTCGCCCTACTTGGACTGGACCTCTTCTTTCTCGATCCAGACCTGCTGTCCAAAATGCTGAATGAAAATGGGGAGCCAGTCAGATCGTCCCGACTGGAGGCCTGAAGGAAACACCCTGTGATTATTCCCTGCCCAGAACCAAGCCTGGAACCAAAATGGCACACAGCTCTCTGCTTTTCTAAGATGTTGGAAGTCTTCATCTTCCGGGCCAGCAACAGAAACCATCTGAGCAGTCATGGGGCCATTTTCCAGGCCCCCATCTGGGGGAGAGCGCACACACAGGCAGGTCAGCAGGCCGCCAAAGTGCCCCCCCCCCCACCATAATACACTGTCATTAAAGTTAATTAACAGGTCCCAAGTCCATCTACAGACAGTTCAGCCCGTCTCTCTTCCTCATCCTCTGGGGCAGTGACTGAACCAGCAAGGTTTTTGTCCTTCTTCGTACGGATGTGACATTTGGGCTGAGATTGTGTTATGAGCTGAGCAGTCTGGAGGAGCTCTGATGTCTAACTCGGGGGGTTTCTAATAAACTTTACCGAGATTACCGTGCGACTGGCAGGTGTTCGTAGGCCCGTGTGGCGTCGTACCATAATCCTCATGCACATTCAACGCGCTCATCTGTCGCTACTGTGTATCTGCTCTCCTAGAACCAAACTGAAAGGGAGGGTAAATCATGACTCTCAGGCTCGTGGATGAATTTGAAGCTGTCTCCTCAGACTAGTCAGATTCTAGAAACTTCTTTATATTAAATCTGCACATCAGCTTCCACCAAAAGTAGGACTCTGGGGTTTTTTTTGCTTAAGGTGGCCCGGATTACATCATCTGGCTGTTCCCCGGATCCACGCGGCCGGCGATGCCGAGGAGCAAAGTCGAACTCCTGAAGAACCCCAGCTGCTCGCTGGAGCCTCTCTCACAGTCGTTTATCGAGCGGCCAAGGAAGAGAAGTGCTGCTTCAGCGAGAGACGGCCATGTATGGCAGATGGGACACAGGAAGTAGATGCCCATCCGTTAGAGCCAGTTAAATGCGACCCATTCTCAAGGGTCACTGTGCGACTTTTGTTCTGTTTTGGTTCCATTAAGGAGCGGGAGCATGATAAATGGCTGTGTTAGCACTAGGCCGGAAAGCAGAAGGTGTTTATCAGCACGTGGTTCCCCGTGGACGAGCTGGGCGCGTTCTCGCTCTCTGAGGATCACCTCTCACGATGTTCCTAGCAGATGTCAGGGAGCCCCAGATGGGGTCCATTCTGCATACATCACTAAGCCACGTCAGTTAGTTTACTTTCTGCATTATTTATCTGCTTAACAGATGCTTTTTTACAAATGTTTGAAACGGCTAATAGACAGTTCTTGCCTTTTATACAGATGGATATTTATACTGAAGCAGCTCGTTGCGCATCTTGTTCCCAAGATTCGAACTGTTGACCATCTGGTGTCATGCACATTCAGGCCCAACTTGTCACTCAGGACGGCAGAGAGGCAGCCACCTACGTCATTTTTTCACAGATGCCTGTCTTATGTTTGTGACAGATGACATCTTAATCTGGGTTTTCCCAGTAATGGGTCTGGGACAGGAATAGGATGAAGAAATTCGCTAAAAATCCAAGCGCAGCCAATCAGATACACTGGTCTCCGTCATGTGACTGAGAGCAACACCACGCATGCAGGCAATGGTCAATCCAAAGGTCTTCGTTAATCTTTCCATCTCTTTTTCCTAACCTATACAATACAGCGTTACCAATTAACCAGTAAGTATTGCCTTTACATTGGATGGCACTGGTTATACCATTGCTTGGTCTCCTTATGTTCTGAAGGTTCTCCAACAGATACATTGCCCCTCAACATGGCTGTGTTTTCTCCTTTTTCAGTCTTAAGGCTGCACTCCCTAACCCAGTCACAGTCACAGTTTGTTGCATGCTTGCTTCTGCTGAGTCATGGCAAATCGCAACTTCGTATAACATAATGTCCTCATTTGTTGTGGTTCAAATAATATTGCACAGAAAAACCCTGGGGTCTGAACTGGGACAGGGGGAAGCACAGCTCACTGCAGACTCTGTGTCATTATTTATTGCAGTGTTTTCCCCGTTGTTTTTAAATTGAATATAAAAATATAGATCACACTGAGGTGAAACGACATGAGAGCACTACTTGTATTGTATTCAGCAGAACGGTTGCTAGTGCTAAATATAATTGTACTAAAATGTAGGTTTCCAAACAACAACCCAGTTTTTAAAGATAAATGCTGCTTAGAGCAAAACTAGGGGGAATTAAGCAGTTTAAGACATTAAAAAATAACTGGGGCATTTATCAAGCGACGTTGGGTCTGAATAGCTGCGAGTCAGCAGAAGGCAGACAGACTGAGAGTGATTCTATATTTCACCAGGATTGTGCTGACAGAAGCCTAGCTGGTCTTCATTAGACGGTTACATTGTCAGCCAAAAATAGGGCGAGCTGGGCGGATTTATGCAACACTCAGGAGTTACGGGAGTAACGCCCTGATTATATGGAGCTTTGGTGCGCTTGAGTTATTTCTTTGGTTTTGTATCATTTGGCTTTTAGACGTCTTGTAGGTAGTTTCCATACCTGTCTGGTTTTTCAGCAATAAAAGCTTCGTTTTCAGGAACCGAACCATCCCGTGCTGTTATTCCATCACTATGGCACGCCTCCAGTCCACAGACTGCCACAGATTTATTATCATACCTCTTGTGACTCTCATCTGCACTTTTGATTTTAGAGACAGGAGCATTATGGGAAAAATCTGATGTAATGTTTAAGGATGTAAACCGCAAGGTTGCTGGTTCAAGCCCGGGGACCATAATTACACCCTCGAATGGGGTCGCTTTAGCCACTTTTCTAAATAACACCGCAAAAGTGCATTGAGGACACCGCAGATATAATCATCTGTCTTCTAAATAATGCCGAACTTCCACAGCAGAGAATTGGAGCATTTCCTGCGTTTAGCAGGCCTGGCATGTAACAGCCGCATAATTAAATCCTACTGCTGCATCCTCCAAAAGCGAACGCGGCAGAGCGCGGTGTTCAGAAGCACCTGCTGTACCCGCCGCGTATTGAGGGAGGCTGATCTGTAATGGAAAAAATCTGGCATTTGACTCAGTTTTTCCCTCATCAAAGTGGATGGCAAGCATGATAAAAGCTCCTTTAACTGTACTCAATATCTGGCCAGGCAATTGCGCTGTCACTTAAGCAAAGCCCAATCTACATATAAGCTTCAATTATTGGTATTTATATAACCTTCTATTGAAGTGGTCTGGTTTTTGGTAACAGACTTAGATATTTAAAAATGTGATGATGCCAAGACCTGGTTGTCTCTCAAGATAACCGCTAGTAACCTCCAAGCATCTCCATCTCCATCTGCCTATGTCTGTGTCTGCCTGTGTCTGCGTGTGTCTGTGTCTGTATGTGTCTGTGCCTCTGTGTATGTGTGTCTGCATGTGTCTACGTCTGCGTATGTCTGCGTTTGCATATGTCTGAGCCTTTGTGTGTGTGGGGGGGGGGGGGGGTGTGGATGTGTGCCTGATAGCAGGAAGGAAATCAAACCTGGTCCAAACCTGGACAGGCACAAGCATCTTCTGTAAAAGTCACATTTAGACACAAACAGAGAAACCGCTTCATTTCTCGCGGTGTGGGCAGCACTGGCCTGTCTCTTACACACCTTCATCAAGCTCCTCCACCGCCCGCTGACTGTTGTCCCACCATCGGCTACTGCATGGATCCAAGGCCCTCGCTGACTGCGACGTTCATGCTGGCAGGTGACACCGCGAGTCATGTGCGTCACTAAGCCCAATTACGCCGGCTAAAAACCAGGACAGCCTCCAGCCACCCTAAAATCTAGCTCCTTTGAACCAAGCCAGAGGGAAGGCATCCATTTCGAGCTAAATGCTTGTGTTACTCATAATAAAAGCCATTCTGGTGCTGATGATAACGACACAGGCCGATTGCCATCATAAATCGCTGAATTCTGGCCGCCCATTTGCTGAGTGAGAGCTGATTGGGGCATTGTCATTGGCTGAGTAGTTAAAGGTCTCAGCTGACCTGCCCCTGCCGCCTTCTGACAGCACTGCTCAGGGCGCAGACCAGAAAGAATGGTGACTAGTGCCTTTCATGCTCCCAGCTTGATCTGCCTCCAAAGGTCCGGTTAGCATCTTAGCGCTTCCTACACAGTCCCGCTTTCTGGGTACTGTCTTCCAGTCAACTGTGTGGGCAGCATCACCCCTCCCTCCCCCATATTCACACACCCGTCGAAGGCTTGAAGGCCCACCGCTGTCTTGGGGGATGCTTGAGGCTGGTGTTCTCCGGGCAACATGGCCGCCGAGGTGCAGGGAGGCTGGTCGGTGGGCAGCAAGGAAACCCGGGGGGGGGGCGGGGGGGTCAGATGCTCAATGATGCAAGCTGGCCGTGGCGATCCATGCCGGGAATGAGCAGAGAGAAACAGAGGATGACCGGAAGCACTCCGTTTCGTTTACCGTTGCGATACTTGCTGTCTGAAATCTACAACAAAAAAAACATCTGCGTCTTTCCTGGGGATTCTTTACCCAGGATCCCTGCTGCCGGAACGAGGAAGAGTTCAGGAGACGGATATGAGCGCCGGTGAGCTCGTAATCCTATTTACACATGGATCTATTTGTAATCCAGCGCTGAGCTGCGGGTGATCGTCTCCAGCCTGAGGAGATAGAGTGAAATCAACTCAGCGCACCAACAGAGCCGTGTCTCCGTACACACGCCCGGTCTGAATGTACCGCAAGCCGCTAAGCATTCTCATCAATTATTTTTTTCATTTCATAGCTAATTTCCCTCTGCCCGTTCCCTTGGGAGGCTGGGTAGCATTTCTAAAGGAAATCAATCTTCGTATGTAATTTATTTTAAAAGAAACTCTGAAGTCTCCAAGCTCACATTTTCGGTCAGGAAATGTTTTCTTTCTAACGGGTACTTTTTTTTGCTGCGCGATCCGTGATCAGTAGCGATGACAGTGCAGGCTGTTCGAGGCTCAGTCTGACTTCTGTCTTGTCTCCATGCCTGCTGACTCACAATAAGGTGTCTGCTTCTTTGCATGTCACTGCCGCACCTAAAGGAAGCCCGTGCAGATGTGAGGAGGACAGGCAGGGAATTCCACGCACACACACAAACACACTCATACACACACACACATACACACACACCCTCAGCTGGGGCCAGGGGCCGAGAACTCACAGTGCCACCCAGCAAGCCAGCAACTAGACACCAAAGATTTTGCATCAAGTATCTTCCACTTATGGATTTTTGTTTGCCCACATTTCGGGCCGTAAGACGGATTCCTGCTCTTTCAGAGCACGTGCCTCTGTGTCCCGACACTTAGTCTACTTCCCGTGAAGAAGGGGCTGAGAAATCACTTATATACTTCCCACAAATATTCAGAATGCGAAGGCTACCCTGTGTGAGGTCAATCATCACTCTGCCGCATTCTTTGATTGCAGCCACCGTATCCTAAATGTGTTTCACAGAAGGCGATATAAAATCCCCTTTTCTTTTCTGGTGGCTTAAGGAACTGCTTATGATTACGGCTGATGGTGAAGGTGCTCAGTCTGAGAGGCTACAGCGGACAACTAGTGGCATAAACGTGTGTACAGTCGACTTGCACGCCACATCAATCATTACAAGAGCTTGTTTATGCCAAAAACTGTTACTCGGTGGCGGTTTCTGCGCGACTGAAAGCCGTGCATAATATAATCTTTTCCGACCTTTACACTAAATATTTGCGTCCCCAGAATTCTGCAAAACTTCGTCATCCCGAAGATCCAGACGGCACTTCAATTAAGCATTCACCATAAAGTCCTTGGCATTATCGCGGCCAGGTCCCCCCTCCCCCTTATCTCTGCATGCCAGTTTCTTCTATAAATATTTACTGGGGGTTTTAGGGAGGAAGCAGAATGCAAATGTTGAGCACGAGGGCCTTAGACATCAGGGAGACACCGCTAGCATGCAACTGAACATGAGTTTATCAGGAGGAAATGAACTGCACTACTGTTCTTGTTTATTCTTCTGTAATTCTGTAAATAAAGGATAAATTAAAAAAATACATAAAATTCTTAGTGGTAAATACCCTGAAAGAGCGGCAGATATTTTCTATCTCAGAAGAGCAACATTCGTACCCTTTACCTCTCCACTTCAGGAGGAAGAGCCCAAATAAGAAGTGATGTCGGGTGCAGAATTGCATGGTTTTGTCAGGGATGGGATTTAAAGTCCTAATTTGCTTCTGGTAGATACATGCCATGGGTGTGTAAATGGCTTCATCATTAAAAAAGTTGGACAAAGGGCCTGAAAATATACTTTAAATTGACAAAATGGGGTGGGGGGGAGGCTTATATGCCTGTACTTTATAAAGACAGCTAGTATTTTGTTCCTTTGTAGTGAACAGAACCACCTTGGAGCTATTAAAAGGCTTATCTTTTGTTTAATATACATGACAGACCGTGTGTGAATGTCCACTGAGTCATTAGCCTGCCAGCTGCGATTGATTAAATGTACTTTGAGCAGTGTGATTGGGCATGATGTGAAAAATAGACTGGCCTGTTTTGTCATAGGAGGGACAAGTGCTTCTTGGGATGTGGCTTCAGGCTTCATGTGGTCAGGGGCAGCTGCACTGGAGCTGCATGCACCATTAAAGATCATTCTGAGTAATGGGAATTATACTGGAACATTAGGCTTACAAGGCCCCTTGTTATGCTACTAATTGTCAACATTAACAATTTAGAAGTATTCAAAGCCAAACTGCTCATATTATTATGGATAAACTGCCATTGTCATTACATCATTTTTATAAGCTCTATTCATCAACATGTATAAATATCACTTTGTCTGGGAGAGAATTACCTTGTGAAAAGCATGCATTATGGAGCACGAACAGGACCTTGTGATGTTAATCCACATTTTCTTAAAACAAGTGAGCTTTTGACAGGTGTTGATGGTAATTAAATAATGTCCAGACATTTCTGTTATAATGAGACAGATTCTTTCCCATGAAATCTCACATTATGCAAAAGCTCGTAATAGAAGTAGCATGTTTTTTTATGGAAAGACAGGGTTAGTGGCAGACCTCTCAAAAACGATCAAAACACCATGAAACTTTTTCTTTTACGTTCGACAATGGATATTTCACCTACACTTTGTACATACTATCTTCTCTCATTGTTCAATGATCTGTATGGCGACAAAGTAGATTTGTGAAAATAAGCACTAGCATTACCTCAGCTAGCTGCTTATGAAATTCCTTCGTCTGACCGGTGCATTTTGGTGTGTTCACTTCACTTTTTTGGAAACTTTTGTTACCCAGCTGTCAGTTAGGGGTGCAAAACTTAATCTTGTCCATGAATTACATATAAGCTAACATGATATGTCTTTTTTATGTCTTTTTAATTATATTGTTCCCATGAAAAAGCAGCAGCTGTTCCCTTTCTCAGAAACGCTTCTATCCTTTCCCTCTCCACTCCCGGAAGTTTTGTCAGCCACCATATTTAAATGAAAGACATTTTTTTAAACGTAAGTTAAACTATAAATGTCTGTATTGTGAAGTGACTATTAATGTCCTGTGATCGATCCATGTATCTGCCTACAGCATATCCCAGTCAGGGTTATGGGGAGCTTGGAGCCCAACTCAGGCAGCACTGGGCCCCCAGCTGGGGACACCCAGGACAGGACGGTGTCATGCGGTGTAAGATATATATAAATATCCCTCTGATGCTGAATCTCAGTATGAGATGTTTGCACTGGGGGGAGGGGGGCTCCCCCACTGAGAGCACAGAGTCATGGTGGGCATCGAGCCCACAACCCTAAAGGTGCAGCACTGCGCGTCATGCAGACTCAACTCAATCGGCACATCCAAGAAACCCAGCGTGGCCCAAGTCGGCACTGGTCAGGCGGCAGATGCAGCGAAGCAGCCCCAGCTGCTTCTTTAAGGAGACGCCCAGCACACCAGCAGTCAGGAGCCCCATGAAGTCCGGCACTGGGCTGGGTCCAAACGGGCCTCCGCTTTGGCCACCTGTCTTAGCTGGACTCAGAATGAAAGATGGTAGCAGAAACAACAAGCATGAATTCAAAACCTGGTCTAGCTGCCCTGCTGTACAGAGGCGAGTAGAGTGAACAGACTTTGCTTTGAGAGCAGACAGCCACAATCATCCAGCACCTTGGGGACGTCACCAGCTGTGTGTGACAGGTTTATTTTATTGTATTGCTTCTACTCTCTGACTGAGTTTTGAGTTGAATAAAACAGAAAACCAGCTCTCTTTTTTTGATAACTAGCACATTATCGCATCAAAGTGCCAACAAATGTTACAGAATTTTAAAGTAGAGGGCAATTTTTTCAAACCCCTCCTACACTGATGCATGGAAGAGCTCTGAAGGTTTTTTTTTGTACAAAGGTCATTATATAATCCTTTTTAATTCATATTAGTGATTGTGACTGTAACATATTCTGCAGCGTTTAACTGCAAACTAGAAGCCGCAATTAGGTTGCACTCCTATTGATTGCAAAAGTGTACGCTAAATGTTTACTTTTAAATGTTATATAATTCTCCCCCATTTTAAATATCTACATGCTATATCTTTTTGCCTACTTTCTTAGTGCCCTCTGCCTGTAAGCTGGGCTTCCACCAAGGTGATCGCCAAGGTCAGAGAGGAGCACTTTACACCTCCGCCCAGCTACACGCTTCCCTGAGTCTGTATCTGGTTTAAAACCCATCCCACTCTGCCCCTGTTCTTCTCATGGCTTTCCAGAAAGTAATGTTTCCTTTTCCAAGACTCCTTTGCTGAGCTGACTCAGCTGCAAGAGAAAACCCACTTTGGCTTGACCGTTAAGACGATAAAACAACTAAAAACATCAGAAAATTCAAAGCACAATGTAAACCAAGTAAATGGTAAATCAAAGTTGGTTTTCAGCACAAGCACAGCCCAGTGAAAAGGGCAAAATAATTTCACAGCAGCTCCTGCGCTGGACCCCATCTGTCCCGGTTTCTGAGCACCGATGTCTGACTGTCCTTCCCTGTGCCACATCGCTTGTCAGGATGTGAGAGAACGTAACACCATTCTGGGATTGGAGGTACAGCACAAAGGCCTGTGAGCTTAGTACCACTGAAATCCCAGTCTAGCGGGACACTATTTGCGGGTGCAGGAAGTTTTCACTACAGAGGCTCACTGGGGGGGGGGGTCGATTTACAGAGAGGTGCATGTGTCAGTCACCAGGGGCTGGATCACCCATTTCACATCCCATGGGGCCCACGAGCTGAAGCCGAGTGTGACTCGTAACTGTCCCCCCCAGTGACAATTCCAGCAGGTACACAGCGGCCCGATGCTTCAGAGTACCAATAATCGTGTTAAAAAGCACCATGCGTTTCACCATCACATCCAAGATCTGCTGATACTACTTAGCTACTTGAAAAGACAGGTGGTAGCAAATAGTGATGAAGATCAGGTGCAGGGGGCTGTATAAGATGTAAATGATCTGAATCAGACTGAGGTGTTTGCTTTCAGGTTGAACAATTTAATCTTCCTCACGGGACTATTTGGATACACTTCAAAAATGTTCACAGATTTCCCTGAACAGCACTGTGTGTGCACCATCCTCACCGGGCAGAACATATTACATGTCAGGGCTTACATTACATTGAATGACTTTTGTGTTAAATGTTCTCACATTTAATCAGGTCTTCCTATGGTTTGCATATAAGCTACAAAAACAAGATGAACAACACTCCACCAGACCGTGAATCAACCTGGTTTGAGACATTTTCCTGAGCCTTTTGTGCTGATGAAATTCGCAATATCCCGACACCTTGAACAGGCATGAAACATCTTTCATTGTAGCTCCTTCCTGAAACTAAGGATAGTGTTAAAGGAGGGAGAAGGGCAGAGAGGCGTCAGCACAGTCTGCACGGCTTAACATGCCAGTTAATGCCCCACAAGGCCACTCAGGGGAAGAAGTCACAGGCTCAATTCATCAGCATCTCAATACGTCGCCTCAAGCAATGACACCCTCCGGCGGTCTCAGAGGAGATAATGACTCCAATAGCTACCGGCATCCCGCCTCTTTCCATCCTGCTCGATAAACCAGCACAATGGAGTCTGGGAATCAATCAGTGTTCTGGGGAACGGAACACGCTCTCGTCCAATCAGACGGGGCCTCCCGGCAACAGATGATTATTCCCAGTCAGCGGATGTTTTAAACGTCCCCCGTCGTGTCTCCTGATCCATCCATCAACTGCCTTCGATTTATGGAGTTTGGGGCCTCAAACCTCAGCTACTGCTTCTGTCCATTAGTTGCTTTTCCCGAGACACTTCCATTTAGATGTTGTCTAGATATTCCACACTTTACGTGAATTGTTTTGGAAACACGCGGATGAGTTTCTTTTGCTCTGCTCGCCCTTTTTTTTGCCCATTTTTTCATAACTCTTTCCTGCTCAGCCAGTGATAACATCTGAAGCACGTTACAAGCCATCCGAGACTTTCAGAGAGCGGACCAGACCATTTCAGAGCCCTTAATGAGAATTGCTTTCACTCCAATTATATATGTGAATGTCTTGCAGGATCGTTTGCTAGGAGCAATGATGGCCAACTGTATATCTCTAGGTGTGATAATTGCCTAATTTAAAAATGGGCACTTTGCTAATTAAAATGCTGATTCGCCTCATAGCAAGAGCTAAAAACAGATCCTGTCTCTCCCCCGAATCACGCAACCCGACACAGGCAGAGCTGCCCTAAGCAGTGGACACAAGCCACACACCACCGAGAGCATGAATTCCTAATGGCGACCGAAAGGAAGAGTAAAGCCTTGCATAGACAGAAACCCATACCTCATTTCAGACACTTACTTCCTCACATTAAAGAACACTGAGAATGGGAAGGGGGTCCTTGCATAATGAACCAGAGTTAAACTTCAATAAAGGGGTTATTCCTATAGGTGATGAGGCTGAATCTATTTGTTCATCATCTGTAACTGCTTATGAAGTACAGGTTGATGGTGAGCCTGAAGCCTACTCCAGGCAGGACAGACCAGGGGTACCCTATTCTCTATGGCAGTCTATCACAGGGCACTATAGGAAATTCAGAGACACTGATTCACATAGGATCTATAGGACTATGGACTATAGGAGGGAGCAATAGGAGCCAGAGAAAGTCTGCAGTGCCATAAGGAGATCAAGCAGCACACACACAGAGCAGGGGACAGGAATCAGACCCACAGCTGCGCAGCTATGAGGCCAAACCTCCCATTCAGAGGGAAAAAGTGTCTTCTAGGGAATAAAGTCAGTGTAATGAAAAGCAGCAGAATAAATTCATATAAATCACCCATTCAGAGCCACTAAAGAGTGACTAAACTGAACTGAATAAGCAAAGGAGCAGAGCAGCAGATAAGCATCACAGATTCATCATTTTGATGAGATGTGCAGTTAATGAATTTAATGCTGCTGTTCAGCTCAAACTTTCCCTTTTTCAGACTAACAAAAGTGTGTTTTTTGGATGTTTTTTTAACCAGTAGAAATGCATGCAGAAAACAGGCAAATCAGTCTTTTTTTAATGCACTTACAGGCCTCCCTCGGTGCTTAATCGAACAGAAAGTAAAAAAGAAAAATAGCAGCCATGGGAAGCTGAGTGAAGATCAGAAATATCGCTCAGGTGTGAAATGCGACACGGCGCAATTTTAAAGGATTGCAGGGCGGCAGGGCACTGGAAATGCACAGTGATGGCCAATCCTGGGGGGTGGAAACAGCACAGTGTCAACTGGTCTTGTGGGGTCGGCGGGGGGGTGAAGCAGTAACAGCCAGTCTGGGGGTGAAGGGCTGGGTGATGCAGTGAGGGCCAGTTGATAGTTAGTCTGGGGGGGTGGGGGAAGGGCTTGGTTTCTCCTGTCATGGTACAGTATGCAGAAGATGGCATGTGAGACAAAAAACATCCTGTTT
This sequence comes from Paramormyrops kingsleyae, assembly GCF_048594095.1. Taxonomy (NCBI): domain Eukaryota; kingdom Metazoa; phylum Chordata; class Actinopteri; order Osteoglossiformes; family Mormyridae; genus Paramormyrops; species Paramormyrops kingsleyae. The sequence goes on from NC_132805.1 coordinate 11,932,348, forward strand.
GACAGCACTGGCAGGTCTCTGCTCCCCTACAAATTCATCTGGGTGTCCACTGATGGGGCACACTTAAGGCCAGCAAGGCTTCTTCACAGCTCACGGCATAGCGAATGGCTGCTTCATTTTGCTGAGGGATGTGTGCATGCTGAGGGATGTGTGCATGCTGAGGGATATGCGCATGCGGAGGGATGTGTACATGCTGAGGGATGTGTACATGTTAAGGGATGTGTACATGCTGGGGGATATGTGCGTGTTGATGGATGTGTACATGCTGAGGGAGGTGTGCATGCTGAAGGAGGTGTGCATGCTGAGGGATGTGTACACGCTGAACCCTGTGAAAAAAAAATAGTATACTAAAGTATATTAATAATGTCCTACAATTACTAAATGTGTAATAAAAAATATAATTTCTCTGAGCATATTTTTTTCAAACACATTTTAAATATACTTTTGTATACACATACTATGAAAAACCATATTAGAAATGTAAATGTGCTTTAGTGTGCTTTAGCATACTTGAACTGAAGTATACTTGCTTGTAAGTGCTTGTTTTTGTGTATTTTTTGTATATTTTTCAAAGATACATTTTAAACAAAATTTATTTTAAATATAATAAAAGCATATAGTACCAGTCAAATTTTTGTGCTATTCTCTACATTTTAGAATAATAATAATGTCATGCCCCGATCGTCCGCTCCTTTCGTGTGCCACGCCCCCTCGTTAACCCCATGTGGATTCCCCGTGTTTACCAGCTGTTCCTGATTGTTGTCATTAGTCCGGTGTATTTAGTCTGCGTTTCCGTTCGTTTCCCCAGTCCGGTCATTAACGTTACGTGTGTCATCCCTGAAATAAAACCCTTTTGTGCTTATTCACGGCTTTCTTCTCCTGCTTCCCCCGTGGATCGTGACAAATAAAGACATCAGAGATGTAAAATAGCATATATGAAATTTTGCACTCACCCAAAAAAGTATTACGCCAAACAAAATAAGATGTTGGGGGGGGTGCTCTGTCAGTTGGGACTCAGAAGGTTGCCGGTTCAAATGCCTGGTTCAGCAGAGTGATCCCACCACTGGGTCCTTGAGCAAGGCCCTTCACCCCAATTGCTCCAGGGACAGTCTGTCTCTGCTTTCTCCTCTATGCCAGGTCCATGAGGTGGCCTCCTGGGATGCTTGTCCAGCTATCCTGAAGGAGGTCCCATATATATGCCGAACACTCATTGGCGCTTTTCCATCACTCTCAGGTGAAACTCCTCCAAAACGATTTTTATTGCCTTTAGGTCAGGGGGCCAGGTCATGTGATGCGACACTATCACTTTCCTTTGTAATCGGCTTGGCTTGTCCAAACTTTTGACTAGTACTACATTTAGGAAGAATTATACTTGATTTTTCACTTTTGACAATGCATTTTAAACTATGTTTTAGTATAGCTTTTAAAATGTAATTTAATTTGACACATTTTTTAAGTAAATGTATTTTTAAAGTATACTTTTTCAAAGTTTCATAACAGTGTACTGTACTGTAATGTAGAGACCTGCGGAACCAAACGCACCGAGTGCGGCCCGGGACAAGATTTGATGGGTGGATGCGGGTGCGGGCTGTAAGGTCCTCATGTACTTGCGGATTGCGGGAGAATAGAATTAATCGCGGGACTCCCGCAAAATGGAATTATCTTAAAATTAATTTATTAAAAACAAATACTCTATTATTTATCTACTGCACAAAAGCAACAAAAACGACTAAATTAAAATAATAACAATTTACAGGCGAATCGTCTACAGAAACTACAATTGCCGCGCTCTGAGTGCCGGGGGACGTAACCGGACACCCCAAGAAGGAATGTCATGTGGGATGGCAGGATGGCATGTTCTGAAAAGCTCCTCGTTCGTGTCCATGTTCATCATTCCATTTAATTAAACTCAAATAAAACGAAACATATTTGTTTATTTTCCGTTTCTTTTTTTATATATACTCAAAAGGGAAGCAAGTGAAACAAATAACAGATTAGCGGGAAGAAGCGGTAAAAATAAAACTACTTATATGTTTACCTGCGGGATTTTGCGGGCGGGAGCGGGACAAAACTTGAATACTGCGGGCGGGAGCAGGAGAAATTTTTTTTTTTTTTTTTGCGGGAGCGGGGCAGAGTCTTGCGGGATCGGGCAGGAGCGGGACTGAAAAATCCGTCCCGCGCAGGTCTCTACTGTAATGTACTGTTATGCAAATAGTGTACTTTTTGATAAATTAATTTTACTGTGATATCAAAACATTGCACTGGACCAAAACATTTCATCATAAATCAAAACATATTTTAAAATATTTTTGAATGTTTTTTATTGCTTTGTTGTACTAGAAAATGGTTTATTTGCTATTAACATAGTTCAGTTTTACTCTGATTAAATGTTTACCTTTACTTTGTCAAACCTCCCTTTGATTAATTTTATTTTACTTCACTACCTCCATCTTAGGCTATGATGACATTGCTCCTGAGTTTTCAAAATAAAATTATCTCCATCCACATAGGCATTTTCACATTTTTTACGAAGAGGGCATGCGCACATTAGCAATGACTGGTAAATTAGTTTCTTTTTACACAAATATGCAGCAGTCACACTATGTGACATGCTATTTAGTTGTATACTAGTGATGGGCAAATGAAACTTAATCAATCATTTGCTGTATTTTCTGACTCCACTAGATGGTGCTCTCTGTTCATAAAAGGGCTCAAAGCATGTCCAAAGCAAAGCAAGAGCACCATCTAGTGGGGTCAAAAAATACAGCAAATGGTTCATGAAGTTTCATTTGTCCATCACTGCTGTACATGGGTCAGGAACAGGGAAAGCACCATTAAAGGGTGCTGTGCCATATCTGCCATGTTAGACTAGTGGGATCATTTAAAGGAAGGGCCACATGATGATGCGACTGTCAGAGCTTTTACAGAAATCTCTGCTTTGGGGACTGGAAATTCGAGTGTAATATGGAAAAAAGGCGATAATGGATACTAGTATCTGGGTTTTGTGGTACAACTCACAGCTGGAAGAAAAGCATGGAGGTAATGGAGAAATTCAAATTTGCTATTGTCACGCCCGGCTCGTCCGATCCTCGTGTGTGCCACGCCCCCCTCATTACCTCGTGTTAATTCCCAATTGTATTCACCTGTTGCCTGTTCTGTTCAGCGTATCCTGTGTATTTAGTCCGTGTCTGAGTCAGTGTTCACCAGATCCGTCATTAACGTAGTGTGATGTTGTCTGCCGTATTGTCCTGTCCGCTCCTAATAAACCCCGTTTCTACCTGTAATCATGGCTCGACTTGCCTGCTTCTCCGCTCACCCGCACGTGTCACAATAGCTTTTTACTATTTTTGTGTCAGAGTACTGTAGAAAGCACCATGCTTATTAAAGACAAAGGTGAAGGAAGCTTTACACTAATCACATTTCCTTAGCCTAACCGGCAAATAACTGAGTTAGACGGATGCAGCGATGGTCCTGCTTGTGTTTCTTTAGTGTAACTAAATTTTGAGTGAGTTTGACTTGTTTATACACAGACCTCAACATAGCTAGAATGTGAGGATGACAGCTCTTTGCAACCTCAGAAAGAGAAGCTTATGGTTGATGAAGATGTACTTTTAGCACTGAAAGGTATGTGAGTTGCAGTTCCAGTGTTACTTTACCGTAAAAAGGTGCTTCAACAAAGTATATGTTTAAGGAAGTGCACACTTATGCAACCAGCTTATTGTACGTTTTTTGTTTTTTTTTAGATTTTTCCCCTCTAATAGATTTGTTTGCTTTTCCAATTTAATTGTACAGGTTTTAGGTCACATTAAAGGTGGGAAACGTTTTGAAATTATTTATTGCGGTGTCATTTTTTACATCACAAAACCCTGGCATTTTAATAGGGGTGTGTACACTTTTTATATCCACTGTGTATGGAGTGTGTTTGTCTTAATATAGTTGCCAAATGTGGTGAAAACGCTGAAAGATGGTAGAAGCAATTGCAATTCCTTCTGCCTCACATCTCCCTAGTAGTTCCTCCAGTGATGTCCATCCTTCAGCTGTAGCATCAAAAGCAACAGGAATGGTAACAACACACAAGTGGTTGAATTAAAGACATACATTTCCAGGGCACTAGATCAAACGGTAGTGACACTGAGGCAGTCACAGACCACACCCGTCAAAAATTCAGTTAAAAATGTATCTGTACTGTTTGGACAGGTCAGCCTTGCTGGAGAAATGACAGTTCAGAAAAGAATGTTTGATTGTATTTCAATAATAAAAAGGCCCATTTTAGCTGAAGAGTTGGCTGTTGTGCTTTTTGGAAGAGAGACTTTGACAAGCCTCACCGGATAAAAGGCAATCAAAAGCCCTTTGGATCCTGAAAAGGTCAATGCACTCATTAGCATGTATGAACATGTTAAAGGAAAACTTTTGTATTTTTCAGTACACATTTGAATTGCTTTCCATTGTCTTATAAATGTGTTTATCATAAGCTTGCTTATTCTCTTATTATTGATCAGTGAAATCCTGCACACATTATTGTCCATCCAAGTTATTTCATCCAATTATTCATTATAAAAATTGTCAAGAAAATGGTTTGAAGTTATGGCTTAATTGCAATGTTCAGGTTATCTTTTGTTAAGGAAATAAAGAGAAACATTGCATGCTTAAATGATTGATCTATTTGTACTCTAGAAACCTTAAGATGCAGAAATAGAGCAACATTACTCTGTAGTGGTTTTGAAATAAATAAATATGAATGGTGGAAATTTTTGACAATTCTGAATTTATTTTTACTTTAGTTTGATATGTAATTTATGAGCGATAGTTTTTCTAAATTAATTCTTTTGAGTTAGATCACTTGCTATAAAACTTTTACTGTAACTGACAGTTTTTTCAACATTAATTGCTGATTGCTTCCGTACCGATTACCATTTTGTTTTCCAGACACAATAGTGACACTGTCCGGGTACATCTCCATCAGAAATGGGGGCCATCTTAAGATGAAATTGCAACAATGAAGCCAACTATGAGAGACCAGAAGGAAGTGTGTAAGAGAAGCCTGGTGCTGATACAGACACCTGATTGGCTGAGTGAGACAGTGAGTAACTGGACAAGGAAGGACACACAGGGGTGACACAGACATGGAATAAAAGACGAATAAGGAAAACTGAGTCCTTGAGTGAAACAAGAATACAAACAGAAGCTTCTTGAAGGTCCGGAGAGGGAGTGTGTTAGTTAAATTAGTTACTACTGATGTTATGCTCAAAATACCCAGCAAAAATCTTACTGTTAAATTAACATCTACACTGTTTATTAGGCTTTTACAGTGTTCGTTTGAAACCAAGTAGGTGTTAATTAAACACCGGGGGTTTTACTCTGATGTTCCAAAATCATTTCAAAATTTAGCATGCCAATTGTTAAAGTTATTTTATTTTTATTTTTTTAACTAAGATGCTGCATTTACTGTTTGGCGCTGGCAGATGGTTAACTTAAAAGTGCCCTTAAGTGACTGCTATATTGACACATAATTAAGATGCATTAAAACGTATTTAAATATACTTGTTACTAATTGCAGACACACTTGATACACATTTTAAATTCAATTAAATTACAGAGGCAAAAAGTGCACCAAAGAAAACTTAATTTAAGTATGCTCTGTATATACTATTTATTATACTATATATATATATCTAAATATATCTGCAATGTACTATCCACACATTTTAACTGAATTATCTATTTTCTATATAAGTGTATTAATAGTCATCATGAAAGGTGTATTCAAATATACTCCTTATTAAAATAAAGTAAATTTTTAAAAATAACATATTTAATTAAGATAAACTTAAGTATATTTAAGTGCATCTTAATGGTGTCTCAAAATAGTACACAATCATTATGATATATTATTAGCATACTAAGCACAAAATTAGTGCATGAAAATAGCACACTTTTCTATATTACTCAAGAATGCACTGAGGTGTATTAAGTTTCTAAAATCAAGTATACTTATGTGATCTTTTTTTACCTGGGGAGGGAGGTTTACATTGCTGAGAGACATGTACATGCTGTGGGAGGTGCGCATGCTGAGGGAGGTGTACATGTTGTGGGAGGTGTACATGCTGTGGGAGGTGTGCATGCTGTGGGAGGTGTACATGCTGTGGGAGGTGCGCATGCTGAGGGAGGTGCGCATACTGTGGAAGGTGCGCATGCTGTGGAAGGTGTGCATGCTGAGGGAGGTGCGCATGCTGTGGAAGGTGCACATGCTGTGGAAGGTGCGCATGCTGAGGGAGGTGCGCATGCTGTGGAAGGTGTGCATGCTGTGGAAGGTGTGCATGCTGTGGAAGGTGTGCATGCTGAGGGAGGTGCGCATGCTGTGAGAGGTGTGCATGCTGTGAGAGGTGTACATGCTGTGGGAGGTGCGCATACGGTGGAAGGTGTACATGCTGTGGAAGGTGTGCATGCTGAGGGAGGTGCGCATGCTGTGGGAGGTGCACATGCTGTGGGAGGTCCGCATGCTGTGGAAGGTGTACATGCTGAGGCATTGCATATCTTTAAGCTTTTCGTCAGCTTAGCAGAGGGGGTGACTTTTAGGGGTGGGGCTCATGCTCACATCGTCACCTTGCCCTTCTTTGGGCACCTTCCCATAATTGAGACAAATGACTCCATGGGGGAACGAAGCAGCACAAGGAGAAAGGAGTGAGGGTGCCGGATCCATATACTGCTCATAGAACCCGAGCCCCCACCCTGGTCATGTAGGTCGTGTAGCAGAAATTCACTGGGACTTAGCACTCCGCACACAGCCTGTATTACTGACTCGGGCTTCAGCTGGTACTCAGAGCCACTGATCCCAGCCAAAGCCCCACCAACAGTTGGCATTTAAGTGGCAAAGCACTGAAATTAGCCCGATTTCAGGACAGCGGGCAGACAAGCATGACTTACCTGAGGTGGCAGGACCAGCGGGCTCTATCTGTATGCAAAGACACGAAAGCTGGACCCATCATCTCCCTGAAAATCCACTGCCGCTAATGGGACTCCATATTGGTATTGGCGATTTGCAGCTGAATGAAATATAGCAGCGTTACCGTTATTGGATTTCTTAAAGGAGAGCTTCTGAGGAAAGTCTAGCGATCTTGTGCATAGCACTGCACTGAGGTCATGCTGGAATTGAATTGTTTCTGTTAAATTTAATTAATTCAGCGCAATCAGTGAGCGGCGAGACGTCACAGACGAAAGAGCACTGTAATTGTACTAGAAAACAAAGGATTCGTAATCCTCCCTCTTTTTACCAAAGCAGCCCCTGCAAGCGGCAGAGCAGTGAACGGCAAATGTGTTTCCGCCTGATTGGCCACCTTAAATATCACTGTGGCAGAAGGCAGCACAGTGGCTAACGATGTCAGCCAAAAGTTTATCAGACCTGCTTTCATAAAACCGAACAAATCTGTGACTTCAGAAAAGATCCTGCTGTATATTTAAATTAATCCATATCTGTTCATCCATCCATGTTCAACCACCTCTTATTCTACGGCAGTTTCCCAATCCCATCCTGCAGGGTCAGTCTGTGACGCAGTTTGCATATTTCCCTGCTCAAACACACCTACTAAACTTGGCGATTTGCTGCTAAGCTGAATAAGGTGTGCCTGAGTGATCAATAAGGTGTTGCAGACCGGCCCTCCAGGACCGGAACTGGGGAATCCTGTTCTAGTGTGACCATCCATCCATTTTTGTCCACTTCTTTGGGGCCTAAAAATGCCTGAAATCGTTTTGTTTCATGTGGACATTTGCTTTCTACAGTCAGAATAGTGTCTGTGTGCTTTGACGCCTCTCTTTGCATCCTGCCTGTGGCATCCTCTTTTTTTGCAAAGCAAAACATGGCCAATGTATGTTATTCTGTACAGGCTGACAGTGAACATGGATACCATCCCTGTAACTACAGGACACCATGCACAGGATGCCAGGCAATGTCACACACTATGAACAACTCAAAGGTGGCAGATCGCTGGTCAGTCAGCTTTTGGACTGCAGGTGGAAGCCTGTGAGTATCTGGGAGAGCTCCACAAACATACACACACACACACACACACACATTATATATTGTAATTATATTTTTTGTGGGGACTCTCCATTCATTTCTATGGGGAAAACTCTTATCCCATTAATGAGGACCTTAACCCATACCCAGTTCTAACCTTAACCATAAGTAATCAAACAAAATACAAATTCTGTATAAAATAGACTTCTGGCTATTTTAGTTTTTTGATTGCAGTTGCAGATTTTAATAAATTTGAGTTTCCCTTTGTAATCACACAAAAAAAACGGACCAACAATGTCAAAATTGCAGGTTTTTATTACATCGTGAGGACATTTTGTCCCCACAATGTATTATATACTTAGCCTACAAAGACACACACACACACTGAGTCAAGGGCAGGAATAAAACAGACAAACCTGAAGATGTGAGGCCATAGTATAACTCACTAAGCTTCCACACCCACCTAAGAGCAGCTGACAAACCAAAAGCTAATGTAAGACACGGTTACACTATCAGTGACACTAAACAGTCTGAATGTCACCTTGACCAAGAGCAAAAATCTGCCACTTTCCACTTTTCAGAATGCTAAGTTCAGAACGGCAAATGATACTTCAAGGCGAATTTACATTCCGTCTACAATCCACCTCAGATTCAGCTGCAGAAAGACAGATATGCTTCACTTTTATATTCTGAATTTTTTTCCCCCTCGAATGTTTGTTATCAGAAAATTAATTCAGTGTTGAACCAAAAGTCTTCAGCTGACTTGGACACAGTTTGTCTCAGTCTGAATTTCCATTAAGATTGAGAAATTCAATGAATTTGGAGGAACTGTGCCATCTTTAAGGAAAATTCAATCTATAGGCTATAACCAAAAGATAAGGCTTATAAAGGCAAGCTTCACAGTAATATTCCATATTATGATCAATCTTAATCTAACCATAAGTTTAATATGTAGCATAAAATGCATTGGGCTACTACAGTTTGTAACATCATTATTTTAATTTATTTGGACTTTCAATCAACGCAGAGAATATGCGGGTGTTTGGTGTCAGCAGTATTTGACATCTATCTAAACTTGTACGTATAAAAAAGAGAGTGATGTGTGTGTGTGCGCGCGTGTGTGTGTGAGAAAGAGAGAGGGATGACATCCACTCCAATACATTTAACTTGCAGTTCATGTGCAAACTTACAAGCTTGTTTATGCGTTTGTTGAATCTAATTTGCACCTTATACACTTTTGCTCCTTTTAGTCTGAAGGATATTTTCCCAATTAATTTTCATTAAAAAAATAGGAGTGACAGTGAATCACAGCTTCAAACCAGTTTTCCCATCCTAACTGGGTTTTACAATACTAAGCCAATTTTACCATCCTAACCCAATTTAACCACCCTAACTGAGTAAACTCTCCTAACCTAATTTTACTATCCTGAGTTTTATCACCCTAACTAAATTTTATTGGCCTAACTTAATTTTACTATCTTATCCAAGTTGTACCATCCTAAGCTAGTTTTACCAGATTAACCCAGTTTTTCCCTCCTAAACAAGTTTTCCCTCCCTATCAAGGGGCATTGGATGAGCATGGATACCCTATAATATGGTATTACCCTGTAATACCGTACACCCCCAGAAAACATTATGCATCCACTCAGTAAATTCTACTGCAGGGACTGGCGGTTTCTACGGTGGGGGATCCCCCCGAACCACCATTTGGAGGGCCCGAGGGGACATTTTGTCAGGGGCCTCAGACATTCTAGCTAGGACCCTGCTCAGACCTGCGGGGCCCTGCTCAGACCTGCGGGGGCCCCTTCTCGCCATTCTGTGCCACACGCTGCTGTCATGGGATCTGTCATGGAAACCTTAAGGCACACAAATCACATTAAGATAAAATCATTTTCTTGAAAGTATCCATTTATGGAAAGAGGAAAATGTGTTGTAGAAAGAGGAACATGTTATTGCTGTTGATGAAACAAAGGAAATATTATGGAGATGGATTTATGTCTAAAGTAATCACGCTTAAATGTCACAATGATATTGTCATTTTATGAAACGCAAATCCATATTCAGAGATGCAAATGTATGACTGTGCTTACTGCCTAAGTGTCATGAGTACAATCTTCATTTTACATTTACCAATCCTAATTTGAGTTTATGATGTTCAGGTTGCAATTACGAATTTCAGTTTATGCATTTACAACTTGAGCATTACATTTATGAATCATTGAATTGTAAATCCAAAATCACAGTGATTTTTTTGTTGTTGTTGTGAAAACCCATTCGCCATCGTCAGCTAAACATTCCCCACGTAACCAGTGATTTGTCAGTGTAGCACTGAAATTGCAAATGCATCCACTGTGATTCGTGTCAGGGATCCGGGCGGGTTTGGTGCACTGGCGGGGCATGGTGCAGGCAGATAGCAAGGTGGACGACCCACTTGCGGCTCACTTGACAAAACAGGGTTTATTAGAACAGAAACTAGAAACACTAGGAATACAACAAAAAAAAACTAAAAGAATCACAAGGGGTCAAAGGTAAAAGGGGAACACAAAGACTAGTTACAGATGGGGGCAGGCAGGCAGGCAGGCAGGTGGGCAGAACATACATCTAATACCAAGCGTTTACAATCAAACATACAAAACGATGAACCACTAAGGGACAGAACTCAAGCAGGAACTGAACTGGGTAACGAGACAATTATCCAATGGGGGAGGGTGCAGGACAACGAGCAATCAGGAAAACACACAAGGGCAGGAACAAGCACAGACAACAGGTGGAACTAATTAACTCAAGGGACTAAAACTAAGAACTAACCAAGAAATAGGGCAAACAGAATGTAACACTGGAGGAATAATAGACAGGTAGAAACCCAAGCATGGGCACACAGAAAACCAAAACCAAATACAAATCACCGAATTAGGGAACACTGAGCTAAAATAAATGAGGACGCCTGCATCGTATACGTCAAGGCTAATAAGGAGCCATTGTGAAATGAACTGACCCTCTTTATGCTTATTGCAGCCCCAAACAGCATTATTCTTGTGGAGTGCTGAAGAATGCATTTTCATTCTACCTCAGATGGTACCACGAGTTCCCGGGTATCACACGCGACAGCATGGAAAACACGCCGCTATCATAATGGTCTCCCTGCGTGTTTTTTTTGATCAGCCCCCTTAACATCCTTGTACTTGCAGAATGCTTGAGTTTACTTCTGTTTATTTTTATATATCGCTCATCCCAACCACCTCATCGTAAGAACATTAAGAGTTAATTAGAAACAAAGACAATAGCTAATGTTAAATGATACAAACAGGTAGGGGAGGAGCCAGGGACAGGTCCAGTTCCTTTCATTCAGGGAGCTGGTCTGTAGCCTTACATCTCCAGGGTTGTGGGTTTGAATCCCATCTCCAGTTGTGTGCGGAGTTTATATGTCCTCCTTGTGTTTGTGTAGGTCACTCTGATTATGTCCCATGGTCCAGGAATACATAGTTAGGTGATTTAGTGCTTCACAAAGTGTGTGAATATGTGCCGTGTGATAGACTGGCATCCCATCCAGAGTGTCCCCTGCCTTGTGTCCTGTGATGGACTGGCATCCCGTCCAGGGTGTCCCCTGCCTCGTGCCCTGTGATGGACTGGCATCCCGTCCAGAGTGTCCCCTGCCTTGTGTCCTGTGATGGACTGGCATCCCATCCAGAGTGTCCCCTGCTTTGAGCCCTGTGATGGACTGGCATCCCGTCCAGGGTGTCCCCTGCCTCGTGCCCTGTGATGGACTGGCATCCCGTCCAGGGTGTCCCCTGCCCTGTGCCCTGTGATGGACTGGCATCACGTCCAGGGTGTCCCCTGCCTTGTGTCCTGTGATGGACTGGCATCCCATCCAGAGTGTCCCCTGCTTTGTGCCCTGTGATGGACTGGCATCCCGTCCAGTGTGTCCACTGCCCTGTGCCCTGTGATGGACTGGCATCCTGTCCAAAAACAGTAATTGATCATTTTGTAGCACTGTTCAGAACCCAAAACTATTTTGGTTACTGGCTACAAGTTTTTTGTACAGAACACCACTACCAATCATGTACTAATTACTGTCACGTCGAGATTTCCGAAAGGCCCATTACATTCACAGGGATACAACCGTAAAGCCATTAGTCAAATGTGTTTACGGCGCCAGAGCGAGTGAGTAATGTTAGCTTTGCCGCTGCAAGGCCTGATCTATGGCCCTGGTGTTTGAGCATCTGTAATTCAGCTATGAGGAGGCTATGTGAAAACACGGCGGGCTGTGATGCAGCGGCCAGGCAGCCTGTATGTCTTAGCCCACGGAGATCTAGTAGGCCTGCCTTCGCCAGCAGTTTGTCAGGGCTAGCTGGGGCCTGGCAGCCCGCCTAGCACGCGTCAGCTAGCCAGTTCTCAACTTATTGCCGTCAACTGAGTCGTGAGCAAGTTTAAATGGTTTGGTTTTCACAGGGTCGTTGCAGATTCAAAATTGATATTCCTGAGTGCTTTTTCACCAAGTGTTAAGCTTCATATGTCACCCATTCACAGAGCGGCATTACGTCATATACCAAATTGGCCCCTTGTGGTGTGAGCTGAAAACGGGCTCTCCTTATTCCCCCTCTCGCCAGCGATGGCATTCAGCTGTGCCACCTGCAAACACACAGGAGCCTGAGGAAAATGGCGAGTTCTGGTACCCACTAAGGCATACGTTTAGAAACAAAAGGATTTAAAAAAAAAATATTTATACTTGTTGCCAGCACTGTTTGGTAACCATAGAAACAAATTCACTTCTCGATTCACCAAACCATAATCGCGAGGGTGCTGGTGGGCCGGTCTGCTTAGGGGACATGCATTTTAGTCAGTGCTCAACCGAATGAGTCATACTATCAGAGGAAAAAACGGCGTGAAATTTCATTTTATCACTAAATTCCTTTGAAAGATGTGTGTGTGAAACAGACATTGGCATATGGATATTTTTGGGGGAGTGACAGGACTGACAACAGAAAACAAACTCCTGAGGAATCCACAATGCAAGGACGGAACGGAAGACCAACGGAAGAGGGAGGGCCTCCGTAATGACATTAGGAGTGTTTCACACAGGTCATGTGACCTTGATCACAAGACATCAAGTTCCAGTTCAACAAAGTGAAAATGCTTCTCTGAACTGGAAGCCATTTGCACATTCCTGTGTCTGGAACACCCTGTGGCTGCTTCCCTTATTCTCCATGATATCTCTCCCCGCTTTGATCCATTTCCACTGTGATACATTTCTGCTACGGTGTCCCTTGCTCCTAGAACCATAGACCTCAAAAGGTTTTTCTGAGATGCACCTGCAACCCCATACTGAATAAGCAGAACGGAGCATAGATGGACAACCCATCCATCTTGATTCTGCTTCTCCTGGTGAGGGCCATGGTCTCTGCACACCTAGCAAATCTAGGATCCACAGAGCTATGTTGTGTGGAGCTTGAACTTCTGGTAATGCCTTCCTTGGTAAACAGAGGTATGGGAATGAATATCAGAGGAAGACGCCCACAAAAGCCACTAATCAAAATCAGAGTATCCAGCATGGGCTAAGGCTGCCAGGAAAGAGCCCTGGAGCTGGACCTGGGGTGGCACTGTTGGGTGAAGGCTTGGTGGTCAGGCCACCCAAATAACCAGACCGTCTACATGAATGCACCTCACGGGACCACCTTCTGATTGGGACAAACTGGGCCTTAGGTGCCAGGAGGTGCTGGGTGAAAACTAAACAGTAAACCTTCACTCACAACCCCATAGATTGCTCACTATTAGCTGGTAGACAGGTGATTCAATATGACAGAGGGTTTTTTCTGTTTTTGTGTCGGCAAGAAGTCCACACCTTTCCACTGGAGCACGGGTGTCAAACTGCAGTCCTCATTTAACACACCTGATTCAACTCCTTGTGCTAATTACCACACGGCTTTTGAGCTGAATCATTTGTGGTGGAACAGGGAAAGAACGAAGCTACACAGGTCTCCGGCCCCCCAGGACTGCAGTTTGACATCCCTGCACTAGAGGGAGTGTTCACAGCAGTTCCCCTGTCCCTCTACGGAGAACAGTTGTTAGGGGTGACTACAATCGGCATGTAAGGCTCCTCCATGAGTGAGTGAGGCATGTAACCTTCTTTGTGTGGCATCAAATAAATGTGGGGGGATCTCCCAGGAGAGATGGGAAGCTCTATACACTCCCCCCCTCCAGAAGGAGCATAAGGCCAGAGCTCAGTAACCTTCAGGACCGAATAGTATCATCTGCACCATGAATCATTGGCTCAGTCATGTGCTGATGGTCTGATTGACCATCAGCTCTCCTACAGGGGCCACATTCACCCCCACAGGCCCCCCTGCTCCAGGCTCCTTGACTGGGGTCTCTTCTGAGCTGCTCCACACCAATGCATGTTGGTCCACCATAAACCAGTGCAAACAGTCTTTAAAGGTGTTTTTTGCCATGCCATTGCATTCTGTTTATGCATCTTTAGATATTTTCCCCCAATGTTTCCATCTTTAAGCATCAATACATATTAAAACAGACAAGGAAAATTTATTTTTAAGCAAAAATCAACCGTGTGAGTATTAAACCATGAAGTTAGCGACTGATAAATTAAAGAGCCAAACCAGCTTCAGGCTACAGTCTTTGTCCCCTTGGTTGTCATGATCTTTGTCGCTGCTGTTGTATGTCACACATTGTGGGGAGCATTCAGGTAGGGGTGGCCATTTCACGCCAGACTGCCTGCCCTGGGCTATGTTGACCTCTACCCAAAGTTCCCCACAGTCCCTGTGATTTAAAAACCTGTTGGATTGTATCCTGTTCACCACATGGAGCTCTCAAGATGTTCCTCCAGCCCTGCAGTGCACACGCATGAGGGCACACACACAAACAAACCCCAGGCTGCTTGGATCTCACCAGCACCACCTTGCCAGCTCAGACGGGCCCGTAATCCTGACAGTAGAGCCCAATAAAAATGAAATTATCGGCCTCCACGGTGAGTCCGCCTCGCCCCGCCGCATGCCGAGGCAGATGACAGACCGTGTCCAGCACCTCAGTGGCCTGTCTGCAGTTACATGCCAGGATTATGTTAGGCTGGCTTCGCTTTGCATACTTCCCAGAGGGGGGCACTTTTTACGGATCAGCTAAGATTGGGCTTCTCAACCTGGCCCCAGGGAGGCTGGGGGATGTGTGGCCAGATCCACCAGGGATCGGGGGGAGGTGAGGGTCACTGTCGGGAGCTGCACTGACCATCGGATCCCAGACCAGTAGATGTCGTAGTCAGGCATTCGCGCTCACTCCATCTCCCCCGTCCATATCTACCCACTTGTTATTACCGGAAAGTTGCTTAATTACCTTCCTTCATGAGCTATAAGACGTCACCCCGCAGCCCGAGGTGGGTGGCCCATAAACACACACCCACAAGCACTCAGCACGCTGTTTCATCAAGAAGTTTGGGGGTGGTGTGCAAGGAGAAGATAACAGCCGCTGCTCCAGATAATTCACTGAATGATTCACCAATGGAAAAAGTAAAGTTTAGTTATAAATTAATTAACTGAGCAGTCACTGTGGAATTTGGTGGGGAGGGGCAGCTTTCAGATGGCCTTTTGTGGCAAAAGTTACAGAAACAACCTTGAATGAGGAGAGGAGATTCTGGGAGCCGCATTCAAAGACATGCATCCATCATTAAGAAGCTCCATCCATCCAAATTAGCTTCTGCAGCAAAGGATCACTGTGAACCCAGAACATCCTGGATGAAATCCCAGACCATGACAGGGCAGAAACTCCGACATAGCATGATATAGGAAAAACTGTTCACCTCACTACATGTCTAGATTGCAGGAGGAAAATCACAACGTTGCATGGAGAATATACAAGATGCAGGCACAGAAAGGCAGGGCAGGAATCAAACCTACAACCTGAGAGAGGGGAGGCCATTATGCTGACAGCATAATGCCCACAGCACCACCAAATTAACAAAGCACCAGTTTATACTAATTCTTTACAATACATATGGCAGAAATGCAGTCGGTGCAATTATTTTGGGCTGTCCTCTGCATGCTTTAACCCATTGGAAACAAAAGAAGTGACCGATTAAGCTGGTGATTAACTGTCAATGTATGATACACCGGCCTTATCTTAGCTATTACCGCCTACGACCCTCTTCCTGGTAGCTGAATGGGGCGTTCAACAACCCCGCACAAGAAGAGCGAACAGGACAGACAGATGCGCTTCCGTCGGGCAGTGAGCGGGACTCAGGGAACAGCGGACCAGCCTGCCGTCATTCTCCTATGCCAGTGGGTGTCACCGTGCAAGTTCCTGATTTACAGCACAGCGTCCTTGCTGACCGGCCCAGCAGGGAAAGACGTCTGCCAGCCGGTCGGTAAAGTGGGCCTAGCACTCTGTTACCCATAATCCCTAACATCAGCTGGAGCTGCACCGGGCCTGCTCAGTCACTACCGACACGGCTGAAACATGTATGTTCATTTCTCAAGCAGTACGATGTTAAGGCCAAAGTGAACAAGGGAGAGGTGGTGGAAGAAAGCCAGAGTTTGGCGCACTGTGATGGAAGGCCTGGAGGACAGGCTGAGTGCAGATCCCCGCAGTGCTGCCCCACCCGTAATCACACAGTGTGACTGGGCATGCGCTCGGCGAGCTATAACCCCACTGCACTCCATACAAATCACGGTGCGACAGCTGAAATGGAGCATTTAAAAGTGGGGGGGGGGTTGCTGCTGCAGGGACTGGAAGGGGAGGGTTTGAAAATTGATAGTGACACAAGCGGGAATAGATAGCAGGAGGACAGGAAGCGACTTGTGAGGTGATTATTCCTATCGTGGGTCTGTGATTTAAGACCCTCCGGCCATTTCATGTAACGCTAAGAAGTCATCAGAAGCAAGACTACAGTGGAAGCCAATTTATACTTTGATCCAAAATGATTTTCTTAGCGTGGGCTCAGGGAATGGAGACCATTCTGCAAAGTCGTTAATCGGGCCTCTCTGGAATGAGGGACTTTAAAAAAGCAGACATAAAGTGTGTCTGTGAATTATAATTTACTGGGCCAGTGTGTGTTTGTAGGTCTGTGTGCACGTGTGTGTGTGTGTGTGTGTGTGTCTGTCTGTCTGTGGGTCATGAATATATTACATTCTATGCACCAAATGTTCCGACAATGTGATAAAAACCTGTTATTTTGACCTTGTTGGTACACTTTTCAGTAGCCACAAGGGGATACTCAATTTTCTAAAAAGCTGTGAAACCAATCAAAAAACTAAAAATGCTGAAAGTCTTTATTTTGTTTGGTTACTTATGGTTAAGGTTAGGGCTGGGTAGGGGTTAAGGTTGTCATGTTGGGATTAGAGTTTTCCCCATAGAAATGAATGGGGAGTCCCCACAAAGATTTAATTACAAAGCTGTGTGTGTCTGTGTGTGTCTCGGTATGCTACCCCCCCCAAAGAGCCGGTAAAAAGCACCACACTTGTTACCAAGCAGATGTTTGGTGGCACTACCTGTAAATCTTCCCATGTGTCTAATACACAAAGCGCCGTAATTAACCAAAATGCTCCCCTATAAATTCACTTCACAGAAATTAAATCCTATCATATAACTGGTCATTGGTCAGAGGCTGTTATAGCCCCTGGATGCAGAATCATAGAATCATCACATCTCACAATGACCTGTGGGAGGGGGGGGGGGGCGACACTGCTCTGAAGTTTGTCTAAACAACATTCATCTGCCCATCCATTCTCCATAAGTGCTGATCCAGGGTCAGGAAGTACAGGTCGGGATGACATCATGGATGTGACGGCAGTGAGCTCACACTCACACATATCAAACGTAGACTATCGTCAATTCGGAATCACCAATTCACCACATGCACTGTGTAATGGACATCACTGCAGGCTAGCATTTACCCATTCTATCCCCGTCTCATGGCTTTGTTTACCATCCCCACCAAAGCAAGTATTACAGTCCAGTAATTCCCATCAGACAATACCTGCCTCACCATGTAACTGTCATCTATTTAGTAAACAAACCCATGAAATTCATTCTCTGCAATCGAGGCCCTGGGGACAGGCTCTGTTTCACAAGCTTTGCAAATTGATGCTGGTTTATCTCATATTTATTGAAGCCCTTTGGGTTAAGTGTGTAATTTACACGTATAGCAGGAGTGAACATCCAGGTGCACAAAAAGCTTCCACATTGCGCATTGTGACACCGGAGCAGGATGCCTTGATGCCGGCTGCCCTTCGGCCTCTCGTTTCCCCCGGGATCGTCTGGATCTCGCCGTCGTCAGGCCCGGCTCCCTTACAGGCTGCTTGGCAGCTGCCACTTTTATTTTGAGATCAATAAAAAGCAATTACCGGAGAAGTGGCGGCCACGACGCCCTCTCAGGGCCGCCTCGGCCACGCAGGCCAGACCTCTCATGTCCCACTTCCCATCTTACCGGCGCTCAACCGACAACAGCACAAAATAGATGGATAAAATAGATGTTGCTCTATAACTGGTCCATGTCTGCAGACATGAGAAAAAGATATTAATTATAGCTACTGAGTTGAGCAGTGGAAGGGCTAAAGGATCTGAGGGGCACAAGGTCACCAGCAGCACAGGCCAGGTCCTAGCCGGGATTCCTGCACAAAAATGCCCTCATTTGCATCACTGACCACAACCTCCATACTTTCGAGAGCAACAGTGTCAGGTGGCCATGGACAGCCGTGAGGGGGAGGGGCTCTCACTCATGACTCTTAACACCCTAAGACACTTAACAGGGGAGGTGTAATTGCCCTTCATCACGATTACAAACAGCATCTCCGGCAATATGAGAGTCAGGCTGATTTTTGCTATTCTGCTTTTCTCACTCGCTGCTGTGAACTTTCAAAGTGAAGATTTCACATCAGGGAAACAGCAGGGAGGAATATTTCCCTCACCTGTGAACTGTGTGGTGAGATATAGATGACCATCCAGAACAAAAAAAAACATACGTTCCATCTCTTACGCCCTGGAGCACAACAAGCCCAGAATGCACTTGCTCTGCCAGTTTCCTGCACCTGGTTCTTTCTAGCCGGCAGTCATAGTACTTTGTGAAAGATCTCCCCATCTGCAGATGGTCTCCATGCGACTGAGGTGGGCATGAACACCCAGGCCAGGGCTGCATTAATAGTGATTGTCACTTCCAGGGAGCAAAATGAGGAGAGAGCTTTCTATGATAGCTTCAGGTTCTGTGACTGACCTCCTGCATACAGCAACCCCCCCCCCCCCCCCCGTCCGCTGGACTCGAATTAGAATTCCCCCATGTGCACTAGGACCCTGTGCATATGAATCACTCTGAAAGGTGCACAATGAAGTAATCCTACCACCTCCCCCCAAAGCCTGTCCTGAAAAATATCATAAACCCACCATCATGTACTGAATAGAAAGCCTTCAAATCTCCAATAACAAGCCCATTCTTCAGGCAGCAGGGCTCCTGGCCTTCTTACATCCTGAAGCACTAGGGGAAAAAAAACGGCACAGGCCGCTATCCGGCTCACGGAGCACATCCAGATGGGCTGAAGGGAAAAAAAATAATAAGTGGCAATTCAATTTTCCATTTTGCTTCTCTGGCTACCAAAGGCTCTCCTCTGCCTCCCATGTAATGCAATGGAGCCATTCGAGAAATTACAGATCAAAATAAATTAGCCAGATAAGAGAAAAACCCATCAGGGTTTTATAGCCTCCCTCCAACCTCCACAGCCCCCACCCTTTGCCAGTTCCGAGAGGGACCCCACAACCCCACCCAGAGGGAAAAAGCAGGGAAGGAAACAAATGGCATCATGGGTAGGTAGGATGGAGCCGGTCAGGTAGTGACAGGAGAAATGAGGTTTCGGGCGCAATGGTCATCAGGATCGCTGCACGCTGTCAATCAGGAGTATAAACCACTTCCAGCTGGCTTCAGACCAGGCAGTGAGTGACAGTGTGACACAGTAATCCTGGCCACCGTAGGCTTCAACCCGTCATTTCTCTGACTCCCACTCCTCTGGGAGCTGACCTTGCATTCAGAAAAGGACCGTGGGGTGGGGGGCACTTGTCAGCTGGACAGACCCATTCGACTGCCCCCTACCCCATCCACAGAGGACCAGAGGGTCGTGTCCTTCTGTGATGTTGCTGAGACTTGATTTATAAAGTATTTTCAACAGTGCAAAATTTTCATCTGGTATCTTTTGAAAAGCAATGAAGACTCCCAAAGAAATCAATTTAAAGGGAATGTTGTTTGGTGTTTATTTTTTTTTAAATAATCTCCATTAAAGGGAAGGTCAACTGAAAGGAGAAATTAATGCACTTCATCAGGTCAATAGCCTCCGTTCGTTATTCATATTTTATTATTTTATGAATATTTGCATGGTATAAACATGTCACCTCATTTTAATGCCCTTGCCAGTCCTTCAAATCATTTCACTGTACAAATTTCCCTTATTATAACCAATAGGCCTAATGTAAAATAATAATAATTTAATTCAGGTGTTTCAGTCAATACAAGCTTATAACCTCCTATGGTTTGTCCCATTTCTAGCCAATTAGTCTAGAAAGAGGGAAACGAATATATCAGCCCTATGCGGGGTTTGAAAGCTATAACCCTTAATTGTCAAATCTTGTAAGGAAAAAAAAACCTTTTAAAATCCCCGATGGTTGTTTGCTTTTACAAGGCTGACATCTAGTGGTTTCTTGTGTAACCTACATGTCTGATATGTAAAGGCAGCTTAAATAAGTGAGTGAATCTCTAAGTAGTCATCTCTTTATTAAATTAATTTACTGAATTCATTTCCTCTGTTTAATCACCGCTCAATATTTAATTTCTTAGGCCAATACCAGCGTTGTGGCTTGGTGGAATAAATGTCACTGCAGAATTCAACCTTTTACGATGTATAGGTGCTAACATTCGCTGACCAGGATTGTAAAGTGGATGGATATGCAAACATTTACTCAGCGCAGGTCGAGGTCGATGTAATACTAGTAAGCTTAATTAAAAGCTCGGGCCTTTTCTTACTTTCAGTTCTGTATACGGTTATTATCTTGCAGGGAGTTTAAGTCTCGCTAAAACATTTTTACTCAGTCGTAGAAAAAACCTTAGCTAGCTTAGCAAGTTTATTTATTGTTCCTTTTATAGATTATCTAATATACACTCACCTAAAGGATTATTAGCAACACCTGTTCAATTTCTCATTAATGCAATTATCTAATCAACCAATCACATGGCAGTTGCTTCAATGCATTTAGGGGTGTGGTCCTGGTCAAGACAATCTCATGAACTCCAAACTGAATGTCAGAATGGGAAAGAAAGGTGATTTAAAACAATTTTAAGCGTGGCATGGTTGTTGGTGCCAGACGGGCCGGTCTGAGTATTTCACAATCTGCTCAGTTACTGGGATTTTCACGCACAACCATTCCTAGGGTTTACAAAGAATGGTGTGCAAAGGGAAAAACATCCAGTATGCAGCAGTCCTGTGGGCGAAAATGCCTTGTTGATGCTAGAGGTCAGAGGAGAATGGGCCGACTGATTCAAGCTGATAGAAGAGCAACTTTGACTGAAATAACCACTCGTTACAACCGAGGTATGCAGCAAAGCATTTGTGAAGCCACAACACGCACAACCTTGAGGCGGATGGGCTACAACAGCAGCAGACCCCACCGGGTACCACTCATCTCCACTACAAATAGGAAAAAGAGTCTACAATTTGCACGAGCTCACCAAAATTGGACAGTTGAAGACTGGAAAAATGTTGCCTGGTCTGATGAGTCTCGATTTCTGTTGAGACATTCAAATGGTAGAGTCAGAATTTGGCGTAAACAGAATGAGAACATGGATCCATCATGCCTTGTTACCACTGTGCAGGCTGGTGGTGGTGGTGTAATGGTGTGGGGGATGTTTTCTTGGCACACTTTAGGCCCCTTAGTGCCAATTGGGCATAGTTTAAATGCCACGGCATACCTGAGCATTGTTTCTGACCATGTCCATCCCTTTATGACCACCATGTACCCATCCTCTGATGGCTACTTCCAGCAGGATAATGCACCATGTCACAAAGCTCGAATCATTTCAAATTGGTTTCTTGAACATGACAATGAGTTCACTGTACTAAAATGGCCCCCACAGTCACCAGATCTCAACCCAATAGAGCATCTTTGGGATGTGGTGGAACGGGAGCTTCGTGCCCTGGATGTGCATCCCACAAATCTCCATCAACTGCAAGATGCTATCCTATCAATATGGGCCAACATTTCTAAAGAATGCTTTCAGCACCTTGTTGAATCAATGCCACGTAGAATTAAGGCAGTTCTGAAGGCGAAAGGGGGTCAAACACCGTATTAGTATGGTGTTCCTAATAATCCTTTAGGTGAGTGTATGTTTAAAAATCAGTAGAAACCTCCGCTGCTTTTGCATGAGCGCTGTATGCGTTATCTGAGACAATCATAATAATTTTCATCCTTGCTGTTTAAATCACTTCTAGACGAGTTTGAGAAATGTATAAACTCTTTTTTGCTTTATAAATACCCCAGTATTTATTACCAAAAAAAAATCACATATAGTAAACTTATATTAAACGAGATATTTTTAAAAAATTTTGTCATGCATCTTTTTGTTGTGTCTGTTCTTCTGACCAGATCTTAATTATTTGTTTTACTTCGTTTATCGTTGTTTTCTGAGTTCGTAACTTTTTTCAAGATTGCGGTTGTACTGTGTTTAAGAGGCAGGCTATTTGCATAACCAATCCAACATGGGCGCTTGTCCACTGCAACAAGATGGGTACTTTCGTTTTTCTATTAACTTCCAGTCGAGGAGGAGTACCAAAGGGTTCAAGAAAGTGGAAAAACCTCACCTTCACTTTCGCTTGGTTGGCGATTTGCTAAGTCTGCACTTCCTCAGTCTCCAACAGCCATTCGTTTCTCTTAATTACCTCAGTCATTTCTAGTTTATGACAGGGTCAATCTCTTTAAAACAAACTCCGTCTCTTTTAACCTTGGTACTTTAACGCAGAAGGAATTATATTCGCCGACGTGAAGTCCTAAGTTTTATCGTTGCAATTAACAATACTGGATTTAGCCATATGGTGGCAGCATCCAAATTCCTAACAAAGCCAGCGATTTCGTTCCACGTTTCCTCAAGTTGCATTATTTCTCTGTCCAGACGATGGAGCCTGATTCCACACGGTGGAGCCTAACTAGCTGGGTGTTACTACCAACGAGATGTTCAGTGCTGGTCATATTAAAATCAAAAGCTGTTTCGACGTGTTACTATTGATAATTGTATTCTTTGCATATATGTATTGCTATTTAAGGCAACAAGATATATGTTGATTACATTTTAGCATATTAAATGATGCTGAATTAAATGGATTTAATAGTTTAGAGGTTACATTCTAAATAATTACTTTTTAAGATCATCTGTGTTGTATAGGATGTTGTTTCACATTCATTACTGTTGTCCATCTATCCATCCGTCTTCCAACGCCTGGTCATAGTTCGGAGGAGGCCTGGAGCCTATTCCAGAAGCACTGGGTACACTCGGAAACAGATATTATTGTAGAATTTTTGTACTAAACGTTATATTTTTATTATTCTTCAGATAAGCCATAAGTATTTACCTTATAGCTAAAACACCAAAGGAACCAGGACATGTTAACTTCATTAGTTTATTTGTTTAAATACCACATTACATCAACTTACAAACAAGTCAGGCTTTTCTTAGTCAGATTTCTTTTGTAGGCATCATTTGTATAAGTGCTTCTTCAGAACATACTCATCATATCTAGGTGGTGCCAACACCGCCCTGGGACACATGCTGTAGCCGACCATGAGAGAGTCATAACAGCCGGCTGGCTTGATCGGTCTGATTCCTCTCTAAGCAGCTTCAGTTCCCAATTTCCCCTCCAGGAACCTCATCTTTCTGCTCTCGTCTCTCAGGGTTCTCTTGAGTCTCTCATGTGATCCCCTTGTTCCCGTGCTGACCAGATCCCCCAACTGTGACCCGTCAGCTCCCCTATGCCACTTTCCTTTCCTTAATTCTGTGACTGATCCCATTTCTCTTTGATCTTTAGCACTAAGTTCATGTTTAGTCTGTGACCTAATTTCTCACCTAACATTTCCCCCCTCCATGCAAACTTCTATGTCCACCATTTCTCATAAGAACTGTCTGCTATTTCTCCTAAATTTTTGCTGTGTTCACGCTTGTCAATGTGCTGTTACAGCAGTCACATCAGCAGCAAAATGGCACCCACGTTGGCATCCTCTAGCTTTGAAATTCCCTAAATCCATACCTTACAAATATAAGGCCTTATTTCATATTCAGACAATATAAATATAACACCAATACTGAACATATTTATAAACTCAGTTGTACATGGTCAGAATATTAGAATTTGTGTGCATCACTAAAAATGAGAATTATTAGTCATAGCATTTATGAACATACAATAGAAATACAAGACCATGGCAATTTGGATAAGTGCAAGAGGTTTACAAAACATTGGCTCTTGCCATTATTGGTTATCACGTCGAAATTTTTCACATGCGCTTTTTTCTGGGAAAAAGTATTTCCACCAAAAAAATCCTGTCCTTCAGGTGAATCACTTCTGATGGAGCCACTATATTGCTCATGTCTGCCATTCTCAGTGCATAATCCAGAAAAAACATACGCATCTCCTAATTATTCTCGTCTCTCTGACATCATCTTCAGTAACAGCAGCACTCTATGACATCATTAAATGATCCTCCAAAACGCAGCCTAATTTTTCTGTGCCCTCTGATGGGAGACTGCTATGTGGCACTGGGGTGAAATAAGAACTCTATTAATCAAAGGACCCTCTTGGAGAAAACCCTTGAGTCCTTGAATAGATACTCTATGGTAGTGATGGGCAAATGAAGCTTCATGAACCATATCTTGTATTTTTTTACCTCACTAGATGGTGCTCTTGGCTTGCTTTGAGGCATGCTTCGAGCCTTTTTTTGAACAGAAAGCGCCATCTAGTGGGGTCAGAAAATATAGCAAGTGGTTCATGAAGCTTCATTTGCCCATCACTACTCTATAGGTACATCAGACAGACTAATGCCAGAAGTAGAATAAACGGTCATGCGCTTCTGTCCCTGACAGCCACTCAGTCTCACCCACACACAAACACAGGTGCATGACGTGGCTTCAAAGACATCATACTGAGTAAAGTGCTGAGTGGCACTTTAACTGAAAATATCCACCTTCCTGGACTATGCACAAAGGCATTTCCAAAGTGGAATGGCCAAGGGCACGACCCTTCAGACACAAAAGGAACCTTGTTCCAAAGGCAAACAGACACAATGGCAATCTAGGGCAGTTAAGTCCATCTGGAACTCAAAAAAAAAAGTGAACAAACATCTGCAAACTGTGCGCAGTATAATATCAGGCCAAGCTGGGGGCAGCTACAATCTCGCCATAAAAAAAAATCATGTGGTTGGTTTTGTTGTTCCTAATACATCTGGGAGACAGTTCACATTGTATGTAATTTGGTTATAAGAGAGTAATGTTTTAATGCTAAAGAATGTTTTGAAGACTGAAACACCACTAAGGGAACTATTTTTGTTTATTTCAAAAGGATGTAACCTAGTGATACATTTAATTAACGGTCTCCATAGTGATTCTGCAGCTCACACTCAGTTACTGACAATTACTTCCCACCTCCCTGGCCACAGTAGTCGGGCTTCTACGCTGTGGCATGGAAGTCTGTTATGGTAGCTCAGTTGAAACCTGACCTATTCTGCATTTTGAAGGTCAGAGGTCATGCTTACTACCAAATATCCATGAATGTGACATATTTACAATCCAAATCAAGGGTCTCTATATCTAGTCTTGGTGCAACAGTGTATATACAACTGTAGAATGCTACCAACCTTAGTACTGACAAAGTAGATTAAATTAGTTAAATCAGGAACATAATGCAGACAAGCACTAGAACAAAAACCAGTGCATACACTGTCCCATTGGGACCAGGACTGGTAATCCCATCTTAAAATTATGGCACCTTTCAGACAGAAACTGTAGGTGTGGAAGTTCGCCAAATCTCTGCAAGCTGCAGAACCACCTGTTCCTGATTTATTAATAGGAACAGACCCAAAGTAAGGTCCAGGGTATCTAACAGTCTTTCTCAACAACGACGAACAGAGAGATCAGAGCCGTTTTCACATAACTTGACCTCCTTTGTCTTAGTTTGGTCAAATCTGAGGAGAGTTGTGTGCATCTCCAGAGAGAGCAGATAGGACCATGCTTTCAGTGGGGCAAACATACACTGAGCTGTCTGCTAAGCCTATGACACAAGCCTCCCACAGCTCAGACTCTATTCAAAACCATTACTTCAGCTTTGTCCCCACCTACTGGCCAAATTCTATTTTTTTTTTTAAATGGAAACCATTTTTACAGTGAACTTGTTTAACTTGCTTTACAGAAAATACTGGTATTTGACTTTGCTTATTTCAGGGATTCCTTACACACCAAAGGATAGCTGAGGGTCTGGGCAGTTATTGAGGGAACCCCATCTCTCGCAAAAGGCATTCATCACAATGCACAAGACTTCATGAGAATTCATAAGATATTCCTCCTTTCAGAGGTTTGGTTACTACAGAGTTTTTTCAGACCAGGTGAAAATTAAAATGAGGTCTTGGGCACAGCGTGGTTTTGTTGTTACTGATATCGAATAAAAACCTTCAGTGTTTTTCCTCAGCTCTTGTTGCGTGTGTGTGTGTGTGTGTGTGTGTGTGCCTGCTGCTTCCCCAACCTGCTTACGCCTCCTTCTCCCTGAGGAGGGCACGGACGCGTTTCCGCATGTAGAAGGCGGTGAGCGCGCTGCAGCACGCCGTGAAGACGAACAGGGCCACCGAGTCATGTGCCAGGTCACCATGGAGGCGCTCATACAATAGCCGCCGTGCGCCGTAGTCCAGCCGCACGGCCTCCAGCTGCGCCAGTGTGCACAGCACCAGCAGAACGTGGAAGATCTGGTGACCCTGGCCCACAAAGTCACAGCGGCCCGGGAACCAGCGCTCCGGGTGAGGCCAGGCGAAGAAGTAGGCGCTGGCCACGAAGAAGAGAACCTGGTAGCCGTGGTAGACCACAGCGGGATCGCCGCAGGCCTGCTGCCAGCAGCTATAGATGCGGTGGAGCACTGGACTTATGTCCAGGCAGTAAGCCAGACCTGACGGCACCACCTGGAAGAGCTTGTGGGAGGTGCGAGATAGCCGGCCACTGGCGTACTTGCCATAGCAGCAGCCAGTGCAGGAGAGCCAGGCCAGGAAGGCGGAGGCCGGCAGAAAGATGCCACGCACCCACATGTGCCACTCCTCCTCGATGGCGTAGTAGAAATGCGCCAGGGCACTGCCGAACTGGTAGATGGCCACGCCCACGTAGTCCAGGAAGTAGAAGGTGTAGTGGGACATCTCCGACTTCGCCGAGAGCAGGTGCGCCAAGGCGCTACAGGCCAGGTAGGTGAAGGCAGCCAGGAGCACGATGAAGAAGGGCTGGGCGTGGGGGTCGCGCAGGAAGTCCACCGTCTCTGCCACCTGCCGGAACTTGACCAGGATGATCAGGGCCGCCACCAGGTGAGTCCACACGTTCACGGCCTCATTGTGCCGCTGGAAGAGCGTCAGGCAATAGTAGCGCCAGCTCTGGTCCGGCGGGCGGTAGCCGGCTAGGATGTGGGGCTCGCGGAACACCCAGGGCACGTCGGCAGCCTCCATGGTGCACGGCAGCTTGGGGAAAGCTGACTCCAGCAGTCGGGGCACCTGCCGGAGCTGCCGTAGCTGCTGAGCGTTGATGAATAGCCGGCCAATCTGCTCCATCACCACCGTGGCCATACTGACGGAGGCTGGCAACTATGGGATCTACAGGACAATAAAGGAAACAGACTGCTGTGGTGGTGTTAAGAAAAAAATTATAAGTATTTATATCATCCATAACTTATCCGGTGTGGGGGGTGGCAGTGAGCCTGTGATAGGTAACATGAGGAACGACAAGGGGCATGCAATAATATAGCAATAATTGCAACAAGCTTAAAATTTCATGTGCATTAATACACGAATCGATTAAAAGTGTGACCGCACTAGCGGACCGTTCGGCGAATGCATGAGCGGACCGACGGGTTGTGTGACTTAAATGAATTTTGTCGACCCGACGCCGCGCAACGACAGCGAGCGGAACTGCAGCCGGTGAAAATGTCTGGAAGCTGGTAGTTGCGTAACGCATGACTCCCCCGATCCGAGGCTGCACCGCTCCTGCTCGATCTCCAACATGCTGCCGCTGAAAAGCGAGTGAATGAACGGTCCGCCGCAGCGCCGGCAGGGCGGGTGTTCCAGCACAAATCGTGAATAATTCAGTGGCCGCATGCAAATGAGTGCCGTTTTTAGAACGGAACGCTGATTTCTGTACTAAAATCAACCTGAATACCCCAGTTTAACAGCTGTTTTGTACGCGACTGTGGTTCCACTATTTGTGTAATAGAATAATATAATAACCCGCAATCATATAATAATATAACAGATGTGAACACATTGTTCCTCTATTTGCGTACAGTATTGCACAATGTGGTTTATAGTGTACGTTTACAACATGCATTATTTTGACGTTTCCTCCGTTTAAAAGACCTACGACAGACATGTGATGCACCCATATTTCAGTGATAATTAACCATATAGAGGCGAATCAAAATGAGAAATGTCCCCTTTTCGCCACCCTAAACCGTAGTCCTGGAATGAACTGCAGATACGGAGAGACATCGGGGAATGCGCTCGCCTACCTGAGGCTTCGTGATCGTCGCGGGTGTCAGTCCTTGTCTCACAAAGGCGCCCTCCTACGCCGATCGATATTCTCAACAGGCGGCATTTTGGGAACCGAGTAGGAGAATTATCCCTTTTACCCGTAAACTGTCGTCGACTTTGTAAAGGACGGCTTATTAAGAGATGGGTAGTGGTCTGTCTGGAAATTGCTGAAGATTTAATGGACATTCTACTCAGCCAATCACGTGCGGAGTTAGGGGCACGGTCTCTGCAGTATCGTCAGTTCCATCCAATGGCGTGCCTGCGTTTGATACTCCACGAGCACTGTTGGCACGCTGTTTCCTCCACCGACCCTGTGTCTGTTTACACGTTCAGTGAAAAACAGTGAGAATCGGGATTTGGTTTGGCTAAGCCGATCTGGAAACAGTTTCTTAAGGCTAGGTAGTAAACGGAACATGCACATCTCGAGAGGGATGTGGAAACGAGCAGTGCTTTAAATAACATTTTCAGCATAGCTTGTAACACCCGGTATGCGTTTTCGGCATACGAAGCCTATTATGCTGCTTTATTTGTGCATTCGTAAAAATCTGTATGCCACTACGATCGCGGCGAAAGCCTATACTACGATGAAAAGTTGTACACTTTCAAACAACTGGATAATATGTTTCTGATTTTCCACTACCTGGAGGGAAAGTATTGTAAAGCACTTTGTGACAGTTTGATTGTTAAATCGCACTGTACTAAATACTGACAGATCAGTAAAGTAATGCTGTAATGTACCAGAGCTGGTATACTGATTCCTTAAACTATACAAACTGGTCTTTTTGACTTACATCAGTCATCCAACCGGTACAGAGTAAGCTATTTTAATTAATTCTTTCTGTGTTGCTCATACC
Organism: Paramormyrops kingsleyae; assembly: GCF_048594095.1. NCBI lineage: Eukaryota > Metazoa > Chordata > Actinopteri > Osteoglossiformes > Mormyridae > Paramormyrops > Paramormyrops kingsleyae. Next base: position 11,962,000 of record NC_132805.1, read on the forward strand.
ATGGCCTTGCCCTCATGCTTTATGATTTACTCATATTGACTTATTTAGCAGACGTCTTTATCCAAAGGGCCTTGCTCAAGGGCCCAATGTTGGAATTACTCTTCCAACAGTAGGATTTCAACCAGCACTGCTCACAGATACAGCAGGCCATCCCCAGGTCCCTGTCTCTCTCACACACATATATCTTATTCTCTTGTAATCCTTCCCTTCTTCACCAGAGCGGCACACATTCTTAGAGCTGATCACATGACTTTGGTTCAGATCAGAATCCTTTTATTTTCCATGTACAAAAAGTACAAGGAATTAGTTCTGGTGCAGGAGGTGGCATGTGTACAAATGAAACATGCAATCAGAAAAATATATATAAAACAATAAACAGAATAATGATAAGGAGGAATAAATACACGAACATGCCGACATGTAATTAAGGGTGAGACAACAAGGTGTTTGGGGTACGTGGAGATAGTATTACAAATACACTCCTAGGGGGTGCTGTGTGGTTCAGAGGCTTATGCAGTGGCAAGTGTGAGCCCCAGCCTCAGCGGAATAGGATGTCATAGGATGCCACATTTGCAATAAGGTAGTTTGTGTAATTTCTTCCCTGTCAGATAGTCCACGGTCAGTGGTAAGTGGATTATTGCAAAATGGAAGCATTTCGGAACAAGAGAAACAGCCAGGAGGTAGCAGACCACATAAAGAAACAGAGTAGGGTCACCAAGTGCTGAGGTGCATAGTGTGTAAAACTCACCAATGCTCTGTTAACTCAATAACAGCAGAGTTGCAAACTTACTCCGGCATTAACCCCCAAACAAAAACTGTGCGCCAAGAGCTTAATGGAATGGGCTTTCATGGCCGAGCAACTGCATGTAAATTTCACATCACCAAGTGCAATGCCAAGCGTCAGATGCAGTGGTGTAAAGCACACTGCCACTGGACTCTGGAGCAGTGGAAACGTGTTCTGTGGAGTGACGAATCATGCTTCTCTGGCAGTCTGATGGATGAGTCTGGGTTTGGCAGGTGCCTGGAGAACGTTACCTGCCTGACCTGCATTGTGCCAGCTGTAGAGTTTGGTGGAGGAGGGATCATGGTGTTGGGTTGTTTTTCAGAAGTTGGGCTAGGCCCTTTAGTTCCAATGAAGGGTTCACTTAATGCTTCAGCATAACAAGACATTTTGGACAAATCTATGCTTCCAACTTTGCGGCAACAGTTTAGGGAGGACCCTTTTCTGTTCCAACATGACCACGCCCTGGTGCACAAAGCAAAGTCCACAAAGACATGGTTGGATGAGTTTGGTGTGGGAGAACTTGACTGGCCCACACAGAGCCCTGACCTCAACCCCATTGAACACCTTTGGGATTAACTGAAACGGAGACTGTGACCGAAGTCTTCACATCCACAATGAGTGCCTGACCCCACAAAAGCTCTGGATGATTGGGCAGATATTCCCACCAAAATTCCCTCCAAAATCTAGTGGAAAGCCTTCCCAGGAGAATGACAGCTGTTATGGCTGCAAAAGGGGGACCAACTCTATATTGATGCCTATGGATTTAGAATGGGATATCATAACATTTCCTTACTCTCAGCTTCTCAGGCTTCAGACAGAGGGTGTGGGCAGCCAATGATCTTCTCTGCACATCACACCTTTTGTCTCCACTTAGAGTGTCAGGATGCAGAGTCAAACCAGACCGGAATGGAGGATGTAAAAATGGATTCTGTTGCAGCTGAAAGAAACCATCAATGTCTGTGACAGTTTGCATTTCATCAGCTCACACAAGGCACTGTTGGGCCTTTGTGTTTTAGCAGGTGATGTTGGTGTCCCATTTGGTGGTGCCTAGAAATGTTAAGAGCTTGGTTTTGCTGACTGTAGTGTCCTTCATGACTGGGGGGGGGGGGGTTCCCAGAAGTCCACAGTTCTTTGTTACTCTTGCTACTCCACCCCAAAGATTTAGACTAATATGGCCCTTCAGTGGTGAAATAAGCCATAGCCCTATTGAGACTTGGGATTTATGATGTCTTTGGGAGCAGAAATGATTTGTTGTAGCTGAGGAGCAAAAACAAACGGATTAGTAAAGAGGGGCCTTTGTTTTCAATGTATTAACATGCTTAATAGACTTTTCTTTACAAATTATGGATACCAACATAAGAGCTCCCCAAACCATCAAACCAGGAATTATGGAAGGCTTACACCTGTTGAATGAGGAACTGCGAAACATCTCTGGAGTGTGTTTATTTAGCTGCCATTCATTGAGTCGCTAGCTTCATTGCATCCCCCCCTTCCAGCTCTATGCTATGGTCAGACCTGCCTGCCTGTCTCCTACGCTGCTGCTGTCCATAATGTCCCTTTGTGAAAGGGCTGCATGACCACCATGAATGAAAGGCCACCATTGTGTGCAGAGACCCACCAAAGGCGCAGAGAAGTATTCGGTGCTCTCCCTGGCTCGTCCTGCTCAGAATTTCCGCGCCGGACACTGAGGCGATAGACGGCCCTAGCCAGGAAGAGTGCCATAGAATTCTCCAACCTCTTCCAGTACCCTGCCACCATAAACTGCAACGGTACTCACTTCCAAAGGCTGCTTTTGTCTTGGAAGTGACAGGTGGGGCTCCCACAGAGAGCAGTAAGGGACACAGCCATGGGGATGATGAAACAGAGGCCTATTTGACAGCCATTTCCTTAAATTGGATTTACTTTTGTATTTATACAACTCATTTATGATCAGGATTTAACAATGCTGTAACGGGGCTGTGGAAACACATTTGTGACAGCTCCTGGTCTAGTCCAGCAGAGCAATATCACATAGTACAACGAGACCAATGAGCAAACAAGTTTATAATCAGATCACAGTCCAGCCTGATCAAGTGAAACAAAGGAGGCCTTATGTCAGCCAGCAGCAGAGAATTCCAATGTCCAGCAGCAGCCCAAGCATGCCTGTGGAGCAGAGTCACAGCCAGTTCCTAGGTCTCCGGGTTTGGCTCATTTCAGGTTCAACAAAACAAGGAGCTCCACCTAGATTTAGGCTCAGAATTATTGCCATACTTAAGGGTTTTAGAGAGGCTTGGAAAGCATTTGAATCCTTCCAGAAGTCACCACACTTATTTGGGAAGGGCCTTAAATTTGTCTGACAATTCACTTGCGCCCAACCCAAAAGGCAGTTTTCCTTGGAAAACTGAACATTACTAACTTACCACTAGATGTCAGCAGACTCAAGGTAAATAAGCAAAATTGCTGCCACACAGAAGACAAGTTTAAATGTCTGTCAGGTAAAATACTCTGGATGGTAACTAAATTGAACCATTTTGCTGTCTAAGGGCTACAAGACATTATAATACTTCAAATTTCAAGACCTGAGTCCTTTCAATACTATCAATATAGCCAGAAATCACAATTCAAACACAATTCATGCAACTTTATTTTTTTATTTTATTTTTAAGCACAATTTCCTTAAAGCCAGCTAAGTTTCCAACACCACAAAATGTCGTAAGTGCATTGCAAGACAAATATCTTTACACCCGGAGTAGTAGCCCCAAAACCTGGTGTTAAGATGCCTCAGCATAGATCAACCCCATGTCCTAAAACCCCAGACTAACCTGCCAATACTTAGACTGAGGGTAATGCAGCAATGGCACTATGTGCTAAAGCGCTGAAATTCAGCACCTACCCACAGAAAAAAAAAAAACTACAATGACCAGGTCTGGGGCCTTTACTCTAGAACATTGAATGGTACGATTAGGATACGCGTGTCAGAATGTGGTTTATTTAAATGACCCCTTAAACCACTGCAGTGCCAGTAAGACAGTATTCAAAAACTTTACAATTTTATGAACAAGACCAATAGTAAAATGTTACAAGATGGCAATTAACAGGCAAGCCATACAATTTATAAAAACAAACATGACTCAAACTGCAACTTTATTAGGATTAGAACAGTGGGTTTGAAATACGGAGTAACCTCGCACTATGCAACAGAAAATGTTAAGACATGCATCTTCAAATAGAAGAAAAAAAAAGACTAGTTTAGTTGTCCAACTGTTTAAACTGCAAGATAGAAAACAAAATATCCACATCAGGCATTATTGCAAGCACATGAAAGGGGGAAAAAACCCTATGCTGTCTTCAGTGTAACAAGGTGGCAAGTGAACAAAACAAGTATATATATACTGGCCATGAAACAAAAAAATAAGTCTTTGGATAAGTAGTAATAAAAAAACAAAAACAAAAAAAAAAACCTACACCATCCCCCAAACTGCAACACTCAATCATCCTCCTCTTTGGTCTCTTTATTCTTTCGAACCTCTTCGAGTTTCTTATCCTGAAACAGAACAAAAAGCAATTTTTATGAACTGGACAGATGTAGAGTGGGTCAACCATAATACTGTGCATTGTGAAAAAGGCTCACCTTCTCTTTGAACTTCTCATTCATGGCCGCCATCCTTGCGCTGCGATTCTCTTTGTTGACCTCCATCTTCTGGTTCAGCTTCTCTTCTGCCATCTTACTGAAGTTGTTGTTCTCCTCCATTGCCTTCTGGAGAACCTCCTTCTCATGTTCTCGTTTTTCAGCCAGGTGCTTCAAGACTTCTGCTTCATGCGACTAAACACACCATTTTAATTCATAAGAGCGTAATTCAAATGGCACCTACAGCTGCTGTGTAGAAGTTAATTTTATTTTTATTTTTTTAATGACGCAAGCATACCTTGCGCCTCTCTTCTGCAGCATCCAGTTTCCTCTGAATCTCCTCCAAGGACACATCTTTCTTCCTTGGGGGAGAGAGGGGGAACTCCCCTTTAGGATCTGGGGCAGATGGACTCAGGATGACCTCAAAGGCTTGACCAGATGCACGCTTGTCCAGCTCTTTGACCTGCATATCTGAAATTGGAAAAAATATTCTTCCTGAAATCCAGTCAAGGAAAACTGAAGCAAGCCATTATTTAATACCAACTTGAATCCCACATGCAATACGGGACACATCAAGACAGACCAATTATAAATCCACCCCCCCCCCCCCCCCCCCCCCCAAAACAGACACCATGTCTACAATTCAACTTACCACCAGAGGACGCCATTTGAACCAAACAAGGTAGAGGAGGAACCTAGAAAGAAATCAAAATTGGTATGAATGCATGCAATTGTATTTATGCAACCGGATAAACCCCTAAAACTCAAAAGTAGAGGGCTGTCAGCGTCCCCATACGATTCCTACACATCAATAACCCATCTAAATGATTTAAAGCGGCCGGTATGAATTATTTGACAGTACAGTGGCGACACCTTTCGTTGAAGTTGTGTAAAAAAGGGATTACACGCACATCTTCACCCAAACCGCGCATTGTTTATCACGTTTAACAAGTCTCATCCAAAAATAGCCGTCAAATGTACAAACAAGTAATCGCCTAACAAGGCAAACCGTAAGCATTCTGGGCAGACAAACAATGCGCCAGATGCATCGACGTCTAATAATCCAGTGATAACTATAAACCAACCAATATACAGCGATGAGTTTTAACCACGGCAGGATATGGGTCTTATGAAACGCCCAGGTGCAAGGGCCATTCTAATCTGCAATTAATTCAGCCTCGGGGATTTCAAAGTGCTACTACGGATTAAAGCAAACTGAAGCCACCGTTTGCAAAATACGGCCCAGGAAGCCTCATCTCACAAACAAGTTAAGTGGAAATCAAGATACACCGCCCAAATTAAGACTATTGTTAAAACGAGGTCACAACGCGACGCAGCGCCAGCACACTTATTTGGCAGACTTCTGTCCAAAGCGATTTACAGATTAAAAGTATAAATATTTAAAACAATCGTGGCTTACCCCCAAGACCTTTTAGCCTGTCATCAAAACAAAGGGGCTGTTATACAGTCCAAGTTAGGAGGGGGAAAAGAAGCAGCTGCAAACAAAGCATGGACCCCCCGTGTCTAGCAACCCCCCCCCCCACACACACACACCGCGCGCCGCACAAGAGCCTCAAGTTCAACCAAGAAAGCTCGCCACAAAATTCGCACACTTGCACTTCTTTTAATCTACGGCCACAAAAATACTGAATCCGACCATATGTTTGGGGAAAAATGATTCTCATCTCAGACAAATGTTAAAGGCTTAATCTAAACGCATCCGAATGCCAGACTCACCCTAAAAAACATAAGCAGAACCAGACAATAGACCATGCCCACAATCACTGGCCGTATTTCCAGAAGCTACCAACAACATAAGTTAATGACGTTTGATATATTATACTCACAAAATTCAAAGCATCAGATGAACTGATATCTCGCAAAGACTAAGATTCCATTTCAGCACACATTTATGGGGTTAAATTTAACAGCTAATGCCATTCCAAACATTGATCACACCCAAAGTGTCACCAGCGCCAGTTAAGTGACGGTAACGCCTGCATGCGCCAGCAATGAACTCGACAGATTGGTACTAATTAGCAATTTGCAAGTAACCTGGTCAACTAAACAGGACGCATTCGGTTGCATGCTTACATGGCAAGCAACTAGTCACTGAATAACGGGTTCGACCCAATATAGAAGGCTCTCGACTGCGTAAAACCTCTTCCCCATAAACCGCCCTTAAACAGAGCCGATCAAAGCTTTTTCTAATAAAAGTACGCCAACGTGTATGATGCTGACATATACAGTGCATATACAATAAAACTGCTTTTAAACTACTTAAATGCCCTCGTTTAATCACAGTACAAAGTAGATAAACAATTCGACGTGCTGGTTACCTAATCACCTTCCAGGTTTAAGGTTAATTACGACCATTCGCAAACAAACCAAACAACCTACTAGTACCAATCTTGCATGAGCGTGCATGTTTTGTATTATTATGACCCGCTGCGCATGCATTGCTTATTGCGATCACCAAAAATCAGAGCATCCTCTTCAACGAGACGGACATCGCGCCATCACACCCACCTTGCCTACTGCGTACTCTTGTTCTTCTCACCGAACGCTTCCCGCGCCGAAACGTACTACAGCTCAGGCTCTGCTGTTCGCGCAAAAAACAGGACCAAAGACACAGCGTCACGTCCATGTCTGTAAGCGGATTGGGTAATTGCTAAAAAAAACATGGCGGTTCCTTGCACCCGTGCGGCACGCCGGGAGTTGCAGTTTTCAAACCCCGCGCTCAAAACAAACCGCGGGAGAAGTAAAGGTAGTGGGTTCTTTTGTTAAGCTAATCAGCCATGTTCTTATCTTGTTGGTTTGATTTCGCTTATGTTAAAAAAAACTTTATTGACGTTTGTGTACATTCAACGACTCAGGTGTATTACAGAAATTATTTTCTCTTTAGCCTTTCTTCAACTTTCTACTTCTTTACTTTTTACTAAGCTTAAATTGACCGTCAGTTGCTTATACTAATTCATGTATTAAACTTGTTTTGCGTGTATGCATTATAATTAATTTACTAAAGATGCATATTGATTGTATCGTACATACAAGATAAATACATTATACATATTATAGCTTCTGAAAGGAACACTTGGCATTGCTCGAAAATTCTTCTATGCTTAAAATAACAATACTTTAATCATCACCTGCGGCGACAACACTAAAACCTGATCTACCACGCCAGGAAACCGTACCTGCCAACTTCAGGTTATGAAAAATAGGGAGATTTTGCCGAGTGCGGGCAATTTTGGGGGGAGGGGGCAATATAGGCTTCCATCGGTACGATGTGGAAAAACGGGAGCAACCCGGGGAAATGGGGAGTGTAGGCTGGCATAGAAACTGCAGTACCTTTCTGCACTGGAAAGAATGCAGGGTTTAAAGTGATCTAATGGCGTTTTATGAGTGCAGACATTTATGCGTGATTCAACGTGAAAATGCTAAAGCAGAGTGCCACGCATTTCAAGCGCATGTCAGAATGAGTTCGTGTGTATTGCGACTTAGGCGGTTAAACTCTTGTTCGGACCTGTTCGCGTTTTTCCACAAAGCAACAATTAAGTAGCTACTACACGACGATATGCGACACAAAATAATACCAAACAGCACAGATTTGGGCGGTTAAAATATTTCTTAGGTTAAGCAACAAAGATGATAGATTGCATTCATTTTCGTGCTTAAATGACAGCATTATACTTGTTAAAACAACAGAATTTTATCAGACAATCATACATAACATCAGTGCCAACAAAGAATCCTGTATTATTGCATATTGTAAGAAAAAGGTACCAATCTGTACTTTTGTTTGTCACTGGAGCTGTACCCTCCATGGTCTGCCAATTATACCCTAGATGTAGATAAATATACCATTTAGTCTAAATGTACATGTACAGAAATGGACTCTGAGGAACATCCCCAAGGTACAAACAACATCAATGTATCCCCAGTGGTACAAAATGTTCCTCCTAATTTTCCATTTTTGTGTTTAAAAAGGTACAGTTGCCCTTGAGGGTACATCCCCAGTGACAAGGAAAGGTACAAATTGGTACTCTTTTTTTGAGTGTTTTTTCTTCTTTTTTGAAGAATGTAAAATGATTGACTCAGGAATAAATTATGAATTTACTCTGAAACTACATATGGCATTAAAATATCGTTATTTGAAAGCATAGTCCCAAATAATACAACTTTAATTGCCGACATGTTGTCCTTTTTTCTTGGAAGAAAATGATTAGAATATAACTCATATGTCTGGTTATTTCTCAGACATAAGTTTATATGTTTTTAGCTTTAAGGTCAGAAAAGAATTGTGTAACAGCACTGCAGTTCAGCCATGGATGACTGTCTGGTAGCTGTTTGTAGGTAAACTGTAGTTCTTTGAGAGTGGGAAGGTGTTGCTGTGTTGGGCGTCCTGACTGACACCTCATTTAACGCATTGAGTTATTCTGGCAGAAATACTCTCCCTGATGACTGGTTCGGTCTTGTAGGTTTCATGCACGTCCCCGAACGTGGCCGGCACCTCCAGCTTTTCAGTCACACGTTCGTTTGGTTTTCCAGTGGGCCGAGAAAGGGTGGCAGTGGCTGGAGGAGAGGCTGGCATGTGGACCGTCCTGGCTGCACCATGCTGCTCTGCCCATGAGCCACATTCCCAGCCTTTCGGCTGTCGTGGAGCTTCAGACACTGGCTCAAAATGTAAAGACCAATCCTGAAATTGATTATTTTATATTTAAGTATTTAAGCAGTCTTCCTCCAGTCATGGGTAGAGAACAAGAGCAGCTATGCTTCTCCTGTTTATTAGTTTTATCATAATTAGGACATGAAGTTGTCCTCACTCCCTGAAGCCATTTAGACAGCATTTTCCAGGAATTTCCTCAAGGTTGTCAGGCTTCCCAAAGGTATGTTTGTTGCTGTGATCTATCCATAAGTCTGTCCATCTTATTGCTGGTTGTCCACTTTCTCCTTTCTTTTCAGCTTTTCCAAGCATTACAGCTTTTTCCAGTTTCTTCTCATAATATACCCAAAATAGGAGAGTTTTGTTCTGGTTTGTTCACTTTTTTAGTTCATGCTATAACCATACCATATTCTGAACAATTCTGATCTTTGTTCTATGCCATTACCTCTGAAGATGGCCTCTTGGCAGTTTTGGTTTCCTCCTGCAGTCCAGAAACATGCGGTTAAGTTAATTGGCGGCTCTGAGTTGCTGACTGTGTCCGCGCCCTGTAATGGGCTGCGACCTGTCTAGGTCTTCTGCTCTGTACTGCGTAGGTTGGGCTCCAGGCTCTCCACTGCCCTGTATTGGATAGATGCTTGGAAGATGAGCGAGTAAATGATAGATTATAAGTGGAATAGTTGCATTTAAGCCTTGTCACTATGAACACAATTTTGTGAAATCACTATTCTTTATGATTCGCACTAGGAAAATCTTGCCTTTTTAAAAGATCTCACACACACCTTCCCCTGCTGATAAGGATGCATTATCCAGTTTAATCAGATTTACTGCCTCATAAACATTTTCAGTTTTTTTTATGTTGGTTTTTATTGGTTCTGTAAGAGTATTTCTGCATGTATAACATCTGATCAGTCCTTTTACATTTTAAACTGTTTTCTCCTGATCTCTACAGTTTCTTTGAAGGAAGCAAAACCTATACAGCAAAGACAAAGGTCTCTCTTAGGAAATCCTCAGTACAGCAGTTCATCTCCTTCAGTTATGTGCCTTATTCAGTAAATCGGAGTGTTAGCAAGTAGGCAACAGGGCATGACATACAGACATGATCTACTTTGTTGATATCTCCAGTCTCCACTCTCCTTTCTTCCTGCCATCTGGTGGCCCATTGCTAGGGGTCAGCAGGTCACGGCTCCTCCTCCTGGTCCTCTATTCCACTCTATCACTCAGGTGTGTGGGGTGGGGGTGGGTTCATGGCAGCACAATGCCAACAGGCACCCCTCAGCTCAAATTTGGCAGGACACAATTCAGATCGAACCCAAAAAGGGGCTTTTGAAAGGCACGAGTCACAGTAAACTGGTTATGCTGAGGGGATGTCCCCCCCCCCCCCCCCCGTTTATAACCCATTTTACTGAATGGTTTAGCTTAGACTCACTTCTAGTGATACGGCTGCCCAGCATGACCTGGATGAAACCACTTTGACGGTTTTGTAGGTAACAGTTTTGGAACAAAGGGATTATAAAAGTCCCAAGCTAGGGCTGCCTATCCCGTCATTTCAGCTCAGCATCCAATTCTAACTGTGCAAAATGCAGCAGTGACGCTGGAGTGTCTCGGCAGGAGGCCGGATTATGTAACAGCGTATTCCACACGGCTCGCTTTTCATCCATTATAAGTGCCAAGCCACACGTTTTCACAGTCACAGAAGAGGCTTTTAGTCACATGAGTGCATGTGGAGTTAGCATCAGATTAGCAACATGCGAAGAGAAGAAAAGCCTCTTTAAACCTGGGATCAATACCGCAGCTGCATGAAGATCAGGGCTCAGTGACCCTTTGTCTCGCTTGCAAATTTATTCTGGATGTACACACAGACGTTTACTTTCATAAGCTGACTTTTTAATACTCTGAAAAATATATTTTTGTTTTTAATTGTTACTTTTATTTATTTTGAAATATTTTGTTTGCAGATTCGTTGCTTTGCAAAAGCCAGTTTCGGATGGATCTGAGCAGTGCTGGTCGAAGCCCATGTAGAGCTGTAGGTGCACCTTTTGCTGACGGGACACTGACTTAGCAAACTACCAACATCACAAATTCCCCCCAGGCCAGCTTCACTGCTCAGTTTCACTCTTACTTAAACATGCAGGGTGTTGGGGGCAGTGGCACCAGTGGTTTGCTAAGTCATCACCCTCTCAGAAGCTGACGTCCTAGGCTGCCGGCTGTCACCTTATTCACTGATTGGATCTCATAATTAGATGAGAGTGAGAGTGTTCATGCATTTTGGTTCTCCTACACTCCTACTACTAAGCAATGAGGCCAGAGCAAAAATAGTATCTTCATTTACATTCTGCATTTGTCTTAAAACATCAATGCAAAATGAAGTCTCTTAACTCAGGAGCCAGTTCTGTCAGCTGTCGGTTAGCCTGCTTTAATGTGCATCTGCGATTATTGTTTCCAGCACCAGTAGGTCAATACCAGTCCAGTCAAGGGCTCCTGCTCGTGCCTAACAGGAGACCTTAGCTGTATAGCTTTGGGTGGCATAGCACTGTCATGATTAACAGAATGTAAACCATTGTGAGGTTTTAGCTGAATATAGTTATTAAGAATCACGGCACTGCTGTGCTATTTGCAAGACCAGCGAGGGAGCATGGTGAATATTTTACACTGTATTCTTTGTATTGGCATGAGGCATCTGATCGGAGTCTGTCTTGCTGCAGATCAGGTTTCTTGTGCTCTTAACTAGATATGCAAGGTCTGCATTAAGCTGCTAAGCTTTCTGTGTTCATGATGCATCACACTCACATATTCAGTCAAAATACCTATAGGTTAATTTTAGACCTCTTAAAACACATGTAAACTTATTTACATGAATATTTTAATATTGTTCTTCTAGTGATCTAGTGTTGTGCTAAGCAGTTTAAGTTTTGGGTTTCAGATCCTCCTTACTGGGACACCACTGTCTATCGTTATCAAAAAAAAACCTTCTGGAACAGGGAGGGCTTGGATGGTACAAGCAAGGTCATGGTTCGGTGGCAAGCTCCTCTACTCACCTCAGACAAATGACGCAAGAGTATAAAACAAGTTTACAGTGTGTGTTAGGGAGAGAGTGCCAGCAGTCATCAACTCTTGTAGGTTTACTGGTTGAGAGCGAAACCTTAAGTGTTCGCATGTTGCTAGGTTCTCCTGCACAGTAAATCTAGTGAGTGCCAATAAAATCGCTCCATTCCATCCTCTAGTCCAAGTGTCCTGTGGCTCTGTTTGCAAACTGTAGTTTTTCACAGTCATAAATTCCTTGTTTCTTAAGTGGTTCCCAAGAGATTAAAAACATTAGACACCTTAGAGTCACCTAGTGTGGCCATACTGTAGGTTGATTTTGTCGACTGGATGCACCTCAGACTGTTTCAGACACAGGGATCATGATTACCGGCACAGTGGTCATGATTACTGATAAAGGAGTCATGATTACTGACACAGGGGTCATGATAACTGGCACAGGGGTCATGATTACAGACACAACAGCAGGTGATGCAGGGATCCCTGAAGCTTGTGCCTATGGCCATATTGTATGGGATCTAATGAAAAATGGCTGCCTTTCAGCACTGAATGTCTGGGGATTGATTTTTCTTATACTGAGAAGTTGTATGATAGCATAACAATGGTGGCACTTGCAGTATTTGACCATGCTACATCAGGGACCTGCTGCCTGTCCCCGAGGTGCCACCGGCTGCTCCCCCCCCCCCCTCCAAATTGTGCTGCACCCCCCTCCACTGGCTGGCCTCCAGCCCTCCGCTTGGCCCCAGTCCCATCAATCTTGTTTGGGAAGGCGTGCAGCCGGTGCAGAGCCCTGGGGCCGAGGAGCAGATGGCTGAAGCGGGCAGCCTCCACGGCTGAGTCTCTCGCTCACTCACGGCACACTCAGGCTGCTCCCTGAGACAAAGGAGCGTGAGTGAATCAAGCTGGGGGGTGAGGTGTCTAACCTCACTGCAAACATCCGGTGCACGTGTGACCACACACCACCAACGGCCCCCCTTTACGCTTCCCCTGTGTCGCCATCCCATAAGCAACAGTATATGTCATTTATTTAGGTAAGGAACAAGAGGGCAGCAATAGTCTAAAGGTGGGTATTGGTGTCTCAGAGGTGGCTGTACAAGCAAAAATAGCCCTGCTTTACAAGCACTGCTCCATAATTGGCCAGCTTTTTTCTGCCGATAGACAAATCCTGCCCCCTCTACACAGATGACATCATTATAAGGGAACAAATCAAAATTCTCCTGGTTGCAAAAACAACACCGATTCAGCGCTAAGCTGTTGATTTACGACACTCAAAGCAAGTAGCATTAATTAAGGGCAAAAACCGTTCATTCAGCATGTGCACTGCTATTCATTGTCACTGCAGCTGAAAATAGTTGATGGCTTTAACTGGAATCAGTGCCCATGGGTGTACTCAGTAATTCTGAGCATGGGAATCTATATACACCCTTGAGCACATTAATTGAAACAAGTTGTCACACAGCCATGCGTGCAGTTGCCTGGGACCTGCTGGTTTGCACAGCCAGCAGGGCAGAGAGTGCACTGAGTGGATGGACAGAGGAGGCACTGTGCCTGTAGATGGGCAGGCCTGCTTGGGTGGGGTTAGAGCTGGGTGGTATGACTGTGCTTCAGCCATCCATGTATGTTTCAGGTGAATCCTCTGGGGTTCGTGCACCTCTATGTGTCCTTGTGGGGTTTCTTCCAGGTTCTCTGGTTCCCCCCCCCCCCCACACAGTCCAAAAAAAATGCTAAAGTTGCCAAATCCCCCATAGGCATGAATGGTGTGGTACCTGGATTGGTATCTCATGCAGGTGATAGATTGATACCTCATCCTGGGTTATTCCCATACAATTTTTATAGTCCACAAGATCCTAAATCCAGACCCAAGGCCATAACTATTAATTACTGTGACTGTGATGTCCTTCTTAACTGTTTCCAGTCTGCTTATAGATGCGACAACTTGTTTCAGTTAATTTGCACAAAGATGTATGTGTTCAAGGGCAATATGATCAAGTAAAACTATACTGCCTGAGAGGTATGACCATGCGATCATACAATGAGCAGATGGTGGGTATGTACTGTATATGGTCTTCATAACGTCTCATAAAGCAGCGTTTCCCAACCCGGTCCTCAGGGAGCCACGGACAGTCCGTGTTTTTGCTCCCTCCCAGCTCCTCTGTGGGTGACAAGGACCGGATTGGGAAACACTTATAAAGGACGATGAAATATCACATGACCTCAGCTATCTACATATGGATGCATGCATAAAGATGACCAATCTATTTACATAAGAAAAAAGTATACATACTTTGGAATATACACATGCTTATTCTGTAATATATAGCCATATTACAGAGATACTTCTAAGAGAGTGGATGCTGACAAAAATGCTGTTTTGTTTTTCAGTTGCTGTTAAGTGCATTTGAGTTGAAAAGAATATGGAAATACTACTTATTGGCATAGATAGATTATTAATATTCACTGTATATTGGTCCCAGCCCCTCCCTGTGGGATTGCCTGGGCTTCCTCACCCACGCGCCACCCAGGGTTTTTTTCAGTCCCACACTGAATATTGTTCCAGCCAAGGTGTCGGGTTGCCATCACACTCCCATCACCGTGGGCCCAGCAGCCGCCATGCCAAGGCAGCATCCCCCCGCACCCTGCAGGGATAGGGGAGTAAACAAGGGCAACCTGGCAACTAAGCGCCTGCCTGTGCAGAGAGCCGCCCTGGGCAAAGCGCGTCACATGGCAGCACTGCCTCTCAGGTCGACACGTGTGTGCTCTGCTGCCGCAGAATGAGGCATGTCCCTGTTACAGCCGTGTTCCTGTACAGTGCTCCTGTCACAGTTGTGTTCCCGTACAGTGTCCCCGTCATAGCCGTATCTCCGTACAGTGCTCCCGTCACAGCCGTGTCCTCTTACAGTGCTCCCATCACAACCGTGTTCCTGTACAGTGTTCCCGTCACTGCCGTGTCCTTTTACAGTGCTCCCGTCACAGCCGTGTCCTCTTACAGTGCTCCCGTCACAGCCGTGTCCTCTTACAGTGCTCCCGTCACAACCGTGTCCTCTTACAGTGCTCCCGTCACAACCGTGTTCCTGTACAGTGTTCCCGTCACTGCCATATCCCAATACAGTGCTCCCGTCACAGCCGTGTCCTCTTACAGTGCTCCCGTCACAACCGTGTCCTCTTACAGTGCTCCCGTCACTGCCGTATCCCCATACAGTGCTCCCGTCACAGTCGTGTTCCCGTTCAGTGATCCTGTTACAGCCGTGTTCCCGTACAGTGTCCCCGTCATAGATATTTAGTACCCGCATTTGGCTTCTCACTAACCATATCGAAGTTTGGCCCGTGCACCAGGTGCCGTAAGGACTGGGCAAATACAGACCTCTCTCATTGGTGCCGTGCCCGTGTTATGTAATGCCCCTGGCGGCGTGAACAGCACCTCCCGCTGAAACCCCCCCTGCCCTCCCCCCCCAATATGCTTGCTAATTTTGAGTGGTCTCAAGTGACAGGAGCTGTAAACAAATGCGTCTGGCCTACAATGATATTACATATGTAAATGAGAGTGCAAGCAGACACACGACTTCTCTGTTAGGGAACGCTTTCATTTACAGATCCAAGGTGTTACTATAAACATCTCAAGTCTCTGAGAGATTGTTCTTCTTTGATCATATGCCTGAGATGGAGATTTTGTTACATTTCAAAATGAGTCTCATATTTATGGCATTGGTAAGTTTTTAACAAAGTGCATTAATCTTAAACATGCTCATGCTGTTTAGCAGTTAATTCTGCAGGCAAAACCATCAGCATTTCCTGCACCATGCATTAACCCATAATTGGCTAATGAATAATTGAAGCCTGAGAGTACATAGGCTTTTGCCTCAGAATCAGAAATCTCTCTTATAATGAGTGCACCCATATATTCTAATGACTTCTTGGTCTTCAATATCATGTGCAGAATTCCTGTTATCAAACTTATCCACTAGGTTACAGCTGGATGCAGGAGATTTGTGGTCAACCTTTGTTTTTTTGCTGTTTTTTCCAACACGACATCGTCCCCTGATTTCTTAATAGGAAGATAGACACTAGGTCAGTGCACCAGTGTCTGCAAACCCTACTGGGCCCCAGACTCCGAGGACACGTTGTGTACCTAGTGAGTCACAGCAGGGCAACACGCTGACTCAGATATGCTGCCGACTCAGTTACCGAGCACTTATACCTCGTGCATCACTGACGGATCTGCCGGTACTCAGCAGAGGTTTTACAGTAAGCCTTCACCCCAGACACCTCAGGACATGTAACTGGCACTCTTAAATGTATGAAAAGGTAAAACCCTCTAAGAAGATGAAAATTATATGGATTATATGAAAATAACCTACATCCAGAAGTATTAAAGCTTCAAACCCCAGTATGTATGTATATTATATGTATTGTCCATCTCAGGTACATTTAGGATGAGATAAATGATGAGATAAATGAATGCATGAGATGCAGTGTGACATTGTTCCATCCATCCATTTTCTGTAACTGCTTGTCCTATTCAGGGCTGCGTAGTGTCTGGAGCCTGTCCTAGGGGCTACTGGCAGAAGGCACATGGAACAACCCAGGACGGGGTGCCAACCCATCGCAGAGTGTGACATTACTGTAGGCCACAATAAGTCTGGTGTGCGTACGAGGAAGACGAACTTTTTTTTTTTAAACAGAAATCTTTATTTTTCTAAGTACTGTCTCTTTAAGTGGCCTTGCATTGTTCATTATCCAGCTCTGTTCTTGCAGTAGCTAAATGTTTTATTTGTGATGCAGCTTTCAGATGTCTAGCTGTTTCGTTGTTTGCTGGATTGCAGGAGCAGTTGGAGGCTGTATCTTCATGGATATTTATGGCTTGTTTTTTGTCGCACCTTGTTTTTTCCCTGTAAGTATTATTCAAATCAGCTAAACTTGTCTGTGTGCCGTAGCTTGGGGAGGGGCGCCCACCTTCCTCGCAGGGAAGGGCCGATTTCTCCTGCAAAAGACTGCATTTCCTGCAGTGATAAAAATGGGATTTGCACCCGCCATATAGCACACGGGCACTGGGATCGGTGGCATTGTGGAAGTAAGCCGCCATTGTCTTTGTTTCCTTCTGTCGTCACCGTTTTTGCTGTTCTAGTGGAAAAGTACCAACAGTTCCCGGGAAGAATGCATGTGAAGGCCCCGACCGCTCCGACGCAGAGCCCGTGCTGGCAGCCGCCCCGGTCCGGGAGCACAATGGGCCGGCAGATCTCAGCTGCCGCCTGATCCGGGCCCGAGCGCCTCAGTGGCGGCAGAACAAAGGGAGCAGTGATACGGGCGAATAAAGGCCGAGAAGAGGAGCAACCGCCCTGCCTGTCACACGGGACACCCAGCATACAGCCACCGCCGCCCTGCCCGTCTGCTTGCCCTGAACGCGGAAACACCCCCCCCTTTCCGTGCTGACCCAGGCACACGGGAGGCCTGCCAGAAATGCAGTCTCTGTACCGGTTAAGGGCCGTTTCTCCAGGGTGGTGGGGAACATCTTGAGGGCGCTGCATCATGTCTCAGTCCGGCTCCTTCGGTAAAGCCACCATGCAGACGTCTGTAGATTGTGGCACCTGGGCCATTCCCCCACGCACGATTTCACGATTTTGTCCAGCTTTCAGAGCAGTCAGGGCGGGCTCTACCTTTTCAGGGGCCCTGGGCAAAGCTTTGTGCTGGCCCCCCTTGTGCTGATAGGACCCTAAACAGCTGCCTAGATTGGGCCCTGGGCACGGTCTGGATTAATGGCAAACAATTTTCCTTTTTGGAGAGGACATGCTAAGGCGTGCTGCTAAATCCTGCTTTTGAGGAGCGTTCGTCCCTTTGACTGCAGGGGTAGAGAACCTGTCCCCGGGGACATGAGGGTGGGGAAGGGCAGAATGTCAGATGCTGAGTAAGAACTTGTTACAGTCATTGTTTGAGGGGATGTCAGGGCAGGACAGCAATGTCAGGGTGTGTCTGTTGAGAGGTGGGGGTGGGGGAGGGGGGGCAAGGCACATAAAAGGATCAGATGAAAGATGATAATCACCAGGGCTGGGGAGGGGTGAGGGTCTATAAGGAGAATTGCATGCTCATGAGATACTCAAATGAAGTTCAGAGGGGACAGTCTTTTCTGGACAGTTTATTAAGCAGATGCTTTTGTCCAAAACAAGAATCAGAAAACAGAGTCAGTCAGGATCACTAGTCCTGACTAGTCAGAGTTAAAGGGGGTATTACTTTGCCAGCCACAGGATTTAAGCAATGGTGCCCCAATTCCAGTCCTGGAGGCCCAGTCTGTGGCACAGTTTGTGGATTTCCCTGCTCATATACATACAGTGAGGTCAATAAGTATTTGATCACCCTGTGATTTTGCAAGTTCTCTTACTTAGAAATCATGGAGGGGTCTACAATTTTCAGCATAGGTGCATTTCCACTGTGAGAGACAGAATCTAAAAAAAAAAATCCGGAAATCACATTGTATGATTTTTTAACAATTTATTTGTGAATTACTGTGTCAAATAAGTATTTGATCACTTGCATATCAGCCAGATTTCTGACCCTCAAAGACCTGTTATTTTGCTTTTAAATAGTCCAGCTACACTCTGCTCATGATTCTAAATTAGTAGCACCTGTTTGAGGTCATAAAGACACCTGTGCACCCCACAATCAGCCAAAGTCTAAGTAGCAACATGGGCAAAACCAAAGAGCTGTCAAAAGACACAAGAGACAAAATTGTAGACCTTCACAAAGCTGGAAAGGGCTACGGGGCAATTGTCAAGCAGCTTGGTAAAAAAAAAACAACTGTTGGAGCAATTGTCAGAAAATGGAAGAGGCTAATGATGACTGTCAATGTCCCTCGGACTGGGGCCCCACGGAAGATCTCTCCTCGTGGGGTTTCAATGATGCTAAGAATGGTGAAGAATCAGCCCAGAACTACACGGGAGGAGCTGGTCAATGCCGTGAAGAGAGCTGGGACCATCGTTTCCAAGGCTACTATCAGTAATACACTAAGACGTCATGGTTTAAAATCTTGCATCGCACGGAAGGTTCCCCTGCTTAAGTCAGCCCATGTCCAGGCCCGTCTGAAGTTTGCCAGGGACCATCTGGATGATCCAGAGGAGTCATGGGAGAAAGTCTTGTGGTCAGATGAGACCAAAGTAGAACTTTTTGGTCTTAACTCCATTTGCCGTGTTTGGAGGAAGAAGAATGATGAGTATCATCCCAATAATACCATACTTACAGTGAAGCATGGGGCTGGAAGCATCATGCTCTGGGGGTGTTTTTCTGCACAGGGGACAGGACAACTGCACTGTATTAAGGAGAGGATGAACGGGGCCATGTATTGTGACATATTGGGCAAAAACCTCCTTCCCTTAGTCAGAGCATTAAAGATGGGTCGTGGCTGGGTCTTCCAACATGACAATGACCCAAAGCACACAGCCAGGAAAACCAAGGAGTGGCTCTGTAAGAAGCATATCAAGGTTCTGGAGTGGCCTAGCCAGTCTCCAGACCTAAATCCAATAGAAAATCTTTGGAGGGAACTGAAACTCTGTGTTGCTCAGCGACAGCCCCGAAACCTGACAGATCTAGAGAAGATCTGTATGGAGGAGTGGGCCAAAATCCCTCCTGCAGTGTGTGCAAACCTGGTGAAGAACTACAGGAACCGTTTGACCTCTGTAATTGTTAACAAAGGCTTCTGTGCCAAATAAAATTTTTTTTTTTTACTCAAGTGATCAAATACTTATTTGACACAGTAATTCACAAATAAATTGTTCAAAAATCATACAATGTGATTTCCGGATTTTTCTTTTTAGATTCTGTCTCTCACAGTGGAAATGCACCTATGCTGAAAATTGTAGACCCCTCCATGATTTCTAAGTAAGAGAACTTGCAAAATCACAGGGTGATCAAATACTTATTGACCTCACTGTATATCGAACCAGGCAATTGGCTTGTCAGCTGAATGAGGTTTGTTTGAGCATGTTAATCCGCAAACTGTGTCGTAGACTGGCCTTCTTGGATTGGAATTGGGGAAGCCCGATTTAAGATCATATTTTCTGAATATGGGCAGTGGTGCCCAACTAGGCTAGACACCTAACAGTTATTTGGGGAACTGACTTGATTTGGTTTTTGAAGACCTCAGTGTAATCCTGAGTTTAAGATACAGCTATTGAACTTTTCATAAGAATTTACCCTTCCAGAACTCCATTACCCAGAACAATGTGGTAGCTAGTCAACTTGCCATTGGTCATCTAAACCTCCCAGCAGGCTTTTTTGGCCCCAGAATCCTTCTGTGGTCTGTTTCTCTCCCAAGGCGATGCCTTCAGGTAGCAGAACGTAAGTCATGAATGACTTACGTTCTGCATCTGGCTGCCATATATCTTCAACTGATTGGGACCTGCCTAATGAAAGACTCCCTGCGGCCCAATGAGGGTAACTGATTGTCTTCCGGCTGGGATTATTGTGTGATCAGTGGAGGACTGCTGTTTGCTTACTCACCACACTGTGCCAGTCCCAGGGAAAACAGATGGAGCTTATAAAGCATCAAAGACAAAACATGTGGTTTATTCAAGTTGCCATAAAATGTCTAATTGATTCATGTGACAGCCAATCATATAAAAATGCTGCTCATAAAGGGTATGTGAAACACTTAGAGAACTGGATGTGTTGGCCAATCAGAATATCTTCATTCCTGTAATGTCATTATTTTGCCTGCCTGAAAAACACAATAGGAAAATCTTCAAAAGGATAAGGAGCTCAGAGATCAGAGAAGCGGGAAATTGAGTGAATTGCATTCTCATATGTTTTTTCATTTTGGGAATAATACTGTGCTGAGAGGCATATCCAGCCTGACACTGACTCCAGATACGACCCATATTGGAACAGGAAACAAAGAGCAAAAGAGACATTCATGGATGCATGACTGAGGATTTTTAGTGACATCAGCAGTTCTGACAAGAATGTGAAGGTGCTGACATCATCCTCTCAGTGTCACCCGGGTTTCCTAGAAGAGAGGCAGGTTATCCTGGGGCTGCACGTCTTCTGAGATCATCGGTGCACTCACTCAAAGTACCATATGCTGATGTATGAGTGTTTCTATTCAGAAAATCCCCAGTAATCTGGTAGAGGGTTTATTATGTACACCTGCTAAATGCACACTGCCTCGTTCTCCAGACAGAGAATCGTGTGGCTGTAATTTGAGTCCCACTCAAAGTTCAAAAAGCAATGCAGCAGATAAGAAGCGGTGTGATTATTGGTGCCACGCGGTTCTTGCACCTCAGAAATAGCCATTTCACACACCACAGTGTCCAGAATTTATGGAGAATGGTGTGATGATCAAAAAATCAAGTCGATGGCATTTCTGTGGCCAGAAGATTGTCAATGACAGAGGCCAGAGGAGAATGGGCAGACATTTTAAAGTTAAAATTTAGTACAAGTCAGTATGGCAGTGATGTGCTGAATACCTCATTTACCTTCAAGGAGGTTCTAGATCCTGCCCGGAAGCAGATAATTAAAGAGGTGGCCACAGAGTGTGTATTTGTCTGTGGTGAAGCTGCACCATCAGTGAAGCTGCACCTTCTCCCTGAATAGACGTGGCTGTCAGCTCTCCTTCCACACACACTGATCAGACTGCGATCGCAGGCCGGCTGCAAAGACCCTCTCCCTTGGATCTCTTTGCCATCAACCAGCCCCTGGGTGTGGACCGGTTTGTCCATCTGCCTGACCCAGTCTGGGCTCCTGATTCTTTTTCTGTCCATTTTCCATCTCTCTCTTTCTCTTCCCCTCTCTCTCTCCCTCTCTCCTTCTTTCTCCCACTCCCGAATAGGCCGATATGGTCACCCATGTGTCTGAGTACTTTTGCAGGCTCCAGCTCCCATGATTCATATGTTACCCTCCTCCCAAGTCCATTCCCCTCCCGTTTTCCACGATGGATGCCCGTTTGCCAGTGATTCCCTCCGTGGCTCCGCCCCCGTCACCGTGGTTGCACAGCTGATTTGCAGTGTTCCGGAATGTGGCTGCTCTCCGCCCCCTTGGTGATTAGAATAACTCGGGGTCTTTGGCTTGGGAAAGGTCAGCTTTTTGTCAGACTCTCCTGTCAGCGGCAGTGCAGTTTATAATGCACAGCAGCTACTGATGTGATACAGAAATTAAGCAGGTTATTTTTAGGACTTGATGTCAGCTTGGTTTAAGCACCAAACTGCCCCCGCCTCACAGTCCCCAAGGATTTCCATGGGGGTCTGTATTTTTATGCAACACAGAAATTGTGTTTCCGGGTACACTACTGGTAGATTAAAGCTTTCATTAATGACAAGTTACCTGAGAGACTAGTTATTTGTGATTTGGATGGATTTACCCTTACTTATAGTTTGGGTGTAAGGGGCTGGGGTGGGTCTTAGGCTGGGGTGGGGTATCGCCGCTCACTTTCCATCTGGGTGAGAACAACGAGCTAGGTTCTGTGGTCTCCATAGCGACGATGACGGAGGCAGACACAAAGTCAGGCTGATGCTTTGTCGGAGAAAACATTCCAGCTGGGGTGTTGGCTGTAATTGTTAAGCCCCGCCCACTCCTCATCAGTTATCTTCATCCCAGGTGTTTTTGCACATGTTTCCTT
This sequence comes from Paramormyrops kingsleyae, assembly GCF_048594095.1. Lineage (NCBI taxonomy): Eukaryota > Metazoa > Chordata > Actinopteri > Osteoglossiformes > Mormyridae > Paramormyrops > Paramormyrops kingsleyae. Next base: position 11,984,693 of record NC_132805.1, read on the forward strand.
ATATGGTGAGATGACAATAAGGAATCTCGGATCTTTCACTCTGACAGGGGACTGGGAGGACTGGGAGACATGCTGGCTCATCAGCCCTGGCTGGTCCCTCACTAACTGCCAAGCTGTAACACCAGCAGGTGAGCGTCCTTCAGCTTTTAAAATCTGTGCGCACATACGGTGCCTCAGAAGTTTTGTTTAACAGGAAGATTTTGGTTTCAGCTGTAACTAGAGCTATTTTAAAATGTCTTATATCCATCACTGTACAATATGTTGACTTCATTCAGTTAAAAAGAGGAGCTCCAGGTGGGCTTTGTAACAAAATATGGGATTCAAAATATTCAAATAAGCTGGGTAATCGGAGATGTGTAGGGTGTAGATGTGTAGCACTGTTTGAGAAGCCCCAGCACAGAATTGTTGCTAATCAAGAAGCAACTGTGGCAAACTGCAGCATCACTGCTGTTCTCTGAAAAGAAGAGCGGAGCAGGGATAGTTGCCGGAAGCGGAGGAAGCTGCGGATTATCGGTCCTCCGCGCGGCAGGAGCCAGAGCGTGGCAGATGGGCAGACGTCCTGGCATATTGAAACAGCCTCTCGCTACATCTCCACTCAATCAAACAGATGGGCTCACTCAGCCTGCCTGGTAGCACCACACCACTGAGGACACTTCAGCTGAGGCCTAAGAGTCAGGCCGTGTTCCCCAGCCAGGCACCAAAGCACCAGCTCTCCAGTGATCCCCCCCCCCCATTTTAATTAGTCCCAGCTTGCCATTGGTGAGTGACCTGAAATGACCCCGGGATTCGCCTGTTTTTCACTTGCTAACTAGATCTTTCATTAGTCGAATGGTAAAACCTGCTATTCAAACTACATATTAATGTCGAAAAGCGAGTCATATTGAAAATGCTTGACTGTAGGTCAAAGTATCATCTATTGCTATAATGTTTCAAGTTGTATTTAGATAAAGAAATGAATATGTGTCATTTTTGACATGGCTGTCCATCCATTTTCCATACCTGCTTGTAGGTAAATTTGGATTTTAGAGTAGATTAGTGGTTCTACAGGAGCCAGTCTCCAGAACCCCGAGTCATTGTACTGCTTTTGTGGAGTTCCACCCGCTGCATTCCTGAATCAGGTATTAACAAGCCTTATAATCAGCTGACAGGTAAATTCAGTCTGTGTACCTGATGGAACGGAACAAAAATGTGGACTGGCTAAGGGGATGTAAGAATTGGGTTAACAACCATAGTAGGGTTTTGCCAAATCTCGTGATGAACAGGCAAACACGTCAGCAATATTGGGCGTGATCTACACCACAGGATCTTGTCTGGGGCACCAAATGATCATCCTCTTGACCCCTGACTGGCCACGTTATGGCATGTTACTAAGCATGCAGAATCACCTCAGCACAATTGAATCACTTAGTTAGTAGTTATTTTAATGCAACAACAGCCCCCATAATTGGATATAGGAAATGTATAGCTAAGGAACAACCAAAAATCATCATGTGCCACCTATTGCGTGATAGCAGCTAGTAGTGGTTACTCAAAGATACATACCAGTGTATGCAGTGTGCGAAATACCTGTCAATATTCGTGGGGGTCCCCATCTCCCTATTGTTGTGCAATACCAATCTCGAGAACCCCTTAAAATTTTGCTTTTGAGGCTTTCAGGGGGTCTCATGGGTTAATCGGGGCCCCGTATTTCACACACTGAGTGTATGTCTCAGTGAAACTTGTTTTATATACCAGAATTGCCAAAACCTCAAGTCATTTATTCTCTGCTGTCTACACAAACAACTCACAGCCTGAGGATCTGGGATGGGGTTTAATACAAAGAATGTCTCCACCTAGTGTTAAATATGTGAACTGACCGACTGACTGCTGCCAGAGCTCACCAGTCAAGTTTGTGTCCGTAGTCATACAGTAGTTCTGCTGCAAACTACCCCAACAATTTGGTTAATCCTTCCAGGGTATATACCCTTATATTTCCTCGTAACACAAATAGCACATGCATATATCGATATGTAACAATATATTTTTTAGAATGTTATTTTTCTCATTTATTATAGAGTAACATTTTTCTGTTTTACAGGTAGCAGTACTGTGCAAGATTTAATGAATTACTGATTATGTGTCTGTATTCATGCTTGGTGCCTCTTGATTAACACACTATTTGCACTTTGTGTAGCTAAAGCTTTAATTGAAAAGTAACTTACATATTTAGGCATTTATGCAGTTGGGCTATCAGAGATACATGGGTGCCATGTAAAAAGGTCTCAAGTGTTTTTCCTTGACAGACAAACCTTTGAGTTACAGGTTCAGGCCTTTAGCTACAGTGCCACCTGCTGGCCAGGCAGGATCGATGTCTACAAGATACATGACCGACCCACTGAACAGCACACTAATGGAATTTCGTATTAGTAAGTCAGAAACTAAGTATATAAATATCCAAATGACAAATATGTTGTATTTGTGGAGCACGTGTCCATAGCTTGATTGGCTTAGATTTGCATCACGGTTTTATCTATTTATGTTAGATACTTCAGTAAAGTGCCAATTACTGTAACTCTGTAACCCCTGTCTTACCGCAAACAGGATACTCTACGTACGACAGCAACTGCTCCTGGAAATACGGCAGCCTTTGAAGGTTCATATTTATCAAACAAAACCAGAGCATAATACAGACAAGTAAATTCAATATAAAAGCCACTCAAAATGTTTCTTTTAATAGAGTGAAATCAAAACATTAAAAAAATCGGCCAAATTACAGACAAAAAAAAAAAGCAAAGCTAAAAATAAACAAAACTGGTGTTTTGAGAAACAGCAAATGTAAGAACTTTTTAAACCTAAGACATTTGGTCAGATAATAGGAAGAACTTAGGGGTCAAATTTTGAAAAGATCTCAGGAGAAAAATCATATGTTACAAATCTTTAAATAAATTGAGGTTGACATACTTTCTTGACACACTCTGCAGATAACAGTTATAATAGTTGAAGTTTTGATAAATAACACTTTCTAGTTTGACACTGAGGAATTCACTGTTGCATGTAGATTAAGGTAGTTAAACAGTCACTGTTTATGTCATTTAAAAATTTCCTGCTTAAAAACAACCCAGGATGATCTAACATTTAACAAACCAGTTGTGTTTCAGTCAGACTCTGGATTGTGGACAGAGGGTAGGCTCACTAGTAAACAACACAATGTACATCAGCACTGTGTATATATTCTGTTATATTGTGTAACCCTATATATAAATTCTACAATATATACATGACAGATTTAAAAAAATACAAAGGCCTATTTTCAGCTTTTTTATCCTGACAAAGTTAGTGTAATATCAGTAATGTGAAGTTTCTCTAAGGTAATTTATTGGTATCACTGGGAACACAACTTGCTTGCTTTCATTATACAAGCGGTAAACAGGCACCTCACAGACAAACCGTACATACGTACATTTCAGATAGAACACACTGACGTGGTTATATGTAATACATTAATTGAAGTACAGTCAGAGCAGGCTGCATAGCCTTGGAGTGTGTTATATACAATGCTTTGATTTGGGGCCTTTATGTTTAATCACACTTAACACTGTGCATTCACAGAGAAATGCAAAGAAAATCAAACGACATCATTCATCTACTCACTGGGGTTTTCCTTATATGGTAAATGGTAAATCCAAGCATCAGCCTCTGGATTCTTGTTTTTAAACATGACACAGCTTTTATTGTGTTCTGGAAGGTCAACCACATTTAGCCCTTTAGGATCTCACTTGACGAAGTGCTACGATTCGAGTACAGGTTCAAACGCAATTGACCTATGAAGGTTCTTGAAAAAAAAATAACACTTTCTGCTGACTTGACATCCTTGTAACACCCTGAATTCTCAGCAATTCATAGACTTCTGTTTTGTACTATGTGTGACTCTATTTCTTGAAAATAAAGTACCCATTAAAACTCAGGGGAAGTGTCTGGTTGGACATGCTAGGCAGCCATCACCAAAATGCTACGTTCAAAAGTGACTCCTGCTCCACCTTAAAGCTCATTAAAATGTGTTTTGTGGTCCTCCAACTCTGACCTGAGTCTAGGTGGGGAAGAGCAAGATGAACAGTCTTCAACAGCCACCCCTGCTCCTGTGCCCTAGTTCTACATACCTTGGCGCCCCGAAATGCCTGACAGGCTATCTGACCTCAGACCTGCATCTTAAAGCAAGTTACAGTGGGAGCACATTTAGGGGACATGGGCCCAAAGGCCTTAGCTGGTTTTTTTTTGTTTGTTTTAAACTTTTGACACCAGGTGTCGTTCACACGTGGACAGATCTGCATGAATATGTGACACTGTAGCTGTTATCTGGGAATTGGAACTCTCTCTTATTACGTTTCGGAATTCAGAACAGTGGGATACAGGAACTGTCGCCATTTATTCATGTTCCCGGTTCGCTTCCAAACAAAGAGCTTACCTCACACTTTTTTTTTTTTTTTAGATTCTCTTGGAAACCCTGGGCATCTCACCACAACAGAGGTCAGCCGATGGCATATGCTACATGATTCTCAAAAGAACGGCCCTCATGCTATGGGCAGCACTTTCGCCTCTCCCTCCGCGCGAAGCGCACGCCAGTCCCGAAGCACAATGTTCTCCTGACGCCTCTCCGTGCGAGGCGGCCGCTGGAGAGCCGTGTGTCGAGCTGGAATCCGAAAGGCTTGCATACTTTCAGCGTCTTCCGAGAGAGGACTTTGAAGTCTGACCGGACCACCTACAAGAAAATTCCAGAACCCTCCCAGTGTGGTTTCTTTCGGCTTGAACTATACAATGGATTGTTGTTTTTAGAAAAGCAATGCAAAAAAATTCTCCAGATATCAACACACACACACATTTAAGAACTAAAATTGTTTCCTTTGTGATTTCATAAAAATGAATTGTTTGTCATTTAAAAAACATGTTCTTAGAAAATGTTCACTTCTCTGTCCAGTTGTGTGCTCTCTCATTTTTAGTGTAAGAAAGTCTAGTCCTTCCCTCCCACATCACTGTCCCTTTAGAGGTTTGGGCTCTCGCTGACCCCCACGCCCCCCAAGTCCAACCAGCTTCCAAGGTACCAAACAGCTGCTACCTCCTAGCGATGCAGATACTCTTCAAACAGGCTGACTCTCCTGCTCATCTCAACCATCATTCTCTCTCAGAGGCCCCCTTAGATGGTGGGGCCCCATTCCGGGTCCCTTATGATCCATTGTCCTTCCCCTCGGTGCCTTCCGTGGCAACCGGGGGCTCCTCTGTGCTGGGAGACTGCGCCCCATCTGGTCCATCTGAAAGGGTGATGGAAAAAATAAATAAATAAGAACACAATTTCATCATAATGTACCAGCAATACTGAAAATCAGAGGTGGAAGAAAAAGATATACAGACAGACAAAAATAAACACAGAGATATATGGAGCAACAGACACAGGTAGTCAGAGACAATCTAACAGGAAAGCAAAGAGACACAGACATGAGGAAAGACAAAGAGACAAGAAACAGAATGATAGACAGAAAGAGGCAGATAGACAGAGACAGACAGAAACAGTCAAGCAAATAGACATAAACAGTCAAGCAGACAGACAGTCAGGCAGATAGAAAGACAAACAGACATAGTCAGGCGGAGATGCAGACAGATGGAAACAGTCAGGCAGACAAAGATAGACATACAGAAACAGTCAGGCAGACAAAGATAGACATACAGAAACAGTCAGGCAGACAAAGATACAGACATACAGAAACAGTCAGGCAGACAAAGATACAGACATACAGAAACAGTCAGGCAGACAAAGATACAGACATACAGAAACAGTCAGGCAGACAAAGATACAGACATACAGAAACAGTCAGGCAGACAAAGATACAGACATACAGAAACAGTCAGGCAGACAAAGATAGACATACAGAAACAGTCAGGCAGACAAAGATACAGACATACAGAAACAGTCAGGCAGACAAAGATACAGACATACAGAAACAGTCAGGCAGACAAAGATACAGACATACAGAAACAGTCAGGCAGACAAAGATAGACATACAGAAACAGTCAGGCAGACAAAGATACAGACATACAGAAACAGTCAGGCAGACAAAGATACAGACATACAGAAACAGTCAGGCAGACAAAGATACAGACATACAGAAACAGTCAGGCAGACAAAGATACAGACATACAGAAACAGTCAGGCAGACAAAGATACAGACATACAGAAACAGTCAGGCAGACAAAGATACAGACATACAGAAACAGTCAGGCAGACAAAGATACAGACATACAGAAACAGTCAGGCAGACAAAGATACAGACATACAGAAACAGTCAGGCAGACAAAGATAGACATACAGAAACAGTCAGGCAGACAAAGATACAGACATACAGAAACAGTCAGGCAGACAAAGATACAGACATACAGAAACAGTCAGGCAGACAAAGATACAGACATAAAGAAACAGTCAGGCAGAGAGAGGCAGATAAAAACAGTCAGACAGAAACTGCTAGCTGGAAAATAAAGAAAATGTAACATTTTATTCAGAAATAAATGTCATCCTTAAGGGAACACGCAGACGCACAATGACGTTATATTATTAGGTGGCTTTGGCCAAATAGTGCATTTCTAACTCCCAAGTCCTGACCGATGGCGTCCCAGGTGAGGCCTGACTGACGGCCTCCTTAGAGTATGATGGCCGTAGTGGCCGTAGCGCAAGGCGTGGCACGCGGCCCAAGCAGGGGCCCACCTGTGAGGGAGAGCTCGGCCAGCTTGAGCGGCAGATCTGAGGGGCTGACTCCCGCTGGCGAGCCCAAGATGTCCGGCAGGGCGTTCCGGCGGCCTGAGCGACCCGACGAGGCAAAATCCAACACCGGCTCCACCTCCGTCATCTCAGAGGCAGCTCTGCAGCCCGGGACGAGACAGGGACGCGCGAGAGCGTGAAGGGCTCTATTTCACAGGCACGTTTACTTAGAGTAACCCGCAGAAAATTACAATACACTGTTATTATAAAGTCGTAATCTATCTGCCCATTTTTCATCATCACTTACCCAGTACAGGGTTGCAGTGAAGCCGGAACCGGTCCTCAGGACGCCAGCCCATCGCAGGGCACATGCACACATGTGCGCACACTCCCTAACGGCCACATGCTGAGAAGCCTGAGGAAACCCGCGTGAACATGCAGACTCCAGAGGCACAGAGCCAGAGGTGCAAGCTGAACCTGCAGCCCTGGCAGGTGTGAAGCCGTACTGGCAGCCCCTGAGCCCCCATGCTTACCAAAGGATTCCATCTGATTATAGATATAAATAACAACAGTGTGACTCCATGGACCCAAGCCTGCCAGCGAGACTGGGGGATGACATGAGTCAGGAGAAACAAGGAGGCAGATGGGATGGAGAGAAGGAAGGAGGTGATGGATGGAGACAAAAGGGTAAGATCACTGGAGGACCAAAGTGGGGACAGGAAGTGGTAGAGGAGAAACACAGAGCCTCAGTATGCAGTGTGATGTGTGTGTGTGTGTAAGATCTTGCTCTTTAGGTCTATGTCAGCTGTGCTGCCAGTTTCACCCACTAGAGGGAGCAAGACTTCCAACAGTCTCACGCTCCATTTTTTCCTCTGCTTCCCACATCAAATATACGTTGCGTCCTCACAGCTGTCACCAGTTCACTCGCCTTTACGTGTTCGATGCCTCTCGTGAACAGTCTGTTTAAAGGCTTTTCTTTGTGCCTTTAACTTTGTGACTGTCAATCTCGGCATGTAGCCGTTTACAAATCCCTGGTTTAAAGCACGTTTACTGAGGACAACATTGTGGCTTTGTGCTTGTTGTCATGGTGATCATAAGCCCATTTGTTTGTATGGCTCAGGGTTCGGTGGGGGGGGGGCTTCTGAGCACCTTGGTACATTGTATGCATCCCCTATCACTGTCCATGCATGAATGCAAGCACACGCACACACAAACAGAGGCACAGGACAGCGCGAGCTGCTGTTTCTATGGCAACAAGCAAGAAACCACCTCTGGCATAGCAACAGATGAGTTCACATCTTTCTCTCTTTTTCTCCCCTGCAGTTCTTTAAATAAACGCCCGTCTCAGGCACGTGGCCGATAAGCCCTATGTTTATTTGATCAGAGACAGAGGGGACAGGGATCGGTACAGTGAAGGCCAGACCCTTAACCTACCACCAGACCCTATGCGAGAAGGGCCGTTGTGGGGGCCGTCGGGTCTCACGCCCACCTCGGCAACTGTGGGCAATGACTCAAAACATGTCACCACCCTCACTTTCAGACTGATCCACCAGCCCCTGCACCCCCTGTCGTATAATCAGCACTATAATGCCTTATGACTGTCAATAGAAGATGCTGTAATGCTTTATTAAGTGTTATACCAACCATTACAATGCATTATCACAGTATCTATAATGCATTACAGACGAGAGCTTCAAGTAAAATGTCACTGAGGCCTGTTGCTGGGCTCATTAGCCTTCTACTAACATGACGTCTGTGTGCCTGGAAAGTCCCAGGCTTTGCATTGACCCACTTCCTGTAAGTCATTAACACGTTTAGCATGTGACACCCTGTCTCTGGAGTCAGTCCTCAATGTACTGAGGTGGCCTTCTGGCCGGCGGTGTTCTCCTGGACGAGATGAAGCAGGATGTTTGAAAACTGACAGCACAGACTCCACTTTGTGGTGGTGCATATGCAGATCAGACCGAACCAAAATATTTAGCCAAACAAGAGTATAAAATTCCAGCCGACGATGTCGGCGAATCAGAAGGATCCCGGGGGGGGGGGGGTATAGCGCGGCCCGAAAGGTCCCTAACATGTATGAGCAGCAGAGTCACATGAATGTTTCATGAGCGTTTCTGAGCACCAGGCGCCAACGGGTCGGGGGGGGGGGGGGGGGGGCTGGACAGCCGGTGAGAAGGTCACAGGCTTGGTTCTGTTCCTGGCGGGTGGGGGGCGGAGCCGCTGTCTGGCCCGGCGGGTGCGTGGTCACCTCTGCCTGTATCATCTTCCTTCCCTCGCACATTCTCTCTCTCTCTCTTCTTCTCCTTCTCCCTCCCTCTGCTCACTCCCTGCTTCCTCTTCATCTCATCCTCCGTCTTCTCCTTGTTACCCCCCCCCCCACCTCGTCATCTCCCACCTGCACCACCCTCCATGTCCTTGAAGGCCCCCCTGTCCTCCACTATCTCCAACCACAGGGTGGCGATGCTGAGAGGTCACACCTATTGGCGTGCACTGTTTTGGGGGGATGTGATGTCCCCAAGCATGCCATGGCTGACCGTGGGGGGGGAAAGGGGGAACCTCCCCCCAACCCCAACATAATGAAAGTGCAATGTGACCTGCTGTTGTCAGTACGCAAGTGTGAAGGGAGGGGGCCTGTTGAAAAGCCTGTGTGTGCCCCGCCAGCTTTGTGGGGGAAGGGGGGGTAGTGGTGTCTTTCCCCAGCCCCCGGGGGGAGTGCCGGCTGTCATGGAGACCCCCCGCTGCAAGCACCCCAAATGTCAGCACCCCCCACCCAACCGCCTCTCCCTGTCAGCTATACAGAGGAACAGTGCAATTAGCACTGGCAGAGACACGAAGAGCAAGGGGGGGGGGGGGGGGGCACACGGAGAGAGCAGGAGCAAGGAGCAAATGGCCGTCAGCTCCTTAATCCCCAAACGAGAAGGCAAACAGAACAGTTTGCTCTCCGCATCTCCGGGAGCCCGGGGCGGCGTGGCCGTTATAAACGTGTGACAGGGAGCACGGTGGCCGCTTCCAGGGTCCCGTGTCAGGCACCCCGCAGCGTCGCTGGGGCAAACAGGGTGCCAGGGAAGGGGTGTGTGCATGGCATGCGGGCTGCGGACCGGGCAGTGCCGCCCAGACCGTCTGTTCTGCTGGACCGCTTGCAGATAAACACGCTCAGCGTGGAATTTTCCATCTCATCTGACCGCTCGACGCCACACCAGCGAAATAACGGCCAAAAAAGTCATAATCATCACCACCGTCATGGTGTTTTGGCGTGATGGGTGGGGTCCTGCCATCCCTGCCCGCCGAAACCCCCCCCCCCACCTCCGGGCAGGCACCGTGTAACTGCAACTCTACCCTAGCATCACCCCGGCATGTGTCCGAGGACACACATGTCTCTGGAGTGTTTGCGGGAATCGTAAGACGAGGGAACATCACACATTCTGATGGCTGCCTCGTTTGGTGAGAATGACTCGTGTGCAAAAGTGTTTCGTAGCCAGGTGACAATCAGCTCCACATCAATGAACCAGCGCTGTACAGCAAGCTCTCAGACCAGGTTGGTTTTATTTTCTCTATTACTGGGTGAACATTAAATATGTATTACTTAAAACTGTAAAATATTAAGGGGGCGGGGCCATTGTTCACCATTACATAATTATCATCCCATTAATCATTTTCCTTCCTTGTAAAATGTAACACACTTCATATTCTAACTGTAGATTTTCTTCCTCCATCCACTTCAATAACTTAGGAATCTATCCCAGAAAGCTCAGGGGCCACCTTGGATAAGATGCCAGTCCATCACAGGGGACACCGTGGACAGGATGCCAGTCCATCACAGGGGACACCGTGGACAGGATGCCAGTCCATCACAGGGGACACCGTGGACAGGATGCCAGTCCATCACAGGGGACACCGTGGACAGGATGCCAGTCCATCACAGGGGACACCGTGGACAGGATGCCAGTCCATCACAGGGGACACCGTGGACAGAATACCAGTCCATCACAGGGGACATCGTGGACAAAATACCAGTCCATCATCCTGTCCAACTGGACGCCAGGGTTACTACTGCTGTATAAGTATGATGTTCATGGATGTAGGCAGCAAACTTAAAGCCGGAATATCCAGCCATTTTTCAGGGATTTGGTTACAGCAATTCCAGTCTAGCGGAGGCTGGAGATGCGGGGAACAGCCTGAGTGTCTGAGCAGGATCACTGTAGGACAGACGGGCCTGACTCGGGCACGTCTCACACACTCCCACGAACATCCTCTCCAAACATCCTCTCCATTATGCTTTTAATGGAGGCCCAAGGCACAAACTAACCCGAGTTATAAGTGCATAACTTTGTATCCCATGACTTTTAGCAGGTCAATTATATTCTAGCAGACCTCCGAAATTCCGGCACACGCCCGGAGAGCCCCTCTGGGAAATGTGTACAGGGTTCAGGGTTACCGGATACATCTGCGGCTTGGTGCGTGGGTGGGGTTGTGTATACCCCACAGGTTCATCTAGGAAAGGTTGGGGCACTGGGGGGGGGGGGGGGAGGGTTTCAGGTGCCACACTGATGTTTCCACATCAGTCCCGTATCACTTAACTCATAACCACCCAATCAGTTCCTGGCTCCTCACACAACTTCCAGCCACAAACACACAGGTTTGTAATAATATCTTTGTGGGGACTCTCCATTCATTTCTATGGGAAAAACCCTAATCACAACATGACGACCTTAACCCCTACCCAGTCCTAACCTTAACCATAAGTAACCAAACAAAATAGAAGTGTTTTGGCATTTTTAGTTTTTTTGATTGCAGTCATATATTTTAATAAAACTGTGGGGACAAAAAAAAATAATCCCAAAAGGTCAAAATAACAGGTTTTTATCACATTGTGTGGGAGTTGGACCCCCACAGTGTAATATATACATAATATATACATAACCCCCACACACACAGACACGCACAGTAGAGTTGTCACAATACTACAATTTCACGCACACACACACCCCCCAAATATTTTTAAATTCTCTTAGGTAGCGCCAAAAGAAAATAAATAAATAAATAAATAAAATGCCCAAAAAACGAATATCAACCAACAACAATGACAACAATTATTGTCGGTTGCCTGAGGGAGTGCAAAAAATTGAATACAAATACAAACCAGCAACAATGACAAAAATATTTTTAGGTTTTCCATTGTTTTATTATTAGCCATAGCCGCTACCTTAATGATAACGTAACACATGGTTAATGTGGCTATCGGCCAATCTGGTAACAGTTAAACGGTTAACGTTACCGTGTGCGCCGGGCCAGGGTAACATTTACGATAACTGCTTAACACGTCATTGTTGTTCAAATGGAAGTTTTATCAAGAATCAATTTCTTTGACAACCCTAATGCACACACAGACACACACAGACACACACAGACACACACAGACACACACACACAGACACACACAGACACACACACACAGACACACACAGACACACACAGACACACACAGACACAAACACACTAGTCTCCTCACCACGAGCATGCGGCAGACATGACATCAGTGCACTGAGAAAGTTGCGATTCTACGATCCAAAGGTCAGATGGGAAGCATGTTGACGTGTCAGAGCACGAGTCTTGGGCGACACTGACAGGCCGCAACTATAGACAAGTCGATATCAGATGCACGGCACTACAGAAAAACAGAGATTACGTGACTACTGAAGACAATTACAGATTATCAAGCATATCCCAGCTCACTTCGTCCTCACCGACCACAGCGAGATGGCAGTCTGTGTCCTGGGACAGGGGACCGTTCTGCAATGGAGGAGCAGAAGTGACCCTCCCACCCCCCCGCCGCCAGTGCTCCTTCGCTCCCCAAAAGGCAGATCAGACACCCCCTGCTCTGACCAGTTACCCAGGCTAATACCCCCTGCCCCAGTTCGAACCGGAGACTTTCACTGGCTGCTGCACCTCACTGCGCTCTGCTGTTTTTGTGTGTCATCAGCCGCAGACAGGGTCGCCCTGAGGAGGGCCAGTAATGACCCTGCAGGGAGTGGATTAAAATAATCACTGGCAGCCCAGTCCAGTCCCACCCCCTGCTGCAATCACACCCCCACTTATGCCACAACGAATAATATCACATAACTTATGTGGCGATTCGCCTGCAGTCAGGTCGGCTGGTGTCTCTTGATCGCCCTCAAAGTGTCACTGTGCCTTGTGACCGACTGGCAGGCCATCCAGGGTGTGTCCTGCCCTGTGCTGCGTGGGATAGGCTACCAGTCACCTGCCACCCAGAACTGCATCAGCGGTTTGTTTCCAGTGGCCCAGGCGTCAGTGAGGCTCGCCACTGGCAGCACCCCCCCCCGTTAGCTGGAGCTGGCCGCTCGCTCGTCACCTATCGTCTCTGTGGAAATGCAGAGCTGGGCCCTCAAGACATGAGCTGCAAACAGCTGCCAGCCTGGTGAAGGAGGGGAGACATCAACCTGGTTCTTAAGATGGGGACATAGAGTAATATCATACCGCATATGGTACGATGTTTAATCAGCCAGGGTAGCACCAGATGGTTGTTTGTTCAAACCACAGTTCTTCCATGGTCACTTTAGCAATACAGTGGTGAGCAGGAGCCCATCCCAGGAAGCAGAGGGCACACAGTCCATGGTGGGGCACGCACTCACACAGTACTGGTGGGGCACGCACTCACACAGTACTGGTGATGGAGTGACACCATCTCACCTAAGCACATGTTTTTTGAACACAGAGGCGCATCAGGAGAAGATGCTCCCCAGAGATGGAGCCTGCAACCTGCGTGTTACGGCGCCGCCCTGCAGCCAGGTATGTGTTATACTGATATTTAGTCAGGATTCAGGTTTCGGTGCCTTTCAGTGGTATGAGGCTTGCTGCTTACGGGTGACGCCTGGGGTCCATGTCCAGCGATCACCCGCAAACACCACACTGTCCCTGTCACCGCGGTCCCGGCCAGTTCGCCCTCCTCTCAGCGACAGAAGCTCCAGACGGCGGAAGCGTCGGTGGTGACCTTCAGTCTGTCCATCTCAGCTTTCCCTGCCATTTAAAAGGTGCGGCGGCGTCCCCCCCCCCCCCCCCCCAAAGCGAAGCAGTCAGATACGGCTAGCTGACGATAAAGTCCCCAAATACACAGAGCTGGTGCTTCACAACTGTTTCTACAGGGGGCCAAAAGGTGGAAGCCCTCCATTTGCCCCCCCCCCCCCCCACCACTATCCAGCGGAGCCCTAACCCCCGCATTTCGTTTTTAGGTGGCACGGTGCCGCCCACAGGAATCTCACACAGCAGTGAATGATATCATCAAAGAAGGAAATCTATCGTGTAGCTCTACTCAGAGGCCACTGGCTTAATGGCATGCAGATGAGAGCGGCCCACAGAGGGGCTCCTCAACTTACTCCGCCGGTGTCAGAGCACCCACTACAATTTGTAGTATATTGGCAGCAGGCTAGAGTAAAGGATTGTGGGTAAAGTGAGATGCTCCTCTCGTTTCAATGCTGCACGGTTGTGTACGGCACTAGGGGCGTGTCACGAGAGCTATCCAGCAATTTGCTGAAGGAAGAGTCCATCTTCTGAACAAGCTCACCATGCTGGTTCCTGACTGGGAGACCTGGACCAGCCAAGGCCAACTGGAGGACATCTCTGCGCCAGTATGCAGGTGAGCTCATTTCCCACTCTCCCCCATACATCTCCCACATTGTACATACACAATCGATGTCGTACAAAAAGCCTCCACCCACCCCCAGCACCCTTGAGTCCTCTGACCCAGGATCAGCCGCTGTTACCCCCCAAGTCATTCAGTCCATGGTTCTGCTTCGGGGTTAAATCTGTTATCATGTTACTGTTATTAAGCACTTCAAACGTGCGAATTCACAATGGCTGGCAGAGTGCCTGTCTATCATGGTGTACAAAGGCAGGAAGCTGTATTATACCCGGCACAGGATAAACGTCGTCACTCAGTATGAAAAATTAATGACCGGAGGTCAAGCAAAGAAGAACAGGAAGGGGGGGCTTCAGAGGAAAAGAAAACATAGCCGGGAAAAACGAGGGCAGCGGTGACCCTCTTGCCCTTTTCGCAAAACACAAACACTCACATACACCTGCGGCCCAGCACATTGACCTCTCACCTGCCACTGGAGACTGAAGCCACACCTCCATATAGTGTAGCCATGCCCATATATAGAACAGCCCCACCTCCATATGGTGTGGCCCTGCCCTCATATACGATAGCCCCGCCTCCCGGGCGCTGAATTAGCTGCCCCCTGCTATGTCACACTGGGTTAAATGCAGAGGACACGTTTCGTTGTTGTGCACTGTGTGCTGTGCTGTGTCAACAATGGCAATTAATCACTAAATTCTAATTCTAAATATAATATAGCCCTGCCTTCATATAGGATAGCCCCACCTCCATATAGTGTAGCCCCGCCTTCAGATAGGATAGCCCTGCCTCCATATAGTACAGCCTTGTCCTCAAATAGGATAGCCTTTTTCCATATAGTACAGCCCCACCCACATATAGGATAGCCCTGTCTCCATGCAATATAGCCCCGCCTCCATATAGTGTAGCCCCGCCTTCAGATAGGATAACCCTGCCTCCATATAGTACAGCCCCGCCCACATATAGGATAGCCCTGTCTCCATGCAGTATAGCCCTGCCTTCATATAGTACAGCCCCACCCTCATATAGGATAGCCCTGACTTCATATAGAATAGCCCTGCCTCCATATAGGATAGCCCTGCCCACACAGGATAACCCAGTCTCCATATGATGTAGCCCCATCCTCATATAGGATAGCCCTGACTTCATATAAGATAGGGACTCCCCACTTTGTCATGTGGGACCGTATCTCAGAGCAGCATTTCGTCTCGACTATCTAAGCAGCTTTTGCTTCATGGCAATGGAAGCAAGAGGGACACGGTTCAGCCTCTGGGCCAAGGTCAGCATAAGGCTCCCAAATCATCAAGGATCAGCAGTGACTGGTGACACTTTAACCCACAACTGGAGGCTTTACCTTCTCTGTGGCCAGATGGGGTACGGGGTTGGGGGGAGGGGTGAGGAATAGACCAAAGTGTACAGTGCTTCATCTCTCAATAGGCACTACAAACAAATAAATACCCAGACCAGGAATTGTTCGTTACATGGGTTTTGCTTCAATTCCTTCACATTTCCACATTAAACACGTTGAACAGCATTGTGTAATTATGCCTAAAAACCCCACGTGTCTCACTGCAGTCAGCAAACGGCCTGGACGCCGCACTCCCCTTTCCCACCATGTGACGTCACTCACAACCATATTTTATTTCCACCATTAACACAGCAGTAGGAAACAGATGGCAAATCACGCTTTCACTCTAGAAACAAATAATTCCAAGAAAAAAAAGGCTTCCTTCTCGACATCTGTAGCTGACAGAACAATACCATCACAACTGTGCTATTCAACAGAGACAAGCAATTCAACACAGTAATGGAAGTTTGTATTGGCTGAAATAACTGATTCAATAAATAACCTGAATGTGATTTCTACATCAACGTGAGCGCCAGACATTTTCACTAAACAAGAAAACACTCTGTTCTGTGGAAATATTTCCCCAATCGATTCACAAATAATGATTCATTGCATTGATTTATTTCAACTACAGCAAAGCACGAGCCAAACTTGAGTTTTTCATGTGAGCAGCCAATATCTACCAGAGTAATATGTCATATTCAGCTCAGCTGTAGGACCCTACATGCAACATATGCACCACATTTTTAATATACTAAAAGGACCCATTGATCAGGCCGCGGACACTTACGGGATTGAATGGGTTTTTGTGTCGCCGGCAAGCTCAGCACCCTCAACAACGTAATTATCTTCAGTGAGACAGCTATGTCTCTAAAACCCCAGTCCAGAACTGAAACACACCCAGCTGTGAGGCACAGATTCCAAGTCACGTTTATGATTCATCCCGGCCTGTGATTCCTGTGATGGGCTGGTGACTGGGGAGATCTCGGTGCGCACAGACCATGACCACAAACACCAGACTCCAATCAGGCAGGTAAGATTATCAGTGCTGCCTGACCCTGGATCAGTTAGTGCAAACAGCAGGCGGCAACTGGTTATGTGAGTTTAAAGCTAACAGTCAGCTAATCCTGAATCCACACCCCCTCCCCTCAGTCTAACTTCATATACATATTATGGCTGTTTCCCTTTTGCTCCATAATGATTATCTTCCTGCATTTTCAGGGATGCAATCTGGTTTTATCCATCAAGCAGACCCATCACCCTCCAGCTAAATGGGTCCTGAAAAAATGCTTCACAATCAATCACAGTCGTGTCTGGTAATGGTCCACCTCAGGTTAACATAAAGGTTAATGATTTCCATTGTTACATTTAAATTTTTTCACGTACTATACTTTTTCGCCTCACTTCCCAAAGCATAGCAGCAGCTAAGAATTAAGTCAAGCACAGATTCTACATAAAGAAGTCAACATTGTGCTATGTCCATCCATCCATCTGTCCACGTGAGACAGGGGACACCCCGGGTGGGATCCCAGGCTAACAGTCGCACACTCTCAAACACACTATGGCCAAAATACAGACTCCAGTATACCTAAGCCGGCAGACATTGAGACCTGAAAGTAAAAACACCTAGGGAAATGCAGGCAAAAAGAACACGCAGTTTACATAACATCTATGTTTCTATGAAACTGGCAGTTTTTCTGCAGCACATCAGTATTCAACCAGAAGAGCAGGACATGAATGTTTCCATTGTAACGGGAACGTCAAGAACTGGCAACCAATCAGCAGTGCCTATTTTAAGCATGTGACACGGGTCGGTGAAGATAACGGATACACGAAGTGACAGAAAGCGGTGCGCCTCCTCATAGCATCCAGAGTGTTGAAGGGGACAGCCTCTGGAGAAATGGGCGGACGGCAGGCCTGGGGTCGGCAGCCGAGAGCAGCGCTGGGTTGATATCGGGGCAGCACACCACAGGGCTGGTGTAACGAGGGCTGACAGATCGCGAGGAATAACTGTTCGTGGAGGAGTGCGCTGAGCCGGGGAGCGCAGGCTGGGGGTCCCACTCTGACAGCATGTTCTATATGTAAACGGCAATCGTTACAGCCCAAGCGCTGCTCCGAATTTAAATTTAAGTGGAGTGATGACGGGGGGGGGCTGCTGAGACAATCCCACGGAACATTTATAAAAGCAAACCGGTTATATCCTGAAATCCCCCCCCCCTTTCGCATGTCAGCTGTTTGTGCCACAACCCCCCCCCAGTCCACAACCACCCACCTCCCCACCTGTACGATGTCCTGAAGCAGTGGGTGGGGCCCTGAATGGACAAAGGGAGTAGCGGCTTCTCTCTCTGAACAGCCAGCGAGACGCAAACAAACACACCTGCCTTTGCACCCCACTCTGCTGCCTTCCAGAAGTTTCTCCCAGGAACCAATGGGCTTGGCTGGGCACGGCGCTGCTGCCATCGTGCAGCCGCATCACTCACAGAATGAATATCCTCACCAATGACTAACCGTTACCGCTGCATTCTCCCGTCTTCTGTAATTACATTTTACGTTGTTAAACTCGTGAATATTAGCTAGCTACTTATTAGGGATGACTGTGCTGGTGTCCCAGCGGCACCTGAGCCGATGAAGACGCCGGCCGCTGCCTGGGAGGAAGCTGTGTGAGGCACAGGAGCACGCAGACATGAGGGTGCACGTGTGCACGTGTGCACAAGTCAGTAGCCCGGGTGAGTTTATGATAAGAACGAAAATCACCAGCGGCTTAGCTGGGCACAAACTGACAGGAGGATGCATCCAGCTCTGCTCTGTGTTGATGTGTGTATGTGTATACTGGAGAAAACTCGGCATTTAATAGGCTATTCGTTACATAAGAACATAAGAACTATACAAACGAGAGGAGGCCATTCGGCCCATCAAGCTCGCTTGGGGAGAACTTAACTAATAGCTCAGAGTTGTTAAAATCTTATCTAGCTCTGATTTAAAGGAACCCAAGGATTCAGCTTGCACTACGTTATCAGGAAGACTATTCCATACTCTGACTACACGCTGTGTAAAGAAGTGCTTCCTTAAATCCAGTTTGAAATGTTCTCCCGCTAATTTCCACCTATGGCCACGAGTTCTTGTATTTGAACTAACGCTGAAGTAACTATTCGGTTGACAGTTACTGTCAATCCAACTGCTTATAGACATGATAAATAAACAACTTAAATAAACTGTTACAAGCCAATGCTGGGATGAGGCCTGCATCTGTAGCACTGCTCAAGAGTCGGGTTTGAACCCCACCTTCACGCTGTATATGAAGTGTGCATGTCTCACGCAGTTAGGCTAACTGGCAAAATATGTGTGTGCGTGTGTCTGCGTGTGTGTGTACCTTGCAACAGACTGGCATCACATTCAGGGTGGTCCCTTAGACTGTGTCTTATCCTGCCTGCCATAAGATCCGAGTCCCTTGTGACCCTGACCAGAAAAAAATGGTTAAAAGATGAATGAATATTATACATTGGGTTTGCGTAACACCTTGGAGATTATTAATACTGGACAGCATGTTAGCTTGGTGTCCCATTCTGAAGGGTGCTGTTTGGACTAAATGCGTAACATGTAAGTAAATTCTGAACAACTGAACTATTACACTTTCCTTTTAACTGGAGGCAACGGCAAAGGCAGTGCATATTCCCACTGGTCATTCATTTAGGCTGTGTGACAGCACCACTAGGCAGCTCGCAGCAAAGTCACTGACCTAAGGGGCAAGATCGTGGCAGCGGGCCCTTATGGGATGGTCTGATATCTCACCTGTCAGATAACACCCTGTCACCGTGTGTGTGTGTGTGTGTGTGTGTCTTTGTGTTAGGGGAAAAGAAGGTGACAGACATTAGCTGTCACAATAAGTAGACTGCAATATGACCTCAGGACAAGAGTTTTCCCCAGAGCTCAGTGCCCCCAAGGGATGATGTTGCACCCCCTTACAAGGTAATACATCACGGTCCCCATAGAAACCCAAAAGAAGACAACAGGGCCACGGGGGACTCGAAATTACTAGAGTTTTATTATTAGATTTTATTCCACGTTTCAGCACTTCCACTGCTCAGTTTAAAGGTGTCTATCGCTACAAATAGAGTCGGCCGACTCTACCTTTGGGATCCATACAACGGCCTTCCGCTTAGACTCCATGATCGTTTCTAACACGTATTTCTGAAGCGCTTCCCAGGAAGCAAAAGGCATCGCAAAGTGTTGCGGTACCTAAATCAGATTTGTGCCGGCGGTGTAACTTTCCGCTTGATTTCCCGTTACTACGTTAAATAAAGAAGTCCCTTATAATAATTTACGGGCACTTACAGCCCCGGGCTTAGTGTCACAAAGTGTCGGGGAGGCTGCCACTCTGGAGTCCGCCTCTGAAAATGCAAGCTATTTATCCTGCAACAATTATTCAGAGGGAAAAATGAAAAGGTTCATATCGCGCTTTTGAGTGAATTTGCAATTTAAATGTAATTGTCGGAAAAGTGCTGGGGTGCGCGTGCCAGTTAGGAAGGGGTTTGGGAAAAAAGTTAAATTCGGATCGCAAGCGCGCCACGTTTCTATACATTTATGCATCTTCACCTAAAAAGTGAAGTGCTCCCGAAAAGCTTTCTATTAAATTATACTGCTATGATACATAATTTCTGTGTGGTAAATACAGATAACCGTTTTGGTCCTGCAAAGATTTAAGTTTGAAAGTTGCATCCGAATCTTGTAGGATGCCATTTGCGTTTCAGGTGAAACATAAATTACGGCATATCTCCCAGCATTACTCCATTAACGATACCCAAAGGTTTTCCCAAGAACGCATCGGAGTGGCAGGAAAACACGGACAGCAAATAAGGCTTACCGGTGGTGAAATCGCTGCTTGTAGATGAGAAACACAAAATCCAAAGTTCTTCTATATTTTCTGTTACCCTATGTTAAAGGGGAATGACGCCGGAGGCTGAATAGGCTCCCAACACTCAGAGCATCCTCACTCGAACCGCCACTGACACCTTGTTGTAGCGCCTGTTCTCTGAGTGCGCACAGGGTATCACTGAGGGGGCGGTACCAAAAACAAAGCACGCCGAGGGGATTTCTCAACTGAACAGGCTGGAAAACTAAAGCTAGGAAATGAAGAAGGGAATGTTGATGTGATAGCTTAAACGTTATCAACATCTTTCTTAGTAGTATATATTTCTTTGGTCATTTTCAACAAAATCAAACAAAATGCGAAGTAGTTGGATTTTGGAAAAACCCGACTTCCCCTTTTGCTTCCTCGGAATGGTACGTCTCCGGTTTAGTTCCAGCAAGGACAGAGGCGAAGTAGCGTGCTGTGATCGAAAGCTAGTCGGCGTTATTGTCAGACTTGAGAACACATTACATATCGGAATCACCGTGTCGTTCAACAGGTTTGCAAATTTTTGAAAATGAAAATAAAGCTTATGTGGCTTTTGTAACCTTTTAACCAGTACCAAAACATGCAGCATTTTATAGGAAGGACCAACGTGAAAATTATCTTAAAGTGGCTCGATCTATAATATAAAAAAAAAAAACAGATGTTATTGAACAGATGTCTTGAAGCAAGACACTTTCTTTAACACTAATATTTTCTCCACTCAGCAAATGTTAACACATTAAAGCAACGTTTTATCTTTTCTCAAGCACAGATAACAATAGTTCCCTTTATTGGTTCCAGGAATAGATAGGACTGTCATTTTAAATCAAGAAGTGGGTCAGCCCAATGTAGACACAGGCTCCCGTCTCCTTACATATTGATGTCAGGCTGATACAGCTGATTTCCGCTGCTGTGAAGTTATTTCATGGATTCCCCAAAGCCCCGGTGGTGACTCACTTCTTGAACCAGTTCGTAGAGATTGCCCTTAGAGCGGAACTCCTGTCCTGTTCAGATTCTAACTGATAACTCCAACATCCACCGAAGCCGTCTTTTCCTCCAACTGTAACTGCAAACCGATTGTGCTAAATGAAACTGACGTTCTCAGTTATTTTCCCAGCTGAAACTTGCTTCCTCTGAGGTTATATTTTAGTTTATATTTAACAAAGAAAACAAAACACATGGGTTACTGGAGTCTGGCCAAAAAACATGAATGCTGGAAATGGTTGTGGTTGAAAATAGTAGAAGTGAGAAGTGGTTGCATCTGCTGAACTTGTGATTTCTGGATTCTTTTCCGGTGTGATGCACAGTGTGGTGAGGCAATGAAGAGGAGAGAGAAATCTCACCTGCTTCCCATTTGTCCCCCGCAAAAGCTACAGCGATCAGCAGTGTTATCTGCTGTTTGAGAAACAAAGATCTTGCAAAGCTGCAAGCTTAAGTAACAAGCCCAACACACAGAGAAGTTATCACTCTTTAAAATGGTTCCTCGCTTTGCCTGAAGGGGTAGTTGGTGTTCTGCAGTACAATTTACTGATTAAAGGGGAGAATTGAATCCAGCTTATTGGCCCAAAATCAGAATTCCAGCAGAAACTCAAACGCTGCTTGAATGCAGACCTCTCACCATGCATGCTTCTCTGAAATCTTCATCCGATCTCCAAAACATGATTAGGATATCCTGAATCCTGAACTGTTATTTCACGTTTTAAAAACTGCAGCAATGTGGTTCAATGAGTAGCACCTTTGCTGCCAACCGTGAGTTTTGGCGACTCAGTCTTTCCCCTGCTTTCCCCACATGGTGTGCTGGCTTCCCTGGGTACCTCGGTTGCCCCTCAGAGTCTCTAAATTGCCCATGAACACTGTAGATGCAGACCTGTCACACATTCTAAAGCAGCCATGGATTCTTTTCCCCATTCTTGCTTACAGAACCGGTTCAGCGATTCCAGATTCACATCTTGCATGAATCGCTTGTCTCGGGTCATTTCTGTTGGGTTGATTATCCAGATGGGCTTTTGTAAACTTAAGATGAAACCGTGGTCTTTTTTCCCTGTCACCAAGAAGGCATTTCCTCCTAGTCACCCTGATGTGAATGTCTTTGGTATTCACAGAGTCACAGGAGAACAAGCAGCTGCAGGTGATCATCAGGTATATCTGGGTGCCTGCAGCTCTGTCGATATATAGCCCACTTACCATCATTTGTTTTTCAGTAAGAAAATGACCCACCTCCAGGCCCCGTGCAGGAGAGGGATGAAGCAGGTTACCATGTCTCTACAGTCACCTCACCTAAGCTGAACAGAGGTGTTTGAGATGAGTTGGACTGGAGCGTGAAGGAAAAGCACCCTGGGGGTGCTGGGAATATGGAAGAACTCCTTCAGTGCTGCTGAAAAAAGATCTCAATTCCCAACCTCATGGAGGTGTTTTAGAGAATGTCAAGATGGTGCAGGGTCTTCAACAAGACAAAGGGTGGCTACATTAAAGATTCTAACATATGACATATATTTGATTGACTACCCTTTAAAATGATTGCATAGTTCCATTCATGTTGTTTTGATGTCACTTTTATTTAGCATTGTAGGAGTTAGTAAAGATAAAGAAACCCCTTCTGTGAGTATCTGTGTGCAGCTCTTTGACTGGTACTGCAGTTCTGTGTCTCTTTTTGTTGTGCAGTGGGACCATCTTGAAGCACGAAGCTTGTGGGCAGAGACACCATGACTTTAAATCTGTCTTATAACACACTGAAGAATCTCAGATTTCGCAATGGGTTTGTAACCATATCCAGGCCGCTGAGTATTTGTCACATGCTTGCTGAAGTCTTCTGACATTTTGCTAGATAACCATGGTACATCATGCTAAAATGTAAGGGAAAACCACACTGAACTCAGCTTAGCTTTATATAGCAGAGGGCCCCCCAGTTTCCTTCTTGGCTCTTTAATTAGTTACACAGCTCATCATGCTTAAAAAACCATGTGCACCACGTATTTTTGCACATACAGTACAGACGCTCCTCTACTTACGAACTTTCCTACTTACGAATTTTCAGTCCAAATTTTCTGTCCGCAACATCAATTTTTTTTTTCTGCGCGCCAGTTCCGCCTAGTATGACTTCTGGACGCTACTCCCGCCGCACAGCGGCATAGTGTGCGTACTCCCAGCACCCTAGTTCTTTGTACTTGCGTATACCCTTAAAATATACGGACATTTCAAGTTACGAACTGCCATTTGGAACGTGACTCATTCGTAAGTAGAGGAGCGTCTGTATTGTGCAAAAGTCTAGGCAGCCAAAACAAACGTTTAAAGCTGTTTGTCTGGGTAGTAAGTGTACTTTTGCTCAGAACAAATAACACAATTTAACATTAGAACATTTGCAAAGTAAGAGTAACACAATAAAAACTAGTAAGAATTTCTTCTGTCCTCTAAAAAGTCACTGATGCCTAGTTGGATGGCTAGATGAACACCGCTTCAGTTCCCAAACCTCTCCTCAGGGGCACCTCAGCCGTTCCAGGTCTTTATTAAAATTCACCGCCAGCTCACTTAAGTAATTTAATTAGTTCAAAAAATCAATGAGATACTAATTAGCTATACAAGGTGCGCTAGTGGTCGAGTCAGAATGTACATAGGAGTGTTGGATAGGGGCTGCAAATACTGGGGTGATTTTAGCAGTTCTGAAATGGCTAAGTTAACATACTTTGACAGAAATAATAGCATAGTTTTACACCAGCATGAAGATCATTTAAACTTATTTTTCTTTGGCTGCCTAAGACTTTTGCACAGTATTGCACCTGTAATTTATTTTTTGCACATACTTTCTTTTGATGACAGTGGGGCTCTGGTGCGACCAGCAGAGCCTCCCATCTGGGTTCCGTTCCTGCCCCTGGATCTGTGTGTACTCCCTCTGATTGTGCTGGTTTCCTCTCATAAGTGTGATTAAAGTTAATTAATAGGTGTTTCTAATTTGACCCCAGTGTGTGCCCTGCTATACACTTGCATCCCTTCCAGGGCCTCCCACCTTGTGCCCTGTGAATTCTGGGATGGCTCCACACTCACCACAACCATGTACTAGATAATCAGTTATCAAAGATAAAACAAAATATTTCCGATTATCCAGGAGGACTGATATATACAATAAAGAGCTTGTTAGAATTTTCAGGTTTGCGGTTCACAAACTTTCGAGCAGTTCTGTTCATATACCTTATGAATAACCCACTACCTACTTTTCGCGGTTCCTCTAGGGGGCATCTTTTTGCTGGCTAATTAGGATGAACATCGGTATCTGTCTCATTAAGGTGACTTTGATCTCTGCAGGCCTCACCAATGTGCCTTTAATCATGCTCACTTCAAGGCCATCCTGGATCAGGAAGTGTGCATAGGGCTGGAGAAACATTTTCCGGGAAAAAAAAAATGTTTCAGGATGATTCTGGGTTTCTGGGTTTACAGTTTCATTGCGTTTAGTCACTGGTGTAACTGGGGCTCTTTGGTTATTTTATCTCATGTACAATGTTTAACATTTTTTACATATACTGTACACTATATGGACAAAAGTATTGGGAGACCTGGTCATTACACCTACAGGAACTTTTATGACATCACATCCTAAATCCATATCCAGAAATATGGAGTTGGTCCATATATAGCAGTATAGTTACTGCTATAACAGCTTTTCACAAGATTTTGGAGTGTGTCTGTGGGAATTTTTGCCCATTAATCCAGAAGAGCTTTTGTGGGGTCAGGCACTGATGTTGGATGTGAAGGTCTGGCTCACAATCTCCATTCTAGTTCATCCCAAAGGTGTTTGATAGGGTTGAGGTCAGGGCTCTGTGGGCCAGTCAAGTCCTTCCACACTAAACTCACCCAACCATGTCTTTATGGTCCTTGCTCTGTGCACTTGTGGGCGGAGTGGTGGCCCTGAGGTTGGGATCTGTGCCAGCAATCAGAAGGTTGCTGCTTCAAATCCCAAGAATGCCTGGGGTGATTCTTCTCTGTTGAGCCCTTGAGCAAATCCCTGAGGCATGGTGTCGTGTATAATCAGCACATGCTCTTTACCTGTCTCTGTGCACTGGGGCACAGTCATGCTGAAACAGAAAAAATCCTTCCCCAAACCGTTCCCACAAAGTTGGAAGCATAGAATTGTCCAAAATGTCTTGATACCTATACTAACATCAGTGCCTGACCTCACAAGAGCTCTACAGTATATACAGGTATGTGTTTTTGTTAGGACAGTTACACATGCAGGTGAATTGGCTTTATGGTGCCTGTGTGTGTGTGTGTGTGTGTGTGTGTGTGTGCCCTGTGATGGACTGGCATCTGTCTTCAGTGTTTTCTCCTGCTTTGTTCCCCATGTTCCAAACACTTAATGACCCTGCACTGGATATGCACTTGAAAAATGAATGAAGTGCATTTATTATACTGAAAGAGTGTTTTACACTTGCTATTTAATATAGTCATGCAGATTTTAATTTTGTGTGTTTACTGTGAGAATGCATTGCAGTGTGATATTATGCACACAAAGCAATGCGTTCTGAGCTCTGAACACGGGGCCCATAGGAGAGGTGTTTTGATATTATTTAGGATTAAATCGTCCTTTCAGGAGTGGAACAGGTTCCATTTAATCAATGGCACTTTCATTTCACCACACTGACATTTAAATCAAGGAGGAGTAGCTTCAGTTATTTTGCATTTGCTGTCCTTGCGCCCTAAATTTGCCCTTGACGCACTAAAAGCTGCAAGAGGAGGCCTGCCCTCACATGGCACAACATACACACACAAAAGCTGCAAGAGGAGGCCTGCCCTCACATGGCACAACATACACACACACTCTCACCACCGTAACTAGTCTGGGTTTCGCCACAAGATGACTCTGTGTCTGCTTTTCAATATTGTGAAATCAAAATGCTTTTTTATCAAATGCCCCTAGATTGAAACTCTATATGAGAAATATTAACATTTTCCTTTGGTCTTGAGAAATTACAAATGGGTTAATTTTGCATATAGTTCAATTACCAACAACCAAAAAAACCATAGAACTTTGATTTAACCTGAAGACTCAGTTAATCTATAATCCTCTTCTAGAATTAATACTGTTTTTACAGGACATCATGTTACAAAAAAAAAAAAAAAGAAGCCAATTTTAAAAATTGGGTAAAAACAGATCGTGGACAAAAACACATCGAAAACCTTTCTAAAACAAATCTTATCCCTGTTCCAGGTTGTGTTAATTAGTTGGTTCTGTAAAAAGGATATACAGTAATTATGTGTGATTTGTATTTGAAGTGTTTCTGTCTCTGCTTACTGCATTGATTTTTTTATTGCTTATAAAATTTCCTGTCATTTAAAAGAGACAGAGCTGTGCAATTACATACATCCTGCTATTGTCACGCCCCGCTCCGTCCGCTCCCGCTGTGTGCCACGCCCACCTCATTACCTCCTGTTTCGCCCTAATTGTTCCCACCTGTAGCTCGTTCTCTGTTACCTAGTCTTGTGTATTTAGTCCGAGTCTCAGTCTGTATTCCCCAGATCTGTCATCGTTGTATGGTCCGTCGTTGTCTGCACCTGTCCTTTTACCTTTAATAAACCCTTCACCGGACCTTTTGGCTTCGTTCGCCTGCTTCCGTGCTCGCGTTCACCTCCGAAGCTGACAGCTATCCTGTACTGGCAAAGTGGCTATGAAAGATGGATCAATGGATGGATATTATACTAGCCAGCATAGACACTGCACCATCCATTATAACAAGATACTGAATGTCATGATGTGCATATCACAGCTTGTGTGGGAAATGGGGGCTGCAGGTAAGGTGTGCTACCATCTGTGGCCCATAGGGGGAGACATAGAAAGGTGTGAGAATTAAGGAGACTTGCATCGACTTTGTGGAGCACAGATGAATTATGAATTATAATTTTATTATGGATTATTAGAAATAAGGAGTTACCATTGCCCCAGTATATTTTTGAACAGTCTAGGCAGATGCAAATATATTCAAATCAGCCATGCTTACAGAGAAAGCAAGGGCAATCAATACATATACACTGCTCAAAAAAATTAAAGGAACACTTTTTAATCAGAGTATAGCATCAAGTCAATTAAACTTCTGGGATGTTGATCTGGTCAGTTAAGTAGCAATGGAGGTTATTAATCAGTTTCAGCTGCTTTGGTGTTAATGAAATTAACAACAGGTGCACTAGAGGGGCAACAATGAGACGACCCCCAAAACAGGAATGGTTTAACAGGTGGAGGCCACTGACATTTTTCTCTTCTCATCTTTTCTGACTGTTTTTTCACTAATTTTGCATTTGGCTACAGTCAGTGTCACTACTTGTAGCATGAGGTGATACCTGGACCCTACAGAGGTTGCACAGGTAGTCCAACTCCTCCAGGATGGTGCATCAGTACATGCTATTGCCAGAAGGTTTGCTGTGTCTCCCAGCCCAGTCTCAAGGGCATGGAGAAGATTCAAAGAGACAGGCAGTTACTCTAGGAGAGATGGACAGGGCCGTAGAAGGTCCTTAACCCATCAGCAGGACCAGTATCTGCTCCTTTGTGCAGGAGGAACAGGATGAGCACTGCCAGAGCCCTACAAAATGACCTCCAGCAGGCCACTGGTGTGAATGTCTGAGCAAACAATCAGAAACAGGCTTCATGAGGGTGGCCTGAGGGCCCGACATCCTCTAGTGGGCCCTGTGCTCACTGCCCGGCACCGTGGAGCTCGATTGTCATTTGCCATAGAATACCTGAATAGGCAGGTCTGCCACTGCCGCCCTGTGCTTTTCACGGATGAGAGCAGGTTCACGCTGAGCACAGATGACAGACATGAAAGTCGGTGATGGTCTGGGGAGGCATATCCATGGAGGGACACACAGACCTCTACAGGCTAGACAACGGCACCTCCACTGTCAGACCCTAAGCTGGTGCAGTGGTTCCTCCTGGTGCACGACATTGCCCAGCCTTACGTGGGAGTAAGCAGGCAGTTCCTGGAGAATGAAGTGATTCCATTGACTGGCCCCCACGCTCGCCTGACCTAAATCCAATGGAGCACCTCTGGTACATTATGTTTCGGTCCATCCGACGCCGCCAGCTTGCATGTCAGACTGTACAGGGGCTCAGTGATGCCCTGGTCCAGATCTGGGAGGAGACCATCCATCGTCTCATTAGGAGCAGCCCCGACATTGTCAGGCATGCATACAAGCACGTTGGGGCCATACAAACTACTGAGTACGATTTTGAGTTGCTGCAATGAAATTTCGCCAAAATGGACCAGCCTGCGCATCATTTTTTCACTTAGATTTTCGGGGTGTCTTTGCATTCAGCCCTCTGTAGGTTGAAAATTTTGATTTCCATAAAACGATGTGGCATTCTTTCGTTCCTAACACATTACCCAGTACATATCAGTATAGATATCCAACATGATTTTTTCCCATTGAGATCTAATGTGTTTTCAAAGTGTTCATTAAATTTTTTTGAGCTATAATGGTTTGTGACAGTGTGGCTGACCCAAGAACTACAAGGAATCATGCACTTAAATGCAGAGGAACTGCATTTGATAGTCAGTCTTCCCCAGGATGGTAGTAAGCTTAGGTATTTTATCAACATAAGCAGATATGAAGAATGATTTTCACTGCTATGGTTGTTGAGGCTTTGCCACTCCAGCATACTTGAGAGAACCTGATGACCCAGTTATAGAGAACCTCCTTAGCTGCGATGGGGAAAAGAAAAGTCTTTTGGAGAGAACTTGAAAAACAGGAGTAATGCTTTTCAAATGAAGAAATGGAAATTAATCACTGTAAGGAGAGCTGGCAAGCAGAAGGGGCAGACATGCATGGGGAGATAACAGTTTTGGAGATAACAACTGGATGGAAAGTCAGAATTTTCTGTTTTTTAGGCAGAAAACAGAGGCAGATATACCTTATATACACAGAACTGGATGATCAGTGTAATGTAGTTCATTTCATTCTTCAACCTTCAGCTTATAAGAAACATGTGTCTGTGGACGGTCGTCAAGAATGCAATATTGTCTCCTGAAGGTTGTTGGTTCAGATCCCAGGTCACATCTTCCTGAATTCTTGAGCAAGAATGGTTGGAATTCCTATATTATACTGGGAAGATGCATGGACAGATGTTATTTTGGAAAAAAGCAAAAGCTAAACAGCAAAATGATAATGAATGTATACAGGAGCTGCTGTTAGGAACGTGACTAATACATCCATGGGAGGTAATTACCTCTTCAAATCAAATAACACCACCTGATCATAGTAGCTGAAAAGGAGTTTGTTGTTCCGACTCAAAAGTATTATCTAGTTATGGGGAAAGCAAGCAAATATACCGCAGTAAGAATATTAATTGCTTGTGAAGGCGTTATGATGATGGAGTTATGCTTTAGCTGCTGATTACACCTGAGCACCACTGTGGATGTGGAAGTGAATCCCTCATCCGTGTCACTACCCCTTTTTCTGACAGTTTCCTGTCTCAACTTCCATTACAAACGTGAACCAAACCACCACTGATATTTATAAAATGCTACTTGCTGAAAGTACAAAGACATGATAACAGTGTTAATACATACCGATCCCTGCGGCCCTGACCAGGAAAAAGCTGTTTGTAGACGGATGGTCTAAAGATTCGGCAAAGCAACTGGGCCAATAATTTGAGCAGGAATCATCCTTAGGCGGCTAATTGAAGTAGCTGAGTATTAACAGATGGATACAGTAATTAGCTTACTGCTACAAATGTAGTATGCATTAAGGGGTAAGAGTGGCCCGCTAGTCAAATTTATATCAACCCCCTATTCCACATATTTATGACATTTATGCCAAAGACAGCAATAGTCTTGAGGGCATCAGGATGACTGTGTTTGTTATCCTTGGCCTGGATGGAGCAAACCGTGTTTAATCTACTTGTTTAATTTACCATATCCACCCAAGCTAAAAGCTTCACTGAGGTCCAGGAGGGGCTGTTTGGGAGAGAGCCTCTGCAGGAGGTGGCTCAGATTCCCACCCTCCCCTCTGTTGAAGAAAATGTTTTAGCTTGAGTCAAGTGGGTTTCATTGGTTGGAGGTTGTGGCAGCTTGAACTAATCTCAGCCACAGAGCTGGAATTTCTCTGCATAGACCTGCTGTTAGCACAGGTGCTAGCATTTCTCTACATTCACCACTGCCACTGGCATTAACGCAGCTATGCTGTTAGCACAGGCGCTAGCATTTCTCTACATTCACCACTGCCACTGGCATTAACGCAGCTATGCTGTTAGCACAGGCGCTAGCATTTCTCTGCTTTCACCACTGCCTCTGGCATTAACGCAGCTATGCTGTTAGCACAGGCGCTAGCATTTCTCTACATTCACCACTGCCTCTGGCATTAACGCAGCTATGCTGTTAGCACAGGCGCTAGCATTTCTCTACATTCACCACTGCCTCTGGCATTAACGCAGCTATGCTGTTAGCACAGGCGCTAGCATTTCTCTACATTCACCACTGCCTCTGGCATTAACGCAGCTATGCTGTTAGCACAGGCGCTAGCATTTCTCTACATTCACCACTGCCTCTGGCATTAACGCAGCTATGCTGTTAGCACAGGCGCTAGCATTTCTCTGCATTCACCACTGCCTCTGGCATTAACGCAGCTATGCTGTTAGCACAGGCGCTAGCATTTCTCTGCTTTCACCACTGACTCTGGCATTAACGCTGCTATGCTGTTAGCACAGGCGCTAGCGTTTCTCTACATTCACCACTGCCTCTGGCATTAACGCAGCTATGCTGTTAGCACAGGCGCTAGCGTTTCTCTGCTTTCACCACTGCCCCTGGCATTAACGCAGCTATTCTGTTAGCACAGGCGCTAGCATTTCTCTGCTTTCACCACTGCCTCTGGCATTAACGCAGCTATGCTGTTAGCACAGGCGCTAGCATTTCTCTGCATTCACCACTGCCTCTGGCATTAACGCAGCTTTGCTGTTAGCACAGGCGCTAGCATTTCCCTGCTTTCACCACTGCCTCTGGCATTAACGCAGCTATGCTGTTGGCACAGGCTCTAGCATTTCCCTGCTTTCATCACTGCCTCTGGCATTAACGCAACTATGCTGTTGGCACAGGCGCTAGCATTTCTCTGCATTCATCACTGCCTCTGACATTAACGCAGCTATGCTGTTAGCACAGGCGCTAGCATTTCCCTGCTTTCATCACTGCCTCTGGCATTAACGCAACTATGCTGTTAGCACAGGCGCTAGCATTTCTCTGCTTTCATCCCTGCCTCTGGCATTAATGTAGCTATGCTGTTGGCACTGCCCCATCACATTTGCAGTGCTAAGAAATTATCATCTAGTGGTGCATGGGGAACTATATCCCAACCATTCATGCTTACCTAGTTGTGTCCATGGATTCTTTTCCCCACAACTAAGGTTACCAGTTAATTGATGTCAGGAAGGACACTTTGAGCTAGGACAGGATTTGTAAATTACCATTTCAATAAAAATTACCTGGATTTCACTTAAGCACTATTTATTGCTGTGTGCTGGTTGGTAAGTCTCCATTAATCATGCATGTATCACTATTGCTAAAGTAAAACAGACCCTATCCAGAGTTAACCCGCCAAAGCTGCCGGCCCCGACAACATCCCGGGTTCGAGTGCTGAGGGAGTGTGCAGACCAGCTGGCAGACACTCTCACAGACATTTTTAACACTTCCCTGAAACAGGCTGCTGTTCCAGTATGTTTCAAGACCAGCACAATCGTCCCAGTTCCGAAGAAATCAGCAGTGTCCTGCCTGAATGATTACCGTCCCGTGGCCTTAACACTGATTATCATGAAGTGCTTCGAGAGACTAGTCATGGGCCACATCAAAGCCAATCTTCCCAGCTCTCTCAACCCCCTCCAGTTTGCCTACCGTCAGAACCGGTCGACTGACGATGCCATATCCACTGCACTTCACCTGTCACTGACCTACTTGGAAAAGAAAGACTCTCACGTGAGGATGCTGTTCATTGACTTTAGCTTTCAATACCATCATCCTTCAGAAACTGTCACCTAAACTGAGTGGGTTGGGCCTAAATACCCCCTTAGTGAACTGGATCCTTGACTTCCTGACTGACAGGCCACAGTCTGTACAGATCGGCACCAACACCTCCAACACTATCACACTGAGCACAGGTGCACCGCAGGGCTGTGTGCTCAGCCCATTGCTCTTCACGCTACTCACTCACGACTGCACAGCAGAGCTCAGCTCAAACCACATCATTAGATTTGCAGATGACATGACTGTGGTGGGCCTCATCAAAAACAATGACATCTCAGCATACACAGAGGAGGTGGGAAGAGTGGCAGACTGGTGCAAGAACAACAACCTCTCATTAAATGTGGACAAAACAAAAGAAATAATCATCGACTTCAGGAGATCCAGCACTGTGCATCCACCTACAGTATAACCATCAACGGCGCTGTTGTCGAGAGGGTGCAAAACACCAAGTTCCTGGGCGTCCATATTACGGAGGACCTTTCTTGGTCCCTCAACTCCTCCTCTAAAGGTAAGAGGGCTCGTCAGCGGCTGCACTTTCTGCGAAGACTGAAAAGAGCGCCTCCCACCACAGATCCTCAAGACATTCTACACCAGCACCATCGAAAGCCTTCTCTCCAGCTGCATCACGGTCTGGTACGGGAACTGCAAGGCTTCAGACCGGAACTATCTGCAGCGGATAGTGAAAGCAGCTGAGAAGGTTATCGGTGCCCCTACCTCACTTGAAAGACATTTTCAAGACCCACTGCTGCAACAGAGCCAGAAACATAGTGAAGGATCACTACCATCCATTACATGGACGCTTTTCACTCTTACCATCTGGCAAACGGTATCGTAGCTTCCGTTCTGCCTCCACGAGACTGTGTAACAGCTTCGTTCCACAAGCCATCAGGGCTCTGAACACACTTTAAATTTAGATCATAGCTCTTCTGAAATGCCTCATACCTGCACTTTCATGGTTACTCTGTACAATATAGTAACCAGTGCAATAGTGCCACGCAATATAATATAATTACCATGTGCAATTTCAGTCACTAAGGCTCCCCACTCAAAAATACTGGAGTGTTGTGTAGTGTTGTGTACTGTTCTGTCCTTTTATTGTTCCATATATTCATTGTAACTTGTTGTGTACTGTAATGTGATCGCACCCTTTGAACTTTATTGTGTTGCCTGTTTGCACCTTTTTGCCCTGTTGTATGTGATGTTCAGTGTTACTAGATGTTGCACCGGAACCATGGGGAAACGTTGTCTCACACTTTGTACTTGTATAAAGCCGTTGATGACAATAAAGTAACCTTAACCTTAAAACAGCTGCGTGAGTCTTTCAATCAAGGAAACAAAGCAGTCAAAGCACATGAAGAACTGAACTAATTAGCTAAGCACATGAACCTTTTCAGTTTTAAAGTAGTTTATAAAACCTGGTCCTTTCTGAGATGGATTAAATGGTAATCCTACCAAAACAACACTGCTACTGCTGTCGGGGGCCATGAATGAAACTCACTCCCACAAAGATACGGTTTTCCAGAATAAGTGCTCACATTATTGCATAGAGTTCCCTGTTATTTCATTTTTGTTGAATACAATAAGACAAATATGCCTTTCTTATTTCAGTGTAAAATTATTGGTATAATTCTCCAATAGAGGGCGCTAGATTTTTACATTTTCCATAGGAATTTATTTCTGTATCTCATAGATCCATCCATTCATACATACATACATACATCCAGTCCCCTGTGCTGTGCCACCATGACCCAGCCCATCCAATGAAGCATTAAACATTAAATAATCATCATTAATATCCATGGTGCAAAACTGGCAGTATGTCTAGGTTGTGCTAAAGACCAGAATAAACCCATATTTACAAATGTACATGTGTGTGGTGAATAGGCTGTTGAGGACATTGGTGTGCAGGTCCTAAACTAGGGTGACCAGATAATCCATGTCATCCCGGACACCTTGAGCTACTTCAGGTTTTACAAACTACCTTAAAACCGAAAGGCTCCTGTGCTTGGTTAAATAGTTCAGTTCTTCTCGTGCTTTGACAGGTTTGTTTCTTTGACTGAAAGACTCATCCAGCTGTTCACATTAACATTAGTGACACGTGCATGATTATAGGAGACTGACCAATCAGCACACAGCAAGAACTCGGTACTTAAGTGAAATCCAGGTCCTTTTAATTGAAATGGTAGGTTGCAAATCCTGTCCTAGCTCAAAGTGTCCGGGATGACATGGATTATGTGGTCACCCTATCCTAAACACTGTGCTCATTTAGGGCCCGGATTGCCTTTGGAGAGAAGCTCTTCCTCAGCCTTTCCATGCTGGCCGACAGGCAGCGGTAGCATTTGCCCAAACTCAACACAGAGAAGAGGACGTTGTTGGGGTGGCTGGGATCCCTAACGATCTTTGTGGCCCTGGATCTGCATCGTCTGATGTGAATGTTCTGGGGTTTGGGGAATGCAGGTCTGATTGTGCATCTGGCTGGTCACACTGCACTGATTTGTTCGTAGTATTAGGAAATTTTATTGGTTTAAAAATGCCATAGTCATTTAAAGATAAACATAATGTTTTCACGGTATGAGAAAAATACCACTTTGGACAATGTGTGCTTAATTAATACACAGAAATACACAAGTAACAGAAAATTACAGATTACTCAATCAGTTGTACATATTCATAAAATGATTTGACCGAAGTGATTTTACCAGCATGTCAGAATATTTCTCAACATAAAATGCTCCACTGAGCGCCACAGGAAATCATTCCTCCCGAAGGGCATTCAGTCTGTACCGCCACTGCCTGTACTCACTCACCAGTACTCACTGCTATGCAGCACCAGCACCTCCCTCTTTCCCCTCAGAATACCTCTCAATCAGCTGGTACTCGATAATAAAAGGGGAACAGTGGCACCTCTCAATCAGCTGATACTCGATAATAAAAGGGGAGCACTATATATATATGTGTGTGTGTGTGTGTGTGCTCGCGCGTGTAACAAGTTTTTCATGAAATATTTCACAGGCGAAATTTCAATATTCTTCGCCACCGTACTGTAATTATTTTCATATTTACCTACTTATTACCATCTCCATATGTTATTGTGCATTGCCTATTTTGGTCTTTTTGTGCATCTGTGTACTGCACAGACTGCAATTACAATGTATTTTCCTCCAGAATAATAAAAGTAGGCCTATTGTGATTCTGAACATGACCGGTAATAATTTGACAGTAAATTATATGTTATATCGTTCAATTAATGTTTCCTGCTTATAGGCTTAATCAAATCATTAGAATTGCATTTTAAACGATACCCCGGGACACCGTTTACTGATTTTGATCGATTTAAAAAAAAAAAAAGAAATTGCCTATATATCAAATATACTTCATTTCATCATCATCATCTTTTCTAACTGCGTAGCTGAGATATAAGAACGTAATTTATTAGCAATTTTTGTTAATTAGATCCTAGGCAATATTTCTTGCGTTAAACCGTAAATAATTCGGGAATGATATAAGTTTACCCAACATGTAAGATTTGGTCGCTAGGGGGCTGTCTTCCGATATTTTCGCAGCAAGGTTGCCAGATGATGCGCTTTTAAGTAACACAGATCGTCCAGTTATCTGGGCAGGGCGCCCAGTAATGAGCTCCACGGTCACCAGGCTGGTCTTCTTCTGCCCAGGAAACTGTTCAGTTAGTCTCAAAATGTTTGTTATTTTACAGGGGATCTTATTATCTGATGTAGCAAGGTGTCTCCAAGGCTGTGGGTTCGATAACTGTCTCCACAACAATTTCCAGAGTAGCCAATCACAGAGTCAGACCTATATATGCATGTACCCTGTGATGGACTGGCATCCAGGGTGTACTCCAGAGGTGTGCTCTGTGCTGCCTGGATAGGTACTAGGCAACCTCATCGCCCAGCCCTGGCGACCCTATCTGGGATAAGCGATTGGAAATGGACGGATCTTATTATGAAGTGTTTCCACCCAGATATGGATATTACATTCAGCAGGGGTGTCGTTTGGCTTATCGTTTTATTTTATTTTTTTTATGATTGTTTGGTTCCTCCGATCCAGTACGGGAGATTACTGTTAAATCACCATCTCAGACTGGCAACCCCGTCAAAGCGAATGGAATGGGGAGAGGCGGCCGCTGCGCGAAGAGGAGCGTAAGCACGTCTGCGGTCAGCTGCTCGTCAGCCACATTTTCCGTATTTATTTTCTGTGATCTGTATCGTCCTCCACCAAAGTAAAGAAGAAGAAGAGGAAGGAAAGGAAGATGGGTGCTTGTATGGCATTATGTTCTCTGGCCAGCTGCGTAAGTCGACATTTAATTTACATCACGTTCAGCGGTTGCTAACGCTAACTAGCTAAACGCTGCGTGTGAAAAATGTGAATTTATTTTAGTGACTGTTGTCGTTGTTAATGTTAGTACTTGAAATTACATGCGACCGGGGAGATACTGTATAGTGTGCAGCTGGCGATAAATTTAATATATTGATGTTAAAGGGTTGGCTATGCGCATAACTTGTAGACGATTTTAATTCGAAATGGCTCGTAGTCTGTCTTAACGGGTATTGTGTTATAATGTGTCTATTTATTAGTGTGCCACATAGAGTGTAAAACCATGGGAATTTTTTTACTATGGCTGGTGAGTCGTTTACGTGAATTTGTCAAGTTAAAATTTCTTTGGTTTGTAATTTTACTTAAAATGATACCGTTCCTTGGTGTTTTGTAAATTTAGATTAAGGCAATTTAAGGAGTTGGAGCAAGGGTCAACACCACGACGAATTATGACGGACGTTTTGATCAAAATACAATTTAAATTTTTACGGACGTGGTATTTAAAAACGTAGCTTAGTACTAGTAGTCAGTAATGTTTTAAATTTATCCCAGTTTACTGATGTCACTATTTCCGTGTAGGGTGTTTGCAATTCCTCTACCAGTGTTGCAATCGATTCCTTTATTTGGAATAAAACTTCCTTCATATATTGTGACGTCATACATCAGACAGCGGTGACTTCATAATTTAAAGTACATGTGTCAAAATGAAATTTGGTTAAATTCTCCACCAATAAAACATGACCTTCCAGTCATGCAATAGTGGCCATTTACACGCTTTATAGAAATATTCTTGCATATGTACTTTGTAGGGGTATAATGGTACACAAAATTAACTTGGGTGCAATTTACGGCTTGGTGCAGTTTCAGTACTGCAGGGAAAACAATTTGCTTTGAAATTAATATTGCAAACAAAAATAGTTAGGAGCAGTTGTAAACAAAAGGCAATGCGTTTGTCAATATGTTTGAATAGCAAAACCTAAGAAACACTTTTATTTTACAATTATTTGCACATTGTAAAAATAAATAATTAAATAAATAACATCATAACAATCATTAAGTAAATTCTGTCTATTTCCCATGTTCTCTACTACATAGTGTGGTTGCATATCTGTAAATAAATACCCCTATTTGCTCCGGCAGATCATCCGTCATATGCACCCTCTGTGTTGGGTGTGTTTTCGGAAACATTTCAGAGTTTGGTATAAGAGCCAACAGACAATCCTGGTCTTATCAACTACTCTCTCTCTACAGTGCTGGTGTAATTTATTGGGAAACTAAAATGTTCCCATACCTGTCACTTACTGTAACTATCTCACTGCCTCAATTGGCACAATCTTTTCCATAATTAAAATCTACTTGTGAATTTAGGTTCTGATTATATTGTATGTATTCATTCATTTCATTGTCTGTACCAAACTGAAAATGATGTACTGAATGTTACATGACAAGAATGAGTACCGTTTCAGCCCTGGTCCCTTGCTTATAATTTAAGTGAGCAGTTCTTGTCTTTTATTATTTTCTTTTAAGTAAGCGTCTTTCCATAGTGACGCATGTGTTCCTCTTGCAGGTTCCTTTAAAATGACGTAGCTCAAACGGTGCATGACTAGTTTTAACTGCCAGCAATAAGAACTGATGTAGTTAAACCAGCCAAACCCTCATTGTTTGTGTTATGACTTTGTTTTTGTCTTACATCCTCAAAGGTCATTCTCTTTCTGCCCTTTTGTATCGGCCTGTCCTACTCATTGTCTTTCTCTTGTTCTCATTCTCACCAAACCAGACATTGTGTCCAGCTGCCCACCTGTCTTGCATTAGACATTGTGTCCAGCCGCCATCTGCATCTAACTACCTGTCTCTCTCTTTCATATTAGGCCTCCTGTCTGTGCGGCTCGGCCCCCTGTCTGCTGTGTGGCTGCTGCCCCTTCAGTAACAACTCCACGGTGACCAGGCTGATCTTTTCCTTCTTCCTGCTCCTTGGTACCCTCGTGTCTGTCATCATGATCCTGCCAGGCATGGAGGACCAGCTCCGAAAGGTAAGTCGGCTGCGCAGCTGAGCCCCGTCCTCACCCACAGGACAGATGGCTCAGCTGGACCATCCTCATTTGTCGGTAAAAGTGACCTTATGTGTCAGATTCATACTTAGCTGACACGAAGTGCACACACCACTCAAGGGGCCAGCAGTGGTGGAGATTTCTACGCTTCCACCGGCTAGAATGATTTGACCCAGTAGCTCAGTGCTGTCAGTGTTTTGGATTTGATTTCAACCTTGAAGGATTCTCTAGGTACAGGAGAACGGGAGAAACAAGTTTTAAATGTGTTTACTTAGCAGGTTGCTCAGTCTGTGATCGGCGTATAGGATCTGCTTTTGTTGAGGGAGCGGTGTTGAGCGTGTTGAGGGTACACATGTACATATGTGCACCTGCGTGCCTCAGTGGCCATGTGCTTCTCCTGTGCTTTCAGATTCCGGGCTTCTGCAAAGGTGGCAGCTCTATACCAGGTTTAGAGAATCAGGTGAACTGTGACGTCCTCGTCGGTTATAAGTCCGTCTACCGCATGTGCTTCGCCATGGCCTGCTTCTTCTTCTTTTTCGCTATCATCATGGTGCGTGTGCGCAGCAGCAAGGACCCCCGTGCCGCCCTGCAGAACGGGTACGTAACAGCTCGGGGGGGTCCTGGATACATATTTTGAGATATAACACTTGAAGTATAAAGGGATTCTTTGGTTTTCGTATATCTCATCATGCTCTCCTATTAGTGACACACACACCCACAGATATATAGAGAGGAGAGCAAAGCTTGGTGTCGGGGCACAGGGTAATTTAGCAGTCCTTGGGGTTAAGGGCCTAATGGTGATATGGTCACTCTGCTGAGATTTGAACCGACGACCTTCTGATTATAGATAGAGGGCCTATCCTGCAAAGCCACACGCCGCTGATGCTAAGGGAGCTTTCCACTTTATTTGAATAATCCCACAGCCTTGATACTGGGAAAGACTTGTAAAATAGGCAGCGGGTGGTACAGCAGTAATGCTGCTGGTTCAAATACCAAATGGCAGAAATGGCAGGCCGTTTTGGAGAGCAGCCCCCACTCAGTGTGAGTGTAACAGGTTTGGTAATGCATAATTAACTCGGTGCACCCTCACCAGACTGCCAGCACCAGGATCAGGGGCGCCAGGGTTAAATGTGATCTTAAGGGAGTGGCACCCTCTGCTGCCCGCCTTGGCAGTGTCTCAGGGCACCAACACAGCCACCCAGACTGGCAGCGAAGAAAAGAGAGACATGGCTTTTCTTTTTCTCTTTTTTTTCCCCCCCTCTTTTCCTGGGTAAGCTTATTTCCTGCTGGCAGGGATATGAGAGCTGCTGGCAGTGTGTAGAGCACCTCTTTGTGTGAGACGCTAGTATTGGCAGCTCTGCCCATTAGCGGTGTGCCTTTCACAGGTCACCCCCTTGGTGAACCCGTATGCGGTCTGTCTAGGGCGTCCTGGGAGGCCTCTTGAAGCCAGCATTCCGCTCATCCCCTCCTTTATTCAGCGAGGCCAAATCACTCTGCGCAGCCCGAATCCCGCATGAAAGGGGACTGAGAAGACGGATGGGCTTTGGAAATACTCTACTTTTCCTCATTAAATGCCTTGACTGAGGGTACTGGGGATAGAATAATGGTACTTTTATTCATTGCCATGGGGACATTGGAGAGTTTTCACACATTCTGTCTGGCTCTCCATGAGACCACAACATGTATATACAGGTGAGAGCAGGCTTCTGGACACAGACCCCAATTCCTGACCCATTGGGCTACACAGTACTGCAGGAGCCCAGCTGGGCTTTGGCTGGGGGTGACTTGAGGTTCTGAAGCCTACTGTGTTACTTTCTCAGGTTCTGGTTCTTCAAGTTCCTGATCCTGGTTGGTATAACAGTGGGCGCTTTCTTCATTCCGGACGGCACCTTCAACACAGGTACCACCTGGGGCACAGGGCCTCCCCAAAGTTGTGTGCTGTTGCTTTTGTTTGCTGCTGTAGTTTTGCATGGTTTATAACCCCCAAATTGGGAATCTCCGTTTCATCCATATGTGCTGCGTCTCCTGGATTTCTGTTGAGCTTTTAACTTGGCAACTTCTGTTCTCCTGGAGCTCTCTGCAGCTTTTTGTCTAAGCC
Source organism: Paramormyrops kingsleyae (assembly GCF_048594095.1). Classification (NCBI taxonomy): domain Eukaryota; kingdom Metazoa; phylum Chordata; class Actinopteri; order Osteoglossiformes; family Mormyridae; genus Paramormyrops; species Paramormyrops kingsleyae. The sequence continues at coordinate 12,025,769 of NC_132805.1, forward strand.
AAATGCTGTATATTAAGTGGTTAAAAGGGGAAGAGAAACAAAAAGCAACCCACATCTGGAAACAGTTACTGTCCCTGGTGTAACCATACACAGAATTGCTATTTATGCGTCACTTGACTCTCCTGTCCAAAGTCCAGGGGTTCAGCTTCTACATCACGCGTCATACCGCTGACAGCCTTTCATTGGTTGCTGTCCAGCTGGGTCTCCGACTCACACCACACTGATTCTGGTTTCAGATGAAAAGATTCTACAAAAGTACAACGTGTGCATTTCCTCACGGTGCATAGCAGCAGTTCCTGAGCTCTCACCACTTACCTTTACACCAACAGACCCCTGCAGCTGTAAGCAAGGCAGAATACACCTCCCAGTCCAGCCCTGTCAGAAGGGTCTGTTACGTAGAATTAGATGGGATTTTCTCATCGGGCTTCTTCACCAGCCGAATGTGCAAATGAGTGAGCTTCACAGCAGACTGAAGCACTGAGGACCTGCATAGACGCCTCTGTGTGCCAGTGCCCTCTAATGCACCCTGTGGGCTGCTGCTGTTTGGACCTGCATTAGGGGGCGCCAGTGAGTTTCTGCACCTAGTGGGCTGCTGCTCTCTGGACAGGACTGTACCTGGTGGGGCGTTGCGGCAGGTGTTGGGTGCAGGTGGATGTCATATTTGTGTTAGGGCCATGCACAGATTGACATATCAGATGTACTCTGTTCTTTAACCGAGGATGACGGCCCCTAGACTTAAATACTGAATCAAATGAGGCCCTCTTGAGGCACATTATCTTTCAGTAGCAGAGGGGACTTTTAGCCTGGCTCTTATACATTAGATGTTGCTATGCAGGTATTACTGAATAGTCTGAACAACTGCCTACTTCTTGACTCTCCATGTAACGGGACTTTGGCCTAATTTATGGCTCTCAGTGGGTCAACTCTGAAAATGCCCTTACCTGTATAATGGCTGCATTGCTTGGTGCATATTCCCCTGTGATGACATCTCCCATGTGGGGAGCTGTACATGCTTCGATAATGGTGCATTGTGGTCAGAAGGGCTTTGTATAAATAGAAGTGCTTCAGAGGTGACAACAGAAATGATGTGAAAAACAGAATTTTGTAGTGCAAATTATAGACCTTGTTTTATGGCAATACAATGGCATAAATCTATACAATGGCATAAATCAAATAGATAGTGAACGAATGAATGAACGGATTAATGATGATGAGAACCATATTAAAAATCCTTTATACAATGAAACTCCACTGGAAAGGTGGGGCTTTAAGCAGTTTAAAACCATGACATTAGTGGTAGCTCTGGCCTCAGCATTGCAAAACAAACTCACTGGCAGTAGTTCGGTTTTCAGGGTCGATGGGAAAGTCTGCTGAGCTGCAGTCTCAGTCTGTGTTGTTACCCTTATAATATGTTCTGATGTAAAGTCGATGTGAATGTGCTGAAATGAAGATTATAGCTGTAACCGAAGGCGAGAGGCCATGTTTGAGTCATATTAAATAGCGGGGGCTCACTGCCATCTGGGGCATGGAACATCTTTGGCTGCATGGCTGAGACCTTCATTTTGGGGGTGGCTGTGCTATTGTACTCCTGGGGTTGTGAACACCAGTCTCCTTCAGTAAAATTCAGCCTGAATTCCGCTGGTTTATATTTGGATAGATTTTTATGAAAAGGTTTTGGTAAAAACTTCTAGGTATTTAAATGTGTTGTAGGAGGTCCAGCTTAAGACTACATGGACCTTGGTATAGTCAGCCATGCTGTAACGTTTTGGCCTTAAATACTGTGACTCTGAATCCAAGTCTGATCAGCCAGTAAGCTGCCAAGCAGGGGAACCTGAGTCAAAGCAGGACAGGGATGCAAGGCAGATGTTCACATGCATCTCAATGCATTCGGTTGTATAGCAGCTTGAGAGCACTTCACTCATTACTCCCATGCAGCTGTGCTGAAGGGAACGGCCTGCAAAGAGTGCCAACCTTGCGGAGAGCAGCTTTAATGTCGGAAAGTGACCCAAATTCAGTTGCCTGGGATTCAGTCAGTGTCTCCACTGAGAAAGTGATTGATTACAGTTTCCTGTGTCCTGCAGCTAAGGCTTTATATACTGTGCAGCACCTTCTTTGTTTTTTCATTAGTTATCATCTGATCATAAATGTGATGAGGAAACCATGCCTCCTGCTAGCTGAGCAGCAGCACAAACTGAAGGTGCCAATGAAAGGGGCAACTAAAAATAGTGAAACAGAATAGGGGTGGTGCCTGCTTATGTAAGAGGGAGGTAGTCAGGCTCTCTGTGCATCAGCAGCAGCACAAATGTGTTCTGTGCTCACAGTACCACGTCCCAGGGCTCTTCCCACACTTTGTCTGGCTGTCTGCATCGCTGTAACATTTGCTTGATTTAATACCCATTGCGTAAATACAGAATAACACCCATTGGTGATCTGCTGTACTTTTTATGCTGTAGCCAGATTATAACCCACCTCTTGACAGTCAGCAGGAAGTGGCATGGTTCAGAGCCTCCTGTTCCAACAGATGCAGGGAACGTGTTGCTAAATGAAATCCCTTTTCTCACACAGTGTGGTTCTACTTTGGTGTGGTGGGCTCCTTTATCTTCATCGTCATCCAGCTCATCCTCCTCATTGACTTTGCCTACAACTGGAACAAGGCCTGGCTTGAGAATGCCGAGGAGGGGAACAGAAAGTGCTGGTTTGCAGGTGCGCTTTTTGCAGTGTTTATCCAATGTTTCATGGTACATTTAGGAAGGACTGATAATTTTCTTTGTCTTTTATAATCTTAGAGTGCTCAGGGGAGTTGGGCAGCCTGGCTAATATGTTTTTTTTATTTCTGCCTTTTAACTGTCTTGTGGAAGACTATAAAATTAATTTGTAGAAAAAAAACATGACGTGAAAATAGTGGTTATGATAAGTTGTGTTATCAGTTTTTAAATGGGACAATAGAATGAAATGAAATTCTTTTGTTTATCAGGAAGTTTTTTTTTTAAATCTGACTACTGCATTACCAATTAGTATACATATGTAAGTAGCTCTAGTAAATGTTACCAGTAGAAAGACATATTTGTGAATGAAACCGAGGTGAAGCTTTGATGCCCCCTTGTGGCTGGCAGGCCTGCTGTCCTTCACTATTCTGCACTACGCCCTGGCCTTCACCGCTGTGGTGCTTTTCTACGTATACTACACACAGCCCAGTGGTTGCACCGAGCACAAGGTCTTCATTAGCCTCAACCTCATCTTCTGCATCATTGTTTCCATCGTGGCAATCCTGCCCCCAGTGCAGGTTTGTGCCTCATCTGCCTCTCTGTAGTGCTTTATTCCCACACAAGATTAATCGTCAAAAAAATTAGGTTAGGATGAGACCTCAAGAGACTAACCATAAGAGATGTAATATGTACATTTATATTTTTGTTGTCATTATTCAATCACTCTCGGTCTAATGCAGTATGTGAAGATCACACATTAGCATGCAGGTACTGGAGCTCTGCATGGGTAGTTTTGTGCCTGTCCATCAGTTTGTGTGTGTGTGCTGCAGGAAGCCCAGCCAGAGTCTGGCCTGCTGCAGGCATCCCTCATCAGCCTCTATACCATGTATGTCACCTGGTCCTCCATGACCAACAACCCCGGTAAGTGCCCAGTGGCAACTGATTACTGTGCCACTCAGGGATTCAAACCCATAACCTAGACACAGTCACAGATTCCTACCCCTAGTATGTCCATGTACTTTAGTTTGAAAGTTACCTCCCTGTTCACCCCCACCCCCACCCCCACCCCCACCCACTGTGTATATCTCCCTAGACCGCAGTTGTAACCCCAGCCTTCTGAGCCTGGTGTCCAACAGCACCAGTGTCCCCAGCCCCACTGCCACCCCAGGGCAGGTGCAGTGGTGGGATGCGCAGGGCATTGTAGGACTGGTCATCTTTTTTTTCTGCACCCTCTATGCAAGGTAAACTCTAGGTGGCTTAATGATCTTCAACTGGTAGACTTGTGAAAATTACGTCTGACAGGAGCCTTTGTCTGATGTAGCTGGATAGGTGCATAAGGAGACTTCATGGCCTTGGGCACTAACAAAGACTTTAGCCTCTGATCCTGTCTTCCAAATTCCCATCCACAGCATCAGGTCCTCTAGCAACACTCAGGTAAACAGGCTGATGCAGACCGGGGAGGGAGGCGAGTCCTCAGAGGGAGGGGCTGAGGAGGGCGGCTTCAGGAGGGCCGTGGACAATGAGGAAGAAAGCGTCACCTACAGCTACTCCTTCTTCCACTTCTGCCTCTTCCTGGCCTCTCTCTACATCATGATGACCCTCACAAGCTGGTACCAGTGAGTATCGCCCTTCTAATGTTTGTGATGTCTAATGGTTCAGGATCATGTGACACCAAGCTGCTTAGTTACAGTGGAGTATGTCAGACTGAACAAATGACAGTGACAGTGTTAAGGGGTGGAGCTTCTGAATACCAGCAGTTTTCACTGTGCACTTTAACTTGTGAGAGGCCCCAGGGCCAGACTGAGCAGGCATTATGAAGGCTGGCCATTTTCCTTTTGATTCTGGTCTAATTCACAGCCCAACTACCTCCCTCCCTCCTCTGCCTTCTCTCCTCTCTACTTTATTACTCCCGTCTGCCTCTCCATCTGTATCCTCCTCCCACGCAGGCCCGAAACCACCACCCAGGCCATGCTGAGCACCATGCCTGCGGTCTGGGTGAAGATCGCCTCCAGCTGGCTGGGCCTTGCACTCTACCTGTGGACCTTAGTGGCCCCTCTCATTCTGCCCAACAGGGACTTCAGTTAAGTCCCTTTTCCTGAAGAGTAAAGCCATGGCGCTTAGGACTGTGTGTGTCTCCCAGAGTAACCGTTGAGCTATTTTTTGCACTTGTTCATCTGTTTATTTTCTCATTGGTCAATAAAGCCAGTGTTTCAACCAATAGGAAAGGTGGCCAATTGTAGCCTAATTTCCAAGGAATCCCCCAGTCCTTTTCACATTTTATTATACCCAGAAGTGTCTTTTTATAATGATTTGTGTATGTTTGTATAGTTTTATGATTTTGCTTTTATTACTCGTATTGCTTGTCTGCTAAAACTTTCAAGTCAAGGAAAATTGATAAACACATGGTCTCAGCCTTTGAAATAACAGCCAGTTGTGGCAAACAATGGCTGCAATCAGCACAGTCTACCTGTTTGATAACTCTGCACTCAGCCTGCCTTTGTATCTGCTTCCGCTCCTCATAAGCATGTGAAAGTAGCGCGTTTGTGTTTGGCATGTCTCTCCACTAAAGAGCCGCAGGTGGCAGTGTGTGCCCACACGCCTGTGTGCTTTTAGGTGTTTTTCTTCCTACAGGCCATTGCTGGCCCCCCAAGCAGCCCCCTAAGCAGCAATGTGAGGGGGAGATAAGACCCGTGTGCAGCTTTACCCCTCTAGTATGACACACCTCCTCTCCCCCTTCCCCCCCCCACCCCCCTGCTGCCACGGCGACAACAGGGCCCTGGCAGCAAAGGGCTCGCTGTGTGATCCCTCCTGTGCCTTCATCCTGGCTGGCGATGGCGAGGATGTGCTATGCAGGGCAGTGGGCAGGAAAGGAGGGGCACCTCTGTGTCAGCACCACCTTCCAGGTGACGCAGGACCATCTCTGTTGCAAAGCTAATGAGCGTGCAGCAGCTATCGAACAGTGATATCCAGTGCTAGCCATGGCAGTGCTGTCTTCTACATGTTATGCTGAGTGCATCAAAACTGATTATTATGACTTGTAAGAGTCTTTCAGATTACATAATTTCCTGCAGGATCTTTCATTTTTATGTGCTAGATTTTAAACTGAATTTATGCCTGTTGCTGTATGGCTCCACCTTTATATTTTAACTAGTTCATGGTAATGTAGGTTGTGTGCTATACAGTAGGTGAATCATGATGGATCCTGTATGTGTATTAGAGCACTAAGCTTTGGGGTGGGAGTGATGTGTGGTCCAGCTTGTATAGTGTGCTAACTATAATACTGTATGATCTCTGTAATCCAATGCATGGAGAACCTGCTGTTTATTCAGTAATATAGGTACTGAACTCAGTCTTGACAAAGTTCTGAGGATGAATAGTGTTTGATTTACATTTTTACTGAGGATATGAAAAGCTCTTACATACGAACTAGAATGAACAGCATGTTAATATGACGTTAATGAAAGCCTGGTTTTTACAGTTAGTCAACCATTATTAAAAGGTGCCACAAACCGTCACTGAGTGTTCCCCAAGTGCCTTTTTGGTCCTAAAAATTCAGACTGTTTCTGTTTATGGTCTGACCCAGTGCCTTCTGCATTTTCAAACATCCTGACAGTACTATGATCTTCAATGAATGTCTGTGTATTTATTTAAAATTTTGTAATGTTCCAGGTTGTACTGTACCAGGACGTACTCGGCAGTTTCCAATGTCTCAATAAGCAATATGTATTCTCAATTTGTCCACAAGGTGGAACCAGTATTCTTCCAGTGGGTGCTCGTATTTTCAACTTCATTAATCATGAGTGGTGAATGTCACTAAGTTACAATAAAGATCATCAAACAAATGTTATGTGTTTTTATTTGTTGAATGCGTAACATGCTTGTCAATAAAAGAAACCGCTAAATAAGTTATTGGGCTGTTTCATGAATACTGGTAGATCATGTGGCGGCTGATTAGCTCAAAGCTGATCATACTGTACGTACAATGAAGACTCCAACGGGTTTATACATTTTTAAAAACTAAAGGTGCGTTTACCAATTCGGTTCAAGGGAGGCCTTCTGTTACGCCGTCCACCCTTCCTTTGGCTACTGGCCCATACTAAACATTAAAAGTCTAGTGACTGTGGCTCGCTGAGGTCCACCAGACGCCCGCAGTCCCGGACCGCTTACCATCCCAAAGGCAGAGCACGCCGTGTCGTTGCGTTTCATCCCTTCATAGCGCATCTACGACGCGAATAACACGCGAACCTAAGCCGGGTCCTCGCTCCTCAGCACCGTGTCCACGGTGCTATCTTTCCCCGAGCTTAAATTCCTACCGTCCTGACCGGAGATCGCAGGTAGCCATTGAATGTAATATTCCTACGGTACCTCTGTCCTTTTTATTCCCCTCCTCTCCTCCCCTCCCTTCTGTCCGCAGAGCTGGCAGGCTGCTTCGCAGGGCAGCGCGCTTACGGAGAGTCGGGGCTCCCCTTTGGTTTCCCGCTCCCTCCGTGCGCGCGCGCTCTGGCGCCTGCTCGTTTTGTTTCCGTTATGTTGCCGCCGCTACGCTTGTTTTCTTCTCTGTGTGAAATGCACTCTGTGTGAAATTAGCACTAAATATTAAGTACAAGCCTTTTTTCCCGCCGGTTTGGGTCCTTAAAAGCCTATCCCAAGCAGCATTGGACTTACTGCTCAGTATACGCCCCCAGGGAAAATAACGCAGCATACAGGTATTTTAAAAAAATGCATGTTTCCTATAAGCGGGTTCTTTTCGTTGTGGAGCCAGAGAATGGAGACTAGTAAGGAGGTGAGACGCCAAACTGGAGATGGATCCTCGCTGTCAGTAATGGGACTCATTTACCCGGTAATGGCACTGAGTTCTGTAATGGCATCTTCCTAGGTCCGTGTGTGGGGGGTTTCTGGGGTTTTTCGGTTTGTATCGTGTTTCATCGTTTCCATGGCTCCACTTAGCATCAGGCTATTCATCATTTACTATAATCATCTGGCCCAACCGCACTGTCTTGGCATGGGGGGCGGCAGCCTGGGCAGGAATCTATTTTCCCCTCTGAGGACAGGCCGGACGGGGGGGGGTCGGATCCGGTACAGGAATACAGTGCCTGTATTGACTATTGACTGTAGTGGAATCTGGGCTCCCCCCCTCCCCACCCCACCCTTGCAGGTAGTGCCCCTTCTGCCACGTGCTTGTCGAACAGGGCAAATACTGATAGCAGCCTGACATATGAGGGGGGGCATGGCTATTCCTGTAAGGAAATCTCTTGCAGACGCAGCTCCTGTTCCGCAGCTGAGATCTTTATCTGGTGTTCTGCGTGCGTCAGGAGGACGCCAGCCGGTACCCGCATGCTGCTACCATCCGTGTTTGCTTGTGATCCCTCTGGGGACCCCCGGCATTTCACACACACTTTGGCCTTATTTGGAGCACAGTGACAGACATTCTGGTGAGGTATTTGCTAAGTAAATGGGCCCCAGAGAAAATTGTTAAAGGAAGGTGTGTTTTTGCTGTTGAGGGTAGAAGGACACTGATATGGTTCAAATGTTCTGTGTGGGTTTATTGACATTCTGTCGTCATTAGCTCTTGGTTTCTCCTGGAGATTCAAGGGAAGCCTGTATCTGGTGATTAGGGAACATTGTAGCAGTGCAAAATGGCCGTGTTTTCACCTCCAAGGCCTGATATCTGATCCTATGCTGGCCAGAGCTGACATTTGGGAAACTAGGTCTCACAGAATCCATTAAATACACAACTCCTTGGGCGACCCGTTTCAATGTGCACATGTGCCAGCGGTACTGATGCTGGAAGGTGACACCTCGTGAGCTGAGGGCTGCAGCTCATGGACCAGCCATGGAGAGCAAACCTCTCCCTTCACAGTCATTCATCTGCATTCAGTGACCATGGTTACAGTTAAACCTTGTTGCTCAAGTGCTAGTTGTGTACCACACCCTCATTTAGGCAATTACCAAGGTCACCATGATCTAAACAGTACTATCAGTTATGAAGTATTGACAGTGTATTAGATTATAAGCAATTAAACTTAAAGAAGGCTGATGAAGGAGATGCTGACAAGACCACGGGAGGTTTGATAGCTTCCTGAAAGGAGGTGTGGAATGCATTCACGCAGGAAGCTCTGATCTTTGGCTTTGTTTCTAGTCAGTTGACTGTTCACAAAACCAAGTGACTCCCATCGGTCCCCTGACGCGTGTTGCTATGCAATTGTATTCTGGCAAGGGGACCTGCAGGTGCTGGTTGTTCCACCAGCCCTTGTGGATGTTCTTGGGGGGGGCACCTGTACATTGTCTCTGTGTGTTTGAGTGTTCATGTGCTTCAGCATAGGTATGTGTGTGAGTTATGAAATAAGGTAACTACTCACCTTCATTCCCTCACCATAATGCTGTCTAGCAGTTTTGACAGTAAAGGCTCTGGAGTGTGTGTGTGTGTGTGTGTGAGAGAGAGAGAGAGAGAGGCAGAAGCTTTGCTTGGCCAGCCCAGCACTGCTGATTACGTCAACGGTATGAACTGAGAGTCGCACTGTATCCCTAAGGCACACAAACTCGCCTCTGTAAATGTGTGTAGCCTTTCTTTCTGTAAAATCTATCTCCCTGCTGCACACATACACACACACACATTACCGGCGAGCAGGTCTGTGATCTTGAGAAGGAGGGGACGGTTCTTTCTGGCCGGGTGGCCTTTTCCCCCTCTGCAGACCCTTCCTGGTCTCTCTCTCCTAATTGCCTTAGCCTGTCTCGCCGGCCCTTAAAAATAACTCTGCTCCCTTAGCGCTTGGCGGCCCACATGCTCTGTCCCTCCCTCTCCTTGTCTGTTTCTTTGTCTCCTTTCTCTCTCTCTCTCTCTCTCTCTCCCTCTCTCTGTCTCTCTCTCTCTCCCGAGCTGGGCAGACATGCCAAACACCGGGCCTCTGTGTTGCTGCGAGCACACTCTCGCATGCATACACACGTGAGCGCGTGCCTCGCCGAAGCACACGAACACACACACTGACTAAGCGCCACTGATGGAGCCGTCCCGTCCTCCGCCTCCTATCCTGCTGCTGGTTTCCACACTCGCTCTGCTTTTCACATACATACATTTTGCCTGCAGACTAGGTTCATCGGATCGGTATGTTCCAGAAGTGTTGATACAACATATTGAGATGACCTAAACATGTATGAATGCATTCTTTCTCATATTCTGTGTTTCCCAGGATGGGCTCTGTAATCCTGTGCTGGTTCCAGACTGAAAGAGCTATATATCGCTTGGCTCCTAATGTTTAGATGGTGATGCGTTAAGCCACACAGCACACTCTCACTGCTGGAAGAAAAAACATCAATTAGATGCTTCTCATCACCTAGTAGCTGACATCCAATCTCCTGAAACTAAATACTCACGTGGACAAAAACACTATCCCCTGGCTCACAAACCTCATATTCCTTAGGTAGCCATCATTTTCACCAGCACGTGACAAATAACTTCTTCTGTACTGCGGTGTAATTAGTGTAATTTGTACCAAAAAATGAAAGAGGGTGTAATGGATTAATAATGAACCCTTCCCGACATGCTCGTCTAAGCAGCGACGGACCGTTAATTACCGCCGGAGCGCCGCCAGCGGCCGCCGTACCCCGGAGGACGGCACCATCTCGATGGCGTAATTGGGACGACTCGCGGTGCCTTCTTCACCTGCTAGTTTTCTCGGCTGGTATGATATGTGTGGCAGGACCGGGCTGTGCTTATTATTGTGCTCGCCCCGGCCGCTGTCCCGTCACTCTGGAGGAGGAACGAGACACCAGCACCGACAGACATTGGGAATGATTATCTGGGCTGGTCTCGCTTAGGACGTGCACTGCTCATTTGCCGAAGCCTCTCCTTGTTAAACGTGGCCTCCGAAGAATTGCTGCCATTTCATAGTTTGGGACAGAGATGTGGAATTCCAACATGGGTCCTGGGGGGTAAATTGAGTTTAGCTCCCCTCCAGCAAATTTTCAGTGAAACTTACCTGCCGCTACCTCACATGAGCCGCAAAATGGGGCAGATGGCAGTGCAGAGAGGGACTGTTTGTATAGGGTGGGCAGCGACCCTGAGCAGCTTGGTTTTGTGAGCACCAGGCGGCCTGATTTGGACTGACAGCAGCTCGGAAAAGGTGGAAAGAGCATGTTTATTTCCAAGAGGCGGGTGTCCGGGCCGCCTGGAGGGGCTGCCAGTGATGGCTTGGCCTGCACAGAGCCTTGGGTTTTAGTGGAACCTCAAGAGCAGAACCTCTGAAAATGCAAAAAATCTAGTAAAAAAAATAAATACTGAAATATTTTGCCTTATTCCACAAAAATGCAGATCAGGATGGTGTGCTTGGGGCTGTGTTCCAACCACAGTATGTACTGCACGGATCACAGCGTTTTATGAACACCCCCCCCCCCCCCCCCCCCCCATGGCTCACTGCAGTTACAGTTGTGAGCTGATGCTGGTATGTAAGAGGGCAGCATGGCAGCCTAGGTGTGGGTGACTTTATTGGGTGGGTATTGTGGTGGAGTGTCTGTGAGCCCTCCCCCCCCCACCACCACCACCACACTGCTCTGGGGAGAGACTGGGCTGTCTTGCCCTGAGCAAGGCCTTAGCATGGTTTAGCAAGGCCGTCATGGCCACAGACTAGCACTTCCAGGGGAGCCTGTGGGGGGTGATGGGAATTAGAGAAGAAATTGAAAAGAAAAGGCTCTGCTGAAAATGCACCACTATTTCACCCACATGCACATGGGTGGGCACAGCGGTAAGAGGAAGTCAGCTTGGGACGGCAGGAGTCAAAGCTGTAATGGGAGTCAGCATGGAATGATGGGACTCAGAGCCATGAGAGGGAGTCAGTGTGGGATGGCGGGAGTCAGCTGTAAGAGGCAGTCAGTGTGGGGTGGCGGGAGTCAGCTGTAAGAGGCAGTCAGTGTGGGGTGGCGGGAGTCAGCTGTAAGAGGGAGTCAGTGTGGGGTGGCGGGAGTCAGCTGTAAGAGGCAGTCAGTGTGGGGTGGCGGGAGTCAGCTGTAAGAGGGAGTCAGTGTGGGGTGGCGGGAGTCAGCTGTAAGAGTCAGTCAGTGTGGGGTGGTGTTAGTCAGCTGTAAGAGGGAGTCAGTGTGAGGGGGCGGGAGTCAGCTGTAAGAGGGAGTCAGTGTGGGGTGGCGGGAGTCAGCTGTAAGAGGCAGTCAGTGTGGGGTGGCGGGAGTCAGCTGTAAGAGGCAGTCAGTGTGGGGTGGCGGGAGTCAGCTGTAAGAGGGAGTCAGTGTGGGGTGGCGGGAGTCAGCTGTAAGAGGCAGTCAGTGTGGGGTGGTGGGAGTCAACTGTAAGAGGCAGTCAGTGTGGGGTGGCGGGAGTCAGGTGTAAGAGGTAGTCAGTGTGGGGTGGCGGTAGTCAGCTGTAAGAGGGAGTCAGTGTGGGGTGGCGGGAGTCAGCTGTAAGAGGGAGTCAGTGTGGGGTGGCGGGAGTCAGCTGTAAGAGGGAGTCAATGTGGGGTGGCGGGAGTCAGCTGTAAGAGGCAGTCAGTGTGGGGTGGCGGGAGTCAGCTGTAAGAGGTAGTCAGTGTGGGGTGGCGGTAGTCAGCTGTAAGAGGGAGTCAGTGTGGGGTGGCGGGAGTCAGCTGTAAGAGGGAGTCAGTGTGGGGTGGCGGGAGTCAGCTGTAAGAGGCAGTCAGTGTGGGGTGGCGGGAGTCAGCTGTAAGAGGGAGTCAGTGTGGGGTGGCGGGAGTCAGCTGTAAGGCAGTCAGTGTGGGGTGGCGGGAGTCAGCTGTAAGAGGGAGTCAGTGTGGGGTGGCGGGAGTCAGCTGTAAGAGGCAGTCAGTGTGGGGTGGCGTTAGTCAGCTGTAAGAGGGAGTCAGTGTGGGGTGGCGGGAGTCAGCTGTAATTGGGAGTCAGTGTGGGGTGGCGGGAGTCAGCTGTAAGAGGCAGTCAGTGTGGGGTGGCGGGAGTCAGCTGTAAGAGGGAGTCAGTGTGGGGTGGCGTTAGTCAGCTGTAAGAGGCAGTCAGTGTGGGGTGGCGTTAGTCAGCTGTAAGAGGCAGTTAGTGTGGGGTGGTGGGAGTCAGCTGTAAGAGGGAGTCAATGTGGGGTGGCGGGAGTCAGCTGTAAGAGGCAGTCAGTGTGGGGTGGCGGGAGTCAGCTGTAAGAGGTAGTCAGTGTGGGGTGGCGGTAGTCAGCTGTAAGAGGGAGTCAGTGTGGGGTGGTGGGAGTCAGCTGTAAGAGGGAGTCAGTGTGGGGTGGTGGGAGTCAGCTGTAAGAGGGAGTCAGTGTGGGGTGGCGGGAGTCAGCTGTAAGAGGGAGTCAGTGTGGTTTGGTGGGAGTCAGCTGTAAGAGGGAGTCAGTGTGGGGTGGTGGGAGTCAGCTGTAAGAGGGAGTGCAGTGGTGGCTGAATGGGACTCAAACAGAGCTATGTCGCCATATTTACTCAGTTCTGCTGTACATCTGATTTATTTGTGCAAACAAAGGGGCAACATTCTTAACCAGTTGTGGTGATGTTCTGTGTGCAGACCTGCATTGTACTAGGACCAGGCATACAGAGGGTGTATGTGCAGAGTGAGGTGGTAACTAACCCTGGACACCTCCTCTTGAGGCCACACAGTGTTATAAAGTGAGACTGACAGCACACACACACATACAGGCTTGGCTTGAAAGGAACTCTGCTCATGCAGGTCAAACCCCACCCCACTGTGTTACAGCATGCTAGGGAGCAAGTAGTGATCTGGAACAAGGGACTGTGAAGTCCTGTAAGGTTCTGCATGATTCCAGCCAAACCTTCAGACAAGGGGGCTGATTTTCACAGCCCTACTGGGTGAAACACACAGCCAGAGCCTGTCATCACACCAACACCCTGTCCAGACTTAGCAGTGTGTAGAAGAGGACTCATGCTAACAGTGCTAATAGTGTGGAGATACCATAGAACATTGAGGTGGCTCAGAGGAGTCATGCCCATATCACAGCAACACTGGGTGGTCAGGTGACTGCCATTTTTATGGGGCGAACTATTGGCCTTACTTAGTACCCTGCTGGGTTTATTTGTGTCTGTTTGGCTTTGTCAGGGCAAAGCTAAAGGGATTTCATAAAAAACACGGCTGACTGCTAGCCAGAATCAGGTCCAGATCCTGCACCTTGACTCTCCGTATCATGGTGGGAAGCCTGTGGCTTTTCCAGGTATTCGTACAAGGGACCGGCAAAGCAATGGCCCTAATATTGCTCAAAACGGAGCCACTCAGTTGTGCGCACATGCTTAGCATCTCTAGAAATGGGAAGGCATTACTGTCCCGGGTCCCAGCCCCAATTTGGGGTGATAAGTTTACATGCACCCTGCAGTGGTAGGATGCTTCCCCTTTAAGAACCTGCCCGCTCAAGATGGCACATGCTCCACTGCACCCCCACAGACATTGTGCTGTGATACTGTAAATATTGAATGGGAACGGTGGCTCTGAGCGCTTCGGTGAGAGCATGTGTGTCAGAAGGCGGTTTCAGGGTCTGACTGACAGCCTGGGAGTTTGTTCTGAGAAAGATAAAGAGACAGAGAACAAATCTGTTTCTGTGTCCTGTTGCCCAGTGAAAACAACAGGGACTGCACCCAGTCATTTGAATCTGAGGGGGGAAAAAAAAACAGAAATTAAAAATGTAAGAGACACCCGACTAGTTAGCCAAGGAAAGCTGGCTCTTGTTTGGATCTAGTGTAATTAATCGAGGCCTTTTGTTTGCACCGGGGTGAGCGAGCGCGTCACACACTGGAAGCCATGATGGATCCCTCCGCCTGTTAACAGTGGCGGCAGTAGATTTGACTGCAATAAAAACGGAACGGCACCCGGCCAAAAATATGGCCTGCTTATTTTATGGAGCAGAAAAGGGGGAAATTAAAATAACCTCTCTCCTAGACGAAAAGGAATTTTGAGGTTCTGCGTTTTCTAATCTGTCAGTACTTTTCATGTTTTTCAATATATGTTATTGTAAGACCCAAAATCAAACAAGAGTGGATTAACATACACTCTGCCCCCTCACCGTCTCCCCCACCCCCAGGCAGGAGAGGTGGCTGATTGAATTGGAACCTTTGCTTATGGTTAACCCCAGCAATGCCCCCCCTGTGGCACATCCATTTTGCTAACATTAGAGCTGCGCTAAGTGATTTAAACTTGCCTGGAGCCCCCCCCCCCCACACACACACACACACCCCCCTAGGGCATGCTGGGGGATTAGACACAGTCAGCTACATCTGTGGGAGAAATCAGCTGACACCAGCATCTACTTCTCCTCTCCTTATTCATTAGTGACCCAGCTGTATGTGGCACCTCTTACACAGAAGCTGTCTTTCTCCCTTAAAATGATATTTATTTTTGTTTCCAGATGTGTAACTGCTTCAGTGGGACAGCTATCTGGTGACCGTTCTCCACATGACAGTTTGTAGGGCAGTGGGTCACGCCAGTGATTTAGAACAGAGTTAAGGGCACAATAAAGTATTAAGCTGTATACACTTGAAAATGGCTTTTAAGTGGTAGCTGTTTTGGGATGTTGAGAGTCTGTGATCATCTGCAAGCTTAAACTGCAGGGAAATGCTTTTCTTCTGATTTTCTTGGATTCATTAAGGAGTACTAGCATGGTCTTCCCAGAGATTTTTGCTAAGAGGTTTAACCATAACTAGGCCGTAGATAAAAGCAACAACGCAAGGCCATCTGTCTGCTGGCCTGCAGCAGTCACCTGACCACTTTCTGACATTACTTCGATACAACCATAGCTCATGGCCTTTGCAGTTTCATGAGACATAGCGGGAGTGTTTAGCATTAGCAGTAGCCTAGATGCAAGTATTACAGGGGTGTCAGAACCACCGAGCAGGGATGTGCAGTGCCAGGTTGGGCTCCCATGTCTGCAGGGCTAGCCAGAACTTCATATTGAAATTTACATTTATTGACAAGAGCTTACAATTCCTTTACCTAAGAGTGTGTTTATAACGTGGAGGAGGTCAACCTCTGTGTGGACCACCTTCATGAGTAGATTTGCATGTGTATTAATTACTTCTTCAATCAGCTGCTTCTGGGTTGTTTATAAATAAATGATTCTGCATTTCTGGTATTTTATTCAACTCCTGGATTACCTCTGCCCAACAGCCTTTCAGTTAGCAGTCTTGGCATCTCTGAAGCTCTCTGGCTTCTGTCTGGAATTCCCCAGTGATGTAACTACGGCAGAGTTTTATTTACTCTTTGTCTGTACTGCTGTAAAGACAATGTCCTGCCTGTTTAAACACAACTGCTAACTCATTCCTGAGGCTTTCATATAACCGAGTTTCTCGTTTTTCTTTTTTTCTCACTGGTTATTTTATCTTAATTACAGTAACGCGAACGTTGTATTCCTGACAACTATAGTTAAACGAGATCGTATTACCGCAAAATTTTTACCATCTATTTCCCCCATAGAGCATGGGCGGGTACGGTGGCAAATGCATGGCCCCTTTAAGGCGGTGCAGTACCGCTGGCCTCCTGGGGCCCTGTCGAATGCAGCGACTTGGAATTTTCGGAATGTTTCATGACGTCACCTGACAGTAACCTAGCGTTGACTAAGAGGCGGGAATTTACAAGCGAGAAGTGGCAGGTCTCTCAGCCAATAATATGAGCGTTCTGATATCTGCTCATGACTATTAATGAACGCAAAAAAATGAGGGCCAGGTCGGGGAGGGGTGAGTAGGATGAGAAAGGGGGCGGGGCGTCTCGTACGGGGCGGTGCGGCGCAGAGTGTTTGCGTACGCGAGACGGTGTTTTTGTTGTGCTGATCAGCTGAATGTAGGATTGCAGTTCCAGCTTGACAAGGAAGAGAGGGAAAGCCCTCGACCATCCCCACCTGGCTCCTAGCAGCGCAGCAAGGATCTGTACAACGAGCAAACGACACTACCACATTCCGGAGGAGATGCGGAGTTCTTCCCCTCTGTTGCAGCATGGAATAAATGGCTGCAGCACGCACGGCGCTGTCAGGTAGCTTTGCTGGCTAGTAAAGTTAAAGGCAGCCGCATGCTCTTGTTTTCCGTATTACCTTTAAGAAGGTTTTTATTGCTGTTTTTTTTTTGGAGGAAAGGGGAAAATCGCAAGGACGGGGGGTGGAGGTACGTGTCTAAAAGGAAATACGCTATGCCAGAAGTTTCGGCACGCAGTGCTTTTTAATCCGTGTTTGACATCTCAGTTATTGTACGTAGAAACGAGTCGTAACTGCAGTAGTTAAAACCCAGCCGGTGAACCGTAATGTTTGCTTATCCCGAGCGGTGTTTTATGTGGTCGAATTGGACTGTCAATGGTTATAGAGCATACAGAGGTACATTATCTAACATTTTCTATAGCGATCTATTGGGTTAAACGAAATTTTGTTCATTGTATATCCAGATTCTTAGATTATCGTAAAAATGCCCTGGATGCAACTGAAGTTGTCGTTTGTAGTATAAGACATGATTTCTTGAATATATTATGATTTAACGGTTAACGCTGTTAAGGCGAAATTTTTATTTTGGTCAAACGTCTTTTATGAGTCACAAAATGATACGCACACGAAAGCAGCACATATTCCATAAAAATGCATGATTACTGCAAAGGGAATGATTCAGAATAATAATTGCAACGTTGGTATCGCAGTCCACATCCTGCTTCTCCGTAGCCAGCTATAATGGGACCGCAGCCTGGCAATGTGTCTATACAGAATCGGAAAGGGGAAGGGAAAATATGGGGTGCAAATGCCTTATAGTCCATCTCTCTTGGGACATTCGGGCCGTGTCCATTGCTGATAGCCGCTGTCACTTGCAGATACATAGAAATTACATTTGCAAATACAGGACCTAGTTCGTTCTGGCCAGCGGCCAAACGTAGCGTTGGAAGAGCCGTATGATTATGTTTTCCCTAGCGCTCGTTTTTCGGTTTGAGTAAACCGTGTCCGGCATCTTTCAACCGCCCCGGCTTGTAGTATTGCCACTATTTTTACTTGTTAGGCGACGCTTCGTTTTTACTTCTGCGCATTTTCGACAATGCACCCTACGCGTCGTGGAAGAAACATCAACGATGCCTCACCGCTTTAGCCGACCACGACGTGTCCTACAAATAGACTTAACATTTCACAGTGCTGTCGACCGCACGAATCGATAGTCAGACACCCCCAAAATCGGGTCGTATATTGTCTTGGCATCAGAAAATAAAGCGTGAAGCAAAGGGAGTGTGTCAGACTCAATGAAATTGTCAGATGACGGAATAGAATAAGCGCTGCTGCTTAAAGCTCCCCTATCGGGCTGTGGAGTGGGAGGTGCAATGATACTTTATGCGTAGTTGTATGCTTTTGCTTGAATTTACGCTTGTTTGTTGCTCTTGCCCATCGACGAGCGCATAAGATGTATAATGTGAGGCCGCTCCACGGTCCGTATTTAGTACAGCGTGTACAGTGTCTGCGTGCCTGATAGCGCTTACCGCGCTGCCTGCAGTTCCGTGCAGCCGCCGGGACTCAGTTCTCGCGCCAGTGCGAAGGGCATTTCAGGACAGACACGTGCAATTCTACGTCCCCTTTATGAGAAAAGTGTTACAGATCTTGTGTTTCATTTGCACTCGTTTTCTAATCTTTTTTAAAAATCATGTCACCTTCGTAATGCTTACAGGGAAATGCCGTTGTAGTGTACTGCATGTAATGTACTGTTGGTACTAATTTAGATGCTTCGTTACACGTGCGGTTTGTCTGGGGTTATGGGGAAGTTTGTGATCACAGTTTTCAAAGCATAAATGATAAGAAAACAGAAATAAAGCAATAGGACTAATGGCAATATAATTCAAGGACTAAACATTGGATTGTCGAATTTAGGTGTCGCCACGGAAAAACATTGATGTTATGTAAAAAAATCTATTATTTTACTGGTCGAAGAGAACGTTTTTCTAAAATCAGTGAAAATACTTGCCCAGAGCCTCCCTTTAAAAAACTGATTGTTTTAACATTTTCAACATTGACAGTGACATTCCCATTCAGAAAATGGGATATGCTGATACTTTTGAAATATCATTATTTATCCTGTATTCTCTGTGATGGATTGACATACCATCCAGGGAGTCACCCACCTTGTGTTCTTTGGGGTCTGGGACTGGCTCCACGTTCACTCTACTGTGTAAGTGGTTAAATGATGGGTGGATATTTATTTCTAAGATCAATATTAAGATGTGCAGAATACTGCACATACCGCTCAAAGAAAGAGAGTTTGAACCAAATTCCAGCTGCTGCACTTCGTCTGGTAGATTTCAAATCCATGCAACGATTCCACAAAGTGTGTTGGGTTGTAACTGGGAAGGTTCTTTTGTTCATAGGTGAGATGTAGCAGGTTCCTATGCACAGTGCACCACTGTCTTTATATGTAATATAATGATTGGAAGTCTTGATTTAGGCATATGCTTTTGAGGGTCGTGATAGTGCAATATGGGTTTATTGTAAATTTATTGCAAATTTAAGTCAGTTAAACGTACTGTGGCCAGGTGGGCTTATGTTAATAGTTATATTAGTAGTTTGCTTCAGCAGGATCAGTCTGTAGCTGATATAATATTATCCATACATTCATTCCTAAACCTTTTATCCAGCACTGGGCTGTGGTGAACCTGGCGTTTATCCCAGGAGATGGGCATGAGGCAGGAATACCTACTACAGAATGCATGTATGCAGTATTTATTTATTTTCGGTTTGTGCCAGATGGTTTTATCTGCTGGAAAATGTTTTAGCTGAAGACATTTTTGGGTAGCCACGTTTGAACATATACTGGTTTAACCATCTGAGTTAATAGCTGTGTCTTTCCCTTCTTGGGACCTCACAAGCAGCTGACACTGGTCAGTGTTGTCACTGAGTCAAGAGTTCATTTCCCTCCTTTTTTCACCATGGTGCAGATGGGGCCTTTGCAAGAGTCAGCAAACGGCCTCCTGTGCCAGGAGACCACGTGGCAAAGAGGGTTTTTTTTTTACCTGCGGTTCATGTGAGAGGAACCGTCAACTAATATCGAAACAAAGCTGATACCAATGGTATTCCTGGGGTATTTCCTTTCTTTCATTGTGCCAGATCTGGGTCGTAGTGAGTTTGGATCCTATCCTAGGAAGCAGAGGGCACAGAGCAGGGTACACCCTGTACTACATGGCAGTGGATTGCAGGACACACACACACACACACACACACACACACACACACGCGCGCATATGCTAAGAGGAATTCAGAGATATCTCTTCACCCTAACCCAGATCTTTTTGGACTGTAGGAGGAAACGTGAGGATATGAGGAGAACATGCAGACACGGGCTAGCAGTCAAACCTGCAGCCCCAGAGCTTCTTTTTAAGACTGATCTGTTTCTTTAGGTGATGCATACATTCAAGAATTATGTGCTTATTGTGATACCTGAATTCAGAATCTTGTTACTTGAGAGAAAACATGGTGTCCAGAGGATCTTGGACGGTGGCTTGGGGAAGGACTTTCTCAAAGTGCCCTTGTCCATCAATTCTCTCCCCCTCAAGTGGATGTGATGAACGAGGCACTTTTTTGAGCTTGTGCCCTCTGCCTTTGCACACAATGTTCAGGCAGTGGTCCAGTCAGACATAACTCCCCTGCTGTGGAAGGCGGGGTGCACCAGATCTCTGGCTGCTTTGGCGTGGCAGGTTGTGCTGGGGGAGCCAGCAAGCAAGGCCGAAAGCCGTAACACAATTACTTTTTATCGAATCAGCACAAACTGGCAGGATGGGCTGACCATTTATGATGCAGGCTGATGCAAGTGGCAGCATCACAGCACATCGAACAGGGGCAATTGGTTTTCTCTAAAATGCTTTTAAATCACAAACCTGATGCTAATGCATGTAATATATGTCTATATATGTAGGCTTTATTTATGGTCTGATTTATGTTAAGAGTGCATTTTTATGGATAAAATCTGGCTCTGAAATAGTATTTCTGGTTCCTTTTTTGTCATATATAGGCTTAGTTTTTAAATTAAATTTTAAACAAGGAAGAGTCTGGGGGGGATAGAGGACTCCTGTGCAAGTACTTCTGTGAAATAAGGCTGAAATTGGCAGGCAGCGGCTGGCTCAGGAGACATCTGAGGTGGCTGAGAGTCTGCGGGAAGCCTGTCAGAACTGCCTTGTGGACAGATCTGGGTTTTGGATGGCGGGCTGCTGCGCCTTTGGCCTGCAGCTGGAGAACTCGAGGCAGCTCTGCTTTTGGCTGCAGAAGCGACGAATCGACTGTGAGGCAGCAAGCGAGCCAGCAAAGGCAATCAGGATTTTACCATAGATTGTTCAGACCTAATTAGTCGGTGAGCCCAAGTTTTCAGGAATTTATGCAGCTGTGCCGAAAGACGTTGTTGTTGTTGTTATTATTATTATTTTTATTTATTACTGATACTATTGAATGACCATCAAATACCCCAACAAGGAAACTGTGAGATTTAACATAGTGGCCAGTCCTTCTGCTTAGCATATGTTTTCTTATATTGGGAGATGAGGCCCCAGAACAACAATAAGACATATGACAGGAGCTGCAGCAAACAGTAGCTAGCAGCATTCAGGGCCTTGTCATTCGATGATGTTGGGAGCTCAGTCTATGAGCAGGAGCTAAATGGGTTTGTTTCGCCCTTATGTGTGTGAGTGCCATGTGGATCGATATGGAATCCATTGCGCTGGAGGGACTGATGGGGAGAGGGCAGCAAACATAGCTCTGTTGATTTGGGTTGGGGGCTGTGCTGGTTGTGCAGCCATTTAATTCTGTGGATGGTACTCATTTGAAGGCAGATGTCTGGGTTCAAGAGTTCAGGCCTGGTTGATTGGTTGGAACGGGGAGACAGACAGGCTCTGCTTTCCTGTCCCATATCAATCATATCATGCTTTGGTTGTATGCAAATCAATAACTGTAATATCGTTATGTAACATCAGGTGTCCTTCACCTGGTCCAATAAAGGTTTACAGAAGAATGAATGAGGGTGGGGGGGGGGATGCAGCTTGTGTGAGGATAATTAGCATGTTACGTGGGATCTGGAGGGAGGAGGCACTTAAAGGGGAATTTCAGCCTCATCACGGTGTGGGCTTTGTCTCGTTTGTGAATCTCCCTCCAGAAAAACCCCACTCTTCATTCTTGCAGACGACCACACAATCTGCCTGTCATCTCAGTACCTAACTGCAAAAGCCCGCTCTAATCACATGCCCCGCCCCCCATCTCAGGCAGCTTGGACTCACTTCAGTGCAGAGAGACAGAGCATGTGAGAGAGAGACGGGGAGAGAGAGAGAGAGAGAGAGAGAAAGAGTGAACATGTATAAGCAATAAAGCGCCACACAGCTGTAATGAGAATCTCAGTTGTTGATCTCTTCCCTGTTATCCTGTGATGAGTGTGTGTCATTTACCTGAGCCACCCTAGGGGGAGTCACCATAGCAGGCAGAGAGTGGGAACGTGGGGTGAGGGGGGGGGGTCTGTTGAGGTAATGCCGGATAAAATGTTGAGATATCAGTCCCCAAAGGGCACATGGCTCTCCATTTGTTCTGTAAAGCGGGTTTATGGTGACACCGTGACCAACGAGGCCATCCCTTCAGGGTCCTGGCCAGACACACTCGCGTGCTTTCTCTCAGAAGATGCGTAGCAGTCAGTCAGGGCCCTGTATGAACTGGTCAGCCTCACTAGCTGATGGAGGTCACATACTGTAGCGTGCCAGAAGTGTGGCCTGTCGATCTCATGGGCTGAGGATCTCCTTGTTCTTTTCATCGGGGGGGGGGGGGGGGGAAGCAGGTCCTGTCACTTCACTCGTGTCCCATTTGAGGGGACCCGTCCAGATGCCCTTATCCCCCCAATATGCGTTCTTGCCAGATGTCATGGCAAGCAGCTATACTGTGGCTGCTGTTTTCCTTTCGCCTGTGGTTTTTGATAATCCTCACCATGCCCAGGTTAACATGGCTGTGCAGCTGCAAAGGCGAATGCGATTCTGCAGCAAACGGCGGCCTGTAGCAGCGCTGCTCTGCAGCATGGAGTCTCAGTCAGTCTGGGTTAATCGAATGACGGGTGGTTGAGTCTGCTCTTGGTGCCTCCACCCTTGCCCTTACTGCACACATGTATGTGTGTATCTGTGACTGTGTCTGTGTCTGTCTGTCAGTGTGTCAGTCTGTATGTGTGTGTCTGCCTGTGTGGGTGGGGGTGTGTGTTGGTGTGCATCCTTCCCCTGCATCCAAGGCCAATCATGGCTGCCGCCAGTAATGGAGTCTGGGAGACGTAGCTGAGAAGGACAGATCAGGGCTACAGGGGCATGTGTGCACCCAGCAGGCAGTGCAACCAGACATAAGAAGTTACCATCCCTCAGCTGGAGAGACGCTCAGAAGTTTCCTATCGTACCTGTGGCAGTGCACTTAACTGGAATTGACCCCTAGTACAAATAAAGCAAATAAATTATGTCTTTATATACTTTGGGGTGATCCTGCGTGTATTAAGCAAAACTGAGCTATTCTGAATATGTTATTTTCTACTTTTCTACAGTTTTTCTGTTACGTTCTGTTTTCCTCCCTACTGTAGCCCTCCAATTTACGTTTCTCTCTCTGCTGAAACCCTTAACTCTTCCCTTCACAAATCCTGGCCTTTTTCAGGTTCCTTCCCTCCTTTAACTTTGATGGCTGCTGTTTCTTGGCCTGTTCCAGCCCTGATGTAGTTCTGCCTCTATACCTTCTCCTGCTCCTGCTGTTGCTGGCAGGCCAGCAGCCCCTACCTCAGGCTTAGAGATATGCTGATGTACTGGTGCCACGTCCTGCATGGGCCCAGCCCTGCTTCCCCCACTTCTAAATCCTGTCCATCCAGCCACGGGTGACTCCACGAGCATCTGAGGTCCTCCTATCAGCGGCACCTCAGCTGTGCTGGAAGCCCACATTTGCTCACGTGCTGGTGGTAAAGAACTCAGCCCACCCATGTGACTTAGCGCAGACTGCTCTGTGTGTCTGCTGCAGCCCCTTGCATGGCACCCGATGAACCAGACATATTTCCACGGTGGTTAGAGGACTTCTGGGCCACTTCACAACACCACCTTCTGACCAACTGCTTTGTGGTGTTCAGTCCCCTGGCTGCTGTGTCCTTCCCGGGCACCGTGATGAAGATGATGATGATGATGATGATGGCATTACAGGCTTTGGCCCTCCGCTTAGCCCGCTGTGCACTTCCCATGTGTGTCGGACAGGACCACTTCCCCTGCAGGAGTATCCGTCACGCAGCTTGCTAATTTGTAGTTTTTGCTCTGACCTTAGAAAACGACAACCTCCTGACATCAGCTTGCATATAAATCTGCAAAATGTGAGTAAATGCTGTGCTGTGCTCAGAATAACTCTAGGCTCTCTGTGCGCATTTCAGCAGGGATAATCGTTTGTCATTTTGGCTTCCAAAGGCACATTATACATGGATCGCCTTTTCTGAGCCCACGCGGCCTGCAGATTGTTTTCTGAGACTGTAATGTGAGACCTGGACCCGGACCCGGATCGTCCCCCTGGTGCCTGCTAGTGCTAAACACAAGCTCACACTCCGTTACACTCCCTCCTTATCACTCCTGCCATCTGTACTTTGGCTTTGCTTCCAGTTGGCTAAGTCCCAGGATGAAACAGAAGCGGCCAACGGCACCTTTTCAAATCCCCGGTGTGGTCATTAACTCTGTTCGGCGAAGCTCAGGAGGGAGCTGAAGGCTCTGTGTGTGTCGGCTTTGGCGTCTCCAGCCTGCAGTTTCCTGCGCGCGTGCCAGCTACACAAGTGAACGGGTGTACGCTAACGCAGATGCAAACGCTGGCACATGTGCAGAGATGTTTACAGAGATGCACCGCAGCAGTCACGCAGACTGTTTCGACACGCGCGTCATGATGGACTGCGGAGATCGCGGGACTTCTAGCTGAGCCGTGCTGTTGATATGCGGCAGTCTCTCCTGGGAGGCTGTTGCTGTTCGGAGCCTCGTGACTTCTCTCTGAGAAGCATACCCAGCGAGTTCCCATAAGGAGCATAGCAGGGCGGGGCTGTGAGATGCAGGATGGAGAAGACCTGGGGCTGATTTGTGTGAAACACACATTCAATTCCTACCTGCAAGCCATGTGAGCATTATGCGTAACTGGGCAAGTTTACACAAATTTACCTCTCCTATCCACTTACATATAAACTTCTGCTGCAATACTTGATGTTTTTTATGTAGTCAACCCTTCCGCATCACAGGGGTTAGGGGTGCATGCACCCCACAATCAGGAAAAAAAACCACAACGATCTCTGTGAAATCACTGCGGGGTATCATGTGAGAGGCTGCCATAGACACGCTTGGTGTCCTCCAAACCAGCACTGTATGTGTATTTTATACTTTATACGCTGTTGAAGGCTTTTGCAACTGTATAAATAGTTAAAAAGGAAAATGAGATGATGGTGTGGTCAAAACTCAGTCTTGTTCTTTGGGATCTGGAATACCTTGTTTGTGAGAAAGAAGAGATTTCCTATGAGATAAATGCCTTCAGCTTGGACCGCATGGTGTTCTTTGGGTTCTGTGCAGCTCTACTGGAAGCTTGCTATCAAAAGTAGGACTATGCCGTGACCATGACATTGCTCAAAGCTAACCTTGACATTGTTCAAAGCTAACTCTCTTGGAAACGGTACCTACCTGCAGGGCTGCAGGATTCATCTGACCATTCTTTCCTCTGCGGTTTCTTCCCAACATTGATGGTGCTGGACATATGAAGAAAACAGGTTCAGACATCCAGTGTTTAATCTTGCAGCTTATGTGTAGTTCTGTAGGTTCTGATTAAAAATGCCAGCAAAGGTTGAGTTTAATGCAGGCTTTCTTAACGGTCTCTGCAGTAACTAACAGTCTTGGACAGAAAGGTTACTGAGTAATAATGGCACTTCAAGTGGAATATAGCACTGAAATTTACTTTCAGGTCAAGTGGGACTTATTGTCACACCAGCCTATTCTGGTACACAACATACAGTGATGCAAGATAATGTTCCCTATACCATGGTTCTATCTAATGGCCTATAAATGAATAAAACAGTACGTTGCATTGCAATACGCATCAGCTAAACCGACCAACACCAATAATGGTGCCTGAAACCCATCGGGCGGGGGGGTAGTTATCACATTCATTGAGACTGAAAGTGGGCATTTGACTTATCTGCTAAGTCACACTCATGATTCTTTATACCAAGCTTCACGTTCGTCTGAGTCCTCTTGAGAAAGACCTCCTTACGTTTACGGAACCACATGGTATGCAGGTGTTGTGCAGACCGAACAGGGGCAGGTCAGTCCCAGCTATGGTGGAACCTCCGA
Source organism: Paramormyrops kingsleyae (assembly GCF_048594095.1). NCBI lineage: Eukaryota > Metazoa > Chordata > Actinopteri > Osteoglossiformes > Mormyridae > Paramormyrops > Paramormyrops kingsleyae. Next base: position 12,051,724 of record NC_132805.1, read on the forward strand.
ATCCCTCCTCTGGAACCAGCTGAGAAGTGATGAGACTGATGCATTGGTTTTTATTATCCTGCCAAAGGTGCAAATTTCTTGCCGATGGGTTTCAGGCACCATTATGGCTGTTGTGTGGTTTAGCTGATGCAACGTACTGTTTTATTCATTTATAGAGCAGAACGTGTTCAATTTAGGCTAAGTGCCTTCCAATAATTTTCTTAACCACTTATTGGGAGCATTTCAGGACCTACATTGTTATGTACAGTCACTCAGCAGTCTTCACAATAAATGTGTTTAAAAATTAATGAAGATTAGCAGTTGGGTAAATTCCTTTATACTATATGTATGCTACATGCAAAGCAAATCAATGTTGACATGAATGACTGGGGTATACTCCACCCATGTCACATGGCATGCTGTCTTGTTTGTTAAAGTGGTTACTTTCAGATGCTCTTGTGTCCTGGATGAGTTCTTCTAAGGTATATGATAAGCTCAGATATGTTACCTCAAGTCTACTGGAGTGATATTTTCAGCAGATGTTGGACATTCCTGGTTGTGAATCCTGCAAGGGACTGGGAGAGACAACGAGTGGTAGAGGTGGTAAGGAAGGCAGGCCGCCTGGCACCGGGAGTAACCAAGCAAACAGGTGGATATGTAGCAGGTATACAGATGTTTGTCTCCAGTTACCACAGATGAACAGTGAACAGCAGGCAATGACTTAAAGAGAAAGTAGAGCAGAAACGTTAATCCAAAAGCAAAAGTGGTAAAGAACTATAGGTGGTCAGTGATTTTCAAAACAAGTTCCAGTGTCCCACTCCCTAATGGCCTGAGATGCCATTTTTATCTACACTGTTGTCCTATCAAAATAAAAGTCCATCCATCCATTTTCTGTAACTGCTCATCCTGTTCACGGTCACAGGGATCCAGAGCATATCTCAGAGGCTACGGCTGCAATGCAGGGAATAACCCAGGATGGCACCCATCTCTGCAAAATAAATGTCTGATATCCAAACTTACAGGTACAAAACCAACTACTAAATGATTTGCAAACTCTCAAAAAATAAAATTCTCCAGAATATTTCGTAAACTTAAATATAGCTCCTACAGGCTCTTCTGTCAAGTCTAGAGCAAGCAGTGCAGATCATCATCTTGGTGTCTTTGTAAGAAGAAGCGAGATCAGCTGGTCTTTTTTATTTCCTGTTGACTGACCAGTTTATGAGTTACAAACTATTTCTGCAAGAATTCATATGGATGAAAAGACTCAAGAGTTCTTCATTGTCAACACATCCATGTATGAGTACACAGTGCACTGAAATAATGTGGGCTGCCTTTGGTGCTACACATTAATACAAATACAGTTAATAAATACAATAAATATTTATATTTAAACCCAAGAGCTATGGATTCACTCCAGGGTGCCGCCTTCCAAAGACACATCCTCTGGATGGAAACATGCAAAACAAACTTTCTCATTTCGTATCCATCGTTGCCTCATAAACACACACTTGGAGGCCTGACCAGGTGACTGATTACCCACCAGTCATTGTTGGTGCCTCCCAGCAAATCCTGGTACTTTGAGTAACAAATGAAAACAGCCACACCTGTTTTGTTGAAAGAGCAGGCAGTGCTGCCACACTCACATCCCAGGCAGGGAAACAAAAGCATCTTGCTAAATCCTGTCACTCAGAATCACTGACTTCGCCTGCGAATTGCCAAGCAGCTCTTTCAAAATGGTTGTTTAGGACCCTTCCAAGCCTTGGGGTCACACAGAGTCACCCACCAGTTGCAGTGTCTCATAGGGTGTCTACCAAGGTCCTGATTATTCACTCGCTTGCCCTCCAGCTCTCCTCGCTCTTGTTGTCCTTGTGCATTTTCGGCGCCAGCGGGCATTGGTGCAGCCATGTCAGAGGCGTGTGAATAGGTGTTGGGGCCTCTCGAGTGGTGCTGCCGGGGCAGGCCGTCGGCCTGGAGACAGGTTTCATCCTCAGCTGGAGCTCCGGGTTCTGGCCTGCATTCCGGTGCCGTTGTGAGCCTGAGTGGTATTTTGCCCCCAGGATATTTGAGTTAAAGCAGTGGAAAGCAGATGGGCCCAGCTGGGTCTGCGACCCTGGTACTGGGCCCACTGTCGTGTCCCAGAAGGTATCCTGCAAGCGGTGCTTTGTCAACAAGCTGCTTCGGGCTGGGCGGCACCAACACCTTCGCTGCTGGCTCAGGACAGCATCCGGCCATCCTCCGCTGGCTTGCCTGCATCCCACCGACACTTGCATGGGGCGTGGTTCTCTGTGAGGAGGGGCCATGGGCTGATGAGGTGGATATGTAGCAGGTATACAGATGTTTGTCTCCAGTTACCACAGATGAACAGTGAACAGCAGGCAATGACTTAAAGAGAAAGTAGAGCAGAAACGTTAATCCAAAAGCAAAAGTGGTAAAGAACTATAGGTGGTCAGTGATTTTCAAAACAAGTTCCAGTGTCCCACTCCCTAATGGCCTGAGATGCCATTTTTATCTACACTGTTGTCCTATCAAAATAAAAGTCCATCCATCCATTTTCTGTAACTGCTCATCCTGTTCACGGTCACAGGGATCCAGAGCATATCTCAGAGGCTACGGCTGCAATGCAGGGAATAACCCAGGATGGCACCCATCTCTGCAAAATAAATGTCTGATATCCAAACTTACAGGTACAAAACCAACTACTAAATGATTTGCAAACTCTCAAAAAATAAAATTCTCCAGAATATTTCGTAAACTTAAATATAGCTCCTACAGGCTCTTCTGTCAAGTCTAGAGCAAGCAGTGCAGATCATCATCTTGGTGTCTTTGTAAGAAGAAGCGAGATCAGCTGGTCTTTTTTATTTCCTGTTGACTGACCAGTTTATGAGTTACAAACTATTTCTGCAAGAATTCATATGGATGAAAAGACTCAAGAGTTCTTCATTATGCAAAACAAACATGCAAAACAAACTTTCTCATTTCGTATCCATCGTTGCCTCATAAACACACACTTGGAGGCCTGACCAGGTGACTGATTACCCACCAGTCATTGTTGGTGCCTCCCAGCAAATCCTGGTACTTTGAGTAACAAATGAAAACAGCCACACCTGTTTTGTTGAAAGAGCAGGCAGTGCTGCCACACTCACATCCCAGGCAGGGAAACAAAAGCATCTTGCTAAATCCTGTCACTCAGAATCACTGACTTCGCCTGCGAATTGCCAAGCAGCTCTTTCAAAATGGTTGTTTAGGACCCTTCCAAGCCTTGGGGTCACACAGAGTCACCCACCAGTTGCAGTGTCTCATAGGGTGTCTACCAAGGTCCTGATTATTCACTCGCTTGCCCTCCAGCTCTCCTCGCTCTTGTTGTCCTTGTGCATTTTCGGCGCCAGCGGGCATTGGTGCAGCCATGTCAGAGGCGTGTGAATAGGTGTTGGGGCCTCTCGAGTGGTGCTGCCGGGGCAGGCCGTCGGCCTGGAGACAGGTTTCATCCTCAGCTGGAGCTCCGGGTTCTGGCCTGCATTCCGGTGCCGTTGTGAGCCTGAGTGGTATTTTGCCCCCAGGATATTTGAGTTAAAGCAGTGGAAAGCAGATGGGCCCAGCTGGGTCTGCGACCCTGGTACTGGGCCCACTGTCGTGTCCCAGAAGGTATCCTGCAAGCGGTGCTTTGTCAACAAGCTGCTTCGGGCTGGGCGGCACCAACACCTTCGCTGCTGGCTCAGGACAGCATCCGGCCATCCTCCGCTGGCTTGCCTGCATCCCACCGACACTTGCATGGGGCGTGGTTCTCTGTGAGGAGGGGCCATGGGCTGATGAGGCATGGATGAGTGAGGGGACACACTGACCTATGAAGGGGACAGGACATGGCGGTTTGTGGTCACAGGGCATTAGGGGCATTGGGGAGGGGTCCGCTGCCTCTGCAGACCCTTGGGGCAGACCCAAAGCAGAGACTGAGGACCTCGTACACAGGCACCGCGAACCCCAATCACTGGGGCCCTCAAAATCTCCAAAACCTGGGGGAAAAATTGAATAAAAAACATAAAAGTAATTAAAACAAGATAACTGAATAGGGTGGTGGTTAATGACCCAAACTACTGGACAAAAGGTGATGGTATTGGGGTCAGCTGGAGCCTGGAGACGCTGCAGCCACACTGTGAACCAATACGGTAAGAAACGGTGAGCTTTATATTTGGTAGAGGTAGAAGAATCCGTCAAGCAAATGAATAATGCTTCTCTGGAAGGCATGTTGGCTTGGTGGGCTGCACTCGCGTCTCAGACCTGTGGTGTCCTCGGCTCCCTGTGCATGCAGTCTGCCTTTTCTCCCCGTCTCCACTTGTGGGGTTCCTCCGTGTGCATGCAGTCTGCCTGTTCTCCCCGTCTCCACTTGTGGGGTTCCTCCGTGTGCATGCAGTCTGCCTGTTCTCCCCGTCTCCACTTGTGGGGTTCCTCCGTGTGCATGCAGTCTGCCTGTTCTCCCCGTCTCCACTTGTGGGGTTCCTCCGTGTGCATGCAGTCTGCCTGTTCTCCCCGTCTCCACTTGTGGGGTTCCTCCGTGTGCATGCAGTCTGCCTGTTCTCCCCGTCTCCACTTGTGGGGTTCCTCCGTGTGCATGCAGTCTGCCTGTTCTCCCCATCTCCACTTGTGGGGTTCCTCCATGTTCTCCGCTTTCCCCTGCAGTCTGGAGGTGAACGGGTGCCGCTGAGGTGCACATGGACTGTGAATGTCTGTATCTGTGTCTGTGTGTGTGCGTGCCATTTTTGTACACACACATCAGCCCTGACCAATGATTAGTTACTATTGGATGGACTGATAGCTGTTTGCAGAGTGCTGTCAGTCACCCTGGTCACTTTATCATCACCTGCTGGTGCAGTAGTGCAGACAAGTCTATCATTGTCCTGGAGGCCAGTTCCTGTCCTGCTTGCGTTACTGAATCACCGGCTGAGCAATTAATTAGGCAACTCGGAGAGGTAATTAAGAGCCCTTTTTGTGGCTTCCTGTTGGCGGCACTCCATAGGCGGCCCCCTCAATGCCCTGTATGTGGCTTCCCATTGGTGACCCCTTGAATGCCACCCTCTGTAGGGAGCTCTCCATAGGTAGCCCTCTGAATGCCGCCCTCTGTAGGTGGCTCTCCATAGGTAGCCCTCTGAATGCCGCCCTCTGTAGGTGGCTCTCCATAGGTAGCCCTCTGAATGCCGCCCTCTGTAGGGAGCTCTCCATAGGTAGCCCTCTGAATGCCGCCCTCTGTAGGTGGCTCTCCATAGGTAGCCCTCTGAATGCCGCCCTCTGTAGGTGGCTCTCCATAGGTAGCCCTCTGAATGCCGCCCTCTGTAGGTGGCTCTCCATAGGTAGCCCTCTGAATGCCGCCCTCTGTAGGTGGCTCTCCATAGGTAGCCCTCTGAATGCCGCCCTCTGTAGGTGGCTCTCCATAGGTAGCCCTCTGAATGCCGCCCTCTGTAGGTGGCTCTCCATAGGTAGCCCTCTGAATGCCGCCCTCTGTAGGTGGCTCTCCATAGGGCCCTCTGAATGCCGCCCTCTGTAGGTGGCTCTCCATAGGTAGCCCTCTGAATGCCGCCCTCTGTAGGTGGCTCTCCATAGGTAGCCCTCTGAATGCCGCACTCTGTAGGTGGCTCTCCATAGGGCCCTCTGAATGCCGCCCTCTGTAGGTGGCTCTCCATAGGTAGCCCTCTGAATGCCGCCCTCTGTAGGTGGCTCTCCATAGGGCCCTCTGAATGCCGCCCTCTGTAGGTGGCTCTCCATAGGTAGCCCTCTGAATGCCGCCCTCTGTAGGTGGCTCTCCATAGGGCCCTCTGAATGCCGCCCTCTGTAGGTGGCTCTCCATAGGTAGCCCTCTGAATGCCGCCCTCTGTAGGTGGCTCTCCATAGGTAACCCTCTGAATGCCGCCCTCTGGAGGTGGCTCTCCATAGGTAACCCTCTGAATGCCGCCCTCTGTAGGTGGCTCTCCATAGGTAGCCCTCTGAATGCCGCCCTCTGTAGGTGGCTCTCCATAGGTAGCCCTCTGAATGCCGCCCTCTGTAGGTGGCTCTCCATAGGTAGCCCTCTGAATGCCGCCCTCTGTAGGTGGCTCTCCATAGGTAGCCCGTTGAATGCTGCCCTCTGTAGGCGGCCCTCTGAATGCCACCCTCTGTAGAGAGCCCTTCATAGGTGGCCCGCTGAATGCTGCCCTCCGTAGGTGGCCCCTTGAATGCCACCCTCTGTGGGCAGGCCTCCCTAGGCAGCCCCCTGTATGCAGCCTCCCATAGGAGGCCCCCTGAATGCAACCCACGGTAGGCACCTCTCCATGAGTGGCCCCCTGAATGCTTCATCACAGGAATGAGGGGCATGTTGCCCTTGAGTGGAGGGTCTGGAACTTCTTCTCGACCGTGCGCTTACGCAGGGCTGCGGCGACTCTGCACAGGAGTGCCCTCTGCTGTGAAGCACAGTGGCACTTACGGAAAGGCCTCTCCCTTCTTGGCAATTCTAATTGCAGTCAACTGTTTGTGCTGCGGAATAGCAGGGAGGGCCGGGCAGGACCAATGTCTGCAGGCTGGGTCACACGTGTCACAGCCTCGGTCTCGTGATGTCCAGCCATGGCTTCAGCCCAGCAACGCGATATGACGCAGCTTGGAGCACCGGGAATCTGTGCTGCATGTTGGAGGCTGGGTTTCTGATCTCTTCCGGACAGACTGAGAAGAAGCTGACTCAGATGCACGCGGGCAAGGAACGGTGGTGCTGTGGCTGGCGTGGCTGGGGGGTGCTGTGGTGTGATGGAGGTAAAGAAACTGGTGCTACTTGGTATCTGCCCTTTCTTAAAGCTGCTTCCTGGGGGGTGTCAGCCTGATCTGAGGGGGCAGGAGGGGGGGAAGTCTGCTGCAGCTGATGTCCCTGTGTGGTGTCCAAAGATCTGTATAGGGTGCAGAACGCCCTGCCTGCTCCCTTCCCCCCCAGCACAGTGACCTGACGGGTTGGCCAGTGCTGGAGAAAGTGCAGTGGCCTGCTGTGAGTTAGCAGCTGGTGTCGCCATCCGGGCCGCGGTCCAGGAGCCCCCCCCAGGGAATGACATCACCTTGGTGCCGTGTCCGATTCGCCCGCCGTCTTTTCAGACAGACCATCTAGTTGACACTGAGCTTCCGGCCTTTCTTCTCCATACTAAGCATGCTTTTCAGCCTGTGATGGCTCTCCAGGTGGTTTTTGGAACCTGTGGGGGGGTTTAGAGATGACACTTTCAGCCGGGCTGCTGACTGCATGCGTAAGCCTTTGGGAAGCAGCGCTTTGTGATCAGCGCCAGCCAATTAGGCCTCGCCCTGAAGCTCCATCGATCGGATGGGATCCGGTTTCAGCTCCATGTGTGACAGCCGGGTGTCAGGCTGCTGGTGCCGCTGGGAAGGGCTGCTGTTGTTCCAACAAAGCCAGGGCTCATCAGCGACTGGGGGGGTGGGGGGTGTCCCAGCTGGGGGAGGCTGCTGGTTTAGGGTCACCAATGTGCTGCCTACCCATCCTGTAATGCTTGCGAATAATAAGAGTTCCTCTGTCGTGTGTGTGTATGCATGTGCATGTGGTCATGTGTGCGTGCATGTGTGCGTACCTGCAGGTGTCTGCGCATTGTGGGCCTGAGCCAATGTGAAGGCATGTCACGCTGGTCCACATGACCGTCAGTAAAGCTCACATTTGGGTAATGTTATGCAGCAGTTACTAAAACCGGGTAGCAAAATGGGGCATCTTTATTTTCCAAACGTGCATAGTTTGCCGTTAGGGGAGGTGTGTCTCCACTTGCTGGAGGGTGTTGGTGTTCCCTTGTATTAGGTTGGGGGGGGGGCTGTACTTCTTCTCCTGGATCAATGTATTGATCTTCTACGGAGCCAAGCGCTGAAGGGGTTTAAGGGTAGGATTCCCGCGGGGGAGCTGGGAGCTTCTCTGGCCCCTGCCATGTGTCCTGCTGCCTCAGTCTCAGATTCCAGCTTGGCTTTGAGATGGCTCCACTGCATGACAAGCCGACTTATAAATACAGAGAAAGGTACCACCGCATCGGTCAGTACCGTAACCTGAGGGCGGGGGCTCTGATTCCAGGCCTGGCTCTGTGCGGTTGTGAGGTTTGTGTACTCTTACCATTTGCAGGGTTTCCTCTGGTATGATAGGCATTAGACAAGTTGGACTGGTGTCTCTGAACACGAGGGATGCTGTGTGTTGGTGCGTGTCCTGTGGTAGGCTTTGGGCCTCTGTGCTGGATAATGTGCGTGGAGGAAGATGTTTAGCAGTGCATATCGATGGCACACCTGTACATCTCTGAAAGACGGGAAATCCGCAGACACACTTGTCATTATGTTTTTGATTTAATATGTCTGTGATTAAGGAGTCTCTTACAGCAGAGGGACCACGCTGAGGACTACAGTGTCACTGTGGTGGCGGGCCAGGCTGTCAGGTGACCTCCCTGGGAGGGGCCGCTCGCCTCACCACGTCCTGTGTTCATTGTGTCATTTCCGCTCTGATGCTGTTTACTAGGGAGCTGTCCTTGCTGTGACAGCCACCCTCCCCTTCACAGCCAATCTTTGTCCCCATCCTCTGTCCATCCCGGCTCTGTATCCCTCTACCAGTCATAATGACATATGCTACTGAGTAGCTGTGTGACTGTCTAAGGAACATCAGTGGGCAAGGGGGGTGGGGGGTTCAGCTCAGAGGCTTGTTTTTACTGTACCAGTATGTGTGTGGTGAGGGGGGCTTTGCCCTGGGCTGGAAAGTCCTTCATCTACACCACCCTGGGGACTTCCTGACGGCTTCTGGATGTGCCTACATACACACACACACACACACACACACACACACACACACAAACAGAGGTTTGTAATTATATCTTTGTGGGGACTCCTCATTCATTTCTATGGGGGAAAACCCTAATCCCAACATGATGACCGTAACCCCTACCCAGCCCCTACCCAGTTCATCACAGATGCACACAAACATGCAGACACACACACACACTTATGTCTAATATTCCTGACAGCAGAGGTCCCTGGGAGGGGCTCTGTGGCGCTCCCTGGTCTAAAACCCAGCATCACTCTCTCGCTGTCAGCCTCAGGGCTGCCTGCCTGGGCTGTTTGGCGCTGGCTCACCGCTGGAGCACATTTTACACTGGGTTTTATCCACTGTCTGACCAGGGCAGCAGGCCACTCGCACCGTGTGGCCTGACCGGGAAGTACACCTTTAGGGTTAGGAAAGCCTTGTGCTGCTCCATCCCTCTTGGCTGCTGCCATCTGGAGGGGAGCTGGAGCCAGACCGGTGTGATACGATCCCACCCCACCCCCATTGCTGGGTCACCCTGTCACCCCAAAGGGGTCGGGGTATATAATACCGGAGGGACGACGGTCTGCAAACTGCAGGCTCCAGAACAGCCCAGAAGCAGAACAGCCCAGCCCAGAGCCTCGCGTGCTTGTCATTGTTGTGTGGTGTTGCATATACGCGCAGGTTCAGCGTAACGTGTCACAGACAGCTGGTTTGCGAAGGCAGCTCCACCACGTGGGTCTGCTATGTGAGGTGGGTGTAGTTTTTGTGGCTCAGTACTTATATGCAGTATATATGATGAACACATGCTAAGGCCTGTTTCTTTTCTGGTTTGCTGTTGGTTTTTCTAGATTTTAGAGTACTTAAAGATAATATGGACTAAATGTGTAATCTGGGCTGATTTCCATCAGCGCCATTAGCTCATGATGTGCAAATAATTCTGTGTACCTGTGGTGATGTGTCTTATGTTGTTACCTAATGAAGATTGTAGCAAGTGACAAGATATCAGAATGAATTATGTCTGCTTAGGGTTTGGATTATGTTTTGCTTGCTTGCTTGGATTCACAAAATAATAGAAAATCCACAAAGAGTATTGTTTTGCTATGTCTCCTTGTGCAGCATTTAGCTGCTGATTAATAATGTGAGTAATCTGTGTAAGCCATGTTATGAGTATCAATGCCATGCCATCGCATGGATGAGAATGTCAAACAGTTTATGTTGTGCTGACTGTAGGGTGGCAGTGATTTTACCAAAAGCATGCTGTCTAAGGTCTGGGCCAACTCCAGAGTTCCACGAGTCCCGGGTGTACGATTATGTTTGACAGATGTTAACTGCACTGTCTGATTCACTGCCATTGTCCATAGCCCCTGTACTTTTGAAGAACGATGCAGACAGGTGTTCTGTTAAGGTGTTTTGTTATGGGTATGTTTGTGGGCTTATTCTGCTTGGAGATTTCCCTACATAGCATTTCTAAATTGTCCTTTGTATGTGAGTGTAAGTGCCCTGTCTTGAACTGGCATCCTGACCAGGGCACCCCCTGCTCCTTGCCCTAGCATATGCTCCTAAGTGGGACATTAAGGCTCAGATCAACATCTACATCAGGCATCCATCTGTGTAGTTACTAGATGAATATTGCCTCATACCCCGGTGGTGGACCAGATGAATTGTACTATCTGTGGTAGACTGGATGGATTGTGCTTTCAAGTCACAGTATTCCGACTGTATTGCTAGTGTTTCTTCCATAGTCAAAGAGCAAGAAGGTTCAAGTTGAAACGTTACCTAACATTTTTCCACTCAGTTACATCACTCCAGGCTCCATTCCGTTGTGTTCCATTCTATCGCATTGCCTTGCGTGTGTTCCATTCCACTGCATTCCCTTGCATGTGTTCGATTTCATCGCATTCTCTTGAGTGTGTTCAATTCGTATCGCATTCCCTTGAGTGTGTTCCATTCCATCGCATTCTCTTGAGTGTGTTTGAATCCCTTGCGTGTGTTCCATTCCATCGCGTTCTTTTGCGTGTGTTCCCTTGTGTGTGTTCCATTCCATCGCATTCCCTTGCGTGTGTTCCATCCCACCGCGTTCTTTTGCGTGTGTTCCCTTGTGTGTGTTCCATTCCATCACATTTCCTTGCGTGTGTTCCATTCTATTGCATTGCCTTACGTGTGTTCCATTCCATCGCGTTCTCTTGAGTGTGTTCCATTCGTATCGCATTCCCTTGAGTGTGTTCCATTCCATCGCGTTCCCTTGCATGTGTTCCATTCCATCACGTTCTAATGCGTATGTTCCCTTGTGTGTGTTCCATTCCATCGCATTCCCTTGCGTGTGTTTCATCCCATTGCGTTCCCTTGTGTTCTGTTCCGTTACTCATAATTGAGCTGAGTGGTCTGTTGGGCTGGGGCTCCTTATTTCACAGGAGTCGCGTTTGACTGCACATTATCCATGTGACGCCTCCTTTTTGGTTGCCCAGCGACTGGAGGCTGACGGGTGCAGCTTCTCATGTCACCTTGGCGTTTACCATGAATATCCTGCGCCGATTGGAATACGGGATGTCAAGGAATCGGACAGACTGAAGCAGCCTGTTTTCTGAGCCTTCTTCGGGGTTAAATTTTAGACAGTGCTGCTTCCAAAGTAGTCCTACCTGTCACTTCCTCTTTAGGAAACAGTTTCCCCATTCCTAGCTCTGCATGTAGTGATCTAGGTGAAGCACATATGCACCCATCAGTCTGTAGCGATTAGCACTGTAGCTCCTGGTTTTAATGCTGTGCTTTGGTTCTCTGTCTGTTTGTCTCTGCAGGATTGCCTTGGAGGGCTCCTCTAACTGACACCCTGCACAGCTGATGCTCATTGGCTGGGGTTGCACTGCCAAGAGCTGATAGATTGCAGAAGGGACCAGTCAGAGCTCTGCCATCAAAAAGGGGTAGGTCTGTCTCTGGACTCCTTAATCGCTATTGGTTGGTATTTGCGTCGGTCGTGTGGATGGGGATGAACAGTAAGCTGGGATGCCGGCCAGGTTGGCCAAATCAAAGCAAACCGCCTCTGTGATGGAAGCTTCACCCCCGTTTCAGGCCTTCTCATGGAAGCCTGGGGAGGGTGGGTGGGCTTGGGTGTCACCCCCACTGCCGGAGGCCATGGCTGTCCTCCACATGGCTGCGATCAAGGTCACACTTATGATCCCCCTCACCCCGCCATGGCTGAGTCGTGTCATCTGCTCATTGTGATCATGTGACTGGGGGAGGAGCTCACAGCACTATGCTGCTGGGCCACGTTTTGTAGCACGGAGCAGGTTATTAAAGGTCTCACAGATCACATCTGAGTGTGAAGGCGCACAGGCTGATAGGGCACGACCAGAGGCAGACTCACTATACAATGGAAGGATGGGGAGTGCTTTGGGGACATATTCAGGGACCGGGGGGAGGGGAGTTTTTTTTAAAAGACATCTGAGAGCATTCACGTCTCCATGTTGAATCACTAATTTTTACCCACAGTAGCCACTAGGGGGCACTTAGGAATCAGCTGGTGACTCAAAAATTGGGTGGCGGAAGGGGGTGGTCCAGGAGAACCTGGGCATGTGACCGGACCCGAAATGGATTATGAGCTATGTTCATTAGAGTTACGGGCACCACACCGAGGTGATGGGCTTGCCTTGCGTTCCGGCCTTGCTGAAGTGTCAGACAAAGGAAGGGCTGGACGCCAGCACCGATTAAACCCCCCCCAGTCCCCCCACCCCGAGCATCCGCGAGTCAAAGGTCTATGCTTTTAACTCCCCACCCCCCCTGCATTGTTTAACCCATCATTCCCAAACAGAGAAACAGACAGGCAGTGCGAGTTCTGTGATTGACCAGGTGTAGCAGGTCTGCTGCAGTCCTCCCAGCCCCGTCCTGGGTCACACACAGCTGACAGTTATGTCCTGGGCTGAGCAGTGCCCCCCCCTCCCCCCCCTACTCGCTGCACTCACACAAGGCATCTCTCTGAGCTTACACCACACTGTGTCAGTTTGTACACCAGAACAGTCCTCACTCTGTGGTGATGGCCGGCACAGCCCATCCCAAAACTCAAACACCTCTGGGTGGGGCAGCAAAGTGGAGGTACTGGGGGGGGGGGGGGGGTTGGGGGTCAGCACACTCAGGGCTTAGTATTCCAGAACTCCCCCCCCCCCCACCACTCCTCCGGATGTACTGGGTGATGCAGAATGAGTCTGTCTGACAAGGAAGACAAGCAGGGGGGGGGCACTGGTTTCAGAGCTTGTGAATATGTGTGTCCATGATTCCACAGTGCTTTTTCTGCATGTCTAGAATGCTTGTTTTGCACTGGTCCTGATTGTTTCCGGGAGTGGCCAGCTTGCTCCTCCTTTTACTGCCTACTCTTGGTCTAGTGTTCAGGGAACCCCCCCCCCCCAGCAATGAACAGAATGACATTGCAGCACCACTAAGGGTGAAATGTGAGGTGGCACTGAGAATGAATATGGTATTCCACTGTGGGGGACGCAAACATCACCCCCACCTGTAGGTTAATGGTAAAAGCTGAGGGAGGTATGGCAGCTCAGTTTAGTTTATGAAGGTCTATAACTTTTGAAAAATCCCATTAAATGAACAATTTAAGTCCTAAGGTAAAGGTGTCACTCATTCACTACTGAGACTCTGAGATGCTGACCGACTTCTCCATCTAAGACTCTTACATGCCAGACAGCCTCTCCGTCCGGGACTCTGACACACCGGCCTCTCTGTCTGAGACCTTGACATGCCTGCCGGCTGGCCTCTCCATCTGGGACTGATGCGCTGGCGGGCCTCTCCGTCTGGGACTGATGCGCTGGCGGGCCTCTCCGTCTGGGCCTCTAATGCTCATGCTGACCTCTGTGTCTGAGACCCTTACATGCCTGCCGGTTAGCCTCTGTCTGGGACTCTGACATGCCTGCCGGCCTCTCTGTCTGGGACTCTGATGCGCCTGCCGGCCTCTCTGTCTGGGACTGATGCGCCTGCCGGTCTCTCCGTCTGGGTCTGATGCACCTGGTTGGCCTCTCTGTCTGAGATTGACGCGCCTGTCGGCTTCTCCGTCTGGGACTCTGATGCACCTGTCGGCCTCTCCGTCTGGGACTCTGATGTGCTGGTTGGCCTCTCCATCTGGGACTCTGATGTGCCTGCTGGCCTCTCTGTCTGGGATTGATGAGCCTGCCAGCCTCTCTGTCTGGGAGTCTGACATGCCTGCCGGCCTCTCTGTCTGGGACTCTGATGCGCCTGCCGGCCTCTCTGTCTGGGACTGATGCGCCTGCCGGTCTCTCCGTCTGGGTCTGATGCACCTGCCGGTCTCTCCGTCTGGGACTCTGATGCGCCAGTTGGCCTCTCCGTCTGGGACTCTGATGCACCTGCCGGCCTCTCCGTCTGGGACTCTGATGTGCTGGTTGGCCTCTCTGTCTGGGACTCTGAATGTGCCTGCTGGCCTCTCTGTCTGGGACTGATGTGCTGGTTGGCCTCTCCATCTGGGACTCTGATGCGCCTGCTGGCCTCTCCGTCTGGGTCTGATGCACCTGCCGGTCTCTCCATCTGGGACTCTGATGCGCCTGCCGGCCTCTCCGTCTGGGACTCTGATGCGCCTGCCGGCCTCTCCGTCTGGGACTCTGATGCGCCTGCTGGCCTCTCTGTCTGGGACTCTGAATGTGCCTGCTGGCCTCTCTGTCTGGGATTGATGTGCCTGCTGGCCTCTCCATCTGGGACTCTGATGCGCCTGCTGGCCTCTCTGTCTGGGACTCTGAATGTGCCTGCTGGCCTCTCTGTCTGGGATTGATGTGCCTGCTGGCCTCTGTCTGGGACTCTGACGCGCCTGTCGGCCTCTCTGTCTGGGATTGATGCGCCTGCCGGCCTCTCTGTCTGGGACTGATGCACCTGCCGGTCTCTCCGTCTGGGTCTGATGCACCTGCCGGTCTCTCCGTCTGGGACTCTGATGCGCCTGCCGGCCTCTCCGTCTGGGACTCTGATGCGCCTGCTGGCCTCTCTGTCTGGGACTCTGAATGTGCCTGCTGGCCTCTCTGTCTGGGATTGATGTGCCTGCTGGCCTCTCTGTCTGGGACTCTGACGCGCCTGTCGGCCTCTCTGTCTGGGATTGATGCGCCTGCCGGCCTCTCTGTCTGGGACTGATGCACCTGCCGGTCTCTCCGTCTGGGTCTGATGCACCTGCCGGTCTCTCCGTCTGGGACTCTGATGCGCCAGTTGGCCTCTCCGTCTGGGACTCTGATGCACCTGCCGGCCTCTCCGTCTGGGACTCTGATGTGCTGGTTTGCCTCTCTGTCTGGGACTCTGAATGTGCCTGCTGGCCTCTCTGTCTGGGACTGATGTGCTGGTTGGCCTCTCCATCTGGGACTCTGATGCACCTGCCGGCCTCTCTGTCTGGGACTCTGAATGTGCTGGTTGGCCTCTCTGTCTGGGACTCTGAATGTGCCTGCTGGCCTCTCTGTCTGGGACTGATGTGCTGGTTGGCCTCTCTGTCTGGGACTCTGATGCACCTGCCGGCCTCTCCGTCTGGGACTCTGATGTGCTGGTTGGCCTCTCTGTCTGGGACTCTGAATGTGCCTGCTGGCCTCTCTGTCTGGGACTGATGTGCTGGTTGGCCTCTCCATCTGGGACTCTGATGCGCCTGCTGGCCTCTCCGTCTGGGTCTGATGCACCTGCCGGTCTCTCCATCTGGGACTCTGATGCGCCTGCCGGCCTCTCCGTCTGGGACTCTGATGCGCCTGCTGGCCTCTCTGTCTGGGACTCTGAATGTGCCTGCTGGCCTCTCTGTCTGGGATTGATGTGCCTGCTGGCCTCTCCATCTGGGACTCTGATGCGCCTGCTGGCCTCTCTGTCTGGGACTCTGAATGTGCCTGCTGGCCTCTCTGTCTGGGATTGATGTGCCTGCTGGCCTCTCTGTCTGGGACTCTGACGCGCCTGTCGGCCTCTCTGTCTGGGATTGATGCGCCTGCCGGCCTCTCTGTCTGGGACTGATGCACCTGCCGGTCTCTCCGTCTGGGTCTGATGCACCTGCCGGTCTCTCCGTCTGGGACTCTGATGCGCCTGCCGGCCTCTCCGTCTGGGACTCTGATGCGCCTGCTGGCCTCTCTGTCTGGGACTCTGAATGTGCCTGCTGGCCTCTCTGTCTGGGATTGATGTGCCTGCTGGCCTCTCCGTCTGGGACTCTGATGCGCCTGCTGGCCTCTCTGTCTGGGACTCTGAATGTGCCTGCTGGCCTCTCTGTCTGGGATTGATGTGCCTGCTGGCCTCTCTGTCTGGGACTCTGACGCGCCTGTCGGCCTCTCTGTCTGGGATTGATGCGCCTGCCGGCCTCTCTGTCTGGGACTGATGCACCTGCCGGTCTCTCCGTCTGGGTCTGATGCACCTGCCGGTCTCTCCGTCTGGGACTCTGATGCGCCAGTTGGCCTCTCCATCTGGGACTCTGATGCACCTGCCGGCCTCTCCGTCTGGGACTCTGATGTGCTGGTTGGCCTCTCTGTCTGGGACTCTGAATGTGCCTGCTGGCCTCTCTGTCTGGGACTGATGTGCTGGTTGGCCTCTCCATCTGGGACTCTGATGCGCCTGCCGGCCTCTCTGTCTGGGACTCTGAATGTGCTGGTTGGCCTCTCTGTCTGGGACTCTGAATGTGCCTGCTGGCCTCTCTGTCTGGGACTGATGTGCTGGTTGGCCTCTCTGTCTGGGACTCTGATGCACCTGCCGGCCTCTCCGTCTGGGACTCTGATGTGCTGGTTGGCCTCTCTGTCTGGGACTCTGAATGTGCCTGCTGGCCTCTCTGTCTGGGACTGATGTGCTGGTTGGCCTCTCCATCTGGGACTCTGATGCGCCTGCTGGCCTCTCTGTCTGGGATTGATGTGCCTGCTGGCCTCTCCATCTGGGACTCTGACGCGCCTGTCGGACTCTCCGTCTGGGACTCTGATGCACCTGCCGGCCTCTCCATCTGGGACTCTGATGCGCCTGCTGGTCTCTCTGTCTGGGATTGATGTGCCTGCTGGCCTCTCTGTCTGGGACTCTGACGTGCCTGTCGGCCTCTCTGTCTGGGACTTTGATGCGCCTGCCGGCCTCTCTGTCTGGGATTGACGTGCCTACCGGCCTCTCTGTCTGGGACTCTGATGCGCCTGCCGGCCTCTCTGTCTGGGATTGACGTGCCTACCGGCCTCTCCGTCTGGGTCTCTGATGCGTCTGCCGGCCTCTCTGTCTGGGACTCTGATGCGCCTGCCGACCTCTCTGTCTGGGACTGATGTGGCATCAGGTCTCTTTGTCTGAGACTCTGACATGCTGGCTGGCCTCTCCGTCTGGGTCTCTGATGTGCTGGACAGCCTCTATCCCTGAAACTGTATCTGCAGAGTGGCAATTACAAAACAATTGGGTATATTGAAGTTTGTGGGGAGAGGAGAAAAAACATTGTTTGAGTAGTAATAAGAAAAGGGATTTTGAAATTTTAGCATGTGGAACATAATTTATGTGCAAATGCGCGGTGGAAGGGGCAGGGTGGCAACAAATGGATGAAGGGGGAAAGTGAATTTTGGGAAAATCTGCTTTGCAGTATTCGTTGTGCCTCAAATCTTGCTTCACAGTGTTTGCATCTTGCTTGCGTGTGAAACCCTCATCTTGCCAACGTTTGTGACAATAGCTTGAACTCCAAAGCTCTTGGTGAACAGGCATATGGTGTGCTGTCAATCAATGGATTATCCTGCCTTGCACTGGTCCTTTAATGGCTGCCATTGGGTCTTGTTGGGCATCGGACATTGATGAACAACAGTCTCGCCTGTGGGTGGACTTTGATGTCCTACTAGCTCCTCCCACATGTTGTTATTGGCCACTTGGTCTGCATGTGAGGAGTATTCGTCCAATCACATGCAGTGCCTGCAGAGTCTGTTTATGGACACCTTGTTTTAGGCTTCTCCCTGTCTCAGGTACAGAGTGCTGTTGCAGGAGTGGTTTTTACCACTGACAGTGTTTCATTCGCTTTGCACTTTGTCTTCTGAGTTGACCTGATTCTTTTCCCTGGGATGTTAATAACATGTTTCCTTGTGTGGACCCCTTACTTCACCATACATCCAACTCTCATTTATCCATGTTGTGACAAGTGGGCAACTTACTAAACTGTTATCCATAGGTAAAGTAAGGAGCAGAACAATGTGTGATTGGTGGAAACGCCTTGCTGGTATTGGTGGACCTTAGAACATCTTTCATATCTTTCTGAATCTCAAGCCATGTGCATCACCGGTGCCACTGGAAAATGACCATACACAAAGCGACAGTCAAGTTGTTTTTGCTGTCTGCATCACAGCCAGGCACACAGGCTGCTCGCTGGGGGGGGGTCTCCTGTGTTTTTCTCATACCCCCCAACAAAGACGGCAGTCACATGGTCATATAAGCATCCACACATCTCTTGCAGTGGCAGGTATGGTGGTAATGTGGCAGGAGCTGTGGCGCCTTGGTCAGCTCCGCAGGTCTCAGGGCCCTGCATTCCCCAGCACATGGTGTGCCTCAGATAGTGTCCAGGCTGGCTCTCTCTCTCTCTCTCTCTCTCTCTCCTCCATCTCCCCTTCTCCTATTCTCTTTCTCGGCCTCCCTCTTTTTCTCTCTCTTGGCCTTTCTTGTTCTCTCTCTCTCCACCCTTTCATTCTCTCTCCCCCCTCCTCTCATTCTCTCTCTCTCGCCCTCTCTCGTCCTCTCTCCCCCTTTTTCTTTCTCCTTCTCTCATTCTCTCTTCCCCTCTTGTTTTCTCTCCCCCTCTCTCGTTCTCTTTCATTCTGCCCCCCAACCCGATTTGTTTCCGTTCTTTCCTGCTCATTGTTTAGTAAACCGTGTTGTGCTCTGTTTAATTATTCAGCCACACACGTCGGCGTGTTCCCAGCAAAAGAACAGCCGTTTGGGGCACGGCGTCTGTGGCCTGCCGGAAGCACGCGGCCCGCACGCATTAATGAGCCGCCTGCACCCCAGGAGGCTCCCTGTTGGGTCTACGGTGCCCCTGTCAGGTGGAGTAGAGGTGGTGGTGCCACTCTGGCAGTTGTAGGCTGCTAACTCTCCCCTAAAAATAATGGGCTTTAGAACAGCACCCTTCCACGCCCCCTGCAGGCCACCGAAGCTCCCGTCATTATCTAGGGCAGTTTGTAATATCCCAGACTGTTGCATCAGTGTTCTTATGTGTGGTGCTGGTAAGATACAATGAGCATTCGCAGGCACAGATCACACTGAACTAGCTGGGAACATTCCATGGCCTCTGCATTGTGATTGGGCTCCTCCTGCCTCTGGACAAGTCTGCTGGGCTCGAGGAGGCGGAACTCGACTGCCATTGGCTAGTTCTGGCCCTCCTGCCATTTATAAGACTCCCCCAATGAGGCTGTTTGACCCTGAGGCTGGTCGATAACGCGGACATGGGCAGTCTGCCAAGGCGCCGTGTTTCTTGGCACGGTCTTTGATGACACCACCCCAGCCGTCTGTGGCAGCTCATGGCAACAGGAGCAGGAACAAAGTGGTCGAGTGTGCTTCGTTTTTTTTTTACATTGGTGGAGGGGGAATCAGCGTGGAATCTCGCCTCCACAAGGTCTGCCTCAGCCATCTGAGCGTGGCTAGCACCGTTCGGTCAGGAGTCACATGGCAACATATGTGCAGCGTTTAGATGAGCGGGAGGATGCAGGAGAGGAGGGTGCAGACTTCGCTCAGACATGCTGATTTACCGTCATTTATCAAGCTTCTCTTCTAAGTTATACTGCAGGTTGGCTCTCACCTGCCCATGTAGTGTCCTGGAAATGGGCGAGCATGAGTGAGCCAGCACGTCAGGATGTCAGTGTGTCAGGGCATCACTGTGTCAATGCACCGGCAGGTCAGGGTGTCAGCGTGTCAAGTCACCAACACGTCAGGGTGTCAACGTGTCAGGATATCAGTGCGTCAGTGCACCAGCACATCAGGGTGTCAGCGTATCAGGACAACAGCACACCAGGGTATCAAGGTGTCAGGGGATGATCAGGGCAGCCAGCAGGTCAGGGCACCAGCACACACCGGTGCATAACAGTGTCAGTGTGTCTGGCCCCCAGTGCGTCAGGGCGTCAGCACGTTATGAGACCAGCACACCAGTGCATTAGGGGTGTCAGCATGTGTCAGGGTACCAGCATACCAGCGTGTCAGGGTGTCAACATGTCAGGGCACCAGCTCACCAGATTATCACAGTCAAGCCCTTCCTGGGGGGGGGGGGGTGTGTCAGTCGGGCTCTTCCTGGGGGGGGGGTGTCAGTCAGGCCCTTCCTTGGCCTTGAGTGGGATGCGGTCCTCCTGGCTGCCAGGCTGCTGTCAGGTCTGCAGTGGTGCCAGCAGAAGAAGCCTTATGTGTGACGGGCTTGTTGAAGGGTGTATGCTAATACAGAGAGACACGGGGAGAGGCAGCCAGATGTCCACTCATCACATTGTTTGAGTCTGTCTGTGTACAGTATGTCTGTGTGAGTCTCTGTGTGTCTGTGTCTGTCTGTGTGTATCTGTGTGAGTGTCTGTTTCAGTCTGTGTGTATCTCTGTGAGTCTCTGTGCGTCTGTGTCTGTGTCTTTATGAGTCTCTGTGTGTCTGTCTGTGTGAGTCTCTGTGTGTCTGTCTGTGTGAGTCTCCGTAGGTCTGTGTCAGTCTCTGTATGTCTGTGTTTGTCTGTGTGAGGCTGTGTGTCTGTATCTGTCTGTGTGAGTCTCTGCCTGTCTCTGTATGTCTGTGTATGTCTGTGTGAATCTCTATATGTCTGTGTATGTCTGTCTGTATCTGTGTGAGTCTCTGTATGTCTGTGTGTCTGTGACTCTGTATGTCAGTGTCTGTCTGTCTGTTTGTCTCTCTCTCTATGAGTCTATGTCTGTGTGTGCATTTATGTCTTTGCTGTGCCTGTTACTCTGTCTTTTTCTGTCAGTGTGTGCCTGTTTGTCTGTGTTTATTTGTCAGTCTCTGCCTGTTTCTCTGTGTTTGTCATGTTGTGCTTGTTCCTCTGTGTATATGTACTTCTCTCTGTTTTTCTGAGCATTCCCTGTGTCTCTGTATGTTTTCCTGAGTCCCTATTAGTTTCTCTGTGTTTCCCCGTGTCCCTGCATGGTTCTCTTTGTTTCCCTGTGCCTCTCTGTCCTGCATTTTTGTCTTTGTCCCTATGTCTTTGTATGTTTCCCTGTTTCCTGGCATGTTCTCTGTGTGTCCATGTGTTTCTTGTGTTCCTGTATGTTCCTCTTTTAGGGCTGAACAATTTGAGGAAAATATCTACTCATGATTTTTCTAACAGATACTGCAATTTGATTTGTGATATGATTTTTTAAAAGGCAAGCTTCAGTTCAATATTCAGTATGTAATAGATTTAAAACTTATGACACAGCATTACCACATGAGATACCATCAAAATATTAACTGGTCTATATTCTAATGCAAGGATAAGAACTTAAACATATGAGTTGCTTCTAACAGTACTTTTTAAACCCTTGTACATACCTCAGGTCTTTAGTGATCCAGCATATACATATTTAAAAATCAAGCGACAAGTAACGTAGCTGTGTTAACTTTTATTCAATATCTCATTCCTGAACACTAAAAAAAGTTTTTAAACAAACTTTTTACATCATCGTATGATGGTGATGGTTATATGATTCAGCGTGGACACTGTTTCCAGATTATGTCATGTACTCTACATCTGCAACAATTTACTATAAATTTGAGGCAAAATAGACTAAAATTGTTTTATGGTCATTTATTAGTAAAGTAATAGCAATTCCTGAAAGTTCCACGTACACAAGGGTTAAATTAGCAAAGAACAATGAAACATAAAACACTTATCACATAAGTTGTGACTTTGTTAAATTAAGTAGTAATAATAATAATAAAACAATTGCAGTAAGCAAAAATCAATACGAATCCTTCAGCTAATGCTGCTTAGATTCCACGGTTATGTATAATAGATTTGCGTGTGTGCAGCTTAGTTTTGTACACCTTTGCAGAGATTTGCACACTTGTAAATTTGCACATATTTTCAGAAGCCAGAATTCCCCGCATTCCAAGTGCACTTGTAATCCCTATTCATAGTTGTAAAGTGGTTACTGAATATGTGCACATGAGAATTTGCAAATCTGTGACTCACAAGTGTACAAAGCTTTTTTTGTAAACACAAACTCTGCTGCATAGGTGTACAAAACTAAAATACAAATGTGCAAATCTCTGCATGGGTGTACAGAACTAATGTACAAGTACAGAAATTTGTTTTATACAACCACTGAATTCTGTCACAATAATCATTCCATTAATAATAGGACCTTTCTGAAAATAATCTCTGACCATGAAATAGGCAGGTAATCGTCTTATAACTTGGCAGCGGATTCATTTGTTCACACTTCTCTTCACTTCTGTTCGGTCAGCATAACTGGCATGTGAGGAGCACGGCACTTCTGATTGGTCAGAATGACTGTCATACAGAGAGGATGCCATGAATTAGTAAAACTATTCTCACTACATTTTTGAACTATGGGTCACACGTGCCGTATGATGTATGTCCTAAATCGCAGCCTTTGCGATTTAATAATTGCGTTGTTTCAAATTGCGATTTCCATAAATCTTTTAGCTCTATTCTCTGTTTCCCTTTTTCTGTATGTGTTTCTCTGTGTTTCACTTTGTATATTTGTCTCTGTGTTTCCCTGTCTCTCTGTCTGTGTTTCTCTGTGTTTTCCTGTGTTCTGCTACATGCAGACCGGGCAGCAGAGAGAAGCACCCTCTGGCTGTGATCCTCCCAGCTGGCCAGCTCCCTGAGCTCTGGTGCATTTGATGGAACGGTTGCCAAGCCCCACTCCTGACCCTGGCTCTGGAGGGTGGTGGTCATAGTGGGGAGGGGTTTGACTGATTGGCCTTAGGCTCCCATCCCCTCCCAGCAATGCCAGCCTGGCTTTCTCTGAATCCCAGCCCCTCCTTCTCTTTCGCCGGTCTGGGCCGCGGTCGCTGGAAGCCCTTCATCACGCAGGCAGATTTCCTGCCAGGCTGATCGATGAGGGTTCAGGGCTGGGAATAGGCGGCCCGCTTCAGTGCCGATCCCTTTGATTCTGTCTGAACTGCAGCATTGGATTCTGGGTAGCCCTTGCCTTCAGTTTTCTTCTCTGCTCCTGTTCCTGCTGCGCTTCCTTGCTCACCTGGGGGCTGATTCCTAGGCACTTGCTGCAGTTCTATGCTCCTGCCTTTTTGAACATTCAGATGCTTAGTATGTGGGGTGGGGGGGGTGGGGCTGGTTGGTGCTACCCAGGGAGCCCCCTGGCCCCATTCCTGAGCTCTACTCCTGCCCCCTGGCCATCACTGTCCACCCCGAGGTCTGGGCCATATTCCGGGTGCTTGGTTAGAAATGGTAATAAATTATAAATATTTTATCAATTTCAAGGATAAATTATACAGGTGGGCTTCTGGTCATATATAATTCATGTTTTTTTTTATTTCTGGAACTTGTTGGCTTTTTATTTGTACAAAGAGATTGAAGTTATGAAAGCTACAGAAAGTTCTGGAAAATCTTCTTGAAGGCTTATACAGCATCTGCAGTGTACATATACCATAACCTTGTAGCTGCAGGGTGTTAGGTTTGATCCCTGTAGAATTTGCATGTAGAGTCTTCAGTGCCAAGTCGGTTTTTTCTGCCTACTCTGGTTTCCTCCTGTAGACTTCAGGCATGTGGTGCATTGAATCCATGTCTTTTAATGGCCTGTAGTATCTCCTGCAATGCGCTGGCATATCTTCCTAGGTGTTCTCTACCTGTGATGCACTGACATTTTCTCCGGGGTGTCCCCTATTTGTAATGCACTGCCATTTCCTCCATGGCGTCCCCTACCTGCAGTGCACTGGCATTTCCTCCACAGGGTCCCCTACCTGTGATGGACCTGCATTTTCTCCTGGGTGTCCCCTACCTGTAATACACTGGCATTTCTCCTGGGTGCCCACTACTCCTATGCACTGGCATTTCCTCCACAGGGTCCTCTACCTGCAATGCAGTGTCATTTCCTCCAGGGTGTCCTCTACCTGCAAGGCACTGTCATGTCCTCCTGGCTGTCCCCTACCTGCAGTGCACTGGCATTTTCTCCCGTGTGTCCAGTGCAGGGCCTGGTGTGCAGCTCAGGGCCATGTATGTGACCAGATCCTCTAGAGAGAGTTTAAAGGACTTTCCACTGCCAGTGCTTGGATGCTCTCTTCCATTTGTGGCAGATTAAAGTAGTTATTTATGCAAATTGAGTATCTCCCACTTTTCACAACCGAAGGTGCGCCTCCTGCCTCGTCTCGAAAGATCATTTTGCCCATAAAAATCTTTTAAATTATGCCAAGTTAATTTTGCCTCTCACCAGAGGGGTGTCCCATGTTTCCAAGGGAAACTGTGTTATGTGCACCTTGAACAAGTAGAGTGGTATTTTTAAAGTAAATAAAAGTTTCACCCTCTGACATCGCCAGGAGACCTTACTGTCTTATCCGTTCTACTTGCGAATCAGACATCACTTTTGCGTGACTAATTAATTTAAAATCTCCAGAATATGCAAAGGATTCTTGTTGATTGTCACCCTGGAAGTGAAGCTCCTTTACAGGTAGCTGTGCACAAAAAAGCGTGATTTCCTTCCTGATGTGAATTTCCTCTGATGCCCCTGAGATGTCTGATCGATGATGATCAGTCGGTTATGAACCAATGATGCTCTACCATGTGTTCTTTGTGGTAGATGAACGACGGTGCTACGCTTGTGGTCTCTGACGCCATGGCATTTTTGTGTGTGCCGCTGTTGTTAGTGATGCCTGAAGATCTCCAGCAAGACAGGAAATAAAGTGCACCAGTGACTCGTGCACTGAAAATATCACACAAGTTTAAAAGGTCAGAGAAAAGCCTTAAGTTTGTTGTGGTGTGTTTTAGAGAAATGAATTCATTCTTTGGATAGTACCAGAATTCCAGTGGTCACGATTCACTGATTCATTATTTTTTCCTGTTATTTTGTTACCAACGGGAATGAACATTAACAGTAATGAAATAACTAAATTGAAATGACAATGATTTGATGTAATTTTACAAGATTGTGAGTTACGGAAAACCTTTGCTATGGGAACATAATTGGACGTGTGTTTTATTTTTGGAGGAGAGGTTTGGTCACGTGTCCTTTGTAGTGGAATCCCAGTTGGCTCTTCTCAGGTAACACTGCCTGGGGTATCCCTGACTCCCACCCCGACCCCACTCCAAGATCAGCTTTTAGAAAACACCAGCCTCTGTCTCCTGGAGGAGCTGCATCAACCTTCCTGCTCAGAACAGCAGACCCACAGGTGTGGCTGCTCCCAAGGTGCCCTCAGAGAAAGGGCCATTGTTATGGTATCCAGCTGATGTAATTCCTACTCAACACTGGGCACTGACATTAGTAAGCTGTCAATCTTGTGTTGTGTTAAGTATGCGTGCTTTGTCTAATTAATCAGCTTGGTTTGGCAAGTCTTATTAGGTTCTTCCTTGGCATTGGTCTGATTTAATCTGGCCGCACATTTATGTGGCATACCTGATTCAATATAATTATTAGTTTTCAAATTGTGTAAAGGCTTCCCTGAGGTTCTCTAGATCATGCTTTCAATTTGGAAACACCTTTGTGGCTTTTGTGCTCAGCACATTGAAGACCTCCAAATCTCCATTGAGGACTTCATCGGAATCTCATGTCCGTCTGACCAAGTTTGCCTGAAAGAAACATACTGGTGATGTAAAGAACAGAAGCCTTGTAGGTCACCGTGGACATAGGAGGTTGGATGTGACAGCATCCCATACTGAGCTTAGTCACAGGGACAGCAATGCTAGCATTTGGGCAGTAGATGGTGCCATTTTGGATGTGACAGAGACAACTTGAGGCTGTTAAGGAGCAATTAGTCGCTTCCTGGGAATTATTCTTGCTCAGGATCTCCTCAAGTAAATTCTGATGTATGTAAGGAGATGTAGGCAAGTGCACCCCCCCCCCCCCTCTTCCACTGCCCCAGGACCTTAGACTCACCAGATATGGCCTGTTTGCATAATCAAACCACATTTCATGGTGGGGGGTGATCACAATGGTGAGCAGCCTGTGTTTTGCCATGACTCACATGTGAGGCAGAGCTGCTGAACTTGGTTGTTTAGCGTGTGGGTGCCATGCATGCTGCTGACCTCACACTTGTGGGGAGCTTCCCCTTTGGATTGTGGACTCCTTAGGATAGATATTTCTGGCGGCTGTTGTCCAGTAATACTTTTCTGATGGCATTTTCTGATCGTCTGCTTGTAGCCTGGATCATGGTGGCACATTCATTGGTGCTCAGTGGACTGAGCATTGGCAGAATGTGCTGTGACTTGGATGGACGGGTTTAGCTTGTCTTGTGAAGCCTCGTTTTGCAATATACTGTAAGACAGAAAAACTTGGAAAAAACCTGACACTGTAGGGACATGTCTGCAAGACAAACTTTATTTGCTTAAAAAATAAAAAGGAAGAGCAAAGACTGTTTTCTTTGTTATCAATTTTCATCTGTTTCATGAGTTTTGACAAGTTGGCATTTAGAAATTTAAGGGAAATCCCCAGAAAATGCAACTGTCAATGAAGTGGGTGTGTTGACGTATGTGGCACAGAAAAGGGTTCAAGCCCATCATCTTTCCCCTGCGGAATTTTTTGCAGTCCATTTGGGATGCTGATGGTGAACGTCTGGCCTGTCCAAGCATAGACATTAACCAGGTGTTTGTGGCTGCACTTTTAAGTAAGTGACAGGGAGCAAATCTGTTTCATAAAAAAATAATAATAACTTCACTATTAAAAAGCAAATAATGTTGACAAACCTGGCCCATTTTTCCCTCAAAAGGGGGGTTTTTCAGAGGAGAGCTGCTTTTGAACTGTATAGAACTTCCTACTTCCCAATGCCACAGTCAAACACATGGGAAAACGCCATGAGCTTCAGACAGCTGCAGCATTAATGGGTGTTTCATAATCTGCTTTGTAGCCATGAATCAATCTTCCTTGGTGACAGAATTTCAAATGCTTTTCTCTGTTTTTCTGATACTTGTGAGGTTAACTTAGGAGTGGCACAGTGATGGCGTGGCATGATGATGGCGATGGTGTGACATGGTCATGCTGTGGTATGCTGATTGTGTGACGACGTAATGGGGTGACATGGCAGTGGTGATGGTGCGGCATGGTGATGGTGCAGTACGGCAATATTGATGGTGTGGCACGGTCATGGTGATGGTAATGGTGTGGCACTGGGATGGTGATACGGTGATGGTGTGGCACGGTGTTGGGGTAACACAGTCATGGTGATGGTGTGGCACGGTGTTGGGGTAACAGTCATGGTGATGGTCATAGTGTGGCACTGGGATGGTGATATGATGATGGTGTGGCACGGTGATGGTGTTGCACGTCTGCCTCACGCGTTTCATATCTTGCCTCTCTTTATGTGCAGTTTGGGTTAAAAGGCTTTGCCCTGCCTTAAGCACTGTAAACACAAACTGTATTGACATCATATGATGTAATCATGCTGTAAAGATTCCTGTCTGCTTACTTTTCATCTTCGCTCTTACTAGGTTGCGCTGGTTTTTTTCCCTTCCCTCCCAGGGCAGTTCCCACTGTGCCCATCCCCCCACCCACCCAAAGGGGCAGTTCCTGTTTATCTAGTGTGTGCAACTTCGACACAGTATAGCCACTACAGCAGGCGTCGTTTCATGTGTGAATCTCTGCTCAGCTTCCGGTGCAGTAAAAAATGTTGGAGAAGTTAGAGCAGCTACATTGTCCCTTGCCGGTATTCTTTGGATCAGTTAGAAATGTTTCGCCTTGATGCAGGTGGCAGATGCACATTTTCCATCCTTATAAATGACTGAGTAGTAAGAATAATTAGTTTAATGAAAGAGATGATTGCTTGAAACAAGTGCTAAGGCTAAGACAGAAATAAATCCTCAGCATACACCAGTCCCAGAAGCCTCTGATTGGACTCTGGCTGTTGAAAGTCCCTCTCTCGATTGCGTAATTCCCGAGTGAATCCTCTACCCGCCGCCAAGATATTAGTCAGCGGGCGAGTTTTCGCAAGTCGTCGATGCAGCCTGCCGCCCTGCTGCTTTTTTCTTTCTTTCAGTTGATGCATGTCGCAATGCAAATTGTCCAGTGGCAGTCAAAATGAAAGGCCATAAGAGCAGCTCCATGAATCGCAGGAAGAAAAAAAACTAACAAACTGGGTGAAGGGAGAGAAAAAAAAATCAACGGTACTCAGTCCAGTGTGCCACCACGGTACATGGTTGTAGAAAAAAAATATCAGTTATCTATTAGTTAAAATGAAACACCTCTGATGTAGTGATATAACGTCAGTATTTAATGTTTTTGGTTTTTAAATGTTAACAGACTAGTCACAGGACAGTAACTCAAGTCACTTCATATATATGTTGCCAGTGTTGCTTTTTGGGGTTTAACTAAGCAGGTAGCTTAGTCATTTCCCGACTGATTTATGTACTGAAATTATGTTTGTTTTATAGCACGATTTCTGTGCCTGTCTGGCAAAAAGCAGGCTGGCAGCATCCTGTATGTTTTGCTTTACATTACCGCTTTACATAAGCGCTCACCTAGTCCAGTGACTGACTAGTATCTTCCTTTATTCCAAACAGGAAACCGATGGGATTAACCTTTGCAGGCAGGGGGTGCTGTGTTTTCTGATGGCCGGTGCACTGTGCAGGGTAGTGACCGAGGCAAGTGTGTGCAGGTTTTAGTCACTCTCCCAGTGGCCTGTTTCGATTTGCCAGGACCTGGGAAGAAGGACATTGAAAAAGCTCATGATAAAGAGAGAGCTCGTGGTCTGCTGCTCCCCCAGGGCTTATGGCTGCTTCCTCTCCAGCTGCAGCACAGGTCATCTACAGTGCTTCTCTCTGCTTTGGCTTTTTGCCCTGTATCAGTGTTTCCCAGTCCGGTCCTCTGGGATCCACAGACAGTCCACGTTATTGCTGTCTCCCAGCTCCACAAACATTTGGACTGTCTGGTAGGGAACTGGGACGGGAGCAAAACCATGGACCGACTGTGGGTCCCTGAGAAGCAGATTGCAAAATTCTGCTCTATATACTTTCAAATGTATTCTGCCCCTTCACTTCTAGCCCAAGTGATCTTTCTAGAAACCGCTGGAGAGACCTCTTTGACCTGAGAAGTGTCAGAATGTCAGGTTAGAGATGACTTTGTACCAGGCTTTCTCAGTACTTTACCAAACTGCACCCAGTGCTCAGGGCTTGCACACTAATGACTTGTGTAGCTTGGTGTTTGTCTTTTTGGCTCAGGTGCTCAGTGGCTGTGACCTGACCAGGATGGTTGAGCAGAGCCATGTGCAGGAATGAGTGAGGGCCTCAGGGGGTTTAGTCTTGAGGTCTGGTCTTGGGCAGAGCTGTGTTCACCACCACCACCTTCAATGAAAGACCTTCAGCATTAGTCATAATGTAACTAATTGTCCTCTATTCAATAAAGCCACCACCCTGGGCACATACTCAAGGGTAGTGTAGTGAAAGCGGGTTCCAGGATCACAGTTAAACATGTTTGATCCTGCATAGAGGGACACTTACAGAGAAGGGGAATGCCTGATGGGACATCGTCACAGTTAAAATATGCGTGTCTGGGCTGGATGAATCTCTGCCAAACAAGACAGCCACAGGGCTGGGTACGAAGGAGCGTGTGAAGCGGCCGCAGCTTTGCTGAGAACATTGCGGGGACCTTTCAGCTCTCACTAGCAAGGCTGAGGCCCTGCTCAAGAAGACATTGTGAGGATGTTTAGTTCCTGTCCAATGAGTCTTCCGGCACTGTAAGGCACCGTGCTGAGAGTATTGCTATTGTGTTTAAATCCACCAAAGAGAGATGTGGAAGAGTCTTTGGTCACAAAGCTCCATAAAAGGGATCACTTACCTAGGACTAGAGCCCAGTCACACCTAGCCATGGCCTGCTTCTTCTCTCGAATCTCCAAAAACATCCACCTGGATGGGGCTTCCTGGTGTTTAAGCTCACTGTCTCGCGTCCTTCTTCTTCAGTGTGTGTGAGACTGCTTGTTCTATACTCATGCCATCTTATCAGTGTTCAGGTGCTTCAGTGAGAAGCACTGCACTCTCATACCTCCAGGGTCATGGGTTCAGTTCCCACACTCCATTCTGTTTCTTCCTAGTGCTTTGGTTTCCTCGTACATCCGATAAATTGGTGTATGACCTTAGTGGGTCATAATATGTGGTAGTGTGTGGTATGTGCCCTCTGATGGACTGGAACCCCATCCAGGGTGTCCCCCGCCCCGTGCCCTCTGATGGACTGGAATCCCATCCAGGGTATCCCCTGCCCCGTGCCCTCTGATGGACTGGATCCCCATCCAGGGTATCCCCTGCCCCGTGCCCTCTGATGGACTGGAACCCCATCCAGGGTGTCCTCTGCCTTGTGCCCTGTGCTTCCAAGAATGTACTAGAGGCTCACAGTTAACTTATATTGGATTAACACTTATGGAAAATGTCTGGAAGCATACTGCATAAAAAAGTGATCTTATAAGACCTTCCCGTAGGCAGTTTATTGCCAAATTCCGCTGATTACAATGTCTTAATGGTGTGTCCAGCCCTTTCCAGACCAGAGTAATCAGCGCCGGCATGAATCTAAAATGAATTAGCACTTAAAAGATGGAAATATGAAGTCATTGGACTTGCACTAGAGTAGGGAGTGCAGGGGAATAAGCACAGAACACATAATTTCTTGTAAGATTTCTGTCGCCGGTCTGTTCAGTAGCTTCTACAGCCGTTGACGCAGTCATCGTTGGAACCATTGGTGCAGTGGTGGCAAGAAACATTGGGGTGTTTCATGTGGGGCAGCTGATGGAATGACCTGGGTAGAGGCTGAACTGGGGGGGATTGGGGAACAGATGGGTGTCCCTGGTTCAGATGATAAAGGAGCGCTTAACTTACCTGGGTGGATGACAGAGAGGGAGATGGAGAGAGAAATAGAGAGAGAGAGTGGTAAATGTCACAAGCAGGATGTTTTGATGTGTCGTCCCCCTCATGTGCCCTTTTTGGGGTGACGTGACCTCCGGTGCTGTGACTCAGCCTCTTCGGGGGGCGCCATGGGGACTGTGGATGCGGCTGTTGTGTGTCCTTTCAGCAGGAGAAAACATTCTGCATTATTTATCAGTGGGAGGTGTGTTAAAGCACTGGCTGTCCATGGGCAAGTGGGAGCAGGCCCAGGTGTTCCCGGTCTCCAGGTCGTGGTTCAGCCCACAGGGGCACAGAAGCATGCCTGACGCTACGGTCCGTATACCCATCAGATATTGGGTGTGTCCGAAATCGCGCACTTGCCTCAGTGCACTGAGATGTAGTGCGTAGTGCGCACTGCGCACTTCCTTCTGTAGTGCACACTACCATGGGTAAGTGCTGCCCTAAATGGAACACTAACGTTTTGCACTTACCGGAAGTGACGGACTAGCATTTGATCGCGATTCTCTAGCGCGCCAAAATATCTGCCGTGTTTTGTTTACAATGAATTTCCTTGTGGTTTTATTTGCGTGTATATAACCTATCTACTACCGTCTAACCGGCTAAAAAACTTCTAACATTTACGTGTGCAAACTCTTTTATGTCGATATAATCGCAAACTCAAATTATCTATAACTGTCATCAGAGAGTGCCAGGCTACACACCGCAGTATACATCAGTAAAATAATTTTATTAACGTTACTTAGATTTATATGAAGCAGTTGCCTCCGCTTGGGCTTACGTGTCTGTGTTAATTGTCCGCCTTAATTTAACAATGAAAACTTGCCGAAAGTCCCTCCCCTTCCGCTACGTAGTCAAAATGGCGTCCGTTTAGTGCAAGTAGTGTCCATCATTCTGCACTGCGTTTTCTGGCCGTTTTCAGTGCACCATCCGGGTACTTTCAGTGCACTGAATTTTGGCTTTGTTGTCAGTGTGAACGCCCTACGCCCTAAAATCGCGCACTAAAAGTGCGCAAGTGCGCGATTTCGGACACACCCATAGTGTATCCTATAGTAAGCACTGTGACCTTCTTAGCCCCACAGCATCACTGTGACTGTGTCTGTGCACGTTTCCTCAGGGATCCCTGCCCTGTCAGCCCCACAGCATCACTGTGACTGTGTCTGTGCACGTTTCCTCAGGGATCCCTGCCCTGTCAGCCCTACAGCATCACTGTGACTGTGTCTGTGCACGTTTCCTCAGGGATCCCTGTCCTGTCAGCCCCACATCATCACTGTGACTGTGTCTGTCTGTGCACGTTTCCTCAGGGATCCCTGCCCTGTCAGCCCCACAGCATCACTGTGACTGTGTCTGTCTGTGCACGTTTCCTCAGGGATCCCTGCCATGTCAGCCCCACAGCATCACTGTGACTGTGCCTGTGCACGTTTCCTCAGGGATCCCTGCTTTTCTTTGGGAGCTGTGTCTGCGCTTTCTCACTTTCTTCGTAAAGTCAGGGCAAAGGAAGGAGCACAGCTGTACCCCTATGTCTGAAGGAAGCTGTCCATGAAAAACACTGGGGGAAATGCAAAGATGTTTAGTTATCTCTGTGCTAAACATATAAATAAAGGAAAAAGGGACCAAATGAGAGGGAACCAGTATGAGCCACTGACTTAGCCCTCCAGTGTGTTTGACCGGAATAATTATGACCGTCCGCGACCATGGGCAGCTGGACATAATTAGCCCAGTTTTCCGGTGATGTGGGGGGGGGGGGAGTGAAGTCGGTCAGGGTATCTTGGCTGGCTGCCCCTGAGTGGCCCACGGGGACAGATGTGACTCTTTGTGCAGTTAGCATTTGATCATGTGACTTGTGCTGTGAGGGAGAGGGGGACCAGGAGCACCGTGGAGAATCCCCAGTATTCCGAAGCGGAAGTGGGTGAAGATGGAGCGGAATTCCACTGGACACTGCCGTGACTATATCGATTTCCCCCTTAGTGTGACTTTCCGAGTCCCACTGGGCATGGACGTTTTACGGCTCGCGTTACATTGACACCATCGATCGCCTTTCCGGGAACATCCCAGGCAAATGTGATCTGGCCGCTGCCTCGGCTCTGGTGACAGGTGGGGCCTCGGGCATCTGCCACTTGCTGTGAGTGGCCCCTCGCCCGCACCCATAGTAGATGCATCTTGACGTGTCTTTGTTGCTCTTCTCACACCTACAAGCGGTGAAGAATCCACATGGCATGGCTGTCTGGCACCCCAAAGGTTTTATTAGACCAGAACCACTCCGAGGCTTATCCACCTCCCTGGGACCGTTTGCAGAGACGTGGGCTGAGGCACTTCCTGGTGGCCCTGCAAAGTGTTGAGGCCAGACGCCTCAGACCCTGTGCTTGGTGGCAGGTGCTAAGTGGTGCTTCCTGGGTCCAATTGTCCCCAGAGTGGTGTTTATAAGGTACTGACGGCCCCTCCAACCCCCCAGCCAGGTGATTCGGGGTTATGTGCGTGTGTGTGTGTGTGTGTGTGTGTGTGTGTGTGTGTGTGTGTGTGTGTGTGTGTGTGTGTGTGTGTGTGTGTGTGTGTGTGTGTGTGTGTGTGTGTGTGTGTGTGTGTGTGTGTGTGTGTGTGTGTGTGTGTGTGTGTGCACGAGCACGCACACGTGTTTGTATCTGGGATTGCAGTCGCCGTCACATAATCTTTTAATTTGGCTGGGAAGACAGTCAGCAGTGATATGACCCCTTCTGGGGGGAGCACCCTTGCACAACTGTGATTGGAGAGCGGTACCTCCTTGGCTTGGATCTCTGCCCTCGCATCTCGACCATCCTGAACCCGACAGACTCTAGTAAACAGGTCACCGAAGCTGTCGGACCCCGTGTCTCCAGCCATGTGGAGTTCAGCCGGGGCCCATTTACGGACAAGTGACACGTCATCCGCATCACCTCTGCACTGTTTACCTTGGGTCCCTCTGGGTGCCTCTTCCTGTGTTATACAGTCTCACAAGTGAACAATGTAGTATGTATCCATCCATCCATCCATCCATACCACTTATGCGGGTTGTGGTGAGCATGGATGCCATGGGATGAGCAGTGCAACACTGAACTTACTGATATACTATTATAAGGGAAGCGGGGAGCTGATCCACTGTTGCAGGTTCACTGCTGTATGTGGTCCTGGCTTCGAGCCTTCTGGCTGTTTCCTCTGGAATGGTTTACTGGTACTTGCCCAGGCAATGCTGTGGGGTTGACAGAGGGCCACCGGGGGCTGATGCTGTCCTCTTACCATGTCCTCCTTCACCATGTCCATCTTGGCGGTGCTCAGGTCTTACTAAACTCATGGCAGCCTTGGCCCCTGGCAGCTGGGGGGGGGCAACAGCCGGCCAGCCTTGTACCACTTTAGACAGGCAGCCGCGTGCAAGCTGGGGCAAAACTTGGGCAGAACTCAGGCAGGCACAAGGCCTGTGGACCAATTTATTTGATTCATGGCGGGCAGTCCTGCTGAACCACTGGTACCGCTCTCATTTCGATTAAGTTAAAATTACACAGCTGGCTTCACTGTGTGATTTACGCCAGCCATCACAGCTTTGGTCTGTTCAGAGGGAGAACTGGCCTTTTATTTGGTCACCCTTTTTGATTGGCCAGTTGGAAGAGGGATACACCCTCGCAGGCAGCCGGCTCCAGTGGTCACACACCACAGGCAGTCCAAGAATAGCCCGGTTAAAGAGGCTGTCTGTCCATGAGCCCAAAATGGAAGTGGCGGGTGCTTTTGTGAGGGGTGTTAGCAGGAGCCTGATGGTGAATGACTGGAGCATGCCTGTGGTAGGTCGTGCCCATGAGGGGGTCTTGCCCCATGACGGGCCATGCCCTGGAGGGGGGTTTTGCTTGTGAGAGGGATCATGCCCCTGAGAGGGGGTCGGCGGTCGCACCCTTGAGGACCGGTTGTGCCCTTGAGGGGGAGGGGGGTGGTCGTGCCCATTAGGGGCAGACATGCCCGTGAGGGGGTTGTGCCCCTTGGGTGGGCATCATATCTGTGAGAAGGGGTTGTGCCTACTGGGGGGGGGGGGGTCGTGCCTGTTAGGGGGTGTCGTGCACCTGATGGGTCTTGCCCATGAGGGGGGTCATGCCTGTTATGGGGTGTCATGCCTGTTATGGGGTGTCGTGCCTGTGAGGGGGTTGTGCCTGTGAGGGGGGGTTGTGCCTGTGAGGGGGGGTTGTGCCTGTGAGGGGGTTGTGGCTGTGAGGGGTGGTTGTGCCTGTGAGGATGCCCGTGAGACCTGATCTGAGTGGCAGCTTTAATGAGCAAAAGCAGCGACCTTTTAAACACATCTGCATACACATGTTTTCTTGTAGCCCTTGGTTGGGAGGATACAGCAAGCTGTGCATATTTATTCCAGGCGGAGTCCTAGTTGGGAGGGATTCCAGGAACGATCTGGAAGCTGATATGGGAGGATGTGGCCCTCGAGCTGTAGGTCTTACGAGGGCCCATTTGAGGCTGTTCCTCTCCCCTTCCACCCCAGCTGCCAAACAGAGCCATGTGACGATGCTTGCTGATCTCTAACTGGGGGCATTACTCTGCAAAGTCCATTTCAGGGATGAGAGCAGGAAACAGGGCTTGGGGGAGGGTGCAAAGGGTAACAGGAGGACAGCACACCCCCTGACTTTTAGTGGTGTCCAGAACTGGAAATGTGTTTCAATGGTTGGCTTCCCATGCACTCCATCCATAAAGAGAGGCAGTTTAAAGTCCCACTCAGGGACGGGAATGGCAGCCTGCGTGCCTCATCAGCTGGCCTCCTGCTGCCTGAGGGCCCCCTTGCCCTGTGCCACCCCTGCCCCCTAATCACATCCATGTTAAGTGTCTCCACACTGTTAGAGCCTCTTTGGACTCTACTGGCATGGAAACATCTTGGGATCTCAGCGACTTTTACAAGGCATCAGAGATGGTGACTTGAGTTTGTGACTTGGACTTTCAACTCGACTTGCAACTCATTTTTTGACTCGGACTCGACTCCAACTCGTTGATAGCGACTCGTGAATAATAAGACTCTTTATGGCTCTTTTGAAACTTCTGCACATGCAAAGCATCTTCCCAAATTGTAAAAGCATTAAACTCATCACTATGTGCAGCTGTGCACAAAGCATAGGTGATAGAGACTGAGAAGTGTGACGTCAAGCGATATCAACAAACAACACACTTTTTCTGTTTTGCCCCAAGTACAAACGATCTGATAAAGTGCATAATATTCTGAATGTTACTCAGAGTTACTATTTTACATTAGAAGGCACCGCTCAAAAACAGGCGTTGCTTAACCTGTGTCATAAATTATAAATACATTTTGTTGTTAAACAGTGACACAGATTGGCATAGATTTCCATATATCCAATAATTTAGCAGATATGTCCCAAAAACACATTTTTGTTTCTGATGCACCCTTCCAAATCAGGCTGTACTTTCTTATAACTTAGAAAGCGTCCACACGTCTTCGTTGTACAGCATGCAAGCAAATAATTTGAGTGAACAGTAATATCACTGACCACACTCTCGTGACAAGAGAGCAGCACGACTGCACACATTATTTTAACTTTTTAAAATGGAGTTTGCTGTGTTTCTTGCTTAATCGTTTATTTAATTACACACACGGGCTGAGAAACAAATTAATTTTATCCATTAGCTGGAATTTTTGCTTTAGAACGATGTGAAAAAATCTAAATCATGATTTGCTTTAATAACCATTTACTTTAGCAGCATGACAAACAGGGTCTTGGTTATGCTCATTCATTAGCCAATCACATCACTTTAAGGTAGTTGAAGACGGAGTCCGGCGTGGTTTGGTCTGGCTCCAGAGCAGGGCCCGTCTGATTTGTACATACATGTACGGTCCAACTCAGGAATGTAAAAATGTTCAAAATTTCCTGCGAGGGATGTCTTCATCATAATGTTATTTCTCGAGAAACTATTACGTGTAAATTCTACATTAGAAAAGTGCTTAGGTTCTTACAAAAATTGTATTGCTTCAATGGCACTTGAAATAGCAATTACTTTATGAATGTATACAGTATACGTCTAAGGAACTATGGCACATGTAGTTTTTGAACTGTTCAAGTGGTGATTCCCATTTAGTCGCATCTGTTACTAATAGAAAAAAAACAAATAGGCAATTAAATTTTTGATAAATTGTAATGTCACATTGGAACCACATTAGACTCTAATTTTGTGACTTGTGAACATCTTCAGCAAACCCAAAAAACAGCAGTACTGGAACATTCTCTAAGCTCCTCGCCCACTAAAAAAAAAAAATGCTTGCAGTCACTCATTTCCATATCATGCTGCTAACGTTATAAAAACATCATAGCGAGAAGTCAGTAGGTGAACCCAGGACAGGGTGCATTTCAGAGCAGGGGTCTGTCTGTGTGTGAGAGTGAGAGAGTGTGTGTGTCTGTGCGTGTGTGAGAGTGAGAGAGTGTGTGTGTCTGTGCGTGTGTGAGAGTGAGAGAGTGTGTGTGTCTGTGCGTGTGTGAGAGTGAGAGAGTGTGTGTGTCTGTGCGTGTGTGAGAGTGAGAGAGTGTGTGTGTCTGTGTGTGTGTGAGAGTGAGAGTGTGTGTGTCTGTGCGTGTGTGAGAGTGACAGAGTGTGTGTGTCTGTGCGTGTGTGAGAGTGAGAGAGTGTGTGTGTCTGTGCGTGTGTGAGAGTGAGAGAGTGTGTGTGTCTGTGCGTGTGTGAGAGTGAGAGAGTGTGTGTGTCTGTGCGTGTGCACGCATGTGTGACTTGGCCGCGTGGGTCATCCCTGGAGCCCGGCTGCTTGTGAGGCAGGTGTCGGCCGCCTGAACCTCCTTGCCGAACCAGAGGGGGCCGCCAAGGGCCCAGTGTCACTAGGCACGGATTCTGTGGAAACACATGGGAGGTATCGGGTCCCGCCCCTGCGGACTCAGAGCCGGAGTGGGCTGTGTAGTTCGAGGTTTTGGGCGGGAAGCGCTGTTGCTGCCCCCACCCCCACCCCATAAAACACTGTGACAACAAGGAAGCAAATGTGTTTTTTTTTTTTTTTGGTATGCAAAACACGTACGAGAGACAAAAACAGGAAATTCCCCAAAGCTACTGTGCCCCCCCCCGTCCACACAGGGCTCCAGTCTACTGTAAACACCCCCAGGGCTGCTGCTCGCACCCCTGCCGTGGGACGCTGCCATTGCTTATGCACTGATGCAACTTGTAAAAGGATGATTTCACATTTAAGCTCTCACCCCGAACCTTCGTACTGTATCGTATGATCCCAAAAATGGTGGAAAATCATTTAAAATAATAATAATAATAATAATACTGGGGAACTCCCAGTCCCTCCGGCGTGCCAAATGGGAATTTAGGCTTGCAAATGAAGAAACAAATAACATTAGAGGCGTTGGGAGGCACTTCCCCTCTAGTTACTTTAAGGACGTCTATAAAATGTTTTATACATTTTATGCTCTATTTCGCATTTATTTATGCTGAGACCCAGAACTGTACATTAATTTCCAAAAATTAATCCAGATGTTGGGAGCAGTGACTGATGCCCCTCAAATTTGAAATTAATAAAAATACGAACAAAGAAAGATGAGGTTAAAGTAAAGTGTAGTTGTGTGTATGTGTGTGTTTATATATGTTTATTTCTTTCTTTTTTTATTTCAGGCAATGTATAGCAGTTTTTTCCTACAAAAATGGTTTGGATAATCGGCCATTTAAATGAAGTGTAAATTGGCCACACGATCATGATGAACTTTTGTTTTAGATCCAAAATATTATTTTGCATTCAGTTTGTGTAGGATGTATTGAAGCAGTGGATGCTGGCAGAGAGCGATGAGAGGACAAGCCAGTATTTTTCTTAAACCTTTTGTAAAATCAGTATAACCGGGCTAAATTGAAGAGTTTTGGTGCAGATCATTAGTTTTGTGTCTTTGTTACATCAAGAAGCTTGCCTGTAATACTGCAGTCCAAGCAAATGACTGCAGACTGTGATCTGGCCCGTCCAGGTTGAGGCACTGGATGGAGGGGACGGTGTCTATCTGCCTCTGCTGGTGCTGCATGAACACATGGCGACTTGGATGCCGCCTCGTCTGTCACCTGTCATGCTGCTTCCATGAGAGTGACGGATTCTAAAGAATAATGAACAGGCTAATATTTAATGAATGAAATGAATAAACAGGCTAAAGAACTGGGCAGCAGTGGTGGATGTGCATTGCATTGTGGGAGCTGGCTGAGGCTTGTGGGCCAATGAGAGCGCAGTGAGTGTGGGCCTGGCTACCTGTACGATGGTCTTGCTGCCTCTGAGCGGGAGCCCGGCGTGATCAGCATCAAAGGGGGTCCTTGTATTTTGGAGCTAGATTAAGAAAGTCAGCTTGGCTTGGGGGTGGGGGGGGGGCACTGTTTGCCCCCGGAAACTAGCTGACATCCTGCGGGTAGCACTGGGTGTTTGTACACTCTTACCCACGCTGGCGCCTGTTTGTGTACCATGGCCCATGTTTGTGGAGCAGATCCGGGGAGGCTGCGGGCGACTAGCCCAGCTACTGGTGGGGTTAGTGCTGGTGGGGGGGTGGGTGGGGGGGGGGGTGGGTTAAACGTAAAGATGGGGACGCTGTCGTGTCCCAAGCGAGGGACTAAACTTCTGCAGCTGCACAGACAGACAGGCCTCAGATTTTAGGCCATGTTGCTCTGGATTAAGTGCCTGATAATCGGCTTTCCATCACTAGATAACGTGGTGGAAAATAATGTAGGTCATGGCTCCAGACTAACTTTTTTCACTAGTAGCACTGGTGCTGCTTACTGAAAGTTTTAGGAGCATCAGCAATGCAACACATCTTAACTGTATTACTGATACATGCTTTGGAAATAAATATACAATTTACAAAAACAACAATATGGTTTATTTTAAAGGAAAAGTAAAAAGGTCAAGTAGTGCTTAAGAGAAAAAAAATCAAGTTAAATGCTGCTTTTAAAAAAATAAACACCAAATAATAAATTTACCAAGGTAAACATGAGGTACATGGTCAGCTGCTATTCCGTCAGTGCATCTGACCCTGCTGTTGTTGTGCTTTATGAGTGTTTCCCACTGAAATTCAGGAACCTAGTTCCTGGTTCCAAGTTCCTGGGCCATCTGGACAGGGAACTTTTCTAGCTACTGGCCACTTTTGTGTGTCGCTTTCCCAGCGCATAACAGAAACTGGAACCTTATTGCTAAACAAACATTGGAACACGTAATTTCATAAGAAACTATACTGCCACCCCAAAATAATGGATGTTAAACAAGTTGTTTTGTTAGTTATTGGTTAGTTACTGGGGGGATCGATTGTGATCATAATGGGACACAACCTTTTATTTTTATTTTACTTGTATGACCCACGGCATGTTTATAATTCATAAAAAATATCTGGCCAGCAGATCGATGTTTCATTTTCCACAGAATAAAAAGTGATGTAACATTATTCCACTAATAAGCATTTGCACGTTTCATCGCCAGCACCAGCAATATATGGAGATGCAAGCAAAAAGGTATTCGGTCATATGGAGTAACAAAAATAATACCATCTGCTCAGTTTTTGGTCTGCTACTTCTGTCTCTTTTCCTTTTCCATCATTTCCACATAAGTTCCATGTTAGCGCCAGTGCTTGTGGTCAACCTATCAGCAAGTAATCACTGTACACACCTCGACAACAGTGCCACCGAGTAACTGCAGTCAGACCGAGTTCCGATGATCTCGCTCACACACACATGCATACACATACACACCAGTTCTCACTCTCTCTGGGTGTTTCATGTGATAAACAATGATATGGTCAGCCACTATATTGGGGCCATATTTGCAAGTCGCACTGGTGCACCTAGTTATAAAATTTAGTCGCACTCCAAAAATGGTCACAGTCTGGAACCCTGTAAGTGGATGTTTGACTTGAGAGGAAACCTCAGTCTGCTGCTTATTCTCTGGGTGTGTGCCTCTCAAGCTTTGGGATGACCACAGGGGAAGTAAGGGGTCTTTGTTTGTCCTGTTTCTCTTTCCCAATCCAGCATTTTCCTGTATGGGTTAAATGCAAATTTCTGTTGTGAAAAGCTTGAAGAAGGAGCAGAATTGATATGTAGAGGGCAGGTGGGCAGATGGGCAGATGGGCAAGCAAGCAGGCAGATAGACAGACAGACGGGCAGGCACATAGGCAAGTGGGCAGATGGGCAAGCAGACAGATAGACAGGCAGGAACATAGGCAAGTGGGCAGATGGGCAAGCAGGCAGACAGACAGACAAGTGGGCAGATGGGCAAGCAGGCAGACAGACAGGTAGGCAGGCACATAGGCAAGTGGGCAGATGGGCAAGCAGACAGATAGACAGGCAGGAACATAGGCAAGTGGGCAGATGGGCAAGCAGGCAGACAGACAGACAAGTGGGCAGATGGGCAAGCAGGCAGACAGACAGGTAGGCAGGCACATAGGCAAGTGGGCAGATGGGCAAGCAGGCAGATAGACAGGCAGGCACACAGGCAAGTGGGCAGATGGGCAAGCAGGCAGACAGACAGACAAGTGGGCAGATGGGCAAGCAGGCAGACAGACAGGTAGGCAGGCGAGCTGACAAACAAGCAGAGAGACGCAGGCAGGCAGGTGGGCATGCAGATGGACAGGCGGGCAGACAGATGGGCAGGCAGGCAGACAGGCTGGCAGGCAGGCATGTGGGCAGACAAATAGGCAGGCAAACAGATGGGTGAGCAGGCAGGCAGGCAGACAGGCTTTGAAGACAGTAGGCCATTGTTTTCGTTGGCAGGCCTGGCCGCTAATTCGCTTTCTCCGTTTCTCCGAACGAGCTATATCCTTGTTTCCTGTTTTCATGCCACTTTCTGGGTGAACGTGCTTCCATTGGAAATGTTCCGGCAGATTACGCAGCGCCGCGCTGTCCGCCTCTTTCTCGCGTTCTTCGTGCCTTTCTTCCTCTCGCTCTCTCTCTTCCCCTCTCTCTTGATCTCTTTTTTGTCACTTCAATTTTCTATCCCTCTCTGTTTCTCTGCCGTGTCACACCGCCACCCTCCTGCCTGGCCGGGGTCCCGCTGCTGCTGCCGCCGCCGCTGCGTGAGCGTGCCTGACCGCTGCAGCCCCTGCATCGCTAATTATATCCCAGCAGCCCACGTGCTGCTGCCACTGCCGAAATGCGTGGGTGCACAGAAGGAATGCGTCGTCTAAAAGTAGCACTTCCCCTTTCTATTTTGAGCTGTGCTTTTCTCCCCCCGCACCGCGTCATTCTCTCCTTTGCTCAGCATACTCCCTTCTTTTCGGGCCCCCCCCCTGGTTAGAGACAGTAACTGACAATCCAGGCATGCTCACTGGGCTTTTCGCCTTTGGCTTTCCAAACGTAAGAGCTGCCTGTCCCTCCATGACCTCTGCTTAGGACTGAACCTTTGACCCTGCAGATCTTGCTGCTCTGCCCGGGATCGAGCGTGCTTATTCCTGCATCACTGTTGGGGTGGGGGGCATGGGCATAGATGAAAGACGTGGCAGATGCAGGGGAGGAGGTGAGAATCTGCTCAGTACGACTGGACAGTCCTGGGGGATCTGTGGCTGATGATGCACGGCCCTTAGATGATGTGGGGCCCTGTGTGATTGTGGCTGGCGTCTCACTCGCTTTGCACCCGAAATGCATTCAGAGAACAGTGGCAGATTTTAGGCAGGGACATCATATGTGACCCTGGAATCTGTTGTTTAGTGTCACCTGCCTGGCCATGGGTGTATAAGTTGGGGGGGCTTAGTGGGTAAGGGGTGGCCAGCTGCCTCTACTCTGCCTCCTGCCTCTGTGACCTTCATGCGACATTATATACATGCAACGGTGGACCTTTATCTTCCCACGTGTGTCTCCAGCCCCTGGTTCTTGTTACTGCCTCTTTGGTCGTGTGACAGGTGCCCTTGGAACTGATATGAGACTCTGGCAAATGTGACTGTGAGAGCAGTGTGTGCGCATGTGTATGTGACTTTGTGTGTGTGTCTGTCTGTTTGTGGGTCAGATGTACATTACATTGTCCCCACAGCGTGATCAAAAGCCTGTTATTATGATGTTGTCAGGACCATTTTTTGGTCCCCATATGGGTAAATTCAGTTTTATAAAAATCTGTCACTGCAATTAAAAAACTAAAAATGCCAAATGACTTGTATTTTGTTTGGTTACTTACAGTATGGTTAAGGTTAGGGCTGGGTAAGGGTTAAGGATGTCATTGTTGAGATTAGGGTTTTCCCATAGAAATGAATGGACTCCACAAAGATGTAAGTAGAGGGGTGTGTGTGTGTGTGAGAGAGAGAGAGAGAGAGAGAGAGAGAGAGAGAACATAAGCAATAAACCGCCACACAGCTGTAATGAGAATCTCAGTTGCTGATCTCTTCCCTGTTATCCTGTGATGAGTGTGTGTCATTTACCTGAGCCACCCTAGGCATACCTGAGCATACACCTGATGGGTGCTTTTCCACCGCACCACATACTGTACTTTTGCTACTTTGAGAAGGTGCTTCAAGGTTTTGGTTTTCTACTGGTGTGAAAACCGGTACTGGCACCAAATGACATCACATCAGCTAGATTAAGATCAGACTTTTTCCTTTGAATTCTGTATGGACATTATAGAGCTTTTTTACTCTGTCATAGAAAAAAATATGTATTACATAACTTACTCCTTTTATAGATTATCTAATATATGTTTAAAAATCAGTTTAAAATTTACATCTGCTGCTTTTGCATGAGAGCTGCATATGTTCACTGAGACAATCATAATCATTTTCATGCTTGCTGTTAAATCACTCCTAGATGGGTTTGTGAGAAATTTATGAACTCCTTTTTGCTTTATAAATACCACAAAATTTTTCCAACAAAATCACATTGATATATGCCTGCTGTCCTAGTATATTAAACAAAATACTTAAAAAAAAAATTGTCATACCATCCTAATCTTTTTGTTGTATCTGT
Organism: Paramormyrops kingsleyae; assembly: GCF_048594095.1. Classification (NCBI taxonomy): domain Eukaryota; kingdom Metazoa; phylum Chordata; class Actinopteri; order Osteoglossiformes; family Mormyridae; genus Paramormyrops; species Paramormyrops kingsleyae. The sequence continues at coordinate 12,095,296 of NC_132805.1, forward strand.
TCTTCCAATCAGATCGCAATATATAGAGATTTTACTTTGCTTATTGTTGTTTTCTGAATTTGTAACTTTTTTCCAGATTCCAGTTGTATTGTGTTTCAGAGGCTATTTGCATAACTGGTCGACAAAGAAAGCATTTCAAGTCCCACCCCAAAGTACCAAAGAAGTATCCCAGCTTGTTTGGTACTTTTGGTACTAGAACTTTTGGTAGCGGTACTTGACCGGAAGTCATTGGAAAAGGCAAAGTACCGAAAATACTGTACCAAAAGTACGGTACTTGGTGCAGTGGAAAAGCGCCCTATGTCTCTGTCAGCTCTGGAGGATCACTGAAATGGGCACTCAGGTTAAATTCATCTGGAATCTAATGCCCAAGCTGGCCTAGTGACGGCTGTGAGTGAATGACTTTGGTCAACGCCGTTACCAGTGGCTACTAGTGAATGCCGTTAGTGGATTCTGTTAGTGCCAGCTGTTAGCAAATGACATGAGTGACCGCCATTAGCCAATGCTGTTAGCAGATTCTGTTAACGACGGCCGTTACCGAATGCAGTTAGAGGACTCAGCAAGCGATGCCCGTCAGTGAATGCCGTTTGTGGATTCTGTTAGCACTGCCCGTTAGGGAATGCTGTTAGTGCCTCCCATTAGACAATGCCGTTAGCAGATTCTGTTAGCAACAGGCGTTACCGAATGCAGTTAGAGGACTCAGCAAGCGATGCCCGTCAGTGAATGCCGTTTGTGGATTCTGTTAGCACTGCCCGTTAGGGAATGCTGTTAGTGCCCCCCATTAGTGAATGCCATTAGTGTCACCCGTTAGCACTGGCTATACCACAGGCCGCTGGGAGGAAAACACAAGTCATGTGCTGCTGCCTTGTCATGGTGACCAGAGTTGTAGATGTGGGCTTCTGCACAGAAGGCAAGACTCTATGGATGCCCGTAGTGCGGAGGTGGAGCAGAAGGGGTAACAGTCAGAGTGTTGTTCCAGTATTTTGGAGAAACTAAATTTGGTGCTCTAAGTTTCTGTAAATAGTTACTGAGCAGGGGGACTGATTTGACTGCAGCACCAGACAGGATGTTACTCCTCATCCTCCAAGACAAAGCCGCCGTATTCTCACTCTAATATTATTATTTGTGTTTTTTTTTTGGTGTGGGGTGACATGGACCATGGCCACCAGTCACTCCTATCTATGGACAAACAAACAACCAGAGACCCCCTTGGTGGTGGGGGTGGGGTGGGGGGTGTCAAGGGGTGCAGGCTTAGATCATACTTACATTTGAACATACATCTTTGTTTGTACCACACAACTTTCTCCCACAAATATGGTCCTTTGGTTTGTGTTTACAATATCTTGATACGCCAAGGAGAATGGTGCTTTCTTTAAAATTTTCTTAAGAAAAATAAACCAGTCTTCCTGTACTTGTTCCTGAGCAGACTGACGAAATGACTGAAACGGAGCTTCTGTGGAGGTGGAGGAACCTGCCTAGCCAGATCTTGACAAGTGCATATTTTCTGGAAAGTCCCCTCCCAAATGTTCTCTTGAAATTCGGCCGCTAACAGGAGCACCGGAAATCCCTGGTGCATGAAGTGACTGACTGCCGGCACTGAGCTGTAGTGGTTTTTAGCTGCGGTTCTGTCTTACAGATGCTCTGCCAGTTTCTCTTGTAGTGTAAGAAGTTCCTTCTTGTGTTCTTTGGTTAAGAGTGCACTTTTTGCCACTCTCTAGAGTTCATTAGAAGCTGTGGATGGTGTTTTGTCTGCCACACCCCCAACCCCCCACAGCTATTTTTGCCCTCTGTGCCCTGTCACCCCACCCCTTGAGCCAGGGGGGCGCCTGACCTCCACACTGCACACCCGCTGTTTTCTGGGTCAGGCAATGCCTGGGACAGCCTGCTGCAGAGCCTCAAACAAGCAGACAAATTTCCATGAGATGTGAAAAAGCCAGCAATGAGATTTAAAATAGCAAAAATTGCTATTTCTGCAAGAGAACCTCTGAATACAAGTGGCCTTAATACAAAGAGCAAATTTGCTTGGGGTCTGGTGTCTGTAGCTAACAAAGGTTTGGAACTATGATTTTATGCATATCCATTTTCTTTTAGACAACATTTAAAACCAGGCTCCAGGCTCACTGCATCCCTATACTGGGTAAGTGATGGATGGATGGATGGATGGACGGCATGCATGGACAACATATAAAGACTTTTTGGAGGGAGTGCCCAATTTTAACACTAAAATCCAGACACAACAGCTGTGGAAACATTGACACGTCCAAACAAACCCTGTGGTTTTTGGCACATTTTATTTCTTACACACATGCAGAGATATACACAGACACATGCAAACATGCCACATGCACATGCAAACAATTTAGAATAACCCTCAATTTGTAAACCTGTAGAAGTGGGAGAGTGCCGATGATGGTATCACCTTCGTCATGTCTGCCATCATTCAGCGGGTCCGTTTCACTTCAGCTGACTCCAGCAGTAACTGTGTTAATAGTGGGACTCACATTTCCTGGAACTGTTCTATCTTGGTTTTGACAGGCAGATTTTCGATGAATGCTCTGTTAGGTCAGGCTGGATAGTTCTTATCAGAAGGACGGCAGCTATGAGACTGCAAAGCAGTTCAGCATCTAGTGCGTTTGTAGTGGCCTATCAGTGATGGAGGATGCTGCATGTCACGTTGGGCAACTGGACTGTAGGCTTCTATTAAAGATACTGTTTTATTTTAGGGCTGGTGTCAGTAGATACTGTAGGCCAAGGTTTTCTGTAAATAAAAAACAGCTGTATTGTACTCTTTTGTGCAGTGATGCTCAAAGGTACTTGAAAGGTCACTGGCTGTGTTGTTAGGCCAGGGCCTTGGTCCCTGCTGTCCTCTGATGTGAGGGGATCACTCTGTGATTTACACATCAATTAGAGGAACTCCCGTGTAATGCAATTTGGCGATCGATGGAGCTGGGTAGCTTAAGTTCTCGTAATGGTCGGTTTGGCTACGTTCTCGTGTAATTATAGCTTGATGGTTTTTGGATCCGGGAAACGGCCGTGTTTGTGTTTCCAAGGCCTAACAGATCCCGGGCTGTTCCCTCCAAGGTGTGACACAAGAAGCCATCATTTGTGACAGCATATGAACAGGCTGTCTGCATGAATACTGGACCAATAACTGAGACCACCATGTCAAATGAGCTTTATTTTGAACATATTGCAGCACCAAATAATCTAGTGAGTTAAGTTTTCCACAGTGGATAAAGAGACTGGAGAGCAAATTGTATGAAAAGGTTTGATGAATTTCACATTTCACTTAGGGTTTCAGTAAAGCTCCTGGAGTTCTTTGAATTATTTACCCTTCCGTGTTTGAAAATGTAGAGACTGAAACAGCTTATGGATTACAGTAACACTGGGACATTTATTATCTTTTCATGGTTTGTATGACTGTTTTTTTTCTGGGGAACTCAATGTGGTAGTTTTGTAGGCCCACCTGGCAGATTAATTTGAGGAGATCAATAAAAATGTTTGTGAGCTTTGGAAATGACTTGAATAGCTGTGATTTTACCAGGTCTGCAAGGCTGATCTGGTTTTGTCCTTGGACATAGTGGATAGGCGATACATTTCATACATCTATCAAACAGATGGGTTTGGCTTCATCACTCTGGCAGAATCTGATATGGTGATATGGTGAGGACCTCTCAGACCCCACCGCTGTTCCCGTCAAGTCTCCAGTCTCTCACCATATGACTGTGGCGGTGGGGACCTACACACACACATACACACACACACACACACACGTTTCTATCTATGGGCAAAACCCTAATCACAACAGCCTTAACCGCTACCCAGCCCTAACCTTAACCATCAGTAACCAAAGAAATACAAGTCTTTTGGCATTTTTAGTTTTTTTTGACGTCAGTCACAGATTTTTTATGGGGACTGGGAAAAAAAGATCCCCGCAATGTCAAAATAACAGGTTTTTATCACTTTGTGGGGACATTTGGTCCACACAGCAATACCTACAGTATATGAGTAACACATATACAGTATTTGTTTTAGCTCGGGCTAGTGACCTTTGACCCTCTGTGGAGGAGGGGTTATTCCTTTAATGGCTGCCTCTTTTGCATTGTATATGGTGATGGCCAAAGAGAATAACCTGGATTATTCTCCAGTAACCTAAGAGTACAAAGGAAAACGAGTCCTTTGGAGGGGTGCCCTTGTCTGGGTGGGGGGGGGGCTCACTGGCATATCCCTCCCACAACATCTGTCTCAGTGGCTCCTGGAGTTGCTGTGGGACAGTCCCTCTAAGGTGGGGGGCAGAGATGGCAGCCCTGGAACTAAACAAGCTGTGGACACACAGGCCGTACTCTCCATGGTTAGGGGACATGTGATTGGTGTCTATAATCACCCTCTGGTGTCCAGTAAATGCTGGAAGAAGCTTATTGAGATATCACTACCACAGGTCGCTGTTTTCTGGGGGGGGGGGCTCCTCTGCATTTCTTTCCACTTCCGCTCATATTTACTAGTCACCTAGTGCAGAGCCGGGCATGATAGGGTTACGCAGCTGTCACAATCAAACTGTGTGTATATTCAGGAAGCAGGAGCTGGCCATTGTTTGGTACAGTTACCCTCGTGGTTGAGGAATTGTCTGATCTCGGAGTAGACGCTTCCCTGCGTCTCTGCCATTGAAAAGGTCCTCTGTTTTCACAGAAGAACAAGAAACAAAAGAGAGACGGATGCACGAAATCCCCGGGCAAGAACGGCCGGTGTCCGGGGCCGGGGAGCGTGGCGTCCCAGCTGACTGTGCTGATCCTGCACCCCCCCACAAAGAGCACATTGAGGTAGGCACAAGGCCGCTCCACCTCCAAGATGGGGGTGGGGGGGTGCGAGGAAGGGATGATAGTGAGTAAGGAGGAGGAGGAACCGATGTATTACTGCTTGAAGAAGTAAAGAAGAGACTGAGGATTATGCCTGTGTATAAATGGGGTAGGGGGGGTGTCTCAGAGCGAGACAGAATGATAGAGTGGGGAAGGAAGGAAAGAGTGAGCAATCTTAAAACCTCCACGTGTGTGGACCGCCCCTGAGAGTACACATCTGCCCAGGAGTGTAAACCCACTGCCCCCCACCCCCCCCCCGCCCACCCCCGTTTCAGTGTGCAAATTCCAACTCACCTCATTATTGCCACTCACCTCCAGCCCAGCCTGTGAGTCCCCTCTGTCCTGTGAGTGCTGCCGTTGAACGTTATCTGAACGACCAATCAGCAAAACCACTCGCCCCCCACCCCCCCATGCCAGCGAGTACATGGGTGCTTTGAAAGATGATCAGTGCTCTATTCATTCACCTATACTCTTCAATATATGTATATTTGAGCCTGGTGATAATTCATAATTTAAATTTAATTAGAAAGCCAAGCAGCATCATATTAATAGCTAGTAGCTGGGTTGATGAAACACATGCAGATAACTATTGGAGTCTGTGTAATCTATTACATCCTGCCGAATGTCTCCTGAGTTTGCTTATTCATATACAAGTTAAATACTACTTTGCAGACTCTAAGAATTAAAAACTGCAGATAAAAAGGTTATATTCTGTACATTTAAATATCACACGCTTCAGTATCCATTCCAGGATGTTGATGACTATTCTTGAATATGGTGGTCAGTGTTGTGAATAATGGCCCTCCTAACAAATCCAGGATGAAAACAGCTTTTGGCTTTGCTGGTTTGGCTGCCATGTATAGCCTGCTTGTGTATATATACCCATATTTGGGCTTTGTAGCAGCAGTGGTTGAGGTATATCTGGTGAATAGATGGCAGTTTGATCGCTTTGATCTTCTCTACTCTCTGTGTGGCCTTCCTGTGCTCACCTGTGGCTGCAGTATACTGTAATACCTTGGGTGAGGCCACTGTCAGTGGTGCTGGAAATGGGGGTAAGTCTGCCTTTGCTCATCATGCACTTCAATAGCTATTTCAAAAAGGGAAGCTGCTGGCGGCATTTGGTGAGATTGATTCAGTGTTTTCTGTCCACCTCAGCTTCTCTGACATCTGAAGGCTGAGGAACATGAACTTCCTTACCGTTCCCTCAGGGAAGCCGTGAATGGCGATTGGTGTGTGATCTCCACAATAATCCCCTTTGTTTTATTGATGCTCAGAATGCAGTTATTATTGTGTCACCGTCCACCAGCTCTGCCACCTGTATGTGAATCCATCATTATATGCAAAGAGACCAGTTGCCGTGGAGTCATCAGCATACTTGATGATGCAGCTGCTTATGGATTTGCTCATACAGTCAAAGCTGAAGAGGGAGTGCAGCTTTGTGCCTCGGTAGAGCCAGAGGGGACAAAGTTCTATTCCAATAGTTAATTTAGCTGTTTTTCTTCTTCTTTTTAGGATGTGTGCATGTTGTTTTTTTCCAGGTAGTCAAAACATGAAAGAATGAAATAGCCCTGTTGTGTTGTGGCTGGATGTGAAAAGCACATGTAGCAGTCAGCCTTCATTTCCCGTGAAGAGCACGATTGTGTCCTTTGAGAGTTTGCTGTGAGTCAGGCTATTGGTTGACTCCTCATTGCACTAACCAAAATAATTCTAAAATGACTTTATCACTAGTGTCGTTTGGTCAGCTTTCAATATCCAATCCAGTCTTTCTTGCCTTTTTGCTTGAAATAACAAATCCAGGGAAAATATTTGGTTGGCCGTGTCAAGTCTCATCTATAGACTGTTCGCTCAATCTATGTGTACATCCAGTCACAGCTCTTCCCCTAGGTTTAATTTTCAGAAACACTTTGGCACATTAACATTTTCGGAAGCAATCAGATCTTTGGATTTAAGTGAGAAGGTTAGTAGTTCTAGTGGTATATAGTTGTCATACTGATTTAAACTTCTCTCAGACTGAATTTGGCAGACTTATGAGCAAGGTAGCTGCTTTAAGTGCACCCAGGGGCTAAACGTTTTCATGCTTGCGTGTGGATGTGCCTTTGGTACGGTCCTCTTCCCTGCCGCCCTGTGGTGGTCCTGGCTTCTGGCAGGGCAGCCTTTAAGGGCAGGGCTGCGCCCTCACTAAAGTCCTCTGCCTTATAGGGGCCTGAAAATGCCGTGGAGAGCCAGTCAGGTGTCTTGTAATGATGCACTGATGTTGGGAAACTCCAAACCTAAATTTCTCATTTCTCATAAATCTCATTTCTTTTGAATTTATGATAAAGTTATTGGAAGACTTCCCGTCTTGCCATAGATCTGCCCCTTGGTGCCGGAAGGTGAGGAGGAAGTTGGACACAGACACACTGGGATTCTCCTCTCTGCTACTTTACCTTGGGCCTCTGGCTTAATTGAGTGACTGGAGGAGTGCTGTGTTCACTCCGTTCTCTCTTTTCTTTCTGTTTGCTTGGTTTTCTCCTTTCATTCTGTTTGCTCTTTTGCTCTGATCGTTCTGTTCACCTTGTTTGCGTTGTTTCCTCCATTCTCTCCATTCTCTCCGTTGTCTCTGTTCACTCCATTAGCACCATTTGCCCGTTCTCCGTGTGCACCGTTAGTTCATTTGTTTGATTTGCTCATGCCGTTCACTCTGTTCTCTCTTTGAGGATCCTTTAGTAAATGGTGTGTTTGAGCTTAACTACTTAATCAGTGACTGGTAGCCGCTCTACCATTTAATGTATTTGAGCATAATCAGTGGCTGGTAACTGCTGTAATGTTTAGGTGGAAAATAGCAGGAGAACATTTTAAACTGGATTTCAGAAAGCACTTCTGTGCACAGCGTGTAGTTAGAATATGGAATAGTCTTCCTGTTAGTGTATTGCAAGCTAAAACATTGGGTTCCTTTAAATCAGAGCTAGATAAGATTTTAACAGCTCTGAGCTATTAGTTGAGTTCTCCACAAACGAGCTTGATGGGCCGAATGGCCTCCTCTCGTTTGTAAATTTCTTACGTTCTTAATGTATTGTATAATCAGTGACTGGTAGCTGCTCTACTGTTTAATGTATTTGAGCATAATCAGTGACTGGTATCTGCGCTAGCTTTTAACGTATTTCAGCACTGGTAGCTACTCTAATGTTTAACGTATTTGACCACAATTACTGACTGGTAGCTGCTCTGACTTTTAACGTATTTCAGCATAATCAGTGACTGGTAGCTGCTCTGTCGTTCAGCGTAACATTTAATGCATCTGACGACAATCAGTTACTGGTACTTGCTTGTTAGTGACGATCTTAATGTTTTCAGAGCGCGTGGGAGTGCCTGTGATACCGGCACAGTGAACTTGCCAGGAAAGACCCTGCTTGGCGTGTCAGATGTAATTAACTGGAGGGGAGAAGGCAGGCAGTCATGTGAGGATCTCTCCACCTGCACGGTCTGTCAGGTGAGGGGAGTCTGAGTAGGGCTGCTCCACACCCCTCTGGATACCATGCAGACAGAGGGGACAACAGCTACCTGGAAACCATCCCCCACATCTACAGAGATGGGTAATATCCAAAAAGCCCAAACAGGGGCACAAAACACATGATTTTTGTTGCTCTTCTTTACCATACAAACACATAGTTACTATGGAGTGTGTTGATATTATGTAGTAGGATGACTGTAGTATGTAGTAGGATGACTAGTACTGTTTACCCTGAAAACAGATAGGGTCCATGCACTGGCAGCATTAGCTGCAGTGATGTGGTGGCCATTTTTAGATTTGAATACAGTGTGAAATGAAATTATTGATTAAAAATGTGTATAAACTCATTTCTCCTCAGTATGACCTAAAGTTTGTTTTTTTTAGATTTTTTATCTACACTGTGTGAAAAGTAAGGGAATGTGGTACAGACATTCATCCTGGAATGACTGATACCATGTTAATCGGGATTAACAGGTGTCCTGGTGTTTTTCTTAAAATCTCTTTAACACTGCAAACTGCTGCAGTGAAAGCAAAGGAGCATTTATCAAGACCTGCCGCATCAATGACACATTATGAGATTAAACGTCTGTATAGGGGCACAGATGCTGTTTGGCACCATTGCTTCTTTTCTGTAGAACCAGACAAATTGTGTGGGCTTGCCCAAACAGGAAAGGGTCCCCCTGTTTTATAATGAACACAGAGAAACCTGGAATGAAGCTGCATGAGCTGAAACGTCTTCAGAGGGGTTTCTTGAGGATCTGGAAGGGGAGTTAATGGTTAGACTTTGGGACTGTCGGGTGGCAGAGATTGCAGGCTCCAGTACTTTCTAAAAGTGTCAGTCTCTGTTCTGCTGATTCGAATCAGCGATGTTTCTGCTGATATGTGGGCAAAGTAAAGGAATGAGTCACATTTGGTGACTGCAAGCCCCTTCCTGTACCTCGCCTTACGTGGTTTCATCAGTTTGACGAGGACTTGACGGGGAATGTGCTTCCTGCACTGCCTCATAATGGAGGGAGGTGTTGTACATGTTTGAGGTGGCACCTAGAATCATTTGTGGTTGCCCTGGCCTCCAGTGCTTATCTTGGAGTCCTTTGCGTGTTAGTGGTGGTTAAATTTTGATTGATTCACTGCGATCATCTGATATATCAGATTCTGTGGTTCTGGCACCACAGTGTTCAGCATCCCTGATGTTGCCATACCTTCCGCTCAGGCCTCATCCTGCTATTTCCTTTACAGTCATGGCGCTAGCTTGCCCCGGCATGTTCTCAGACATGACCTCTGACCTCGTTGTGAGTGAGAAGGTGTTTTCCATGTTCTCACGCCAGTGCTATGCAAGCCTCTCCTCAGGGCTCCCAGCACTTGAAACGCAGCCAGGGAATCCCTGCTCCGGCTCGGCCCGGCAGCAGGAAGTGGGCCGTGCCCGGCGAGGAACAATGACAAAAATGCAGCCACAAACACACGCACACACAGTATCCACGCCTTATCTCAAGCTGGTCACCCGTGACTCCAGAGTAACTTCCCGTGATGTCACTGCCCAAATATGGAGCTTCTCATGTGACTAATTTTTACAAATGTCTCCCACCCCCACCCCCTTGTCTCACTGCGAAAGAGAGTCACACACACTCTCTCTCTCACACACACACACACTCTCTCTCTCACACACACACACACACACACAAACACCAAGAGCAGCTGAGACACCAGCATTCCGGTTCATTCTGCTGCTTTCACCTTCAGACGCAGTGTTTGCAGTCAGTTGTTCTGCTGCTTTTCAGACGCGGCTTTTGCAGTCGGTTGCTCCGCTGCTCTCAGTTGGCTCTTGTTGCCGGTGCAGGTAGGCACCGAGTACTGGGTGGTGGGGGTGGGGGGTGTCGCTCGCTGTTACCTCTCTGCCTCTCCAGCTGCCCCCGCTGAAGGATACGGACTGAGTCTCTCTCACTTCCCCTTGTTTCACAATCTCCGTTCTTTCACGCTCATTCACTCTCGCTGCCTTTTTCTCTCCCTCCCTCCCTCCCTTTCTCTCTCTCCTGCCCTCCCTCTCTCCCTCCCTCCCTCTCTCTCAGTCACACACAAACCCACATACCCGCACTCTCTCCCTCTCTTTTCCACAGATTCCCAGGCTGATTTCCGACCCCGAAGGGACTACCTGCTGCCAGGTGCGGGACGCGTTCCCCTAGCCCTTCCCTTCTCTCCACCAGGATGCCCTGGCTGGTGAGTGTGTGTTTCTCTGTGTGTGTGTGTGTGTGTGTGTGTGTGTGTGTGTGGTGGGGGGGGTAAGGATGCTGTTTCTCCGACTCCCTTTGTGCTACGGCTGCCGCCGCCGCTCGTGGATGTACCGCCTGAGCCCTGCAGAGGGGGCTGATGCTGTCACTCTCACTCCTTCCCACCCTCTCTCTCTCTCTCTCTCTCCCTTTTAATGAATGAATCGCCTGTACGCGGGTTCTCTCTTTACTCACTTGCCTGGCCGCTCCGCACCGCGCCCGCCGACAGCCTTTCCCCCCAAAGACACGGCAACTGCCGCGCCTCTCAGCACCGGTGTGTGCATGTGCGAGAGCGCTAGCGCGCATGTATGTGTGTGTGTGTGTATGCGTGTGTGTGTGTATGTGTGTGTGTGTTTCGGCGGAGTGGGAGGACCCTTTTTTAAACACACATGCATGCATCTCGCCGGCTCACTTGGCAGCGAGCTTTGGGAGACTGAGGTGCAGAGCGGGAGTATGAACACGGGGACGCCTCCTTACGGCCGGAACCCCAGGTAGGCGGGGGGGGGGGGGGGGGGCAGCAGTCTTAAATTTCTTTGTACAGGTGATTCCTGATATGTGATCGTCCAAATGTCAGAGATTTACTGAGTCTTCCTGCCTTTTTGAGAAGCTACAAGGGAGTATGTGGGGAAAAAGGCATTGTGTGACCGCTGTAGTATTACAGATCTGTTCAGTCTTTCTGCCTTTATAGAACGTATATCACGATTTTATACACACACACACACGCACACAAGCAGGATTTCTATTTTTTAAAATTTTGTATGGTAGTTTTATATAATATATATATTTTTTTTATTTCTTCAATTTAAATTTAAATGGTAATTTTGTGTTTTGTTTATGTTGTTTCATTGTATTTCATTGTATTTGTAATAGGATGAATATTGACAGCATATAATTATTAAATAGTGTCATGCAGTTTTTTAGAAACCCTACAGAAATGAAGTTCCTTCGTCCAAAAGACATGCTGAATCAATGGCTTTCTGTGTGCACATTACGCGGGCGATGACCTCATAGCTCAGGATGACCCGATCCCCCTGGGCTACCCCGCTTGTGGATGCGATACCCAGGCACCCAGAGTCGTCAAGACAGGGTTCAAGAGTCATGTGACTGCTGACTGGCCGACTTGATGCTACCTTGACTTATGATTGAGTCACTTATCTAGACCAATTGAAAAACTTTTAGATGAAGCTGGCTTAGGTGTCTTGTTATTTTTCAAAAGTTAACAGTGAAAGAACTAGACAAAGTGTAATTATGAATTTAAGGGGATTTGTAGAAGACTAATAATATCAGAGGATACCTGTGCTGCCTCTGTCCCTAACGCTGTATGCTTGTGCTCACATTTGTTTGAGTGGAGTGTATGTTTGCGAAGCTTAGATTTTCATACTAAATCTACGTCTATAGTAATGTTTTCTCTGCAATCCACAGCATACATGTTGCCTGAAAAGGTTTGACACTGAAACGTATTTTTTGCGCTCCCAGTGTTTAAACTGCATAATTAGGAGTTAAACAGCTGTATTTGCATCTCGCATGAATGATTGGATTTTGTACCTCGTTCGTGGCCACAGCCGTTTTGGGTTTTCAGCAAGCTTTTGCCGTGATATGCTTTTAGAAGCCGTGAGTGATCACATGCCGCGTTTACCCTCGCCTGCTGCTTGTTACATTCATTATGCTTTAGCATCACTTGGCACAGTGCATTTGTGGCTCCTGCAGCTCTGGCGGAGTGTAAGCTACACCTTCCCAGAAGCCATACAATGCTTCGCTGAGCTGGCAGGGTCCTTCCTCAGCACCGGAGATGTAGGTCTTGGTTGTTCGTTCCGTTTCTACGGAATGGAGCACTGTTCGGACTGACAGACGGCCCTGGAGTGTGTAGCTCGCAGCTCCACAGGGCAGAGGGCTGTTTCTGTTCCTCACATGGATGTGAATTTTCATCTGCTATGCATGATTGGGTCTTGGCTTTCTCTGGCTGCTCCTAGCACCATGTTTTGTTTTCTTTATTCCTATCCCTCCTTATGTTTGTATTCCACTCCTGGTAGCCATTTTCACTGTTTTTAAAACTTAACACAGCAACTAGCCTTTGGGGCCAGGGCTGTATTGTTTACCCGTTTGCTTCTGAAAGCCATGCAAGTGCTGCAAAGGGGTTTGAAGGAGCAAGTTGAAAACTCCAACAGGTGGTAGCATTTGTTTGAAAATCGAGAGACATGGCATCTTATGGGCCACTGTCTTCCATCCACTGATCTAGATGACACATTAGGACATGTGTCCTGAGCTGGAAGCACAATGCTGGATAAAGCCAGAGTTCTCACATCACCTGTCTAACAGAGGAAAAATCAGTATGTATGTGATATTAATGAAGAATACAGTATAAGGCTGGAAGCTTGCAAAGAATGTCAGGCTTGGCTGAGTGCATTGCACTAGAGCCAGGGGCAGTGAACACCAGACTCACAGGGGTATAAAACCCAGCACCACCTTTGGACATTCTGTTTTCATGGCCTCCACTCACCAGCGTATCTGCAGCTGCCGCCTTTGCCAGCCCATGACCTTGTCAGCGGCTTCTTAACGATTCTCCTCGTCTGCGGACCCCATACTAGAAAGCATCCAGGTAATGTGAACCGTTTCGTTTTCTTCGCGGCAGCTCAGGTGTTTGCCTTGTTCTTTATGACTCTGAGTTGTTATTGGAAAGTTCTGTGTTTTTTTGGAAAACAGATCATGACTCTGAGGGTTACAGGAGTTTCCAGATCCAGAAGTTCAGCTTGATTTGGTTTATGCCATAATAGAGGTACCTTATTTTTAAGAGAAACATCAGAATTTCCACCGTGTGGCTTTGGGTGGAATTGATTCCTTTATGACTAGGTGATTCATTTAGAGGCTAAGACAAATTGCTTGCAGGCCATCTTGGAACACTTGTTAACCTGTGTCCCCCTATTTTTTCCCTCATCATGGCATCTTTGGACAACTTACAGTCACCTGGAGGTTGGGGTAGCAGATGTTCTGGAAATGCGAGAGCAAGCTCGTCGTTTGCACTCAATCAGTCTTAGAGAAACAAATAGGCTTTTGTGTTTGTTTTGGTTATCGGGTCTCACTAGGACAGCCTCCTCTATTGCGTTACATTTATCTGTACAGCAAACATCCGCTATGAAGGAAAGCCTGTCAGTAAAGTTTTTGCAGCACTGTGGTTAAGTGACTTATACGTGGAACACGGCTGAGAACAAACGTTCAGTGGTGTTTCTGTCTTTCGTGGTCCTGTGCGACCTCTTACACTTTATACTTGCTGCTCTCCATGAGGGCCAAGTGGCTTAGCGTGGTCATGTGACAGGGCACAGGGGCTGAGTGGTGGGTTACGTAAACTCAGAAAGCTATGCTTGTTGATTCTTTCCACCAACAATTGGAAGATAGATGGATGGGTATGCAGAAGCACCGTCAATACAGCAGGAGTAGGGTGTTGTGTGATGCGTGAGCTTGGCAATGAGAGAGGCACTTTCAAAGCGGCCAGCTGACCCCCACAAACATGTGAGATGGAGAGGTCTGCTTGGTAGCGTGTGTGGTATGAGGGAGGCTTCGTATGCTGGAAGAGGCCATCTCTGTGGTCCCTGTCATTGGTGTTCAAAAAGTGGGGGTGTGCGGTGCTGGGGGAGCAGGCCGCGGCGGGCAGGCCGTCCCTCCACTTCCTCTCGCCAGCGTGTGTCTGTACTCAGGGAGGATGCTGGGGGATAAATTTAGACCTGCAGCTCTCCTTCCATCTGCTGCCACTCGGTTTAGGCCCGTTTCCATAGGAACCGGTGCTGGGCTCCCTTAAATGGGAGAGAAGGAAAATGAAAGGCGTTTTGGAGGTTGCAGGGGTTTTGTTCTCCTCCAAGCACATACTAATTCTCCGTACGCCTCCTTATCTCCCTCTCAGATCCGTGCCGGACCGTTGTGGTCGCTGTTTTGAATCGGACCCGCTCTCGTGGCACCGGGGTTCTATGCCTTCGGAAATTGGCAGCGTAAATCCGCGAACTCCCCGCCGAAAGCTCGCGTCGTGACCATTGTTTAAACTGTCTGAATGGAGGCGACGGGAGACTATATTTAGCAAGACTGTGGAGTGGTGATTAGGCTGCCGGCTGGTGGTGCTTGGTTGCTACCAAAAAACGGGTCACCACTATGAGAAATATTCTGCACCTGAATTAAGTGCAGGCTTCAGAATGTTTGCAGGCCATTCAGGGGTGCCCCGGAATCCTACAGACTGGGCTCGCAGACTGGTGCCTCACAGGATGCTGTGTTTATGGTGTTCTCCTGTCAGAACATGGGACAAATGACCAGGGGGTCTGTTGGTGCTGCAGAGGACCTTCTGGGGAGACATGGAGCTATGGATGTCTGTGGTCATATCATGGTGTTAGATGCAGTATTTTGTATTTGTTCGCTAGGGTTAACTAATCCGTATAAAGGTTAAAAGTATAACTCAGTGGTAACTACGTTTTACCTCTATCTGCTGGTGCTTTGACCACCATTGCTCATTCGATGATAATAGTCACAGCAGAGGGGACAGCATCCACGACAGCATTACAGTGGCGTCCCCGAAATAGCCTATCCCTGCTGCCCAGGCTCCTCCGGCCCTGGTATCAAAAGCTGAGCCAGTTCTGCCAGAAACTTCTAGAAATGAAATCCAGGTCCCGGTCTGTGAACAGATATTTATATCCGTCTGCGAGGTGCAATTAGCATGTGCAGAGCAAGGTGACATTTCTGTTGTCAGATCTGCTAACGTCGCCTCCGCCAGCCATGTGAAATGTGCAGGGGGATCTGCCAGACGGCTGCGCCCGCTCAGGTCGCCTCCGCGGAGCTGGCGTGAGGCTCCTGGGGAGCGGGCGTGGTGTGCCAAGGGAAGAGGATAGGAAGCGGTTATTACCTGCCACAGTGTACTGCTGGATGGTGAAGTCCATACGGCGGCGTTCAGAGCCTATGAGGCTGCCAGGTAGTGAGGAAGCTGGCTGGGGGTGTAATTGGGGGTGTGCATAGGAGTGTGCTTGGGGGTGTGTATGGGGGTGTGCATAGGGGTGTGCTTGGGGGTGTGCATAGGAGTGTGATTGGGGGTGTGTATAGGGGTGTCCTTGGGGGTGTGCTTGGGGGTGTGCTTAGGGGTGTGCATAGGAGTGTGCTTGGGGGTGTGATTGGGGGTATGTATAGGGGTGTGCTTGGGGGTGTGCATAGGGGTGTGCTTGGGGGTGTGCATAGGAGTGTGCATAGGGGTGTGTATAGGAGTGTGCTTGGGGGTGTGCTTAGGAGTGTGCATAGGGGTGTGCTTGGGGGTGTGCCTAGGGGTGTGCTTGGAGGTGTGCATAGGGGTGTGCATAGGAGTGTGCTTGGGGGTGTGCTTAGGGGTGTTCTTGGGGGTGTGATTGGGGGTATGTATAGGGGTGTGCTTGGGGGTGTGCATAGGAGTGTGCTTGGGGGTGTTCATAGGAGTGTGCTTGGGGGTGTGCTTCGGGGTGTCCTTGGGGGTGTGCTTGGAGGTGTGCATAGGGGTATGCATAGGAGTGTGCTTGGGGGTGTGTATAGGGGTGTGCTTTGGGGTGTCCTTGGGGGTGTGATTGGGGCTGCCCTGCACCGTGGTGACAGACCTTTTTCACGACTGTCTTGTTTCAAACATCCATGATGCTTAACAACTCAAACTCTACCAGTGGTCTGGCATAGTGGAGACACATGCTTTAGTAATTAGCTCAAAACATCTTTTCAGAAGCCAGTAACTAATTCACAACCCACACTTAGAAGACGGTAAACCTACTTTTCAAAACCCTGCAGATAATCTTCACTCTTTAGCACCCCTCGAAAGCCATTAACTAGTCCCAAGCCACTCTTCAAAACATAAATGTGTCCAGGTTCACCCCTTAGAAGTGACTAACCAGTAAAAAAACTTCATCACAGGTCTCAACTGTTTAAATGGGCGCCTGGTACTGGTAACTGGCCAGCTCTTCACACAACTTTCCACTTCCTCTTAAACACGCCCAGCTCCCCGCACCCAGGAAAACGTCAGCCACAGTCATCGTGGGAGTTCCTCTTCCCTCTTACATGAATACAGATTGAATCCCACCATGACGAAACTCCAAAACTGATTACATTCATCACCATGTGCAGCTTCCTTAAAATATGTACTTTAATTACTCCTTAATTAAATTAGACTCTTAATGAGATTGTTCACACAGAGCCAGTTTTGAGTTAAAATACCATTTGAGACATTTGTAGTGTTTGTTACTACAAATCTAGTGTTCACGTTGGCACACACTCACACAGACCTGTGCTCATATCTTTGTGGGGACTCTCCATTCATTTCTGTGGGTAAGCCCTAATCCCAACATGATGACCGTAACCTCTATCCAGCCCTAACCTTAACCATTAGTAACCAAACAAGGTACAAGTCTTTTGGCATTTTTAGTTTTTTGATTGCAGTCACAGAGTTTATTGAATTTCCCCTTGTGTGGACCAAAACAAATTATCCCAGCAACATCAAATAACAGGTTTTCATCACATTGTGGAGACAATTGGTCAATCGGTAATGTATATTTGACACAAACACACATGCGTATATACACACACACTGCTGCCAATTTGCACTGCATGTGTGATGAAGTCCGGGCTCCTTGCTCCTCGCACCTCCTCACCGCACGGGAGGTGCTGCTGTCTTGTGGGCCGCCAAGTCGCTCGTTATCATTTGGAAACGGCTCATTTACATCCCGCACATCCCCGCTGATTCGCTTTCCATCAGTGTATCTTGCCAAATTCATCTGTATGTTTAAAACCATCCCTCCGTCCTTCCCTCTGTCCATCCATCCCCCCATCTATCCCTCAATCCATCCTCCAGTACAGTATATGTCAGTATATACGTTGGCGGTGTAATGGTTTGCTGTTGGGTATTAGCCCTCCTGTGCTTCAACCTCTTGGCTGCCCGCTTTGTCTGCATCCTCAGAAAGCTGTTCCTGCTGCCTACAGAATGATGCTTCGGACTCTGTGGGACCCTGAGGCTTTTTGGCTGGACAGTCTTTTTGAGCAGCCCTAATACAGCTCGGATACAGCCGGCTTCTGAGCACCATGGCTGGGATTCAGAGATCAGAGCTGCCGGCAGCCCCAGGCCCCAGGCCGCTCTGCGTATGGTGGCCGCGTGCTGTGTGTGTGTGTGTGTGTGTGTGTGTGTGTGTGTGTGTGTGTGTGTGTGTGTGTGTAAGCGAGTGAGGGCTCTCTCTCTCCCTGTGAGAGGTGCTGAGAATTAGGGGATAAGGGGAAAGAGACAGAAGGAGGGCGAGTGAGTGCCGGCCTCCCCGCGGTCCTCCTTCGCTAGCCGCTGACCGCAAGATCTCCCCGCTCTGCTGACTGTGCACCGCCGCCCCGCTGCTCACTCTCACTTCCTGCCCCCCCCCCCAGTCACTGCCATCCTGCTGTCTATGGCAGACTTGAAGGCAGGATGGGCTTGATGGAGGGTGGTGTGCAGGGCTCTGTGCAGCATTGTCATGCCACATGCCAGTCACTGATACCACAGTGACTGACCTCCCTTTGGACTTACACTGCATCACTGGCAGAGGAGAGAGTTTGGTATTGTGGGGGATACGACTTAATCATTTACATGTAAAGGTCTGTTTCCTTGGGGCCGGTGAATGTCATGTGAAATTAAATATTAGAGTGGTGCACATGCCCCTCATGTCCCCTGCACTGGATGTTAGTAAAAAAATGGCAGAGCCTCCCCAGTGGAAATGAAGTGCACAACTGTGTTCAGTGTGCTTTCACTTTCTGGCCTGGGCCGGTGTTGGTGGTTCAGCCGTACGCATCAGAATGGAACTAATATGGGCTGGGGGTGGCTTGGGGGGGGCAGGGGGGTTGGGGGGTGATGCGTCTCCCACTGGTGTCCCATAAACAGAGGCTGAAACAGAGGCCCGGGTAACATTCGGGTAGCTTGTGTGTGTGTGTGTGTGTGTGTGTGTGTGTGTGTGTGTGGACCAAATGTTCGCACAATGTGATAAAGATATGGTTAAGGTTAGGGCTGGGTAGGGGTTAAGGTTGTTATTGTTGGGATTAGGGTTTTGCCCTTGGAAATGAATGGATGGTCTCTACATAGATATGAATTCAAATGGGTCTGTGTGTGTGTGTGTGCGTGTGTGTGTGTGTGTGTGCATAAGCATGCACTCGTGAGCGTGTGACACTCTGCCTGATTGCTGGCCCCAGCACATGTTTATGGTGGCTAAGGTCACGGGTCCCTGCTCCGTGCATTTGTGCATGCAAGCACCAGCACCCCCGCCCCCCAGCTCTGTGGGCTTCCCCATCCTGGGGCTCAGAGCTAAAGCAGCATGAATAATTTAGCTGCTCTTCGTACTGCCCTAAACCGTCCTAATCGGTCCGTTTAAGGGGCGCCTGCATCAATGGGATGCCGAGGATCATTAAGTCCCGCCTGCCTGCGGCCGGCAGCAGACGGAGAGCGTGTGAGGATCCCTCCAGAACCAGCTGCTGCCCCAAATGCACCCCCCCTCCGATTCTCCCTCCCGCCCTCTTCCTTGGACCACACAAAAGAAGCAATGGCAGCCCGAGCAGGCACGGGGGGGGCGTTGCCATGACGCAGCGGCACGTGACCCGCACGTGCCTGACACGCTCCCCCCTTGCATTCCCGCGCTGTGACAGATCTCGCGCTGGGGGCCCCCTCTAGCTGACTGAATGGACCAGTGGAGCAGACAGAATGCAGACTGTGCCACCTGGAGGTGGGGGGGGGGCTGCTCCATGTCATGTTATTGAACATGCTTTTTGCATACAGACACACGTTATTATATGTGTGTTTTTCAGGTACATAAACAATTGCTGATAGAAGCAAACTAAAGCTTAAAACACCACTTACAAGTGATGGAAATACTGCTATTTAATATCATATTGCCGTATTTTGTATGGAGATGATGTACCCCATCAGTACCCCTGTGTTAAAAAGGAATAAACCATCTCTCTCATGTGGGGCCATAATATTAAATATGTCAGAAATGCTCCCCCTTAGATGTGGCTTGATCTGTTCTGAAAGCTATAAAGTGATAATATATAATATAAATTTTAGATGTGAGGAATAAAGTTTCTCCATTAAGCACTGGTTCACCGTGTTTAAAGGGTATGAGTTCGACCCAGCTTACATCAAACCTCAGACAGAGAGAGTAACATTAGCATATACTGTCACTCTGAGCTGGTGATCAGTGCTTAAGTGAGAAATGTTTGAAGTATTCACCGCTTTATGGTATTCTGGTTATTGTTCGGATTTTTTTGTAAGGTTTCCTGTTTTTATTTCTGTTCTGTTTGCGGGATCTTGTGTGTCTCCATTCTTCTCCTATAGCCACTTATTCAGAATGGAGTCACAGTGAACCTGGACATTCAAGTGACTTCAAGTGTGCTTTGTCATTAATGTGACATAGCCAGCATCAATACAGCAGTTTTTCTACACAACAATAAGTGTGACTGAAAATGAATCCTACATGATGAAAGAATCCTTTCAGGATTTCACACATTTGTTACGTCGATACTCACTGCTGTGTTGTGAACAGATGTTGAGAAAACAAACTCAGTCTAGCAATGAAGGCGGATTCCAGGGATTCGAGGGCTGGGGTGTCTGTTTTGGCAGTCACATGAGTAATGAAGCCAGTATATAGGAAACACACGCGAAGCTCACAGAACCGGCCTTGTTAAAAACTCGTCACGCAACTCTGCCGCTTCAGCCGGAGCCAGTGTCATCCACAAAAGTCGCCATTATGTATAGCGATGGGGACTTTGAATAATTTCCATTTGTTGTGGGCAAGTTCTCTTCCAGCCTGCCCTCTGTTTTTTTGGAAGACATGAAAAACTGGTGGGTAACATCTGGCAAGGTGGCTGGGTCGGGAGTCGGCCGTTGTGAAAGCCAGTGGGACAGACTGGGAATTACACCATGTGCGCTGAGGGGGTGGTTCTGAAAGAGAGGTGGCTGGATTCGGACCCCGACCGCAAAATGCTGCCAGAGATGCCCAGGACTGCTCCCCAGTGGGATGGATTAGCTGAGGGATGCACTAGGGATAATGACCATGAGAGACGTATGACTGCTGAAGCTGTGCGTGATGTTTATGTGGCGACATCGCTGCCCTGACTGCCTGTGTGGGGGGGTGCGGCTAGAGGGCTGCGGCGGTTTGAAGTGCAGATAGTCTGCTGATACTCTTCATGTCGTTCACCTCATCTTTCTTTTCAGTACTCCCTCCCCTCTCATCCTCTTCCCCTTATCTACAGCTCCCCCTAGTGCCTGAATGCTGCTGTGCTGGGAGCACTGTCTGGAATCCCCCCCCCCCCTTTTTCTTTTCTGCTTATTCATTTCACTTTTGCTCTCCAGGAAAAAGCAGGGTGGGTGGACGGGGGGGGGGGGGGGGTCCTTTCACAGTTTTCCAGAAATCAGATGAGGCCCCAAATGCAGTGTTCCAAAGAGAATCTGCGTTTCATTAGAGACAAATTAGCTCAATTATCCTGCTAAGGCAGAGCCCTCTGAGCGAATCTGCATGCCACGCCATGACCCGGCAGAGCTAGAGTCTTGCGGAGCGTGTGCGAGCCAGCTGCTCTGTCCGAGAGGGGCCATGCGCTCCACGTGTGTGCTTGTTTTCCGAAACTGAGCCAGCCTCCAAATCTTCCAGCCCAGCTTGAGTGTGGCTTGCATCATTTATCCAGACACTGTAGATTCCACTCTGAGGATCTGATCCGTACCGTGTTCGTTAGAGTAGGAGACGTATTGTCCTCTACTCTGTGCTCCTTTGTGTGGAAACATGTCTCTCTTCCTCTAAGCCAAAACAAAAGATACCCGAAGTATTTCTTTATTTGGCTGCACAATGGAGTTCCACCTGCCAAAGTGGGTGGATATTGATGATATTAACAATAAAGGCTTCATTCATATTTTTGGTCCCTTTGTTTTTATCTGTAGAATTAAATGTAGCTGCTCTATCCAGCAGCCTCCGTTGTCCAGTAAACTTTCACAGCCGAGAGGCTGAAATGGGTGACTGCTATTCCGAGAGCAGCAACATCTATCTGTTGTGTTGGTGGTGAGTGGACCTGGGACATTGATTTTACGCTGTGTTTTCTGTTTTGCCTTTGTGGTGGTTGTGCAAATGACTCACAGCGAAATGCGGTAGCCCCTGAAACTGGGCAGTGGCAGAAAATTGCTGTAGATTTAGCCGTAATGAAGTGATCATTGACAACTAATGAATGGCACGGCTTTCAATTCAGATTAATCTCTTACAACATGACTGCCATTCGGCCGCTTAGATGAATCAGATTTGGACCCTCTGGACTAGAAATCTAGTGCTTGTGCACTTTTTACTTGTGCTTTAGTCAAGGACTTTTAAATGTCAGCTGAGTAAAAAAAAGAAAGGGAAAATGTTCAGAAGTGCCATATGCCTGGTCAGACACATGACCTGCAAGTGAATAACCTCTAGATCTGTTCCCATTGAGGGTAATAAACCTCAGTGGTGGAAAGGTTTTAAGGGACCTTGGATCTTGTATGCATGTTAAGTCAAAGCCTGCTTGTGTGTTGTGCCCTAATGTGTGCAGTTTGGTGTGGTGGGGGGCGGTGGGGCAGTGGCCAGGTGTTGACGGGAAAGCCTCTTGCCGTTTCGCTTCAGACATTAGCCAGAGGGTTCAACGCTCGACAAGGACTATAATTCATATGTAGACACTGAGTTATTGACAGTGCCAACATCACTGACTCACCTTCAAAGGCATCTTAATCTAAGGTGTTGCCTGATGAGGTTTGTACAGGATTGGGTGGATTGAATTGATACTTAAAGTGAGATCCAATACTGTAAATCCAGTAACTGTTATGTTTTAGAACTTAAAAATATATGCTTTCTTGGCAGATGCTGTTTTGAAATGAGGTGCAGTTTTACTGTTCTACATGACTGCAAAACTGAAAGATATAATAGATTAAAAAATAGTAATGTTAAAATAATTAGAACTGAGAAATCAATATTGATTTAACAGAATTATGGGCACCATCATTAGTAGTGTGGGATACTGCCTTCATGGCTAAACTACACCCAGATCTTGACTCTGATAGCAGAGAAAATCTCTTCTGGATTGGCATCAGATGCTGACCAATGGATGTGGAGAGGATGAAGAATTTTTCCTACAGAACATAGCAGGATCCAGCCGGGAGCTGTAGCGATGTCGTAGGAATCTGTTGTCCATTAATTCATCTTTAGTCTTTTGTTGACATCTTATTGTTATCCGTATATAGTTGTGACTTCAGCATGAGTTTTGTTTCAAAGGTATAGGATGTAGCAGGAAATGATGGGAAAGATTCAGATTTTTCAGTAAGTTTGTTGCATAAGATGAATTAATTTGCTGTGGTATGTTAACCTTGCATTGGGGGCGTGTAGCACCGCTCTCACCTGAAGATCGCTATTCACATTCTAAATAGCCGCATTACCACGTATTCAAACCGCATTCGCATGCGAATGAACAACGCTGAAATGAGAACAGGTATGAGATTCGCTGCTCAGAGTGGCAACGCTGGTGCAAACACAGCAGCAGAGACGAATGCATAAGCCATGTTGTAGCCAATCAGTGTAAATACTACCCAGACATGTGCTCTTGTTTATTTGAGTCACAATGGGCGTATTCACACATTTCTTTACCCGATACCAACTGTCGGATTATCATGTCGTTATCATGTGAATAGCGCGATTTGCAAGTGAGTGATCAGAGCTGCTTCAAGACGCAGATACTTAAGTCAGTCACTCTTTTTCTTTTTATTCGTATCACAAAGCTGTAAAAATATATTTAGTTTCTACCTATATATATTTGAAAAGTAGACTGAGGGTGTTTTTTAAATGTTTATATGACAAAAACTCTGAGTCGTTTAAACGGTTTGGCGAAATTTCTGGCTGACTCCGGGGGTTTAATGTCTAGAACCTCTCATATGATAATTCAATCATTAGTGTTTGTACATTGTGAGCAGTACAAGGGAAACTGATTGAAAAACATCAAGCACATGCAGGGATATACCTTCAGATTTAACCTGGAAAAGGCTCTTTCCCTTTGGGAGTGTGAGTCATGTGACAGGTCAATACCAGGTATAATAATAACTTACAGTATGAGATGATCTACTCCATTCTCTGTCTGTTTTCACAGAACCAGTGAGGTGACAATCAGCAGCGGAAAGCTGAGAGGGGTCTCAGAAGAAAGTTGTTGTGTGCATCTGGACCGTTGTCTGACCGTGGACCAACTCTAAGAGCAGTCCAAAGGAGGTGCTAATAAGCTGGGTATCTGCAGTAAACCATGGGAAGATCAAGATGCAAAGTGATCATGTGTTCGGCGCTGGGTGATGGATTGCTACATTCTGCTTGGATATTACTCTTAGCCCCGCTTTGATGGTGTCCGTTTATACTGTTGCATTGAGGCCTTTGCCATACATGGATATGATTTAAAAAGAAACTCATGAAATTTTAATAATTATAAAGTGAAACAAAGGAAAGAAGAAGAAACCTTTTTCACTAGACAAAAGGAGCTCTTCAGACACCCTCTGGCTGTTTTTTTTGCAGAGCCTTCTCCATGCCATTATGTACTGGGAGAGCTCTGCAGCTTTGTGGCTAAATCAATGAGGCGGTGTGGTCTGACTAAGACAGAAGCATTCCCAGTGTTTATTTAAGGCCTCCTCCCCACTCTATGGAGGCCGAGCACAGCCAGCCGACCGGTGGGGAGCGGTCTGCAGGGCAAGAGCATCCCCTGTCTGAGCATCCCCCGGAGGACCATCTGTCGCAGCTTCAGCAGCTGCAACAGGCTCCCTCCCGACCTCCCCATGGCTCTCATGGTCGACACCATCACCGGCAGCCTAAGCGTAGTGACCTAGAGCGGCAGCTCCTCCGGCTGCAGCATCAGTCTTCTACCTCTGCAGCAGTACCGACATGGCAGCTTGCAGGTGCCCCAGGTCCCTCTGGAGGGAACTTTCCCACAGCCTCTCAGTCATCTTCTTCCACTCAAGGCTTGCATGCCCAGGTAATACCATCACAATGCAGCCAAGAAGTCCAGGAGGGTGCCCCGCCCAGGCGGGAACGTAAGCCCCAGAAGCCGGGAAAGTATGTATGCACTTACTGCGGCCGTCCATGTGCCAAGCCTAGTGTTCTCCAGAAGCACATTCGCTCCCACACTGGAGAGCGCCCCTACCCCTGTGTCCCATGCGGATTCTCCTTCAAGACCAAGAGCAACCTGTATAAACATCGCAAGTCCCATGCCCACCGGATCAAAGCAGGGTTGGCTACCAGCAGGGAGGACTATAGCTTAGGTGGACCCGAGGGGGGTGCTCTGGGGGAGGATCCAGAAGAACCAACAGAGGGAGAAAGCACAGACTCAGAAGATGAAACAGGGCAACATGCCCCAGTGTCCTCCCAGGAGAAACTGACCTCACAGAAGAGTGGAAGCACAGAGACACCAAACTTAGAGGAGCCACAACGAGCTGAGGACTCCCAGGCAGTTAAACAGAGACTAGCCATGAGGTTAAGTGAGAGGAAACGTGTGCCAGTAGCTTCTTCAGATGATCCACCTTCCTCCCTGGGCCCTGGAAGTAAGGGTAGTACAGAGTCAGGTTATTGCTCCCTTTCTGGGAGCACTGAGCTGTCCCAGGTGAGTCCTCCAAATACCAATGCCAAAACCTATGCTGAAATAATTCTGGGCAAGTATGGACGGCTGGGGCAACAGCAAAGGGGCCCTCATCACCAACACCTTCAGTCCTCTTCCACTTCTTCCTTAGGGCAAGAGGAAAAGACTATCCCTTTTACGGTGCCTAAGACACAGGTCATAGAGCACATTACCAAACTTATTACCATTAACGAAGCTGTAGTAGACACCAGTGAAATCGACAGTGTCAAGCCCAGAAGGTCTTCCCTCTCCAGGAAAAGCAGCATAGATCCCAAGTCAGAAGCACTTGGACCCAGTAGCAGCAGTGCTGTTCCTATGAGTCTTAGTGGCTTTTCAAGTGAATCCCTCCGCCCCAAGTTCCCCAATGTTGATTTGATGGCTGGTCAGGCTTCTACAGTGCCTCTCCTAAGAAGCCACTCAATGCCTTCCTCAGCAGGCCAGGCCGATTCTGCCACCACTTCTCGCAGTTTCCGTCTCAGTCATTCGTTTGACGAAAGGCAAGCTGTGGTAGCAGAGATGCGTGTAGGCCACCATCACCGCATGCTGAAGCGCCAGCCTGCAATTGAGGTACCGCTTGGAGCAGAGTTCATCCCTGAGGAGAATTCTCCCTCAGTTTCATCCTCTGTCACCCCTCTGACATCTGACCCGAGCCGAAAGCAGCGCCGTGGACCCAGACTTTACGAGTGTGAAGCTTGCGGTACCCGGTGTAAGAAAAGAGAGAGCTATGAGTCACACCGTCGCAGTTTCTGCACGGCACGCCAGCCTGAGGAACCGAAGAAGGGACCGGAGAGCAGCACTTATCGAGAGGACAGACCTCAAATGATGCATTATAAATTCAGGGCTATGGCAATGGCTGTGCGCAAAAGGAGGAAAGAGGAGAGTCTGGAGGAGGATCCTCCCAGCCCAGGACCAGCAGCTGTTTCATTTCCACTTAGTGCCCCTACCCCTGTACCGGGACGAGAAGATATGTTTGAGAGGGAGACTTCTTTGAGCACTTCCACACAAGTGGAACCAGACAGAAGAAGCAATTGGAAGGAGATCTCTGTGATCCAGCACACCAGCTCATTCGAGAAGCAGGAAAGTATGTCTGTGGAAAGCCAAGAGAAAGATGAGAAACTAATTAGCGTGCCACTGCCTTCTGTGGAACACCAATTACCGCTGCCACTGAAAACTCAGCAGCAGCCACCGCCGAAACCACACCCAGTATCCCGCTTGGTTCGCCAGCATAACATTCAAGTGCCAGAGATCCTTGTAACCGAAGAGCCAGATGCAGACATGGTGCCGGTCCCAACCACAGCTATAACATCATTGGTTAAGGAACCAGAGAAGGTGGAGGAATTCCAGTGGCCTCAGAGAAGTCAGACTTTAGCCCAGCTTCCAGCTGAGAAGCTGCCACCAAAGAAGAAACGCCTTCGACTAGCTGAGGCAACCCAGTCCTCTGGGGAGTCGAGCTTTGAGTCAGTTTCACTGCCTCGTAGTCCCAGTCAGGAAAGCAGCATATCCCATGCCTCTAGCCGGTCTGCTTCCTTTGAGGATTCAGGAAAACCTGACTCTGAGGTGGCTCCAGCTGGTGCTTCTAGAGGCTCCCAGGGTTCCCACATGTTGACTGTTCCTTCTGCCCCACACCAGCATCACCATCCTCATCGGGAGATGAGGCGCTCAGCTTCAGAGCAGGCCCCTGCAAGCACCCAACACCCTGCCCAGATCGTTGAAACCCGGAGCAAGTCCTTTGACTATGGTTGCCTCTCCCCACAATGCTCCTCCACAACCTGGAGGGAGAGACGGAAGTGCCTCCTGGTGAAACATGCCACGCTGGGGGAGCCGGATCAGGAAGATCAGCCTGCTGGTCTATCTGCCAAACCTGGAACTCCTCTGGTCTGCCTGTCCTACACTACTCATCCTGCTCCATCTTCAGGTTCAGAGTCCAGCATGGCACACTCCTCCTCCAGGCATAGCCCAGATTCTTTAAGAAAGTCTGT
Organism: Paramormyrops kingsleyae; assembly: GCF_048594095.1. Classification (NCBI taxonomy): domain Eukaryota; kingdom Metazoa; phylum Chordata; class Actinopteri; order Osteoglossiformes; family Mormyridae; genus Paramormyrops; species Paramormyrops kingsleyae. The sequence continues at coordinate 12,122,498 of NC_132805.1, forward strand.
ACAGCTTCTTCAACCCTCACTGCCTTCTCTCTCCCAGTCAGTTTATCCCCAACATACACAAACTCCAGAGACATTCCCCCAAGGACAGCTAGCTCAGCTCTTACCTGCCACAACAGGCATGACTGATGTCCCATCTGCTCAGATCATCCCTCGAGCTTATTTGCAGACTGCTCCACCCCCACTCCACGCAGCTCAGCTCCGCATTGCAGATCACCTGGGTCTTCCTCTTCAGCCCTTCTCATCACTCCTTCCCTTGCAGTATCCAACTGGTGCTGCCCAGGCCCTCTACCTCCCCATGCCAAGTGGACTAACCCTTCAGGTTCCCAAAGAACCCTTTCGGGAATCCAAAGAATCTTCATCCTCCTCGCAGACACCCATCCCCTATCATCACCAACCACACCATCCTCGCCCGATCATCGCACCCTGTCTAGAGCAGCTGGCACCAGTGGTGTCACTTGTGGTGCCAGTACGTCTCCAGACCCACATTCCCACCTATGCCAGTGCAATGTACACCACCCTCTCTCAGATCCTCGTAACCACCCAATCCCATGAGCCCGTCTGCTGCTCCACTATGGTTCTCACGAGCAAGCTAGAGGAGCGTACACTGCAGAGCCCATACTTAACGATCCCCACTTCAAAGAGTTACCTGCCTTTGGAATTGGAGCTCAGGATGGGTTCAGAAGAGGGATATGGATCAACAAGTGTGGGTGGGAGCAAGCGCATGCTTTCCCCAGCTGGAAGCCTGGAGCTCAGTACTGAGGCACAGAGGCAACAGAAGCGTGTGAAGGAAGAAGAGGAAGAGGAGAAGGAAGACAGTGAAGGCATCAGAAGAGGAGGTGATGGTGAAAAGGCTAAAGACAAGGTGGCTATTGAAGCTGCTCTGGTGCATGAAAGCAAAGAGAAGGTGGTGGAAGCAAAGGAAGAGGAGCCAAAAGAAGACAAGGGCGAGCGAGCACCAGAAGAGGCAGCGCCCTCCAAGGAGGAAGAAGAGGAGGAGAGCATAAGAATCCGGGTCTTGGGTCCAGAAAGTCACAAGGGGCCATCGTACCATAGCCTTCATACCACCACCTCGGTCAGCTGGTGCTACCTGAACTATGTGAAACCCAACCCATCCCCCCAGAGGGACCCCCAGGCTTCTGTGTACTCCTCCTGGTGTGTCAGCATGCACAACCCCAACCTGCCTGGCCTTTCCACCAAGGTGGCACTTGCGCTGCTGCGCTCGAAGCAGAAGCACAGCCTGGAGACCTACACCACAGCCATGGCGCCAGAACCCACTGCTGGCAAGCTGGTTCCAGCTAATGCCAGGAAGCCACGTATGACTGAAGTAAGTCTAACAGCCATCATGTTTAGGTTACATTGTTGACATCATGCAGCAAATCATTTTTTTAATCAAAATCAGTTTTTCTCCCCAGTCAGTTGTAGAATGTTGTGTCAGCTACTTGCTTCATACTCCTCTATCGGAAGAAGAACTTCTTGAGCAATAGCACACCTGGAGGAGAGCGCTATTCCCTTGATTCCATCCGCAGCCACCCAGCTGACTATAGATGTCATGGTTGAGAACTTAGAGCCAGAGAAACCCAGCCCTCTGATTAGGGCTCAGCCATATTGGAGAAAAAAATCACATTGCGATATTTGATTTTTGGTGATAAGAATTGTAATATTTACCAATATAAACTGTAGCTAAATAGAATTAATTATCTTCATAAAGAGGTTGTCAGTTGTCAGATAAGTTGGTGGTGTTGCTGTGAGTTGTGCCAACAGACACAAAGTGGTGCCGACAAATTCTATGGTCAACATTGTCTCTGTGGGATCTGAAGTATTCCATACATCAGAAGACAAATGTCTTTTGGGGACTAGGTCTTCTTTGATTTTTTGCTCCTCACTAACTTTTGTAAAATTTCTTACAAATGCATGCAGAGCTCATGCAAAAGTAGAGGCAGTAAACTGATTTATTAAGATATAATCGATATGTTGATGATCATGCATGTCTAATCCACGCAGAGGAACGCAGAGCTGTGTTTGCCCTCTGAGCCTTCCTCCTACCACAGCAGGGACCGCTCCCCAGTCACTCTGGTAGAGCACGCCACACTTTACACGCAAGTGCCTTAGAATTCTATAAAAAAAAGTACTTTAAACGCACATGAACTCAACAACAAAAGATTTCTATAGTATTAAACTACATAGTAAAACTATATTATATGTGTTTATAATGTCTGTGTTGGAGGAAGCTATGTAAACCCACTTCTGGTTTAGTGACTACGTCAGGTAGCCACCATTAAAACCAATAATAAAAACAAAATCATTTCTAACCAATGCAAAACCAATGTGCGCATTTATGAGCAAATTTTGTACGCTTGCCAACAATGCACACAAGAGTGAGAGTAATGCTGGCGTAACTGTATAAGAATTTTATCTGTATAAAATAGCAGCAACCCTCAAACTTGGCAGCATGAAGCACAGTCACAGTGACGCCTAGCCTATCGTGATTTTCACTTAGCGTCCATTTCACTTAAATCTTTAATCTTTTCTAATTTTACCTTAATTCCTCCAACTGTATATCCAGCTGTATTAACCATTGTGATTTTAATTTACTGTGTATTAACGCATCAGCTAAACAATTATGATAAATACATAAGGGATATAAAGCTTTGGTAGGTGACAGTGTGTCCTCTGGAGTTTGGGAGGTGCACGCTGATGAGCTCGAGCCTTCATTGCAAGCACACTTATACATTAAGCAATTTCCCTATGGAATCAATAAAGTTTTTTCTGGTTCTGATTCATATGTAAGGTTTACTTAAAGCCTCATGTTGCAAAACACAACAGTAGGAGTGACATAAACTTGCAGGAGTGACATACTTGCGTGAGTGACACATTTGTGCGAGTGACAAACTTATAGGATACTTGTGCAAGTAGCATAAACTTGTAGATGTGACATACATTTTGTAGGTTTGACATACACTTGTGTGAGTGACATACATTTGTAGGAGTGATATAAATTTGTGTGAGTGAGTTTCCCCCTGATCTCGTCATTTCTGTACTATGTGGTGTAGAGGAGAGCCACTGAAGTCGTCTTTGTTTGTCCTGAGTATAGGTACGAGACACACCTCCCCACACCCCCTTTGAAGTGAAGGAGACACCTCCACCTGAGAAGGAGGAGGAGAAGAAAGGGAAGCGGGAGGAGGAAGCGCCCTCCACATCCAAACGCTGTGAACCATCGCGTATCCGGATCTTCGAGGGCGGGTAAGCAAGTCAGAGGCAGAAAGAGACCCTGTGCCCCCCAGTTCATTATAGAGTCATTAAATAGTGACACGAAGTCCACTCCTTAAACCACCACAGTGTCCTCATGTTCTCTGTTAGCGAAACACATCAGCATCAGAATTAGTGGTGCGAAATTTGGGTTTTATGAAAACTAGAAGGATGACTTTGATGCAGGTGTTTACAAAGATCATATCCTGAACATTAATCAGAAGCTCGCATCTCAGTTCTAAATCTTAGTCTTAAGCTGCGCTGTGGATGCAGTCATTTTTCCCAGTTCTCACAGTGGGCTTTGAGCCAGGTAGAGGAAAGGAGGGCACCTTTGTTCACTGTGGACCCCTGTAGCTGGTGGTCAGGCATGGAAATACCTGCGGTTGTGAAGCTCTTCAGCTCAAGGGTAGAAAATAACTCGCCTCACAAATGGCCCTTAACAGAAGTGGACGGATGTGTATGTTGTTTACATAGGTGGAGCAGGGTCTGCGTAGGAGTATCAGGGGTGCGTGTTGTTATGTCGGTCTCCTAGGATCCCACCTTTAACACCTTACAGGTTCCACCTAGCCGTACCATGTCATTTCATAGCATTGTTATTGCCAAGAGGTGTAGGTTACCTTCCTGTTTTAAACTGCTTTATCTGTATAAAATTAATTATTGGTTAGGATTTTACTTTAGTTGAATCTATTCAATAAAAATAGCATCGAAACTATCACATAAATTTAAGTTGAGCCTCAGGTTAATTTTATCTTCTCCTGAAAAGGCCAGAATTATAAATCTTATTTTGGGGGGAATAATGTAAAAAGAAACATGTCGCTCCCCACGTACATCCCATCTCAAAATCACTGCTGAGCTGCTGAATCTCCTTTTCACGCGAAGGTGTCCCACCGAACGACAGCACCTCTTCTCATTGGCTGGAAGTCACATGTCCCGTTGAATGTCACCCGCTGTCGATGTTGCTCTCAGTGTTGGAGGTGTGGTGAAGATGTTTCTGTCTATGGAGGCGTGGTGCACACATTCTGACTGTGTGATGTTCGTGCAAGTGAGTTCGGGGGCCTTAACGTTCAGAGAAGTAATCAGGGGAACAGCTTGGAAAATCAAAGCTGGGAAAGGTCAATTTATGCTGGAAAGACCCTGCCAAGGAAGGCTTTGAATGGGATAATGCTGGTGCTGTTTGAGCTGTTTTTAGGGTACTTATGCCTGGGTGTTCCTGTGACTGAGCTCAGCCACAGCAGTAGTGTAGCTTTGGGTAGCACTGCTGGTGTCACAGGAGGAACGTGACTGCATGTGCATGCCTGTGGCAGGTGCTGGAGCGTACTGCCGGGCCAACAGAGCTGGGTCTGTCGACGGCCTCAGCCCCACGTTGACTCCCTTTACGTAACGTGCAGCTGGACTCTGTTTACACAGAAAATTCAAATCCTCCGACTTTGCAAGGGGGAATGCTGGAGCACTTTGAAGGTACTTTTTGAGAAAATTCGTTTCCAGCCAGGTCCGGCACAAGGAAAGTCTCTGTCCATGTAGTTTTCCCCCAAATGGGACGGTTGCCTTTATTATTAAATTTATTTCTTGTCCTCTGCATTTCCTGAAATGAAACCGACTTCAGAGCGAGGGAGTTATTTTGTACATGGAGGTGTGACAGGAGAAGGGCCAGGGCAAAGAGGGACAGGGGAGCACAGCGGCGGGAGGTGTGTGGTGTCCGGGGGGGACGGGGGGTTATGGTGAGCACAGCGTCGACGCAGCGAAGGGCAGGCTCCCTCCCCCGTGTCTCTCTCCTCAGACTTCTCTCCTGTCTCCCCTGTCCAATCTCCCTCCTGTCTTCCATCTCTGTTTCTTCCTCTCCCCACTCGCCTTCTGTCCCCCCTTTATTTTTCTGTTCGGCAATCCTTAGTTTTTATTCTGGGCTCCCTCTCTTTCTTTCTCCCTCCCCCCCTCCCCTTGCTCTCTCTCTCTTTGCAGTTCTCTCTGAAGCGCGGGCCAGACTCTGGGCACAGGAATACGCGCTGTCGTCACAGAGGTAGACCGCTCCCCGCCCTCTCGTCTCGCCACCTACGTATGTCCGGTCTCCCTCTCAGTTTATTCGTGAGCTGCAGGGACAGGAGAAGGCCCCCGGTGGCTCCAGCTTTCCGCCGTGACACATCCCAGTCTGGTGTCGTCGTGTAAATCTGTGTTCCTCACCGTGCAGGAGATGTCCATGTGTCACATCAGCCCCACAGCAGCATAGCAGGTGCAGGGAAGGGAGCCGTCGGCCTTCAAACCCCTCGATAGACTCGATAGAGCGTTAGCGGACGGACTGACCTAGATTGGGTCCTGAAGACCCATCATGGACAAAATGCTTGCCTTACATCAGGTCCAGATCTTGTCCCTTGGGTGGAGAGGTTAGCACCACTGTCAGAGAGTAGCATTTTCCATGCTCCGTGACTAGTGAGCAAAGTGTTCTCGATGTACGCGCATCCACGCACTGGCACACGCACACATGCACACACACCAACCTCACTGCTTTTAAGCAGATGACCTCATTCTAACACTCACACAACCCAATTTCTATAAATACTCAGCAATCCATCCATCCATCCATTTTCTGAAACCGCTTAATCCAAACTGGGGTCGCGGGGGGTGCAGGAGCCTATCCCGGGAACAATGGGCGCAGCCGGGAACCAACCCTGGGCAGTCGCCTACTCAGCAATCCAATTATTATTATTGACTATATGTTTTCATCCTGATAGAGCGGGAGCAAACCTGAAAGTATAGCAGCATTTAATGCATATGAGCAAATGTGGTGGCTGTATGCTGAGTGGTGTTCTTCCTCCCACCCTCCCTCCCTCACAGAACAGCAAGGGTCTCATTTATCAAACTGCGTGAATTTCATTGTGAAAAAATACATGCACATGAAAGGAAAAAAATGCGCACACACATCCTGCCCAGTCGCCACCCACAAATGACCAGGAATACTCAATGCAAATAAACTGCGGCTCATATAATAGGCAAATCAAGCCTTTCAAATCAAGTCCAATGATACCGGCTATAAACAAATAAACAAGAAGAGAAATTTTGATCAGTGTGAGGTGGAGGCACGACAAAATAATATACTTAGGGGCATTTTTCCAGATTTGTCCAAATTGTTGCATACGCCAAATTGTTACACTGCTGTAAAAATACACATTTTTTCCTGCAAAGTTTTGTTTGATAAATCCGGGATTTCGTGTAAAACATTGTGTATGCACATTTCAGACATCTTTTTGTACACTAGTGGCCAAAATTGTGGAAACACTTCCAATTTTTAGAGATTACAGAACTTTAACTGTTGCTTCAATTGCTCAGTTAATCGTCCAGTGTATATCTGTAACATTCTTTGACTGTTTATAAACATATTACTGCCAAAATTTGCGTAGTAATTTTTAAAGAGTAATGCCAAACATGGTAGGCGTTTCCTCGTTTTTGGCCACTAGTGTATTACACAACTTTGATAAATGAGACTCCAGGTGTCTTGGGATACTGCTGAGGTGGGTGTCATGTGGGGCTCGGGTCTCCTGCTCCCCAGCGCCCCCTGTGGTGAGACTGATCTGGCAGTGCTATAGTACAAACAAGGCCCTGTAACCCAAAGGCAGCTGATTCATGTCCCAGAAGGGTTCTGCATTTGTGCCTAGGAGTATGTAAGCAACCTGTTCCCATGAGCTCATTTTGCCTGAAAGGGTCAGTTTAGAGACTATCAGCGTAAGCAGCAGTTCCGCTGGGTCGCAGTGTTCAGGCTGGCCTCCCCGTGCCGCCGTCCATCTGGACAACTCGTGCAGCGTCTGCAGGGACAGTTTGGCCTCGGAACTGACTCAACCGTGACTCACGGCACCCCCGCCGCTGCCACTTCTCCATGGCGAGAGCCGGCCCATCCGTCAGAGCGCCTGGCACGTGTGACGGGTCACGCCTGAGAAGACTGAGATTCAGAGCTCTCTGGCGAGAGAGTGGTGGGGCTGTGGTTTGTTTGAGATGCTGTGCCCAGTGAACGGGGATGGAGCGCCACGGCCTCGTGCTTGTGTGGTGTCAGATGGCTGCGCTAAACTGCTGTCTGCTTGCTGTCCATGGATGAGGGTTCGGTGGTAATCATGATCATTCGATTATAATAACCAAAAAAAGACTCCTTAGAATGCCAGGAATGTGAACGGCGATGTGTCTGTCCACAACACTGGGCTCTCCCCTTGGTGCCACCATACGCGCACAATGGTCATCTGTGGTAATGCAGGACCAAGATCCATCGCTGAACATGGTATGATGCCGCTCATCATCAGTCCAGGCCTCTCGGTTACGGCACCAGTCCAAACACAGCCGTCTCTGTGCTGGTGTTAACGGCAGCCTAAGCATGGGACGGTGAACCCTTAGTACAGTTAATGCCAGTCGTCGAGACACGGTGTGGGATGGCACAGGGTGATATAGAGAGCCCAATATCTGTGTCCAGATGGCAGGTGCAGATGTCATGGGGTTCTGTAATACCTGGTGCACAATACAACGATCCTCCCTTGGTGTGGTCTGTCTTGGGCAACCGGAACCTTAACAACGTGTGTCGGTGCCCTCATGTGCCCATTGGTTCTAACATTGGGTGACTGTGACATTTGCATACCCCACTTGCCGGGCAATTGTACGATATGACCAGCCGGTCTCATGCAAACCCACAATGTGACCCCTATCAAACTCCATCAAGTGTTGGTAATGCTGTCTAATGCGTCTATGAGGCATCCTCTGTGTCTGGTGACTAGACGTGCCAGCCACTTGCAAATTGAATCATTTATATACCCATCGCTGGTCTGCACATGTACCAGATTACATCTGAATTGCACCATTACATCTGATCGTTTAACTTATTTTGTCACTTGTCACTGAGTGTACACACACACACACACACACACACAAGTTGGTCTTCCTATCTAAATGAGGACCGTCCATTCATTTCTATGGGAAAAACCCTAATCACAATCACGACACCCTTAACCTCTACCCATCCCTAACCTTAACCATAAGTAACCAACTGAAATACAAGACTTTTGGCATTTCTACTTTTTTGATTACATTCACAGATTTTTATAAACCTGAGGTTATCCAAATGGGGACCTCAAACGATGTCCCCAAAAGTAGGGAAATTTCAGGTTTTACTGTACTTGGGGAACAATTTGGTCCTCAAATGTGATCTATACAAACCACCCCCCCCCCCCATACACACAAACACACATACACATGCATATCTGTATGTTATGTACTGTTGGAATATTTCTAAATGGAACTTTTTTTTTGGAACTTGGAAGTACAGATATATAAGTTTCTGGATTCATTTTTGAGGACGACAGCCATAACATGGGTTCCAGTCCATTCTGGTACAGTTTCCAGAACGGGCCTCAGAAGCAGAAATAAGCCCCACCAGCCTCCCACAGGCATAATGGTCTGGTAAATATTAATAAGCCAGAGTAAACATGATTTTTATAGGGTGCTACAGCAGACTTGCTTGGAGTGTGGTGTGATGTGTACCCCCCCCCCCAGTTTATTGGTTTATTTTTGGCAACTGTGTGGATGAGGCTGTCCCACCCCATTTCTGCTGTTGTTACTGGCAGCCTTTGCCAGGTGGGGGGGGGGGGCAGAATTTTCCAGCCTCTCCGTCATGTTACGGCAGCTAAAATGAGCTTTCGGTTGCTGGGGCGGCTGAGGATTGGGGGTTGGGCTGCGGGTGGGGGTGGGGGTGAGGGTACAGTGGTTGCGCAGTGAGCCAAAGAGGTGGGCCCTCGGTCAATGGGAGCCTCCTGGGGGCCTCCCTGTCTGAAGCAGCCTTCCCAGCCGTAGAGGCCCTCTGCTGGTGCTGTGGCCCCTGCAAACAGTTGTCGAGTGCTATAAAATGACATTAAGATCTATAACATGACATTAAGATCTATAACATGACATTAAGATCTATAACATGACATTAAGATCTATAACATGACATTAAGATCTTTCAGTTGCCCTTATTAACTATTTGTGTTTAATGGAGGGGCTTTAAAGGCCTTGTGTCACTGCAATTAGTAATATAACTGTGATTACACATTCCCTTGGCTGCACATTATTCATTTAACTTTTTTCCTGTTAATTTCCCACTTTACTGTAACAGCACACTTGCCATTCATTTTCAGCTCCTACCTCAAGGGTACAACAGCCATTCCTCTGGCAGGATTAGAAGTGACAGTGTTGAGCCCTGGTTCCTTAGCCTCTATGCAGTCTGCTTATAATGTGAGGTGCTGTTTATGCTGCTTGTTTACCTCAGCTGCTGGTACCCCTTCTAAGTTACTCTCGGTTATTGCGTTAGGGGTCAGATCCCTGACCCGTAACAGGAAAGTCAGGGAGATTTTGAGGGTGTTACCTGGAGCAGAGTTGCAGCCTCATCCACAATAAGCCCTCTGTGTCCGCAGGCCTGCTGGGTTTCACGCTTATGAAGGAGCACATTAGCTGCTGGGGTGTTGCTCCGTCCTTGAGAATCCCACCAACCTCAGACCTGAAAACTGCCATGATTATGTCAGGTGGTTTCTGTCTGGCTGCAGCAGTGTGTTTGTGTCTCTGTCTGTCTACACTGGGATAAAAATTGTTCCATCTCACCCCGCAGGCAGATGCCCAGAGTGGCAGTCCTTGTGGTTCAGATACGAATGTGTATGAATGTTACCAGGCAGGTATTTGGGAAGACAGGGATACCTGGACATTTGGGAGATCTATTTTTTGACCCCCCCCCCTCCCCGCCAGCGAGATCATAGAGAAATTATGAAATACATAAATATTTTTTTTTTAACATGAGATAAACTCTCAGATAGTGGAGAGTGACAGGCAGTGAAATAGGGAATCTCACAGGGGTGTCAATCAGAGCCGTGGACGAGGCTCTCCCACCATCTCTGACATCTCTAACCGTCTGTTCCGAAAGCAGCCTAGACCCCCCCCCCCCCCACACACACACACACACACCATCCGTGTGCTTTCCTCCTTCTGACGGACACTGTGGTGTGTCAGGGAGGTCGTGAACGTCTCTGTGAGTCTGTCTGTGAGTGACAGCGATGAGCCGCCCCCCCCACCCCCATCCCTGTGCCCCCTTCAGTCCCCAGCTTCTCCAGTGAGATGAGGAAGCACATGGCAGTTCGTAAGCAGATCATAAGCAAAAGCTACGGTTCCTGACAGCAGCGTCTGGGTACCATCGAGATAAATGAGGATGAATGCATGCTTCTGGGTTCTCGGTTGCCAGGCAACTCATGTGAAGCCTCCTGCTGGTGAGTCGGGCTGGCACTAAGCGATGGGGGTGTAAGGGGGGGTGGTCTGTCAGTGACTCTGGGCCGCTGTCCAAGCAGCAGTCTACGTGTGAATGCTCTTCGGGGGCGTCCTGCCTGCCTCCTGCCCATTGCGGCGCTCACATTGAGCACATCTCCGGACCGACCAGCGGGTCATGCTCTCGCCCGGCCCATCTGCTTCCTGCGGACTTCCGCATCGAGCTGCCACAGTTATGCGGGATGTGAATCTGACACGTCAACGTAATGACTACAGCCTTGCTAGGTGCTAGATGTACAACAGTATTGAGTGATCGGGGAACCCAAAATACCAGCAGGGAATTGTCTGAGCACAGGGGAACATGCCTGGAGCTTGGGATGCCAGCGGAACCCGCGGCCCTGGGGGCATGAGCCTGCGCTACCAGAACCCCATGCCCACCTGGCCTGTGAATTGCGTTTCTGAGGCAGCACTGCTAGCCGAGGTTCTGTGGCAGTGGGTTCTGCGGCCTCAGCTGGGCTCCTGCCAGATGGCCGTCCCGGCTGAGGAAGCCTCTCATCCTGGCCTCCTCTGTGCTCGTAGAGTCTCGCTGCCCATGTGCCGTGTCATCTTGGCCCCTCGCTCCTCTCTGTCCAGCTTATCATACCCCTGGTCCCCCTCCTGGTGTGCACCCCCCCTCCATTTTTCTCTCCTCTGCCCCCCTTCCACCCTGTCCCCCTGCCCCCCCCTTCCTTCTTCTCACTTCTGTCTCCCACTCAGTTTTCGCTCCCACCCCCTCACCTTCTGTCCTCCCACACACTTGCCCTCACCCATCTGCGCCCCCCACCCACCCGCACATGCCCGATGCCGTCGGCCTCACTGCTAATCCTCTCCCTCTCTCTCTCTCGCTCACTCCCAGATACAAGTCCAACGAGGAGTACGTGTACGTGCGTGGGCGCGGCCGCGGCAAGTACGTGTGTGAGGAGTGCGGTATTCGCTGCAAGAAGCCCAGCATGCTGAGGAAGCACATCCGCACGCACACCGACCTGCGGCCCTATGTCTGTAGGCACTGCAACTTCGCCTTCAAGACCAAAGGTGGGCGGTGGCTGTGCGTTACTGTGGAGGGGGGGTATCATGGTTGGATCGTCACCGCCGCTAAGACCCGCTTACCTTACCTCACAGGGAACCTCACCAAACACATGAAGTCCAAGGCCCATGGCAAGAAGTGCCAGGAGATGGGGGTCTCCGGGTCCTCCTTGGACGAGCTGGAGGCCGAGGAAGGAGGTGGGACTTCCTGTTTCACATTGCATTGATTGACAGATCCACTTATTTTCATTTCCTCTCTGTCACAAAGCACTACTAGACAGTGAGCTGAGCTGTGTATAAAGTACTGTGTTCTTTTTATTTGGAGTACACTCTAGTACCAGAGGGGATATCCAGTGAAACCCACACACACATTCCTGCTTCACCTGCAGTGGCCAGAAGCATCGTACTTCTTTGCTATACTGCTCCTGCAAAAAATTTTCTCATTAGCATCTTGCTAATTTCCCTGCATTTTTAATTGACCGTCTTCGCCCTGGCAGTGTAGCATAAGCACCATCCATTTTCAGTCTGCTTATCCAGTACAGGATTGTAGGGGCGGCCTGGAGCCCGTCACACCTGGGCTGGGGTGCTAGTCCATCATAGGGTACCAGTCCAGAGGGATATGTATCCAAACACATTATGAGCAGAGTAACTGTAACACAACCCAAGGAGAACACACAAGCACACAGAAACGGTGGAATTTGAACCCACAACCTTGGAGGCAGCTGGTTCAGGCACGTTCACAGAAAATCGTTCACTTTGGCCCCCTGAAACTTTTTACAGCGGGTGGCTTCGGCAGGCCGTTTGAGAAAGATTACATAATGGAAAGTAATTTATTCACTACCCGTTGTCAAGGGAAGGTAAAAAAAAAGGAATAAGTGAATAATGAAGCACTTAACAAGAACTTTCATTGAGTCATCCCTCCCGGTGCATTGTGGGAAGTGCTGACTGGCACACAATGGTCCCAAGGCCGCAGCAGATGTAAGAGGGCCTGGCTGCTATAAGGGGGATCGGCTGCTCCATGCAGCGCACTCCATTCAGTGCTGTAAATATAGTTCAGCAGCACCCCCCGATCCCACCACCTCATTCAGACTGGCTCCCCCCGCTGGGGGGCGGAGAGCTCTGCAAGAGCCAAGGTCGGGCCCATTAAAAGGCCGCTCGTCTCTGCAACCGCTAGACACAGCTTGTGAATGGAGCAGTCGTGATTGTGTTATAATTAAAGCCCCCTCACTTGTCCTGGATATTTATAAGTCTGCTTGCCGGTGCGGGTAACCTTCCTTAGAGCCGCATTGGGCTTATTCTGTCCAGCTTTGTGTCCTCATTAGAACCCTGTGCTCTGTCTCAGCTGGGTTATTACTGTAGGATTCATGCAGTTAAGGGCTGAGAATGTCCACACGTTAATGTCCACTGTTTTCACACCGACCAGTTGGGGGCAGCGAGGAACAGGCTGGAGGCTCAGAGGACCAAGAGGAGCATCAGTTCTCTGATGTGGAAGACTCCGAGGATGACGACGACAATGAGGAAGAGGAGGAGGAAGAAGAGTCCTCTTCACATGATGAGCCTCCTTCATCCTGCTCTCCAGACACACGGCTTTCCAGCAGCGGTCGCTCAGACAGTGGGCAGCCGCCCCAGAGGGATACCCCTGAGGAGAGGGAGGCGGGCTTGACACAGCAGGACTACCCGTCACCAAGGAGGCCCTGGCCTAGTGGGAGGGCTGCCTCCCCTGGCAGCAAGAGGGCGCTGTTCTCGCGGTGCCGCTGGGAAGCCTCTCCCAGGGCCTTCTCCCCTAGCGGTGAGGGCTCCCCCCTCTGCCGCCTGTCACCGGGGCCCCGGGAGTCGTCCCCCCTACGGTGCCTCTCCCCCAGGCTGGACCTGTCCTCCCCTGGCCGCCACCTGTCCCCATCCCCTGAGCGGGGACTGTCCCCGATTCGGCCACTGTCGCCCCTTGGCTCGCTGTCCCCGGGCCGCTACGTGGGGCCACGGGGCCTGGCCTCACCCGCTCCCACTGCGGCCTGCCACAGAGCCCAGAGCTCCACTGGCCGGTATGCCAGGGACGCGGAGGGCAGCACAGAAGCCAGCGAGGGCTGGCAGGTGAGTCTGTGCTGATGCTTTACATTCACACTTAATGCATTTAGCACGACTATCAGAAGGCAAAAGGAGCACTGCCATTCACAGCAAACTTTACACATACATACAGCGTGCTGCACATTTAATGTAATCAGTGCATGTAGATGAATGAGACATATGTGGAATAATCTATTATTCCGTGCAATTGGAAGACTTGGTGGAAATTCTTCTGTATACTTCATTTAAATCCTTTATATAAACCCTGACATTTATTTCTGTACAGATTGCAAACATATACATATAAATATGTGGTAGGTGGTAGTTTTCAGCTCAAAGAGCAGCAGATATCAAAAATAAAAATCTAAAAAAGGCGGCCTCCCCACAGCACTCCTCAGGGTCCTAAACCCCGCCGAACCATGCTCACACCTGAATAATTACATACATGTTTTCTCTCTAGACAGTAGCCCAGCCCCATACAGGCCAGCAGTGAATGTGTTTGTAACTGGTGGCACAGTGACTGTAGCCTGTGCTATGTTGTGTGACATTGACACCCCTCCCTCCCCTACCATTTTCTTTAAGGAGCAGATTAGCTACCCTCGTGAAAGGCTGATCCCTACGGATGCCAGCCCACCTTCCCCCGCTCTGCGGCTCATGCCGGGTGAGTTCCTGGGCCACACGCCGCCCCGGACTGTAGACCGCACCTTCAGCCACCTGCCGCTGCACTCGCAGCAGCTGACGCGGATGCCCTGCCTCATGATCCCCATCGGGGGCATTCAGATGGTGCAGCCCCGGCCCAGTGCCCACCCCAGACTGCTCCGGTGCCCCAGTGGTGCCTCGCCCCCTTCACCCTGGAAGAGGGGCCCGAGCCAGTCCCCTGGCGAGGCCGAGGGGGCGCGGGCTGGGATTCTGGGGGACCGTGGGGCGCAAAGCAAGGAAGCTGGAACTAGCCAATCAGGGTTTTGCACAAGCAAAGGCCACGCCCCCCCAAAAGAACACGTTCCTGAGACGGGCGGGGAGGAGCCCAAAGACACGGGCACGAAGCAATATGGCAGCTTATGCACTCAGTCGCAGACTAGCACTTTGGCCACTGAGGCAGCAGACGCACAGACTGAGGAAAGCGGCTCTGAGCCAGGACGGCCCTCGCATCCCTCTCCTAGCCTGCAGGCTCCTCCCACTCATAGGACTAGCCCGCCCCCTGAGAGCAATTGCCCAACTGAGGTGCTGCATGGGGGGCGTGTCCCAGAGCCAGCCCGGGGAGGGGCCGGCGGATCAGGAGTCGAGGCCAGGGTGTGCCAGAGCAAAAACAACACAACAGGAAGCACTTAAAACTCCGCCCTGATTCTGTGTACAGGATCATTGCAGATATTCGTTGTTAATATTTTTTGTTGTTGTTGTTTTTTATGGTTTCATTTTTATACAATTTATGACACTGTTGTTTACCTACTTTGTTTTTGTCCTTCTGCAATATTTAGGATTGTAATAAGATGCACCTTTATTGCCAATACAATTTCTATCTATCTCTGTTTCTTTATTTATCTTCCTATCTTAATATCTGTTACGATATATATGATCTATATGATGAATATACATATATTTGTAAATGACCAAAACCAATACAGAACATGACAATAATTCCAGTTTCGTTCGTCTCTTGTTCAGTATTACTAAAAACGTAGTTTATTGTGCCTTTCATGTCATGGTTTGTTGCTTGAAATGTAGACAAAAAGTTTAAAAGGCTGTGAATTTTTTTTCATATATTTTTGTGTTTTGATGGGCGAGTGTTTGGGGAAGAGGTAGAGCATATATATATATATCTATATATTTTGTTTTCCTTCTTGGCCATTTCTAAAGTCAGGGTAAAGGGCAAAAATTAAAATGTTAAAGAGCGAAGGAGCCATGGAAGCGGATCGGAAGAGAAGATTTGCAAAGAAAATGCACTGAAGTCATATTTTTTATATCACTAAAGACTAAAATCTTATGTTCATGTACAGGAAAGAAGTCTATGGTCAGTATTTATTGCAGCTTAAAGACGTAAAAATGCTTCTCCGTTTTTTATGATTTTTTTTTCTAAAACATGCAGTTACTGATGTCACATCCCTGTGTGTCCTCTTTTTGATAAAGTTCTTATGACTTGAAATTGAGGTACTAGGCCAGGTGGATGCTGGCTGGGTGGGGGAGGGGGGGGGTTGGTGCTTGGCCAAACATGCAGTTGCCCTATGGATTTCAGCCAGGGCAGGTTTCTAGTTTCTAAACCAATTAAAAAACAAACTGCACCAGACTTTCCTGGGATCTTGTGTTTGTCTTCTGCTTTGTAACAAATGCCTTCACTTCCTTCTATGCTGTTCCTTTTCTAAACACACTTCAGTGGACCTTTCCATCGGTACAGTACAGTCCAAACAAAACCACAGTACTGGTACAAGTTTGTTCTGTTTGTTGTTGGGTCCATAAGCCAGTATTTCCCAACATTGTGAACTGGTAGGGAGCAAAAACATGGACTGTCTGGGGTCCCTGAGGACCGGATTGGGAAAGGTTTGGGACATGCAGAAACTGGCAGCTCCTTTAAGTCGCTTTGAATAAATATCTTTGGGAAACCTTTTAAATTGAGACCAGAAATCAAAGTCTCTTCTATGTGATTCAAAATTCCTAGAAAGGTGGGATCCATATTGTGAAATACTTTGCTATTTCAGGAACCTTAAATTATCTTTTTTTTCTTCATTTCATGGTGGAACCATGTAAGTCTCTTTGCAATTGCAACACTGCGGAACTTTCCTTGCTTTTGGTTTTTGCGAACCTAGTCAGGATGGCGAAAGGTGCTTGTTGGTCACATCCTCAAAATACTGGGTGGGAAGCATCACAGAACGAGCGCTTTCCTCCTGCGAATAAACAGGATGCTTTACAATAGGTCGATTTCCTGTTGTCCTGGATAATTTTTGCAAGGCCGCTGAAAATATGAAGCATCTCTGAATCTGAAGGCAAGTTGCTAGGATACCAAACATAATGCTGGCCGGTTGCTTTTTAAAAAAAAACTCTCAATGAACACCCAAAAGGGAGCAGAACTCTGAAAAAAATGACTCGTGAGAATAAGTGCCTACTTTCAATAGCGGGAGCAGGTACAACATGGCAGCAATGTAAGAAAAACAGCTACTTTGGGTCCCAGGGCCTTGTTATCTAGATAACACCCAGCTGTGTGGGTAAGTACAGCCACAAGCCCCCGTTTGGTGACTGGTTTGGAAAAACAGTGGATGGTGAATACAGGTGGAATTTCCCTAGATTCAAAAGTGGCCTCTAATTAACTATTTTGCTTAATTGACATAATGTGACAAGCCCTAGACAGTAGATTCCAGCCATACTTTTCCGAATGACTGATGCTGATTACAAATAAGCAATCGAAATTATGCTACCAGCAGCTCAAGTGTCAGGGATTACATCATTTGACCAAATTCATTACCACTATTCTACTGAAGTTAAACAAATAATGTTAATAAACCAAGGGATCCATCACCTAAATTCTCTGTTTAGGAGTCGAGTTTAGTCACGTATGAGGTTGAAGGGACATTATGAGGCTACCATAATCTACAGAAAGCTCTAGGAAGAAGTCAAAGAAGATGAAAAGGAAATTGGTTTGCTGGTAAGAAATCTGAGGCCTGGGGTGGCCGTGCGAGTGCCTGAGAGACACTGCCGCAGCCCCGGGAGCCTGTTCAGGAGCTTCTCTAAAGGATACTCCTGCCGCAGTGAGCTGCCTCCTCTTTCCTCCAATGGAGCATTCAGGACCTCTCATCAAGCCTGCCGACAGCTTGCCAAAGATAGCCCTCGGCATTACTGGGAGGGGGTTGCTTTTCCAGTGCCAAACCATTTCAGCCAGCAAACTCCACAACTTAGCCTTTATTCTAAGATAATACTACTTGAACTGCAATGATTGTACACTGCTGGTTCTGTAAGAAACATTGTGTCTGAGGTTGTCGTTCTGCATGGGTGATATTTTCCAGATAGTTTTACAGATATGAGCTTTAAGTTGTGTAATGTAGCAGGCAGTAATTGTATCAGCAAGCAGACAGGAAATGTGGGGGTGTACAGGCAGCACGTGGGTGGGAGAGGCGGCAGAGGCTGTCTGAGGGTGATGGAACAAAAGGGGAAATGCAGGGCCAAGAGGAGAGTGAGCAGGAGGAGGAGAACAGACAGGGAACTGGCAAAGCCAGTGATCCAGTATGTAAGTATGCTGTGTGCCACAACCACACAGAAGGTAGGCATGTTCGTTAGGGTCGTTTCTGGGGTAACTATCTGGCTAAGTTTGGTGTCTAATGGCAGCTTGGCTCATTAGAGTATGCTCACTCACTGTGGATTTCCAGAAAAAACACATCCCATTGCCTGCATCAGCTTAGCTTGAAAAAATGCGTATTTGTTGTCTACTTGGATTCAATATTTTCTGAGCGTTTCATGTTAAGTGAGGTTTCACTAAAATTCGACCCAAGGCATGTAGTCAGTTCTTGCCATCACTGCTGTACCAAATCTTAGTAGACATACATATAGGCTTGACAGCCTTTACAATGTTTCCTCCTCTGCCCCCCCGCTACTTATTGTCACGCACCCAGATAATTTGGGGTGTCCAACATTCCTTGCTGCCCCTCCATCCAAGATCGGTCAAACCATTGATGTCTCTGCCATGGGTTGGTGCCCTATCCTGGGTTTTTTCTCTGTCTTGTGCCTATGACCCTCCATAAAATAAACAGGTATGGAGGAGGTTTGTGGCTCAGTGAGCTAAGCCTCTATGCCTGTGATCAGAAGGTTGCCATTTCGAGCCCCAACCTTGGTACAATAGCTCTGTCTGTTGGGCCCCTGAGCAAGGTCCTTAACCCCCAGCCCCAGGGTCGCTGCATGTTGGCTGACCCTGTGGTCACCCACCCTCTCACCTGCCTGTGTCACTCATGATGAGGTCCAAAGTACCTGTTTTCATACTTATATGTCTGTTTTTCCTCACTTAGCAGAACCCCCTTGTTCTATGGATAGCTAAATGTATCGGGATTACCTTGAGCCATGACCTCAGCAGAACAGTCACATGTCTGTAGTCCTTTGAGTAAAACCCTTTACCACCAGCTGCAGAGACACTGCATGCTGGCTGACCCTGTGTTGTGACCCCCAAACTTGTTCTCACCTGTGTGTCTCATGGAGAGCAAGATGGGTTAGGCAAAAAAAGAATTAAGAAAGTGGGGATTAATAAAGCATCACCATTCTAAAATGGGTGGATAAAATTGCTGTGCTTATCAATAAAGAATAACATCTCTACACTGTAGATATTATTCTTAAGGACAGTTTGGACCTAAGCTCAGTACACCATCGATATTTTACTCTAACTACACCATTCGTATTTCGCGCTGTTGCATTTACTTACCTTTGGCACACCCTGGTGTATATGTGTTAGAACTGCAACATCACCTTACGTCAGGGGTACCTAATCGTATCCGCAAAGGGCCGGTGTGTATGCGGGTTTTTGCTGCAACTCCCTAATTAGATTACTAATTAGAGGACTGATTGGCTGAAAGAGTCCTCGCACCTGGGTTTGAACAGCTGACCTACAGGTTATCCCAAAAACATGCATACACACCGGCCTTTTGCGAATAAAATTAGGTACCCCTGACGTAAGGTGATGTTGCAGTTCTAACACATATACACCAGGGTGTGCCAAAGGTAAGTAAATGCAACAGCGCGAAATACGAATGGTGTAGTTAGAGTAAAATATCGATTTAATACGTTAACGAAACCCTCTCTGGGTGTTGTATATTTCAGGCAGCTGCAGCGATTTTGTGTCATTCTTCTAAATGACCACCAGATGTCAGTGTACAATAATTTAATGCTGCAGGCATCTGCTGGGAATTACCTGCCGAAACACCTTTCCGCGTTCAATGTGTTTATAGTCAGTAGGTTTGAAACGCTGTGTTTTCACCACTCATTTCTCTCACAAGGCTCAGCGAAAGTGGAGAGAACAATGAAGCACCTTTATGTGCCATTCGCACACGTACATATCCCATTTCTGCTCTCAGTTTACAGTCAGACACACATACATACACAGTTGAGGGTGACGCTTGGGGTCTGAGCGCAGGATCAGGCCATTTATCTGATTGAGGGTCCTTATGATCAGAGGCACAGAGGCATAACTCACTGAGCCATACTCCGCGTATATATATATATATATATATATGTATATGTATATATATATATATATATATATATATATATATATATATATATATATATATATATATATATATATATATATATAGTGTGTGTGTGTGTGCATGCATATGTGCATATACACATCGATGACCCAAACATTATGACCACCCCCAAATGACATGAATGTCTTGTTAAAAACAGAAGATGTCAAGGTCTGGGACATATTGGACAGTAAGCAAACGTTCGCTACTCATAGTGTACGTTTTGCATGCAAAACAAATCCAGAGTAAAGACCTGAGTGAATCTGACAAGGACCAAATGACTTGGACTGAGCATCTCTAAAATGACAAGGCTTGTGGGGTGATTACGGTGAGCTGTGGCGAGTAGCTGCTGGAAGCTGTGAAGTTATACGAGAAGGAAGCAATCGGGAACCGCCGAGAGGGTGCTGGGCGACCAGGACTTGTCGATGCGAGATGTGAACGAATGCTGTCCCCTTTGATACGAACCAACAGAAGGGCTACTGTGGCAGATAATTTCAGTGATGGTCACTGGAGTGATGTGTCACGACACAAAGTACATTGAGTTCTGCTGCATATGGGGATTGGACTTGTCAGTCCAACACATGCAGGGGATTCTCGACACGTACTGTACCCGCCCATCCGCATGATGCATACACGGGCACTCGGACTGACCTGTGACTACAAAGCCTGATATGTGACACGACTTGATGCCCTGTGTGTCATGACACATTGCAAAAACATGAACTCATTCTAATTTTTAATTTGCCAGTAAATTATATTCTTTTCTCCATATACCATGTCATAATGCCGTAGGTGTGGCCCACAACCCTGAGTGACAGGAATTTGTTTTAATTTTTATAGTAATTCTTAATGAATTTCCTAATTATTTAAGGAATACACCCAAGGTCCCTTCTAAATTAAGGTGCAAGGCAGTAAGAAAATACATTAATACATATATTAGGAAAGACGCATTCCTCCGTCTGGAATTAGACGGCTTGTCACATCAAACTGTGTTCATGTTGTCATCCTGCATATTTCATATACCTGCCACACCGGCTGCATTTACGGACCGGATAATTATGGCTAATTGCCCAGTATGGTGTCATCGCAGGGCTCACCTTACTGCTGGATCATCCCCAATACTGGATGTTTGTATGTGTTGCTGCTGAAGAAGGTGGATCTCAGTGTCTTTCAGCTGAAATTTATTACCATTATTTTAGCATGAAGTCTAAATTAATAATATCAACAAAGAGGATTTAATAAACACTAATTCCTTATTTTCGCTTTTGTGAAAAACAGAATACACAAGTAAAGCAGATTAGTTGTTGCAATATTCTGTGTAATTGGCCGCCCTAGGGGTCCCCTCCCAGCTCGGGGCCTCAGGCCATTGCCTGCCCTGCCTGTCCTGTCACGATGCCTCTGGGTACATGACTAGGTTATTGTGATAAGCTTTATTGTGAGCTTCCTTGTTTACGTCCTTAATACCTTTAGGGATACCTTCAGTGATTCAACCTGTCCAATGTTTTCAATGTGGTTTTTGTTTGGCCTTTTATACTAACTACACTGCTTCTCAGATTACCACGTTACAGTAGAATGGACACCATTCAGTTCATAATATTTGAGCAGTGACATTGTCCTCAAGCGTCAATGGCAGTGATAGATACAGTGATACAGTACATGTACAGTGCCACTGATAGTGATACAACTGAGCTTTTCAGAGACACTTATAACCTGCTGTGATGGGGTGACACCCAGATTTGACCAAATTCTCATGGTACATCTTTTAAACATTTTAAAATACAAGCAAGATGCTGAATGCTTTTAAAACGTTTTACTAAAACACGTTCTTCTTATGCGTTAGCTGTCAGTTTGCCTTACATAGTCTGTTAATTTTTTACGTGTTCCTATAAACATTCTTACAATAAGTTACTAAACAAATTAAATATTTTACTGGCTGTGTACATCTTACTCTTTTCATTGTCCCATAATACCAATCATAGAAAGTCTTTTGTGTAACATGATTTTCATTCAAGCTATTTGAATAAAATGATTTCCTCAGTAGAACTAAACTTTCATCATGAAGTAACAGTGTGTTTTTAGTTTGAAATTTATAATGCAAATGAATTATAAAAATACAGGCAGATGACATTCGATGGTCTGGTGACATTCGAACACCTGGTCCTGAATGTCAGGAAGATGGAGAGCATTCAAGGATACATGTTGCAGACCTGCCAACTGACTAATTATGGTGTCATGGTTGAAATAACGTAGTTTGTTTAGACGTCACAGTTCACACTTATGGACAGATATGCACCTCAGTGTCTGAGGATTTAGTCAGCCATGTGTTAAAAACAGAAATCATGAAAAGCAGAGTCTTGTTTGTCACAATGACAATAGATGTTGATGAATTGATTGCGTTATACTTTCATTTAGGTGCAAAGAAAAGAAAGAAAACACTAAAACCAGAAAAAAACATATAAATGGTGTTTTTATGACTTCTACCACAACTGACAATACAGAGAAAAGGTATTCATTTGAGCCACATGCTCATAAGACATTTCAGAATAAGTAAAATAAAAAAATGTTTTTTTTCAGCCCCTGTGCCATACTGAAAGGGTAGCCATTATAAATGCAGAGATTTTTAAAGAGTTGGCCTCTCAGCAGATGCTAAAACTGTATCTCTGTGAAGTGTAAAGTGTCCTCATACGTAGCAGAAGAACAAATCATCAAACCTTCTGCATTGTTACGTTCCAGTTATGTCAGGATAAGGCAAAACCTGTGATGATGCAGTCGGCTGAACATGCCAGAAACCACCGAGGAGGTGTGGTATGAAAATTGGTGAGAGGTCAAAGGTCAAAGGGCAGCCCTAACATAGGCTCCCTGAGCAGTCAGAACAGCGAGAAAAGCAACGAAAATGCATGTAATTACTTGTGTGATGTAATGCAGGAGGATGATTAGTAATATCTGTTTTCATTGTGTCTAGGGTTAGATACACAGATAGGTCCCGCACATGTTTCTGTGGTTACACAACAGGGATGCAGTGCTGTTTACGGTATCACCAGGGCCGCAGGTATGCCGTCTGGAAAGCTCGTCTGCAGCCCAGAGGCACCCTTGCCAAATTTGGAGCTGCAATGCCGCTTTACGTGTCGATCGTACTCCGATGAGGTGCCGGAAGTTTCCTCTCTATTTGTTCTTGCCCTCATGGTGTGGGCTCCGAGAGAGACGGCTATCAGGCCGTCTGCAAGGTTTGTTTACATTCCCGGTCGTATCGTGGGCACACAGTCAGCCCTGTGGAATGTGGGGACGGCCATGCCCCCGAGCTCAGACGACATCCTCATCGCCCCAAGCGGGGGAAATTTCTAAAAAATACTGAACTCCTTTTTACCCCCCCCCCAGCACCACCACCACCACCAGCAGACACCTGATTGCTAAACCATAGGTTACGCCCCCTCCTCTTCTGCTCATTGTTCACTCCCCGTATATGACACATGTGACACCCCAGCTGCTTGGTGACCCATGCATGTGGAACGTTTGTGTGTGTTGGGGGGGGGGGGGGGTTACATCAATCCTCTATTGTGTTGCCCACAGCCTTGTATTACCTAAACATTCACTTACAGCATCTGGCATGACACAATTGATCAGGACCACTGTGAGGAGATCCCCCAATCGTACACCGACATAGCTTTCAATTAAACCGCAGTGCTCTGCAAGCCCTGACCACTATTACAGCGAGGCTTGCGAGAGAGAAAGAAGGGGGGCCCTGAAGTTTGTGGGTGTGTCTGACTGCCACCCAGACTTCCAGATGCTCCTGGAGGAGTTTATTAAAGGGAGATGACAAGAGAAGATTAACTTATCATGGCCGTGTGGAGGAAGACTGCAACATTTCTCTGACATCCAGAGCATCCAAAACAATGAGTGGACAAGGTCTATTTTTAAGCACACGTATCATTACAGGAAGGGCATAGCTATGCCGCCGGCTCCTCCAGGACGATGCGCAGTGGAAATTGAGCATGCCAAGAGGAAAAGGGAGTGAAAACAAGGCGTAATGAAAAATAAATAACTGTCAGTAGAGGTGGATCAAGAGCCTCTACCCCTGCCCTTTAAGTATACATCTGTAGGACAAATCCATCACCAGTTTATTATGGGGGGCTGGCTTGTAACTTTCCATTTGCCTGTGTGACTATGTCAGGCAACCAGCAAGGCTGCTAACCTCTTCAGCTTCCATACTCTGGTGTGGTCAGTGTAGGGGGGCGAGTAAGTGAGGGAGTAAGTGAGAAAGACAGAAGCAGCTGTGATTTAACCTCAGTGAACCTGACACCAAACGTGTACGATACCTGAATACAGTTTTTTGTTTTATGAAAATATGGAAAACAAAGATCAAAAAGACAAATTCTGTTTTCTTCTCTCTCATCAGTTTTGATTATTTCTGAAGAGGGGTATTTATAGCATGGGTATGAATAAGGATTTTAAAGTCTGCTAATTGTAGAATCTTGCTAATGGTCTGAGCCTTCGAGTACTTTAAAATCATAAAAACACTTTACGTCCTTTAAATGTACACAGCAATCTTCTGGTGCAGGTAGACTGGTGGCTTTGAGGCGAGAGATCTGTGCCAGCAATGGGAAGGTTGCTGGTTCAAATCCCATAAATGCCTGGAGTGCTCCTGCTCTTCTCAGCCTTCAGCAAGGCTCTTAACCTGCAATTGCTTCATCCTGGGTATGACGTTAAGGTCTTCCAACTTACTGGGAAACTTGGGGGTTGGTGGCAGGATTGGCCCTTCAGCCACCGGAAAAAAACCTCACACTGGTCCATCTGGACTAGTGTGGTGCTGAGGTATCACCTGCCACATGGATCTTATCCCTGAGGTGGTTTGTTGTGTGGTGCGTGCAGCAATGCACTGTCAGCGCATCTCCTTATCTCTACCTCTCTCTTCCCGTACAGAACCACTGGGAGCCTGGAGTCTATCGAAAGCAGCTTAGGGTACAGGACAGGAGAACAGCTTGGAGGTGCCAGTTCATCACATGGGGCAATCAACTAACTCCATGCCATTAGACTGCAGGAGGAATTGGGAATACTCAGTGGAAACCTGTGCATCACCAGAAGGGTGAACAGGCTCAAAAAGGGAGTTGAACCCATGACCATGATGGTGTGAGATAACAGCTTTATGCACTGAATCACCGTTGATTCTCACAGCTGCAGGACTGTGGCTTTGGTTCCTGCCCCTGGCTGTGTGTGTGTGGAGCTGCCATGTTTCTCTCTCCGCTGGTGTCTCTGATTTGCCCATAATGTGAGTGTCTCCCTGCATCCCAGCCAGGATCTTCCCAGCCTCTGATTCCTGAGATATGCTCTGTGGTCACCATGACTCCATACTGGATAAGCAGTTATAGGAAAAGGTTTTGTATTTTAAGGGCCTATAAAGTTCGTAACATCCACCTTAAGATAAACCTCTCTGTGTTGTGGATGGGTGAAGACCTGTGGCAGGTTTTGAATGCGTAACGTATGTGGGCAACAGGAAGATCTCAAGCTGCCTGGTGGCATTTTACCAGGCCCAAGAGAATAAGGACTGACAGGTGGAGAATGTAGCCTTGAGAAACACCTGGACAGTCACAGGGTGGGGTCCTGCTGAAGCTGCGCAAGGACGCTAATCATTCTGTTAGCCAATAAGGTGTCACACTGACTCAAAAGTAACCATAAAAATATTTTGGATCCTGGTGTTGAGCGCATCATTAGTCGTAGTTTTGGTTCTATATTTAGCATAAAAACCAGTAGTGAAAAAACTCATAGCGTTTAAGGCCCTCATGAAGAAAAAAAAAAGAATTTTCAAGAAATCTTGGATTCATAGTGTGATGCAAAAACTTCCCAGGTTAAAATGATCAATGTTAGAATGTTAAATTAACACTTCTTAGTAGTTTTGCTGTCTCATCTTCATCTATCTAATAGGTTGCTAAAGATGTGCTAACAAGAACAGGGGAAATTAGGAGCCTTCCAGAGTTTTCCTTGTTCAGGGGGGCTTATGGTAGCATTAGTAAGACCAACGCAGCACATTTACTGCAGAACTCTTCGTGAAAAATAAAAACACAGGAAAACAACCAGAATGAAATAAGAATAATCAAGATCTTGAGGCTGTTCTCGGCCACTGTGTTTGGTATGTCTGCTTGGGTGTGGTTGGGTGTGCTTGGGTGTGGCCAAGCCCGAGTATCTTAATTTAAAGTAGAAGATAGCCCTGTCCTCTTGTTCAGCGATTCCTGGAAATGGAGACCATATCAGGGCTTGTGGAATTAAATATCACACAGTAATCAGCTGCTCTTTTTCCACATTCATCCAGATGTATCCATGTTTAGCGCAGCTGTTGCCAAAACGTGATGCTGATCAGTAATGTGGCCCAGGGAAGGCCGGGTCTTCTGCCCCATCTGAAGGGCGGCGAGGATGAAACGCTCATGATCCAGAGATGTTTCTTCATGAGAAGATGGGAAGCAGGAATGATTCCTGGGCTGTCCCATCCATGTGTGCCCCCCCCACCTCCCATTTACCCCCAATCTGATAGTTCATGGTATTTCCGTATCTCCCGAGTATAACGGTTTCACGCTCGTGGGTGTATCACATCGGGGCCTGGCCCGGGGTGAATCTATGGTAATACCGATAGTCAGGCACGTCAGTGGCTTATCATGGTTTGGACGATTTATCCCAGGAACTTGTCTGTCATGATGTCCTGTGAGGGACAGCCTGCGGCGGGGATGTGTCAGTACAGAATAACTGCGATGCCCAGAGCAGCTACTTACACCTTATCTGTACTTTCACACGATGCTCTGATAACGCATCCGGAATGTCCCATTGGTGCTTTATCAAGTCCATATTTCCAAGCCAAATGCAGTGAGGCCCACGCTTATGATGAAAGGTAGGTTGCACTGCTAACCCTCAAGTCAACCCTGCACTGGGAAAATTTTGTCCAATAAAAAGGTGATCGAAATCACACTTATTAATCACCTGTATAGTTATACATATCCTACATACCTTATTCCTATATAACACTTTATATGGACTGCTCAAGAGTAAAAAACATATAGCCCCACAGATCACATGACTTTCAATAACCAAAGCAAGGACATATGCAGGTCCATCATATAGACAAGATGTGGTAACTGGCTGCAGGTTTCAGCCGTTGGTCTTCCATAAGCACTTAACCAGTGCTGGGTTGCAGTCAGTCCATCCCAGGAAGAGGCAGGGGAAACTCTGGGTGGAATACCAGAACCCTTTCATGTTTTTAGACTGGAGGCATGAAGTCCGTAAACATGAAGCCCAGGTGGGAATCGAACTCAGCACCTGGGCCATTTGGTCTTATGAGCTGAGGCCTCTGGGGTTGCTGATGGATGGCCTCAGCCCTGCACCACAGCTTCCCCTCCCAGTGGCAGTTAAGCTCATTACAGGCAGTGACATATAGAACACAATCCATTGTGAAATATGTCTACTGTATATATCAAAATGGTTACAGTTTAAATCTAGCTGAACATACATCCATCTTCTAACCATTCATCCCGGTCAAGGTCACTGAGCCTGTCCCAAGCAGCACAAGACTGCATTGCACCATGACCCTCTGCCCACAGTCAGGCATTATTTGATTGCTTAATATTTCATTTATTGAAATGCTGGGTATTTGTTCTTTCCAATCCCATCCAGGACAGTCCACTGCCTTGCGCCCTGACTGGGATGTGATCCAGCAGCCCCAGAAACACTGTACTGGAGGTGCAGTTTGGAGATAGATGTATGGACCTTACTTTATTACCTCCATCTTCCATGACCTCATATCGAGGAGAGGATCTGGGTGAGCCTGGAGCCCCTTTCTGGAAACACAGGACACATATACATTCACTCACAAAGGGATGTTCTAGATACCCGCATGTTTTTGGATGTAGGAGGAAACCTGCATGAATGCGGGAGGAACGTGCAGGGTTCTTGGTTGACGGTGCTGCCCCGAGCCTCTCTGCTTCCTGTCGTATAAGACCTGGATCAATAGACATTCTGTAACAGCCTTATCAAGCCTGACTGACATTAAAATCAAAGCGAAATCTAAAGAAGGGAATTTCCATCTTTCGCATACCGAATCCCGGAAAGGCTGAAACCTTTGGTCAAGTGGAAACAAACAGATAGTCGCATACTTGGAATAGCCTGTTTTTTTTGGGGGGGGGCATACAGATTACATTCAGGGCATCCTCAAACCTCCACTCTATTTCCTCCCATGTCCAGAATATATGGGCAACTGCAGCCTCAGATTATTTAACCAATGACCTCACTTTCCGTGGCCTTTGGCCATTTGTGCTTTGGAGGCGTAGAGGCGTATGCAAAACTGCAGACAGCCTATTATCTCTGTTTTTCTTCCTGTGACATTTTATATCCAGGTGCACTGATATGTTTCGGGGGGGTGGGGGGGGGGGGGTTACAAGCCAAAGGATTAGCAGTAGTCACGTCTGTGGATTTCACCTTCCTCTGAGAGTTCAGCTGCCTTATGAAAGTCTGTGGGTGCCCCTATGGGTGAAACTGTTCTATTAAAATTAATTGTGATTCACTGTCTTTATGGAGAATTTTTAGTTTCCTAAAAAATTGGTGCCATTTAATTTTAAATGAACCAAATATTTGGCCTACAAAAATCCCCCCCCCCCCCCCCCCGAACAAAAAGCCCCTTTGGGTTTGCCCTTTACTTGATGTGTCCCAGTCCCAGTTAACGATAAGGCTTGTTCCTATAAACCAAATAAAAATGACGTGTCGGTTTTGATGTAATCTTAATTCAAAATGCACATTAATTCATGGAATTGGACAAATCTTTTCCCTCTTTCCCTTTACGCACAATCGGGAGACCCAGTGAGGGAAAGACAAAAAGATTCCTGGAATGTTAAAGCTTCAGTACCGCAGGATGCCGAAGGAAGAGAGGGAGGTGTGGGTGGGCGGGGCTTTGCATATGACATCAGCGAGACTATATATCTCGAGTAGGGCAGCCAGTCTCCAGACAAAGTCAGCTGCAGCTCAGCAGGCAGCAGTCGGAGATTTACCTGTCTTGTCTGGATTTACCTGCTCTTCTCTCACACGCACCTTGAACTCTCCAGCAATGGCAGCCTGTTTGCATTTTCTTGCAGTTGTGACCCTCATCCTCTGCCTGTCCCTTCAGGAAGGTAAGACCTCAGCTGGGACACACCTGTGTGTAACACCTCTGAGAACATTTTAGCAGCATCTAGGAGCTTTTCATGTCAAAGACAAATACGCACATAATGACATATTTGTAGTGGGTAATTCTAACATTCCAGTGTAGCTATATTGTATTTCTTTTAAGAAATGTTAGGGATGTTTATTTGCAGAAAGACTGTTTTAAGTACATTCCTTCTGTCACAAAACTTGCACGCCAGGTTCATTTACATTGTGCAATGCCTTGCTTCTCATTGCCTATAAACGTTGAGGCACCTCTGTGATCCTCGAGAATCAAGTGCTGATTTGCATATTTGGCGCAGCGTGGGAATGGAGACAGTGTTTGTGCCGAGTAACAAGCACGTGTGCTTGCGCTCCTCCTGCCAAGCATGTTGTCAAGACATCATTTTCAGACAAAATAATATGGGGACGCAGCTGGGGGTGGGGGGCAGCTGTCAAATCAGGGGTTACAGGTATGCTGCCCCTGGAATCATTTGCGTTGCCACTCTAGTTTCTGGAATTTGCTGCACTACAGATCCAAAGCGAGAGAGAGAGGTAATAGGGGTCGATGTCTTTGTAGCCAGAGTGACATTTCATAACGTTACTCCCAGCAATAATGTATCAAATCTATCAAACAGTTCTCACCGTGCTGGCCTGCAGTCAATCCACAGCAATGTCAATATTTATGCTTTGATCTCTAGGTTTGCTCAGTCCCGTGTCTGGCTGTCTAGGTGCAATAAACAAAGATGGATAGAGAGTCAGTCGGGACACATGACTCAGCAGAAAAATCAACATGCGTGACTCAGCTGTTTTCGCGTTCATCTTGCGTGACCGTGCGGTGCCTCCGTTCATCAGGTCCATATTGGGCAGCCAGACATAATTCAGAATATTAATAAACCCCCCCCCCCCACCTGTCTCCCTATCTTTTGCTCCCTTCAGGGTTTGGACACCCCCTTTCGCGACAGTCTGAACTCCCTCCCAAGCTGACCCCCCAGCACGTGAGAGTCAAGCGCTGCTCCTGCAACAACCAGATGGACACTGAGTGTCACTACTTCTGCCACCTGGACATCATCTGGGTCAACACACCCAGGTAAGCCCCGAACGGTATGTGGAGATGGGCTGTGTAACTCAGAGGAGCTCAGGAGACCACTGATGTTTCTCGTGTAAATTAGTTTAATTTTTATTTTCGTTTTTGTTGATTTTTTTTTTAACTTATTTATGTGGTTTAGCAAAGGGCCTAAATATAAAATTACATTCTATGCAATTCTTATGGTTATTGAGACATATTTCTGATTAGTTATTGAGTTAATTAAAATACTTTTACGGTGGAATGAAATTAGAGCTTCTTTAAATTTGAACTTGATGGAAAAAAGCTAAATCTTCATCTTTTTCACGGTTTCATAGCATTATTTACTACCTGTACCAGCTAACTGAGCTTTCTCGTTAGGAATAGTAACGGGTTAATTGTCATAGTTAAGGCTGCCAGTTATATGGCCATAAATATTGTTACTTAACATCTGATAAGAGCTGTATGTTTTCTTAAAAGCCTGCAGTGTTTCAGAGACCAGGCTCGCTGCATGAGAGACACTGTTGTTTTCCCTGAGATTTAACGTTGACGCTCGTTTTCTTCTTTGCGGTCCCAGTAAGATGACTCTGTACGGCCTGGGCAGCCCCCTGTCCCGTCGCCGTCGCTCCGCCCAGCGCTGTGCCTGTGCCAGTCTCTCTGACCGCACCTGTTCCAGCTTCTGCCGCAGGAGGTGAGCCCGGTTTTGACCTACATCCGTGCCAGCAAAGGCTGGGCTCAGCCGAATGGCCGACAAAACTCTGACAAACCCGTCGTATCACCGATTTTGTTTCTAAATCGAAAAATGTCGCATAGGATTACATTATTGTATCGTTATTTTTCGAGAAAAAAAAATGTTTAGTGAGGGAGTGTCATTTCAAGGAATTTCTTTCCACAAACTGTTTCTGCCTGAGGGCACAGATTAGACCAAGACAGGCCCTGTTGAATAACAGCTCTTCAGCAAAACAAAAACCCGAACATGAAGTGGCTGGCGGTGGAGATTAGGGTGGGAAGGTGTGTGAGTTTCGTGGCACGCCATTGGGAGATCTGAGTCAGGGGTGCCATTGAATCCCTGCCCCGATTCGCCGTTCCCGGTTGACGGGCCGCGTTACCCAGATATTATGAAACTATAGTGGTGATGGAGAGTCGATTTAACCTGCCAGGCGATGGCATTGTGGAGGAGGGGGCTGGTATCTCATGTGGGGGGGGGGGGGGGGGTGTCACATGATCAGCCACTCCCTCAGTTTTGAAGTCCACAGCGCCAGGCTGACCTTGTCGTGACTGTCCCCTTCTCTGTCTCCTCAGCTCTGAGAACGTCTCCACCTGGGAGCCAAGTTCCATCTCAGGCCGTTCAGGCTCCAGCCTGCTGGCGTCACTCAGGTGAGTTATGGTTTGAGTGGTGTGCAGGTTCCCCAACCTGCTCACGTACAGAATGTTCGTTGCCCAACACCCTAATTGATGTCACTCAGCCGGGACCCTCTCCGTCTCCTTAGGGATGCAGCCAGGACCAACACGCAGGTGGTCAGCTGGGGTGTCTCTCCCAGGAAGAAGTCCCCGGAACCACAAGGGCCCCGGAACAGATAGGGAGCCGTGAAAGGAGGATTAGTGCGGAGAGCGAGTGCCCGATCAAAACGACGCAGCGCGTGAGTCACGTGCCTGACAAATGGCCAGGAGAACAAGGGGAGGAGGAGTGAGGCAGCGGCCCAGAATGAGGAGGGGGGCCAGGAAAGTGCCTCTTGATGAAAGCTGGAGAAGGTTGGCTGACAAGGGATCCCAGGCCCCAGAACCATGGGCCGCCAACATCTCCCAAACGTCACAGTATCTGGACTGGGTCAGAGCCAGTGTGCCTGCAAAGCCCCGGCTTACACATCCCTGTCGCTCCATCACCGGCTCAGCGGACAGCTCCTCCTGATCGCAGCATGGACATCCCTTGCAGGAACAGGGAACATGCAGCTTCTGGACTGGTACCTCAGAGCTATCTTGACTCTGATGGTGCCTATAGAACGTTTGCAAAAAATCTGAAGATCTCAACATACTTGCTATTCGCTTTGAATCCAGTTGAGATGAACTGACAACCCAGATGCCATGCAGACAAAAGACATAAAGACCCAGCCATACAGAGGCCTTCTCTATTTATGGGGGCCATCTAAGCACTTAAATTCTGTTTAGTGACATTTCATTTTAATACACCAGTGTGATTTGTTTAAACTAGTCTTAGTTAGACTCTAAAAGCCTGAGCTGCAAGCCAGGTAAAATGATGTTCTTGAGGATTTTGTCATTTTGTCATTTCCAATAGGGAAATGGCAACAGAGTCCATCTTGATACATCTGTCATGCACTAAAGTGGGTGGGGGGTGTTGATGGAAGCGAAAGGTCACCTCCTGCTTCGCCCACTCCCCCCCCCCCCCCTCCCGCCCTCCTTCTCTTACTTGTTGCAGCTAATTGTCCTACAGAAGGCGAAGGTCGAGAAAGGGTGTGGACATTGGACCTTTCAGCAGCGAGTCGTGTAAACGCTGCTTAGTCACTGGCAGGATCGATTCAGGACATCCACGCGGGGTAATCCATGCCCCCTGCCCCCCAGAGGGCAGATCTTCTGAAGTGAAACTTCCCTAACGTCCTGATTGCTAGAGTGCTGTTTATTCCCCCCCCCCCCCCATATTTCTCCCTCGGCGCCTCTGCCCCAAGCAGTCATCTCTCTCTCCCCGCCAGCTGAAAAGTGAAGCCCTCTCTCAGGACGGGAGTGCTTCACGTGTGGCTATAATGTTTCGATTGTTCTCAGCAGCTAGGGGTTTCAATGGCAGGGAGCTTGCCAAAGAAATGCAATTGTTTGAGACATATGGAAAAAACGAATGCTTTAATTGCTCATTAGGAAAGACGCAGGCGATAGCGATGTAGGGTCAGCGTAGAATGCTTATTGTCAGCGATTAGACAGTGTTTAGCTTGCTGATGTATGTGAGAAGTCTGTGCTGCTGAAATGAAGTCTGATCTCAGGATTAATCAATACTGTATAATTATGATAATGTTTCATATTTAATTTAAGTCTGTTTCTCAATCTATTTAAGTCTGTGTGTAGAAAGACTATTGTTTTGTTTATTTATGCCTGACGTTATCAGCAGAAGGAAAGCTTGTTCATCTTCAACATGCACTTCATTAAAACACAGAATCACTCTTGATAGTTTGTGTCTCTGGCACATGTACGCTCATTCATTCCAACCTGCTGACTTCTTGTTACGACATTTATTTATTGTGCATTTGTGTAGGACTTGTATTTAATCAGTTTTTGATGGATTGTATTTATGTACTGACTGAACTTTCTCTGTGAAGGCTAAAGGTTTAATAAATGAATATCTGACTCCCTGAGAATTCTTGGCTCGTGACTGATTTAGTTTAGCCAGTGGGAGATTGCCAGTGGCACAAAATTGATAAGCTGTAATGTGTGCTTATGTTCTGCATGTAAGAAACACCCCATGCTATCTTTAGCCCCGTTTCTCTCCAGGGAGGGGTTGGAGAAACACTGCCTTAAGCTAATACTGTGCTGTTATTATTGTTTTCATTGCAGAATTGCCTTGTAACCACAGTATCAGATTATCTGTGTGACTGTACGAAGGCCTGCGGAAACAATGAATAGCCTGCATTACAGTGCTTGGTGTGTCTTGTCAGTCCTCTTTAGCATCCCAGTATACAAAAAGTCACCCACCAACATTTTTGAACAATTTTTTTCCAAAGGTGTTCTATCTTAATTCTTACTTAATTTAAAAGGAAAAAGCACTAGCAATGAAATAATTGGAATCAGAAATATGTCAAGAATGCAACTGCTCAGAGCACAGCAATCAAAGCTGTGGGTCCCTGCCAATGGGTGTGGTGGGATTTGTTGCTCGTCTTCGCTCGGGAATCAAGCACGGATGGCCGTCTGCTCTTCCCACAGATTTTCGGTGGTGGAGAAGTCAAGACTTTGACACGCAGCCCTTAAGCCTCTCTCGTCTCGGTTGTGCCTGGCTCCAGCTTCAGGGCTTCTCTCACACCCCCATTAGTTCGGCCTCGTGTGACCCAGACGTCACCACAGACATGTTAGCCCAGCAGGCATGATTGGGCTTCCAGACTCCAATAGCAGGAAGCTGCTTTCTCTGAAGTTAAGGTGTCTGTTGTTTACAACTGCATAGATGTTTACAGATAGCAAGTTGAGCAGTGGCACTTCAGTCTGAGGGTAAACAGCTGTTGCTAGTTATGTGGGGTCACATAATCTCCCCCCCCCCCACAGCACCGCTGTAGAAACTGAATGGAAATGCTTCCCCATGGTGGCGCTTCACAGGTGAATCACGTTCAATGTGCAGGACGCAGGACAATGACCACCTCGCACAATGAGAGTGAACGGCAGCTTGTTTGGCACACGAAGCTGCACTGTGCACGCCACAATTCTGATTTGCAAACAGACACATGCTGACTGTGTAACATGCTCATGTTCAGCAGGACAATGCTGGGCTTGTGTGTCTTTTCTCTTCTGCAGCAAAGGGCTTCAAAGTAGCAAAGATGGACTGGCATAATAATGATAATAATAAATATACAAGTTACAGGCAGGCCCCAGGTTAAGGACTGCCATAAAGCCTAATATATTCAATATCCAAGTGAAATACAACGGTTTGTAATAAAGAATGCGTGAAAACACCATATGTAGTTACTTTTATTGTTACTGTGTCATTGTTATTATGTACTGTACCAATATTGTTCCCACATACCTACAATTTCGACTTAAAGGCCGACCTAGGGAATGCATCTCGTTCATAACCTCAGGACTGGCTGTACTTACTCACAACATTGTTTCTTTCAAGACAGAGTTTTTAGTTCAGGTTTTGCTGAAAGGCCCGCTATCACATTCTTCTGATCAGCCTGAATTCACTAAAGGTCAGCAAAACATCAGGAACAAAATGCTAAATTTGGAAATGAACATTGTTGTTTTCTTCTGGTACTCCGGATTCTACTTACAGTCCATTCACATATTTTTAGGGAATTTATGTCTCCAAATTGATCTGGTAGGCATGCTTTGCAATGGACTGAGATTCCATGCAGAGTCTCCTGTTCTCTGTGCATTCCAGGAAGTACTCCAGGTTCTCTGTGCCCTGGCATTATAGAAGCATGGTTGGAAAGCTGCCGTACATCAACATGTTGGCATGTCAACAGGATATTTAACGGTGACCTATGGAGACATGCAGAGCCACAGAGAAGCAGGTAAAGGATGCACACCATGACCCTTATAAGCCACTAGTCCAGCTTCATAAAGGTGAAGTAGTTTGTGTTTGGTTTTTCTCTTTTTGAGTGCAGTTCTTTACCAGTAGGGATCCAGTCCTTTGCAAGTAGGGATCCAGTCCTTTGCAAGTAGGGATCCAATCCATTACAAGTAGGAATCCAACTCTTTACTAGTAGGAATCCAGTCATTTACCTATTGGGACCTGGTCCTTTACTAGTAGGAATTCAATCCTTTTACTAGTTGGAATCCATCCCTTTATTAGTAGAGATCCAGTCCTTTACCACCAGGAATCCAGTTCTTTACAAGTAGGAATCCAGTCTTTTACCAGTAGGGATCCAGCGCTTTACAAGTAGGAATCCAGTACTTTACCAGTAGGGATCCAGCCCTTTACAAGTAGAAATTCAGTCGTTTACCAGTAAGGATCCAGCCCTTTATCAGTAGAGATCCAGTATCTTTACCTGTAGTGATCTAGTTTGGAATCCGATAACGGGCATGTTGGTAAATTGCTGTCTCTAAACCCAGGAAATTAAAAGGCAATAATTTATCAGGCCACATGATTTGGGCTATAGTAGGAACTCCCAGCAAAGCCATTCAAACTCCACCTTCCCACAGGGGCAGTGTTTGAATGCTAACCGTGGATGTGCAAGGCTACTGTGTTACCTGTACAGCTACTGTGCCACCCTACAGAGCAGGAACAGCCAAAGGCAGAGGACAGGGGAATCCCCGCACAGTAACATGTGAACGTGCCACCAAACGGCAGACGGCTCTTGCTGCTCAAACCAAGGGCCAAGGAGTAAATCCGCATCTCTTTTGTGTGACATAAGAAGGGCCTTCTGGCATTTTATCTTTTCAAGGTGCCACATCTCTTTGTCTACCACCCGTTTGTTTATCCAAGAGACAGAAACAAGATTGCAATCACAAACTCTCGTCTGGGTACTTGTTGCAGTTTCTGGGAAATCAGCATGTGACTTTCCCTTCTTTGGGGGTGGGGTGGGGGGGGGGGTCTTTCCTCCTCTGCTCCTAACCAGAGCCCATAAATAATGCCGTTTTATTGTTGCCACAGGGTTGAAGACATAACAAAGAAAATAATTAACTTTAATTCATGTGAACGGGAGTGGAAAGCCAAAAGCTTCTGAGTGTTGATGGATGGTGTGTATGGAGAGACTGTAATCATATTCGGTGGCTGAATGCTGGAAGACTTTACGCTGAGTTCAAGTCAGATTCCGGTGATGGATGTGGCATTACTGAAATACGCTGGTGTTTGCTAAGTATTAGCTATCTTTAGCCTTTTCTTTGTAAGTGTCTTATCTTTTTGGTCTTGTGCCTGCCAATGCAGAGCTAAGATTTTTGGTATGTGAAGTAGGGAAAGGGAGAGGTCATGCAAATGTTACTTTAATTGTGATCACTTTGCTGGGATGCAGTAAACATGTGTTTGCATCATGCATTATCTCTCTTGTATGCCTGTGAATCTTTTGATGTGATCTGAGCCGTGCCAGTCAAGCATGCAGCTGTCCTGTCCCATCCCACCCTGTCCCATCCCATCCTGCCCCGTCCCATCACGTCCCATCTCGTCCCATCACGTCCCATCTCGTCCCATCCCATCCTGTCCCGTGCCATACCTGCCCTGTCCCACCCCATCCCGTCCAACCCCGTCCCTTCTAGTCCCATCATGTCCCATCCTGCCCTGTCCCGTGCCATCCCATCTCATCCCATCCCGTCCTGCCCCGTCCCACCCTGTCCCGTCTCGTACCATCTCGTCCCGTCTCATCCCATCACGTCCCATCCCGTTCTATCCCGTCCCATCCCGCCCCAATGCCGTCCCATCCCGCCCCGTCCCACCCCGTCTCGTCCCATCCCATCCAGCCCTGTCCTGTCCCCGCCAAGGGACGGTCAGCTGACGTTCCCCTTGCCTGTCGCTCGGCTGCTGCCTGATGCCCGTGTGGCAAGCCGACACTGCCCCAGCCATGCTACTAGCAAGCTTATGCAAGCTCACCGTTCCTCCGGCTCTTTGGGCTGAGAGAGAAAAACAGGATGCTTTTCTCACATTCTTGTGACATTCCTACCCCCCAAAGAGGGAAAAAGAGAGAGAGAAAGAACATAGGAAAACAGAAGCATACTGGGCCTCAATAATGAGGGCTGATATGGAGTTTACAGAGGTTGATAAAGGGTGATTAATGGCTGGATTGTCTTTGACATTGTTTGTGTTGTTCCTCTCTCTCCCCCTGTTCCTCTTTATTGTTCCCTGACGAGTATGTGAGTCTGTGCATGTATATGTGTGTGTGTGTGTGTGTGTGTTGTTTTGTCCCAGCAGTTGGATCCCAATGCAGAGGGGTGCCTCCGATTACAGTAGAGGCCAGTATCGGAACATTCCGTCTCTTCCTGGTTTTGTTCGCCATGAGTGGTGCCGATACCCCCCCATGCTCGTGAGATTCCAGAGCCCCTCTGCCTTAGTAGTGGGCCAAGCTGAATGGGTGCTAATGTGGGGGGGGGGGGGGGGGGGCATGGGAAAATGGGAATATGGCATGTGGGAGGGGGGCACAGTGCTGTTACCCTGTTTTTTGGAGTGCATGCCATTGTGCACATTGTTGCTAAGGTAAGACGGGGGCATGTACAAAATAACGCTGTTTCTTTTTTAACGAGTGTGTTAGAGTAGCTTTTGCATGCTAGATGGCACCATGTGGCATTACCCCTGCCATCCTGGAGCTAATCACAGTGCCAGACATGTGGTGACTCAGCTGGTAGCATTTTGGCTTCACGTCTGGGGGGTATGAGTCCAGCCACAGCTCTGTGTGTGGGCCTACCTGTCTTTCTGTGGATTTCAGTGGAGTTTTCTGGATTCCTCCAACAAGTCCACAGATGACATTTAGATTGATTGGTGTATCAGAATGTGTCAAGTATGTCAAGTATTTATGAGTACGGTTCTATATCTCAGCTTTGCGTTGTCATCACTAGTTCGGTTTGGGTTAGGTACCACATCAAATTTCTTTGATTTATGTGACAGAGGATCTTTCCCAGACCCAAAACTGAAACAGGCCAAGCTAAGATGACAAATCTGATCAGCTACTACAACAGCACTGTGGAGAACATCTTCGGCTACTGCAGTACAGAATGGTATTCTGGCTGCACTGGTGCTGATTGGAGAAACCTGCAGCAGGTGGTAAAGATGGCACAACCCACCACTGCTGTGAAACTCCCAAATCTGTCAAGAATCACCGTTAGGCCCTCGGCCTCACCAAAGGCCCAGCAGGGGCGTTGCTAGAGATTTTGGGCCCCATGAAAGCATATCATATTAGGCCCCCCAGTCCAAACCAATCCAGTTATTTTCCTAATTTTTTAGGGCCCCTGTCACTCAGGGGCCCTTGGAATCGTCCTTTGCTTTCCTCCCCCTTACGGCACCCCTGGGCCCAGCCATACCTTACCTGCACAACATGGCTGAAAACTACTTTTGCCTCACAGCGGCTGCAATAATACCCCCCCCCCTCCCGTCTTTGTAAATGATACACCTCCCTTACACCAATGTGCAACAGGATCAATTTATCCAGTTATAACTCATTCTGTTAATTGCACTTGTGATATGTTGCATTGTCGCCTTTATGCACTGATACACAAATACTGTGCACATTTTTCTGGTCTCATACTTTATTTATTTGTATATTGTGTTTTTGTAGTTATTGTCCTGTTTATGCATGATGTATATGCAATACTGCTGGATGCAGTGTGCTACTAAATGATTTCACTGCTCTTTGCGCAGTGACAATAAAGATTCTTGTCAGATCTTATCCCTCTATGAATATACACATACAAGCAATTCTGCTGAAATTACAAGAAAATCCACTGGTTAATAGAAAACAAATTATGGTTTATGATTAAGGTCTGGGAAGTTCAACAAGGCCGTATCTCATTTCAGTGAACAAGCTGAGAGATCAAGTCTTTTCCATCTCCATTTATGTCTTGTGTTTCCCCGTTTTATACGGGCTGTGTGTTTCAGCATGTCTCCTGCTCTCGTTTATCCTAAACATCCCACATAGCATTCCAGCATCTTTCCCGCGATAAAATTTAAAATCCCAGAGAAATGATCTAATCGAGAAAAACTTTCCACTTCTATAGGATCAGACTGTCAAAACAGGTCACAGAAAAATAGAACATCTAAGATATAAAAACCTTGTTTGCTGGGTTTCTAACCCAAGCTAGCCCCATGGAGTCACATATCACACTGCACGTGCATCCAGCTCACATACTGGATGGTGGTTACAGGATTGTGATGATCTTTATGCCTCTTCCTGAAACTCAGCGGCACAATGTAAGGAACCCCCAGATGGCACCCTCCCCAGCCCCCCCCCCCCCCCCCATCTGAGTGTGTATGGAGTTTGCATGTTCTCTCCCAGTTTGTGTGGAGTTTGCATGTTCTCCCCCAGTTTGTGTGGAGTTTGCATGTTCTCCCCGAGTTTGTGTGGAGTTTGCATGTTCTCCCCCAGTTTGTGTGGAGTTTGCATGTTCTCCCCCAGTTTGTGTGGAGTTTGCATGTTCTCCCCCAGTTTGTGTGGAGTTTGCATGTTCTCCCCCAGTTTGTGTGGAGTTTGCATGTTCTCCCCAAGTTTGTGTGGAGTTTGCATGTTCTCCCCCAGTTTGTGTGGAGTTTGCATGTTCTCCCCCAGTTTGTGTGGAGTTTGCATGTTCTCCCCGAGTTTGTGTGGAGTTTGCATGTTCTCCCCGAGTTTGTGTGGAGTTTGCATGTTCACCCTGAGTTTGTGTGGAGTTTGCATGTTCTCCCCGAGTTTGTGTGGAGTTTGTATGTTCTCCCCCAGTTTGTGTGGAGTTTGCATGTTCTCCCCAAGTTTGTGTGTGTCTCCTCCACGTACTCTGATTTTTTCCTGTAGCCCAAAAACATGCAGTGAAGTGAATAGGTTTCCTTAAATAGTGTGTGTCCTGTGCCTTCTGTGACAGAGCCACTGCAGCCCTGTACTGGGTTAGGTTTGCAGAAGACAAGGGTGGATATATTTGTTAAGGAGCTAATGATTCTCCAGATCCACAGTTCGGTTCAGATCTCGATTTTTGAGCTGCAGTTCAGTTCATACTTCGGTTTCTATCTATCTATTTATCTGTCTGTCTGACTGTTTGTTTGTTTTGGTGGGGTGAATAAGAATAAACAGGGAAAAAAATCTGGGTTTTATTAATCATCAACAATCTGAAACACTAAAGAGAAGAACATTAAAGAATGTGCTAGATCAACAACACAAAATAACTATGTAAACAAATACATGAATGTGCCTTTGGGGCCTGCAGTTTCAAGGTTATTATCTTAGCTAATGAAACTAGTCTAGCTTTTACACTTGATCATGATTGGACCAGAATTAGTCACGTGACACGCAACTGGAGGACAATAAATTAGGTGTAATGTGTAATATTTACAAAATATACAGCTTGCCCTAACATTAAATATAATAATAATGTTGTGATTTACATGTCTTATAATGTTAATTGTGAAATGAAAACTGAGTTTTGTAACATTAGTAACGTAATGAGAGCTGAACAGGCTGCACGTGCAGTGGTGGCAACGGATTGGGGGGGGAATGTCGAGATTGTGAACACCCGTAATATTTGTGCAATTCTTTCGGGATAATGAGAGAAAATGGATATCGATGGGCAGAGCAGCCTCTCTATATGGTCTTTAGGCACATTGTCGCATTACACACTTAGGCTCATTCTCCAGTCTGCACGTCTTCTTATTGTCATATATTTTTCTCCCATGCATGGCCATGCGCTACACCACACGTACACCCGATGGACGGATAACCGCATTATAAGTGACCAGGGACCCAGGCGGGAACTTGTGTCTAACTAAATATCATCTGGTATGTTCTGTAAACAGCCACTGTGCCCCCAATTTGACAAATCCAGATACCAATCTTAATTTCCCATTCAGCTACAAAGTGATAGACATCGCATGTTAGTGTCAGTTTGCTGCAGGAGGCTGTGTGAGGGGCTGCACAGACGCATTTATCTGCGCGCTCGTGCAGGTTGACATGACAGCCCTCGCGTAAGCCGAGAGGTGCAGACCACACAGGCAGCTCTGTATAAACAGCCTGCAGCAAATGTGTGCTACTCTGACATGGGAGGACGGCGGCTCAATATTGGCACTCGTGCAGCGAGACGCCGGTCCCGCAAGGTCCGTTACTCAAACCTGAGAATATCAGTCCCGGCGGCATTGAGGCATGTGGGATGGGGTGCTCCACGACTCCCCCAGCAGGCACATGTCTGTTTATTTGTTTAATAAAAGCCATGAATACGCTCCCTTGGTTACAGAGGGCTGGGGATCAGCGACTTGTACCGGAGGCAAAGCAAAATAAACACGGGACAATAGGCCTGGCCACAGCAGTGCAAACAGGGCTGCACGCAACGATGAAGAATTCCGAACATCTGCCAAATCGAACAGCGCAGCAACGCTGGGCTTTCAACTTTTCCATGCGGCTGCTTGGAAGCATGTCCTCCGCTGAGCTGGGCCCGCCTCTCGCGTGTTGCTGGGTCCACAACAGGATGGGCCTGTTTCCTCCAGCCAGTAGTCTGGACCCAGACAAACAAACGGTGTACCCGCCTTCCCCTCTCTGATATCTGGCCTGCGGCTCCACCTCCGCAGCCTGCCTTTCAGGAACCCTCTGTCTCCCCACTCTCCGCGATACATTCAGCATTTAACAACAGAACAGGATGCTAATGAGATAAATGCAGGACCACAGACCTCCTGCCTACTCGTTGCCCTTTAAACTGTCTCAAGCACCAGGTCACAAGTTCAAATTCCCTGAGTTGGTTCATTTTATGCCTCTGGCATGTGGAATGTGCCCATCCATCCATACATTTTCCATAATAGCTTCCCAGGAAGTGCAGGGGTCCGGAATGTGGTTGACCTGAATTGCTTTGCTAAACAACAGATTGTGCAAGTTAACATTTATTGCTCATGGAAATTGCTCTGGATAAGAACCTCTGATAAGCAGATCCACAATGAGCTTGTGGAGTTACGGGGTCCGGGATCAGCTGGTGTCCAGCTTGGTGGATTCATAGCTACTGTCTGTGTGCCATTTAATATCGGCCTGAAAGAACATCCATGATCCCTTCACCTGCAGCATACCCTGAGTAACCAGGAACTGATCAGATCAGCATGACCTTGATCCACCTTACAGAAGCCAACACTGATCCCAGGTCAGTGCTCGACACAAGCCATGGAGTATATTAGCTGGCTTTCAGACACACCGGCTGACTTAACCTGTAGACACGTGCAATGTATCAACATGTTGAGACGTCTACTTGTATGAATGGAATGGGATTTAAAAACCGAACACAGAACTGGATTCTGTGCACGAGTGTTTGCCTGGAGGGAGTCTGCTGGACTGAGAAGGCCCCGGCTGAGGGTGCCACGTACTGTGTACTGATCTGAGATCAGTGTCGATAAGGGGAAAAATACATAGAGGAAGAGGAAAGAAAACCCAGATCTGTTAAAGAAAGGATCCTGCCAAGGGTGTAACTTTGGGTTGAGGTCTCCACCCATTTAGTGATTATTTGAGGAGGGGGGAGTTGTATTGCCTGGTTTTGATTATTACACCCCCATCCCCCCCGTAATTTATGCCCAGGGATCATGAGTACAGATTAACAAAAACATGCCCTAATCTTGCAAACAGATGGTTTCCTCTTGAGAAGCTTACAGGGAGTGAATGATTTGGGTCGGGGGAATCAGGTAACAAGCCCTCTCATACACTTCATCTGTGTCTTATTTTGCATATGAGTTTTTATCCCCCCCCAGGACGGGTGCCTCTTCTCAGCCCACAGCTGTCTCTGTGCCCTTGTTGTTTTCTTGCATTTCCTCTTATGCTGACGCGGAAATCACCATCTTTTTGATCACCGTCAAGATTGTCAGATATATCTCAGGTCTGGCCTCCAAACAGTCCCATCCTTCCTCCCATCCCCGTGTCATGCCATGTTGCCCTGCAATGCTGAAACCACCAGCCTACCCTCAAATTCAGCTGAATGAGATCAAAGATGATGTTCACACCTCGGAGCAGGTTTTCAAGTGCTTTGTCTTGTTTCAATTTGATTTTTAGAATTTAGTGTGACTGATTAACATTATAAACATGGTTACTCATCCTTATCCACTTGGCCCAAGAATCCTGCTCTCAGTGCTGTAGTCATGGGAGAGTCACAGTGTGAAAGACAGCCGTTATGTCTAACTACCTCTTCCTTCTCGCACCTCCGGCTAACATGATTGCTCTTATGCATCTAATCGGTTGATAATCA
Source organism: Paramormyrops kingsleyae (assembly GCF_048594095.1). Classification (NCBI taxonomy): domain Eukaryota; kingdom Metazoa; phylum Chordata; class Actinopteri; order Osteoglossiformes; family Mormyridae; genus Paramormyrops; species Paramormyrops kingsleyae. The sequence goes on from NC_132805.1 coordinate 12,166,058, forward strand.
GGTGCCAGTCATACTGGCCACATATTTAGGCAAATCTGGCAGAGGAGTTTTTCCCGGCACAGCTCCATGATAGAAACACCACGTTAACTCTTTCCTCACAGACAGAGAAGAGGAGGGTAATTTGAGGGGCCAATGATGTTTATGTTCTGTTTTTAACGTCACACTTCATTAAATCGATACTGCCCTCAATGTGAGTCATGTATTAATACTGCCTGCATATTTTCAGTCTAATACATGTTTACTTCACTGAGATATAAAACTTCTGTCACTGGGGTGTGTCCTTGTAAGTGTTCAAGCAGTGAGTCAACTGGAAGTGTCAATCCTCATTCCTGTTCCCACGGAATTCACAGTGACAGCGCCTTATTATGCAGACAGTGTACATGTACGTTTCTGTTCTGTTTTTGAGGTAAAGCTTAATTACATCACATCCTCTGAATAACAATGATAATGAATGGCATGATGGCTTAGAGGCTCAGTGCTGTGGTCTCACGCCCCCAGTTTGATTCGTGCCCCCGGGTCTGCATGTGCAGTTTCATGTTTCCTTCTGTTTGCACGGTATCTCTGGTTTCCTCCCACAGCCATGCTTCAAAATGTCCCGTATTGTGTGAATCTGCACCCTGCGTTTGTCCAGCATCCAATGCAGGGTGTCCCGTTTACTGTGTCCAATGATAGATTTGTATCCTTTCCAGTGTGTCTGCTGCCTTCTGATGGTCTGGCATCCAGTCCAGGGTATCCCCTGCCTCATGCCCTGTGATGGACTGGCATTCCGTTCAGGGTCTCCCCTGCCATGTGTCCTGTGATGGACTGGCATCCTGCTCAGGGTGTCCCTGCCTTGTGCCCAACAATGAACTGGCATCCCATCCAAAGTGTCCCCTGCCTTGTGGCCTGTGATGGATTGGAATCCTGTTCAGGGTGTCCCTGCCTCATGCCCTTTGATGAGCTG